>NC_045614.1:68335088-69616339 GCF_009829155.1 Mustela erminea | reverse complement strand
TATATTTGGGGGTAGAAGAGCTCAGTTAAGGTTCACATTGATCATCAGGTAGCTGAGATTCTGAACAAGTTCCTTAGACTTTCTAACTCTCTAAGTCTAATCTGCTTATCTTTAAAATTGAAATAATTGCTCCACAAGGTCCTTGTGAAGATTACCTGAGACAATCCACATGAAGAGCTGCCTGGGTGGCTCAGTCTGTTAAAGTGGCTGCATTCAGCTCAGGTGGGATTTCAGGGTCCTGGGACCAAGCCCAGAATTTGGATCCCTGCTCAGTGGGGAATTGACTTGTCCTTCTCCCTCTGCCCCTACCCCTGCTCCACCCCACTTGTGTGCCCACACTCTCTCCCTCTCTTTCCCTCTCAAATAAACAAATGAAATCTTGAAAAAAAAAAAGATGATCCATGTGAAAATGTCTGTTTTTAACATACAGACATTATAATATTTATAATATTATAGTATTTATATAATATTTATATATTTATAATATTTAGTTGGATCCAAATGATGTTTCATGTTTGAGTATTTCTTACAAAGACAGACTGTTTAATTTCTGCAGAAAGGCCATAATTTTGGTACTATTTTTCTGTATCAGTGGTTTATGGACTAAAAATAATTGTCCAATATAAAGGCATTCAGAGTACGTGTGGAAACATAAGGAGAGTACGTCTATCTGCTTAAATCTAAGAAGAATCACAGTAGAGGAAGCTTCTGTCAATTGTTAACTTTCCTGTATCTAGAACCTTTTTCCATAGTATGTAGTAAAGCCTAAGGTAGGTACCATTATCATGTCCCCTGAAAACGGATCCCCTGTGGAGGATCCATTATAGGGCTAATATTTTCTTCCATGAAGCTAGCATTTCCAAATGTATGTGCAGAGGCACAAGGAAGGAGACATATGCTTAAAATCTGAGGCACCATTCCAGAGCGAATGGAGCTGCTCACTAACAGCATTTTTTGTGACTGGGGAAGCAATTTCAGAATAGAGGTCTGGAAGGACAAGCAAGGGGCCACGTCCTGAACTCTGGGAAACAAGTCTCGGGGAAGGGAAAGACAATGAATGTGTTTTTCCAAATTGTCATTGTAAGTGTCGAGCTGGTCTGTGTGGAAGCTTAAAGAACAGATGGGTAACATATCTCAGGAGCCACCACCTTGGGGAAATGTGGTTCATCACACAGCTACCACTGTCCAGATGAAAGAAGCTTTTCCAAGGCTGTGTGTGAAAGCAAAGCAAAGTACCATATGCTGATCTCTGAGAAACAAACCTGTGTGGGGTGCCATGGTCAAACTCTAGATGTGTCTCAAATTGTATGTGTGGATGCATAAAGGGAAGTGTCATCTCCTGGAGTCTAGTGCCCAAAGTGTGGGTTAGACTGTCTTTTGAATAACCATTTCTTCCTGAAGATACAAGGCTTTCAGAAAGGGTGTGTGAGAACATATGGAAAAGAACGTTCTCTTAATGTTCTCTGAGCTTATATCTCGTGTGTGGGTGAGATTAATATCATGAATTTACGTGGAATATGTGTGGTGATGTGAGGCGTGGGTGACTGAGAGAGTTGTAGCAAGTAGGCAGTGTAAGCCGGAAGGCTGGTTGCTGTATGTATGCTGATTTTGTTGTTACCTGAGAAGTGTGTGTGAGGGGAATAGGTGACATGATTGTATATAAGGGAGTGTAGCATGTTTGTAGTGCAGAGGTGTGTTTGTGTTTTGTATGGGCAATGTGTGTTGGAGATATGTACTATGTGTGGAATAGGTGTAGTGGGTGTGGCGCATAAGGTGGTGTGTGTGGTCTCAATGATGTGGGTAAGTGTGTTTGTTCTATAAGTTGTCTGTGTCATTTTTATATGGTTTGTGATGCACCTGTGCAAAATGGGTCAATGGTGAGCAGTATGAATCGTTTGACCTCGTGGGACGTTTATTATATGTGTATTATACAAGTGGTTTCAGTGTGGGGTATGTGGGGGTGTTTTTGCTGGGCATAGTTTGTACGGAAAGTGGTGTGTGTTTGAGCTGTAGGCATGGCATGTATTGGAGGTGTCATGTGCCTGTTAGGGAGGTGTTGCCTATGTCTGCTGTCCTTCTGCTGTGTGTGTATGTGTGTAATCTGAGTGCTGTGTGTGGTGTTCATGGGTTTTCACGGTCCATGTGAGAGTGTGGCGTTTGGGTGGTACCTGTCTCCAGGTAGCTTACCCGTGTTGGTGTTGTAGGTGAGGTGTGACTCTTCTGGATATTGTGTGTTCTGTATCTGGAAATTCTTGGTGGTATGCATGTTTGACCTCCTGGGACGTTTTGGGTAAACTAGGTGTGCTGTGCATGTGTAGTGGTATGCATGGGTGATGTCTGCCTGTGCATGTGGCATGTGTGCTGAGTATTTAGTATTTGTGGAGTGCACACCTGCCGGCTTTGTGTGGGTATTTGGCCATTAGTGCAGGTGACAAAGGTGTTGTGTGTGTGAGGGGTAGGTGTGATGTAATTAGGAGGTCCAGGCGAGGGGAGTGTGTTATCCTTGAGATAGGAGTGTGGTGTCCGTCGTGCATGTGAGTTTCAGGAGATTATGGGATGTGAGTGCCTTCTCTGTGTTTGTGTGTAACATTGATGTTCTGTGCAGGTGATCTGTATGTGTAGATTGTATGGGTCATTTTAGGTGTGACTGTATTGGAGAGGAGGTCAATGAAATGTGTGTGTTTGGTGTATGTCTGCTGTGTATGAGTTTGGATGGGGGTGTGTAGAGTCAGTATGTGCCGTGCATTGTGTGTGTTGCATGCAGTGTGTATGTTTGCTTGTGTGGTCCATTCCAAAGGGAATGAAATCAATCTGACAATTGTTTTAACTTTGTTTCCCTTTGTTATAGACATGGGACCAGGTGTCTCTGCAAACCTCCGGCCCAGCCTCTGCTGCCATATTACAATCCCCTATCCCTCCCAATGCCCATGGATTTCTGAGACCCAACGAATCCTGGGGCTCAACCAAATGCACAGGTGCAATGGCTCTGCCAGACTCACAGGTTCACTGAGACACACCATTTGAATGGCCTCGGGCCTGAAGTTAGTATGGAAGTGGATACTGAGGCCAGATTTCTTCAGTAGAGATGAGCAAGTGATGATGTCAAAAAGGAAAGGACTAGCAAGCACACTTACCTAGTGAGCTCACCATACCAGGAATAAGAAAGAGATGTGGGCTTGGGCAAAGGGATGGCTCCAATGGCTACACCTTGGAGCCTGGGTACTTCCTACCAAAAGACAATGAAAGCTTCTGGCCCTGGCTCCTTTTCCTGTCCTTCCCATACTGACTACAGAGAGGAGAGGCTCAGGAAGAGCAGGCCTACTTTGGGGGATGACACTCAAGTGTTTTGAACTGGGACTCGGTGCACTCTGCCAGACAAGGGCTCTTCCAGAGCACACCCTGCCATGCACCATTCTGGGAAGGGGTGAACAATCTTTTCTTCCTCATGACAGCATGTAAGTCAGCCTGGGGAAGGACACCACTTGGCTATGTCTAAGCAGGCTGACACTAGCCAACCAACAAGAAAGCAGGACTGTGTGTGAGTGTCTCAGTGTGTGTGTGTGTTTGTGTGTTTTGGAGTTTGTGTGTGTGTGTGTGTGTGTAGGCTTCTTTGTTCATGATATGAGTAGTGTGTGGTGGTGCAGGGTGTGTGTATATGTGTGTGCGTTGTGAACTTGGGGAGTGTTTTCTGTTTCCCTGATAGGCGTGTGCTCTGTGTGTCCAGCGAGAGTCTTGGGTGTGGAAAATGTGTGGTGTATGTTGCGTCTGGGCTCTGTGGGTGGTGAGGGGGTGGTCATTTGCATTCATGCGTGTGTGGTGTAGGTTTGCTGTGTGTGGTATATGTGTCTTCTGTGTGCTTTCTGTGTGACAAGTGAGGGCAGCGTATATATGTGTGTTCCCAGTGGGAGTGGTGTGTGTATGCTGTATGCCTAATATGGGTGTGCTCTCTTTGTAGCCTATGGGTGTAGGTTGTATGGGTGCTGTGTGTGACCTACTGATGCGGTGTTGGCAGGCAATGGGTTGTGCATGATGCATATGTGTTGTTGGTGCTGTGACATGTGATGGAATGCGTCCGTGTCCGTGAACTTCATGGAGCCTGTGGGGTGTGCCTAGGTACATGTTATATGCAGTGCAGTCAGTGAGAGAGGGCACGTGTTTGGTGATTGTACGGCTAATCGTCGGTGCACTAACCAGAGAACCTTATGCCACGCCTGCACAGGGTTGGAGGACCATCGTTTTGTGGGGGGATATTAGACAGCAATTTTGGTGGCTGAACACAGGAAAACAGTGAGAATTCAATGAAATCTGGAGCGATTCTGTGTGAGTGAGAGCTCCATGACCCCTGAATGTGACCCAAGGCACAGTTCAAAATATGGAAGGTTATGGGAGTGCCTATTTAGGGGATCCACACAGGAAGGGAAACAAACAGAAAAATCAAGCAGGGAAAGAGAGATTGAGAGTTTGTTTCCCCTTGCCCCAGGAATGTGGCCAACTCCCACCCAACCGCTTCTTGTTTGACCTACACACAAAACTATCCTGTCGAGCCTCTTCATACACGTGAAGTTTCTGAAAGTCCCAGGTGTTCTGAAACCCAACTGGGAGGGGCCCTGCACTGCAACCTAACCACAGTACTGAGAAGTCTGTGGGAGTCTCCTCTTTCAAGCGAGCATATAGCTCTTCAACACAGACAAGGAATGATCCATAGGGCTCTTCCAGGTAAAGAAAAAGAGAAAAGGATAGGAGCACCTAGTGGGCTCTGTGGGTTAAGTATTGGACTCTTGGTTGCAGCTGAGGTCATGAGCTCATGGGTTGTGGGATCAAGCCTCCTTGACCTGGTGAGTGCTCTGTGGGGAGTCTACACAAAGATTCTCTCCCTCTGCTCCTCCCCGAGGTCAGGTGCACTCCCCATCCCTCTCTCAAACAAATCAACAATGTTCACAATGAAACCACTAGCCCAGTCTCACAACAAGCTAGCTTTATCAGGACAAAGAAAAAAGTCTGGATTTGGGTGGTGGGACATCTCTACTGGCAACAGCAGAGACTTGGTCAGCAAGAGGCTTCCATTGATCTTTTAGAAATAAGAGGCACAAAAAAAAAAAAAAAGAAAGAAAGAAATAAGAGGCACCACATCTGGCCTGAGATATTTCTCCTGCCCTTCAAGCCAGTGACTAGAGACAGCAGTCATTCAGGGAAAGCAGGGCATTCCTCTCTGTGGAAACTCCTGTGTTTGCAACTGGGCCTTTGATCAATATTCAGTGAATAGGCTCTGAAAGAGCCCTCGCAGGGACCGTCAGAATTGCTGGCTGTGGAGGGACAGCTCCATATCCCACGAATGTGAGCCAAGGGAAGTTTGCAAATTCAGTAAGCTTGGGAGAAGGGCTATAGGGGGGCCAAAGTGGTCCTTTCAATAGGAATGAAAGCAATGAGACCATTGTTTTAACTTTGATTCCCTTCACTACAGAAATGTGACCAGATGTCTCTGAAAACCTCCGGCCCAGCCTCCACTGCCCTATTTTAAGCCCCTATTCCTCCCAATGTCCTTGGATTTTTGAGAGCAAATTGCAACGGATCCTGGGGCCCAACATAATGCATAGGCCCAAGGGCCCAGCCAGACTCCCAGCATAACTGAGACACAGGATTCAAATAGCCTCAGGACTGAAGCTGGTATGGAAAGAGAAGCAATGGATGCAAGTGGATACCGAGGGTCAGATTACTTCTGCAGAGAAGAGCATGTGATGCTGTTAAGAAGGAAGGGACTAGGAGGGACAAGATGGTGGGGAAGTAGGAGGAGGCACCTTTTCAACCTGTACCATAAAGTGAGCTGATTACCTACCAAAGAACTCTGATCACCCACAAAATCAGCCTGAGATCAGAATTATAAACTTCTGGATCTCTCCAGGGGCAGAATACGCCAGTGGGCAGGTAAAGTGGAGTGGGAATGGCAAACTAATATTGGAAGATAAACAAAAGGGGGAGGGAGCCACCAGAGGTGACCGGTTGGAAAGTAATACCCCAACACGAGAGTGCCCTGTGTCTGGGGACCAGCATTAACTTGGAGACTGGTTGAAAGCACTCCAAAAGAGCAAAGGTTCTAGCGGCAGTGGGGGGGGGGGGGATTGTGGGAATCGGGGCAGCTAGGGAAAGTGGCTTAAGTCCCCAGACCCAGGACAGCCTCCCCTCACACTGAGCCAGAGAGACTGCAGAGGACAAACAAGGTGTTTGTCCCTTAGCCGCCAGCGCGCCCAAGAACGCATGGGGTCCAGCTCCTGTGAGGGGATGGGGGCCTCGCCAGATGACAGAATGCGCAAGCCCTGCTATACAGCCTGAGATGCGCGCACCACTCATCCTCCCCTAAGAGAGGTACTTAAAGGCCCGGCCGGTGCTCTTTGACCCGTGCTATTGTTTCAGAGCCTAAGACGCGTGCCCCAAACTCTACCCTGAGAGAGGTGCGTGAAAGCCCAGCCTGGTGCTTATGGACCTGCGCTCCGTTCTCAGAGCCTGAAATGCGTGCGCAACCCACAGCCTCCCCTGAAAGAGGGGCGCGCAAGCCGAGCGCTCTTATACCCAGAAAGACCAGGCGCTCCCAGCCCGAGCCAGCGGGAAAATCTCAGTGTGCAATCTCTGCTTGGAATCTCTCTGGCAGTCTGGAGCTGCCCAGACAGTGGCTGCTGCCATGGTTTTGGGTACAAGCAAAAGATCCTGCATCCCCAGGGACCGCCACTTGGAACCTGCTCTGCCAGTGGTCAAGGGGGAACTTACTTGGGCTCTGCAGCCAGACTGAGGCTTCTAAGAGGGAGGTCAGGGTGCGGTATGTTTTCCTCTAAAACTACAAAAACCATCAAAAGCGGTCAAGGTGAGAGAAAAAAAAAGTGAACAAACATAAAAACCGCCAGAGAACAAAAGCCTGAAAAAAAACCAGTTTGCTCAGGTGGGAAGACTTAACTCAGGGAACATCACTGACTGAAAACCCACGTGACAGGCCCCTCCCCCAGAAAACCAACCAAGAAAAAAAAAAAAAAGACCACAAGAGAACAACCACCACTACTTCATAGGACAACTTTTATTTTTAACTCGTTTCCAATATTATGGTTCTTTTTTTTATATATATAGATAATTTTTTAACCTATTTACCATCACAGTGAGCTGTCCAGTACATCAAACTCCATAATAACCTTCTAACCTGAACTTTTTGATACATACACCTATGTTTTTCTTTTTGCATTTTTATTTTTTGAATTTTTTTAAATTTTAGTTTAGTTTAGTCTAGTTTATTCCTTTTCATTTTTATTTTCTAATATTCATAGAGAGCTAAACTTCAAAGTAATCCCCTTTCCCCAATCAATACTACCCCTATAGAAAAATCAATTTTTAATCCCCTTTATCTTAGGAAAGTTGAGTCATTTAACAAAGATATCAAGATACATCCAGGAAGAATCAAAACAACCTTCCTCGCCCACACTGAGAATTTATAACCACTCTCCCATATTTTTCTTCCATCACTGTTTCTGTTTTTCTGTTTGTCCTGATAGTATATATCTGACACTTGGGGTTCTTTTTGACGAGGTTCTTCCTTTATTTGCATTTTTTTTTTCTCTTGTGATATACTTGTATCAGTCTTTATGTTTGTCTGTTCTTGTTTGTATACTTCATAAATCTTACCTTGGGGCCCATCTGGGCTGAACCTTCTCTTTCATCTTCTCTTTCTTTCCTGTCTCTCTCTCTCACTTTCTCTATTTTTTTTCTTTTTCTTTTCTTTTGTCTCTCATATGGGTGGGGAATCCTGATTGCTCAGAAGTGTTCCAGGGTGCACCTTGACTGCACCACGGTCGATACATCCAGATACATCTGTTCAGTCATCTCTCACCAAAATGACTAGGAGGAGGAATGCCCAACAGAAGAAAAATACAGAGAATGGACCTTCTGCAACAGAGCTAATGGCTATCAACATAGACAATATGTCAGAAAGAGAATTCATGGCAGTGATGAGGAGGAAGTGGCCTCCGCGAGCTAGCCACCCACCTGAGCCTTCCCGCCGTGCCACCCCCAGGGCTCTTGTGCCTCAGGGCTCTGCGCGCAGGGATGTCCTAACTTATTTTAATTAAGAAGGATGTTACCGCTGGAACTTACTCTATACATTTTATAAAATAAAGTTTGGGAAAAGGAAAAAAAAAAAAAAAGAAAAGAAAGAGAATTCAGACTAACAATTATCCAGGCAATAGCTAGGTGGGAGAAAGCCATGGATGACCAAAGGGAATTGATTAGGGCCGAGCTGAAAGCGACCAGAGATGATGTTCACAATGTTGGGGCAGAGTTAAAAGCTACCAGGGCTGAGGTTCACAATGCTCTCAATGAGTTCCAATCTAATCTAAACTTCTAAGCTAGGGTAACTAAGACAGAATATAGAATTAGTGACCTGGAGGACAAACAGATAGAGAGAAAGGATCAGGAGGAAGCCTGTAACAAACAGCATAGAAGCCACGAAAACAGAATCAGGGAAATAAATGATGCCATGAAACGTTCCAACGTCAGAATTATTGGAATCCCTGAAGGGGAGGAGAAAGAAAGAAATCTAGAAGATATAGTGGAAAAAGTTCTTCATGAAAATTTCCCAGTCTCGCGAATAGAATGAGCGTTCATGTACTAGAGGCCGAAAGGTCTCCACCCAAGATTATACATTCCAAAAAAACATCATGACACCTGAGAGTCAAATTGAGGAATCATAATTGTAGGTATAATCTCTTGAAAGCCACTAGGACAAAGAGTCTCCTTACTTACAGAGGAAAGCCCATCAGAATAACGTCAGACCTGTCCACAGAGATGTGGCAAGACAGAAAGGGCTGGCAAGAGATATTCAGGGCACTAAATGAGAAGAACATGCAGCCAAGAATACTTTATCCAGCAAGACTGACATTCAAAATGGATGGAGAGATAAAGAGTTTCCAAGACCAGCAAGGCTTAAAAGACTATGAAACCACCAAGCCGACACTGCAGGAAATATTAAGGGGGGGGTTCTATAAAAGAGGAAAAACCCTAAGAATAGCATTGAACAGAAATAGACAATCTACAGAAAGAAAGACTTCAAAGGTAACAAGATGTCAATAAAAACGTATCTCTCAATAATCACTCTCAATGTGAATGGCCTAAATGCGCCCATAAAACGGCACAGGGTTGCAGATTGGATAAAATGACAGGACCCATCCATATGTTGTGTACAAGAGACCCATTTTGAACCTAAAGATACACACAGACTGAAAGTGAAGGGGTGCAGAAGCATCTTTCATGCCAATGGGCCTCAAAAGAAGGCTAGGGTAGCAATTCTCATATCAGATAAATTAGACTTTAAACTAAAGACTGTAGTCAGAGATACAGAAGGACACTGCATAATCCTTAAAGGGACTATCCACCAAGATGATCTAACAATTGTAAATATCTATACTCCCAATATGGGAGCAGCCAATTACTTCAGAAAACTGCTAATCAAGATAAAGAGTCATACTGATATGAATAAACTAATCGTAGGAGATCTTAACACACCTCTTTCAGAAATGGACAGATCATCAAAGCAGAAAATCAATAAAGAAACAAGAGCATTGAATGACACATTGGCCCAGATGGACCTCATAGATATATACAGGACATTCCACCCTAAAACAACGGAATACTCATTCTTCTCAAGTGCAAATGGAACCTTCTCCAGAATAGACCACATACTGGGTCACAAATCAGGACACAACCGATAACAAAAGACTGAGATTATTCCCTGCATATTCTCAGATCACAATGCTTTGAAACTGGAGCTCAATCACAAGGACAAGTTCCAAAGGAATTCAAACACCTGGAAGCTAAAGGCCACCTTGCTTAAGGATGCTTGGATCAACCAGGAGATCAAAGAAGAACTAAAACAATTCATGGAAACCAATGAGAGAAGAAGACACTTCGGCCCAAAACCTATGGGATACAGCAAAGTTGGTCCTAAGGGGAAAATACATAGCCATCCAAGCCTCCCTCAAAAAAAATTGAAAAATCCAGAATACACCAGCTGTCTCTACACCTTAAAGAACTGGAGAATCAACAACAAATCAAACCAAACACATAAGAAGGGAAATAATCAAGATAAGAGGTGAGATCAATGAGGTAGAAACCAGAGATACAGTAGAACATATCAGTAAAACTAGAAGCTTGTTTTTTGAAAGAATCAATAAGATCAATAAGCCACTGGCCACACTAATCCAAAAGAAAAGAGAGAAAGCCCAAATTCATAAAATTATCTATGAAAAGGGAGAGATCACAATGAACACCAAGGAAGTAGAAACAATCATCAGAAGTTATTATCAACAGTTATATGCCAATAAGCTGAGAAACCTAGAAAAAATGGATGCATTCCTGGAAAACTATAAACTCCCAAAGTTGAACCAGGAAGAAATCAACAACCTGAATAGACCAATATCTAGTAACGAGACTGAAGCAGTGATCAAAAACCTCCCAAAAAACAAGAGCCCAGGACCTGATGGATTTCCTGGGGAATTCTACCAAACCTTCAAAGAAGAAATAACACCTATCCTCCTAAAGCTGTTTCAAAAAATTGAAGCAGAAGGAAATCTTCCAGACTCTTTCTATGAAGCCAGCATTACCCTGCTCCCCAAACCAGGCAAAGACCCTACCAAAAAGGAGAATTTCAGACCAATATCACTGATGAGTATGGATGCTAAGATTCTCAACAAGATCCTAGCCAACAGGATCCAAGAGCACATTAAAAAGATTATCCACCATGATCAGGTGGGATTCATCCCTGGGCTACAAGGATGGTTCAACATTCGCAAATCAATCAATGGGATACAACAAATTAATATGAGAAGAGAGAAGAACCACATGGTCCTCTCAATTGATGCAGAAAGACATTTGACAAAATCCAGCATCCGTTCCTGATTAAAACGCTTCAAAGTATAGGGATCGAGGGAACATTCCTGAACCTCATCAAATCTATCTATGAAAGACCGACAACAAATATCATCCTCAATGGGAAAAAGTTTGCAGCCTTCTCCTTGAGATCAGGAACAAGAAAATGATGCCCACTCTCACCATTCTTGTTCAACATAGAATTAGAAGTCCTAGCAACAGCAATGAGACAACAAAGAGAAATAAAAGGTATCCAAATTGGCAATGAAGAAGCCAAACACTCTCTCTTCGCAGATGTCATCATTCTTTATATGGAAAACCCAAAAGACTCCACCCCCAACTACTAGATCTCATACAGCAATTCAGCAACGTGGCAGGATACAAAATCAATGTACCGAAATCAGTAGCTTTCTTATACACTAACAATGAAAATACAGAAAGGGAAATTAGAGAATCAATTCCATTTACTATAGCACCAAGAACCATAAGATACCTGGGAATCAACCTAACCAAAGAGGTAAAGGATCTGTGTTGGGAACTGTTTGCGTTGTTATGGCTCTGGAAGCCTGGATAAGAAGTGAACTTGGACACACTTGGGGACGCCCTTGTGTGCCAAGGGAACTTGGAGCAAGTCCAGCGGGGACACTTACATGAAGGCTATTCAGGGTGAAAATAAAATCTGCGTAGTTTTATGTGATTCACTTATGACTTATCTTGAGAAAAAACACATTCTTGGAACCTTAAGATTATGTCAAAAGTCTGGAGGTTAAAAGCCTGTTAACATCCTGCCTGACTCATTTTTCACTGACGTATTTGATTGAGTATTAATACCAGCATTGTGCTGAAACTGTATAAAAGTGGTTACATGAAGAAATAAAGTTGCTACTCGCCTGAGATGGAGTAGTCCTCCTTAGCCCGCTCTCTCTCTCTCTCTCTCTCTCTCTCTCTCTCTCTTTTCCTTAAATCTCCCAGCCCTACTTTCAGGTGTTGTTCTCTGGCTGGACCAGCAGATCTGTATTCGAGGAACTACAGAACACTCATGAAAGAAATGGAAGAAGACACAAAAAGGTGGAAGACCATTCCATCTAGGATCAGAAGAATAAACATTGTTAAAATGTCTATACTGCCTAGAGCAATCTATACTTTTAATGCCATTCCGATCAAAATTCCACTGGTATTCTTCAAAGAGCAGGAGCAAATAATCCCAAAATTTGTATGGAATCAGAAGAGACCCCGAATTGCTAAGGAAATGTTGAAAAACGAAAATAAAACTGGGGGCATCACGTTACCTGATTTCAAGCTATATTACAAAGCTGTGATCACCAATACAGCATGATACTGTCATAAAAACAGACACATAGACTAGTGGAACAGAGGAGAGAGCCCAGATATAGACCCTCAATTCTATGGCCAATTAATCTTTGACAAAACAGAAAAAAATATACAGTGGAAAAAAGACAGTCTCTTCAATAAATGGTGCTGGGAAAACTGGGCAGCTATATGTAGAAGAATGAAACTCAACCATTCTCTTACACCGTACACAAAGATGGATAACAAAATGGATAAAAGACCTCAACGTGAGACAGGAATCCATCAGAATCCCAGAGGAGAACATAGGCAGTAATCTCTTCGATATCAGCCACAGAAACTTCTTTCAAGATATGTCTCCAAAGGCAAAGGAAACAAAAGCAAAAATGAACTTTTGGGACTTCGTCAAAATCAAAAGCTTCTGCACAGCAAAGGAAACAGTCAAGAAAACAAAGAGGCAACGCAAGGAAGGCGAGAAGATATTTGCAAATGACAGTACAGACAAAAGGTTGATATCCAGGATCTATAAAGAACTCCTCAAACTCAACATACACAAAACAGCCAATCATATCAAAACATGGGCAGAAGATATGAACAGACACTTCTCCAATGAAGACATACCAATGGCTATCAGACACATGAAAAAATGTTCATCATCACTAGCCATCAGGGAGATTCAAATTAAAACCACATTGAGATATCACCTTACACCAGTTAGAATGGCCAAAATTAGCAAGACAGGAAACAACATGTGTTGGAGAGAATGTGGAGAAAGGGGAACCCTCTTACACTGTTGGTGGGATTGCAAGTTGGTGCAGCCTCTTTGGAGAACAGTGTGGAGATTCCTCAAGAAATTAAAAATAGAACTTACCTATGACCCTGCCATTGCACTCCTGGGTATTTACCCCAAAGATACAGATGTCGTGAAAAGAAGCGCCATCTGTACCCCAATGTTTATAGCAGCAATGGCCACGGTCGCTAAACTGTGAAACCAAGATGCCCTTCAAAGGATGAATGGATAAGGAAGACGTTGTCCATATACAGTATGGAGTATTATGCCTCCATCAGAAAGGATGAATACCCAACTTTTGTAGCAACATGGACAGGACTGGAAGAGATTATGCTGAGTGAAATAAGTAAAGCAGAGACTGTCAATTATTATATGGTTTCACTTATTTGTGGAGCATAACAAATAGCATGGAGGACATAAGGAGTTAGAGAGGAGAAGGGAGTTGGGGAAAATTGGAAGGGGAGGTGAACCATGAGAGACTATGGACTCTGAAAAACAATCTGAAGGTTTTGAAGGGGTGGGGGATGGGATGTTGGGGTACCAGGTGGTGGGTATTATAGAGGGCATGGATTGCATGGAGCACTGAGTGTGGTGCAAAAATAATGAATACTGTTATGCTGAAAATAAATAAAAAATAAATTTTTTTAAAAAAAGAAGGGACGGACTAGCAAGCACACTTTGCTAGCAAGTACACCGTATCAGGAATTAGAAACAGCTGTGGGATTGGGCAAAGGGAACCTCCATTGGCTGCACCTGAGGGCCCTGTCAACAAGCCGCCTGGATTCTTCCTGCCAAAAGACAATGAAAGTCTGTCCCTGGCTCCTTTTCCTGCCCTTCCCATTCTGAGTACAGGGAGGATTGGCTCAGGGAGAGCAGGGCTGCTTTGGGGGGCGACTCTCAAGAGTGTTGCACTGGGACTCGGTGCACTCTACCAGGCAAGGGCTCTTTCAGAGCATGGCCTGCCATGCAGCATTCAGGGCAGGGGTGAACAATCTTTTCTTCCTCAGGAAGACATATCAGTCATCCTGGGGAAAGAGACAGCCTGGCTATGTCTAAGCAGGCTGACACCAGTCAACCAAGAAGGAAGCAGGATGGGGTGTGTGTGTGTGTGTGTGTGTCTGTCTGTCTGTCTGTCTGTGTGTAGACTTTGTTCATTATATGAGTAGTGTGTGTTGGTGCTCGGTGTGTGTGTGTGTGTGTGTGTGTGTGTGTGGTCAGTGTTGTTTCAGCATGATATGAATCTGACGGGTGTTCTGACTCTTGAGGAGGTTGTGTGTTTTACATAAGTGCGTTGAATCGGTGAGTGTATCTCTGTGCTTGAGGTGTGTTCAGTGCAGGCAGTTCATGAGTCATATGGTTGTGTTGTGTGTCTTGTGTGTTGTATGTGGCGTTGTTGTGTGATGGAGATGTGTTCCATATGATGGATATTTTTGTTTCTCTAGTGCATATTTGTGGGGCTGGGTGATGTGCATGTATGATATCCATGCACTGTGTTAGTGGGGTATGCGTTTGCATGGGTAGTTTGTGTTCTTCGCTTCTGGTGTGTCTGCGGTATGGTTTTGGGTGGACAAGGTGTGCTGGGTTTGGTGTATCTAAGAGGTGTGCATGGTGTGTGTGTGAGGATGCGTTGTAACGTGGTCTCTGTGTGGTTTGCTTGTAGGAGATAAGTGTTGTGCGTGGTGATTCACGGTGTGTATATGGTGTGCGTGTATTGTGTGCATGTATGGTGTGCCTACCATGTTTGGTGCATGGCATGCTATTAGGTGGGATATGTAACATGAGTTTCTGGTATATAAGTTGCGTGTGTTGTTATGTGACCAGTGTCTATGTAGTGTATGCCTATAATTTATGCTGTCTGTATTGTGTAAAGGATGGCTGTGTGTGTTGGTTTGGGTATGGTTTCAGTGTGCACGTTTGGCATATGTCTGGTGTGTGTGAGATTTATACAAGGAATTCCTGTGGTACCTGAGTGTTGTTGTGAGGTGTGGGTGATGGGTAGAGTTGTGGCATGTAGTCAGCGGATGTGGGGAGTGTGGGTGGTGGAGGATGTGGGGAGTATGTGTGGTGATTTCTTTGTTGCCTGTGGAGTGTGTGAAAGGGGAACAGGTGACATGATTGCCCATAGGAGTGTGGAGTGTTGTTGAGGTGGGGTGGTGTGTTTGTTTTGTATGGGTGGTTGGGTGGTGTGTGCTGGAGATATGTGTTCTGTGTGGAATAGGTGTAGTGGGTGTGGAGCATAGGGTGGTATGTGTGGTCTCAAAGATGTGGTAGGTGTGTGTGTTCTAGATGTTGTCTGTGTTGTGTCTATACGGTTTGTGATGGACATGTGCAAAATGGGTCAACAAAGAGTGGTATGAATCGGTCGGATGTGTGTTATACAAGTGGTTTCAGTGTGGGGTGTGTGGGGGTGCTTTTTGATGGGCATAGTTTGGATGGCATGAGAAGTGTGTTGGCGCTGTAAGGATGGTGTGATGTGCCTGTGAGGGAGGTGTTGTCTATGTCTTCTGTCCTTCTGGTGTGTGTGTGTGTGTGTGTGTGTGTGTGTGTGCTCTGAGTGCTGCATGTGGTGATCATGGGTTGTCACGGGTCATGTGTGAGTGTGGTCTATGGGTGGTACCTGTCTCTGGGTCACTGACCCATGTTGGTGCTGTAGGTGTGGTGTGACTCTTCTGTGTATTGTGTGTTCCTTTTCTGGGATTTCTTGGTGGTATGCATGTTTGGCCTTTTTGGGACGTTTTGGGTGTCTTGTGTGTGTCGTGCCTGTGTAGTGGTGTGATGCATGAGTGATGTCTGCCTGTGTGCGTGTGACATATGTGCATTTAGTATTTGTAGAGTGCATGCCTGCAGGCTTTGTGTGTGTGTTTGGCCATGAGCGCATGTGCCATATGTGTTGTGTGTGAGGGGTACATGTATTTGTGAGGTCCAGGCGAGGGGGATGTGTCATCCTTGAGGTAGGAGTGTGGTGTCTGACATGCATGTGACTTTTGCGAGGATATGTGCTGTGAGTGCCTTCTCTGTGTTTGTCTGTAACCGTGCAGGTGATCCGTATGTGTAAATTGGATGAGGCAACCTTCAAGAGAAGGTTGATGAAATGTGTGTGTATGGTGTATGTCTGCTGTGTATGGTTTTGGACGGGTATGTGTAGAGTACATGTGTGACATGCATTGTGTGTGTTGCACGCACTGTGTGTGAGTGTGTGTTTGTGTGTGTTGGGAACTTGGGGAGGGTTTTCTATGTTTACTGGATAGGCATGTGCTACCTGTGTCCTGCGACAGTCTTGGTTTTGGCACATGTGTGGTGTATGTTGCATCTGGGCACTGTGAGTGGTGTTGGAGTGCTGATTTGCATTCATGTGTGTGTGGTGTAGTTGTGCTGTGTGTGCTATATGTGTCTTCTGTGAGACGTGTGAGTGCTGTGTATATGTGTGTGTTCTGTGTGGGAGCGGTGTGTGTACGGTGTATGCCTAGTATGGGTGTGCTGTCTTTGTAGCATCTAGGTGTAGGTTGTAGGTGTGCTGTGTGTGTCATCTATTGGTGCAGAGTCGGCAGGCGATGGGTTGTGCGTGGTGTGTATGTGTAGTGGATGGTCTTGGTGTGTGATGGAATGTGTCAGTGTGTGTGGATTTTGTGGAGCCCATGGGGTGTGCCTGGGTGTGTGTTACATGCAATGACAGAAGGCATGTGTTTGGTGATTATATGGCTTATCATCCATGCACTAACCACAGGACCTTACACAGCACCTGCACGGGGTTGGAGGACCATCATTTTGGGGTGGGGGATATCAGACAGCAATTATGGTGCCTGAAAACAGAAAAACAGTCAGAATTCTTCAAAATCTGGGACAATTCTGTGTGAGTGAGAGCTCCATGACCCCTGAATGTGAGCCAAGACACAATATGAAAAATGGACGGTTATGGGAGTGCCTATTTAGGGGATCCACACAGGTAGGGAAACAAACAGAAAAATCAAGCAGGGAAGGAGAGAGTGAAGTTTGTTTCTCCTTTCCCCAGGACTGAGGCTAACTCCCATCAAAATGGCTTGTTGGCCTACCCACAAAGGTTTCCTGCTGAGCCTCTTCAGACACCTGAATTTCCCGGAGGTCCCAGGTGTTCTGAAACCCAACTGGGAGAAGCCCTGTGCTGCAACCTAACCACAGTCCTGAGAAGTCTGTGGGAGTCTATTGCTCTTTGACCTGGACACAGAATGATCCGTAGGGCTCCTCTAGTTACAGGAAAAGAGAAAAGGATAGGAGCACCTGGTAGGCTCTGTGGGTTAAGTATCTGACTCTTGGTTGCAGCTGAGGTCATGATCTCATGGGTTGTGGGGTGGAGTGTCTTTGTCCTGGTGCATGCTCTGCAGGGAGTCTACACAAAGATTCTCTCCCTCTGCCCCTCCCCCAAGTCATGCACACTTCCCATCCCTCTCTTTCGAACAAATCAGCAGCGTTCAGAATGGAACCACTAGCCCAGTCTCCCATCAAAACCCATCGTTTGGCCTACACACAGATGTTTTCTGCCATGCTTTGGGCTAGGATTTGGTTTCAATAAAGTGGAAGTGTTAAGGAACCTACGTGCTGAAACACACAACCCCTATGGTTCCAAACCTATGTTTCAGGTGTAATATCCTTGAATCTGAGAAAGAGCACTGAGAAAGTGCCTTACACCTAACCCTAATACTGCTGCAGTGAGTTGAATGCCTTCTACTCTGTTGCATAATAATCTGGACTTTGAGACAGAGCACTGAGTGTAAACCTCCTTCACTGAACTTTGGAAGCAGCTCCCATACATGGGTGCGGACTCAGAAGAAAGGGCCATAGGAAACATGGCAGAGGGGAATCAGATGCAACAACTAAACTTCCTTTGCAAAGGGAATGGGAAAGCATAAAGAAAGTACTATGCTATCCCAGGAACACATTGGTTCAGAATCTAACTAGCAACCTAGAACATAGAGCATGATGACAGAGGTCATTTCATGTAAACGAACATTTCCATGAACATTTTATAAAAGTAAAAAGGTTTCCTAGTACAATTCTAAGACAAGAAACAGCTTTTGTGGAACAGTCCTTCAGCTACCCATGTCTCCCTCAAAGAATGAAGCTCTTGGGATATTGTTACTTGAAAACCTAAGGAAGATGCCCCCCTCTATTTGACTGAGAAACGAGGGTGTGGATCTGAATTTTTCAATGACCACTTCGTTTCCTGAGTGTTGAATCATTTTCAAATATATGTCTGGAACAAAAGGACTGTACTGTGTGCCCATAGCTGTAAGTTACCAAACGGTGTAATCACGGCCTTTCAGCCACCACTTCTTCCTGAAGCTGGAAGCCCTTACAGAGGGGCTGTGAAAAGTGAAGGAGAGCTTCATCTTGCCTGCACAGAGTAGTAAGAAAGTGTTTAGAAGGCTACCTTCAACAAAAAACTTGTGTCCTAAGTGTTATGCCTACAGGACACAATATATTAGTGGAGAGTGGTGTAAAAATTTTTAGAAATTTGTGTTTGAGAAGATTAACAGAAGAGTCTTACATTTCATGTTGCAAAACTGTCAGTTCCAACCATTGCAATGTTTCTACACTTTCAAAATTCTTTTCCACCATGTGTAAAAATCTGATGCAACTGCTATACACATAACCCTGATCAACCAATTCTTAGGACAATGCAACTTTCCAAGAGTATGTTGATGCAAGAAAATAGCCTCCTCAAATGAGTCTGTGAGGGTGTGTAAGAGAACTCTTGTAAGCTTAACTCTGAGAAACAAGAATCTTTTGGAAAGGATCTTCTTTCACAAAAGGCAAGTGTTCAAAAGCTTACATGCTGAATTACACATCCCCTTTGTTTCCAAACATATCTGTTTGGTGTGATAGCCTGGACTGTGAGAAAGACCATGAGAGGAAAGCACCATACACAGAACCCGAATCCTGGTGCTCTGTGTGGAATGCTTCCTATTGTGCTAGGTGATAGCCTTGATTCTGAAACAAAACACTGAACTTGAACCTCCTTCATTGATTGATGGAAGAAGCTCCCAAAAGTAGGTGTGGACTGAGAAGAAAGTGCCATTAGAAACATGGCTGTGGGGAAAGAGAAACCAAAACTAAACTCCCTTGCAAAGGGGAATGGGAAAGCATAAGGAAGGTGGTATGTGCTCCAAGAAACCTGTTGGTGCAGAATGTAACTAGCAAGCAAGAGCATATAGTAGTATGGTTACAGAGGCTATTTCAGATAAACAAGTGGAAGACTTAAAGAAAGCGTCCCATACATAATTCTGAGGAATAAGGCAGAGTTCAATGTGTCTTCTGACTCATGATATGACTTAGGATGAGAAGGGTAAGTGAAAAGGCAGGTGAGCGAATCGAACTTAAGACCTGCATGATTAGATGGAACTCAGAACAAGGCAAAGGACCTGCATTCAACAAAGTTTAGTTTTGGCAAAACACAAGCATCTTCAAGGTGTTTGTGTTGTGCAGGCACGGCGTGCTTTTTGGTGGGAGAAGTGTTGTGAGTTTCTGGTATATAAGTGGTGTGTGTTGTTACATAACCAGTGCTTATGTAGTGTATGCATGGAATTTATGCTGCTTGTGCAGTGTGCACTGTATTGTGTAAAGGATGGCTGTGTGTGTAGGTTTTGGCACGGTTTCTGTGTCTGTGTTTGGCATGTGTCTGGTGTGTGTGAGATTAATATAAGGAATTCCTGTGGTCCATGTGTGGTGATGTGAGGTGTGGGTGAGGCATGTGATGTGAGCTGTGGCATGTAGGCAGTGGATGCGGGGAGTGTGAGTGCTGTATGTGTGGTGATTTCTTTGTTGCCTATGCAGTGTGTGTGAGGGGAATAGGTGATGTACCCATAGGGGAGTATAGTGTGTTTGCGATGCAGTGGTGCATTTGTGTTCTGTAAGGGTGGTGTGTGCTGGAGATATGTGTTCTGTGTGGAATAGGTGTAGTGGGTGTGGAGCATAGGGTGTTGTGTGTGGTCTAGATGATGTGGTAGGTGTGTGTTCTATGTGTTGTCTGTGTCATGTCTATGTGATTTGTGATGGACAAGTGCACAATGGGTCAACAATGAGTGGTATGAATCTGTTGGGTGTGTGTTATACAAGTAGTTTCATTGTGGGGTGTGTGGGGGTGATTTTTCTGGGCATGGTTTGTATGGTGTGTGGTGTTTGTGCTGTATGGATGTTGTGATGTGCCTGTGAGGGAGGTTTTGCCTATGTCTGCTGTCATCTCCTGTGTGTGTGTGTGTGCTGAGTGCTGTGTGTGGTGTTCATGGGTTTTCATGGTCCAGGTGTGAGTGTGGTGTATGGGTGGTACCTGTCTCTGGGTGACTTACTGTGTTGGTGTTGTAGGTGTGGTGTGACTCTTCTGGCTTTTTTATGTGCTCTTTCTGGAATTTCTTAGTGGTGTGCATGTTTGGACTCATTGTGAGGTTTTGGGCATCCTGTGTGTATAGTGCCTGGGTAGTGGTGTGGTGCATGGGTGATGTCTGCCTCTGGGCATGTGACATGTGTGCTGGGTTCTTAGTATTTGTGGAGTGCATGCCTGTAGGCTTTGTGTGTGCGTTTGGCCATGTGTGCATGTGATATGCATGGTGTGTGTGTGAGGGGTACATGTGATGTATTTGTGAGGTCTAGCTGAGGGGAATGTGTCCTCCATGAGGTACAAGTGTGGTGTCTGTTGTGTGTGTGAGTTTTGGTTGGATATGAACTATGTGCCTTCTGTGTGCTTGTATGAAATCGAGTTCTGTGTAGTGATCTGTATATGTCGATTCTATGGGGCATTTTGGCTGTGACTGTGTTGGTTAAAATGTCAAAGAAATGTGTGTGTATGGTGTATGGCTGCTGTATATGGTTTTGGATGGGTGTGTGTAGAGTAGGTGTGTGGAGAGCATTGTGTGTGTTGCACTCATTGTGTGTGTGTGTTTGTGTGTGTGTCGTGAACTTGGGGAGTGTTTTTCTGTTTTTTTTAAATAATTTTTAAAATTTTTAATAAACATATAATGTAATCAGATACATTAAAAAATGTTCATCATTACTAGCCATCAGGGAGATTCAAATTAAGACCACATTGAGATATCACCTTACACCAGTTAGAATGGCCAACATTAGCAAGACAGGAAACAACATGTGTTGGAGAAGATGTGGAGAAAGGGGAACCCTCTTACACTGTTGGTGGGAATGCAAATTGGTGCAGCCTCTTTGGAGAACATTTACCCCAAAGATACAGATGTCGTGAAAAGAAGGGCCATCTGTACCCCAATGTTTATAGCAGCAATGGCCACGGTCGCCAAACTGTGGAAAGAACCAAGATGCCCTTTAACGGATGAATGGATAAGGAAGATGTGGTCCATATACACTATGGAGTATTATGCCTCCATCAGAAAGGATGAATACCCAACTTTTGTAGCAACATGGACGGGACTGGAAGAGATTATGCTGAGTGAAATAAGT
Organism: Mustela erminea; assembly: GCF_009829155.1. NCBI lineage: Eukaryota > Metazoa > Chordata > Mammalia > Carnivora > Mustelidae > Mustela > Mustela erminea. The sequence goes on along the minus strand of NC_045614.1, from coordinate 69,594,909 downwards.
CAAGTAGAGAGAATCAATTATCATATGGTTTCACTTATTTGTGGAGCATAACAAATAGCATGGAGGACATGGGGAGTTAGAGAAGAGAAGGAAGTTCGGGGGAAATTGGAAGGGGAGGTGAACCATGAGAGACTATGGACTCTGAAAAACAATCTGAGGGTTTTGAAGGGGTGGGAGGTGGGAGGTCGGGGTACCAGGTGGTAGGTATAATAGAGGGCATGGATTGCATGGAGCACTGGGTGTCCTGCAAAAATAATGAATACTGTTATGCTGAAAATAAAAAGTAAATAGAAAAAAAATAAAATACAATGAATTTGATGAAATCCCAAAAGTTTATTTTTGCTTTTGTTTCCTTTGCCTTTGGAGACATATCTTGAAAGAAGTTGCTGTGGCTGATATAAAAATCTTCTGCACAGCAAAGGAAACAGTCAAAAAAACAAAGAGGTAACCCACGGAATGGGAGAAGATATTTGCAAATGACATTACAGACAAAAGGTTGATATCCAGGATCTATAATGAACTCCTCAAACTCAACACACACAAAACAATCATATAAAAAATGGGCAGAAGATATGAACAGACACTTCTCCAATCAAGACATACAAATTGCTATCAGACACATGAAAAAATGTTCATCATCACTAGCCATCAGGCAGATTCAAATCAAAACCACATTGAGATATCACCTTACACCAGTTAGAATGGCGAAAATTAACAAAACAGGAAACAACATGTGTTGGAGAGGATGTGAAGAAAGGGGAACCCTCTTCCACTGTTGGTGGGAATGCAAGTTGGTGCAGCCTCTTTGGAGAACAGTGTGGAGATTCCTCAAGAAATTAAAAATAGAACTTCCCTATGAATGTGCAATTGCACTCCTGAGTATTTACCCCAAAGATACAGATGTCGTGAAAAGAAGGGCCATCTGTACCCCAATGTTTATAGCAGCAATGGCCACGGTCGCCAAACTGTGGAAAGAACCAACATGCCCGTCAACGGACGAATGGATAAGGAAGATGTGGTCCATATACACTATGGAGTATTATGCCTCCATCAGAAAGGATGAATACCCAACTTTTGTAGCAACATGGAGGGGACTGGAAGAGATTATGCTGAGTGAAATAAGTCAAGCAGAGAGAGTCAATTATCATACCGTCTCACTTATTTGTGGAGCATAACAAATAGTATGGAGGACAAGGGGTGTTAGAGAGGAGAATGGAGTTGGGAGAAATTGGAAGGGGCAGTGAACCATGAGAGACTATGGACTCTGAAAAACAGTCTGAGGGGTTTGAAGTGGCGGGGGGGTGGGAGGTTGGGGTACCGGGTGGTGGGTATTATGGAGGGCACGGTTTGCATGGAGCATTGGGTGTGGTGAAAAAATAATGAATACTGTTTTTCTGAAAATAAATTAATTTATAAAAAAAACAAAAAAATAAAATAAAATGAATTTCTTATAGACAGAAGAAAAAAAACAAACATATAATGTATTATTAGCCCGAGGGGTACAGGTCTGTGAATCACCAGGTTTACACACTTCAAGGCACTCATCATAGCACATACCGTGCCGAATGTCCATATGAGGATTGTTTTCTATGTTTCTCTGATAGGCGTGTGCTACATGTGTCCTGTGAGCATCTTGGATGTGGCACATGTGTGGTGTATGTTTTGTCTGGTCATATGTGGTGATGAGGTGGTCACATGCATTCACGTGTGTGTGGTATAGGTGTATTGTGTGTGGTGTGTGTGTATTCTGGTGGTTGCCTGTGCGATGTGTGAGTGCAGGGTATATGTGTGTGTTCTATGTGGGAGTGGTGTGTCTATGGTGTATGCCTTGTGTGGGTGTGTTCTCTTTGTAGTGTATGGGTGTAGGTTGTATGTGTGCTGTGTGTGTGACCTCTTAGTGCTGTGTTGGCAGGCGATGGGTTGTGCATGGTGTGTATGTGTTGTTGGTGCTGTTGGCGTGTGTTGGAATGTGTCCGTTTCCTTGGATTTTGTGGAGCCCATGGGGTGTGCCTTAGTATGTGTGATATGCAGTGAGAGAGGGCATGTGTTTGGTGATTGTATGGCTAATTTTTGGTGCACTAAGCACAGGAACTTCTTGCAGTGACTGCACGGGGTTAGAGGATCATAGTTTTGGGGGGATATCAGACACCGATTATGGTGGCTGAACACAGAACAAAAGTGAACTCGTCAAAATCTGGGGCAATTCTGCATGAGTGAGAGCTCCATGACTCCTGAATGTGAGCCAAGACACAGTTCGAAATATGGAAGGTTATGGGAGTTCCTATTAGGGGGATCCATACAGGAAGGTAAACAAACAGAAAAATCAACCAGGGAAAGAGATAACTAAGTTTATTTCCTCTTGCCCCAGGAATGAGGCCAGCTCCCATCCAAACTCCTCGTTTGGCCTACACACAAACATTTCCTATTGAGCCTCTTCAGACACCTGAAGTTTCCAGATGTCCCAGGTGTTCTGAAACCCAATTTGGAGGGGCCATGCCCTGCAACCTAACCACGGTCCTGGGAAGTCTATGGGAATCTCCTCTTTAAAGGGAGCATATGGCTCTTTTACACAGACATGGAAGGACCCATTAGGATCCTCCAGTTGCAGGAAGAGAGAAAAGGATAGGAGCACCTGGTGGGCTCTGTGGGTTAAGTATCTGATCCTTGGTAACTGCTGAGGTCATGATCTCATGGGTTGTGGGATGGAGTCTCCTTGTCCTGGTGCATGCTCTGCAGGGAGTCTACACAAAGATTCTCTCCCTCTGCCCCTCCCCCAACTCATGCACAATCTTCTCACTCAAACAAATCAATGATGTTCAGATAGGACCCCCTAGCCCAGTCTCCCAATGAGTTGGCTTTCTCAGGACAAAGACACAAGTCTAGGTTCGGGTGATGGGAAATCGCCACTGGTGACACCAGAGAGTTTGTCAGCAAGAGGCTTCCATTCTTCTTTTAGAAATAGAGAGACCATGTCTTGCCTTAGATAATTCTCCTTCCCTTCAAGCCAGTAACAAGAGAAAGCAGTCGTTCAGCAGAAGCATGGGATTCTTCTCCATGGAAGCTCCTATATTTGCAACTGGACCTTTGGTCAATATTCACTGAATATGATCTGGAATAGCCCTCACCAGGACTGGAAGAGTACTCAAACTGACCTCGCCATCTGGTCTTCAGAATGGAGGCATCAGAGGGGTCAAAGAATAGAGTCAACTGACCACTGATTCCAGTCCTTACTCCATGCAGCCAAGCAGCATGCAGTCACAAGAAAGAGCACCGGATTCCTTGGCGTTTTTGACATAGACTTCTCTCATTGAGCACAGGACCACAAGGGAAACTTGCCACCAACCAATGAGCGCTGGCTGTGTGAGTGACAGCTCCATATCTCACGAATGTGAACCAAGGGAAGGTTGAAAAATCAGCAAGCTTGGGAGAATGGCTACAGGAGGGCCAGTGTTGTCTATTCCAATGGGAATTAAATCAATCTGGCAATTGTTTTAAGTTGTTTCCTTTTGCTACAGAAATGTGCACAGGTGTCTCTGAAAACCTCTAGCCCAGCCTCCACTGCCCTATTACAAGCCCTTATCCCTCCCAATGTCCATGGATTTCTGAGACCAAATTGCAATGGATCCTGGGGCCCAACCAAATGCACAGGCCCAAGGGCCCGGTCAGACTCCCAGGTTCACTGAGACACAGGATTTGAATGGCCTCCAGCCTGAAGCTAGTATGGAAAGAGAATCAATGGATAGAAGTGGATAACAAGGGCCAGATTTCTTCCATAGTGATGAGCATGTGATGATGTCAAGAAGGAAGGGACTAGCAAGCACACTTTGCTAGTGAGCTCACTGTATCAGGAATTAGAAACAGCTGTGGAATTGGGCAAAGGGAACCTCCGCTGGCTGCACCTGGGAGCCCTGTCAGCAAGCGGCCTGGATTCTTCCTGCCAAAAAACAATGAAAGCTTCTGGCCCTGGCTCCTTTTCCTGTATTTCCCATTCTGAGTACAGGGAGGAGTGGCTCAGGGAGAGCAGGGCTGCTTTGGGGGGCGACTCTCAAGAGTTTTGCACTGGGGCTCAGTGCACTGTACCAGGCAAGGGCTCTTTCAGAACACGCCCTGCCATGCAGCATTCTGGACAGGTGTGAACAATCTTTTCTTCCTCATGAGTATATTTCAGTCAGCCTGGGGAAGCAGACAACCTGGCTATGTATAAGCAGACTGACACCAGCCAACCAAGAAATAAGCAGGACTCTGTGTGGGTGTGTGACTGAGTGTGGTTGGTGTTTCAGTATGATATGAATCTGAAATGTGATCTGAGTCTTAAGGGGGTTGTGTGTTTTACATTGTTGTGTTGAATAGGTGACTATCTCTGTGCTCGAGATGTGTTGAGTGTGTGCATTTCATGAGCCGTATGGATGTGTTGTGCGTCTTGTGTGTCTTGGTGTCAGTGTGTGATGGAGAGGTGTATGGTATGGTGTATATTGGATGTTTCTGTAGTGTATATCTGTGGTGGTAGTGTGTGATGTGTGTGTATGTTATGCAAACAGGGCGTTTGTGGGCTATATGTTGTGCATGTGCTATTTGTTTTCTTTGTTACTGGTTATGTCCGGTACAGTTTTGGATGGACTATGTGTGCTGTGTTTGATGTATCTATGGTGATGCATGGTGTGTATGTTTTTGTCTGAGTATGTTGTGCCTTTTTATGTGATCTCTGTGTGGTATGCTTGCGGGAGATGCATGGTGTGTGTGGTGTATTGTCGTGTGTGTATGGTGTTTGTGTTGTATATGCTTGGCATGCTGTTCACTGGGCTAAGTGTTGTGTATTTCTGGTATTTATGTGGCTTGTGCTGTTATGTGACCTGTTATGTGCTGTTATGTGACCTGGGTGTGATGTGTCTACACACATGTTAATGTGGCCTACACACAAACATTTTTTTACCAAGCCTCTTCAGACACCTCAATTTTCCACATTTCCAATTTTCCAATTCTAAAACCCAATTATGAGAATCCCTGTGATGCAACATAACCAGTCCTGAGAACTCTGTGGGAGTCTCCTCTTTCAAGTGAGGATACTGCTCTGAGATACGGAATGAGAATGGTCTTTGCAATCCTCTCATTTCTGATAAAGAGAAAAGGGTAGGAGCACCTGGTTGGCTCTGTGGGTTAAGTATCAGACTCTTGGTTGCAGCAGAGGTCACGATCTCATGGGCTGTGGAATGGAGCCCCTTGTCATGGTGTGTGCTCTGTGGGGAGTCTACATGAGGATCCTCTCATTCTGCCCCTCCCCGAAGGCATGTGCAGCCTCCATCCCTCTTTCTCAAAAAAATCAATAATTTTCAAAATGGAACTATTCACCCCATGTCCCAATGAGTTGGCTTTCTCAGGACTAAGGAATTCCTCTGAGCTCGGGCAAAAGGAACCCTCCAGTTGCTACACCAAAGAGTTTATCAGAAAGTAGCTTCCATTCTTCTTTCAGAAATAGAGGGAAAATCTGCCCCTGAATATTTCTTGCAGGGCTGGCTTAGTGGTGACTTATTCTTTCAGTTTCTGAAAGTCCTGGAAGCTCCTTCCCTCTCCATCTGTTCTGAATCATAGTCTTGGTGGGTAAGGTATTCTTGGTTCATGTTCTTTTCATTTAGGTCCTGCCTGCTGTTTCTGGCTTGCTAGGTCTCTCTGGAGAAGTCTGATGTTATTCTGATGTTCCTCCCTCGGTATATAAGGAATCTGTTTCCTCTAGCTGCCCTCAGGGTATGTTCTTTAGCTCTAAGATTTGCAGTCTTTCCTGTTAGATAACCAGGTGTTGATCTATTTTTATTGATTTGGAAGGTATCCTCTCTGCCTCTTGGACACAAATGCTTGTTTCCTTCCCCACATTAAGGAAGTTCTCTGCTATGATTTGCTCAAATATACCTTCTAGTCCTTTCTCTTTCATCGCCTCTGGGATTCAAATAATTCTGACTTTGGAAAGTTTCTTGGTATCTTTGATCTTCTAAGCCTATTTGCCTGTGCTACTAGCTATGTATCCCTATATTCTTCAGCTTCTTTCCTTTCTATCGGATTATCTTTTAGATCACTAAATCATTCTTCTGCCTCATTTACACTGGTTGGTAGAGTATCCAGTTGACCCTGCATTTCATTCATAGCATTTTTAAGTTTGGCTTGATTAGACCTCATTTCGACCCTTAGAAATTCTATATTGTCACTAATGTTTTTTTCTTTTTTCAAGCCTAGCTATTAACTTCATGATTGCTGTCCTAAAGTATATCTCTGACATCCTCCTTATATCCATATCCATTGGTTCTGTGACAGAAGACATTGTCTCTGATTTTTTTCTTTTTGGGAGTTCCTCCTTCTAGTCATTCTTTAGAGGGATTGTGGACTGAATGGACAAAGTCCAGAATATCAACCATGACCCAACTTAGATGAATCCTAGCCAAATCCCAAGTGGTCAGATACCACCAACAAAAAGACAAAGCCAAAAGGAAAGACAAAGATAAATTTTTAAAAATTAAAACAATTTTTTTTAATTTAGAGAACAAATTAATAAAAATTTTCAATATTAAAAATGGGTGTGGGGGCACCTGGGTGGCTCAGTGGGTTAAGCCACTGCTTTTGGCTCAGGTCATGATCTCAGGGTCATGGGATCGAGTCCCACATCAAGCTCTCTGCTCAGCGGGGAGCCTGCTTCCTTCTCTCTCTCTCTCTGCCTGCCTCTCTGCCTACTTGTAATCTTTCTCTGCCAAATAAATAAATAAAATCTTTTTTAAAAAATGGGTGTGATAAAGGGGTTTATAATCTCTCATGTGGAGAAAGCATAGTGTTTCAGTTGTTCCTTGGTATATTTTGGTCTGTGTGTTAAAGGGCAGTATGTCCCAAATTCACTAGGAAAGTAAAACTTGCATATACAAAAAGGGAAAACTGAGTAAAGTGAAGCACTGGCCAAAATAAAGCATATATCTATAGTAAGTATAGGTGAGTAAAAATATAAGTTAAAAATGTAACTATGAAAAATGAGTTGGTGTAGTACATATCTAGTTGAATGGAGGAGAAGGTATAAAGAAAAATACAGAGGGGGAAAAAGTATGAGAAGAGGAAAAGAAAGAAAGAAAAGGAGAATTATACCTGAAAATACAGGTGGTGGGTATTATAGAGGGCACGGATTTCATGGAGCACTGGGTGTGATGCAAAAATAATGAATACTGTTATGCTGAAAATAAATAAAAAATAAATTTAAAAAATAAATAAAAAATTTTTAAAAATAAACAAGTTGTGAGGCCACACCTGGAGCTCAATATTCAATTTTCTCCTGGTTTTTGGGATTTCACTCTTTTAGGATCCCAAGGATTGTAATCCACCAGTTCTTCTTCCAGCCTGTCTTCTGGGGAAGTAGCCTGCTGCACTGTTTCTCAGGTAACTGTGCTTTTACAGAGTTGCTCCACTCCCTGTGGGAATGGGCTCAGTAGAAAATAGATTTCTTGTTCTTTTTTTCATTCCCTGGGGACTTTCTGTGCTTCTTCAGGGCATCAGGGCAAAAATGCCTGTGGCTAAACCTCTGGCCTAGAGCAGAAAATTTGCAGTCTACCCTCTTTAATAAATTCTCCAGGACAGTCTCCACTTCTCTTCATGTTGCTGAAAACCACAGCCTCTCACAGTACACACCAACAGCTAATCTCTCAGAAGCATTTTCAGGGGCCTGGGAGCATCCCTAATCTTTGTGTTCCTAAAACCACGAGTAGCTGTGGGCTTGCATTCACACCCGAGGTTCTAGAATCAGGTCTGAGTTCCACCATAAAGCCCTTTCCAGTCACTACTGCTCTGCTAGTTGTAGAGGCAGGTTCCGTATTTTTTTCAGACTGTTCAAGGAAAAAGTATATATCAACCCACCCATTTCAAGGTTTCTGGCTATCTGTACTAGGAGTCCCATCCTGGGCTCCCTGACCATGATCTGCTTCCTAGCTCCAATGCTCAGGTCTTGTACCATTTCAGGAATCTCCTTTTGCTTTGAGGTCCTTCATAACCTGGGTCCACAATGCCCTACCTAGAATTCTGCCTTTCCATTTCCAAAGTCCCCTTCAGTGAGGGGTATCTATTACTAGAGCAGCTTTCTTTCTTTTTTTTTTTAAAGAGCTTATTTATTTTATTTGACAGAGAGAGAGATCACAAGTAGGCAGAGAGACAGGCAGAGACAGAGGGGGAAGCAAGCTCCCCGCCGAGCAGAGAGCCCGATGTGGGGCTCGATCCAAGGACACTGAGATCATGACCTGAGCCGAAGGCAGAGGCCTAATCCACTGAGCCACCCAGGCGCCCCTAGAGCAGCTTTCTAATGGTTCTGATTTTGTGCCCTGGTGTTATATCACTTTCCAGGTACCATCTTATGGTGTTTATCTTCTGATACCTCCCCACAGAGTCACAAAAAAGTATCATGTCATCTACAGAGAGAGAGTTTTATTTCTTTTTTATGACAATTTGAATGCCCTTAATTCATTTTTGTTGTCTGATTACTGAGGGTAGAGCTTCTAGTACTATGTTCAAATATAGTGGTGAGAGTTGGCATCCCTGTCATGTTCCTGATATTAAGGGAAAATCTCTCAGGTTTCCCTACTGAGAAAGATATTCACTGTGAGCTTTTCTAGGTGGATTTGATTTTCAGGTTCATTCCATCTGTCCCTTTACATTGAAGACTTTTAATTAAGAAAGGATGCTGTATTTTGTCAATATGTTTTTTCTGCATCAATTTATACAATCATATGGTTCTTGTGTTTTCTTTAATCAATGTACTCTATTATGTTGATTAATTTGTGAATGTTGAACTCCCCCACTTTCTTCCCTTAAATAAAGCTTACGTAGTCATGGTGAGTAATGCTTTTTTTTTTAATTTTTTTAAATTTTTTATTTTTTATAAACATATATTTTTATCCCCAGGGGTACAGGTCTGTGAATCACCAGGTTTACACACTTCACAGCACTCACCAAAGCACATACCCTCCCCAATGTCCATAATCCCACCCCCTTCTCCCAAACCCCCCTCCCCCCAGCAACCCTCAGTTTGTTTTGTGAGATTAAGAGTCACTTATGGTTTGTCTCCCTCCCAATCCCATCTTGTTTCATTTATTCTTCTCCTACCCACTTAAGCCCCCATGTTGCATCACCACTTCCTCATATCAGGGAGATCATATGATAGTTGTCTTTCTCTGCTTGACTTATTTCGCTAAGCATGATACGCTCTAGTTCCATCCATGTTGTCGCAAATGGCAAGATTTCATTTCTTTTGATGGCTGCATAGTATTCCATTGTGTATATATACCACATCTTCTTGATCCATTCATCTGTTGATGGACATCTAGGTTCTTTCCATAGTTTGGCTATTGTGGACATTGCTGCTATAAACATTCGGGCGCACGTGCCCCTTTGGATCACTACGTTTGTATCTTTAGGGTAAATACCCAATAGTGCAATTTCTGGGTCATAGGGCAGTTCTATTTTCAACATTTTGAGGAACCTCCGTGCTGTTTTCCAGAGTGGCTGCACCAGCTTGCATTCCCACCAACAGTGTAGGAGGGTTCCCCTTTCTCCGCATCCTCGCCAGCATCTGTCATTTCCTGACTTGTTTATTTTAGCCATTCTGACTGGTGTGAGGTGATATCTCATTGTGGTTTTGATTTGTATTTCCCTGATGCCGAGACAGCCACATGCAGAAAAATGAAATTGGACCATTTCCTTACACCACACACAAAAATAGACTCAAAATGGATGAAGGACCTCAATGTGCGAAAGGAATCCATCAAAATCCTTGAGGAGAACACAGGCAGCAACCTCTTCGACCTCAGCCGCAGCAACATCTTCCTAGGAACAACGCCAAAGGCAAGGGAAGCAAGGGCAAAAATGAACTATTGGGATTTCATCAAGATCAAAAGCTTTTGCACAGCAAAGGAAACAGTTAACAAAATCAAAAGATAACTGACAGAATGGGAGAAGATATTTGCAAACGACATATCAGATAAAGGACTAGTCCAGAATCTATAAAGAACTTAGCAAACTCAACACCCAAAGAACAAATAATCCAATCAAGAAATAGGCAGAGGACATGAACAGACATTTCTGCAAAGAAGACATCCAGATGGCCAAGAGACACATGAAAAAGTGAGTAATGCTTTTTAAAAAATATTTTATTAACCCATTTTTGTAAGAGAGAGAAAGAGAGAAAAAGCAGAGGGAAGGGACAGTGGGAGAAACAGTCTCCCCACCCAGCAAGGATCCTGACACAAGACTCAATCCCAGGACCCTGGGATCACAACCTGAGCTGAAGGCAGCCACCCAATGAACAGAGCCACATGGTCACCTGAAAATTATCCTTTTAATGTACTGTTGGATCCTATTGGCTAGTATCTTCTTTTGGGGGGGTGAAATACATATGTCAAATTTTTAAAAAATATACAGTCCATAAAAGCCTGTACAAAAGTTCTCCAGATTGTTTTTGGTTACGAATTTCCCTAATAATTAACTAAAATTAACTATCTTATTCATTTAGTTAGTTTTATATCTTATAAGTAAACATTATCAAAATCACCTCACTCTGGTTTCTTTTTCAAATTATGATATTAAAATATATCATTTTTCACTTACATTTTAAAATTTTATTTTATTTTTTCAGTGTTTCAAGATTCATTGTTTATGCACCAGACCCAGTGCTCCATGTGCCTTCCTTAATACCACCACCAGCCACACATAACCCCCATCTTCTGCCCCTCCAAAACCCTCATGTTGTTTCTCAGAGGACACAGTCTCTCATGGTTCGCCTCCCCCTCCACTTTCCCCCAAATCACTTCTCCTCTCTTTCACACAATGTCCTCTGTGCTATTCCTTATGCTCCACAAGTGAAACCATATGATAATTGACTCTCTCTGCTTGATGTATTTCACTCAGAATAATCTCCAGTTCCTTCCGTGTTGATACAAAAGTTGAGTATTCATCCTTTCTGATGGAGGCATAATACTCCACTGAATATATGGACCATAACTTCTTTATCCACTCATCTGTTGAAAGACCTCTTGGTTCTTTCCACAGTTTGGCAACTGTGACCATTGCTGCTATGAACATTGGTATACAGATGGCCCTTTCTTCCACTACATCTGTATCTCTGGCGTAAATACCAAGTAGTACAATTGCAGGGTCATAGGTAAGCTCTATTTTTCATTTCTTAAGGAATCTCCACACAGTTTTTCCAAAGTGGCTGCACCAACTTGCTTTTCCACCAACACTGTAAGAGGGTTCCCCTTTCTCCACATCCTCTCCAACACTTGTTGTTTACTGTCTTGTTAACTTTGGCCATTCTAACTGGTGTAAGATGACATCTCAATGTGGTTTTGATTTGAATGTCCCTGATGGATAATGATGATGAGCATTTGTTCATGTGTCTGTTAGACATTTATGTGTCTTCTTTGGTGAAGTGTCTGTTGATGTCTTCTGCCCATTTTTTGACATATTATCTGTTTTTCCAGTGTTGAGTTTGAAGCGTTCTTTACAGATCTTGGATATCAGTCCTTTGTCTGTAGTGTCATTGTGAATATCTTCTCCTTCTGTGGGTTACCTCTTTGTTTTGATCTTGATGAAGTCCCAAAAGTTCATTTCACTCCATGACTTTGCAGACATGTCTTGAAAAACGTTGCTGTGGCCGATGTCGAAGAGGTTACTACCTATTTTGTCCTCTCAGATGTTGATAGATTCTGGCCTCACACGGAATTCTTTTGTTCCTTTCGAGTTTATCTTTGTATATGGTGTAAGAGAATGGTCAAGTTTCATTCTTCTGGACATAGCTCTTTAATTTTTCTCAGCACCATTTGTTGAAGAAACACTCTTTTTTCCACTGGTTATTTTTCATGCTTTGTTAAAGATTATTTGACCATAAAGTTGTGGGCTCATATATCTGCTTCGGATCTCTCTGGCATTCTGGAGCTGCCCACACAGCCACAGATAGTATTTCTCATGGTTTTGGGTACAAGTGAGAGTTCCTGTGACCTGTGACCTGTGACCCCAGAGACTGTGACTAGGAACGTGCTCTGCCAGTGGCAGAGGGGGAATTTATGTGCTCTGGAGCACCCAGAGGGGAACAGACTGAGGCTTCTCTCTGAAAGGGAGGTCCATGTGCAGTTTGCTTTCCTCTAAACCTCCAAAGAATGGCAAAAGCTGCCATAGGGAGAAAAAACAAACTAACTAACTAACTAACTAACAAAACCTCCAGAGAACAAAAGCCTGAAAAACCGGTTTTCTAAGAGCCCAGCCCCTTGATGGGGACAGGAGGACTCAATTCTAGCAAGACTCACTGAAAAGCCATGCAGCAGGCCCCTCCCCCAGAAAGCCAGCCCCCCCCCAAAAAAGCGGACAACCACCACTTTTATTACCTGCGTTTTTCTTTTGCTTTTCTGTTTTTTAATTCAATTTTATTTTATTTTATTTTATTTATTTATTTTTTAAGATTTATTTATTTATTTATTTGACAGAGAGATCACAAGTAGACAGAGAGGCAGGCAGAGAGAGAGAGAAGCAGGCTCCCTGCCGAGCAGAGAGCCCAACATGGGACTCGATCCCAGGACCCCGAGATCATGACCCGAGCCAAAGGCAGCGGCTTAACCCACTGAGCCACCCAGGCGCCCCTATTTTATTTTATTTTTAATATTCATGTAGAGATAAGCTTCAAGGTAATCCCCATTCCCCAATCAATGCCATCACTACAGGCAAACCAGTTTAAATCCCCATTTATCTAAGGAAAATTGAGTCCTTTACAAAGATATAAAGATACATCCAGGAAGAATCAAAATAATTTTCCTCGCCCACAGAGAATTTATAACCACCTTCCCATATTTTTCTTCCATCACTGTTTCCGTGTATTTGTTTTTGTTCTGGTAGTATATAAAACTTATACTTGGGGTTAGCAAGACAGGAAACAACATGTGTTGGAGAGGATGTGGAGAAAGGGGAACCCTCTTACACTGTTGGTGGGATTGCAAGTTGGTGCAGCCTCTTTGGAGAACAGTGTGGAGATTCCTCAAGAAATTAAAAATAGAACTTACCTATGACCCTGCCATTGCACTCCTGGGTATTTACCCCAAAGATACAGATGTCGTGAAAAGAAGCGCCATCTGTACCCCAATGTTTATAGCAGCAATGGCCACGGTCGCTAAACTGTGAAACCAAGATGCCCTTCAAAGGATGAATGGATAAGGAAGACGTTGTCCATATACAGTATGGAGTATTATGCCTCCATCAGAAAGGATGAATACCCAACTTTTGTAGCAACATGGACAGGACTGGAAGAGATTATGCTGAGTGAAATAAGTCAAGCAGAGACTGTCAATTATTATATGGTTTCACTTATTTGTGGAGCATAACAAATAACATGGAGGACATGGGGAGTTAGAGAGGAGAAGGGAGTTGTAGGAAATTGGAAGGGGAGGTGAACCATGAGACTATGGACTCTGAAAAACAATCTGAGGGTTTTGAAGGGGCAGGAGGTGGGAGGTCGGGGTACCAGGTGGTGGGTATTATAGAGGGCATGGATTGCATGGAGCACTGGGTGTGCAAAAATAATGAATACTGTTATGCTGAAAATAAAAAATAAATTTAAAAAAAACCTTATACTTGGGGTTCTTTTTGATGAGGTTCTATTTATTTATTAATTTATTATTTTTCTCTTGTCATCTACTTTTGTTGGTCTTTTTGTTTGTCTGTTTCTGTTTTTATGCTTCATAAATCTTACTTTTGGGGCCCACTTGATCTGGGTCTTCTCTTTTATTTTATCTTTCTTTTTCTTGCTTTTGTTGCTGTCTCTGTCTCTCTCTTTTTTACTTTTTTCTTTCTTTTTGGTGGGGACTCTCGATTGCTCAGAAGCATTCCAGGGTACACCCTGCCTGAATCATGATTGATACTTTCAGCTACACAACCCTTCAGCCATCTCCCATTAAAATGGCTATATGGAGGAATGCCCAACAGAAGAAAATTCAGAGACTGTGCCCTCTCCATCAGAGATATTGGATATTGACATAGGCAACATGTTGGAAAGGGAATTCAGGCTAACAATTACCCAGGCAATAGCTAGGTTGGAGAAAGACTTTGATTACAAAATGGAATTGATTAGGGTCGGAGTGAAAGCCACAAGAGATGATGTTAACAATGCTCTCAATTAGTTCCAACCTAGTCTAAATTCTCTAAAAGCTAGGGTAACTGGGTCAAAAGATAGAATTAGTGATCTGGAGGACAAACAGATAGAGAAAAAGGATCAGGAAGAAACCTGGAACAAACAGCTTAGAATCCATGAAAACAGAGTTAGGGAAATAAATGCTACCATGAAAAGTTCCATCATCAGAATTATTGTTGTCCCTGAGGGGGAGGAGAAGGAAAGAAGATTAGAAGATATAGTTGAACAAATTCTTCATGAAAATTTTCCCAATCTGTCAAATGGAACCAGTGTTCATGTCCTAGAGGCAGAAAGGTCTCCCTCAACATCTTAGACTCTAGAAAGACCTCAAGACACCTGATTCTGAAAATGGTGAATCATAATTGTAAACAGGAGCCCCTGAAAGCAGGTAAGATGAAGAAATCCCTCATGTACAGAGGAAAGGCCATCAGAATAATGCCAGACCTGTCCACAGAAACCTAGGAAGCCAGAAAAGGCTGGCAAGATGTTTTAAGGGCACTAAATGAGAAGAACATGCAGCCAAGAATACTTTATCCAGCAAGACTGACATTCAAAATGGATGGTGAGATAAAGTGTTTTCAAGACCAGCAAGGTTTAAAAGAGTATGTGACCACCAAGCCAGCACTGCAGGAAATATTAAAAGGGGTTCTCTATTCCACTGGTCTATGTGTCTGTTTTTATGCCAGTGCCATGCTGTCCTGGTGGCCACAGCTTTGTAATAAAGCTTGAAATCAGGTAACGTGATGCCCCCTGTTTTATTTTTGTTTTTCAACATTTCCTTAGCAATTCGGGGTCTCTTCTGATTCCATACAAATTTTTGGATTATTTGCTCCAGCTCTTTGAAGGATACTGGTGGAATTTTGATCGGAATGGCATTAAAAGTATAGATTGCTCTAGGCAGTATAGACATTTTAACAATGTTTATTCTTCCGATCCAAGAGCATGGAATGGTCTTCCATCTTTTTGTGTCTTCTTCAATTTCTTTCATGAGTGTTCTGTAGTTCCTCAAATACAGATCCTTTACCTCTTTGGTTAGGTTGATTCCCAGGTATCTTATGGTTCTTGGTGCTATAGTAAATGGAATTGATTCTCTAATTTCCCTTTCTGTATTTTCATTGTTAGTGTATAAGAAAGCCACTGATTTCTGCACATTGACATTGTATCCTGCCACGTTGCTGAATTGTTGTATGAGTTCTAGTAGTTTGGGGGTGGAGTCTTTTGGGTTTTCCATATAAAGAATCATGTCATCTGTGAAGAGAGAGAGTTTGACTTTTTCATTGTCCATTTGGATACATTTTATTTCTCTTTGTTGTCTCATTGCTGTTGCTAGGACTTCTAATACTATGTTGAACAAGAGTGGTGAGAGTGGGCATTCTTGTCTTGTTCCTGATCTCAACAGGAAGGCTGCAAGCTTTTTCCCATTGAGGATGATATTTGCTGTCGGTCTTTCATAGATAGAGTTGATGAAGTTCAGGAATGTTCCCTCAATCCCTATACTTTGAAGCATTTTAATCAGGAATGGATGCTGGATTTTGTCAAATGTATTTCTGCATCAATTGAGAGGACCATGTGGTTCTTCTCTCTTCTCATATTAATTTGTTGTATCCCATTGATTGATTTGCGAATGTTGAACCATCCTTGTAGCCCAGGGATGAATCCCACCTGGTCATGGTGGATAATCTTTTTAATGTGCTGTTGGATCCTATTTGCTAGGATCCTGTTGAGAATCTTAGCATCCATACTCATCAGTGATATTGGTCTGAAATTCTCCTTTTTGGTATGGTCTTTGCCTGGCTTGGGGATAAGGGTAATGCTGAGCCCCGATATGGACCCTCAACTCTATTGTCAATTAATCTTCAACAAAACAGGAAAAAATATACAGTGGAAAAAAGACAGTCTCTTCAATAAATGGTGCTGGGAAAACTGGGCAGCTATATGTAGAAGAATGAAACTCGACCATTCTCTTACACCGTACACAAAGATAAACTCAAAATGGATAAAAGACCTCAACGTGAGACAGGAATCCATTAGAATCCTAGAGGAGAACATAGGCAGTAATCTCTTCGATGTCAGCAACAGCAACTTCTTTCAATATATGTCTCCAAAGGCAAAGGAAACAAAAGCGAAAATAAACTTTTGCGACTTCATCAAGATCAAAAGCTTCTGTACAGCAAAGGAATCAGTCAAAAAAACAAAGAGGCAACCCATGGAATGGGAGAAGATATTTGCAAATGACAGTACAGACAAAAAGTTGATATCCAGGATCCATAAAGAACTCCTCAAACTCAACACACACAAAACAGACAATCATATAAAAAATGGGCAGAAGATATGAACAGACACTTCTCCAATGAAGACATACACATGGCTATCAGATACATGAAAAAAATGTTCATCATCATTAGCCATTAGGGAGATTCAAATTAAAACCACATTGAGATACCACCTTACACCAGTTAGAATGGCCAAAATTAGCAAGACAGGAAACAACATGTGTTGGAGAGGATGTGGAGAAAAGGGAACCCTCTTCCACTGTTGGTGGGAAAGCAAGTTGGTGCAGCCACTTCGGAGAACAGTGTGGAGATTCCTCAAGAAATTAAAAATAGAACTTCCCTATGACCATGCAATTGCACTACTGGGTATTTACCCCAAAGACACAAATGTAGTGAAAAGAAGGGCCATCTGTACCCCAAGCAGCAATGGCCACGGTCTCCAAACTGTGGATAGAACCAAGATGCCCTTCAATGGACGACTGGATAAGGAAGATGTGGTCCATATACACTATGGAGTATTATGTCTCCATCAGAAAGGATGAATACCCAACTTTTGTAGCAACATGGATGCTGGAAGAGATTATGGGACTGGAAGAGATTATGCTGAGTGAAATAAGTCAAGCAGAGAGAGTCAATTATCACATGGTTTCACTTATTTGTGAGCATAACAAGTAGCATGGAGGACAAGGGGAGATGGAGAGGGGAAGGGAGTTGAGGGAAATTGGAAGGGGAGGTGAACCATGAGAGACTATGGACTCTGAAAAACAATCTGAGGGTTTTGAAGGGGCAGGGTGTGTGAGGTTGGGGGAACCAGGTGGTGGGTATTGGAGAGGGCATGGATTACATGGAGCATTGGGTGTGGCCCAAAAATAATGAATACTGTTACGCTGAAAAGAAATTTAAAAAAAGAAAGAAAAAAAAAGAGTGAGACATTGTATCAGCTCACATAGGGATTACTTTATAGTGAATGAGGCTGACAAGCTAACAGTATTAACATAGTGTTTCAAATAAGTACTGTGAGAAACACAAAAGTAAGGGCATCTCCAGGAGAAGGAGGTTTCTCAGCTAAGTCTTGAAGAACAAGTACAAGTTTTCAAGATAATATGAGTGTCTCTACTCTTGGCAACATCCATTCCCATTCAAGCACAATAGCTTGGGGTTCCTTCCCATATTCTAGGTACCTACCTTATTTTTAACATGTATAAGAGTTCCTAGCTGTTTAAGAGGGTGCTGTGCACATAGATAATGTCACAATGTCTGAGCAGTTTGGGGAAAGAAAATCTCCAGACCTGACTGTGCTTCTCTCTTTGTGGTCTCCTTAAATCAAAAGTTTGTTACTGTTGTTGTTATTATTATTATTATTATTATTATTATTATTATTATTACAAACAAATGGGTCAAAGACACAGCAGGCCTTGGCAGTAATCTGGATACAGTGGATAAAGAAGTGGGAGGAAACATACTAGAAAACATCTCTTATACATACAGTGTGCCAAGCACCATTCTAATACACACACACACATATGTTTGCAAATATGTATGTATATATATATATATATATATATATATATAAAATCCAATCCTCATATTAATGTTATGATTTAGGTACTATTCTTATCTTTATTTAACAGATAAGGAAGCTGTAGCACAGAAAGGCCAAGTAATTTGACCATGGTTACCCAGCCCATAGTATGACATCCAGGGTTCTAGTTTGGGCCCCTGAGTGAATGGTAGTGCCTTTCATGTTGATGGGAATATGGGTGAAGCTGAATGAATGCTGCCTTAGGCATATAGAATTTCTGTTACCATACCAAAAATTACTCATAATTTCTGTTACTCATACGAAAGCTTGTGTGATGCTTTATCAGAGAGGTCATGGTAGCATTCCCTCAGATCTCTTTGGCCCAAATGGATGTGTCCCAAGATGCTATATGGGAGGCATCATGCAGCATGTCTTTCCCACTGAGACTCAACCCAGTCACACGGTACATCAGACCCACAGTGCTGGCCACAGAGGGACCTATGAAGTTTAGACGTACCACCCTGATGAAGCTAGTTCTCACAGACGATGAAAGCCAACTGCCTGAACATGAAACAGCTCTAAAAAATAAGAAAACTCAATCTTGTTTTCCAGGTCCTGTGTCTACTACATTCTCCAAAGCAGCTAGAACTGCAGGCCATCACATGATCAGGGAAACCTGAAAACTGGAGTTGACAACATTTGGGTTAGCCTTAAGAGACTTCTTGCCAGTACAACCAGCAACCGGGCTAGGCGGGGCCTTGAGTCTCTGAGGCTTTAGTGGACCAATGGACTACATCCAGTGGCAATGACAGGCAGAAGCTAGGGTGAGATAGCCAAGACCTCCCTATGAAGTTTCTAAATGTAGGGGGTGACCTTGATATCAACAGGACACCCTTTAGGGTGGGGCGGGCATAAACTATTCCAAGAGACTTCCTTACAGCTTGTGAAAACTCTGCAGGTCTTCTGATGTCTTTGTTTCTGTCCTGGCTTTTGCAAGGAATTGAGGGATATGTCCAGTCCAGAGATTGGCCCAGAACACCCTTGATATATTGCTGATGCCTGGATATGCCAGGAGACAGGCTACAGCAAGCTACATAAGATACAGCTATTTCTGTGGAAAAGTGGCTGATCTTATCCTCTGCCCTTCACCCATGCCATTATACCTAGAGGTTGTGGCTTCAGGGCTCAATCATGTTAACAGCAGGGACCTGTTCACATCCTGCTTCTGAATACAAACCATTCTTCCAGGTGAAGACCACCTGGGTAGCTCCTGACAACCAGATACTAGACAAGTGCATCTAGATTATGTTGTCCCCTTACCCTTCCACTTTTTATCTGCTCCTTGGACTCCAGATTGCCAGTGCTTAACTTTAGGAAAGATTAACCACATCCATCAGCCAAAATACCAGTCACTGGGCCTGTTTCTTCATTAATAAGACGGAGATGCGTGTACACTGAAACTCATATTGGGTGAAAATGCCATGGGCATCACATGTAGTATATACCAGGCCTTTTGCTATGTAGTGTCTATATGTTATCTCTGTCATCATTCAAAGCCCTGTGAGGCACACGTTATGCTCTACATTTTTCAGGTGTCAGAAATGGTCTCAGAAGTTGGGTGTATTCCCCAAGATCAGCAGAAGGGGTAGGGGCAGAGCTGGGGTGCATATGGGTAGCTCATACTTTGAATGGTCTGAGAGGAAAAGGTACCTAGCTCGAAACCTCACTTGAGGCCCCACCCTCTCTCCATTCCGAGATGGCCCCGCCTAGCCCGATTGCCGGTTGTACTGGCGACCGCCTTCCAGCTCACCCTTCAGAGCACAGAAGTGCGCGCCCACCTTGGCCACCGAGAGTTCCGGGATCCTGGAGGGGCCGGAAGTGGGTCTTGTTCTCGCTTCCGGCTCGGCCATTGTTTTCGCTCCTGCAGGCCACGGGTGCTTCCGCATGCAGGGGTCGCTGCGACTGTACACGGGTGAGCGGAGCGGGGGCAGGGAGGGAGGTGCTGCCCGGGCGGGGGTCGCTGGCTTGGAGCCGCGGCCGCCCGCAGGCCTAATCTGCGACTGTGGTCCGCTGCACGCTTTGCCTCCGCGGCCGGTGGCGCGGTCCCTGTGCTACTCTGAAGCCGGCAGTTGTAGAGCCGCCTCTTTGTCCCGTCCCCTTGACCAGCGGTGCCTGGCCTGGAGCATGGCGTCTGCCGGTACAGCGGAGAAAAAGGCAGACGTGGCCAGGTGAGCTGCGCCGCAGACGCCCTGGTTTAACGCAAAACGTAGGTGGTTTCCCAGCCTTGCGCTGAGAGACAGCACAAAGCGTCAGAAGTGGGTTAGACACAGTCTTGAAATTAAAAACGTGAAGTGTCACTTGGAGACCCCAAAATGCAGAAGAGATTAGCCGCGGAGCATTCGGAACTAGTAGGAAAATGATCAGAACTTTTTACAGGTGTGGGGATCTCAGAGCAGAGTTAATAGGCTCTTCTCGTCCTCCTCCTCCCCCTCCTTTCTTCCTCTTTCTTCTTCCGCCTGCTTGCTTGCTCTCTCCATTCCTTCCTTCCTCCTTTCCTTTCTTTTCAACTTTCCTTTCCTCCTCCCTTTTTTCCTTTCTTAACAGAAATTGAAGCCTAGGGAGTTGCTTACCAAGGGTACTGAGATGCATGGTGACCATCATTGATGCCCTAGTTTCCACTAAGGTACTGATTTTCCGAGTTTTACTATATATTAAGTGGATAAAACCTTTTCCCCCGCTTCAGTATCAGCTAAATGAACGACATTCATTCGTTTACTAAAGGTCTACCTCTGTGTGCTGTGTACACACACACACACACAGGACTGGAAACCTGTATGTGATGCCCCCATTGCCCTCTGCCCCTCCCCTGCCCTTTGAGTCTTTCCCCAAAGTGGGGGAGACAGCAGTGTAAATCACAAACACAGTGTGGTAAGTGTTCTAGTAGAGGTTTGAATGAAAAAGGTGCTGTGGGCTCACTGAGGCAGTAATCACACCTAAGCCTGGAGAGATCAGGAAGGTTTTCTAGGGATGGTGGTAGAGTAGGAAAAGGTCTGGAATTTACTGATTCCGTTGTGTTTTTTTGGTGGCTGTCTAGCAAGAGGGTGTGAGTGGCCAGTTGTGCATAAACTAATTAAAACAATTGTGTTTTAATTAGAAGTACAGAGAAGAAGGCTACCACCTTTCTTCCTGCCTAGGACAATCAGGAAAGCAAGCATTCAGGAGGAAAGGGTATTTGTTTTAGGAGGAAAGGGTATTTGTTTTCGGTCTTGACAGATGAGTAAGAGTTTGTCAAAAGCTGAAGAAGAAAAATCCAAAGAGGATAAGAGAATATGTGGCTTCTGGCTGTGTCTCCAGAGCTTTAGTGCCAAACTTTGTTGTACATCTCTGTCACAATAGAGAAGAATAGAAGAACTTTGAGCATTCACTTCCTGCATAGGTTTACTTATAAATTAAATATATGTATCGTTTTATAAATTTCAATACACATTATAAAACATAGACTAAATAGGAGCTAAATAACAACTTAATGTATTCTTAATATACCCTTTGGATCATCTTGCATATTCCTCACTTGGAGATTATTGCAGCTTTTCTAGCCTGAGTACCTGGAGAGAGTGGTAAGGGTATGTCTAGAGCAGGACCCAAGGCCAGATGGTGAAGGGCTGTGACTGCTAGGCATAGACATTAAGGTTTCATCCTGTAGGTTCTGGGAGCCACTGAAAATTTAAGAAGGGAAGTCCCTTAGATGCTTAGAGACTGCCCTGCTTTTCTTCCTGGAGTTTTTTTACTTTTTTTTTTTTTTTTTAAGATTTATTTATTTATTTGTTAGAGAGAGGGAGTGAGAGAGAGAGCGAGCATGCGAACAGGGGGAGGGTCTGTGGGAGAGGGAGAGCAGTCTCGGCACTAAGTGCCGAGCCCTATGTGGGGCTTGTTCTCATGACCCTGATATTATGACCTGAGTGAAAACCAAGAGTTAGACACTTAATGAACTAAGCCACTTAGGTACCCTTGGAGCTTTGGTTTTTAACTGTTGTCAGCCCAGGGCTGAACACTCTGGGACTCTGATTTCTCTCTTGATGTTTTTGTAGGTGACACCCCCATTGCCCTCTGTCCCCAACTCTGAAAACAGCTCCTGAGACCTGAATTACAGAGCATCATTTTAACTGGACAAACTGCAGCTGAAACAAGCTTTTCTTGGAGGTCACAATGACCACCCAAGGCAGGGGTACTTTAGGCCTCCTCCCTAATGGTGCTGTTCTCCAGAAACACGAGGGACGCCAGACCATGAAGCAGGAGCCAGGGAGCCAGACCTGGGGTCAGGGCTGCAGTCTCCAAAAGAACCACCCTCCTGTCTGTGAAATTTTCCGGCTACACTTCAGGCAGTTATGTTACCATGAGATGTCTGGGCCGCAGGAGGCACTGAGCCGGCTCCGGGAGCTCTGCCAGTGGTGGCTGATGCCAGAGGTACACACCAAGGAGCAGATCCTGGAGCTGCTGGTGCTGGAGCAGTTCCTGAGCATCTTGCCTGGGGAGTTACGGACATGGGTGCAGCTGCATCACCCTGAGAGTGGCGAGGAGGCTGTGGCTGTGGTGGAGGATTTTCAGAGACACATAGGAGAGGTGAGCAGATGAGTCCAGAATGGCATCTTCTCTAGTGGCTGGATTAGCTTGGGAAAAGTCATTCTCTGTTCCATAGGCTCTAGGTTGGTTTATCCTTAGGATTCCTGAACCAGTTCCATGGAGAGGGAAGAAATAGTTTTGTGCTTTAAGTCATGAACAAAAATACAATTCCCAGAGAAGCTCTGTGCATCACTTTTGGAATAATGTGTTGTGACCCTCGCTTCAACCTGGTGATCCACATAGTACTCCTGGCAGGTAGAGAATCTGCCCACTGTTTAGAAGGGACTGTGGTAGGGAATAGATTTCTGCATATGTTGATAACATGGGCCTTCATTCCAGAAGTTGTCATTACTTACTTCCTTGTACTTCTCAGAGTCTGTTATCTCTCTTCTCGAATTTTAGGTTCTTAAGGAGAGGTGACATTTCTGGGCCTCATAATCATTGGTTTCTTTTCTAACTTTGCAAACCCAACTGGGGTCTTTCTCCTTCCTTCCTTCCTTCCTTCCTTTCTCTCTTTCTTTCTTTCTTTAATTCTCATTTTGGTTTACCCTATTTCCTAGGGTTCTCTCAAATTTAAAGCCAAGATAATTTATTTATTTATTTTTTTTTAAAAAAAGATTTATTTATTTATTTATTTGACAGCGAGAGGTCACAAGTAGGCAGAGAGGCAGGCAGAGAGAGAGAGGAAGGGAAGCAGGCCCCCTGCTGAGCAGAGAGCCCGATGCGGGACTCGATCCCAGGACCCTGAGATCATGACCTGAGCCGAAGGCAGCGGCTTAACCCACTGAGCCACCCAGGTGCCTGCCAAGATAATTTAAATTAGAGGAAAAGTTGTAGAGCCAGCAGTGTAATAACAGTGGAAAATCTGGCTTCTAGGACCACAGA
Organism: Mustela erminea; assembly: GCF_009829155.1. Taxonomy (NCBI): domain Eukaryota; kingdom Metazoa; phylum Chordata; class Mammalia; order Carnivora; family Mustelidae; genus Mustela; species Mustela erminea. Next base: position 69,571,427 of record NC_045614.1, on the reverse strand, counting down.
GCTAAGTAGCTCTGTGACCATGTGTATCAGTCAGGGTTTAGCCAAAGAAGCAAAACCAGTAGGAAATGATATATATTACATATTAAGATTTGTATATATATCTATAGCATTGCTACAGAGTGACTTAAGTGATTATGAGGACTGGCCTGACAGTACAAGTCGGAAATCTGTAGAACAGGCCATCAGGAAGGGCCAGCTGAAACTCAGGCACAGGCTGAAGCTGCTGTCTACATGCAGAATTACTTTTCATGGAACTTCCAGCTCTAATTTTAAGGTTTTTGTAACTGATTAAATCAGGCTCATCCAGATGATCTAGGATAATCTCCTTTACTTAGAGTAAACTGAACATGGATATTGATTATATGTACAAAACACCTTCACAGCAACACCCAGTTTAGTGGTAAATTGACACCTAAATCAGTTCTATCTGATAAGTCTAAAATTGCTCTCGTACTAACCAAGGAGGGTAAATTAGGGTTCCCTCTACCTTTATTCCTTTTCACTTTATTATGGAAAACCAGTATATGAAATTTCCCAAGTATCCAATTTACATATTACAATATGTATGTCTAGGGAATCAATTCCAGTTGATTGGAATCTGAGGGCTACACCTTTTTCCAAGAGTACCAGCCCACCCATTTGGCACTGAATCCATTGCCAACCATTATTTCTTTGGATACAAAAATAAACACAGGAATAAATCAGTCATCATCAGGGTCTAGAGAGCAACTAGATTCAACCATGGGCAGAGACCAGTGACTGAATAAAGTGTTTTTGAGTGCCATTTAGTGAGGAGGCTGGAAAGGAAAATTTCTCTATTTCCCACCTTTGTTTGCCTAACTTGAAGAGAATGCCCCCTCAATTAAAACTTAAGCTTTTACCCAGGTACCCTCAGAAAAAGGTGACTGAGTCACAAACTCAAGAGAGTGACTTAACAGTTGACAGAGCAGCTGCACACTATTGGCTCCTGCTTAGGAGTAGGATCTTTGGACTTTATTTCTTACTCTGCCTTTATTGTCTGCTTAAGTTTTTCTGATGTGGAAGACATGAGAATGGGACTACCTTTCCTACCATGGGCTCAGAAAAATGTATTTGTGGCTAAATGAATAAACAAGCTTTTTTTGTGGCAGTTTGTCAGGAGTAGATTAAGGAATATCAAGGCAGATCAGAGTCACTGCTCAGCAGGAGTGAGCATGTGCATATGTGTACTTTGGGGCTGGAGAGGGTTGTAGAACAATCCCTCTTGGGCTGCAGAATCATGCAATTTGCAAGTGCTTTTATATCCTATATCTTATTTTTGTTCCTAGCAGGCTTACAAAATATGAAAATAATCATGTCTCCATTTGACAAGTGACACAAGCACAGAGAGATTAATTGACTCATCTCAGATGGTGATTAGTGAATATTCTCTTTGTCCAAGAGATTTAACTGAAGTATGGTTATTGCTGATTACTACCAAGTGTGGGAATCAGAATTTTCTAGCACCCTAGGTTCTAAGCCACTAGTTCCCCCCTAGTATCTTGCTGTGGAGTGCCATCTTAGATGAAAATTGGAATGGAGTTTTCATTCCTAAAAGAAAAGAAACCTGGGAGTCTGAGTCCTAGGTAATGAATAAGAACTGACCAGCATTTAATTGTTAGTGAATTTCAAGGTTGTGTTGTCATGATGCAGCCAAGTTCTACTTTCTTCCAATACCCACAGCAGCTGTATTTAAGAACTGTAACACCCATTTATAAGAACTGTTCCGTGGAGACTCCAGGGAGCATTCTGGTTCTATCACTGTGCTAAAGAGACATACAGTAAAGGAGAGAGTCCCCTTAGATCTCAGCAGATATAACCCAATGGAGCAAATCCAGCAGGATTTGTGAAGTTATTTTCACCCTAGGCTGTACTGTGTACATGGCAGTGCAAGCAAGTGAGCCTATAAATATGATTCATTTAGATAGTGTTTTATGTTTTCAGCTCCAAATGCTGGTGAAAAAGTAACCATGAGATTGTGAGGAGCTGGTTTGATGACAATAAGCAAGGGTTAGAAATACCTCTACTCTGAGGTGTTCTCAAGGTCTCTAAAGATTGGTGTTACCTAATCTTACTTGACTTTTTATAAGCATTATTTTGGAGGGATAGTACATACCGAATACTGATTTTGCAGATAACTCTAAAAACTAGTAGTAAATATCAAGAGGGGAAAAATAGTATCAAGAGAATATTATCAGCAAATTTTAACAGAACACCAGCATTGGGCCAAGCATTGTTCTAGGAGCAGGTGATCAAGGCAGAGTTCTTACCCTCAAAAAGCTTATATTTCATTGGGGGAGAAATAGACAATAAAGGCATAAATAAGATAATGTAAGGGTTAAGACATGCAGAGACTGTAATCCGGTAATTTGAGAGAGAGTGACTACTACAACTTTGTCACTGTGGTTAGAAATGGCTTCTCTGAAGAGGAACGTTTGCTGAGAGAAATTGGAAAAGCTCTCCTGAGGTTTGTCAGCCACTATTCTGGGCTCTTGTTTCTGCTGTCAGCCTCAGCATTATATGTGCATGCCTAGGTACATACACCTGTCATTTTTGATTTTCTAGGTACTTCTGATTAGTCTCTTCTGTAGACTAAGGCCATAAGGAGTATGTAGAATTGTTCTTCTGGCTCCTTTTTCTAGATTGTTCTTCATAAGCAAATTTATGTCTGAAGAATTGACAAAATGAGAAAGGTTATATGATGTGGGCTTCAGGCTTCTACCAAGAGGTTCAACAGAAGTATAGCAAGCAGGATGGCAAGTTGTAGATCCTGTTTTGACAGTGTTCCCCCCAGTAGGCTGTACTGGTGGGTCTGGAAGGACATTGTCTGTTCTTTTCCTGGCTTTTCCTGGGGGTGTTTCTTAGAGGTTTGGGTTTCTAGACCTTGAAGGATGCTCTTTTGATTCCAATTATAATTCCTGTCTTTAGGTTTCAGCTCCTGTACAGGAACAGAAAATGCATTTGGAGGAGATGACAGCCCTGGGTACAACAGAGGAATCTCTTCCTACCTCATCCTTCAGTGAGAGTTCAGGCTCTGGAGCCTGCCTGGAGCCTCCTCATGACCCAGGGATACACCTCCTCCGCACTGGGCACTCTGGTACTCCTCTCCTCAGCCCTGGCCTCAAATCCTGCCTCCCTTATCTTTTCAAGTCTCCTTTCCTTTATTTCCCTATAGCCCATCCCATTGGAATCCCTCACTGCCTTGCCCTATGTCTTCATTTCCTAGTGACTTTGTCTGTTTCTTTTGCTTATTCTCTAATCATTTGTGTATTTAGCAAGTTTTTGTCTAGCATATGTCATGGATGAGGCACTGTTGAGAACCAGAGAGATACAGTACACATTTATTGCTTTCAAAGAACTTGTTATCTAGTTGTCAGAGAGTCAGTCAACTGCAAGAAGAGTTGTCCTTGTAAGATACATTGAGTGATATCTATCCCCAGGTATTTGATGCCATGAAAACAAGCAATATGGGCATTGTAAACATTGAGCAAAATTGTTATGGTCTGGGTGGGTAGGGGAGGCTTCATGAGTGAGGTGTCTGTGGGATGTGATTGTGAAAAATGGGGGAACAAATTGAAGCAGGGAGAAAAGTGGTAGGCACCAAAGTAGAGGATATAAATAAAGACTAAGTGGGAGTTCCCTAGACCCCCCACTGAGGTGAAATGAGGAAGAACTGTTTTGGGGAGCACAGGGTCTGCTAGAATAGGACCTAACAACCGAGGTTAGGAAAATTTTGCTGAATGAGGGTTGATGTGTTAGAAACAGTATTTTGGGAGAATTATTCTAATGCATGTGTCTAGGATGAATGGTGAGACCAGTGGTTGGAGGCCTCAGTAAGAGACCAGTGTGCCAGAATGGATGTGAGGTGGTCATTGCCTAAGCAATGATGAGTGGAACAGAAATTGAGAGACAGGAGATACATTGTGTAGGAAGAATTCATGGGACAGTAAGAGGAAGGAGAATTATGGGGTTTGGCCAATATTTGGATTCATTGACGGAACTCAGAAAGTCAGGAAAGAAAGATGGTAAGAATGTCCATTTTTGACTGAATATAAGATAAAGAGGGACACCCAAATGAAATGTCCAGTAGGCCACTGGAAGTCTGTAATGGGGGTCTAGAAGAGAGCTGGAACTGGAAAAGCAGCAGTAGAGATTGAGAGTCCATGAGATCTCTGCCAGAGCAAAAAGGGATGCTTTGAGGCCCAGCGCCTGCAGCGTCCATAATGAGAAGCCAAAAAAAGGAAGCGAAATCCGGAATGAAGGCCCAGAAATGTGAGGGGCAAATCAGGTTGGGCTGATGCCACAGAAGCCATGGGGAGAGAAAGTGGACCCAAGTCTACCTTCCTTCAGAGAGTTGGGAGCGAGTGAGGGCTGGGTGGAATGGGTAATTCTCAGTTGGACCAGGGAACCCTCTTCATCCTCAGAGTAAAACCTGCATGGAAAATTCACAGCGCGGTCAGAATAACGCGTGTATGGAAGAGGGATGAGAGGCAGTGTGTGGAGCTGCCTGGGTTCTGTTGAACCCACTCCCTGGGATACAGACCTTATTGGAGCCGAGGTAGGACTTGTTCTCATAGCTCTCTTTCCTCTCTCAGGTCAGTGTGCTTCCCAGGGGCCTGCCCTTTTCCAAGCTGGGAAGTCAGGAGATCAGGCAGCAGCAACTGTGCTTCAGATGGTCGGGCCCCAGGTGAGCTGAACTCTGTCTTCCCTGAACTCTGTATTCCCTGCTTCCAATCTGCAGCCTGGAAATAGCTAGCGCTCATCTCCAGGGCTCTGGCCAATTCTGAGATTAATCCTGTGATTTACCTTCCTGATTACTTCCTCTGGAATTGGTTCCTGCTTTCTGAGTTCATGGATTCTGTCTGGCGCTGGACTTGTTCTCTTAGATGGGTCACCCCAACTTCTATCCCTCCCTCACCCCTTTACCCACCAGGGCCCCACCTGGGCTCCTGGTACCCTGATGTGTCTGCTCTTCAGGCCAAGGAATATCCCTGAGCAGTAAAATCTTGTCATTCCAGGGATCTGCAGCGTACCAGTTCCTTTCTGTGGACTATACTGAGAGGAAGTGGAAAGGTCCAGCCCTCAGTCAGAGAGCTGTGTTCCGGAGCATCATGCCGGAAAACTATTGCAGCGTGGCCTCAATGGGTGATGATTCTGTTTCCCAGTAATACAGTCTGCATTCTTTTCTTTATATTTTCTTTGCTCTATTCTACTTTTTCCCAGCTTTTTTTTTTTTATCATGAAAAGTTGCAAACATGAGATAAGGTAGAGAGAATACTGTAATGAACCTCTCTGTACCCATCACTCAGCCCTAAGTTATCAACTTTGTCTTTACCCCATCGTTAATTGACCTATGGTGGTTTGGTTAGAAGTTGTAGTTGTAAGGAATGGGGGCTACTCATGTTATTTAAGTACTGAATTGTATTACTTACAATAAGGCTGAGTGAATGGAAACTCTGATCACATCCACCAGCTAGACCATCCTTTGGGAAACAGGGCCCTCAACAACAATAGCAAATAATTTTTATGACAGGGAATGTAAGGCAAATGCTCCCTGCATATCTGTTTTGTCCTCCCACTGCCACCCATTTTCTTTACTCTGAATCTCTCATCCTCTCATAGCTGCTTCTTCAAGCTCCGAATGGCTTGGCTTCTCTCCATGCCTCATTTAGTTTTCTTTATTTTGCCCTATTTCCAGCTCAGATTTTACTTAGAGAGGGCCTCCAAGGGTGGTTTGGCCATTAAGTATCATCTCTGTTTGGACAGAGCTTTGCCCCTGGCCACAGCAGAGGATGAGGGGTAACATACAGAGAAGCTACACTTGGTCCTGGTGCCCAGGTCTAGTCAGCTGTGGTCTGAGATATATTGAAACCAGTTACTCAGCACAAAGCATGGCTGCCTCAGTTTCCCCTTTGGGAAAAACTGTGGCAGGACAGCTTCCTGGAAATGGGTGTTTTCAGGGCAGGTTCTCTGGTTGGCAAGTCTAGCACAGTAGCCAACAATGGAGAGGGTGGATAGGCTTAGGAGTCCAGGAGCCAGATAGCTATAACTTTCCATATGCTGAAATGCCATGATGGCTTGTGGCCCAGGTTAAGATATGATTAAAAGAACCAACAGTTTTATGTTCAGACATGACTGATTGCTTGCTACTTCCACTTTTTCCAAATTCAAAAGGAAATATTCAACTGTGTAGTTTCCTTTGATTCCAGATTATCAAGATACCAAAGATATATTTCAACTTGTGTTTCAAATTATTGGTCCCTTTCTTAATTTTTATAGGAATGTAGTACTTACAGTACTGACTTCTACCAGTCTAGTGCACCAGAGACTAAGGGAGTCTCCACTTTAAGAACTTTGCTGTCCCTTCCACAATACTTCTCCCCTAGCATTTTTGAACCTGTGATTTCTCTGAATCTTGTCACTGTCCTCACATATGAGAATCACTTTTTTGGTACATTTTTTCCTAGTTGTGTTTGCCCATACTGTTTCCCATATTTGATTTGAGGTATTTGCCTCTCCTTTCTGTCCCCACTATCTTTACTGGGAACCATGGAACCATACAGTGTCAGGATTAGAAAGGATATTAGAGGTCATCATTTTACTAAGTGATTTCTGTAAGATCACACCACCTTTACAGTCCTCTATCTTGCCTTCCAACTGCCTTTTTAATTGGATAATTAACTGGAGCAGTTAAGAGCTGTCAGGACAGAGCTCTGTCCTAATAACTTTTCTTCCATCCTCCCCACTGACCGTCTTTCCCCTCTTTTTCTGTCATGAAGAAAAAGCTTGAGCTATTTCCCATCTTTCTCTTGTTCTTAATGTGTCTCCTAATGTGAAGGTTTTTTCAGGTCCATAGACTCCTAATGATTCTGTTTCAACAGCAGAACAAGAAATGAATAAAAGTTGTTTTCTTCTTTCTTTCGGCAGCAGGTGAGACTAGGATGCAGCATTCAGAGTGTCCTGCAAAACAGGAAGTTTCTAAAGAACCAGGGTCACCTGGTGAGACATCTGGAGGCCTCTGTGGAATAGTTTCTGAGGAACTAGAGGCAGGAGCTGCCTATGAAGGTACTTTAGAAAAGCTGGAAGGGCAACCCTCAGAGGAAGAAGGAAGCAGACTGGAAGATTATTTCTTCAAAATAACACATGAAGATAGAGATAAATCCACAAAGGATGGATGTGATGAATATAATGAACTTGGGAAACATCCAGATCTATCCTCTAGTGCTGTTGAATGTCAAGGAATTCTGAAGGGACAGAAATTTTATCAATGTGATGAATGTGGTAAAGCTTTCAATCGAAGTTCACACCTCACTGGGCATCAAAGAATCCACACTGGAGAGAAACCCTATGAGTGTAATGAATGTGGTAAGACCTTTAGGCAGACCTCTCAACTTATAGTTCATCTCAGAACCCACACAGGGGAAAAGCCCTATGAGTGCAATGAGTGTGGAAATACTTACCGACACAGCTCCCATCTTATTCAACACCAGAGACTCCATAATGGTGAGAAACCATATAAGTGTAATGAATGTGCAAAAGCTTTCACTCAGAGTTCCCAACTGATTGACCACCAGAGAACCCATACTGGGGAGAAACCTTATGAATGCACTGAGTGTGGTGAGGCCTTCATTCGTAGTAAAAGTCTTGTCCGACATCAGGTAGTTCACACTGGTAAAAAACCTTACAGGTGTAGTGAGTGTGGGAAAGCTTTCTGTTCTAATAGAAATCTTGTTGATCATCAGAGGATCCATACTGGGGAAAAACCTTATGAGTGTAATGAATGTGGCAAGGCTTTCAGTCGGAGTAAATGTCTTATTCGACATCAGAGCCTCCACACTGGGCAAAAACCATACAAATGTAGTGATTGTGGGAAAGCTTTCAATCAGAACTCTCAGCTTGTTGACCATGAACGAATTCATACCGGAGAAAAACCTTTTGAATGTAATGAGTGTGGTAAGGCATTCAGTCTCAGTAAATGTCTTATTCGACATCAGAGACTTCACACAGGTGAAAAGCCCTATAAATGCAACGAGTGTGGAAAATCCTTCAACCAAAACTCACACCTTATTATTCACCAGAGAATTCACACTGGTGAGAAGCCTTATGAATGTAATGAGTGTGGGAAGGTCTTCAGTTACAGCTCCAGTCTCATGGTACATCAGAGAACCCATACAGGGGAGAAACCCTATAAATGTAGTGATTGTGGGAAAGCTTTTAGTGACAGCTCGCAGCTCATTGTGCACCAGAGGGTTCACACAGGAGAGAAGCCTTATGAATGTATTGAGTGTGGGAAAGCCTTCAGTCAGCGTTCCACTTTTAATCACCACCAGCGAACTCACATTGGAGAGAAGCACTCAGGTCTGGCTCACTCAGTTTCTTAAGATGATTTTCTAAGGAATTAATTAAGCTTTTTTTTTTTTTTTTTAAAGATGTCTCTCTTAAAACTGCTCATCAAAATGTACTAATCCTTACATGCTTCCTGGTGAGTCATGAAGGTGGGAGGGTGGGAGTCACAGTGTAATCATTTTCTGCCATTAGGGGGAAGTAAGGACTACACATTTCATGTACTTGTTTATTCATTCATTCTTTCTTTTGAACTGACGAAAAAAATCAAACTCATTTTCCAGTTCTGCATCCTATAGTCAGATTTTGTGCTTTTCAAGGACAGAGATTATATGCTTCTTATTCTACTCCACCTCCTAAGTTTTACCACTTACATAGGTCATATTGCAAGATGGATTCATTCTTTCCTTTCTCTTGGCTAAGGCTCTCCCTATATAGTTTATAAACTTCCATTATAATTCAGGCCCTTATCACTTGTGTTCCTTACATATAAAACCTTTTCTTTTCCTCTTGACTAATTTATGTCCCTTAGATTCTTCCAGAGCCCTCTCATTTCTGAAAGAACTTCTTAAAATGCTTTTTCTTCCCTCTTAAACTTCTATTCATTTGACCTCCGTGCTTCCAATTAGGTGGTGCTGCAACATGCAACTGTTATTAAATTATCTTGCCAGTTATTCTGAACTTAACGTGTATTTGTATACTTTCATATCAACTTATTGTAGGCTTTTTAAGGCTAGGTATGGTATCTGTTCTTTAGCATATAGATAATTTTCATAGTAGTTGTTTAATAAATTTTTAAACTCTGCTCTAAATTGCACCATCTTTAAGTTGGGTGTGAGATCCCCTTCCCCACCCTAATCAGATTAGAGGCTTCTAAAGATGGAAGTGGGGCAGTGCCTGGGTGGCTCAATGGGTTAAAGCCTCTGCCTTGGGCTCAGGTCATGATCCCAGGGTCCTGGGATCGAGCCCTGTATCAGGCTCTCTGCTCAGTGGGGAGCCTGCTTCCCTTCCTCTCTGCCTGCCTCTCTGCCTACTTGTGATCTCTGTCAAATAAATAAATAAAATATTTTAAAAATAAAAATAAAATAAAGATGGAAGTGGTATCTCATTGTAGGATATCACATACGGGGTCCTCATTGATATTTTCTATGTGTATTCGTGGATGTCTCACCACTGTTATTTCATTGTTGGTTTTTGATAGATACTCTATTGTGTTTAGGAAGTTTTTTTTTTATTTCTGTTATTTATTTATTTGTTTTTTTAAGTAGGCTCCATGCATATGTGGGGCATGAACTCATGACCTCAGGATCGAGAGTTGCATGCTCTATCAACTGAGCCAACCAGATGCCTCTCTTTCTGTTTTTAGAAAAAGGAAGATAGTACAGTAGTTAAAAAGACTGATTTTGTGCCTAGTGTCCTAATTCAAATCCTGGCTCCTCCACGTTTCTAGGTGTGTAGCCCTAGGCAAGTTACTTAGCTTCCTTGTGTGTCAGTTCTTCCATCTGTAAAGTAAAGCTATGTTAGGGTAAAATCAGTTAATCAGTGTTAGGCATTTAGAACAGTACTTGTCACTTAGTACCCATTATAGCAATTATTACTATTCTTAGAGTTGCAAGTTCTATATCATTGTTTAAAAAGTCTGTTGGTATAATTTTATGGGTCATGTTCTTTATTTTTGTAAATTGCTTTTTTTTTTTAACTTTATAAATGATTGAAATTACTTTGAAGTCCTGGAATAAAATTCATTTGTTTGTGGTGACTTTTTTTTTTTTAAGTAGAGGACTAGGTTGAATTTACTGAGGTTTTCCTGGCTTTTCAAAATGTATTTGGAGTTTATTTTTCTTTTATTTTCTGAAGGAGTTTGCATAATGTGGGAATTACTCATTGAAGGCTGAAAGTAGTAGTTAGATCCTTTTTTTGGGAAGAAGGAATTGGGAGAGATGTATCCTTAGCAACATTTTTATTTCTTCTTCTTCAATGGTTGTACTCTAGGTCTCTCCCTCTGTAAATTTTGGTAATATATATCTAGAAGTCATTTTTTACTGGATTGTCAAACAGTGGCATAAAGGACTCCACTTTATTTTTAAAAATCAGACTGAATTTATGTCCAGGAAATTGTTCAAGTGGTCAAATATGATGGTAAAGGTGCTAGGAGCTGGACGCTTGCCCTTTTACCTCTTATATGCACAGAAAGAAAATATTCCATACCTATACTGTACATCCCCAACCCTAATTATTCAGCTTTTTAAAAAATTTATTTATTTTCAGCATAACAGTATTCATTGTTTTTGCACCACACCCAGTGCTCCATGCAATCCATGCCTTCTATAATACCCACCACCTGGTTCCCCCAACCTCCCACCCCCCACCGCTTCAAACCCCTCAGATTGTTTTACAGAGTCCATAGTCTCTCATGGTTTATCTCCCCTTCCAATTTCCCCCAACTCCCTTCTCCTCTCTAACTCCCCTTGTCCTCCATGCTATTTGTTATGCTCCACAAATAAGTGAAACCATATGATAATTGACTCTCTCTGCTTGACTTATTTCACTCAGCATAATCTCTTCCAGTCCCATCCATGTTGCTAAAAAAGTTGGGTATTCATCCTTTCTGATGGAGGCATAATACTCCATAGGGTATATGGACCACATCTTCCTTATCCATTCATCCGTTGAAGGGCATCTTCATTCTTTTCACAGTTTGGCAACCGTGGCCATTGCTGCTATAAACATTGGGGTACAGATGGCCCTTCTTTTCACTACATCTGTGTCTTTGGGGTAAATACCCAGGAGAGCAATTGCAGGGTCATAGGGAAGCTCTATTTTTATTTTCTTGAGGAATCTCCACACTGTTTTCCAAAGAGGCTGCACCAACTTGCATTCCCACCAACAGTGTAAGAGGGTTCCCCTTTCTCCACATCCCCTCCAACACGTTTCCTGTCTTGGTAATGTTGGCCATTCTGACTGGTGTAAGGTGATATTTCAATGTAGTTTTAATTTGAATCTCCCTGATGGCTAGTAATTATTGAGCTTTTAAATTCAGTAGGAAAAGTTAAAAGATTATGGGTACTAAGAAGTTGCTGAGTATTGTTCTCCATTGGGAGACATTTCTGTCAAGGCATTAACCTCCTGGAGTGCTACAGAGGATACATTCCTGAAAACCTCTAGGTGTTAGGGACAAATTGTGAGTAGCCACAAGTTAGCTTTTGCTTCATCAGGAAAAACAATCCCCTGACCCTAGTATTAGTACATGTTCTAGCCTGATGGGGCTTTGTGGAACCACTTGTCCTAGCTGTGTGCAAATAAAGTGTTATGTCAGCTGGCACTAAGTAACTAATAGTGCAAGTATTTGCCCTAGGATAGGACAATGTAATTATTCCTTACTGAACCACAACAGTCTTCCTACTAATGTATGCACAGGACAAAGAATGAGGTACAGACCTCCTTTTAAGGCACGTGAATGCTTTATATGAAACTATAGTAGGAAAGAAATGTGTGATGACCTACCTCCTTTTCTGACTTCTCAGTCCTCCTCAAGTTTTGCTTTGTTAGGAATTGTTGGCTGACTAAAAACAATGTCTTTCATCTTAGGTGGCCCAGTCCATAGACTTAAAAGTTTCTAAGAACGAATGTACAGGTGGCATTTTCTGATGTCTAATAGGCTTTTCCACCAAATTCTCCCTGTTGCACTGTCTTCTGTATGGGTGATGCATTTACAGTATATTCAGTTTCTCAACTTGGTGCCATATGGATTGTGGGTGGAGATGCACAAAGCCAGTAATTATCCAAGATTTGGTTACAATTAGATCATTGGACAAAGTAATCACAGAACTATATAATGAGGAATGGTAATCACAGCTGCATGTTCAAGAACATAGGGCATAAGTATACATGCCCAGCCATTATAGACTGTATACATTGATTATATACTTTGAGTCCCATTTCAGAACAATTAAATGCTATATCCCTTTACTGAGACGGTCTATGTTGCTTCCTAGGGGAGGAGGGGCCAGAACAAATGCAATTTTATCATACCTCTATTGACCCTGGCAAGCCATAGAGTATGTCCTAATGTCAAGAAGGGACCACCAGTGAAACTCTGCAGTCAGCATTCAGGCTGCTTAGGCAATGGGCAAAGATCGATGACATTCAAGCTCTACCTCGGGAACCATACCACTGGTGCCCCTAGGATTTGAGATGTATGTGGTGTATTACAGGGGCAATTTATAGAAAATGTGGTGATGAAAGCTGCCATGATTCTAAATATAAAACCACTAATAATTATTCTCTAAGCTATGTGTTTACTATGACCATCTTCTGTTAATATATATCCTAGTGAGTAGTACTGGAAGAATGAAATAGTCATGGTTTTTCTTTAAGAGATCTTTGATAGAGAGCCACTTGAGAAACTCTAGACAATTCACCTCATCCTTTTCTAGATTTTCCTCTTAAGAGTGGACATGTGGGACACTTGAACATCAGGACCAGGAACATCTGGGCAACTTCCAACCATCTGCAAGAACAAGGGAAGACGCATATCTGCTCAGGGGCCTCTGATTTGCCCAGAGCAATAACCTAGAGTAAAAGCTGTGAACAGTTTCTATTGGGGCAGAGGTAGAGGTGTGCCTTACATGCTCTGCCCCAAGCAAGAAGCTTCTCAATTCATCTGTCAATGGACACAGGTTGCTTCCATATCTTGGCTATTGTAAATAATGCTACAATTAACATAGGTGTGCATATATCACTTGAAGTATCTTTTGATCCTTTCTAATAATCTGAGAGACATATCCTCAAAAAGATTGAGTTCCCAAACAGAATCATTGAATTGCAACCATCTTGATCAATAAAATAAGGACCTGAATAACTGGATATTGACTTCAATTACCCAAATATGAGTTGGAATATCTTTGGCTGGCAGATGTCATGATAAAGAAGGAAATTGTTGAATATTTAGGTAATTGTGACCCTTAAAATACCCAGATTCTAACTAGTGATGTTTTAGACTGGATGAATAAATTTCTGTCAGAAAGAAAAAAAAAAATACACTTGTAGATTAAAGCAACAAGTTGAAAAAGAGACACTGGAATTTTATTTTTAATATGGGTCCAAGTGATTATTATGTTTTCTAAAATTAGAGAACAACTGGGCTAGGGTATTAATGAGTAATCATTACCTCCTGGGAGCAAATGTGAAGTTACCAGTTTGAATCACAATTAATGACCCCTCCTTCAGATAAAATAATACATGAAAAGCAAGATTAAATTGATCATAACTGTCTTAATATACACAAATATTTTTTCTTGAGTGTTTCCTGATATAGTGGCAATAGTGTCATGGACTTGAGTTCTACTTTCAGCATCAACCTGGGGTTTTGAACTTGTGTTAGTCTTATTATTTACCTGAATCTCTGTTTCTCAGTGTCCTCCTTGAAATGTGGCAGCATTGTGAAACCCATGTGAGCTAATGGGTAAGAAACTCCTGGTGTGTTCTTATTCCAACTGTTTCACATTTCCTCTTGATGTCTAGCTGGCATCTTTCACTTAACACATTCAAAGCAAAACTATTGATCCTTCTCCCAAAAACCGTTCCTCTTTCAATCTACTCTATTTCTTTCTAAAAGGGAAATTTATTCTAGTTGCTCATATCAGTGACCATAGAATCATCTTTAACCAACAACCAGTTCATTAGCAAATCATGTTTCCTTCCATGCCTTGAAAATACAGTTGACCCTAAAACAACACAGGTTTGAATGCATCCACTTATATGTGTGGGTTTTTTAAAAACCTTTTTTTTTTTTATGTCCTGTTAACCAACATATAGTACATCATTGGTCTTTGATGTAATGTTCAACAATTCATTATTTTTGTTTTCCCCCAGCAAGTTTACTGAGAAAAATTTTGGGTATTTATGATAGCTTGAAAAAAACAGAAGAATAGGCATTCTGAGACTGTCTATGTTGCTTCCTAGGGGAGGAGGGGCCAGAACAAATGCAATTATAACAAAAAATATTGAGAAAAAGTTATTATTGTAAGAATATAATAGATGTGTGCTAGTGGATGGGCTAGAAGTGGCAGCAGCAATGATAGGGAGGCAGGCCTGAGAAGGGGCACTAGGACCCTAGTGGGAGGGGAACTTTGGCAGGTGAAGACAGGAGAATCTGCATACATCAGGGGGCGCTCCATTTCAGAGGTGCAGGGAGCAGCAGGGAAGGCACAATTGGCATCTGCTTCAGCTGTCACTGAGGCCTTGAGCTGCAGAGGGCCTCCTCCCTCTCCCCATGAGAAGGGGGTCTGGGAAGAGCTTCACCATAAATGAGGACAGGGATGGCAGTTGTTTCTGGAGCTGGCCAGTCAGGAGATGGACTTCTCATGCACACTCTGCCCAGGGAGATGGAGGAGGTTGGGGCAGTGGTTTGGGGACCCAGCAGGTCAGCCCTGCCTGATACTTGAGAGTGAGCAGGGTCAGTCAGCCAGATAGGTGGACAGGACTGGGGACAGTGATTGTGAAGAGGTGACTGAAAAGGACTCTGACAGGGAAGCAAGGGGGATGAAGTGAACTGTGTGCCCTCTAAGATAAAGTATGCATAGAGCTGCCCCTCTGTTGGAATCCAGGGTGACCACTGTGCCCTGGCAGTCCTGTGTCTTCCTGCATCTCTTCTGCTGTGGGCTAGAGGGACAGCTGGAGGAGGAGCAGACCTTGCTAGAGGCAGGAGGAAAGAACTGGAAGGCTGTCTAGTGTTGCCACTGAAGACAGCCTTCGTGTCACCCAGAAATGCATTGGGCATGACCTGGAGTGCTGCTTCCTCCTCAGAGGCCAGGTCTTTTGCAGTGATTCTAAACCCACCTCTGGGGGTGGGGTGGTCTCAGAGGGTCCTTTTGTCTTGTCTACAGGGGTCCCTAGTCTTGTCTTCTGCTTAGAAGGATAAACATCTTGTTTCTGAGGTCAAGTGCACCTGAGGAGTTCCTCCAGGGTGCCCCATGGTTACATGTGCATCCCTTCATGCTGGCTCTTCCTCTGGGAAACCACTGAAGCTGCAACTGGACACCAAGGGCCTATCTGGCTCACTGTTGATGAGGACCTCTGGAGCACCTGGGCCTGCATATGGCCAGAGTGTCCTCTGCATCTGTGAGAAACATGAGGTGGAGCTGCATGAGATTATATGGCATGTTGTTTGGGACAGCTTTTATGAGAGATGTAGGATTTCTTGTTGGACATACTTTTGAGCTCACAGGGATGATGGTATCTCTGAAGTACACAAGCTTTTTAAGAAGGAGGAGAAGCCTGCATGGATACCCAGAAACTGAATGAAGTTTCCATCAGGGTACCTTTCCTAATAGCCCTGCATCTCCATGTTTGTGGGGTCCTTCTGCTGTCAGCAGTCCCTTTTCCAGGCTCTCTGAGATCCCTCAACATGACTTCTCTGTGGACTGGCATTGGGTCTATCTGGATGCTGCGGGTGGCATAGTGGCTACTGAGTGCTTCTGTACTCCAGAAGGAGTGAGACTGCACAGTGGACATGCTAAGCCACTGGACATATTTGCATTGGGAGAGGATAGCACTGCCTTTCCTTGATGGCCTTTCCTGCCAATTAAGGCAGAATCATAGAAGCTCAAAAAATCACATTGGAAAATGGGGCCAAGAAGTTAGCCCCTATCTCCCAAAAGAGTTCTCATGGGGTCAGGGTACCCAAGCACACAGACAACTGCCAATCATGTAGGGATACTACAATATCCCCTTCTCAGTACTAGTGCCTGCCATGTGTCCAGAGGGATGCAAAGCAGGAGGAGGGTAGCTGTCCTGCTGGCATGAGCACTGGGGGGCCCGTGTCTTCACTCATTTGCCAGATGCCTGAATTAGGGTGGTCATATACAACCCCAAATAACTCACCACACTTAGATATCCAGAGAGGAAAGTCTCTGTTGACTTCAGCAAGTTGGGAGGGCAGGGTTGTGTCCTGCAGAGTAAGATGAAGAACATCTCCAAAGGCGCTCTTCAGCAATAAATCAATGTACCCACCTCCTCCACTCCTGTTCATGGTGGCCCTATAGGCACCCAGATCCCTGCCTCCAACTTAAGCAACTGCTGGAGGACATAGCCCTTCCTGCTCAGGAGCATGCACAGATCGGGTCCTGGTTCTATGGGGGATGTGCACAGAGCATAATATAGTGGGCTGAAGGGATTATGACCATACTCTTGTCTACTTCATGGTGGCAGGCAACAGCAGCCAAACCAGCACTGTGGTTGATTCCACTGTGGATGCACCAAGTAATTTGGGGAAGGGATGAGCCACATGTGCCTTACCCTTCAATGGCAGGCATCCCACATTCAGAATTGCTCTTCATGTTTCTCCTGCAAAACATCAGCCTCTGCTACTTCTGTAGGGTCCTGCAATAGAGAAGTTTTTGATATCTGAAAGGAAGGGAAGAGTCAGGCATGACTAGAAACAACCAGGATAGGAAAACACCCATGTGGGACATGACCAGGTCAGGACCAGCCTTCTCTGGGGCCCATCCAGCTTAGCCCTTCTGACCCCAGTCTGGATCACTGCTGGGTCATTCAGGATGGCTCACCATGAATCAGCAGTGCAGGCCCAGGTTCAGGGGCCAGGGCAGTGCTAAGAAAGGGGGAGAGGGGAGCTGCAGAAACATTTCCTAGACATTGAAGTTGCAAGGCCTCAAGTCCCTGGATGAGACAAGGCTCCTCAGGGTGAGCTTCAGAAAAAAGAAACAGTGGGTGAAAGCTCTAAAGAGGAGCTATCCATTGCAAAGGGAGAAAGCAAAAGGAGACAAAAGGAAGAAAGGTGTTACGGGCATCATGTTGCTGTATTCATCTGAATCCTCTGGATCTACAAAGTAGTCTTTGACTGGATATGGCACTGATGATGTGGGGGTGACCATGGGAAAGGAAGTTGGAGTTAGTGGAACAGACCCTTCTGCTCCAGGAAGGAAGTACCCTGAATTCTGGGTGATTGGCCCTCAGCTCTGAGTCCTCTCCAGACTCTAGCCCTCCATGTCTTCAGGGAGGGAGTGGGTGTCTGTTCTCTAGCTTTTCCAGTCTCACATTCTCCCCATGACCAGGATGGATGCCTGTGTCTTCCTGTCCTTCCTGCAGGAGATCACTGTCCCCATGAAAGTCTGTGCCTGTTATTACCTTCCTCCCTCCTGGCCCCTCTCCTGCCATGTTCCCCTCCCTCTTCCTCTCCTAAGATATGCTTCATTTCCTTTCCACTGTCAAACTCCACCAATCACATTGTTATGAAGTAGGGAAGTACTGGAGGACAGACAATCCATGTGGTGGCACCCATGCAC
The DNA here is from genome assembly GCF_009829155.1 of Mustela erminea. Classification (NCBI taxonomy): domain Eukaryota; kingdom Metazoa; phylum Chordata; class Mammalia; order Carnivora; family Mustelidae; genus Mustela; species Mustela erminea. The sequence goes on along the minus strand of NC_045614.1, from coordinate 69,553,761 downwards.
TAAATCCATGGATTCTTCTTGTTGGGAAGTTGCTATCCTGGGTCTGAGATTGCTGAGGACCTTGAGGGAGAAAGTGTCAATTACCTCCATTTAGCTTATGTCTTTCTGAGTCTGACATGAACATACTCAGGAGACATTTTCACCTGAAACAACCCCCGAAATTCCTAGAAACGTTACAAAGGGTGAGTGAAAGTTAGAGGACGCTAACTTGTCCACTTTTCCTTATGACATATGGCCCCATAAACATATAGTCCTGGCCAGGATTTGGCCTGACCATTTGAAGGAAAGCACTGAGCTTGCCTGAGAAAAGATCACAGCGTGGTCATGACAATGATGTGATGGGGGCAAGGCCAACATCACATGACAGGAACCCTTGGTACTGAGAGGAGCAATGACCCCTGGAACTGCTGCCCAGAGGTTCTGCCCTCAGGTCAATGACAGGTGACCAGGTCAGTGGGGCTGTGAGTACAAGTGTTTGAAACAGGCCCAGCAATCCTTCACACAGACCTCTAGAGTTCCTGCTCTCTATGGAGGATCTGCAGTGTGGTCGCTCATGGGCCTCCCTCAGATGCAAGTACATGCACCCACATGTCTCTGGGAAAGGACACTGAAGCATATGCAGTGATGCCAGAGATAATATTCTTTAACATATGTGGGTGTGCAAGTGGTTCTTAAGGAGCAAGCACGACAGACACATGATGTTACAAGTCCTAGAATTCTAGCTGAATGGGACAGTTACCTCTCATTCACCACCCAGTACACACTGGAACTTTGTCTCTGGGTCAGGTGTCTGTGAAAGAGTTGTGTCCATGCCAGAATACATTCACAATAAGTCATTAACAGAATGGTCCCCTAATCTCTGGGGCACAATTCCCAAGACGTGCCAAGCAAACAAAACCACGATCAGACATTTAGTAGTGGCAGAGGAAGGGGAGTACAGGTTTCATGGAAACAAAAGTTGTAGAGAGCAAAGCAAGAACAGACTTTTTCCAAGACAGCACACTCAAAGCCTACAGACACAATTCCTCTTCCTATTATGTGATTAAGATATGAAGTGACAAAATCAGTCTTCTATACCTATTTCCTATTCTGATTTCATAGGCACTTTTGCAGTCTTCAGATCAGTGCTTGCAACCTATTACTTGGAACCCTCTCCTGTTGATTCTTACCTGAGTGCTGATCAGACCTGGAAAGTCTTCCCCACTGTGGTTGGAATCATTGTCCAGGATCTTCAGAAACAAATCTATAGTGACACAGACATGAGCAATCCTGTTATTGGAGAGAGGGGCCCAGCCATTCTTCCTATTCTTTTTTTTTTAATTTATTTATTTTCAGCATAACAGTATCATTATTTTTTCACCACACCCAGTGCTCCATGCAATCCGTGCCCTCTGTAATACCCACCACCTGGTACCCCGACCTCCCACCACTCCCCGCCACTTCAAACCCCTCAGATTGTTTTTCAGAGTCCATAGTCTCTCATGATTCACCTCCCCTTCCAATTTACCCCAACCCCCTTCTCTCTAACTCCCCATGACCTCCATGCATTTTGTTATGCTCCACAAATAAGTGAAACCATATGATAATTGACTCTCTCTGCTTGACTTATTTCACTCAGCATAATCTCTTCCAGTCCCCTCCATGTTGCTACAAAAGTTGGGTATTTGTCCTTTCTGATGGAGGCATAATACTCCATAGTGTATATGGACCACATCTTCCTTATCCATTCGTCCGTTGAAGGGCATCTTGGTTCTTTCCAGAGTTTGGTGACCATGGCCATTGCTGCTATAAACATTGGGGTACAGATGGCCCTTCTTTTCACTACATCTGTATCTTTGGGGTAAATACCCAGGAGTGCAATGGCAAGGTCATAGGGAAGCTCTATTTTTAATTTCTTGAGGAATCTCCACACTGTTCTCCAAAGAGGCTGCACCAACTTGCATTCCCACCAACAGTGGAAGAGGGTTCCCCTTTCTCCACATCCTCTCCAACACGTGTTGTTTCCTGTCTTGCTAATTTTGGCCATTCTAACTGGTGTAAGGTGATATCTCAATGTAGTTTTAATTTGAATCTCTCTGATGGCTAGTGATGATGAACGTTTTTTCATGTGTTTGATAGCCATTTGTATGTCTTTATTGGAGAATTGTCTGTCCATATCTTCTGCCCATTTTTTGATATGATTGTCTGTTTTATGTGTGTTGAGTTTGAGGAGTTCATTATAGATCCTGGATATCAACCTTTTGTCTGTACTGTCATTTGCAAATATCTTCTCCCATTCCGTGGGTTGCCTCTTTGTTTTCTTGACTGTTTCCTTTGCTGTACAGAAGCTTTTGATTTTGATGAAGTCCCAAAAGTTCATCTTCGCTTTTGTTTCCTTTGCCTTTGGAGACATATCTTGAAAGAAGTTGCTGTGGCTGATATCGAAGAGATTACTGCCTTTGTTTTCCTCTAGGATTCCCATGGATTCCTGTCTCACATTGAGGTCTTTTATCCATTTTGAGTTTATCTTTGTGTACAGTGTAAGAGAATGGTCGAGTTTCATTCTTCTACATATAGCTGCCCAGTTTTCCCAGCACCATTTATTGAAGAGACTGTCTTTTTTCCACTGTATTCTATTCTAGTTGAGGTTGTGTTGAATCATCCAGCATCTCCCCAAAATTTTCCATGGGTTCCCAGAAGTTTGTTAAGCTTAGAGGAATTGGAGCCCTTCAGTAAGACATTGATCACAGTTGTGAATCTGAGATGTGATAGAGATGCTACAGGAATCACCAATCACACTCAGTTGTTCAAGTGTGACTGAGCAATATGGTATTTCCTTTCCTTGTAATTAACTGAGTTAGTGAATGATGGAATGAAATCAGTTATACACAAAAAGATACAGTCTAGTGGCTAGCACCCTGGATAGCAGAACTGTAGACTCCAAAGTTGAAGACATAAGTGCCCATTCCTTCATTGTTCCTTGCTGAGTAGTGTGCTGGCCTGATGGGATCATTCATTTGCAGCTATTTCCTGAGACTGTGCACACATGCCAGTTACTCTTTGAGGTCCTGGGATGCCAAAACAGTAAAGTCAGTGCCCCAGGCCTTAGTAGCAGCAGTGTACCTTTCAGTGCAACCCCTATCAAAATCCCAATGTCATTTTATAGTAACAGAACAGATAATACCAAAATCCACAGGGAACCTCAAATAGTGAAAACAATCTGGATCATGAGAGAAGAGTGGAAGCTCCACTCACCCTGTCTTAAAATACATTGAAAGCTACAATACTCTAACCATATGGTACTGCCATAAAAACAGATGGGGAGAACAATAGATCAGCATAGAGAGCCCCCAGATGAACACATGTACACGGGCACAAGATCCTCAGCAAGGATGCCAAGACTGCACCATGGAGAAGGTTAGTTCCTTCAACAATGGAGAGAATGGAAATGGAGAAGACATGTGCAAATTCACATTGCAAAAGGAGCTAATATTCAAAATATATAAGAAATTCCTGCATGTGAATTCCAAAAACAACCCAAGAAAGCCACCCACCCAGTTTAATCATAGGAGAAAGACTTGAGTGGACATCACTTCAAAGAAGATGTACAAATGACCAACAGACATATGAAAACCTGCTCCACATCGCTGATTTCCATGGATGTGCAAATTCAAAGGACAATGAGATATCACCTCACTTGTTCAGATGCCAGTTACAGAAAGAAAAGAAGGAAAGAAAAGGGAGAGGAGGGAGTGGGAGGAGGCTAAATAAAGATGATAATAAAAACAGAACCTTAGGGAGTATTGATGAGAATATGGGAAATCAGAACCTTAGTACACAGAATGTAAAACGGTACAGACAAAATGAATGAAAAACAATAACGAGTATTTCAAAGAACTGCAAATAGAAGTACTGCATAATCCAGTGGTCACACTTCTGGGCATAGTGTGAGGGAAAAGGAAACCAGCCTATCTAGGACTGAGCTGCAACATTATAAGCACTTCAGCATTCTACACAATAGCCAGGAAATGGAAACGGCCCCCTTGTACATACAGAAGTGAATTGAAAAAATTGATGAAGAAAATGTTGTACCTAAGTACAGTGGAATATTATTCCACTTCAAAAGAGAAATGAACTTATCATGTGCAGAACCAGGAATGAGCCTGCAGAGCCTTATTCTAAGCATAATACACCAATCACAGAAACAAATACTATGTATTTGCATGACCATGAGGTGTGTAAAATAGTCAAAGTCATAGAAGCAGAGAGCAGAGGATTGGTTGCCAAGCACTGGGGGAGAAGGAAGTGGGGAGTTGCTTTCATGGGCTTTGGCCCTGCATGAGAGTTGGTCCCACCTCTGACAGATGTTGACATGCATGGTCCTATGTGGGACCTACCTCCACACCTTTCACAAACTCTGGACTCTCCACAAGCATGTGGGCTTTCTATCTGTGGTCCTCACTAATGACTAGTCTTAAACAGGTTGTTAAATGCCCATGAGCTGACCTGGGTTATTTGTCCACAGGGGCCACCTAAAATGGTGGGCAATATTGTGACCTTGTAGATGAGCATCTCCAGGTATGGGACTTGCTCTGTGGCTGATGGCCCCATAGATGAGTGATAAATACCAGTTAGCAGCCCAGAGCTACAGCACTGGGACATGGGCCTGAGTTCCTATTTTTGCTTTTCCACATACCAGGAAAGAACTGGGCCATTCATCCCCCAGCATCTCCTTCTGAGAAAAGGGAGTTTTAAGCAGTCTCCAGGTATAGCTGTGTTGAGAGAGGAAGGTGGTATTGTATGCAATACATTTATATGCATTGTATGTGCAGTGTTGATGAGATTTTCTTTTTTTGCAGAAGTTTGACTATTGTGTAAGTGGGAAATACCTCCCGAGGAAAAAAGACACACACACACACACACACACACACACACACACATTGACAGTTGCACCACACAGATGCACACAGCCTACCCCAACCCTCACAAACCACAAACCACACCACCTAAATGACCTAGCGCCTCTGGGAATGTAGGACAAGGTCATAATTTCTTACAGGACACCTTCTCTCATTAAATCTCAATGCCCATTCCCAAAAGGAATGCAGATTCAGGGTGGATTCCTGCAGACTGAAGTAGATAAGCATTTATCACCTTCTTCGTCAGTAATGGTTGGTTTGAAAAAGAGGATTTTTTAAGAAATTTCTTTTCAGTGTAACAGAATTCATTGTTTTTGTACCACACCCAGTGCTCCATGCAATGTGTGCCCTCCATAATACCTAAACCCTGGTTTCCCCAACATTCCACCCCCTGCAGATCCTGGATATCAACCTTTTGTCTGTACTGTCATTTGCAAATATCTTCTCCCATCCCGTAGGTTGCTTCTTTGTTTTCTTGACGGTTTCCTTTGCTGTGCAGAAGCTTTTGATCTTGATGAAGTCCCAAAAGTTCATCTTCGCTTTTGTTTTCTTTGCCTTTGGAGACATCTCTTTTTTTTTTTTTTTTTTTTTAACTGTAAGATTCTATTTTATTGAAATAGTTTATAATGTTTAAACATTTAAACAATTACCCAATTCTTCAGTACCCAATCTAACTATCCAGGAGAAAGCTTTTTTTTTTTTTTTTTTTTTTTTTTATTTCCAGCATGACAGTATTCATTATTTTTGCACCACACCCCGTGCTCCATGCAATCCGTGCCCTCTATAATACCCACCACCTGGTACCCCAACCACCCACCCCCCGTCCCTTCAAAACCCTCAGATTGTTTTTCAGAGTCCATAGTCTCTCATGGTTCACCTCCGCTTCCAATTTCCCCCAACTCCCTTCTCCACTCTAAGTCCCCATGTCCTCCATGCTATTTGTTATGCTCCACAAATAAGTGAAACCATATGATAATTGACTCTCTCTGCTTGACTTATTTCACTCAGCATAATCTCTTCCAGTCCCGTCCATGTTGCTACAAAAGTTGGGTATTCATCCTTTCTGATGGAGGCATAATACTCTATCCCCAGGGGTACAGGTCTGTGAATCACCAGGTTTACACACTTCACAGCACTCACCAAAGCACATACCCTCCCCAATGTCCATAATCCCACCCCCTTCTCCCAAACCCCTCCCCCCAGCAACCCTCAGTTTGTTTTGTGAGATTAAAAGTCACTTATGGTTTGTCTCTCTCCCAATCCCATCTTGTTTCATTGATTCTTCTCCTACCCACTTAAGCCCCCATGTTGCATCACCACTTCCTTATATCAGGGAGATCATATGATAGTTGTCTTTCTCTGCTTGACTTATTTCGCTAAGCATGATACGCTCTAGTTCCATCCATGTTGTTGCAAATGGCAAGATTTCATTTCTTTTGATGGCTGCATAGTATTCCATTTCTTGATCCATTCATCTGTTGATGGACATCTAGGTTCTTTCCATAGTTTGGCTATTGTGGACATTGCTGCTATAAACATTCGGGTGCATGTGCCCCTTTGGATCACTACGTTTGTATCCTTAGGGTAAATACCCAATAGTGCAATTGCTGGGTCATAGGGCAGTTCTATTTTCAACATTTTGAGGAACCTCCATGCTGTTTTCCAGAGTGGCTGCACCAGCTTGCATTCCCACCAACAGTGTAGGAGGGTTCCCCTTTCTCCGCATCCTCGCCAGCATCTGTCATTTCCTGACTTGTTGATTTTAGCCATTCTGACTGGTGTGAGGTGATATCTCATTGTGGTTTTGATTTGTATTTCCCTGATGCCGAGTGATATGGAGCACTTTTTCATGTGTCTGTTGGCCATCTGGATGTCTTCTTTGCAGAAATGTCTGTTCATATCCTCTGCCCATTTCTTGATTGGATTATTTGTTCTTTGGGTGTTGAGTTTGCTAAGTTCTTTATAGATTCTGGACACTAGTCCTTTATCTGATATGTCATTTGCAAATATCTTCTCCCATTCTGTCAGTTGTCTTTTGATTTTGTTAACTGTTTCCTTTGCTGTGCAAAAGCTTTTGATCTTGATGAAATCCCAATAGTTCATTTTTGCCCTTGCTTCCCTTGCCTTTTGCGTTGTTCCTAGGAAGATGTTGCTGCGGTTGAGGTCAAAGAGGTTGCTGCCTGTGTTCTCCTCAAGGATTTTGATGGATTCCTTTCTCACATTGAGGTCCTTCATCCATTTTGAGTCTATTTTTGTGTGTGGTGTAAGGAAATGGTCCAATTTCATTTTTCTGCATGTGGCTGTCCAATTTTCCCAGCACCATTTATTGAAGAGGCTGTCTTTTTGCCATTGGACATTCTTTCCTGCTTTGTCAAAGATTAGTTGACCATAGAGTTGAGGGTCTATTTCTGGGCTCTCTATTCTGTTCCATTGATCTATGTGTCTGTTTTTGTGCCAGTACCATGCTGTCTTGATGACGACAGCTTTGTAATAGAGCTTGAAGTCCGGAATTGTGATGCCACCAACGTTGGCTTTCTTTTTCAATATCCCTTTGGCTATTCGAGGTCTTTTCTGGTTCCATATAAATTTTAGCATTATTTGTTCCATTTCTTTGAAAAAGATGGATGGTACTTTGATAGGAATTGCATTAAATGTGTAGATTGCTTTAGGTAGCATAGACATTTTCACAATATTTATTCTTCCAATCCAGGAGCATGGAACATTTTTCCATTTCTTTGTGTCTTCCTCAATTTCTTTCATGAGTACTTTATAGTTTTCTGAGTATAGATTCTGTGCCTCTTTGGTTAGGTTTATTCCTAGGTATCTTATGGTTTTGGGTGCAATTGTAAATGGGATTGACTCCTTAATTTCTCTTTCTTCTGTCTTGCTGTTGGTGTAGAGAAATGCAACTGATTTCTGTGCATTGATTTTATATCCTGACACTTTACTGAATTCCTGTATAAGTTCTAGCAGTTTTGGAGTGGAGTCTTTTGGGTTTTCCACATATAGTATCATATCATCTGCGAAGAGTGATAATTTGACTTCTTCTTTGCCAATTTGGACGCCTTTAATTTCCTTTTGTTGTCTGATTGCTGAGGCTAGGACCTCTAGTACTATGTTGAATAGCAGTGGTGATAATGGACATCCTTGCCGTGTTCCTGACCTTAGCGGAAAAGCTTTCAGTTTTTCTCCGTTGAGAATGATATTTGCGGTGGGTTTTTCATAGATGGCTTTGATGATATTGAGGTATGTGCCCTCTATCCCTACACTTTGAAGAGTTTTGATCAGGAAGGGATGCTGTACTTTGTCAAATGCTTTTTCAGCATCTATTGAGAGTATCATATGGTTCTTGTTCTTTCTTTTATTGATGTGTTGTATCACATTGACTGATTTGCGGATGTTGAACCAACCTTGCAGCCCTGGAATAAATCCCACTTGGTCGTGGTGAATAATCTTTTTAATGTACTGTTGAATCCTATTGGCTAGTATTTTGTTGAGTATTTTCGCATCTGTGTTCATCAAGGATATCGGTCTATAGCTCTCTTTTTTGGTGGGATCCTTGTCTGGTTTTGGGATCAAGGTGATGCTGGCCTCATAAAATGAGTTTGGAAGTTTTCCTTCCATTTCTATTTTTTGGAACAGTTTCAGGAGAATAGGAATTAGTTCTTCTTTAAATGTTTGGTAGAATTCCCCCGGGAAGCCGTCTGGCCCTGGGCTTTTGTTTGTTTGGAGATTTTTAATGACTGTTTCAATCTCCTTACTGGTTATGGGTCTGTTCAGGCTTTCTATTTCTTCCTGGTTCAGTTGTGGTAGTTTATATGTTTCTAGGAATGCATCCATTTCTTCCAGATTGTCAAATTTATTGGCGTAGAGTTGCTCATAGTATGTTCTTATAATAGTTTGTATTTCTTTGGTGTTAGTTGTGATCTCTCCTCTTTCATTCATGATTTTATTTATTTGGGTCCTTTCTCTTTTCTTTTTGATAAGTCGGGCCAGGGGTTTATCAATTTTATTAATTCTCTCAAAGAACCAGCTCCTAGTTTCGTTGATTTGTTCTATTGTTTTTTTGGTTTCTATTTCATTGATTTCTGCTCTGATCTTTATGATTTCTCTTCTCCTGCTGGGCTTAGGGTTTCTTTCTTGTTCTTTCTCCAGCTCCTTTAGGTGTAGGGTTAGGTTGTTACCTGAGACCTTTCTTGTTTCTTGAGAAAGGCTTGTACCGCTATATATTTACCTCTCAGGACTGCCTTTGTTGTGTCCCACAGATTTTGAACCGTTGTATTTTCATTATCATTTGTTTCCATGATTTTTTTCAATTCTTCTTTAATTTCCCGGTTGACCCATTCATTCTTTAGAAGGATGCTGTTTAGTCTCCATGTATTTGGGTTCTTTCCAAACTTCCTTTTGTGGTTGAGTTCTAGCTTTAGAGCATTGTGGTCTGAAAATATGCAGGGAATGATCCCAATCTTTTGATACCGGTTGAGTCCTGATTTAGGACCGAGGATGTGATCTATTCTGGAGAATGTTCCATGTGCACTAGAGAAGAATGTGTATTCTGTTGCTTTGGGATGAAATATTCTGAATATATCTGTGATGTCCATCTGGTCCAGTGTGTCGTTTAAGGCCTTTATTTCCTTGCTGATCTTTTGTTTGGATGATCTGTCCATTTCAGTGAGGGGAGTGTTAAAGTCCCCTACTATTATTGTATTATTGTTGATGTGTTTCTTTGATTTTGTTATTAATTGGTTTATATAGTTGGCTGCTCCCACGTTGGGGGCATAGATATTTAAAATTGTTAAATCTTCTTGTTGGACAGACCCTTTGAGTATGATATAGTGTCCTTCCTCATCTCTTATTATAGTCTTTGGCTTAAAATCTAATTGATCTGATATAAGGATTGCCACTCCTGCTTTCTTCTGATGTCCATTAGCATGGTAAATTCTTTTCCACCCCCTCACTTTAAATCTGGAGGTGTCTTCGAGCTTAAAATGAGTTTCTTGGAGGCAACATATAGATGGGTTTTGTTTTTTTTATCCATTCTGATACCCTGTGTCTTTTGACAGGGGCATTTAGCCCATTAACATTCAGGGTAACTATTGAGAGATATGAATTTAGTGCCATTGTATTGCCTGTAAGTTGACTGTTACTGTATATGGTCTCTGTTCCTTTCTGATCTACCACTTGTAGGCTCTCTCTTTGCTTAGAGGACCCCTTTCAATATTTCCTGTAGAGCTGGTTTGGTATTTGCAAATTCTTTCAGTTTTTGTTTGTCCTGGAAGCTTTTAATCTCTCCTTCTATTTTCAATGATAGCCTAGCTGGATATAGTATTCTTGGCTGCATGTTTTTCTCGTTTAGTGCTCTGAAAATATCATGCCAGCTCTTTCTGGCCTGCCAGGTCTCTGTGGATAAGTCAGCTGCCAATCTAATATTTTTACCATTGTATGTTACAGACTTCTTTTCCCGGGCTGCTTTCAGGATTTTCTCTTTGTCACTGAGACTTGTAAATTTTACTATTAGGTGACGGGGTGTGGGCCTATTCCTATTGATTTTGAGGGGCGTTCTCTGAACCTCCTGAATTTTGATGCTCGTTCCCTTTGCCATATTGGGGAAATTCTCCCCAATAATTCTCTCCAGTATACCTTCTGCTCCCCTCTCTCTTTCTTCTTCTTCTGGAATCCCAATTATTCTAATGTTGTTTCGTCTTATGGTGTCACTTATCTCTCGAATTCTCCCCTCGTGGTCCAGTAGCTGTTTGTCCCTCTTTTGCTCAGCTTCTTTATTCTCTGTCATTTGGTCTTCTATATCACTAATTCTTTCTTCTGCCTCATTTATCCTAGCAGTGAGAGCCTCCATTTTTGATTGCACTTCATTAATAGCTTTTTTTATTTCAACTTGGTTAGATTTTAGTTCTTTTATTTCTCCAGAAAGGGCTTTTATATCTCTCGAGAGGGTTTCTCTAATATCTTCCATGCCTTTTTCAAGCCCGGCTAGAACCTTGAGAATTGTCATTCTGAACTCTAGATCTGACATATTACCAATGTCTGTATTGATTAGGTCCCTAGCCTTCGGTACTGCCTCTTGTTCTTTTTTTTGTGTTGAATTTTTCCGTCTTGTCATTTTGTCCAGATAAGAGTATATGAAGGGGCAAGTAAAATACTAAAAGGGTGGCAACAACCCCAGGAAAAAATGCTTTAACCAAATTAGAAGAGATCCAAAATCGTGAGGGGGGAGAAAGGGGATAAAAAGAGGTTCAAAAAGGAAGAAAGAAAAAAAAAGAAAAAAGAAAAAAAAAAAGAAAAGAAAAGAATTAAAAAAAAAAAGGAAAACACCTAAGAAAAATGTAAAAAAGAAAAAATATATATGTTAGATAAACTAGTAAAAAATCGTTAAAAAAGAAAAAGGTAACAGTTAAAAAAAAAAATTTTACCCGAAGGCGAGAAAAAAAAAAAGAAAGAAAAAAGAAAAAGAAAAAAATTAAATTAACTGCAAGACTAAAAAAAAATCACAGGGAGAAAGCCATGAGTTCCGTGCTTGGCTTTCTCCTCCTGGAATTCTGCTGCTCTCCTTGGTATTAAAACCGCACTCCTTGGTAGGTGAACTTGGTCTCGGCTGGATTTCTTGTTGATCTTCTGGGGGAGGGGCCTGTTGTAGTGATTCTCAAGTGTCTTTGCCCCAGGCGGAATTACACCGCCCTTACCAGGGGCCGGGGTGAGTAATCCGCTCGGGTTTGCTTTCAGGAGCTTTTGTTCCCTGAGCGCTTTCCGTAGAGTTCCGGAGGACGGGAATACAAATGGCAGCCTCCTGGTCTCCGGCCCGGAGGAGCCGAGAGCCCAGGGCCGCACTCCTCAGTGCGCCCTCAGAGAACAGCGCCCAGTTACTCCCGTCTGCCTGACCTCCGGCCGCGCTCCGAGCTCTCCGAGCCTGCGACCGGTTCAAGGTAACACCGAGCTGTGAGCTTACTGTCGGCTCTGTCTCTGTAGCCGGCTTTCCCGTTCCAATACCCGCAAGCTCTGCGAAACTCAGACACCCCCGGTCCTTCTGTGACCCTGCGGGACCTGAGGCCACGCTGAACCCGCGTGGGCTTTGCCCCGGTTTAGCCTCTGGAGCGATGTCCCTCAGCGGAACAGACTTTTAAAAGTCCTGATTTTGTGCGCGGTTGCTCCACCGATTGCCGGGAGCCGGCCCCTCCCCCCGGGGTCTATCTTCCCGTCGCTTTGGATTCACTTCTCCGCCGGTCCTACCTTTCAGAAAGTGGTTGTTTTTCTGTTTCCAGAATTGCTGTTCTTCTTCTCTTCGATCTGCCGATGGATTTTCAGGTGTTTGCAATCTTTAGATAAGCTATCTAGCTGATCTCCAGCTAGCTGAAGCAGTCTCAGCCTGCTACTTCTCCGCCATCTTGACTCCTCCTGGAGACATATCTTGAAAGAAGTTGCTGTGGCTGATGTTGAAGTCTCTTCAATAAATGGTTCTAGGAAAATTGGACAGCCATATGTAGAAGAATGAAACTCAACCATTCTCTTACACCATACACAAAGATAAACTCAAATGGATAAAAGAGCTCAAAGTGAGACAGGAATGCATCAGAATCCTAGAGGAAAACAAAGGCAGTAACCTCTTCGACATCAGCCACAGCAACTTCTTTCAAGATATGTCTCCAAAGGCAAAGGAAAAAGAGGATTTTTATAAAAACCTGACCTGTATGTTCTTCTTCATCCACTTGGCAAAAAGATAACAGTAAAAGGAATGCATCACACTATACAGTGTTTACACAGGTGTTTTGTTCTATTTTGGAAACCAAATGGCAATGGTAGGTTGAGTCAATGGCCCCAGAACAAAACACAGTGGACAAGGACAAAGTTCAGGCATTTCATACAAGATCTTGCAAGACCATTTTGATCAGGAAACCAAAAATCCAAAGACAAGCACCTCTTCTGAGGAAAGTGCTCACTACCATACAGCTTGTAACTGATGTTGTCATTCAAAAATGCCCTATTGTATCAAGTATCACAATCCCACTTGAAACTCTCTGCACTGACATTAGATATATCACCTAAGATGTCCAGGCTCCGACTTTAATAGCTTAGTTCTCTTGAAGAAGAAAACAAAATGTACTATGGAGTATTATGCCTCCATCAGAAAGGATGAATACCCAACTTTTGTAGCAACATGGACGGGACTGGAAGAGATTATGCTGAGTGAAATAAGTCAAGCAGAGTCAATTATCATATGGTTTCACTTATTTGTGGAGCATAACAAATAGCATGGAGGACATGGGGAGTTAGCGAGGAGAAGGGAGTTGGGGGAAATTTGAAGGTGAGGTGAACCATGAGAGACTATGGACTCTGAAAAACAATCTGGGGGTTTTGAAGGGGCGGGGGATGGGAGGTTGGGGTACCAGGTGGTGGGTATTATAGAGGGCATGGATTGCATGGAGCACTGGGTGTGGTGCAAAAATAGTGAATACTCTTATGCGGAAAATAAATAAAAAATAAATTAAAGAAAAAAGGAAAACAAAATGTCTCTCTTAGACAAAAAGAGCTTACCTTGGAGAAGGTTGGGGCTTCTTCCTGTGGCATCCAGCCAGGAAGCTCTCATAGGAGGCACTCTGTGGGAGCTAGGAGGATGATTCTGCTCAGCAACTATCCAGGGAGTTTTGTTGGATGTGGAACAGTGTGGGAGTGTATATATGGGTGGTGAGTAAGGATGGACTGAACTGCTGCTGGCACCTCCTCCTTGGTGGACAAAGAAAGATGGAGTGAGGAACGGAAAGGAAACGTGAAGTTGGACCTTTGTCTTTCTTGCTATGGGGAGACTATTCAGTATGAAAGAGTAAGTCTAAAAAAGGATTAAGCTTAACATGCATGCTGTGTTGTAATGACAGGGTCCCATGACCTCTCCTGCATCTTTGAGGTTCAGGTAAATTGCCACTCTCTTGTTTGTATACCAGTTCTTCCCTCAGGATGCCCATTGGCTGCTACTGTACTGATCATGTCTCTGTAAGACTTTCTACTTTACTGGGAGACTGAAATCAATTCTAGGCAAATACCTTATTATAGTTGTTCACTAATCAATTATCCTAAAGGAAATCACTTATGGAAGACTTGAAATACTGACATCATACCATTTAAAAATGCCCATTTTAATTTTTCTTTTCACAGCAGTTCAAGTTTGTTAACATATAGTGTAGTTTTGGTTTCAGGAGTAGAATTTCATGATTATCCATCATGTGGTATCCGTGTTTCCCTTCCAGCCTTCCCATCCTATGTAATGTGTGTGTGTGTGTGTGGGGGGGATGTTTCTGTGTGTCCATTGAGTCAGGGACTAATTATCATGGACGGGCCATCAAGCCAGTGGAATGTTCATTATGGAGAAGAGCCAAGGAGCATGGGCTGACACTTAATCCAGCTGTGCAGGGGATTTGCAACAAGGGTGTTAGGCACCAAGCTCACAACTGAGGTTTCTACTGAGTTCCTATTACCCACTGTCCCTTAGGTGTGTGATTGCAGGAGTCAAGCATTTTAAGGCTTATAGAAATGTCCTTGGATACATTGAAATCTCTCCTGGCTTCTTCTCTGCCTCAGCCATGACCAAACAATGACCCCAGCACTGACAGATGTACTGTCTTGCATGTGTGCTCTTATCCCTTAGAATCTGTGGGCTGATGAGGACCATGCGAGCTTTCTAGGTGCATTGGACATCATTGCTAGGCGTTGTCAGCTGTGAAGTGCCCCTATAAGTACCCTGCTTTATGTGGCCACTGATGCTTCCTTCTAATGTTTTGGCAGTCTGGAGGATCTCTGTAAACTCTGATACTACCAGTCATGGACTCCAATGCAGAATCTCCCTTGCTCTTTAATGACCCAGTGGCTGAGAGGTAAGTACAGGTCAGTAACCCAGAATATCAACAGTGGGACCTAGACCTTGGTTCACACTGTGGCCTTTCCACTGTGACCTTGACTTCCAAGGAAGTCAAGAACTAGGGCCATTCACGTCTGCCCCATCTCTGGTCATGGAAAGGAATACTAAAGGATTCCCCAGACACAAATGCAGTGAAGGAGGAATGAATCAATATAGGCAAAACATGCACATGAGGAGTGTTTTTGTTTTTCTTTTTGGAAAGCCAACACTTGCACAGTGATGGTTAATTAAGAGAGAGAGCCTGAGGAAATGTGTGTATGTGTGTATGTGTGTGTGTATGTGTGTGTGTGTGTATGCACACACACACACACACACACATCCATACACTCATGCAGTCATGGTTACAATTATGCTGCATAAACTCATACATAGACCCCCTTCCACCATCATACACAAAAACCACACCTAATTTAACAACTTCCTTCTAGAGTCTGTGGAACATGGTTATAGTTTTTACAGTAGAGGCTTCCCTTACCCATATTGTCTGTGGGAACTCAGAACCTGGGTGTTTCTCCAAAGGAGTCAAGGCAACTTCACCTTCTGCATCACCTAGATTTTGTGTGAAAAAGGACTGTCTCTAGGCTATGTACAATTTTAGGTTCCTCCTGCCTGCACCTGCAAATAGAGAAAAGAACCACTATGAGGATCACACCCTTGTATACAGTGTTTTACAATGATTTCAGGAAACCAGAACTTATACAGTGTCGATGGCTCCCCCAGATTAAAGAGGACACCTACGGAAGAGGCTTGAACTTTCCATGGCAGTAGTCCATTCTATCAGAAATACAACATTCTTTTTCAGGAAACAAAAGTTTCTGTGAATGAAAAGGCTCACTACTATACATGTTGTAACTGATGCTGTCATTTGTATTACCTTTTGTTTTAGCTCTCAGTTCTATACATAGCTGTCTAATTTTCCCAGCACCATTTATTGAAGAGACTGTCTTTTTTCTACTAGATATTTTTTCCTGTTTTGTTGAAGAGTATTTGGTCATAGAGTTGCAGGTCCATATCTGGGCTCTCTACTCTGTTCCCCTGCTCTGTGTGTCTGTTTTTGTGGCAGTACCATGCTGTCTTGTTCATCACAGCTTTGTAGTAAAGCTTGAAATCAGGCAACATGATGCCTCCAGCTTCTACAGGCCTACTGTGACCAATGAAGAAGGTGAGAAATGCTTGTCTGCTTCAATCTGCAGAACCACCCTGATTCTGCATTTCTTTTGGGGATGGGTATTGAGATGTAATAAAAGGAAGTGTCCTGTAAGGAGCTATGGCTGTGTTCTACATTCCCAGAGGCACTTGGCCATTTAGTTGGTGTGGTTGGTGGTTTGTGAGGGTTGGGGTTAGCTGTGTGTCTCTGTGTGGTGAAACGGTCAATGTGCGTCTGCCTGTGTGTGTCTGTGTGTTTGTTTCCTCAGCAGGTATTTCCCACTAACACAACAGTCAAACTTCTACAAAAAAAGAAAATCTCATCAACACTGCACATACAATACATATAAATATGTTGCATACAATACCACTTTCCTCCCTCAACTCAGCCATACCTGGAGATTGCGTAAAACTCCCTTTTCTCAGAAGAAGATGCGCAGGAATGAATAGCCCAAGATCTTGCCTTCTGTGTGGAAAAGCAAAAATAGGAATCAGGTCCATATCCCACTGTTGTATCTCTGGGCCGCTGACTGGCATTTATCACTCAGCTATGGGACTGTCAGTCACAGAGCAAGTCCCACATCCATTACATACCTGGAGATGCTCATCTACAAGGTCACAATATTGCCCAGCATTTTAGGTGGCCTCTGTGGACAAATAACCCAGGTCAGCTCATGGGCATTTAACAACCTGTTTAAGACTAGTCATTAGTGAGGACCACAGATAGAAAGCCCACATGCTTGTGGTGAGTCCAGTGACTGTAAAGGGTATGGAGGTAGCTCCCACAAAGGACTGCATGTCAACATCTGTCAGAGGTGGGGCCAATTCTCATGCAGGACCAAAACCCATGAAAGCAACTCCCCACTTCCTTCTCCCCCAGTGCTTGGCAACCAGTCCTCTGCTCTCTACTTCTATGACTTTGACTATTTTACACAACTCATGGTCATGCAAATACATCGTACTTGTGTTTCTGTGATTGTCATATTTCACTTAGAATAAGGTTCTCCAGGCTCATTTTTTTGTTCAGCAAATAGGAAGTTCTCCTCTCCCTTTGTAGTTAGAATAATATTCCACTTCAATTAGGTACCACATTTTCTTCATCAACTGAACACTGGGGCTGTTTCATTTTCCTTGCTATTGTGTAGAATGCTGTAGTGTGCATATATCCTAGAGATGCTGGCTTCATTTCCCCTCACACTATGCCCAGAAGTGTGACTGCTGGATCTATTTGCAGTTCTTTGGAAAATATGTTACTGTTTTCATTCATTACGTCTGTACCATTTTACATTCCCACTGTGTACAAAGATTCTGATTTCCCATACTCTTATCGATACTCTCGATGCTTCTCTCTTTATTTTCTTCTTTTTTTCCCCTCCTTCCACCCCTCATTTCCCCCTCACTTTTTCTTTCTTTATTTCTTTTCTTTCTTTAACTGGTGTCTGAACAAGTGAGGTGATATGTCATTGTCCTTTGAATTTGCACATCTATGTGTCTGTTGGCAATTTGTACATCTTCTTTAAAGTAATGTCTATTCAAGTCTTTCTCCCATGATTAAACGGGGTTAGTGGCTTTAGTGGCTCGTTTTTGCAGTTCACATGCAGGAGTCTCTTACATATTTTGAATATTAACTCCTTTTGCAGTGTGAATTTGCACATGTCTTCTCCCTTTCCATTCTCTTCATTGTTGAAGAGACTATCCTTCTCCATGTTATATAGTCTTGGCATCCTTGTTGGAAGATTGTGTGCCCACGTATGTGTGTTCTTTTGGGGGCTCTCTATGCTGATCCATTTTTCTCCCCATCTATCCTTATTACCATATTGTTCTAGTACCATTTTGCTAGAATACTGTAGCTTGCAAAGTGTTTTAAGCCAATAAGAGTGGAGCTTCCACTTCTCTCACATGCTTGTGATTGTTTTCAGTATTTGAGGTTCCATGGGTATTTTAGCACTATCTGTTCTCTTTCTATAAAATGATATTGGGATTTTGGTAAGGGTTGCATTGAATTATATACATTGCTTCTTCTAGGACCTGGCTGGTTGACCTTAATTTTTTGGTGTCCTGGGTGCCTGGGTGGCTCAGTGGGTTAAAGCCTCTGTCTTTGGCTCAGGTCATGATCTCAGGGTCCTGGGATTGAGCCCCACATCAGGCTCTCTGCTCAACAAGGAGCCAGCTTCCTTCTCTCTCTGCCTGCTTGTGATCTCTGTCAAATAAATAAAATCTTTAAATACATATATATATTTATTATATATAAATATAATATAAATAATGTTATTTATATTATATTTATATATAATAAATATATATTTAAAATTATATTAAATTAAATTATATTATATAAATTATATTTAATTTAAAAAAATATATATATATATTTTTTTTTTTTTTGGTGTCCCATGACCTCAAAGAGTACCTGGCGCATGTGCACAGTCCCAGGAAATAACTGCAAATGAATGATCCCATCAGGCCAGCACACTATTCAGCAAGAACCAATGAAGGGATGGGCACTTATGACTTCATCTTTGGATTCTACTATCTACTATTCTGCTATCCATAGTGTTGGCGACTAACCTGTATCTCTCTGTGTATAACTAATTTCATTCCATCATTTATTATCTCATTTAATTTCCTGAAAGAAAACATCAGATTGCTCAGTCACACTAGCCACATTTCATGTTTATCCCTTAGAGTTGGAATCAGTCATTAAGTTTATTTGTGAAAGCTATAATAAGTTTGAACGACAGAGAGTGTGAATGGTGATTCCTGTAGCATCTCTATCACATCTCAGATTCAAAACTGATCAACACTTTATTGAAGGGCTCAGATTCCATGAAGCCCAACAACTTCTGGGAAACCGTGGAAAAATTCAGGGAGAGGCTGGATGACCCACCACAACTTCAGCTAGAGTAGGAGGAATGGCTGGGCCCCTCTCTTCAATAATGGGATTGCTTATGTCTGTGTGTCTATGTATTAGTTTATGGAGCTACTGGAGGATAACTCCATCTAGAGCGGGGAAGACTGCCCAGGCCTGAAAAGCACTCAGGTAAGGATCAGAGGGAGAGTGTTCCAGGTAACACTCGCGTTGCAACTGCTGATCTGGAGACTCCAAAAGTGCATGTGAAAGAACAAAGATGCCCTTCAGTGGATGAATGGATAAAGAAGATGTGGTCCATATATAATATGGAGTATTATGCCTCCATCAGAAAGGATGAATACACAACTTTTGTATCAACATGGACAGGACTGGAAGAGATTATGCTGAGTGAAGTAAGTCAAACAGAGAGAGTTAATTATCATATGGTTTCACTTATTTGCGGAGCATAACAAATAACACGGAGGACATGGGGAAATGGAGAGGAGAAGGGAGTTGAGGGAAATTGGAGGTGGAGATAAACCATGAGAGACTATGGACTCTGAAAACAATCTGAGGGTTTTGAAGGGGCAGGGCATGGGAAGTTGGGTGACACTGGCGGTGGGTATTATGGAGGGCATGTATTGCATGGAGCACTGGGTATGGTGCATATGAATTCTGGTACACTGAAAAGAAATCTAAAAAATTAAAAATTAGAAAACAAAGAGGCAACCCATGGAATGGGAGAAGATATTTGCAAATGACAGTACAGACAAAAGGTTGATATCCAGGATCTATAATGAACTCCTCAAACTCAACACACATAAAACAGACAATCATATCAAAAAATGGGCAGAAGATATGGACAGACACTTCTCCAATAAAGACATACAAATGGCTATCAGACACATGAAAAAATGTTCATCATCACTAGCCATCAGGGAGATTCAAATTAAAACTACATTGAGATATCACCTTACACCAGTTAGAATGGCCAAAATTAGCAAGACAGGAAACAACATGTGTTGGAGAGGATGTGGAGAAAGGGGAACCCTCTTCCACTGTTGGTGGGAATGCAAGTTGGTGCAGCCTCTTTGGAGAACAGTGTGGAGATTCCTCAAGAAATTAAAAATAGAACTTCCCTATGACCCTGCCATTGCACTCCTGGGTATTTACCCCAAAGATACAGATGTCGTGAAAAGAAGGGCCATCTGTACCCCAATGTTTATAGCAGCAATGGCCACGGTCGCCAAACTGTGGAAAGAACCAAGATGCCCTTCAACGGATGAATGGATAAGGAAAATGTGGTCCATATACACTATGGAGTATTAGGCCTCCATCAGAAAGGACGAATACCCAAATTTTGTAGCAACATGGACGGGATGGAAGAGATTATGCTGAGTGAAATAAGTCAAGCAGAGAGAGTCAATTATCATATGGTTTCACTTATTTGTGGAGCATAACAAAATGCATGGAGGACATGGGGAGTTAGAGAGAAGGGGGTTGGGGTAAATTGGAAGGGGAGGTGAATCATGAGAGACTATGGACTCTGAAAAACAATCTGAGGGATTTGAAGGGGCAGGGGGGGGTGGGAGGTCGGGGTACCAGGTGGTGGGTATTATAGAGGGCAAAGATTGCATGGAGCACTGGGTGTGGTGAAAAAATAATGATACTGTTATGCTGAAAATAAATAAATGAAATAAAAGTGCATGTGAAAATCAGAACTGGGAAATAGGTGTAGAAGTCTGAGTTGTTCAGTTTATATCTTAACAACATAACAGGAAGAGGAATTGTGTCTGTAGGGTTTGAGTGTGCTGTTGTGGAGAAAAATCTGTTCTTGCTTTACTCTCTAAAACTTTTGTTCCCATGAAACCTACACTCCTCTCCTTTTGCCACTGCTGAATGTCCAATTTTGGTTTTGTTTACTTGGCACCTCTTGGGAATTGTGCCCAAGAGATTTGGGGATCATTCTGTTAATGACTTATCATGAATGGATTCTGGCAAGGATACAACTCTCTCACAGATGCCTGACCCAGACACTAAGCTCTAGTGTGTGGCATGTGGTGAATCTTATTTCTGTCATGCTTGCTCCTCCTTAGGACCACTACCACATCTGCATTTTAAAGAATATTCCCTCTCCTATCACTGCACATGCTCAAGTGTCCTTTCCCGGAGTCATGTGGAGGCATGTGCTTCCTTCTGAGGGAGGCTGATGTGCAGCAGCACTGCAGATTCTCCATGGCTTACAAGAATTCTAGAGAACTGTGTGAGGGGATGCTGGGCATGTTTCAAACACTTGTGCTCACAGCCCCACTGACCTGTCAGTTGGCATTGACTTGACCCTGGGCAGAACCTCTGGGCAGGAGATCCAGGAGTCACTGTTCCTCTCAGTACCAAGTGTTCTTGCCAGGTGGCGTTGGCCTTGCCCCCTACCACATCCTTTTCATGACCACCATGTGACCTTTCCTCAGGCAAGCCCAGTGCTTTCCTTCCAGTGGTTGGAGCAAACACTGTCAGGTAATGTATGTTTATGTGGCCACAAAGCTGTCCATTTCCCAGGACCTCATTGAGATACTAAGGGAAATTGGAAAAGGTACCATCCTCTAATTTTCACTCACCCTTTTAGCAGTTCTAGGAATTTGGTTTTTTTTTTTTTTTTCTGGTGACAATTTCTCCTGAGTATGGTCATGTTGGGCTGAGAACAGACACGGTCTACATGGAGGTGGTTGGTACTTTCTTCCTCAAGGTGCTCAGCAATCCCAGACTCAGGATAGCAACTCCCAAACAAGAATAATCAGTGGATTTAATGAGTGAGTGCAAGCATATTGATTGTATTTCCTTCAGTGCTTCCCTATTTCATAACAATGTGATTGGTGGAGGTTGACAGTAGAAAGGAAATGAAGCATATCTTAGAAGAGGACGAGAAAGGGGAACATGCCAGGAGAGGTGCCAAAAGGGAGGAAGGCAATAACAGGAACAGATTCTCATGGGGACAGTGATCTTCTGCAGGAGGGACAGGAGAACTCAGGTATCTACCCATTCCTGGTCATGGAGAGAATGTGAGGCTGAAGAAGCAGGTCAGAAAAAAGAAACCCATTCCCTTCCTGCAGACATGAGGGGTTGGAACTTGGGGAGGACTCAGGGCTGAAGACAAATCATCCAGAATTCAGGGTACCTCATCTGTACAGCATCAGGGATTGCATTCCCACCTCCACTAACTATGTGATTTCCTTTCCCATGGCCACCCCAGCATTGTCAGTGCCATATTCACTCAAAGACTACTTTGCAGATTTTGAGAATTCAGATGAACACAGCAACATGATGCCCATAATACATTTCTTCCTCTCATCTCTTGTTGCTTTCTCTCTTTGCAATGCATATTGTCACTTTTTTTTGAGACTCACCCTGAGGAACCTGGTCTCATCCAGGCACTTGAGTCCTTGCCTCCTCAGGGTCTAAAAAATGTTTCTGTAGCCCCCTCACCCCTTCCTTAGCGCTGCTGTGGGCCCTGAAACTGGGCCTGCACCACTGATTCATGGTGAACAGTCCTGAAAGGGCCAGTAGTGATCCAGGCTGGGAGTCAGAAGGGCTGAGCTGGACGGGCCCCAGAGAAGCCTGGCCCTGACCCAGCCATGTCCACCATGGGTGTTTTCCTACCCTGTGTGGATCTTGTCATGCCCAACTTTAACGTTCCTTCCAGATATCAAAAACTTCTCTATTACAGAACTCTAGAGAAAGAGCAGAGGGTGAAGTTTTGCAAAACAAAGACAAATTGTAAATATGGGGTGCCTGCCATGAAAAGGGTAAGGCAACCCAGGCCATATGTTGCTCACCCCTTTCCCAAATTTCTTGTGTGTCTACAGTGTAATCAGCCAAAATGCTGGCCTGGCTACTAGTGTCTGTTACCATGAATTAGACAAGAGTATGGTCATAATCCATGCAGGCCACTAGAGGATTCCCTGAGCACATCTTGCAGAGAACCAGTATCTAAACCATGGAAGCACCTGAGCACTCTGCCCTCCTAACCTGGTAAAGTCAGCAGAGAGTTGCCTCTGTTAATATCTAGGGGTGATGAGGCATCATGATGGGGATTGGCCCGGACCACCTCTGATTTGGGCATCTGACAATTGAGTAAAGACAAAAGCCCTCTAGTGCTCATGCAAGCAAGACAGCTCCCCTCCTCCCACTTAGCATCTCTCTGAGCACATGGTAGGCCCTGGTATGGGGGGGGGGGGGACTTTGAAAAATCCCCATCTTGTTGGAAGCTTCCTGTGTTCTTGGGTCCCCTGATCTCATGATAACTCTTGTGGGTGATAGGTTCTAACTTAATGGCACTATTTTCCAATGTGACTTTTGACATTCTATAGATGATAGATGTCTCCTGACATCTCCTGAACAGAAGCAGCTGCAGTCTCTGTTTTATTTATGTTGAAGCCCATCCCAGATTCTTCTTTCATAGGGGAAGAGGAAAGACCCAAGTCCTCAATGACAGCTGAACCAAGCCTGTTCTGCCTTCCCTGCTGCACCCAGCACCTCTGAAATGGAGCTCCCACTACCAGGCAGATTCTCCTGTCTTCCCCATGCAGATCTCTCCCAGTAGGGTCCTAGTGGCCCCCCTCACTCAGTTTGCCCATCACTGCTGCTGCCACTTCTAACCCCTCTACCAGTCCACCTGAAGGAGTGTGTCCCCAGCCAGCCTCTGACTTGGAGGACAACCTCATTGACACAACTGTGTTTTGTGTCACTAATGACCCTAATGTCACATCCCCTGGGGCCTACCTTGTCAGAGCACCCTGACTTATAGATGAAGGTCCAGAATTGCTGGCTGTCTGGCTGCCTATTGGAGGGAGGGTCTTTTCCCAAGCCTCTAATCCTGACAGCCCTCCCTCTGTGGTGAATACAGCAGGAACATCTTTCCATGAAGATGAGACATAAATCAAGGGCTTGTTAGATCCCATACTGCTGGGTCATAGACAATAAATTTTTTTAAATTTTTGATTTCTTTTCAGCATAACAGTATTCAGGGTATCAGGGTAATGCTGGCTTCATAGAAAGAGTCTGGAAGTTTTCCTTCTGCTTCATATTTTTGAAACAGCTTCAGGAGAATAGGTGTTATTACTTCTTTAAAAGTTTGGTAGAATTCCCCAGGAAATCCGTCAGGTCCTGGGCTTTTGTTTTTTGGGAGGTTTTTCATCACTCCTTCAATCTCGTTACTAGATATCGGTCTATTCAGGTTATTGATTTCTTCCTGGTTCAATTTTGGGAGTTTATAGTTTTCCAGGAATGCATCCATTTTATCTAGGTTTTTAAACTTATTGGCATATAACTATTGATAATATCTTCTGATGTTTGTTTCTACTTCCTTGGTGTTCATTGTGATCTCTCCCTTTTCATTCATAATTTTATGAATTTGGGCTTTCTCTCTTTTCTTTTGGATTAGTGTGGCCAGTGGCTTATTGATCTTATTGATTCTTTAAAAAAACCAACTTCTAGTTTCATTGATACATTCTACTGTATCTTTGGTTTCTACCTCATTGATATCAGCTCTAATCTTGATGATTTCCCTTCTTATGTGTGGAGTTGGTTTGATTTGTTGTTAATTCCCCAGTTCTTTAAGGTATAGAGACAGCTGCTGTGTTCTGGATTTTTCAATTTTTTTTGAGGGAGGCTTGGATGGCTATGTATTTCCCCCTTAGGACCGCCTTTGCTGTATCCCATAGGTTTTGGACCAAAGTGTCTTCATTCTCATTGGTTTCCATGAATTGTTTCAGTTCTTCTTTGATCTCCTGGTTGATCCAAGGATTCTTAAGCAAGGTGTTCTTTAGCTTCCAGGTGTTTGAGTTCCTTCCAAACTTTTCCTTGTGATTGAGCTTCAGTTTCAAAGCATTGTGATCTGAGAATATGCAGGGAATAATCTCAGTCTTCTGGTATCAGTTGAGTCTTTATTTGTGACCCAGTATGTGGTCTATTCTTGAGAAGGTTCTGTGTGCACTTGAGAAGAATGAGTATTCTGTTGTTTTAGGGTGGAATGTTCTGTATATATCTACCAGGTCCATCTGTTCCAATGTGTCATTCAATGCTCTTGTTTCTCTATTGATTTTCTGCTTCGATGATCTGTCTGTTTCTGAGAGAGGCGTGTTAAGATCTCCTATGATTAGTGTATTCATTTCAATATGACTCTTTATCTTGATTAACAGTTTTCTTATGTAATTGGTTGCTCCCATATTGGGGGCATAGATATTTACAATTGTTAGATCATCTTGGTGGATAGTCCCTTTAAGAATGATGTAGTGTCCTTCTGTATCTCTGACTACAGTCTTTAGTTTAAAATCTAATTTATCTGATATGAGAATCGCTACCCCAGCCTTCTTTTGAGGCCCATTGGCATGAAAAATGCTTCTCCATCCCTTCACTTTCAGTCTGGGTGTATCTTTAGGTTCAAAATGGGTCTCTTGTAGACAACATATGGATGGGTCCTGTTGTTTTATCCAATCTGCAATCCTGTGCCATTTTATTGGAGCATTTAGGCCATTCACATTGAGAGTGATTTTTTTTTTTGAAATTGACAAGAAAATTTTATTTTTTCTGACAGACATTTTAAGATAATGATTAGAATTATGACTGATAATATTATACCAACACATATCAGATTTCTAGAAATTTCATACAATTTCTGGAACACATATCAGTAACATATACCCATACAAATATAACCTAAAGAAGGTTTATCATCACTTATTATTTGACAATGCTTCCCATGTAATTTGACATGTTAAATTAACCTAATTAGTCTAACATGTATCTTTTATAAAGAGAGAAAAAAAATCTTTGGAGATTTTCCAGGGACCTTCTTTTTTTTTTAATTTTTTCAATTTATTTATTTTCAGAAAAACAGTATTCATTATTTTTTTCACCACACCCAATGCTCCATGCAATCCATGCCCTTTATAATACCCATCACCTGGTATCCCAACCTCCCACACCCCCGCCACTTCAAACCCCTCAGATTGTTTTTCAGAGTCCATAGTCTCTCATGATTCACCTCCCCTTCCAATTTACCCCAACTCCCTTCTCCTCTCTAACACCCCTTGTCCTCCATGATATTTGTTATGCTCCACAAATAAGTGAAACCATATGATAATTGACTCTCTCT
Source organism: Mustela erminea (assembly GCF_009829155.1). Lineage (NCBI taxonomy): Eukaryota > Metazoa > Chordata > Mammalia > Carnivora > Mustelidae > Mustela > Mustela erminea. The sequence continues at coordinate 69,527,797 of NC_045614.1, read as the reverse complement.
GCTTGACTTATTTCACTCAGCATAATCTCTTCCAGTCCCATCCATGTTGCTACAAAAGTTGGGTATTCATCCTTTCTGATGGAGGCATAATACTCCATAGTGTATATGGACCACATCTTCCTTATCCATTCGTCCGTTGAGAGTGATTATTGATAGATAACGTTTTTATTGACATCGAGTTACCTTTGAAGTCTTTCTTTCTGTAGGTTGTCTCTATATTTCTGTTCAATGCTATTCTTAGGATTTTCCTCTTCTATAGAACCCCCCTTAGTATTTCCTGCAGTTTCAGCTTGGTGGTTCCATAGTCTTTTAAGCCTTGCTGGTCTTGGAAACTCTTTATCTCTCCATCCATTTTGAATGTCAGTCTTGCTGGATAAAGTATTCTTGGCTGCATGTTCTTCTCATTTAGTGCCCTGAATATATCTTGCCAGCATTTTCTGGCTTGCCAGGTCTCTGTGGACAGGTCTGATGTTATTCTGATGGGCGTTCCTCTGTAAGCAAGCAGCCTCTTTTCCCTAGGGGCTTTCAAGAGATTATACCTACATTTATAATTCCTCAATTTGACTATCAGATGTTGTGATTTTTTTTGGAATGTATAATCTTGGGTGGAGACCATTCAGCCTCTAGTACATGAACGCTGGTTCCATTCGCGAGATTGGGGAAATTTTCATGAAGGACTTGTTCCACTATATCTTCTAGACTTCTTTCTTTCTCCTCCCCTTCAGGGATTCCAATAATTCTGACGTTGGAATGTTTCGTGGCATCATTTATTTCCCTGATTCTGTTTTCGTGGTTTCTAAGCTGTTTGTTCGAGGCTTCCTCCTGATCCTTTCTCTCTATCTGTTTGTCCTCCAGATCACTAATTCTATCTTCTGTCTCAGTTACCCTAGCTTTGAGAGAGTTTAGATTAGATTGGAACTCATTGAGAGCATGATAAAGCTCATCCCTGGTAGCTTTAAGCTCTGCCCTAACATTGTGAACATTCTGTCTGGTCGCTTTCAGCTCGGCCCTAATCAATTCCGTTTGGTCATCCATGGCTTTCTCCCACCTAGCTATTGCCTGAATATTTGTTAGCCTGAATTCTCTTTCCGACATATTGTCTATGTTGATAGCCATTAGCTCTGTTGCAGAAGGTCCATCCTCTGTATTTTTCTTCTGTGGGCATTCCTCCTCCTAGTCATTTTGGTGGGAGATGACTGAACAGATGTAGCTGGATGTAACAACCGTGGTGCAGTCAAGGTGCACCCTGGAACACTTCTGAGCAATCAGGATTCCCCACCCAAACGAGAGACAAAAGAAAAGAAAAAGAAAAAGAAAAGTGATAGAGAGAGAGACAGGAAAGAAGGAAGATGAAAGAGAAGGTTCAGCCCAAATGGGCCCCAAGGTAAGATTTATGAAGTAGACAAACAAAAACAGACAAACAAAAAGACTGGTAAAAGTATATGGCAAGAGAAAAAAAAATATATATGCAAATGAAGGAAGAACCTCGTCAAAAAGAACCCCAAGTGTAAGATTTATATACTATCAGGACAAACACAGAAACACTGGTGGAAGAAAAAGATGGGAGAGTGGTTATAAATTCTCAGTGTGTGCAAGGAAGGTTGTTTTGATTCTTCCTGGATGTATCTTGATATCTTTGTTAAAGGACTCAACTTTCCTAAAGTAAAGGGGTGATGAGGGAGCAGGAGGCTGGCTGAGGACAAAGCAAAAGCTGGCGCCTTGCACCCCCTCTTCACCCACTCCCCTCCATATGTGTAGCATTCCTCAGGCACCCCTGACTGCCATAAAAAGATAAATAGTTAACTTGCAGGGATCACAATCCTGCAGAACAGGAATCTCCCTTGCTCTACAGATGTCCTAGAGACCTAAACAGGGAGGTTACCTTATCAATAGCACAAATTTCTAGAGGCAAATAACTCTTGGTTCTTGAAGCCCTAAGGTCTCCCTCCTCACCATAAACTGGAGGAGGCTGAGGTAGAAGGGAATGTAAATGATAGCAGGATCATAATACCCCACCAAGAATCTCCCAACAATCTTGATGTTAATACCTGACCTAAGGACGACATTGATCAAGCCATAAGGGTGAGGACTCCCCCCGGCACCTTGTAGGCCCTCCCTAACATGTGAGAACTCTGTTGAAATCTCCCATCCCTTCACCACCTCCCCCCAACCGTGGGGTATATAACATGCCTACCCTCACAACCCGGGGCAGCAGCTCTTCCTGCCCACGGGTCCTGTCCCCGTGCTTTAATAAACCACCATTTTGCACCAATGACGTCTTAAGAATTCCTTCTTTAGTCGTCGGCTCCGAACCTCCTCACCCCACCGAACCTGACTTAGGTTCTGGGACTTCATCAGGGGGATTAAAAATTAGTTTACCTATAGGGATAGTATTGATTGGGGAAAGAGGATTACTTTGAAGTTTAACTCTCTATGAATGTTAGAATATAAAAATAAAAAGGAATAAACTAGACTAAACTAAACTAAATTTTAAAACAAAAGAAGGAATTCAGAAAATAGAAATGCAAAAGAAAAACATAGTTGAATGTATCAAAAAGTTCAGGTTAGAAAGTTATTACGGAATTTGATGTACTGGACAGCTCGCTGTGATGGTTATTAGGTTAAAAAATTACCTATATATATAAAAAAAATGAACCAGAATAGAGGGAATGAATGAAAAATAAAAGTTTTCCTATGAAGTAGTGATTGTTCTCTTGTAGTCTTTTTTTTTTTCTCTCTCTCTCTCTTTTTTTTTTCCTTCTTGGTTTGTTTTCTGGGGGAGGGGCCTGCCACGTGAGTTTTCAGTCAGTGATGTTACCTGAGTTAAGTCCTCCCGCCCCACTCAAGGGGGTGGGCTCTGAGGAAACTGGTTTTTTTTTTTTTCAGGCTTTTGTTCTCTGGCAGTTTTTATGTTTGTTCACTTTTTTTTTCTCTCACCTTGACCACTTTTGATGGTTTTTGTAGGTTTAGAGGAAAACAAACCGCACCCTGATCTCCTCTCAGAGAGAAGCCTCAGTCTGGCTGCAGAGCCTAAATACATTCCCCCGTGGCCACTGGCAAAGCAGGTTCCAAGTCGTGGTCCCTGGGGACGCAGGATCTTTTGCTTATACCCAAAGCCAAGGCAGTGGTGGCTGTCTGGGCAGCTCCAGACCGCCAGAGAGGTTCCAAGCAACAATCACACACTGAGATTTTCCTGCTGGCCCCGGCTGGGAGTGCCCGGTCTTTCTGGGTCTAAGAGCGCCCGGCTTGCACGCACCAATTTCAGGGGAGGCTAAGGTTCGCTCGTGTCTCAGACTCTGAGAACGGGGCGCAGGTCCGAGAGCACCAAGCTGGGCCTTCGCGCACCTTTCTGGGGGGAGAGTTTGCTACAGGCTCTGAAACAATGGCGCATATCAAAGGGCACCGGCTGGGCTTTTATACCTCTCTCAGGGGAGTATCTCGGGCTCTATAGCAGGGCTCTCAAGTTCTGCCGCCAGGCGTGGCTCCCATCCCCTCACAGGGAACGGACCCCATGCGTTCTCGTGGGTGCTGGCGGCTTAGGGACCAAGAGCTGGTTTCTCCGCCGCACTCTCTCTGCCTCAGTGCCAGGGGAGACTGTCCTGGGACCAGGGACTTAAGTCCCTGTCCCTAGTCATCCTGATTCCCAAAATTTCCCCCGAGATCCTTTGCTATTTTGGAGTGCTTTCAACCAGTCTCCAAGTTAATGCTGGTCCCCAGACGCAGGGCACTCTCGCTCGTATTGGGGTATTACTTTCCAACTGGTCGCCTCTGGTGGCACCCTCCCCCTTTTGTTTATCTTCCGATATCAGTCCGCGCAGTTCCCACTCCGCTTTACCTGCCCACTGGCCTCTTCTCCCCCTGTAGAGATCCAGACGTGTATAATTCTGATCTCAGGCTGATTTCGTGGGTGATTGGAGTTCCTTGGTAGGTAATCAGCTCACTTTGGGGTACAGGTTGAAAAGGCGCCTCCTCCTACTTTCCCGCCATCTTCTCCCCCTCAATGTGGTTTTAATTTGAATCTCCCTGATGGCTAATGATCATGAACATTTTTTTTCATGTATCTGATAGCCATGTGTATGTCTTCATTGGAGAAGTGTCTGTTCATATCTACTGCCCATTTTTTGATATGATTGTCTGTTTTGTGTGTGTTGAGTTTGAGGAGTTCTTTATGGATCCTGGATATCAACCTTTTGTCTGTACTGTCATTTGCAAATATCTTCTCCCATTCTGTGGGTTGTCTCTTTGTTTTCTTGACTGATTCCTTTGCTGTGCAGAAGCTTTTGATCTTGATGAAGTCCCAAAAGTTTATTTTCGCTTTTGTTTCCTTTGCCTTTGGAGACATATCTTGAAAGAAGTTGCTGTTGCTGATATCGAAGAGATTATTGCCTACGTTCTCCTCTAGGATTCTGATGGATTCCTGTCTCACGCTGAGGTCTTTTATCCATTTTGAGTTTATCTTTGTGTACGGTGTAAGAGAATGGTCGAGTTTCATTCTTCTACATATGGCTGCCCAGTTTTCCCAGCACCATTTCTTGAAGAGACTGTCTTTTTTCCACTGTATATTTTTTCCTGTTTTGTCGAAGATTAATTGACCATAGAGTTGAGGGTCCATATCTGGGCTCTCTATTCTGTTCCACTGGTCTATGTGTTTGTTTTTATGCCAGTACCATGCTGTCTTGGTGACCACAGCTTTGTAGTAAAGCTTGAAATCAGGTAACGTGATGCCCCCTGTTTTATTTTTGTTTTTCAACATTTCCTTGGTGATTTGGGGTCTCTTCTGATTCCATACAAATATTAGGATTATTTGCTCCAGCTCTTTGAAAAATACCAGTGGGATTTTGATCAGAATGGCATTAAAAATATAGATTGCTCTAGGCAGTATAGACATTTTAACAATGTTTATTCTTCCGATCCAAGAGCATGGAATGGTCTTCCATCTTTTTGTGTCTTCTTCAATTTCTTTCATGAGTGTCCTGTAGATCCTTGAGTACAGTTCCTTTACCTCTTTGGTTAGGTTTATTCCCAGGTATCTTATGGTTCTTGATGCTAAAGTAAATGGAATTGATTCTCTAATTTCCTTTTCTGTATTTTCATTGTTAGTGTATAAGAAAGCCACTGATTTCTGTACATTGACTTTGTATCCTGTCACGTTACTGAATTGCTGTATGAATTCTAGTAGTTTGGGGGTGGAGTCTTTTGGGTTTTCCATATATAGAATCATGTCATCTGCGAAGAGAAAGAGTTTGACTTCTTCCTTGCCAATTTGGAGTCCTTTTATTTCTCTTTGTTGTCTGATGGCTGTTGCTAGGACTTCTAATACTATGTTGAACAAGAGTGGTGAGAGTGCGCATCCTTGTCATGTCCCTGATCTCAACGGGAAGGCTGCAAGCTTTTTCCCATTGAGGATGATATTTGCTGTGGGTCTTTCATAGATAGATTTGAAGAAGTTCAGGAATGTTCCCTCTATCCCTATACTTTGAAGCGTTTTAATCAGGAACGGATGCTGGATTTTGTCAAATGCTTTTTCTGCATCAATTGAGAGGACCATGTGGTCTCCTCTCTTATTAATTTGTTCTATCACATTGATTGATTTGCAAATGTTGAACCACCTTTGAAGCCCAAGGATGAATCCCACCTGGTCACGGTGGATAATCTTTTTAATGTGCTGTGGGATCCTATTTTCTAGGATCTTGTTGAGAATCTAACCATCCATATTCATCAGTGATATTGGTCTGATATTCTCCTTTTTGGTAGGGTCTTTGCCTGGTTTGGGGAGCAGGGTAATGCTGGCTTCATAGAAAGAGTCTGGAAGTTTTTCTTCTGCTTCTATTTTCTGAAACAGCTTCAGGAGAATAAGTTTTATTTCTTCTTTGAAAGTTTGGTAGAATTCCCCAGGAAATCCGTCAGGTCCTGGGCTCTTGTTTTTTGGGAGGTTTTTGATCACTGCTTCAATCTCATTACTAGATATCAGTCTATTCAGGTTGTCAATTTCTTCCTGGTTCAGTCTTGGGAGTTTATAGTTTTCTAGGAATGCATCCATTTAATCTAGGTTGCTTAGCTTATTGGCATATAACTGTTGATAATATCTTCTGATGATTGTTTCTACTTCCTTGGTGTTTGTTGTGATCTCTCCCTTTTCATTCATAATTTTATGAATTTGGGTTTTCTCTCTTTTCTTTTGGATTAGTGTGGCCAATGGTTTATCTAATTGAGTCTCTCAAAAAACCAGCTTCTAGTTTCATTGATACGTTCTACTGTCTCTGGTTTCTACCATATTGATCTCTGCTCTAATCTTGATGATTTCCCTTCTTATGTGTGGAGTTGGTTTGATTTGTTGTTGATTCTCCAGTTCTTTAAGGTGTAGAGACAGCTGGTGCATTCTGTTTTTTTCTGTTTTATTGAGGGAGGCTTGGATGGCTATGTATTTCCCCCTTAGGACCGCCTTTGCTGTATCCCATAGGTTTTGGACCAAAGTATCGTCATTCTCATTGGTTTCCATGAATTGTTTCAGTTTTTCTTGGATCTCCTGGTTGATCCAAAGATTCTTAAGCAAGGTGTTCTTTAGCTTCCAGGTGTTTGAGTTCCTTCCAAACTTTTCCTTGTGATGAGCTCCAGTTTCAAAGCATTGTGATCTGAGAATATGCAGGGAATAATCTCAGTTTTGGTATCATTTGAGTCTTTATTTCTGACCCAGTATGTGGTCTATTCTTGAGAAGGTTCTGTGTGCACTTGAGAAGAATGAGTATTCTGTTGTTTTAGGGTGGAATGTTCTGTATATATCTACCAGGTCCATCTGTTCAATGTGTCATTCAATGCTCTTGCTTCTTTATTGATTTTCTGCTTTGATGATCTGTCTATTTCTGAGAGAGGCATGTTAAGATCTCCTACGATTAGTGTATTCATATCAATATGACTCTTTATCTTGATTAACAGTTTTCTTATGTAATTGGTTGCTCCCATATTGGGGCATCGATATTTACAATTGTTAGATCATCTTGGTGGATAGTCCCTTTAAGAATGATGTAGTGTCCTTCTGTATCTCTGACTACAGTCTTTAGTTTAAAATCTAATTTATCTGATATGAGAATTGCTACCCGGCCTTCTTTTGAGGTCCATTGGCATGAAAGATGCTTCTCCATCCCTTCACTTTCAGTCTGGGTGTATCTTTAGGTTCAAAATGGGTCTCTTGTAGACAACATATGGATGGGTTCTGTTGTTTTATCCAGTCTGCAACCCTGTGCTGTTTTATGGGTGCATTTAGGCCATTCACATTGAGAGTGATTATTGAGAGATACGTTTTTATTGACATCATGTTACCTTTGAAGTCTTTCTTTCTGTAGGTTGTCTCTATATTTCTGTTCCATACTATTAGGATTTTTCCTCTTTTATTGAACCCCCCTTAATATTTCCTGCAGTGTCGGCTTAGTGGTTTCATAGTCTTTTAAGCCTTGCTGGTCTTGGAAACTCTTTATCTCTCCATCCATTTTGAATGTCAGTCTTGCTGGATAAAGTATTCTTGGCTGCATGTTCTTCTCATTTAGTGCCCTGAATATATCTTGCCAGCCCTTTCTGGCTTGCCAGGTCTCTGTGGACAGGTCTGATGTTATTCTGATGGGCTTTCCTTTGTAAGTAAGGAGCCACTTTGTCCTAGTGGCTTTGAAGAGATTGTTTCTACAATTATGATTCCTCAACTTGACTATCAGGTGCATTGATTTTTTTTGGAATCTATAATCTTGGGTGGAGGTCGTTCAGCCTCTAGTGCATGAACACTGGTTCCATTCACAAGATTGGGAAAATTATCATGAAGAACTTATTCCACTATATCTTCTAGACTTCTTTCTTTTTCCTCCCCTTCAGGGATTCCAATAATTCTGACGTTGGAATATTTCATGGCATCATTTATTTCCCTGATTCTGTTTTCGTGGCTTCTAAGCTGTTTGTTCCAGGCTTCCTCCTGATCCTTTTTCTCTATCTGTTTGTCCTCCAGAACACTAATTCTATCTTCTGTCTCAGTTATCTTAGCTTTGAGAGAATTTAGATTAGATTGGAACTCATTGAGAGCATTGTGAACCTCCTCCCTGGTAGCTTTCAGCTGTGCCCTAACATTGTGAACATCATCCCTGGTCACCTTCAGCTCGGCCCTAATCAATTCCGTTTGGTCATCCATGGCTCTCTCCAACCTAGTTTTGCCTGGATAATTGTTAGCCTGAATTTTCTTTCGGACATATTGTCTATGTTGATAGCCATTAGCTCTGTTGCAGAAGGTCTATCCTCTGTATTTTTCTTCTGTTGGGCATTCCTCCTCCTAGTCATTTTGGTGAGAGTTTACTGAATGGATGTAGGTGGATGTATCAACTGTGGTGCAGTCAAGGTGCACCCTGGAACGCTTCTGAGCAATCAGGATTCCCCATCCAAATGAGAGAAAGAAGGAAAAGAGAGAGGGAGAGACTGCACAAAAAGGGAAGATAAAAGAGACGGTTCAGTCCAAATGGGCCCCAAGGTAAGATTAATGAAGTATACAAACATAAACAACCAAAAAGACTTATAAAAGTATATGACATATATATATATATATATATATATATATATATATATATATATATATGCAAATAGAAGAAGAACCTCATCAAAAAGAACCCCAAGTATAAGATCTATATACTATCAGGACAAACATAAAAATACAGAAACACTGGAGGAAGAAAAAGATAGGAGAGTGGTTATAAATTCTCAGTGTGGGTGATGAATTTTGTTTTGATTCTTCCTGGATGTATCTTGATATCTTTGTTAAAGGACTCAACTTTCCTAAGATAAAGGGAGATTAAAAATTGGTTTACCTATAGGGGTAGCATTGATTGGGGAAATGGGATTCCCTTGAAGTTTAACTCTATATGAATATTAGAAAATAAAAGTAAAAGAGTAATAAACTAAACTAAACTAAACTATAATTTTAAAAATTTTAAAAAATCAGCCCTTTCTGGCTTGCCAGGTCTCTGTGGACAGGTCTGACGTTATTCTGATGGGCTTCCCTCTGTACGTAAGGATCTTCTTTGTCCTAGCTGCTTTCAAGAGGTTCTGCCTACAATTATAATTCTTCATTTTTACTATTAGGTGTCTCGAGGACTTTCGAGAATCTGTAATCTTGGGGGGAAGCATTTCGGCCTCTAGTACATAAACGCTGGTTCCATTCACGAGATTTGGAAAATTTTCATGAAGAACTTGTTCCACTATATCTTCTAGACTTCTTTCTTTTTCCTCCCCTTCAGGGATTCCAATAATTCTGACGTTGGAAGGTCTCGTGGCATCATTTATTTCCCTGATTCTGTTTTCATGGCTTCTAAGCTGTTTGTTCCAGGCTTCCTCCTGATCCTTTCTCTCTATCTGTTTGTCCTCCAGATCACTAATTCTATCTTCTGTCTCAGTTACTCTAGCATTGAGAGAACTTAGATTAGATTGGAACTCATTGAGAGCATTGTGAAGCTCATCCCTGGTGGCTTTCAGCTCTTCCCTAATATTGCAAACATGATATCTGGTCGTTTTCAGTTCGGCCCTAATCAATTCCGTTTGGTCACCCATAGCTTTCTCCATCCTAGCTAGTGCTTGGATAATTGTTAGCCTGAATTCTCTTTCCAACATATTGTCTATGTTGATAGCCATTATCTCTGTTGCAGAAGGTCCATCCTCTGCAAAAGAAAAACATAGTTGTATGTATCATAAAGTTCAGGCTAGAAGATTATTATGGAATTTGATGTACTGGACATCTCACTGTGATGGTAAATAGGTTAAAAATTTATCTATATTTAAAAAATGAACCAGAATAGTGGGAACGAGTTAAAAATAAAAGTTGTCCTATGAAGTAGTGGTGGTGGTTCTCTTTCAGTCTTTTTGTTTTTCTTTCCTGGTTTGTTTTCTGGGGGAGGGGCCTGCCACATGGGTTTTTAGTCAATGATGTTCCCTGAGTTAAGTCCTCCCGCGCCCCTCAAGGGGGTGGGCTCTGAGGAAACCGGGTTTTTCAGGCTTTTGTTCTCTGGAGGTTTTTGTTTGTTCACTTTTTTTTTCTCTCTCGTCTTGACCACTTTTGATGGTTTTTGTAGGTTTAGAGGAAAGCAAACTGCACCCTGACCTCCCTCTCAGAGAAAAGCCTCAGCCTGGTCCCCTGTGGGTGCTGCAGAACCCATATAAATTCCCCCTTTGCTGCTGGCAGAGCACGTTCTGAGTTGCAGTTTCTGAGGATGCAGGACCTTTTGCTTGTACCCCAAACCACAGCAGCGGCAGCCGTCTGGACAGCTCCGACTGCCAAAGAGGTTCCAAGCAGCGATTGCACACTGAGATTTTCCTGCTGGCCTGGGCTGGGAGTGCCTAGTCTTTCTGGGTCTAAGAGCGCCAGGCTTGCATGCACCTCGCTCTGTGGAGGGTGAGTGGTGCGTGCGTCTCAGGCTTTGTTAGCACAGCTCGGCGTTTTGCTGTCTGTCCAGCCCCTCACAGGAGCCAGACCCCACGTGATCTTGGGCGCACTGGCGGCTCAGGGACCAAGACCTGTTTTCTCTGCCGCACTCTCTCTGGCTTAGCGCCAGTGTTCTGGGTCTGGGTCCCTAAGACCCTGTCCCTAGCTGCCCCGATTCCCACAATTCTCCCCCCACCCCCGCGATCCTTTGCTTTTTTTGAGTGCTTTCAACCAATCTCCAAGTTAATGCTGGTCCCCAGATGCAGGGCACTCTCGTATTAGGGGTATTACTTTCCAATCAGTCGCCTCTGGTGCCTCCCTCCCCCTTTTGTTCATCTTCTGATATCAGCCCGACATTCCCACTCCGCTTTACCTGCCCCCTGGCATCTTCTGCCCCTGTAGAGATCCAGACGTGTATAATTCTGATCTCAGGCTGATTTCATGGGTGATCTTTGGTAGGTAATCAGCTCACTTTAAGGTACAGGTTGAAACAGCACCTCCTTGTACTTCCCCGCTATTTTGTCTCCCATCTGATACAATGTCTCTCTTGTTCACATTTGAGTCCCCACGCACAAACTGAAAGCTTGGCTGCTTTTAGTAACTGTCTTTTTGGCTGGAAGAAAAGGTCAGGCCACCTTTGTTTCCCTGGCCTAATCTCTAAGAAATAGGTCCTTGATCTGAATTGTTGTGGAAGGCTTTTTAATCAGGGAAGGAAAATCATAGGTCTGGATTGTGATTGACAGCTATAGGGATAGACTTCAAGGGAAAGAGACAGAGACATACTTTCTAGCTGCTTATTTGCTTTGTAATCCCAGTGCCTCAGTAAGACAGGATCATTAGTTTACAGGTGAGGCTTGGCAAATGTCCTGCTAGCTGCATAATATTTTTACTGCCTGAAAATGGCAAGGAAGATTTTGAATTCAAATCTATAGATGTCTTCTCTTCTTTCTATTCCAGGAGGCTCTCTTTCTATAATCCCATTCATTCCTGTTCTTTATTACTCTATTTATTCCTGTTAATGGTGTTCCAGCATGTTATGAGCATGAGCAGGGCCAGTGACACTAATAAAATATGGCTTTGAGTTAGACACTGTGAGGAGGGACATGGACTGTTCTCTTCAACTTTGAGCCTCAGGGACCCTCGCAGTCCTACTCTCTGGGAACCAATCCCAGACAGGGAGATCAAGGAGATAAGCAGGGCTCTGAGCTTCCTAGACAGAACTGATAGTTGCTCCAGGGACCCAAAGACCATGAGGGAACTGCTTTTGGAGCATATTTACTTCAGAACTCTTTCCAAGCCACTTACTCGTGGGATGGCAGTTTGTCAGGAGTCAGCTTTGCTGGTGTGTGTGCCACGTCCCAGCCCTACAGAGGGAACTGTGGTCCCAGGCTGCCTCTTTCCATTGTTGTTGCTGGCATTGACCTTCACTTGTGACACAGATGGGGAGACTGGCCCAGAGAGAGATGGAGACCTTCCAGTGGTCCCAATGCATCAACCAGTGTGTTGGTGGAAGTGCTGGCCTCTGCCTCCACACCTAGTACTGTCCCAACTTGCCATGCTCCCTTCCCAGGGGCTCTACTTCAGTAGTTTTAAGAGAGTATGCACTAAAACCCCTGTATTCTATTCTGGTGAAACCCCTGCTCTGGTCCTTTTATTGCAACCCCAACTCTCTCACTGGAGCTCCAGCTCAGCCTCTGGCCCTTCCTGCTGCACAATCTGCAAAGTGGAAAGAGAATTTTCAGGCCATTCTACCGACTAGTCCCAGCCACCATAGTTGGTAGAGAGGACTCATGGACTTCACGAAGGATCCTTCGAATGGGTAGTCTCGCCACCACCTTCTTATTTCACAGGTGGGGAAATTGAGCCACAGAGCAATATGAACCAAGATATGCCTCTCATTCTAGAGATGTCTCTCTCTGATTCAAAATCTGTGACCTTGCTTCTTCAAAAGCACAATTTTGGTCTTGGAGATAATAGATTCAACACTCTTGGTCATAATCCTTCAGTTTCTGGGTTTGTTAGATCTCAGATCTGAAATCTAAATTCTTCCAGAAGCACCTCAATGATTTATTTCCAGGATTATAAGTATGGAACTCTGAGCTGCCTCTTACTGTCAGGGATTTGTGATCTTGGACAAATTGTGTGGCCACTGAGTCTTAAGTCTCTTCATTTGTGAAATGAGAGAAAAAAAAATCCATGCCTGCTGACATCTCCCAAGTTTGGATTATTAAGTGAGGTAAGTTGTGACCTTTGACATGCCCTAATAAGCACTGTATAAACATAAGGAAGGCATCTGTGTAAGAAACTTTGGATTCTAGAAGGGAAATGGGGAATAAGATCCTACCTTACTAAGGTCTTATTTAGATAGGAGAGTAGACCTTGAAAAATGTCAAGGCAGTTATGGGTGACTAGCAAAAGGCAGTATGTGATACCCAACATAAAAGAAGTTCAGAGAGCCAAGGGGGGGATTAATTTTGAAAGGGATCACAGTCAACCTCAAAGGGAATAGCATTAGATTGAGCCTTGAAGTAGGATGTGGACAGGTGTCAGAAGAGAGACACTACTTGATCAAATGTCAAGAGATACACATTTTCAAGAGGGGATAATCATTATTTCAGTTCAGGTTATTTCCTGTTATAAGCTGTAGGAAATTTAAAAAAAGAAAACAGTGAAGTGATTTCTAGTTTTGATGTATAAAATCTCTGTGCCTCTAAACCACCATAATATCTCCTGATGATCCTGTTCTAACACCACTTTAGAGAACAGGCAATACTTAACATTTCTTATTATTGCTTGAACAATCAGAAGAGAGCCAACAAGAACCTGAATATGGATATTCTAGGGAATTTGTATTCCTCCACATATGAGGCCTCTAGGATGCCTCCATCTGCCCTTGCAGCTCTTCTATGGCTAAGCGTGTATCTTTTCTAAGACTATTGAGTGCATTACCCTCTACCCCAATAACACCAGTGTTGCACACACAAGTGTTTTTGCAGATTAAATATGCAGAACTCAGTAAGTGAGTGGCTATCTCCTCCTTGGAGGAGGCATTCTGGAAGGGCCAAGCTGTTTATCCCCATTTAGTGGAGGGCAGGAGTATTGTTTCTTCCTCTTTTTTCATAGTGCCTGGAACAAGCCTGTCCTTAAGGGTTTCTCACTTGTAATGAGTTAAGCCTGCACCTATCATCCAATTCTCTGCCATTTCTGGTTCCTCCCACTGCCCAGAAACAGATGGAGCCTGGGAGAAATGAAGAAAAGTTTAATAATTATCTAAGTACTTTTTAGGGTGAGAAGGGGCTTGTTTTTCAGTCATTTCCAATCATAAGGATACACAACAAAGTTTGGAGAGTAAAGCTCTAGTAGAAATTTCTCAATTTCAAAAGGTCAGTTATAATTGGAATTTTGCTTGTGTTTGCTTTTTGCTTCTAGGACTAAAATAAATGTTACAGATATTCTCTAGAAGAGATAAAGTTTGAAATTTTCTAGCACTCTTGCCAAAATTTTGTTTCGTCTCATTAATCCTGATCACACACGTGAATTACAAGCAATTTCATACTGCTGTGATCTCTTCTAATTTCAAAACATATAGCAGTCTCTCATGAGAGACTGTGGACTCTAAGGAACTAACTGAGGGTTTGGGAGGGAAAGAGAGTGAGAGGTTGGGTGAACCTGGTGGTGGGTATTGTGGAAGGTATGTATTGCGTGGAGCACTGGGTGTGGTGCATAAATAATGAATACTGGAACACTGAAAAGAAATTTTAAAAAATAAATAAAAATTATATAAAAAACATATAGCAGATACTAACTACTAAAAATTTCTAGAAACACTATATGAAAAAAAAAACTTCTTATACCTGACTTCCACCTATGTTTTTGGATTCCTTCCTCTAGTCTACAATACTTCAAGCAATTTCTGGAATGTCCGTTTCATTGAGTTCAGGGTATTATTAAATATACACATCTATTATACCCCAACAGATTGATGCAGGAGCAGATATATTTTCTATTAAAATAGTCTTTAGTCAACCAATCAAGCAGTTTACTGCTTTAGTTTACTCAAGTCCAAAATCTCCGATAAGTGCACCTAGAACAATAAATCCAGTTCAATCTATAATTACAGGCACAGAAGGAGGCAAGATGGTGGAAGAGTAGGGGACCTTATTTCATCTTTCCTTATTAATTTAGCTAGATAACTATAAAATCATTCTGCACACCTATGAACTCAACCTGAGATGTAAGAAAAGAATTGCTGGAATTCTATAAATAGGAAATTGACCACTTTTGCAAGGTAGGAAGTGTAGAGAGCTGAATGTGAGGGGATATATCAGAATATAAATGGAGGGGGGAAGGGAGGAAGGGGTTATAAACATCTGTAAGGTGGCTACCACAAAGTGACACAGCCTCGGAGTGCAAAATCAGAACTTTTACAAGTCTGCTCCAGTGGGTGATGTCCTTGCCTGAAAGGTGCTCAGGAGGCAAAGTGAAGCAGAATCCTAGATGAGACAATGTGTTCTCAGAATTCCCAAGGTCACTTAAAGAATGGGGGTGCCTCACTGTCAGAGTTCCTAGGCATCAGAGTGGGGAAACTAGCTTATGTCAGTGACCCCAGGAGTGTGCTCTCAGCTCAGTTTGCCATAAACTGAACCACAACACAGTTGGGTGACAACTCTCCATATAGGTGCCTTGCAAATGACAGAAATATAGCAACATTCCACCTTCTACAGGAGATTCAGCACGGGTGCACATCTCAGGAGTCTGCAGAATTTGGCACACACAAAAGTAAAGACTGGTTTTCACTGAGGGAGAAAGAGGAGCCTGAGATCTTTCATCTTCTGGGCTGGAGTTTGGAACACGACCAGTTTTATTTTTATTTTCATCCTCTGTATTGGTAGGGAAGGCCTTAGGGAAGCAGAAGCCACATAAGGCAACCAGAAGATGATTACACCTGATGAGGGGTGGTGCAACTCTGCCCAGGCAAAGACACTTGAGAATCAGCACAGAAAGTCCCTCCCTCAGAAGAACAGCTAGAACATCAGGTGAACACCAGGTTTACAGAGCACACAGAGCAGCAGAACTCCAGAGCTAGGGGGAAATAATATATAATACATAGAATTCAAGGGGTTTTTTTTTTCATAATTTTTTTTATATCTCAGTTTAAAATGTTCCTTTTATTTTTTCCCCTTTTTCCTTTTAAAGAATCAGAGGTATACTCTTTGCCACACATATAATTTATACAGATGTAAATAAAATATCAAAGCTAGAATTCAGGGTAATGATTATGAAGTTACTAGCTGGGATTGAAAGCATAAAAGACACTAGAGAATCTAAGAGTGTACAAATAAAATCTAAGAAGGTCAAAATTAAAGATGCTTTAACTGAGAAGCACTCTAAAATGGATGCTTTAACAGCTAGGGTAAATGAGGCAGAAGAGAGAGACAGTAACATAGAAGACAAGATGATAGAAAGGAAGGAGGTTGCAGAAAAGAAAGAAAAACAACTAATGGACATGAAGAAATACTTTGAGAAATAAGCAATACCATAAAGAAAAAAAAAAAATAGAATTACTGAGGCCCCAGGGGAAGAAGAAAGAAAGAAGACAGTTCCTTCGTTCCAATTTTAGTATATGTGCTGCCGAAGCAAGCACGACAGTTCCTTAATTTGAGGAAGGAAAAGGCATTCAAGCCCAAAAGGTATAGAGACCCCCCTCAAAATCAATAAAAATAGATCAACACTGTGACCGATAACTGTGAAGCATGCAAATTTTAGAAATAAAGAGAAAATCCTGAAAGCAGCTTGAGACTAGATGTTCTTAATCTACAAAGGTAGGAAAATTAGACTGGCAGCAGACCTATCCACAGAGAACTGGTAGGCCAGAGAGTGCTGGCATGATATATTCAGGGTACTAAATGAGAAAAACATGCAACCAAGAATACGTTATCCAGCAAGGCTGTCATTCAGAAAGGAAGGAGAAATAAGGAGCTTTCAGGACAAACAGAACCTAAAGGAATTTGTGACCACTAAACCAGCCCTGTAAGAAATATTAAGGGGGATCCTGTAAGTGCAGAGAGATCCCAAAAGGAACACAGACCAGAAAGCAAAAGAGACAATCTACAGTAACAGGGACATTACAGGTAATACAATGGCACTAAATTAATATCTTTCAATAGCTACTCTGAATATAAGTGGACTAAAAGGACAGAGATGTATAAAAAGCAAGACCCATCCTTATGCTGGCTACAAAAAAACTCATTTTAGACTTACAGACACCTCAATATAGAATGTGAGTGGGTGGAGAACTGTTTATCATGCTAATGGACCTCCAAAAAAAAAAAAAAAAAGCCAAACTAGCAGTTTTCGTATTAAACAAATTCGATTTTGAACCAAAGATCATAGTAAGAGATGAAGAGGGACACTGTGTCATAATTAAATGATCTATCCAACAAGAAGATCTAAAAATTATCAATATTTATACTCCAAACTTGGGAGCAGCCAATTTTACAAACCAATTAATAACCAAATTAAAGAAACATGTTGATAATAATAGTAGGGGACTTCAAAACCCAACTCACAGCAACGGACAGATCATTTAAGCAGATGAACAAGGAATCAAGGGCTTTGAATGACACTGGACCAGATGGACTTCACAAATAAATACAGAACTTTCCATCCTGAAACAACAGAATACACAGTCTCAAATGCACATGGAATATTCTCCAGAATAGATCACATTCTTAGGGTCACAAATCAGGTCTAAAACAAAACCAAAATTTTGGGATTGTTTCCTGCATATTTTCAGACCACAATGCTGATAAAATTAAACACAATCACAAGAGTAAACTTGGAAGAAACCCAAACACTTGGAGGTTAAAGAGCATCCTACTAAATAATAAATTGGTTAACCAGGAAATTAAAGAAGAATTTTAAAAAATTCACGGAAACAAATGAAAATGAAAACACAACTGTTCAAAACCTTTGAGATGCAGCCAAAGCAGTCCTAAGAGGGAAGGACATAGCAATACAAGCCTCTTTCAAAAAAATTAGAAAAGTCTCAAGTACATAAGCTAACACCTAAAGGGTCTGGGGAAAAAACAGCAAATAAAGACTAAACCAATCAGGAGAAGAGAAATAATAAAGATTAGAGCAGAAATCAATGGAACAGAAACCAAAGGACAGTAGAACAGATCAATGAAACTAGAAGTGGGTCCTTTGAAAGAATTAATAAGATTTTAAAAATAGCTAGACTTATCCAAAAAAAAATAGAAAGGACCCAAATTAATAAATTCGTGAATGAAAGAGGAGAGATCACAACCAACACTGAAGAAAAACAATTTTAAGAAGATACAATGAGAAACTGTATGCCAACAAATTAGGCAATCTGGAAGAAATGGATGAATTCTTGGAAATTTATAAACTTCCAAACTGAAGTAGGAATAAATAGAAAACATGAACAAAACCATAACCAGCAACAAAATCAAAGCAGTAATAAAAAATCTCCCAGCAAACGAGAGTCCTGGGACAGATGATTTGCCAGGAGAATTCTACCAAACACTTAAAGAAGAACTAACACTTATTCTTCTGAAGCTCTTTCAAGAAAGCAGAAATGGAAGAAAAGCTTCCACTTATTGTATGAGTCCAACATTGCTTGATCTCATAACCAAAGACCCCATCTAAAAGAGAATTACACATGAATATCTCCAGTGAACAAGGTTGTTAAAATTCTCACCAAGATACCAACCAATAGGATCAAAGAGTGCATTAAAAGGATTATTCACCACAACCAGGTGGCAATTATTCCTGGGCTACAAGTGTGGTTCAACATCCACAAATCAATCAATGTGATATATGACATTAACAAAAGAAAGGAAAAAAACGTATGATCCTCTCAATTGATGCAGAAAAAGCATTTGCCCAAATAAGGCATGCCTTCTTGATTGAAACTACACAGTGTGGGGATAGAGGGAGCATACCACGGTATCATAAAAGCCATCTACAAGAAGCCAACAGCAGATATCATTCTCAATGGGAGAAAACAGAGCTTTTCCCCTAAGGTCAGGAAGACGACAGGGGTGCACACTCTCACCACTGTTTTCCAACATGGCAATAGAAGTCTTAGCCTCAGCAATCAGACAACAAAAGGAAATTAAAGGCATTCAAAGTAGCAAAGAAGAAGTTAAACTCCCTCTCTTCACATATGCCATGAGACTTTATGTAGAAAATCCAAAAGACTCTACCCCAAAATTGCTAGAACTGATCCAGGAATTCAACAAAGTGGTAAGATATAAAATCAATGCACAGAGGACAGTTTCATTTCTATATACTAAAAATGAGGCAGAAGAAAGAGAAATCAAGCAATTGATCCCATTTATGATTGTACCAAAAACAATAAGACCTATGACTAAACCTAACTAAAGAGGTAAAGGATCTATATTCTGATAACTGTAGAACATGTACAAATGAAATTGAGGAAGACACCAAGAAATGGAAAAACATTCCATTCTCATGGACTAGAAGAACAAATATTGTTAAAATGTTTATGCTACTGAAAGAAAACCACATATTAAAGTCAATCCCTATCAAAATAACATCAGTGTTTTTCACAGAGCTGGAATATATAATCCTAAAATATGTATGGAATCAGAAAAGGCCCCAATTAGCAAAGGAATATTGACAATGAAAACCAAACCTGCAGCCATCATAATGCCAGACTTCAAACCATATTACAAAGCTGTAATTATCAAGACAGTATGGTACTGGCACAGACACTGACACATAAGTCAATGGAACAGAAGAGAACCCAGAAGTGGACCCTCAAATCTATGGTCAACTAATCCTATACAAAGAAGAGAAGACTATCCAATGGGGAAAAAAAGACAGACTCTTCAGCAAATGGTGTTGGGAAAATAGGACAGCCACATGTAGAAGAATGAAACTGGACCTTTCTCCTACACCATACACAAAGAGAAAATTCAAAATGGATGAAAGAGTTCAACGTGATGCAGAAATGCATCAAAATCCTGGAGAAGAACACAGACAACAACCTCTTCTACCATGGCTGCAGCAACTTCATGCTAACCACATCTCCAAAGACAAGGGAAACAAAAGCAAACATGAATGATTGGGACTTCATCAAGATAAAAAGTTTCTGCTCAGCAAAGGAAATAGGCAACAAAGCTAAAAGGCAACCTGGGAGAAGATATTTGCAAATTTCTTAACAGATAAACGTCTAGTATCCAAAATCTGTAGAGAACTTATCAAACTCAACATCCAAAAACAAAATAATCTAGTCAAGATATGGACAGATGACACGAACAGCCATTTCCCTATTTTATATTTAATATATATACATGTATGTATGCATGTATATAATTTATATTCAATTTGTCTATATAAATGGCCAACAGAGACATGAAAAAATAATCCTCCACAACACTGGGCATCAGGGAAATACAAATCCAAACCACAAGGAAATACCACCTCACACCAGTCAGAATGGATAAAATTAACAACTCGGGGTAAAACAGACATTGGGAAGATGGGGAGAAAGGGGAACCCTCCTACTCTATTGGTAGGAATACAATCTTGTCAGCCACTCTGAAAAACAGTATGGAGATTTGCCAAGGAGTTAAAAATAGAGCTACCCTATGACCTAGCAATTATACTACTAGGTATTTACCCCACAGATACAAAGGTATTGCTCCTAAGGGCACCTGCACCCCAGTATTTATAGCAGCAATGTCTATAATAGCCAAACTATAGAAAGAGTGGAGATGTTGATTGACAGATAAATGGATAAAGAAGATATATATCTATATATATATCTATATATCTTTTTTATCTATCTTTATCTATATATATATATATATACCTATACCTATAGATAGGTGAAGATACATATGTATATATCTTCTTTATCCATTTTATGTATGTCCATTTCATATATATGAAAACATATAGATAGATAAATATAGATATATAGATATACATATGTATGTATAATGGTATATTAGGCAGCCCACAGAAATGATGAATGAAATGAAATGAAATCTTACCATTTGCATTGACATGGATGGAACTGGAGGGTATTACATTCAGCAAAATAAGTCAGTCAGAGAAAGGCAATTATTATATGGTTGTACTCATATGAGGGAAAAAGAAATCGCACAGAGATCATAGGGGAAGGGAGAGAAAAAGGAATGGGAAGAAATCAGAGAGGTAGAAAACCCATGAGAGACTCTTAACTCTAGAAAATAAACTGAGGGCTGCTGGAGGGAAGGTTGGTGGGGGGATCGGGTAATCAGGTTGTCGTGGCTGGCACAACAAGAGGGAGCAGGGTTGAAGGATAGGAAAATGAAGAAAGGGAATGTGGGGAACAGGAGGGACACAGGCGAATGTGTCAAGCAAGTGCCAAAGTTTATTTTGCAGAGTTCTGATTTATACCACACAGTAAGGGAATCACCTCCTGTACATCTGGTGATAGTTTCTATTTTGGCCTGAGAGTAGCTGGCCATGCAGAGATATCAGACAGCCTTGACCTTCATGGTTTGGACACTTTGGCCATAACTCAATATTCACAAAACACAGGAACCTTATGAGCTTAGTCATGAGACAGCAGCTGCAATGGCAACAAGCCAAACCTCACAATGTTCTCATAACAATCACCAGGGAGGGACACCTGGGTGGCTCAGTTGGTTAAGCAGCTGCCTTCGGCTCAGGTCATGATCCCAGCATCCTGGGATCGAGTCCCACATCAGGCTCCTTGCTCGGTGGGGAGCCTGCTTCTCCCTCTGCCTCTGCCTGCCATTCTGTCTGCCTGTGCTCGCTCTCTCCCCTCTCTCTCTCTGATAAATAAATAAAATTAAAAAAAAAATCACCAGGGAGACAGGGTGGCACTCTAGCTCACCACCTGTGAAGCTCCTCGGTTGAAGAGGTTCCCAAGAACTGTTGCTTTATTGGGTTAACCCCTTCTAGGCACGAGGCCCCCAACATCAGGTGGTGGGAATTAAGGAGAGTATGCGATGTGATGTGATGTGATGAGCACTGGTGTTATATGGTGTTATATGCTACTGATAAATTACTGAACTCTACATCTGAAACTAGTATGTTGGCTAATTGAATTTAAATTTTTTAAAAAAGATAAACAGCTAGAATCCAAAATCTATGAAGAACTTATCAAATTCAATACACAAAAAAAACCAAATCATCCAGTCAATAAATGGGCAGAAGACATGAAAAGACATTATTTCTAAGACATACAAATGGCCACCAGACAGATGAAAAAAATTTCAACATCACTCTGCACCAGGGAAATAAAAATCAAAACCACAATGAGATACCATCTCACACCAGTCAGAATGGCAAATAAATAAATAAATAAATCTCAGGAAAAAACAGACATTGGGAGTATGTAGAGAAAGGGGACCCCTCTTACACTGTTAGGAATGTAAACTGGTGCTCCAACTCTGGAATACACTATTGAGCTTCCTCAAAAAGGTAAAAATAGAACTACTTTATGACCCAGGAATTGCATTACTAGGTATTTTTTCAAAGGATACAAACAGTAATTCAACGCGACACCTGCAACCCAGTGTTTATACCAACAGTGTTCACAATAGCCAAAATATGGGAAGAACCAAATGTCCCTTGACAGATGATTGGATAATTGAAATGTAATATATAGATGGAATTACAGATCATGAAAGTGAAACTTTGCCACTTCAAACAATGTGGCTGTTTCTAGGGTGTAATATCCTAAGTTAAATAAATCATTCATATAAAGAGAAATATATGGATTCTCTCATATGTGAAATTTAAGAAACAAAACCAATGAACACAAGGTATAAAAGAAAAAAACAGAAGGTAATTCATCACAGACTCTTTTTTTAAAAGGTTTATTTCCTTATGTTTAGATATATGTCTATCTACTTATTTATATATATTTACAGTTGAATATATACATACACATACATATGTGTGTGTATGTATATATATATATATATATATATATAGAGAGAGAGAGAGAGAGAGAGAGAGAGAGAGCATGTGCTTTGGGGGGAGGGCAGAGGGAAAGAATCTCAAGCAACTGAACAGAGCTCTGACACAAGGCTTCATCTCATGTCCCTGAGATCATGATCTCTGTAGAAATAAAGAGTCAGTCACTCCAACAACTGAGCCACCCAGGTGCACCCAGAGACTCTAGTATGTAAAGAACTGAGGGTTGCTGGAGAGGAGGTAAGAGAGCAGTGGGCTAAGTTGGTGATGGGTAATTAAGAAGGTACTTGTTGTGATGAACACTGGGTGTTACATGTAACTGATAAATATCTTAATTCCACTTCTGAAACCAATGTTACATTATACAGTAACCAAATACAATTTAAATAAAAACTTGGAAAAGAATGTCAAAGCACAAAAAAAGTTTTCATGTATACTGTGGAAATTTAATGGATGAAAGTATTGATGTTATTTCACTCATTACAAGTAATGAACTACACTCAGGTCACATGGTGTTAATAGGGGAAACTGGAGGGGTGGGATATGGGAATTTCCTGTATTACCTTTCAACTTATTTCATCACCTAATCCTCTTCTAAATAATGTCTTTTATTCTAAAAAATCTGGACATTCTGTTTCAGGGATAGATCTATAAAGGCCTCTGTTCAAAAAGTACCTAAAGTTTATAGATTGCATTGGAGACATTGTTTACTATTTTTTTATTGGCCAAACTAATCCAAAAAGAAAAGAGAGAGGACCCAAATTAATAAAATTATAAATGAGAGGGGAGATTCACAACTAACGATAAGGAAATAGAAACAATCATCAGAAGTTATTATCAACAGCTATAAGCCAACAAGTTAAGCAACCTAGATGAAATGGATGCATTCCTAGAAACTTATAAACTTCCCAGACTGAAACATGAAGAAATTGACAACCTGAATAGACCAATATCTAGTAATGAGATTGAAGTCGTGGTCAAAAGCCTCCCAAAAAACAAGAGCCCAGGGCCTAATATATTCCCTGGGGAATTCTATCAAACATTCAAAGAAGAAATAATACCTATTCTCCTGAAGCTCTTTACTATTAAAATACACTGAATGTTGAGTTAGAAGTAGTACTGATGGGCTTATAAATTTGTATTTGTACACTTGAATTAGCAGAAAAATGGGGCACCTGACTGTCTCAGTTAGTGGAGTATGCAACTATTGATCTCTGAGTCATGATTTCAAGCCCCACATTGAGCACAGAGCTTCATTAAAAAAATTTAAACCACAGAAAAAATGTCCACTATCATTTTGATTGCTCTGTCTTAAGGATATGAAACAATGAAAAAGACTACTCTGGATCAACAAAATGAGGAAATGTCCATAGCACTTTCATCTGGGTCACCTGTAATGTGTATCCTGGTGTGGCCAGAAGTGGACTTTCCTGAACTACCAGAAGAGAACAGAAATTTATGTTCTGGACTGGGGATGCACAATTTTTCCATCAGGCCCCAAACAAAATCCTGGGAAATACATATATAATAGAGAGCACAGTTGGCAACTTGCTGACAAAAGACCATAGGGAAATTAGGAACCATTCATTCAGAGTGCCAACCTCTCCTCCCCTTCTTCATAGGCTGCCCAAAACAGTCTCCTGAATCAAAGTTGAACTTAGGAAGATGTTGAAATTTGGTCTGTACATCAAACAACTAACAAACTGCTTTTATGGGCAGATACCTTTTTTTAGCTGAGACATTATAGAAATACAGCAGAGTGACCATACCTGATGACCTAGTTTCACATATAATTTGCAGTGACACATACCTGAGAGAGTTATAGAGACCCTTCTGTGCTTCAGTTCCCTGTTCTGGGATGTGAAAATGTTAGCATGGCCGAAAAATTAGTGTTGAGGTTTTACTCAAGGAAATGAAAGGAAGGATTCTTCACAATTTCTCTGTAAGTGTTCAGCTATTGAATGCCCAGAGAATGAGCTACACACTCAATAGTGGGTGATTCCAGAGAGGGTAGTTGGATGGCTCCACAAAAAGGGAGGATGAAAACTTACTCTTTAGCTTTTACATGGGAATGCTGCTTAAGGGTTCATGGAGAATATATATTATCAACTCCTGTGATCTCCATATCAGTCCTATTGAGAGGAGTCAAAGCAAGTTCTGTTGACCATATTTTACAGCACAGGACTTTGAAACTTAGAGAGATGAAGTGATCTTCCAGAAGTGACCACCACGATGAGGGTTGGATCCAAGACAGGAATGTGGTTGGTCCTTGAGTGAGAGATCTGAACACCTGAGTCCTGCCCAAGGCCCCTGAGAAAATACCCTGAACCATTAAACCAAGAACACTCTTTACTTTCTCAAATTCTCCTGCCCCACAGTTTCTGGGGGGAAGAGTAGGTACTGGGAGGGGTCTAGGCCAAGAAAATAATAAGAAACCTACTTCATCCTCCTGACTCTGTTTTCAATCCCTGACAGAAAATAGGATGATTTTCTCCAAACCAAACCCCTTGGAAGAACCAGGGAAGTTCAACTGTGGCCATCCTCCCCAAGTTTCTTCTCACAGTCAGCTTTCTTTCCCAGGACCTTTCAATGATGAGGTAACCATCCTCAGTGACCAATGGGCTACTCAGCCCTCAACTGACTCTGAATCCATGACATTCCAAACGAATATGATGGCTCTACCAAGAATTAGCTTCCCTCCAAATGACCAACCATAGAAGAACAGTTATAGCATGCTAATGGGAAAGTGGTGCTGTGGGATAGGGCTATAGTTGCTGAATAAATTAATTCTGCTATGCTCAGTGTCTTACTAATGATGTGAGTGGCTGAGTACTGTGTACTAAGGCCTGGCTGACAGTGGGCTCACAGTGTGTGCCTTCCTGCTCCTGTCCTCTCACACATCCAGTCTGCACCCTCAAATCCCTCTTTATCCATCTCTAGACCCTGTATTTGCCAGTAACAGGGTCTTGCCTCCACACCCAAGAATCCCCAGCCTGGATACCCACACCAGATCTCTCTTTTAAGACTGCAACATAGACCTTCATGCTCAGCTCCCAAACTCTCAGCTCCATCAAGCTGATGGTACTGTCCCTTCTCACCATTTTCCTGGGGTTCACCCAGTCAGCAATCCCATCCATATCAACCCATAAAAATACCACAAGATATCTAGTATTTGTGTTTTGTTTGTTTGTTTTAGGATTTCTGGAAATAAACTGCTAATACTGGTTTTGGTTGTGACATCTTAATTCAGGAAGACTTGACCAGTAATTCTACCCTGTAATGTCTGTCACTGTGGTAGCATCAATATTCTCCTCAGCTTATATAAGCAGTGTAAATTTGTTTCGTTTGCTTGTACTGTATATAACTTTGTAGAAAAGTGACATTTTTTAATATACATACAATGGAATATTACACAGCTATCATAAGGGTTGAAATCTTTCCATTTGCAGTAAGGAGGATGGAGCTAGAGTGAATCATGCTTCTCGAAACAAGTCGGTCTGGGCAAGACAAATACCATATGGTTTTCTCACAGTGCAAATTAACAAACAAAACAGACGAGCATAGTGGAAGAAGAAAATAGAGTGGGAAGAAAAATATAATTGACACTTAATGATAAAGAGAAACTGAGGGTTGGAAGAGGGAGGTATGGGATGGGCCAAATGGGTGATGAGTATTAAGGAAGGAATTTCTTTTGAGGAGCATGAAATGTAATATGTAAGTGATGAATCATGAAATCAAAGAAGTTGACATTTGGAAATCACATATTTTTCTAACATTAGGGACATATATTATTTTTAATTTTAATTTATTTTTTAATTTCTTTTCAGTGCTCCAGAATTCATTGTGTGTGCATCACACACAGTGCTCCATGCAATCTGTGCCTTCCATAATACTTACCACCAGGCTCACCCAACCTCCCATGTCCCGCCCCTTCAAAATGCTCAGATTGTTTTTCAGAGTCCATAATCTCTCATGCTTCATCTCCCCCTCCAATCTCAAACAACTACTTTCTCCTCTCCATATTCCCATGTCCTCCATGTTATTCCTTATGCTCCACAAGTAAGTGAAACCATATGATAATGGACTCTCTCTGCTTGACTTATTTCACTCAGCATAATCTCTTCCAGTCCCATTCATGTTGATACAAAAGTTGTGTATTCATCCTTACTGATGGAGGCATAATACTCCAGAGTGTATATGGACCACATCTTCCTTATCCATTCGTCCGTTGAAGGGCATCTTGGTTCTTTCCATACTTTGGTGACTGTGGCCTTTGCTACTATGAACATTGGGGTACATATGGCCCTTCTTTTCACTACAACTGTAACTTTGGGGTAAATACCCAGTAGTGCAATTGTTGGGTCATAGGGAAGCTCTATTTTTCATTTCCTAAGGAATCTCAACACTGTTTTCCAAAGTGGCTGCACCAACTTGCATTCCCATCAACAGTGTAAGAGGGTTCCCCTTTCTTCACATCCTTTCCAACACATGTTGTTTACTGTCTGTTCATTTGGCCATTCTAATTGGTGTGAGGTGGTATCTCAAGTGGTTTCAATTTGAATCTCCCTGATGGCTAGTGATGATAGACACTTTTCACGTGTCTGTTAGCCATTTGTATGTCTTCTTTGGAGAAGTGTCTGTTTGTGCCATCTGCCCATTTTTTGAGATTATCTGTCTTTTGGGTGCTGAGCTTGAGGACTTCTTTATACATTTTGGATATCAGCCCTTTGTCTGTACTATCATTTGTGAATATCTTTTCCCATTCTGTAAGCTGCCTCTTTGTTTCATTGACTGTTTCCTTTGCTGTACAGAAGCTTTTGATCTGATGAAGTCCCAAAAGTTCATTTTCACTTTTGTTTCCTTAGCCTTTGGAGACATATCTTGAAAGAAGTTGCTGTGGCCGATGTCAGAAAGGTACTGCGTATGTTCTCCTCTATGATTCTGATGGATTCCTGCCTCACATGAGGTCGTTTCTCCACTTTGAGTTTATCTTTGTGTCTGGTGTAAGAGAATGGTCGAGTTTCATTCTTCAACACATATCTGTCCAATTTTCCTAGTACCATTTATTGAAGAGACTGTCTTTTTTCCACTGTTTATTTTTTCCTGCTTTATCGAAGATTAGTTGACCATAGAGTTGTGGGTCCATATCTGGGCTCTCTACTCTGTTCCATTGGTCTATGTGTCTGTTTTTATGCCAGAACCATGCTGTCCTGGTGATTCTGGCTTTGTAGTAAAGCTTGAAATCAGGCAACATGATGCCCACTTTTGTTTTTCTTTTTTGTCATTTCATTAGCAATTTGGGATCTCTTCTGATTGCATACAAATTTTAAGATTGTTTTCCCCAGCTTTTTGAAAAATGCTGGTGGAATTTTGATGGTAATGGTGTTGAAAGTATAGATTGCTCTAGGCAGTATAGACATTTTAACAATGTGTATTCTTCTGATCCATGAACATAGAATGGTCTTCCTTCTTTTTGCATCTTCGATTTCTTTCATGAGTGTTCTGTAGTTCCTTGAGTACAGATTCTTTACCTCTTTGGGTATCTTATGGTTCTTGTGCTATAGTAAATGGAACTGATTCTCTAATTTCCCTTTCTGTATTTTCATTGTTAGTATATAAGAAAGCAACTGATTTCTGTACATTGATTTTGTATCCTGCCATATTACTAAATTGCTGAATGAGTTGTAGAAGTTTGGGTTTAGAGTCTTTTGGGTTTTCCTTGTAAAGTATGGTGTCATCTGCAAAGAGAGAGTTTGACTTCTTCATTGCCAATTTGAATACATTTTATTTCTCTTTGTTGTCTGATTGTTGTTGCTAGGACTTCTAACATTATGTTGAACAAGAGTAGTGAAAGTGGGCATCCTTGTCGTGTTCCTGATATCAACAGGAAGGCTGTGAGCTTTTTCCCATAGATTTCATAGATAGATTTTATGAAGTCGAGGAATGTCCCCTCTATCCCTATACTCTGAAGAGTCTTAATCAGGAAGATATGCTGGATTTTGTCAAATGCTTTTTCTGCATCAATTGAGAGAACCATGTGGTTCTTCTCTCTTCTCTTGTTGATTTGTTCTATCACATTGATTGGCTGTGAATGTTAAACCACCACTGCAACCCAGGGATGAATCCCACTTGGCCATGGTAGATAATCTTTCTAATGTGCTGTAGGATCCTACTAGCTAGGATCTTGTTGAAAATCTTAGCATCCATATTCATCAGGGATATTGGTCTGAAATTCTCCTTTTTGGTGGGGTCCTTGCCTGGTTTGGGAAAGAGGGTAATGCTAGTGTCATAAAAAGAGTCTGGAAGTTTTCCTTCTGCTTCAATTTTTTGAGACAGCTTCAGAAGAATAAGTATTATTTCTTCTTTGAAAGTTTAGTAGAATTCCCCAGGGAATTTGTCAGATCCTGGGCTCTTGTTTTTCAGGAGATTTTTTTTTTATTAAATTGATTTATTTATTTTCAGAAAAACGGTATTCATTATTTTTTCACCACACCCAGTGCTCCATGCAATCCATGCCCTCTATAATACCCACCACCTGGTACCCCAACCTCCCACTGCCCCGCCAATTCAAACT
Organism: Mustela erminea; assembly: GCF_009829155.1. Classification (NCBI taxonomy): domain Eukaryota; kingdom Metazoa; phylum Chordata; class Mammalia; order Carnivora; family Mustelidae; genus Mustela; species Mustela erminea. The sequence continues at coordinate 69,498,794 of NC_045614.1, read as the reverse complement.
CCTCAGATTGTTTTTCAGAGACCATAGTCTCCATGATTCACCTCCCCTTCCAATTTACCCCAACTCCCTTCTCCTCTCTGACACCCCTTGTCCTCCATGATATTTGTTATTCTCCACAAATAAGTGAAACCATATGATAATTGACTCTCTCTGCTTGACTTATTTCACTCAGCATCATCTCTTCCAGTCCCGTCCATGTTGCTACAAAAGTTGGGTATTCATCCTTTCTGATGGAGGCATAAAACTCCATAGTGTATATGGACCACATCTTCCTTATCCATTCGTCCGTTGAAGGGCATCTTTGTTCTTTCCACAGTTTGGCGACTGTGGCCATTGCTGCTATAAACATTGAGGTACAGATGGCCCTTCTTTTCACGACATCTGTATCTTTGGGGTAAATAACCAAGAGTGCAACTGCACGGTCATAGGGAAGTTCTATTTTTAATTTCTTGAGGAATCTCCACACTGTTCTCCAAAGAGGCTGCACCAACTTGCATTCCCACCAACAGTGTAAGAGGGTTCCCCTTTCTCCACATCCCCTCCAACACATGTTGTTTCCTGTTTTGTTAATTTTGGCCATTATAACTGGTGTAAGGAGAGATCTCAATGTGGTTTTAATTTGAATCTCCCTGAGGGCTAGTTTTGATGAACATTTTTTCATGTGTCTGATAGCCATTTGTATGTCTTCATTGGAGAAGTGTCTGTTCATATCTTCTGCCCATTTTTTGATATGTTTGCCTGTATCGTGTGTGTTGAGTTTGAGGAGTTCATTATAAATCCTGGATATCAACCTTTTGTCTGTACTGTCATTTGGAAACCCAAAAGACTCCACCCCCAAACTACTAGAACTCATACAGCAATTCAGCAACGTGGCAGGATACAAAGTCAATGTGCAGAAATCAGTGGCTTTCTTATACACTAACAATGAAAATACAGAAAGGGAAATTAGAGAATCGATTCCATTTACTACAGCACCAAGAACCATAACGTATCTGGGAATAAACCTAACCAAAGAGGTAAAGAATCTGTATTCGAGGAACTACAGAACACTCATGAAAGAAATGGAAGAAGACACAAAAAGATGGAAGACCATTCCATGCTCTTGGATTGGAAGAATAAACATTGTTAAAATGTCTATACTGCCTAGAGCAATCTATACTTTTTATGCCGTTCTGATCAAAATTCCACCGGTATTCTTCAAAGAGCTGGAGCAAATAATCCAAAAATTTGTATGGAATCAGAAGAGACCCCAAATTGCTAAGGAAATGTTGAAAAACAAAAATAAAGCTGGGGGCATCACGTTACCTGATTTCAAGCTTTATTACAAAGCTGTGATCACCAAGACAGCATGGTACTGGCATAAAAACAGACACATAGACCAGTGGAACAGATTGTAATGTTCTGTATATATCTATGAGGTCCATCTGGTCCAACGTGTCATTCAATGCTCTTGTTTATTGATTTTCTGCTAGGATGATCTGTCTATTACTGAGAGTGGCATGTTACGATCCCCTACTATTAATGTATTCATACCCATATGACTTTTAACTTGATTAACAGTTGTCTTATATACTTGGCTGCTCAGTATTTTGGCATAAATATTTCCAATTGTTAGATCTTCCTGGTGGATAGACCCTTTAAGAATGCTACAATATCTTTCTGTATCTCTGACGACAGTCTTTAGTTTAAAATCTACTTTATCTGATCCGTGAACACTACCCCAACCTACTTTTGAGGCCTATTGGCATGAAAGATGCTTCTCTATCCCTTCATTTTCAGTCTGGATGTATCATTGGTTCAAAATGGGTCTCTTGTATGAACATGTGGATGGGTCCTGTCATTTTATCCAATCTGCAGCCGTGTGGTGTTTTATGGGTGTGTTTAGGCCATTCATGTCAAGAGTGATTGTTGAGAAATACATTTTAATTGACATTGCATTGCCTGTGACGTCCTTCTTTCTTTAGATTGTTTCCATAAATTTCTGTTCTATCATACTCGTGTGTTCTTTCTTCTTTTATACATGGTCTTCCCTTAATATTTATGATAGTGCCAGCTTGGTGGTCACATATCCTTTAAACGTTGCCATTATTGGAAGCTTTTTTTAAAAAAATCAATCAATTAATTATTTATTTTTTAACTTAACAGTATTCATTGTTTTTGCACCACACCCAGTGCTCCATGCAATCTGTACCCTCTCGAATACCCACCACATGCTTCCCCCAACTTCCCACCCCCCGCCCCTTCAAAACCCTCAAATTGTTTTTCAGAGTCCATAGTCTCTCACTGTTCACCTTCCTTCCAATTTCCCTCAACTCCCTTCTCCTCTCCCTCTCCCCTTGTCCTCCATGCTATTTGTTATTCTCCACAAATAACTAAAACGATATGATACTTGACTCTCTCTGCTTGACTTATTTCACTCAGCATAATCTCTTCCAGTCCCGTCCATGTTGCTTCATCCTTTCTGATGAAGGCAAAATACTCCATAGTGTATATGGACCACATCTTCCTTATCCATTCATCCGTTGAAGGGGATCTTGATTCTTTCCACAGTTTGGCGACCATGGCCATTCCTGCTATAAACATTGGGGTACAGATGGCCCTTCTTTTCACGACATCTGTATCTTTGGGGTAAATACCCAGAAGTGCAATTACACGGTCATAGGGAAGCTTTATTTTTAATTTCTTGAGGAATCTCCACACTGTTCTCCAAAGAGGCTGCACCAACTTGCATTCCCACCAACAGTGGAAAAGGGTTCCCCTTTCTCCACATCCTCTCCAACACATGTTTCCTGTCTTGCTAATTTTGGCCATTCTAACTGCTGTAAGGTGGTATCTCAGTGTGGTTTTAATTTGAATCTCTCTGATGGCTAGTGATGATGAACATTTTTTCATGTGTCTGATAGCCATTTGTATGTCTTCATTGGAGAAGTTGTCTGTTTATATATTCTGCCCATTTTTTGATATGTTTGCTTGTTTCATGTGTGTTGAGTTTGAGGAGTTCATTATAGATCCTGGATATCAACCTTTTGTCTGTACTGTCATTTGCAAATATCTTCTCCCATTCTGTGGGTTGCCTCTTTGGTTTTTTGACTGTTTTCTTTGCTGTGCAGAAGCTTTTGATTTTGATGAAGTCCCAAAAGTTCATCTTCGCTTTTGTTTCCTTTGCCTTTGGAGACATATCTTAAAAGAAGTTGCTGTGGCTGATATCGAAGAGATACTGCCTATGTTTTCCTCTAGGAGTCTGATGGATTCCTTTCTCATGTTGAGGTCTTTTACCCATTTTGAGTTTATCTTTCTGTACGGTGTAAGAGAATGGTCGAGTTTCATTCTTCTACATATAGCTGTCCAGTTTTGCCAGCACCATTTCTTGAAGAGACTTTTTTCCACTCTATATATTTTCTTGTTTTGTTGAAGATTAATTGACCATAGAGTTGAGGGTCCATATCTGGGCTCTCTACTCTGTTCCACTGCTCTATGTGTCTGTTTTTATGCCAGTACCATGCTGTCTTGGTGATCACAGCTTTGTAATAAAGCTTGAAATCAGTTAACATTATGCCCCCAGTTTTATTTTCGTTTTTCAACATTTCCTTAGCAATTCGGGGTCTCTTCTGATTTCATACAAATATTAGGATTATTTGCTCCAGCTCTTTGAAGAATACCGGTGGAATTTTGATCAGAATGGCATAAAAAGTATAGATTGCTCTAGGCAGTATAGACATTTTAACAATGTTTATTCTTCTGATCCAAGAGCATGGAATGGTCTTCCATCTTTTTGTGTCTTCTTCCATTTCTTTCATGAGTGTTCTGTAGTTCCTCGAATACAGATCCTTTGCCTCTTAGCTTAGGTTTATTCCCAGGTATCTTATGGTTCTTGGTAAATGGAATCGATTCTCTAATTTCCCTTTCTGTATTTTCTGTATTTTCATTGTTAGTGTATAAGAAAGCCACTGATTTCTGTACATTGACTTTGTATCCTGCCACGTTGCTGAATTGCTGTATGAGTTCTTGTAGTTTGGGGGTGGAGTCTTTGGGGTTTTCCATATAAAGAATCATGTCATCTGTGAAGAGAGAGAGTTTGACTTCTTCATTGCCAATTTGGATACCTTTTATTTCTCTTTGTTGTCTGATTGCTGTTGCTAGGACTTCTAATACTGTGTTGAACAAGAGTGGTGAGAGTGGGCATCCTTGTCGTGTTCCTGATCTCAACGGGAAGGCTGCAAGCTTTTTCCAACATTGAGGATGATATTTGCTGTGTGTCTTTCATAGATAGATTTGATGAGGTTCAGGAATGTTCCCTCTATCCCTGTACTTTGAAGCGTTTTCATCAGGAACGGATGCTGGATTTTGTCAAATGCTTTTTCTGCATCAATTGAGAGGACCATGTGGTTCTTCTCTCTTCTCATATTAATTTGTTGTATCACATTGATTGATTTGCGAATGTTGAGTCATCCTTGTAGCCCAGGGATGAATCCCACCTGATCATGGTGAATAATCTTTTTAATGTGCTGTTGGATCCTGTTGGCTAGGATCTTGTTGAGAATCTTAGCATCTATATTCATCAGTGATATTGGTCTGAAATTCTCCCTTTTTGTAGGGTCTTTGCCTGGTTTGGGGAGCAGGGTAATGCTGGCTTCATAGAAAGAGTCTGGAAGTTTTCCTTCTGTTTCAATTTTTTGAAACAGCTTCAGGAAAATCGGTGTTATTTCTTCTTTGAAAGTTTGGTAGAATTCCCCAGGGAATCCGTCAGGTCCTGGGCTCTTGTTTTTTGGGAGGTTTTTGATCACTGCTTCAATCTCGTTACTAGATATTGGTCTATTCAGGATGTCGATTTCTTCCTGGTTCAATTTTGGTAGTTTATAGTTTTCCAGGAATGCATCCATTTCATCTAGGTTGCTATGCTTATTGGCATATAACTGTTGATAATAACTTCTGATGATTGTTTCTACTTCCTTGGTGTTCGTTGTGATCTCTCCCTTTTCATACATTATTTTATGAATTTGGGCTTTCTCTCTTTTCTTTTGGATTAGTGTGGCCAATGGTTTATCAATCTTACTGATTCTTTCAAAAACCAGCTTCTAGTTTCATTGATACTGTATATACAGTATCTACTGTATCATTGATACTGTTCTACTGTATCTCTGGTTTCTACCTCATTGATATCAGCTCTAATCTTGATGATTTCCCTTCTTATGTGTGGAGTTGGTTTGATTTGTTGTTGATTCTCCAGTTCTTTAAGGTGTAGAGACAGCTGCTGTGTTCTGGATTTTCCAATTTTTTTGAGGGAGGCTTGGATGGCTATGTATTTCCCCCTTAGGACTGCCTTTGCTGTATCCCATAGGTTTTGGACCGAATTGTCTACATTCTCATTGGTTTCCATGAATTGTTCCAGTTCTCCTTTGATCTCCTGGTTGATCCAAGCATTCTTAAGCAAGGTAGACTTTATCTTCCAGGTGTTTGATCCCTTCTGAACTTTTCCTTGTGATTGCGCTCCAGTTTCAAAGCATTGTGATCTTAGAATATGCAGGGAATAATCTCAGTCTTTTGGTATCGGTTGAGTCCTGATTTGTGACCCAGCATGTGGTCTATTCTGGAGAAGGTTCCGTGTGCACTTGAGAAGAATGAGTATTCTGTTGTTTTAGGGTGGAATGTTCTGTATATATCTATGAGGTCCATCTGGTCCAATGTGTCATTCAATGCTCTTGTTTCTTTATTGATTTTCTGCTTTGATGATCTGTCTATTTCTGAGAAAGGTGTGTTAAGATCTCCTACGATTAGTTTATTCATATCAATATGACTCTTTATCTTGATTAACAGTTTTCTTAAGTAATTGGTTGCTCCCATATTGGGAGCATAGATATTTACATTTGTTAGATCATCTTGGCGGATAGTCCCTTTAAGGATTATGTAGTGTCATTCTGTATCTCTGACTACAGTCTTTAGTTTAAAGTCTAATTTATCTGATATGAGAATCACTACCACATGCCCATTGGCATGAAGGATGCTTCTCCTCCCCTTCACTTTCAGTCTGGGTGTATCTTTAGGTTCAAAATGAGTCTCTTGTAGACAGCATATGGATGGGTCCTGTCGTTTTATGCAATCTGCAACCCCGTGCCATTTTATGGGTGCATTTAGGCCATTCACATTGAGAGTGATTATTGATAGATTGAAGTCTTTCTTTCTGTAGACTGTTTCTATATTTCTGTTCAATGCTATTCTTAGGATTTTTCCTCTTTTATAGAACCCCCCTTAATATTTCCTGCAGTGTCGGCTTGGTGGTTGCATGGTCTTTTAAGCCTTGCCAGTCTTGGAAACTATTTATCTCTCCATCCAATTTGAATGTCAGTCTTGCTGGGTACAGTATTCTTGGCTGCATGTTCTTCTCATTTAGTGCCCTGAATATATCTTGCCAGCCTTTTCTGGCTTGCCAGGTCTCTGTGGACAGGTCTGACGTTATTCTGATGGGCTTCCCTCTATAAGTAAGGAGCCTCTTTGCCCTCGCGGCTTTCAATAGATTATACCTACAATTATAATTCCGCAATTTGACTATCAGGTGTCGTGATGTTTTTTTGGAATGTATAATCTTGGGTGGAGACCATTCAGCCTCTAGTACATGAACGCTGGTTCCATTCGCGAGATTGGGAAAATTTTCATGAAGGACTTGTTCCACTATATTTTCTAGACTTCTTTCTTTCTCCTCCCCTTCTGGGATTCCAATAATTCTGACGTTGGAACGTTTCATGGCATCATTTATTTCCCTGATTCTGTTTTTGTGGTTTCTAAGCTGATTGTTCCAGGCTTCCTCCTGATCCTTTCTCTCTATCTGTTTGTCCTCCAGATCACTAATTCTATCTTCTGTCTCAGTTACCCTAGCTTTGAGGGAGTTAGATTAGATTGAAACTTATTGAGAGCATTGTGAACCTCCTCCCTGGTAGTTTTAAGCTCCGCCCTAACATTGTGAAGATCATCTCTCATTGCTTTCAGCTCAGCCCTAATCAATTCCATTTGATCATCCATGGCTTTCTCTCACCTAGCTATTGCCTGGATAATTGTTAGCCTGAATTCTCTTTCCGACATATTGTCTATGTTGATAGCCGTTAGCTCTGTTGCAGAAGGTCCATCCTCTGTATCTGTTGGGCATTCCTCCTCCTAGTCATTTTGGTGGGAGATGACTGAACAGATGTAGCTGGATGTATCAACCATGGTACAGTCAAGGTGCACCCTGGAACACTTCTGAGCAATCAGGATTCCCCACCCAAATGAGAGACAAAAGAAAAAGGAAAGAAAAAAAGAGAGAGAGAGAGAGACAGGAAAGAAAGGGAAGATCAAAGAGAAGGTTCAGCCCAGATGGGCCCCAAGGTAAGATTTATGAAGTAGACAAACAAAAACAGACAAACAAAAAGACTGATACAAGTATATGACAATAGAAAAATATATATATGTGCAAATAAAGGAAGAACCTCGTCAAAAAGAACCCCAAGTGTAAGATTTATATGCTGTCAGGGCAAACACAAAAACACAGAAACACTGGTGGAAGAAGAAGATGGGAGAGTGGTTATAAGTTCTCAGTGTGTGTGAGGAAGGTTGTTTTGATTCTTCCTGGATGTATCTTTATATCTTTGTTAAAGGACTCAACTTTCCTAAGATAAAGGGGAAAAAAATTGGTTTACCTATAGGGGTAGTATTGATTGGGGAAAGGGGATTACTTTGAAGTTTAACTCTATATGAATATTAGAGGATAAAAATAAAAAGGAATAAACTAGACTAAACTAAACTAAAATTTAAAAAGAGGAATTAAAATAAAAATGCAAAAGAAAAACCTAGGTGTATGTATCAAAAAGTTCAGGTTAGAAGGGTATTATGGAATTTGATGTACTATACAGCTCGCGGTGATGGTAAATAGGTTTAAAAAATTACCTATGTGATACGCTCTAGTTCCATCCATGTTGTCGCAAATGGCAAGATTTCATTTCTTTTGATGGCTGCATAGTATTCCATTGAGTATATATACCACATCTTCTTGATCCATTCATCTGTTGAGTGCTGTGAAGTGTGTAAACCTGGTGATTCACAGACCTGTACCCCTGGGGATAAAAATATATGTTTATAAAAAATTAAAAATTAAAAATTAAAAAAAAATTACCTATGTGGTTAAAAAAAAAAATGAACCAGAATAGTGGGAATGAGAGAAAAATAAAAATTTTCCTATGAAGTAGTGGTTGTTCTCTTGTAGTCCTTTTTTTTTTTCCCTCTCTCTCTCTCTTTTTTTTTTTTTTCTTGGTTTGTTTTCTGGGGGAGGGGCCTGCCACGTAGGTTGTCAGTCAATGATGTTTCCTGAGTTAAGCCCTCCCGCCCCCCTCAAGGGGGTGGGCTCTGAGGAAACCGGGTTTTTTCAGGCTTTTGTTCTCTGGCGGTTTTTGTGTTTGTTCACTTTTTTTTCTCTCACCTTGACCGCCTTTGATGGTTTTTGTAGTTTTAGAGGAAAGGAAACTGCACCCTGACCTCCCTCTCAGAGAGAAGCATCAGTCTGGTCCCCTGTGGGTGCTTCAGAGCCCATATAAATTCCCCCTTGGCCCCTGGCAGAGCAGGTTCCGAGTCACAGTCCCTGGGGATGAAGGATCTTCTGCTTGTACCCCAAACCACAGCAGCTGCGACAGTCTGGGAAGCTCCAGACCTCCAGAGAGGTTCCAAGCAGTGATTTCACACTGAGATTCTCCTGCTGGCCCGGTCTGGGAGTGCCTGGTCTTTCTGGGTCTAAGAGCTTGCGTGCTCCTCTTCTCAGGGGAGGGTGTGGGTCGAGCATGCATCTCAGGCTGAGAGCAAGGGGAGGGTTTGGGGGGCAAGTGCTCATCTCAGGCTCTGATATAATGATGTGGGTCTAAGAGCGGGCTGGGCCTTTGCGCACCTCTCTCAGGGGAGGGTGAGGGGTGCTTGCGTCTCAGGCCCTGTAGCATGGCTCGGCGTTCTGCCAGCTGGCGAGGCTCCCAGCCCCTCACAGGAGCTGGGCCCCACGCGTTCTTGGGCATGCTGGCGGCTCAGGGACCAAGACCTGGTTTCTCTGCCACACTCTTTCTGGCTCAGTGCCAGGGGAGGATGTCTTGGGTCCGGGGACTTAAGCCCCTGTCCCTAGCTGCCCCATTCCCACAATTTCCCCTTCACAATCCTTTGCTCTTTTTGAGTGCTTTCAACCAGTCTCCAAGTTAATGCTGTTCCCCAGATACAGGGCACTCTCGTATTAGGAGTATTACTTTCCAACCGGTCGCCTCTGGTTGCTCCCTCCCCCTTTTGTTTATCTTCTGATATTAGTCCGATGTTCCCACTCCGCTTTACCTGTCCACTGGCGTCTTCTGCCCCTGTAGAGATCCAGACGTGTATAATTCTGATCTCAGGCTGATTTCATGGGTGATCGGAGTTCTTTGGTAGGTAATTAGCTCACTTTAGGGTACAAATTGAAACAGCACCTCCTCCTACTTCCCTGCCTCTTGTCTCCCCACCTTCTGCCCATTTTTTGATATGATTATCTGTTTTGTGTGTGTTGAGTTTGAGGAGTACTTTATAGATCCTGGATATCAACCTTTTGTCTGTACTGTCGTTTGCAAATATCTTCTCCCATTCTGTGCGTTGCCTCTTTGTTTTGTTGACTGTGTGGAGATTCCTCAAGAAATTAAAAATAAAGCTTCCCTATGACCCTGCAATTGCACTACTTGGTATTTACCCCAAAGATACAGATGTAGTGAAAAGAAGAGCCATCTGTACCCCAGTGTTTATAGCAGCAATGGCCATGGTCGCCAAGCTGTGGAAAGAACCAAGATGCCGGGGCACCTGGGTGGCTCAGTGGGTTAAAGCCTCTGCCTTCGGCTCAGGTCATGATCCCAGGGTCCTGGGATCGAGCCCCACATCGGGCTCTCTGCTCGGCTGCCTGCTTCTTCCTCTTTCTCTGCCTGCCTCTCTGCCTACTTGTGGTTGCTGTCTGTCAAATAAATAAATAAAATCTTTTAAAAAAAAAAAAAAGAACCAAGATGCCCTTCAACGGACGACTGGATAAGGAAGATGTGGTCCATATACACTATGGAGTATTTTGCCTCCATCAGAAAGAAAGGATGAATACCCAACTTTTGTAGCAACATGTACAGGACAGGAAGAGATTATGCTGAGTGAAATAAATCAAGCAGAAAGAGTCAGTTATATGGTTTCAGTTATTTGTGGAGCATATGAAATAACATGGATGACATGGGGAGATGGAGAGGAGAAGGGAGTTGAGGGAAATTGGAAGGGGAAATGAAACCTGAGACACTATGGACTCTTAAAAACAACCTGATGGTGTTGAAGGGGAGGGGTGTGGGAGGTTGGGGGAACCAGGTGGTGGGTATTAGGGAGGACATGTATTGCATGGAGCACTGGGTGTGGTGCAAAAACAATGAATACTGTTATGCTGAAAAGAAATTTTTTTAAAAGGTTATTATGGAATTTGATGTTCTGGACGTCTCACTCTGATGGTAAATAGTTTAAAAATTTATATATTTTAAAAATGAACCAGAATAGTGGGAAAGAATTAAAAACAAAAGTTGTATCTATGAAGTAGTGGTGGTTGTCCTCTTGTCTTTTTTTTTTTTTTTTTTTTTTTTTGTTGGCTTTCTGGGTGAGGGGCCTGCTGCATGGGTTTTCAGGGAGTCTTGCTGGAGTTAAGTCTTCCTGCCCCCATCAAGGGGTGGGCTCTGAGGAAACTGGTTTTTCAGGCTTTTGTTCTCTTGCAGTTTTTTGTTTGTTTGTTCATTTGTTTTCTCTCCCCTTGGCAGCTTTTGATGGTTTTTGGAGGTTTAGAGGAAAGCAAACTGCACCCAGACCTCCCTCTCAGAGAGAAGCCTCAGTTTGTTCCCCTGTGGGTGCTCTAAAGCACATAAATTCCCCCTCTGTCACTGGCAGAGCACATTCCCAGTCACGGTCTCTGGGATCGCAGGATCTCCTGCTTATATGCAAAACCATGATAGCCACAGCTGTCTGGGCAGCTCCAGACTACCAGAGAGGTGTCAAGCAGTGATTTTCCCGCTGGCCCGGGCTGGGAGTACTCAGACTCTCCAGGGTCCGAGAGAGCGCCAGCTGACACCAGCTCACACCTCTTTGGGGGGGGGGGGGGATGTGGGGCACAACTCAGACTCTGGTAGCTTGGCGCACACATGGAGAGTGCATTGGGCTGTGGTTCTACCAACTGGTGAGGCCCCGTCACCCTCATGGGAGCCAGCACCCAGACACTCTCAGGCGCGCTGGTGGCTCATGGACCAAGACCTGGCTTCTTTGCCTCACTCTCTGTCTGGTTCAGTGCCAGCGGTGGCTGTCCTGGGTTGGGGGACTTAAGCCCCTGTCCATAACTGCCCTGATTCTCACAATCCCCCCACCACAATCCTTTGCTTTTTTTGAGTGCTTTCAATCAGACTCCAAGTTAATGCTGGTCCCCTCCAAGTTAATGCTGGTCAACACTCTCGTACTGAGGTATTACTTTCCAATGGGTCGCTTCTGGTGGCTCCCTCCCCCTTTTGTTTATCTTCTGATACTAGTCCGATGTTCCCACTCCGCTTTACCTGTCCACTGGCATCTTCTGCCCCTGTAGAGATCCAGAAGTGTATAATTCTAATCTCAGGCTGATTTCATGGGTGATCAGAGTTCTTTGGTAGGTAATCAGCTCACTTTAGGGTACAGGTTGAAATGGCGCCTCCTCCTACTTCCTCACCATCTTGTCTCTCCCAAGATTGTGTTTCTAAGTGAACTGGTCTCATGTATGTATTCTGCAAGACTGCTTACAGTATGGAAGGAAGGATTTCAATTTGATGCTCTTTGTAGAGTAATGTGTCATGTTTCTAATATATTGTTGAACTCCTTTACCCATTTGAAATGCAGTTTATAAGGACACTTCATTCCTTGGCCCACCTCAGAGAAGCCCATGATGCTGGAGTTGTGGTTAGAGTGCCCTCCAGGGACTCACTGCTCAATGTGTCTTATACATTCCCTTGGGAGAAGCAGTGTTTTTGAAGGATTATGATGAAAGTGCAACCCAACCATGTACCTAAGTGTGTTCTTACATAACCAGTTGTTCTCTGGAGCGTTCTTTGCTCCCACACTCTCCTCTTCCTGTGTCTCCTTGGGTACACAAACCATCTCTTCCATGGGGTTTGCCCAAGAAGAGCAGTTCACAGGAAAGCACAGAGAATAGTGAGGAATTGATCCTGGAGAGAGAAGGGAAAGAAATTTCCTCCACACACTCCTGCATATCCTCCAAAGACCATTTGCCTCAGCCACTGGGGGGTCACCCTCCCCATCTTCCCCTGTAACATTTACCTGATCCACCTCCTCCCTACACATATTTCAAAGTCCTCTTCCCTGTATTACATAGAGCAAGCCTGTGGTCATCTTCTGATCCTGAATATCCCCACCAGCCCCTTTTCATCTCATCAGAACATTTCTTCTGAAGAAATGCAAGGCTATGTCTGAAATGGCTTCTGGTGAATTCTATTTCCTCTGGCTCATTATGTTTAGATCAAGTCAGATCAACAGAGAGAATAACTGGGCTTTAGAGTCCATCTTCCTCCCTACCTCACCCCAGTGTAGTTGGAAGAGTATGTAGTGTTCCAACCATGCCACTATGTTGGTCCCTTGGGCTGCCAGTAGGTCAACATGTGCTCCTCCTACTTGGGGAAGGTTGTAAGATACAGAAGTCTGAAGCTTAACATCCTACTATAAAATAGTATAAAGGAGTGGTCATCGTGATAAAATTTCTATTTTTTGGTTTTTGTGTGGGTTTTTTTGTGGTTTTGGGGGGGGTTGTTTTGTTTTTAGAACTCACAAAATGGGTTTCTTTCTGTACTCAAAAAAAAAAAAAACTAGTTTGTTTCTTCTCTCATATGGACACTGTGAGTTAGATCACAGGTCCAGTTCTCTCACACTCTTGTTGGCTAGAAATCTCTGAGCTAAATTGGGGTCCAACTTCAAAATGGCATAAAATTTCACAGCATGTGGTTTGGATACCAAACACACTCCTGATTTTATCCTTCTGCCACATTCCTCTTTGCTTCAGTTTGCTCATGATTTTTTGTTTTATTATGTTTCTAAAATGCCTTTAACTCTTCAGTTAGCATGGAAAAGATAAATGCATTAAAAAAATCACAAGAAGACAAGTTTATTTCCCTCATGTACCAGTCACCTTGGTTGATATACACCTCCACGATGTCGGGGATTCAGGTGTCTACTACTGTGTGCTGCTCATGCTCTCCACAGGTGTTGCCATAACTGCATAGTCAGAAAACGCCCACCACCCTGTCTCCTGGGTCTGCTTCCAGCCAGACTAAGGGGAGGAAAAGAGGGAGAGCAACAGCATGATCTCCCTTTAAAGGGCATGTTTCTGGGGGAGCAGGAAATCACTTACATTCACATTCTGTCTGCTAGACTCATTTCCATTACTATTATCTAACTAGAAAGAGGTTGGGAATTCTGTTTTTCTTCAGGTCAGCCATGTGCCCATATAAAATTTGGGGTTCTATAACTCAAGAAAGAAGGAGATAAAGGAAATGGGCAAACTAATAGTCTCACCTTTATTACTGTGAGTCAATAGAAAATGTATTTTGGTGTCTGCCCTTGGTTCCTGGCACAGAGCTCCTGAAATCCTTGTCAGTTCCTAAGTGGTAAGAACATTAATATCTGTCTCAGACCCCATATTTGACAGAGGGCTCCCAGAACCTTTGTAAATGTCTAAATGAGAAGTGTGCTAGAAGCATCTTTTATTCTATCAAGGTGATTGGTTGGGCTCCTAGGTGGCGACTGGTCACCAGAAACATGAAGCCATGATCAGAAGCTTGGTATTTTCAGCCCCCAACTCCAAACAATCTCCAGAGAGAAGAGGAGGCTAGAAATGGAGTTAACGATTGATCATGAATATGTGAAGAAGAGTCCATGAAAATCCCAGTAGTATGGGGTTTGGAGAGCTCCCAGGTCGGCAAAGACATCCACACCCATCCCAACTCCACAGGTACAGAGACTTCTGTGCTCAGGACCCTCCCAGACCTCACCTTGTGCATCTCTTCATCTGGGTGCTCATATGTATCCTTTATCATGTCCTTATTACACTGGGATACATAAGGTTTCTCTGAATTCTGTGAGACCCTCTAGAAAATTAATGTAACTCCAGGTGGAAGACATGGGAACCTCTGATTTGTAGCCAAATCAGAAAGCAGTTGTGGGGCGACCTAGAGATCTGCTACTTGTGACTGGCATCTAAAGTGGGTGGGAACAGTTTCGTGGGACTGAGCTCTTAACCTGTGGTATCTGACACTATCTCTGGATGGATAGTGTCACAATTGAGTTATTTGTAATACACCCAGTTGGTGTCATAGAGAATTGCTTAATGTGGGAAACAGGCCCCACATGTGGTGACCAGAAGTGTCAGAAGTGAAGTGTTCTGTATAAAAGTAAAGAAGTCACAACAGGAAAGAACTAGATAGGAGGGGGAAAGCAGGGTGGTTTTTCTTATATACTTACCTTATAGTTCCAGGAGAATTCTTGAAGAGAGTGGAAGCTAGAAAGGTAGGAGCCCAGCCCTGAACATCTAAACCAGAGGTCTCAAGTGGAACTGTAGGGAGGCACCCTGGCTGAAACCAAGCTCTCTGTGTGTATCTGAAGAGGAAAGAAAAGGGTTTATTGGCTCCATTTGGGTTCAAATGAGCCTGTGCTCCACATGTTGCCTGTTCTTCTGCTGGGAAGGGCTGTTTGCAGGGAAGCCAGATGAGCAACACCTGGGCCGGGATGTTCCTAGCAAAGCCAGGGAAACTGCAAGGGGAAGAGAGGAACTTCAGATGGTGTGGAGCCCAAAGGAGCAGAGCCAGGTGTGCTGGGGTATTGAAACGTCAAGCAGAGAGTGCCATGTGGGGTAAAGTGAGGCAACAGCAGGTATGTGGAGGTGTAATGTTTGGGACCTAGGGGGTGAGGATGAAGAAGGGAGGCCCCAGAGTCCTTCAGGGTGAGAGGAGAAAGAGAGAGCAGGATGCTGGGGCCGGGGGGAATCTACAGAAAGTCACAGAGGACGCAATAGAGGGAAATATGGAACCCCAAGCCCCCAGCTCTGAAAGGTCATTCTGGGGCAGCACAGTGCCAGGAAGACAGAGCTGAATCACAGTGGGAGGCTTCTATTGCCCTTCCAGCTTCCTCTGCTCTGCATTTCCGAGGAGTGACCCCACAGATGTCTCCCATGCTTAGCCTCATCCTAGCTGATGCACGCCCATGTTTCACTGGTGCACCTCTCCCCAGAACACCTTCCTTGGGCAATGCACATGAGTGCTGGGACTGACAGGGCCACTCAGGAGCACCCACAGATGGAATGGAGAGACACAGGTTTGCCACTAGCCATAAGCTTTATTCACTCTGGGGCCACTTTCTCAACCAGCCAAAGCTCACTTTGATTGGAGAGGGGTGGGGATGTCCCAGTGGGGACAGAGGTATACGAAGGAGGCTTGCCAGTGGAAGCCTGTGGAAGTGCTACATGCTCAGGAGAGGTGAGAGGGAACTCCAGGGAAGCAAGCTTGGCTTCCCCCTGAGAAGGCAGGCCCGGTTCAGACCAGGTTGCGGAGGGCAAGGACACATTGTGGAGAGGGGGGCTTTCTTGCAGGAGACATTTCATCAGTACTTGAAAGTAACAGTCTTGACCCACGGGTACTTATTCAGGGCCACCTCTCCTGCAAGACAGCACATACTGTGGGGAAAGGTAATCCTCACAGTGGCCCCTAGGGCTGGCCACACCTTGTTGCAGTGTTTTTATCTCACACATCCCTGCAGCAACCATGTAGGGTCAGCCCCAGTTACAAAAGAGAAACCAAGGCCCTGACAGATCTGCCCTCAGTTGTGGGGTGGGGAGTGGTAAGGATTCCACTGCAGGCATTGGAATACAGACTAATTGGGGGCAACTGTTCCAGAAACTTCCCTGCTCTATCTCCTCTAGAGGAATGGCAGTCCCATCACCCTGAGGGCAGTCAAGGGACCTTCTGGTGCCCTCCTACTACCCAGAGGTGCCAGCCCATTGTCTGTCCCCACTGCTGCCCCCATCTAATTCCAGGTCATGCTCCTACTGGGAAAGAGAGTCACAGGCACCCAGAATTTGGTTGTGTTCTGCAGCTGGTGGGTTCAGCCCCACAACCAGTATGTGGGGCCTGCAGTTGACTGACATCTCCCCCACCCCCTAAGGTTGGCTCCAGGATCCACACTTCACCAGCCAGGGCCTGCTGAGGTCTCTGGACCTGATAGGTTACTGGGGATGCCTGGTTTATGCGCACAGTACACAGGATGAGCTGGCAGCAAAGAGGATGGGTGGGAGCACCTCAGGGGGTAGGGCCATAAGTGACGAGATCAGATCCTGGGGACTTGGCAACCACAGCCTGCTGAATAATAGTGGTCCTTGTAGATTCTCATGGAGGAACCAAGAATCAGGGGCAGGAAGAGGAGGCAAACAGGGACAAAGGGAGCAGGACTGTCCAACATCATGTATATGCGTATGTCTGAGTGTGAGTCCCACCTCTGTGTGCAGTGTTCAGTGTCAGACTTCGCGGGGATGTTGCTGGGGCTGCTTTCACAAGCCTCCTTGGGGTTTTCTGCAGGGTATTAAGGATAGAGTAGGAGTAGAAAATGAAATAGCAACCTCTCTATTGTCAAGCCTCTGCTCAAACCTCTCTGAAGATCCTGAGTTAGGTTCAGGGATGAGGGCTCTGGGAGACAGTCGCTCTCCCAGACCCTGGCCTCCCCTGCCCCCCACCACCACTGCTGGGCATCAGAGCTGGGATCCCCAGCTGGAGTCAGTCCTCAACTGCTGGATTCCATGGTGGCGGGATGGGGAGTGCAGCACTCATCCTAAATCACACCACAGCCCACGGAAAGATGAGTGCCACACCAGACCTCCACTTCTCCTGGCAGGCCAGGTGGGGCTTGTGCTTGACTACTTGCCTGGATGACAGTGTCTCTACATTGGTGGCACACTAGGCTCCATACTCAGCCTCCATGGTCTCCCCTCTTTCTGTGGATGAGGCTCTGACTGTAGCCCCCAGGGCCCTGCTCTTTGGGCCTGTGCCTGCCTCCCCAGCCTCTTCCCCTCCAGACTTCCCCATCCCTGCACTCAGGCCCCTCTCTGCAGCTCCTAGACCACAAAGCTGGTTCTCTCAGGACCTGCTGTCCTCTCTGCCAGGAACATACACCCTCAGGTCTTCCTACCGCTTCCTCCAGCCACTCACACCTCAGCAGAGGCACCACCTCCTTGGAGAGGCCCACCCTGGTCCCAATAAAATTATCCACCCAGTCTTCCTGCCAGATCACTCTGTTTCATCCACTTCCTGCATTCCTCACTTCCTAGCAAGATCTTGCTTACTGCCTTAATTATCCCCTGTTCCCCCCTCTCAGTTCTCTACGCTACACACCTGGCCCCCAGCACGGGGCCTGGTGCCAAGAAACCTTAATAGATGTTCAGGATTAAATTACCGAGGTCTTTGCCAAAGCTGGACTGCTTGAACCCTCCAAAGGGAGCGGCAACCTCGGTCTTGTTGTATGTGTTTGCAAACACAGTGCCTGCCTCCAGCTTATCACAAACATACTGGGCCTTTTTGATGTCCCCGGTGAAGATGATAGGGGCCAGGCCAAACTCTGTGGTATTGGCCTGAGACAGCACAGTGCCCACATCGCTGCATGGAAAACCCACAAAGAACTCTGTGAGGAGGGTCATGGGGCCACACTGAGGATGGGACACAGAAAGACCTGCACTCCTTATTCCCGGTGGGGAGTGGGGCGGGCCCGGCCCACTCCAAGCTACCCACCCATCAGACACTCTAAGCAGATGGACTAGGCCTACAGAAAGTATGGAGCTAGACCAGCCAAGCACAGAGGAAAAAATGAGAGAGGAGGCAGAGTATCGTCAGTCCCTTTGGTTATCATGGGTGAGTCCCTCACTTTATAGATGGGGGATGCGATCCCAGGGAAGGGGGCAGGCTGGGAACCCACCATACATGGAAAGGAATTCCTTGTGCAGCCACACTGGGGGGCACCCACAGACATCATAGGCTTGGAGACTGGGCACAATGCTTGGTAGATGGGAGAAAATTATCTCCTTCTAATGCAATCAGCATGTAAAGAAAATTTTGATAATTTTTTTGACAGTTAGAAGTATAGCATATCGAGGTTGAGATACCATTCTATAATCTGCTGAAACATGCTATTCTGAAAAATAATAGTCAGGAAAACAGCCTGTGGTAGAGCAATTATGGCCAGTCCAGTTCTCCCTTTGGGCCAGATCTGGCCCCAGCTGGACCAACAGGATGGGTGGAAGTGAGGTTCTGGGCTTTTTGAGGCCAGCTGATGGCTCTTGAGAGGCTTGCATCTTCCACCTGGCCTCTCTGATGGAGCTGGGTGCCAGGGAGTAGCTGCCCTGACATGGCTCAGAGCAGAGGCGGCCAGCCACATGGAACCCTGACCAAACTGAAGACTTGCAAGTGAATTAAGTAACTTGCGATTCTAAGCCACTGGGGCTTGGGGTGGTTTATTACACAGCAGTGGATAAGAACAGAACCCAGAATGCTGTGAGAGGCATCAGAGAGACAAGGAAGACACTCTCAGTGGGACCCAACCTTGCCGGTCCTCTGGGGCTCTCCTAACTCAGCAGCTGAGACGGACTCCACAGGAAGCTAGGCTGCATTCCCTTCTGCACTCCTCTCCACAAAGCTCAAACAAAGACCCCAGGGAGGCATGGAAGAAGATCAGGCTCTCAAGAGACATAAGCAGGACTCCCTACCCATCAGCAAACCAAGAGATGATCATGATGGGCCTAAAGGACTCCTCTTTGGCTATGAACATGTGGTCCTCTATGTCCCTGAAAACAGTCTACTCAAAGAAGAAACCTAGGGGCAGACAGAAGTCCATGGTCTGCAGGCAGGCAGACCTCTCCCCAGCCAGGCCTGGGCCCCACCAGCCACAATGCACACATCTTGTGGTTTGTGACACCTGGCTGCCACAGGTGGTGGGTGGCATTCCTACCCCAGACACATGAGTTCTCAGGATCATCACAACCCTTTCAAGTAAATGCTGCTGAGGAAGATGAGCAACTCAGTGTTGGTCTGTGGCAGTCCCTCAGATGGCTCAGATGGCTCTCCATCAGTCCCTGTGGAGTAGATTGAGCTGGGTGGAGGGGGGAGCCTAGGACACAAGAACTCTTAGTACTGTCTCCCTGCTTTCTGGCTCCTTGGTGCTGGTCTGATGCCCCAGGTCTATGGGCAAGTGCTCTCAGTCAGGATATAGCCTCCTGCTCCTCCTTCCATCCAGATTGCTGTCCCTACAAGCCCTGGTTGTAAATGGAACCACCTGTGACAGCAGGAATGCTTCCTCTATTTTTAATTTCTTAAGGAATATGCATGCTGTTTTCCAACATGGTTGCACCAACTTGCATTCCCACCAACAGTGTAAGAGGGCTCCCATCTCTCCACATCCTCTCCAACACTTCTCATTTCCTGTCTTGTTAATTTTGGCCATTCTAACTGGTGTAAGGTGGTATCTCAATATGGTTTTCATTTCAGTTTCCCTGAAGGCTAATGATGATGGACATTTTCTCATGTGACTGTTAGCTACTTGTATGTCTTCTTTTGAGAAGTGTCTGTTCATGTCTTCTGCCCATTTTTTGATGTGATTATCTGTTTTGGGGGGTTGAGTTTGCGGAGTTCTTTACAGATCTTGGATATCAGCCCTTAGTAGTGTCATTTGTGAATACCTTCTCCCATTCCATAGGTTGCCTCTTTGTTTTGTTGACTGTTTCCTTTGCTGTACAGGGCTTTTTATCTTGATGAAGTCCCAAAAGTTCATTTTTGCTTTTGTTTCCTTTGCTTTTGGAAACATGTCCTATGACTCTGCAATTGCACTACTTGGCATTACCCCCAAAGATACAGATGTAGTGAAAAAAAGGGCAATATGTATCCCAATGCTCATAGCAGCAATGTCTACAATTACCAAACTGTGGAAAGAGCCAAGATGCCCTTCAACAGATGAATGGATAAAGAAGATATGGTCCATATGTACAATGGAATATTACACCTTCATCAGAAAGAATAAATACCCAATTTCATATCAACATGGATGGGACTGGAGGACATTATGTTGAGTGAAATAAGTCAAGCAGAGAGAGTCAATTATAATTATGGTTTCACTTCCTTGTGGAGCAAAAGGAATAACATGGAGGACACTAGGAGAAGGAAAGGAAAGGTGAATTAAAGGAAATTAGAAGGGGGGGGTGAACCAGGAGAGACAGTGGACTCAGAAATAAACTGTGGACTCTGAGAAATAAACTGAGGGTTTCAGAAGGGAGGGGAGTGATGGGATGGGTGAGCCTGGTGGTGGGGGTTAAGGAAGGCATGTATTTCATGGAGCACTGGGTGTGGTGCATATACAATGAATCTTGGAATACTGGGAAAAAAAGAAAGAAAAAATGCTTCCTCTATTTCACCTCCAGACACAGAGCCCGGGGACCCTGAGACTCTACTGGACTGAGATGTAATTTAGTCTGACTAAAGGAAAATTGAAAGACTTGAAATTTTCTCTTTCTAGTTTTTAGGAAAGGAAATTAACCTTAAAAGCAACTTAATAAAGTATTCCATACTTTTCATACATTAAAAAAATAATGTTTTAACATTAATTACAGCTTTTCAAAGCTACACTTGGTATGAACACCTATTGACTCATGTGGTATGGCCTATATGCTCTTAGTCTGCAAATGAGGGGTGCCCACCAGGTGTGGGAGGCTCTGCACTGGCTGGGCTCTGTCTGTTTCCTGTTCTTTCTGTACTCTTCTTTGCTCTTCTGGACTCTGCCTACATGAGGCTCCCCCATCCTCTGACAACCAGCTAGGTTTGTACCTCACAGCTCTGCCCCTCACCAGCTTCCAGGAATTCTATTTCCTCCTCTTGGACCTCAGGCCAGGAGGTGGTGACAGTTGCTCCCCAGTGTCCTGGTTTCTGGGTAATGCACCACCAGAACTGTTCTGCAAACCATGACTTTGTTTCGCTCTCTCCCATCAGACCCTGAACTCCAGCTACATGGAGCCTCTAGTGTACTGAGAGTAGGGAAAACGGTGGCCATTAATGGCTAAAAAATTGTAACTATACGAAGGGCCAGGGAGCATCTGTGACACAGGAGTACCTATGGTCTGCACCTGGATTTATTTGAGCTGGCTGATAAATTCGCCAGCTGCTGAGGAAATAGGGAGAAGTTTGTTAATCAGAGGAGTAGCAGAAGCTCGGTGAGCAGGAAAACGTGAGATGTACTCAGAGAGAGTAAAATGTGGCTGGAGCAAGGGTCATGGGCAGGCCAGTAAGCAACAAACTATGGAAGACCCTGTAAATGAATTGAGGAGTTTGAGCTTGCTGCTGCAGGAGGACGGGTCACTGCAGAAGTTGATTCAGCATTGGGAGAGACATAAACAGACTTCTGACAGCTACCATGAGTAAACGGTTAGCACAGTACAAGAGGTTCCTCGGGAAGCAGACGTGATGGTACAGGCAAAACAAGCTGCAGAGTCGACACTATGGCAGCAGGGATGCAGGGGAAGAAGAAAGATTTTTAATTTAAGAGAATGAGGTAGTTAATTTTAAGTAGGAGTCAGGAATGGATAAGGAAGATGCGGTCCATATACACTATGGAGTATTATGCCTCCATCAGAAAGGATGGATACCCAACTTCTGTAGCAACATGGACGGGACTGGAAGAGATTATGCTGAGTGAAATAAGTCAAGCAGAGAGTCAATTTTCATATGGTTTCACTTATTTTTGGAGCATAATAAATAGCATGGAGGACATGGGGAGTTAGAGAAGGGAGTTGGGGTAAATTTGAAGGGGAGGTGAACCATGGGAGACTATTGGACTCTGAAAAACAATCTGAGGGGTTTGAAGTGGCAGGGGGGTGGGAGGTTGGGGTACCAGGTAGTGGGTATTATAGAGGGCATGGATTGTATGGAGGCACTGGGTGTGATGAAAAAATAATGAATACTGTTATGCTGAAAATAAATTAAAAAAAAATAAAGTAGGAGTCAGGAAAAGAGAGGAATCTAGAATTCATTGTTTCTTTCCCTCCTTCCTTCCATCAGATTAACTCAGATTTGGTGTGAGTCTCAGTGCTGGCATGAAGGACCTAATGGTATAGAAGCCAAACATGGTGCCTGTCCCCTTGTGGTGGGCAGTCTGACAAGGAATCAGCTTGAATAATCCATGCCACAGCCCCTGCTCTTCTGGCTCCAGTGACTTGACCAGATGAAAGATTCTAGAGAGGCAAGTGTATGTCTGGGTCAGGACACTCAGATGACATGATGAATTTTGTACCTGTTCAGTCTGAAGGGCCTGCGGACATGTCGGTGGAGGTGTCTAGGTGGTCAGGATTTCTGGATGAGGAGGAGCCTTGAGAGAGGTACTTGGGAGGGTGTAAGCCACTGCAGGGGGTGAGACTCTCCAGGGAAAGGGTCTGCCATGAGGAGCGCTCCAAGCTCAGGATATACTTGGGGTTATATCTCCATTTAAGGCACAGATGGAAATGGAGGTGCAGCGAAAAGTGACCACTAAGAAGCAACAGCAAAAACAGAAAGCCATGGAAGCCAGTGCCATGGAATCCACTGGAGGAAAGAACTTCAAGGATGTGGAGATATTTATGGCTAATCAAAGTACCCTATGATATGGATTAAACTAGCACTGACTAGATTTCAGCTCTGGTGTCTTCACCTTGCCAATACAACATGGCTGGGGTCCAAATAGCCAAGGCCACCACAGCCCACGTCCTGGATGAGCCCTGAGCTCTGGGAGCCTAACCATGGAGTTTGTGGAGTTCAGATACCTCCAGTTAGAGTGGAGCAGGAGACCAGAGGCCATGCTGCCTGCCCTCCCAGTGAGCCAGTAGTGCTCTGACTGACCTGGCCAAGAGACTTGACTCACACCACAGACCAGTGTGGCCCCTTCCTCCATGCCATGCTAACAGTACTCTATCAGCTTCTGAAGGTAGGATTGGTGGTTCTGCAGCCCATGGCTGTGTCCTGGTCTAGAGGGTTGCCTATCTTCATCTTCCTCACCTCTTCTACCTGTGGAGTCCTCCCAGTCAGGTCCTGGTCAGGGACCATGGTTTCTGATGATATTTCCAACCTGACCCACCTAATAGGTTTGCATGTTTGGTGACCAGCCACTAGGCCCTGAAGAAAGTCCACACACCCTCAGGACAATCTCTATTCTGGTTGCAAATCTGCCTTCCAGGCTGATACCCCAAATGCCTCCAATGTGCAAGGACCCCCAAGCCTAGCATCAGACAGGCTGAGAAAACAGAGGTGTCCTGGGATAGGGTGAGGGCCAGACATGGGTCAACAAAGAATGTGTCCCTATAGTGGTCCTACACCCAGCTTCATAGGCTGAGAAGCTGAGAGATCACTTGTCTGGGCCCTCCAGAATATGGAGTGAGGGTGGGGCAGGGAGACACACATACTGCCACAATTCCCTGGTGACAAGAGGAAAAGACTAAGTGAAGAAGTCTGGGGCTTGAGTCCATCCACTCCTCCCACATCTTCCTGCTTCAAAGCACAGCTTCAAGGTCCCCTCCTCTGGAAAGGTTCCCTGTTGCCTCAGCCAGCCTAAAGGTATGTCTAGGATTTTCCCCTTGGAGACATAGGTTTTGGTCTCCACAAAAGATGTGCTATATGGTATCTGATGGATTCTGGGGCTGGATGCAGAGAGTCAGAAAAGCCCTTGAATATGATATGCTGTGCTATGGAAAAGAACTTAGATGGCACAACCAGTGGGAGGTAGACACCAGACCTGGGTTCCTGGCTGCGGTTCACTCCTCCTGTTTTTGCCACCTCTCTCCAGGCTTCTTCCTCAGTTTCTTAAGACCAAACAAGGTCATTTCCACCCTCACTCTAGGTGCATCAAGGTCAGGCCTGATTGGCTGCCTCCTCCTCTGAGGCAGGTCTACTTTACCCCTCCATTCAGGCTTTATACCCCCCAGCCAGTCCTAATCAGAAGACACTCAAGCCCCAAAGGACCAGCCCCTACCCTCTCACCAAGGACCCCTTAGTCCTTCTGTGCTGAAGGGAGTCCCTATCCCTGCTGTTCTCCCATTCCCTATTCCCACCTGGCCACCAACTCTTCCCTACCCCCACCTCCATCCCTAGGATGCCAAAAGCAATAATGCTGAGTGTCTTGGATGTGCCTCTCACTTCCCATATTTGGGAGTTGAAACTACCTTGATAATTCTCCTGGGATTCTGACCCCTACCCTCACCCTGTGGGGGTTTGATGACTCCTTTGCAGAACTGGAGGGGACCAGGGCTTGCCCAGCTATGTTCTCCACAACTACACCCACTCAGTGAGCTACCACCTAATGGTCCTCCATCATGACTTCCCACCTGTGCCCCAGATTCAGCTAGTCTTATGCTGGGCCTGAGCAAAGGACTCTCAAAGGACTTATGAGCAAAGGACTTGCCCACCAGGCTGCCCAGCTCCCAAACTACAGTGGGAGTAGGTTATGCATTGCATTCATTTCTCATTGGGATAGGGTTGAATCTGGGCTAACCTGTGACTTGTTTGGGCAGGCAGAATGTGGCATAAGCAAACTTGAGGGGTCTCAAGAAGCCTCTACATTCCTGTTCTCACTCTTAGGAGTCCTGCCATTGGCCTAGCATGTGTCTGAGCACACACTACAGGATGAAGAACTGCAGGGACAAAGATGAGCCATCCCAGTGCAGCCACCAAGTGCCCCTGCTGACTGCAGACGCACGAGCAAGCTCAGACTAACCTGGGCTGGTGCCCACAGTGCCCACCCACAGGACCATGACTGCATGAATGGCTGTTACCCAAAGCCATCAAGTTTTGGGAGTAGATTGTCATGTGGCAAAAACTGTTACACTCCCTTCTAGAAATCCTGTTTCTTTCCTCACTGCCTTTCACATTTTTACCCGTTACCCAAGACCCTCTCCAGAACTCCTTCCTAACAACTGCCTTGCCTTGTCCCAGTCCTGCTCTGTCTTTTTTCCTGACTTCCTAAATACAGTTTTTGACAGCACATAGGGACTGTGCTCCAGCATCTTCCCTCATATCAGCTGGGATCAGACTTTGCTCACCAGGATGTGGGGAAGGGTTCTTGACTGAAGCTTAGCCAACCAGAGCTCTGCAGGCCCTACAATCACTGAATGGACCAGGGATGGACCTGGAACCCAGTAAACCAACCAACATCCTCCCCCACAGCTTTTTCCAACAGAGCCAGTGGGGACACAGTAATCTCCACTCTGGTCCTGTGTTGTAAGAATGTAGGACAGGCTGTGAGTGCCACACCCCAACTTCTTTACCTGTGAGTACCCACCCGCCTCTCATAGCTGCTGCTGGTCCCAGGTCCCAGGGAGACCTCTTCTAGCCCACAAACACTCACAGCCAGCAACTGTTGACAGGAGATAAAAGCCTGACCCCTTGACCCCAGGGGTATACCTAAGAGGTATCATTTGTGCTCCAGGGCCTCTATCTGTGGGTCAGGCTAGGGCCGGATGTCACTTTGAGACCATGTCCTGTCTCTGTCCTCTCTGGTCCCTCCTACTTCCAGGCTTCCCCTGACAGCTCACCCACAGTGAGCCAGATCCAGGCTAAGGGTTCACTGTTGGGGAGCTGACCTAAGACAGGCCCTTTTTGGTTATGTCAGTTTGAGCTGCAGGGTTACTATTTCTTGCTAAAATAATAAAAAACATGTGAAAAAAGATACAATTTTGCCTGAGGCTTTCCTGAATCAGATGGACAGTGTCCGACTTCACCGGGTCCAGCCCCGCCTCCCTGCTCCCTACCCCTGAAGCACAGGTGGCCGTCCCAGTGAAGACTCTGCAGCAGAACTTACCACCTTCTGTACAAACTGGTCATGGATCGAGTCCTCTACAAAAAGCTGTCCTGCTGCAATGCAGTTTTCCCCCTTTGGAGAATGGATAAGGATGCTGGCTCACAACTGCCCCTGGGGTGCCAGTCCCCCATATACCACCAGGCCCAGCTACCACCTTCTTATAGGGAAGGGGAGGAATATGTGTGTCCTAATCTCCAACGGGATGGCAGCCCAGGCCCAGCCAGCAATGGACATATAGGCTCTCTCATTCTTCAGTCACCTCAAGAGGACAGATGAGTCCCATCCCCTGGGGGGAAACCTGTGTCCACGTTACAGAGAGTGGAGGACAAGAAGGAGTAAAGAGGAGACCTTGTATGCAGGCATGCTCCCTGGGGTGATGCAGGAGGAGTCAGAGTCCACACTCTTGGGGCTGAGCCTGGAGAATCTGTTAGCATGGAGCAGGCAGCAGATGGCAGGCAAAGGCAGGCAGACAGCCCCCTGTCTTGATAGGGAATGTGTGACAGCCTAGACCTGAGAGATCTCTTGACAGCAGTCCAGAATAAGTGTCCTCGGAGGCTCAAGGGAGCCTTCATTTTGGGCCTGGAAGCCCTATTTGGTGGTGGGGGGGGGAGGGGACAGTGTGGGGGCAAGGGAGGAGCAAGAGCTTGACTATCCTGGCAGCTGGGATTGCACTGCCCAATTAAATGGCCTGGGGCTTTGGCCCTGAAGTAATGGCCTTGGCACTGGTGCCAAGACCCTTTGCAAATGGATTTGCCTCTCTCAGTTTCCCTATCTGAAGCTGCACACCCTTTCATGTCTATGCTGGGCATCACATTGTCCCCTAAGGCACAGCGAGACTTAGAGGGAATGAGGCATATTTGGACACCTGGTTGAGCTGACTTGTTCCCACAGGTGTGGAAAGGGGGACTAAGGCATAACAATGACAATGAAAACATGAACAAAAGAACCACTGACACACAGCACCCGCCACATCTTCTTAGTCCTTCAGACTTCATAGCTTGTTGAATCCCTGTAATAACCATACGCGTGTTCTCCCTATGATATAGGTGAGAACACGAAGCCTAGAAACATTGAGTAACTTGCCTGAGACTGCCCAGTGAGTCAGTGGAGGAGCTGGGCAAGTGGATACGGGAAAAACAAAAAGTTGTCATGCTGATTTTAGAACAGATGGAACTGTGGCTTTCATTTATCACTCTGTGAAGCTGATCTCAGTAATTCTGATAGATATGAAACTTCTTGAGAAATGTGTTTCCTGGAAGGCATATGTTACTCCTTGTCCCCTAGGTCCCTTCCTGCAAGTCTATGCCAAATATGTGAGTTTGACTGTAGAATCAGAGATGGGTGCCCCACCTCCACCCCCCAGGCAGGCCCTCACCATCTGCACAGCCTTGCTGAGGTCACAGTCAGCAAAGATGATGAGGGGCGACTTCCCTCCCAGTTCCAGGGACAACTTCTTCACGTTACTCAGGATGCAACTGAAAGCGACAGATTGGTAGGGCTGGGTCCCTGGGAGACTGAGACATGGGGGTTCCAAATGGAGGGGCCAAAGGAAGCTGCAAGGCATGCTTTGCTCAAAAAGCAAGCAGGGGCTCAAGCTGGAGGGGGACAAGATGGTGGGGAAGTAGGAGGAGGAGCTTTTTCAACCTGTACCCCAAAGTGAGTTGATTACCTACCAAAGAACTCCCATGAAATCAGCCTGAGATCAGAATTATACATGTCTGGATCTCTGCAGGGGCAGAAGACGTCAGTGGGCAGGTAAAGTGGAGTGGGAATGGCGGACAGATATTGGAAGATGAACAAAAGGGGGAGGGAGCCACCAGAGGTGACCGATTAGAAAGTAATACCCCAATATGAACGAGAGTGCCCTGCGTCTGGGGACCAGCATTAATTTGGAGACTGGTTGAAAGCACTCCAAAAGAGCAAAAGATCATGGGGGGAAATTGTGGGAATCAGGGCGGCTAGGGACAGGGACTTAAGTCCCCGGTCCCAGGACAGCCTCCCCTGGCGCTGAGGCAGAAAGAGTGTGGTGGAGAAACCAGTTCTTGGTCCCTAAGCTGCCAGCGCGCCTGAGAATGCGTGGGTTCTGGCTCCTGTGAGGGGATGGGAGCCACGCAGGTCAGCAAAATGCGCGAGCCCTGCTACAAAGCCTGAGATATGCGCGCACGTCCGTCATACTTCCCTGAGAGAGTTACAAACGCCTGGCTGGTGCTCTTTGACCTGTGCCATTGTTTCAGAGCCTAAGACGTGCATCCCAATCTCTCCCCTGACAGAGGTGCGCAAAAGCCCGGCCTGGTGCTTTCGGACCTGTGCCCCATCCTCAGTATCTGAGATGCACGCGCGACCCATAGCCACCCCTGAAAAAGGTGCGTGCAAGCCGGGCACTCTTAGACCCAGAAAGACCAGGCACTCCCAGCCCCGGCCAGTGGGAAAATCTCAGTGTGCGATTGCTGCTTGGAACCTCTCTGGCGGTCAGGAGCTCCCAGACAGCCGCCACTGCCTTGGCTTTGGGTACAAGCAAAAGATCCTGCGTTCCCAGGGACCGCGACTTGGAACCTGCTCTGCCAGCCGCCAAGGGGGAACTTATTTCGGCTCTGCACCCAGACTGAGGCTTCTCTCTGAGAGGGAGATAAGGGTGCGGTTTGTTTTCCTCTAAACCTACAAAAACCATCAAAAGCGGTCAAGGTGAGAGAAAAAAAAAAAGTGAACAAACAAAAACTGCCAGAGAACAAAAGCCTGAAAAAAACCAGATTCCTCAGAGGCCACCCCCTTGAGGGGGGCGGGAGAACTTAACTCAGGAAAAATCATTGACTGACAACCCACGTGGCAGGCCCCTTCCCCAAAAAACAAACCACAAAGAAAAAAAAAAAGAGAGAGAGAAAAAAAAAGGACTACAAGAGAACAACCACTAAAACTTTTATTTTTCACTCGTTCCCACTATTCTGGTTTATTTTTTTTTTTTACACATAGGTAATTTTTTTAACCTATTTACCATCACAGCAAACTGTACAGTACATAAAATTCCATAATAACCTTCTAACCTGAACTTTTTGATACATACACCTATGTTTTTCTTTTGCATTTCTATTTTTTGAATTTCTTTTTTTAAATTTTAGTTTAGTTTAGTCTAGTTTATTCCTTTTTATTTTTATCTTCTAATATTCATATAGAGTTAAACTTCAAAGTAATCCCCTTTCCCCAATCAATACTACCCTATAGGTAAACCAATTTTTTTCCCCCTTTGTCTTAGGAAAGTTGAGTCCTTTAACAAAGATATCAAGATACTTCCAGGAAGAATCAAAACAACCTTCCTCACACACACTGAGAACTTATAACCACTCTTCCCATCTTCTTCTTCCACCAGTGTTTCTGTGTTTTTGTTTGTCCTGATAGTATATAAACCTTACACTTGGGGTTCTTTTTGACGAGGTTCTTCCTTTATTTGCATATATTTTTTTTTCTCTTGTCATATACTTGTATCAGTCTTTTTGTTTGTCTGTTTTTGTTTGTGCACTTCATAAATCTTACCTCGGGGCCCATCTGGGCTGAACCTTCTCTTTCATCTTCCCTTTTGTTCCTGTCTCTCTCTTTTTTTTTCTTTTCTTTTTTTTTTCCTTCTCTTTTTCTTTT
The DNA here is from genome assembly GCF_009829155.1 of Mustela erminea. Classification (NCBI taxonomy): domain Eukaryota; kingdom Metazoa; phylum Chordata; class Mammalia; order Carnivora; family Mustelidae; genus Mustela; species Mustela erminea. The sequence goes on along the minus strand of NC_045614.1, from coordinate 69,469,271 downwards.
CCTTTGTCTCTCGTTTGGGTAGGGAATCCTGATTGCTCAGAAGTGTTCCAGGGTGCACCTTGACTGCACCACGGTTGATATATCCAGCTACATCTGTTCAGTCATCTCCCACCAAAATGACTAGGAGGAGGAATGCCCAACAGAAGAAAAATACAGAGGATGGACCTTCTGCAACAGAGCTAATGGCTATCAACATAGACAATATGTCGGAAAGAGAATTCAGGCTAACAAATATCCAGGCAATAGCTAGGTGGGAGAAAGCCATGGATGACCAAACGGAATTGATTAGGGCCAAGCTGAAAGCAACCAGAGATGATCTTCACAATGTTAGGGAGGAGCTTAAAGCTACCAGGGAGGAGGTTCACAATGCTCTCAATGAGTTCCAATCTAATCTAAACTCTCTCAAAGCTAGGGTAACTGAGACAGAAGATAGAATTAGTGATCTGGAGGACAAACAGATAGAGAGAAAGGATCAGGAGGAAGCCTGGAACAAACAGCTTAGAAACCACGAAAACAGAATCAGGGAAATAAATGATGCCATGAAACGTTCCAACGTCAGAATTATTGGAATCCCAGAAGGGGAGGAGAAAGAAAGAAGTTTAGAAGATATAGTGGAACAAGTCCTTCATAAAAATTTTCCCAATCTCACGAATGGAACCAGCGTTCATGTGCTAGAGGCTGAACGGTCTCCACCCAAGATTATACATTCCAAAAAAAACATCATGACACCTGATAGTCAAATTGAGGAATCATGATTGTAGGTATAATCTCTTGAGAGCCACTAGGACAAAGAGGCTCCTTACTTACAGAGGAAAGCCCATCAGAGTAACGTCAGACCTGTCCACAGAGACCTGGCAAGCCAGGAAAAGCTGGCAAGATATATTAAGGGCACCAAATGAGAAGAACATGCAGCCAAGAATACTATACCCAGCAAGACTGACATTCAAAATGGATGGAGAGATAAAGAGTTTCCAAGACCAGCAAGGCTTAAAAGACCATGCAACCACCAAGCCTACAGTGCAGGAAATATTAAGGGGGGTTCTATAAAAAAGGAAAAATCCTAAGAATAGCATTGAACAGAAATATAGAGACAATCAACAGAAAGAAAGACTTCAAAGGTAACACAATGTCAATAAAAATGTATCTATCAATAATCACTCTCAATGTGAATGGCCTAAATGCACCCATAATATGACACAGGGTTGCAGATTGGATAAAATGACAGGGCCCATCCATATGTTGTCTACAAGAGACCCATTTTGAACCTAAAGATACACCCAGAATGAAAGTGAAGGGATGGAGAAGCATTTTTCATGTCAATGGGCCTCAAAAGAAGGCTGGGGTAGCAAATGTCATATCAGATAAAATAGACTTTAAACTAAAGACTGTAGTCAGAGATACAGAAGGACACTACATAATCCTTAAAGGGACTATCCACCAAGAAGATATAACAATTGTAAATATCTATGCTCCCAATATGGGAGCAGCCAATTACATAAGAAAACTGTTAAGATAAAGAGTCATATTGATATGTATACACTAATCGTAGGAGATCATAACATGCCTCTCTCAGAAACAGACAGATCATTGAAGCAGAAAATCAATAAAGAAATAAGAACATTAAATGACACATTGGACCAGATGGACCTCATAGATATGTACAGAACATTCCACCCTAAAACAACAGAATACTCATTCTTCTCAAGTGCACATGGAACCTTCTCCAGAATAGGCCACATACTGGGTCACAAATCAGGACTCAACTGATACCAAAAGACTGAGATTATTCCCTGCATATTCTAAGATCACAATGCTTTGAAACTGGAGCGCAATCACAAGGAAAAGTTCAGAAGGAACTCAAACACCTGGAAGCTAAAGGCCACCTTGCTTAAGAATGCTTGGATCAACCAGGAGATCAAAGAAGAACTGGAACAATTCATGGAAACCAATGAGAATGAAGACAATTCGGTCCAAAACCTATGGGATACAGTAAAGGCGGTCCTAAGGTGGATATACTTAGCCATCCAAGCCTCTCTCAAAATAATTGAAAAATCCAGAACACAGCAGCTGTCTCTACACCTTAAAGAACTGGAGAATCAACAACAAATCAAACAAACTCCACACATAAGAAGGGAAATCATCAAGATTAGAGCTGAGATCAATGAGGTAGAAACCAGAGATACAGTAGAACGTATCAATGAAACTAGAAGCTGGTTTTTTGAGAGACTCAGTAAGATCGATAAACCATTGGCCACACTAATCCAAAAGAAAAGAGAGAAAGCCCAAATTCATAAAATTATGAATGAAAAGGGAGAGATCACAACTACCACCGAGGAAGTAGAAACAATCATCAGAAGTTATTATCAACAGTTATATGCCAATAAGCTAAGCAACCTAGACGAAATGGATGCATTCCTGGAAAACTATAAACTCCCAAATTTGAACCAGGAAGAAATCGACAACCTGAATAGACCGATATCTAGTAACGAGATTGAAGCAGTGATCAAAAAAATCCCAAAAAACAAGAGCCCAGGACCTGACGGATTCCCTGGCGAATTCTACCAAACTTTCAAAGAAAAAATAACACCTATTCTCCTGAAGCTGTTTCAAATAATTGAAGCAGAAGGAAAACTTCCAGACTCTTTCTATGAAGCCAGCATTACCCTGCTCCCCAAACCAGGCAAAGACCCTACAAAAAGGGAGAATTTCAGACCAATATCACTGATGAATATAGATGCTAAGATTCTCAACAAGATCCTAGCCAACAGGATCCAACAGCACATTAAAAAGATTATTCACCATGATCAGGTGGGATTCATCCCTGGGCTACAAGGATGACTCAACATTCGCAAATCAATCAATGTGATACAACAAATTAATATGAGAAGAGAGAAGAACCACATGGTCCTCTCAATTGATGCAGAAAAAGCATTTGACAAAATCCAGCATCCGTTCCTGATGAAAACGCTTCAAAGTACAGGGATAGAGGGAACATTCCTGAACCTCATCAAATCTATCTATGAAAGACACACAGCAAATATCATCCTCAATGTTGGAAAAAGCTTGCAGCCTTCCCGTTGAGATCAGGAACACGACAAGGATGCCCACTCTCACCACTCTTGTTCAACACAGTATTAGAAGTCCTAGCAACAGCAATCAGACAACAAAGAGAAATAAAAGGTATCCAAATTGGCAATGAAGAAGTCAAACTCTCTCTCTTCACAGATGACATGATTCTTTATATGGAAAACCCCAAAGACTCCACCCCCAGACTACTAGAACTCATACAGCAATTCAGCAACGTGGCAGGATACAAAGTCAATGTACAGAAATCAGTGGCTTTCTTATACACTAACAATGAAAATACAGAAAGGGAAATTAGAGAATCCATTTACTATAGCACCAAGAACCATAAGATACCTGGGAATAAACCTAACCAAAGAGGTAAAGGATCTGTATACGAGGAACTACAGAACACATGAAAGAAAGTGAAGAAGACACAAAAAGATGGAAGACCATTCCATGCTCTTGAATCGGAAGAATAAACATTGTTAAAATATCTATACTGCCTAGAGAAATCTATCCTTTTAATGCCATTCCATCAAAATTCCACCGGTATTTTTCAAAGAGCTGGAGCAAATAATCCAAAAATTTGTATGCAATCAGAAGAGACCCCGAATCACTAAGGTTGAAAAGAAAAACAAAACTGGGGGCATCACGTTACCTGATTTTAAGCTTTACTACAAAGCTGTGGTCACCAAGACAGCATGGTACTGGCATAAAAACAGACACATAGACCAGTGGAACAGAGTAGAGAGTCCAGATATGGACCCTCAACTCTATGGGCAAATAATCTTCAAAAAAAAAAAAAAAAAAAAAAAACGGGAAAAAATACACAGTGGAAAAAAGACAGTCTCTTCAAGAAGTGGTGTTGGGAAAACTGGACAGCTATATGTAGAAGAATGAAACTCGACCATTCTCTTACACCATACACAAAGATAAACTCAAAATGGGTAAAAGACCTCAACATGAGACAGGAATCCATCAGAATCCTAGAGGAGGACATAGGCAGTAATCTCTTCAATGTCAGCCACTGCACGTTCTTTCAAGATATGTCTCCAAAGGCAAAGGAAACAAAAGCGAAGATGAACTTTTGGGACTTCATCAAAATCAAAAGCTTCTGCACAGCAAAGGAAACAGTCAAGAAAACAAAGAGGCAACCCACGGAATGGGAGAAGATATTTGCAAATGATAGTACAGACAAAAGGTTGATATCCAGGATCTATAATGAACTCCTCAAACTCAACACACACAAAACAGAAAATCTTATCAAAAAATGGGCAGAAGATATGAACATACACTTCTCCAATGAAGACATACCAATGGTTATCAGACACATGAAAAAATGTTCATCATCACTAGCCCTCAGGGAGATTCAAATTAAAACCACATTGAGATATCACCTTACACCAGTTAGAATGGCCAAAATTAACAAGACAGAAAACAATATGTGTTGGAGGGGATGTGGAGAAAGGGGAACCCTCTTCCACTGTTGGTGGGAATGCAAGTTGGTGCAGCCTCTGTGGAGAACAGTGTGGAGATTCCTCAAGAAATTAAAAATAGAACTTCCCTATAACCCTGCAATTACACTCTTGGGTATTTACCCCAAAGATACAGATGTAGTAAAAAGAAGGGCCATCTGTACCCCAATGTTTATAGCAGCAATGGCTACAGTCGCCAAACTATGGAAAGAACAAAGATGTCCTTCAATGGACAAACGGATAAGGAAGATGTGGTCCATATACACTATGGAGTATTATGCCTCCATCAGAAAGGATGAATACCCAACTTTTGTAGCAACATGGACGGGACTGGAAGAGATTCTTCTGAGTGAAATAAGTCAAGCAGAGAGAGTCAATTATCATATGGTTTCACTTATTTGTGGAGAATAACAAATATCATGGAGGACAAGGTGTGTTAGAGAGGAGAAGGGAGCTGAGGGAAATTGGAAGGGGAGCTGAATCATGAGACACTATGGACTCTGAAGAACAATCTGAGGGGTTTGAATTGGCGGGTGGGTGGGAGGTTGGGGTACCAGGTGGTGGGTATTATAGACGGCATGGATTGTATGGAGGCACTGGGTGTGGTGAAAAAATAATGAATACTGTTATGCTGAAAATAAAAAAATTAATTTTTTAAAAAATCAAGCAGGGTGTCAGAAGGAGCTTCTCCCCACTCCTGTGCTCATCAGCTCTCCCTAACTTTCTCCCCTTGCCACAGTGCTGCCTTTCTCCTCTTCCACACCCAGGCCCACACCCACTACAAGAGTCTTTGCTCACACAGCCCTCTCTGGATCACTCCTCCTTCAGATATCCTCAAGGCTGGTTCCTCAATTCATTCTGGCCTCTGTTCCGTCCCCTTGCTGGGGTACTTGCCCGACTGCCTTCTATAAGTGGCATGGCCCTGTGCTCTGTGCCTGCTGTGCTTTGCTGCACATTTTACTTGTGTCCAACCCTGCCCATCAAAGCACAAGTCCCAACGGGGCAGGCAGGCATTTGTCTGGTCATGCAGCAGTGTTTTGTAAATATCCAATGAATAAACCAAACACAGAACCAGTCCCCAGTTAGGGCAGCTGCTGTGCCACAGGGACTCTGGCACTTCAGATTCTCAGTGACAGGTGCAAACAGAGAGAATCTGGGAATCCTATGCATGCTACATGGTGGGCACAAAGTGGACTCACTGATACTGTCCCCTTAAGGGACACCCAAAGGACTGGCCCAAGGAAAGACAGGCATGGCACAGGGTCATGGGGGGGGGGGATTGCGCTCCTCACTCAGGACTGACCCAGGAAGAGGGCTTCCTTCTCAGGCACCAGCCACAGCAGTCTTGGAAAGCCTCCAGAAGATGGCAGTACCACAATGACAGGATGCCTACCCAAGCCCTCCTGTCCTGAAGTCCTCAGTCCTGACATTTACTGAGCCCTCTCTCTGGCCTTAGCATGCACCCCTATACAGCACAGGGGAGACCAGGTAATAATGACAGGTAAATAAGCCACTGTGACTGCTTGCAGCTACCCTTCCCCTGTGTCCATCAGTCCTGCACCATGGTCAGCCTCCCTCTCTTCAATGTTGAGGCTTGCTCTCCTGCACTCAAAATGAATCAGTACAGCTCCATCTGGCCTCCTCACAGGCTGTGACACCAGCCTCTACTGACCCTAAAAACACACTCCACCAGCCACACTGGCTGTGGCTCCTGACCCAGAAGAGGATCTCATGTAAAGCTGTTGTGATTAACCATGGCACCACTCAGAGTCCAGGCTGCACCCTGGCTCACAGAGCAGGTTTGGGACCCAGGGGTAGAGAATCCCACCTTGTGATGCATAGAGGGGCCCATGGAGAGCAGGATCAGAGCCTGCAGAAGAGTCCAGGGAGAAGAAACACTGCTCTGCATTGGGGACCAGAAGGAGATGTTGTTTTAACACGAGAAGCCTTTCTCTACATGGAATTTTCATATCATAGCTGGACTGCCCCGGCAAGTCTCATGTATGAGTCTTACAACAGAGACAGAGGAGGGTGGTCACATGACCTCACAGAAATGTATCAGTATGCCCAACAGAAGCCCAGCTCCTCTCTATTTGTACATTTCACTCAAGTACAGATGCCTGAAACCTACCCCCTAGATTTCAGCTTCAGTGGGGCGGGGCTTAGGCATCCCATGGTTGTCTTGGGGATGCCAGGGCTACAAGGTACTGTATTGTGGTCCGGCCCTCTCCAAGCTCATCAGCTACATAGACCAGTACCATGGAGAATGCAAACTACCCTTGCTGAACTGGTGGGGAAATTGAGGCTCTGGTCATGTCGTGAATTGGTGACAGAGCCAGGAACGCAACCTCAGCTGCCTGAGACAAGTCCAAGGAGTAAGAGATGACAGGATGTTCTAGAACAGGGCTGTCCAATAGAATAGAACAAATGGGCACCTGGGTGGCTCAGTGGGTTAAAGCCTCTGCCTTTGGCTCAGGTCATGATCCCAGGGTCCTGGGATGGAAACCTGCATTGGGCTCTCTGCTCAGCAGGGAGCCTTCTTCCCTCTCTCTCTTTCCTGCCTCTCTGCCTACTTGTGATCTCTCTGTCAAATAAATAAATAAAATCTTTTTTTTAAAAAAAAAAGAATAGAACAAACACCTCAAATACCAGCCACATATGTAATGGCAATTCTTTATTGGCCACTAAAAAACTAAATTAATTTTGGCCATTCTAACTGGTGTAAGGTGATATCTCAATGTGGTTTTAATCTGAATCTCCCTGAGGGCTAATGATGATGAACATTTTTTCATGTGTCTGATAGCCATTTGTATGTCTTGATTGGAGAAGTGTCTATTCATATCTTCTTCCCATTTTTTGATATGTTTGCCTGTTTTGTGTGTGTTGAGTTTGAGGAGTTCATTATAGATCCTGGATATCAACCTTTTGTCTGTACTGTCATTTGCAAATATCTTCTCCCATTCTGTGGGTTGCCTCTTTGTTTTTTTGACTGTTTCCTTTGCTGTGCAGAAGCTTTTGATTTTGATGAAGTCCCAAAAGTTCATTTTCGCTTTGTTTCCTTTGACTTGGAGACATATCTTGAAAGAAGTTGCTGTGGCTGACATCGAAGAGATTACTGCCTATTCTCCTCTAGGATTCTGATGGATTCCTGTCTCACATTGAGGTCTTTTATCCATTTTGAGTTTATCTTTGTGTACGGTGTAAGAGAATGGTCGAGTTTCATTCTTCTACTTATAGCTGTCCAGTTTTCTCAGGAAACAACATGTGTTGGAGAGGATGTGGAGAAAGGGGAACCCTCTTACACTGTTAGTGGGAATGCAAGTTGGTGCAGCCTCTTTGGAGAACAGTGTGGAGGTTCCTCGAGAAATTAAAAATAGAACTTCCCTATGACCCTGCAATTGCACTCTTGGGTATTTACCCCAAATATACAGATGTCGTGAAAAGAAGGGCCATCTGTACCCCAATGCTTATAGCAGCTATGGCCACGGTCACCAAACTATGGGAAGAACCAAGATGCCCTTCAACGGATGAATGGATAAGGAAGATGTGGTCCATATACACTATGGAGTATTATGCCTCCATCAGAAAGGATGAATACCCAACTTTTGTAGCAACATGGACAGGACTGGAAGAGATTCTGCTGAGTGAAATAAGTCAAGCAGAGAGGGTCAATTATCATATGGTTTCACTTATTTGTGGAGCATAACAAATATTATGGAGGACAAGGGATGTTAGAGAGGAGAAGGGAGTTGGGGTAAATTGGAAGGGGAGGTGAATCATGAGAGACTATGGACTCTGAAAAACAATCTGAGGGGTTTGAAGTGGTGGGGGGGGGTTGGGATACCAGGTGGTGGGTATTATAGAGGGCATGGATTGCATGGAGCACTGGGTGTGGTGAGAAAATAATGAATACTGTTTTTCTGAAAATAAATATACTGAAAAGATTTTTAAAAAAACTAAATTAAATTTCTTTAAGTTTTAAAAGAAAACAATGAAAGTAATTCTAACATGTTTTATTTAACTCTATTAATTAAAAATATCATTTCAACTTGCAATCAATATAAGAAGTTATTAACGAGGCACCTTGTATACTAAGTTTTCAAAATCCAGTGGACCTTTTACACTTGAAGCAGATCTCAGAACAGAGCAGCTCTGTCACACTTGTGCTTATGGCCCCAAATTGCACTGAGTCTTCAGCAGCACCGTGGTCTGAGTGTGCTCCACAGAGTAGCTGCACCAATCTCACCAAGAGCTTGTCAGAAACCCAGAGTCACAGACTCTGTGACCCAGAGACACAGAGTCACAACCTGCGTGAAGCTCACACACAGCACTGTCTATATCCCAACACTGTGATCAGATGTACCCTCAACCACCTACCTCTTCATGATGTGTTTTCCCACCTCTGTGGAACCTGTGAACCTAATTTTCCGCACACTAGGATAGTCTAAGTGTCTCTGGCCAATCAGTGAGCCTATAGGTGAGAGTGGGTAAGGGGTCAGGAGGTTGCCAGGTGCTGAGGGGGAGGTACAAGCTCCACCCCCCTCCACACATCCATCTTGAGGCCAGAACTCTGGTCGTTGCACCCCAAGTGCTTAGTGCCCTCAGTGCCCAGGGCTCACTGGGCCTCGTTGCCTGCCACAGACAGAATTGTGTCCCCTCAAAATTCATTATGTTGAAGTCGTAACCCCCAGTACCTCAAATCTGACTGTATTTGGAGAAATACAAGTTAAATGAGGCCATCTTCTCTTTTATTCAACACACACTGTCTCCTAAACTGATCCCACCCTGGCTCACCTCTTCAAATGCCATCTTCAGACACACCATCCTCTAAATGTGTCCAGGACCTGGATCGATTAGCGATTCCTCTAACTATTCAGCATCTCCATTTGGATATCTAACAGCCTCTCAAATTCAACATATTTGAAACCAAACTCTTAATCTTCCCCAGATGTGCTCCTCCTCCAGATTCTCCATTTTAGTAAACAAACCTCTCATTGAAAGCGGTTATTGAAGCCAAGAACATGGGAGTCAGTCCTGACACTTCACCCCCTCAACTTGTCAATTGCCCAGTCCTGGGCTTCTCCACCCACCCAGTCCCTCCATTTCCACAGCCCCCTTGCCTCCAAGCTCATAAAACTGCATGTGCCCAGGTGCACCTGTAAAGATTCTGGTTTAGTAGGTTTTGAGTAGGATACTTGCATCTTCTCCATATAGTTAAAGTTCTACATATCGTTAAAGCTCCAAATATAGTTGAAGCTCTATAAGTGATTTTTTTAAAAAGATTTACTTATTCATTTTAGAGAGAGAGAGAGAAAGCAAAAGCACAAGTGTGGGAAGGCACAGAGGGAGATACTCTTTAAGCAGACTTCCCACTGAGTGTAGAGCCCGACACAGGGCTCCATCCCATGACACATGAGATCATGATCTTAGCCAAAACCAAGAGCCAGATGTTTAATCAACTGAGCCACCCAGATGCCACAGTTCTCTAAGTGATTTTGATACTAAGAAAATAACTACTTGGGAAAGAAATATTTGCAAAAGATATAAACTGATAAAGGACTGTTATCCAAAATAGACAAAGAGCTCAACAATAAGAAAATAACCCAATTAAAAAATGGGCCAAATATCTGTACACACACCTCATCAAAGAAGATATACAATGAGAGACTATGGACTCTGTAAAACAATCTAGGGGTTTGAAGTGGCGGGGGGTGGGAGGTTGGGGGAACCAGGTGGTGGGTATTAGAAAGGGATATGGATTGCATGAAGCACTGGGTGTGGTACAAAAACAATGAATACTGTTATGCTGAAAATAAATAAATTTCAAAATATATATATTTAATTAATTTTAAAAAAGAAGATATATGAAAAAAAAAGATATATGGATGGCAAATGAGTATGTGTAAAGATGCTCAACATATATGATTAGAGATTACAAATTAAAACAACACAGCACACTTTTAAAAATAGCCAAAATCCAAAATGCTGACAGCACCAAATGCTGGAGAGGATATAGAGCCACAGGAATTCTCATCCATGGTTGTGAGAATACAAAATGGTACAACTGCTTTAGAAGACAGTTTGGCCATTTCTTACAAAAGTAAACATAACCGGGCACCTGGGTGGCTCAGTGGGTTAAGCCTCTGCCTTTGGCTCAGGTCATGATCTCGGGGTCCTGGGATCAAGCCCCACATTGGGATCTCTGCTCAGCAGGGAGCCTGCTTCCCTCTCTCTCTCTCTGCCTGCCTCTCTGCCTACTTGTGATCTCTGTCAAACAAATAAATAAAATCCTTTAAAAAAAAAAAAAAGTAAACATAACCTAACCCTAAGATCCATCCATCACACTCCTTGGTACTTACCAATTGAGTTGAAAACTTGTGTACATAAAATGCTGCACAAAAATGTTATTAGCAGGTTTATTCATAGCTGCCAAAACATGGAAGCAACTGATATGTCCTTCAGTAGGTGAACAGATAAATAACCGAACAATGGGATAATATTCAGCATTAAGAAAAAATTAGCTATCAAGCCATGAAAAGATGTGGAGAAACTTAAATGCATATTACAAAGTGCAAGAAAAGACTGTAAAGTCTGTAAAGACTATATACCCTATGACCCCTACTATATGACATTCTAGAAAAGGAAATATTACAAAGACAGTAAGATTGGTGGCTGCCGGGGACTGGAGGGAGTGAGGAATAAGTAGGCAGACCACAAGGAAGTTTTAGAGTAATGACACAACTCTGTATGCCACAATGGTAGAAGCATGTCACTACATATTTGTAGGATGTTGATAGTGAGGGAAGCTGTGTGCATAGGGGGTATGAGGTATATTGGAACTCTCTACACTTTCCACTCAATATTTCTGTGAACTCTAAACTGCTCTGAAAAATAAAGTGTATTTACTACTACTATTACTACTACTACTAATAATAATATCACTGTTTTATGCTAGCAAAGAAATATTTTTAAGAAGGTATCATATAGGGGTGCCTGGGTGGCTCGGTGGGTTAAGCCGCTGCCTTCGGCTCAGGTCATGATCTCAGGGTCCTGGGATCGAGTCCCACATCGGGCTCTCTGCTCGGCGGGGACCCTGCTTCTCTCTCTTTCTCTCTCTCTCTCTCTCTCTCTCTCTCTCTCTCTCTCCTTGCCGGCCTCTCTACCTACCTGTGATCTCTCTCTGTCAAATAAATAAATAAAATCTTTAAAAAAAAAAAAAAAAAGAAGGTATCATATATTGGATTACAAAGAAATTCTCCATTTTAAAGATTTTGTTTTTAAGTAATCTCTACACCCAGTGTGGGGCTAGAACTGACAATCCTGGGATCAAGAGTTGCATGCTCCACTGACGGACCTGGCCAGGTGCCCGAGAAATTTTCCATTTCAGAAAGCAGAATGTTCACATCTATTATGGGTTAGGTTGTGTCTTACCCCATTCATGTGTTGATATTCTAACGCCCCAGGCCCTCAGAATGTGACTTTACTTGCTCTCTTGTTGGTGGTGCTTTGTTTTGGCAGCACTAGCAAACAAATACACAGGCCATATTATCTAATCATAACATAATAAAACTAGAAATATAAGAGAATTTTATTTTTTTATCTTTTCTCACATTTTTTAAATTTATTTTTTATTTTCAGCATAAGAGTATTCATTATTTTTGCACCACACCCAGTGCTCCATGCAATCCATGCCCTCTATAATACCCACCACCTGGTACCCCGACCTCCCACCCCCCACCCCTTCAAAACCCTCAGATTGTTTTTCAGAGTCCATAGTCTCTCATGGTCTATCTCTTCTTCCAATTTCCCCCAACTCCCTTCTCCTCTCTAACTCCCCATGTCCTCCATGCTACTTGTTATGCTGCACAAATAAGTGAAACCATATGATAATTGACTCTCTCTGCTTGACTTATTTCACTCAGCATAACCTCTTCCAGTCCTGTCCATGTTGCTACAAAAGTTATAAGAGAATTTTAGAAAAAAACTTGGAACTTCTTTTAGTCTTTTTACTTACTGGATCAGAGAAGATAACAAAACTACAGTTGCATGTTACTTAAGAATAATAAAAATAGAAGAGGCAAGATGGTGGAGTATGGGACCCCATTTCAACTGATCCCCTTAATTTAGCTGGATATCTACCAAATAATCTGAACACCCATGAAAGAAGTCTGAGATGTAAAAATACATAATCTGGATCTCTACAAGCAGATAAGCACTATTTTTTGCAAGGTAGGAAATGCAGAGTGGGGAGATATTGGAAGATAAACAGAAGGAGGAGGGAGCCACCATAAGCTGGTGCCTGGAAAGTGATACAACCCCAGAGCACAAAATCAGAACCCTTAGAAATCTGCTCTAAGGAGTGACATCCCTCTCGGAAAGGGGATCTGGAAAGGAGAAGGCACAATTCTAGGAGAGCATTGTGCTCTTGGGATAGGGGAAGCTTCAGAGCCAAAGGGGCTTCCTGGACCAGCAGAGTACCCAAGCAGTGGAACCAGGAAGCAGCTTATGGTCAGTGAGCCCAGGAATGGTTTCTCAGCTCAGACCACCACAAACTGCAAGCTGGGTTGGTTGAGAATTGCTCTTCTCTTGAGCAGCCTGAAAAAATCAGGAGCCTGGGCCCACAACCAGACAAAAACTCACAGGGAAGTAGAGGCTTGGAAAGGATTTTAGAACACTGCCCACACAGGATCCAGGGGCTGCGGGAGAGAGGATGAGCCCACAGCCACTCACAGTTTTAAAAGCACAAAGGGCAGGGACAGGCCCAGGCCCCTGGGACAACCTCTGAGTCACTGTGGGCACACACTTTGGGAGGCTATGGTTTTCAATGGTGCATACAGAAAAGGAGACTGTCCTGGAGGGTTTGTTAAAGATAGCAGACTGAATTTTCTGCTCTGGGCCAGAGGTTTGGGTGTGATCACTTTTGCTCTACCCCTCAGAAGGAGCAAAAAAAGTTGCCAGGAGGAAAAAAGCAAAAGAAGACTGGTTTCCACTGAGCCCATTCCCCTGACGGGGGGTGGGGGGAGGGTCAGGGTAACTCCATACACATAGGATTGCCTGAGAAATAGCACATCAGGCCCTCTCCCAGAAACAACTGTAAGAACAAGAGGACAATAACCCTACAGACCACTAAGCCAGTCCTGTAAGAAATATTAAGGGGGATTCTGTAAACAAAGAGAAACCCCAACAATCACATAGACAAGAAAGATTAAGAACATCTATAGAAGAAACAGGGACTTTACAGGCATTACAATGGCACTAAATTCATATTTCAATAGTTACTCTAAATGTAAAAGGGCTGAATATTCCCATCAAAACACAGGGTTTCAGACTGGGTAAAAAAGCAAGACCCATCCATATGCTGTCTACAAGAGACTCATATTGACTCTAAAGACACCTCCAGATTGAAAGTGAGAGGAAGGAGAACCATCTACCACACTAATGGACCTCAAAAGAAAGCCAGGGTAGCGATCTTCATATCAGAAAAATTGGATTTTAAAACAAATACCATAATAAGAGATGTAGAAGGGCACTATATTATACTTAAAGTTTCTATCTAACAAGAAGATCTAACAATTGTAATATTTATGCTCCCAACAGGGGAGCAGTCAATGGTATCAACCAACTAATAATGAAAATTTAAAAAATATATATTAATAATAATATATTAATAGTAAGAGACTTCAACACTCCACTCACAGCATTAGACAAACCATATAAGGAAAAGATCAACAAAGAAACAAGACCCTCAAAAGACACATTGGATTGGATGGACTTTGTAGATACATACAGAACATTTCATTCTAAAACAACAGAATACTCATTCTTCTCAAGGTCACATGGAACTTTCCCCAGAATAGACCACATTCTAGATCATAAATCAGGTCTAAACTAATACCAGAAGATTGGGATTATTCTCTGCATATTTTCAGACCCCATGCTTTGAAACTGGAACTCAATCACAAGAAAACATTTGGAAGGAATTCAAACACTTTGAAGTTAAAGAGCATCCTGCTAAAGAATGAATGGGTCAACAGGAAATTAAAGAAGAGCTTAAACAAGTCATGAAAATGAATGAGAGGTGAAAACACATTGGTCCAAAACCCACGAAATATTGCAAATATTGTCCTAAGGGGGAAATATATAGCCATCCAAGCCTCTCTCAAATAAAGTAGAAAAATCCCAAATGCACAAGCTAACAATAAACCTAAAGGACCTGGAGAAAGAACAGCAAATAAAGCCTAAACCAAGCAGGAGATGAGAAATAATAAAGATTAGAGCAGAAATCAATGAAACAGAAACCAGAAATACAGTAGAACAGAACAATGAAACTAGAAGCTGCTTACGTAAAAGAACAAATAAGATTGATAAACCTCTGGCCAGACTTACCAAAACAAATGAGAATGGACCCAAATTAATAAAATCATGAACAAAAGGGAGGAAGTCATGACTAACAACAAGAAAATAGAAAAAAAAATTAGAAATTATTACCAGTATACACTAAAAAGAAATTTTTTAAAAAAGAAAGAAATTATTACCAGCAACTATGTGCCAACAAATGAAGCAATCTGGAAGAAACAGATGCCTTCCTGGAAAATTATAAACCACCAAGACTGAAACAGGGTAAAACAGACAATCTGAACAGACCAATAACCAGTAAGGAAATTGAAAAATTAATCAAAAACTTTTCAAAACAGAAAAGTCCAGGGCTTCCCAGAAGAATTATACCAAACACTTAAAGAAGAAATTACACCTATTCTACTAAAGCTGTTTCAAAAAAAAATCGAAGAAAAACTTTCAAACTCATTCTATGAGGCCAGCACTAGCCTGATCCCCAAACCAGGCAAAGACCCCATCAAAAAGGGGAATTTCAGACCAATATCCCTGATGAACGTGGATGCCAAAATACTCAACAAGACCAGGTTGGATTTGTTTCTGGGATACAAGGGTTGTTTAACATTTGCAAACCAATGAACATGATAAAGCACTTAATAAAAGAAAAGACATAATCCTCTCAACTGTTGCAAAAAAGCATTTGATGGTATTGGAGACAAGAAGGCGGGGAAGTAGTAGGAGGCGCCGTTTCAACCTGTACCCTAAAGTGAGCTGATTACCTACCAAAGAACTCCGATCACCCATGAAATCAGCCTGAGATCAGAATTATACATGTCTGGATCTCTACAGGGGCAGAAGACACCAGTGGGCAGGTAAAGCGGAGTGGGAATGTCGGACTGATATCAGAAGATAAACAAAAGGGGGAGGGAGCCACCAGAGGCAACTGATTGGAAAGTAATACCCCTAATACGAGAGTGCCCTGCATCTGGGGACCAGCATTAACTTGGAGACAGGTTGAAAGCACACAGAAAGAGCAAAGGATTGCGGGGGGGGGGGAGGGATTGCAAGAATCGGGGTGGCTAGGGACAGGGGCTTAAGTCCCCAGACCCAGGACAGTCTCCCCTGGTGCTGAGCCAGAAAAAGTGCGGTGGAGAAACCAGATCTTGGTCCCTGAGCCGCCAGCGCGCCCGAGAATGCGTGGGGCCTGGCTCCAGTGAGGGTCTGGGAGCCTCACCAGACTGCAGAACACCAAGCCGTGCTAACAGAACCTGAGATGTGTGCGCCCCTCACCCTCCCCTGAGAGAGGTGCGCAAAGGCCCAGCCAGGCATTCTTAGACCCACGCCATTCTACCAGACCCTGAGACACGTGCATGCCCCAAACCCGCCCCTGAGAGAGGTGCATGAAGGCCCAGTCTGGTGCTCTCGGACCCGAGCCCTGCTACCAGAGCCTGAGACGCAGGCGTGACCTACAGCCTCTCCTGAGAGAGGTGCGCTCAAGCCCGGCACTCTTAGACCCAGAAAAACCAGGTACTCCCAGCCCGAGCCAGCGGGAAAATCTAAGTGTGTAATTGCTGCTTGGAACCTCTCTGGAGGTCCGGAGCTGTCCAGACAGCCACCGCTGCTGTGGTTTTAGGTACAAGCAGAAGATCCTGCACCCCCCGGGACCACAAATCGAAACCTGCTCTGCCAGCGGCCAAGGGGGAATTTATATGGGCCCTGCAGCACCCACAGGGGGCCAGACTGAGGCTTCTCTCTGAGAGGGCAGTCAGGGTGCAGTTTGTTTTCCTCTAAACCTACAAAAACCATCAAAAGCAGTCAAGGCAAGAGAAAAAAAAGTGAACAAACATAAAAATCTCCAGAGAACAAAAGCCTGAAAAAATCGGTTTCCTCAGAGCCCACCCCTTTGAGGGGGGCAGGAGGACTTAACTCAGGGATCATCATTGACTGAAAACCCACATAGCAGGCCAGAAAACAACCAGGAAAGAAAAAAAAAAAAAGACTACAAGAGAACAACCACCACTACTTCATAGGACAACTTTTATTTTTAACTTGTTCCCACTATTCTGGTTCTTTTTTTTAAATATAGATAATTTTTTAACCTATTTACCATTACAGTGAATGTCCAGTACATCAAATTCAATAATTACCTTCTAAACTGAACTTTTTGATACATACACCCATGTTTTTCTTTTGCATTTCTATTTCTTAATTTATTTTAAATTTTAGTTTAGTCTAGTTTATTCCTTTTTTATTTTTATTTTATAATATTCATATAGAGTTAAATTTCAAGGTAATCCCTTTTCCCCAATCAATGCTACCCCTATAGGTAAACCAATTTTTAATCCCCCTTTACCTCAGGAAAGATTAGTCCTTTAACAAAGATATCAAGATACATCCAGGAAGAATCAAAACAACCTTCCTCTCCCACACTGAGAATTTATAAGCACTCCCTGATTTTTTCTTCTGCCAGTGTTTCTGTGTTTTTGTGTTGTCCTGATAGTGTATAAAACTTATAACAGCAATCAGACAACAAAGAGAAATAAAAGGTATCCAAATTGGCAATTAAGAAGTCAAACTCTCTCTATTCGCAGATGACATGATTCTTTATATGGAAAACCCAAAAGACTCCACCCCCAAACTACTAGAACTCATACAGCAATTCAGCAACGTGGCAGGATACAAAGTCAATGTACAGAAATCAGTGGCTTTCTTATACACTAACAATGAAAATACAGAAAGGGAAATTAGAGAATCGATTCCATTTACTATAGCACCAAGAACCATAAGATACCTGGAAATCAACCTAACCAAAGAGGTAAAGGATCTGTACTCAAGGAACTACAGAACACTCATGAGAGAAATTGAAGAAGATACAAAAAGATGGAAGACCATTCCATGCTCTTGGATCGGAAGAATAAACATTGTTAAAATGTCTTTACTGCCTAGAGCAATCTATACTTTTAATGCCATTCCGATCAAAATTCCACCCGTATTCTTCAAAGAGCTGGAGCAAATAATCCAAAAATTTGTATGGAATGATAGTATATAAATCTTAAACTTGGGGTTCTTTTTGATGAGGTTCTTCCTTTATTTGCATATATATAATATATTTATATATTTATTATGTTAATTAACCTATTATAATTAATTAATTAATCATAATTATATATTTATTTATATATAATTCATTTATTTATTATAATTATATAATTATAAATCTACAAATATATAATAATTATATTATTATTCATTATAACTAAATATTATAAAATATTTCTAATATATAAATATGTATATAAATAACTATATATCTAAATATATATGTTTTTCTCTTGTCATCTACTTTTATCAGTCTTTTTGTTTGTCTGTTTGTGTTTGTATACTTCATAAATCTTACCTTGGGACCCATTTGGGCTGAACCTTCACTTTCATCTTCCCTTTCGTTCCTGTCTCTCTCTTTTTTTTTCTTTTTTTATTTTTCTTTTCTTTTGTCTCTCATATGGGAGGGGAATCCTGATTGCTCAGAAGTGTTCCAGGGTGCACCTTAACTGCATCATGGTTGATACATCCAGCTACATCTGTTCAGTCATCTCTCACCAAAATGACTAGGAGGAGGAATGCCCAACAGAAGAAAAATACAGAGGATGGACCTTCTGCAACAGAGCTAATGGCTATCAACATAGACAATATGTCGGAAAGAGAATTCAGGTTAACAATTATCCAGGCAAAACTAGGTTGGAGAAAGACATGGATGATCAAATGGAATTGATTAGGGCTGAGCTGAAAGCGACCAGGGATGATGTTCACAATGTTAGGACGGAGTTAAAAGCTACCAGGGATGAGGTTCACAATGCTCTCAATGAGTTCCCATCTAATCTAAATTCTCTCAAAGCTAGGGTAACTGAGACAGAAGATAGAATTAGTGATTTGGAGGACTAACAGAGAGAAAGGATCAGGAGGAAGCCTGGAACAAACAGCTTAGAAGCCATGAAAATAGAATCAGGAAAATAAATGATGCCATGAAATGTTCCAATATCAGAATTATTGGAATCCCTGAAGGGGAGGAGAAACAAAGAAGTCTAGAAGATAGAGTGGAACGAGTTCTTCATGAAAATTTTCCCAATCTTGCGAATGGAGTCAGCGTTCATGTACTAGAGGCTGAACAGTCTCCCCCCAAGATTATAGAGTCTAAAAAAAATCAAGGCACCTGATAGTCAAATTGAGGAATCATAATTGTAGATACAATCTCTTGAAAACCTCTAAGACAAAGAGGCTCCTTACTTACAGAGAAAGCCCATCAGAATAACATCAGACCTGTCCACAGAGACCTGGCAAGCCAGAAAGGGCTCCAAGATATATTCAGGGCACTAAATGAGAAGAACATGCAGCCAAGAATACTTTATCCAGCAAGACTGACATTCAAAATGGATGGAGAGATAAAGAGTTTCTAAGACCAACAAGAGTGAAATAAGTCAAGCAGAGAGAGTCAATTATCATATGGTTTCACTTATTTGTGGAGCATAACAAAAAGCATGGAGGACATGGGGAGTTAGAGAGAAGGGGGTTGGGTAAATTGGACGGGGAGGTGAATCATGAGAGACTATGGACTCTGAAAAACAATCTGAGGGGTTTGAAGAGGCGGGGGGGTGGGAGGTCAGGGTACCAGGTGGTGGGTATTATAGACAGCACGAATTGTATGGATGAAAAAATAATGGTGTGGTGTGGTGAAAAAATAATGATACTGTTATGTAATGATACTGTTATGCTGAAAATAAATACATGGGGAAAAAAAAAGACTATGCAACCACCAAGCCGACATTGCAGGAAATATTAAGGGGGGGGGGGTTCAATGAAAGAGGAAAATTCCTAAGAATAACATTGAACATAAATATAGAGACAATCTACAGAAAGACAGACTTCAAAGGTAACACGATATCAATAAAAACGTATCTTTCAATAATCACTCTCAATGTGAATGGCCTAAACGCGCCCATAAAATGGCACAGGGTTGCAGATTGGATAAAACGACAGGACCCATCCATATGTTGTCTACAAGAGACCCATTTTGAACCTAAAGGTACACCCAGACTGAAAGTGAAGGGATGGAGAAGCATCTTTCATGCCAATAGGCCTCAAAAGTAGGCCGGGGTAGCGATTCTCATATCAGACAAATTAGATTTTAAACTAAAGACTGTAGTCAGAGATACAGAAAGACACTACATCATTCTTAAAGGGACTATGCACCAAGAAGTTCTAACAATTGTAAATAGCTATTCCCCCAATATGGGAGCAGCCAATTACATAAGAAAACTGTTAATCAAGATAAAGAGTCATATTGATATGAATACACTAATAGTAGGAGATCTTAAAAATTAAACATATACTGTTTATACAAGTGAAATAGCATTTCACTCTTAGGTATTTACTCAAGATAAATAAAAACCTACATATAGACAGAAGATGGTAGAACTGAAGCCCCAAAGATCCATCCCTCCACCTAAACAACTGTTGAACTGGCAGAATCACCCAAATCAAGACTCTGGAGTCTAGTCAAACACTTGCAACATCCAGGAAAGAACGTGATAAAAAGGCTGTAAACATCAATAATTTCAACCTTTCATCATGTATTAGTCCCCATCCTGGTAGTAGGCGGCAGTGGGGAAAGCTGGCTTTGTTCCTGATGCAGCTTTCTGAGCCAGTGTGGGCAATAAGGACTTGTCTTCTGTATATGCGTATTGTGTGGTCTGTGTATTGACGTTCTTTTTGATCACTGAGGGACCAGCAAAAATGCTGGCAGTTAGGGTTTTTTACCCATCCCCCCCTAACTCCCACTGGCTGAGGCAACGTCAGGGAATTTAAAGAGACATTACTCTTTCCGCTGTTGTGGAACTCTGACATTTAAGAAATATTTGGTCACAGAGATAACAACAGAAACCTTAATTTCTATATACAACAAAGAATACACACTTTGCAAAAGAAAGAAAGAAAGAAAGAAAGAAAGAAAGAAAGAAAGAAAGAAAGAAAGGAAGAAAGAAAGAAAGAAAGAAAGAAAGAAAGAAAGAAAGAAAGAAAGAAAGAAAGAGAAAAGAGGGTTTGGGAAAGCCACAGCCACAGATGGATGGCTCCAACTCTTCAAAAGCAAGATTTAGCAATCACTGAGGAGTGAGACAATTACATTTTCAGAATTGCCATAACACTCAAAATGTCCAGTTTTGAATTAAAAATCGTAAAACAGGGGCGCCTGGGTGGCTCAGTGGGTTAAGCCAAAGCCTTCGGCTCAGGTCATGATCTCAGGGTCCTGGGCTCTCAGCTCAGCAGGGAGCCTGCTTCCCTCTCCCCCTCTCTCTGCCTGCCTCTCTAACTACTTGTGATCTCTATCAAATAAATAAATAAAACCTTTAAAAAAAAGCATAAAACATACAAAGAAACAGGCATATATAGCTGATGTATGGTATCTGGAAGAAATCATTCTCTAGGAAGACCAGATATTAGAATTATTCATCAAAGATGTTAAATCAACTGTCTTAAATACGTACAATGATTTAAAGGAAACCTTGGACAAAGAACTAAGGGAAATCAGGAAAATGATGTATGAAAAAAATGAGAATATCAATAAAGACAGAAATTTTAAAAATTTACCAAGGAAATTCTCAAGTTGAGAAGTACAATAACTACAATAAAAAATTTACTAAGGAGGTTCCGCAACAGATTTGACCAAATAGAAGAAAGAATCAGTAAACTTGAAATTATCCAGTATGAAGAAGAGAGGGGAAAAAAGAATGAATAAGCAAGGAACCGAGTCTAAGGGACATCATCAAAGTTACCATCATTTGCATTTTAGTTCAAAAGAGGAAGAGAGATAGAAAGGGGCAGAAAAAATATATGAAGAAATAATGTCCCAGGGCACCTGGGTGGATCAGTCGGTTAAGCCTCTGCCTTCAGCTCAGGTTGTGATCTCAGGTCCTGGGATCAAGTCCCGCATGGGGCTCTCTGCTTGGCAGGGAGTCTGCTTCCTCCTCTCTCTCTCTGCCTGCCTCTCTGTCTACTTGTGATTTTTCTCTGTCAAGTAAATAAATAAAATCTTTTTTAAAAAGAGAGAAAGAATGTCCCAAAGTTCTCAAATATGAGGGAACACAAGAATAAGCACATCCAAGAAGATCAGTGAATTCCAATGAGGATAAACTCAAAAAGATATACACCAGGCACATTATAGTCAACTTGCTGAAACCCAAAGACAAAGAAGGAATTTGAAAAGCAATAAGAGAGAACTAACCCATCCCATACAAAGAATCCTTCATAAAATTAAAAGCTGATTTCCCTTCAAAAGCCATGAAACCCAGAAAGCAGTGGAAAGGCATATTTAAAGCCTTGAAAGAAAGAAATGTTAACTATGAATTCTATATCTCTCAAAAATGAAGGAGAAATTAAGACATTTTAGATACACAAAAGCTGAGGGAGTTAGTTTCTAGTAAACTTGCCATACAAGAGACACTAAAGAGAGTTTCCCACTGTCAAGAACAGTTTCCTCAAAAAGAAGATTGTGGGGGAGGGAAAGACAGTGTATTCAGAAATAAATGGGAGAGTACACTACTACGTAGATTCATGATGGTAGGGATTTTGTCCATTTTGTTTACCTTTGTCTTCCCAGGATCTAGCATAGTTTCAAGCACAAAGTAGACATCAAAAAAATTTTTTTGAATAAATAGATGAAAGAATTAAGTTGCATGAAGTGATATAAGCCAGAACACTGAAATTGTGGGCACATATGGATAAATTTGATGGTCAATGGTTAACAAGTATTAACCATCTTCATTTTCTTTCCCCACTCCATATTCTTTTTTCTGCCTTGCAATTCTTCTCTCTCACACTCACTTGTCAAGAATAAATCCAGCATCAATCCAGCATCATTTTTTTTAATTTTCATCATAACAGTATTCATTATTTTTTCACCACACCCAGTGCTCCATGCAATCCATGCCCTCTATAATACCCACCACCTGGTACCCCAACCTCCCACCCCCCCGCCACCTCAAAACCTTCAGATTGTTTTTCAGAGTCCATAGTCTCTCATGAATCACCTCCCCTTCCAATTTCCCCCAACTCCCTTCTCCTCTCTAACTCCCCATGTCCTCCATGCTATTTGTTGTGCTCCACAAATAAGTGAAACCATATGATAATTGACTCTCTCCAGCATCATTATTAATAGTGGTGCCCTTAACTCATGAAAATATTCCAGTTTGGACAATAGATTTCATATCATCCTACCTAAAAGTGGAATTAGGAAAAGAATGCTTTAGAGTATAATTTTTTTTAAAGATTTTATTTATTTATTTGACAGAGAGAGATCACACGTAGGCAGAGAGGCAGGCTGAAAGAGAGGAAGAAGCAGGTTCCCTGCCGAGCAGAGAGCCCAATGTGGGACTCCATCCCAGGATCCTGGGATCACGACCTGAGCCGAAGGCAGAGGCTTAACCCACTGAGTCACCCAGGCACCCCTAGGGTATAATATTGTATAGCAACTATACTTAAATTAAACATGCTTTTTTAAAAAATGATTTAGGAAGATTAGCCCAGATGGATTAGAAGTGAGAAAAAAAAAAAAAAGAATGGAGGAAAGGAAAAGAGTTGGGAGACAGCTTTAGAAATTCAGTATGGGTCATGGAGACAAGATGGTGGGGAAGTAGGAGGAGGCACCGTTTCAACCTATACCCTAAAGTGAGCTGATTATCTACCAAAAAACTCCGATCACCCATGAAATCAGCCTGAGATCAGAATTATACATGTATGGATCTCTACAGGGGAAGAAGACGCCAGTAGGCAGGTAAAGTGGAGTGGGAACGGCGGACTGATATCAGAAGGTAAACAAAAGGGGGGGAGAGCCACCAGAGGCGACCAATTGGAAAATAATACCCCAACACAAGAGTGCCTGGCATCTGGGGACCAGCATTAACATGGAGTCTGGCTGAAAGCACTCAAAAAGAGCAAAGGACCGTGGGAGGAAATTGTGGGAATCAGGGTGGCTAGGGAGAGCGGTTTAAGTCCCCGGACCCAGGGCAACCTTTCCTTGTGCTGAGCCAGAGAGAGTGCAGTGGAAAAACCAGGTCTTTGTCCCTGAGCTGCCAGCGCACCCAAGAACGCCTGGGGTCCAGCTCCTGTGAGGGGCTGGGAACATCGTCAGATGGCAGAACACCGTGCTATCAGAGCCTGAGACATGCGTGCCCCACACACTCCCCTGAGAGAGGTGTGTCAAGACCCAGCCTGGAGCTTTTGGACCTGGACCCTGCTATCAGAGCCTGAGACCCATAGGCCCCACACCCTCCCCTGAGAGAGGTGTGCACAGCACAGCACTCTTAGACCCAGAAAGACCAGGCACTCCCAGACTGGGCCGGTGGGAAAATCTCAGTGTGCAATTGCTGCTTGGAGCCTCTCTGGCAGTTTGGAGCTGCCCAGATAGCCGCCACTGTCGTGGTTTTGGGTACAATCAGAAGATCCTGCATCCCCAGGGACCGCGACTTGGAACCTGATCTGCCAGCGGCTGAGGGGGAACTTAATGTGCTCTGGAGACCCAGAGGGGAGACTGAGGTTTCTCTCTGAGAGGGAGGTCGGGGTGCAGTTTGCTTTACTCTAAACCTACAAAAACCACCAAAAGCGGTCAAGGTGAGAGAAAAGAAGTGAACAAACATAAAAACCTCCAGAGAAAAAAAGCCTGAAGAAAACGGTTTCCTCAGTGCCCACCCCTTTGAGGGCGGTGGGAGTACTTAACTCAAGGGAACATCATTGACTAAAACCACGTGGCAGGCCCCTCCCCCAGAAAACCAACCGGGAAAGGAAAAAAAAAAAAGACTATAAGGGAACCACCACGACTACTTCATAGATAGAGCATTTATTTTTAACACGTTCACAATATTCTGGTTCATTTTTTTATATAGATATTTTTTTAACCTATTTACCACCACAGTGAGATGTACAGTACATCAAATTCCATAATAACCTTCTAACCTGAACTTTTTGATACATAAACCTGTGTTTTTCGTTTGCATTTCCATGGTAAAGGATCTGTACTCGAGGAACTACAGAACACTCATGAAAGAAATTGAAGAAGACACAAAAAGATGGAAGATCATTCCATGCTCTTGGATTGGAAGAATAAACATTGTTAAAATGTCTATGCTGCCTAGAGCAAACCATACTTTTAATGCCGTTCCAATCAAAATACCACCGGTATTCAAAGAGCTGGAGCAAATAATCCAAAAATTTGTATGGAATCAGAAGAGACCCCGAATCGCTAAGAAAATGTTGAAAAACAAAAATAAAACTGGGGGCATCATGTTACCTGATTTCAAGCTTTACTACAAAGCTTTGGTCACCAAGACAGCATGGTACTGGCATAAAAACAGACACGTAGACCAGTGGAACAGAGTAGAGAACCCAGATATGGACCCTCAACTCTATGGGCAAATAATCTTCGACAAAACAGGAAAAAATATACAGTGGAAAAAAGACAGTCTCTTCAAGAAGTGGTGCTGGAAAAACTGGGCAGCTATATGCAGAAGAATGAAACTCGACCATTCTCTTACAGCATACACAAAGATAAACTCAAAATGGATGAAAGACCTCAATGTGAGACAGGAATTCATCAGACTCCTAGAGGAGAACATAGGCAGTAATCTCTTCGATATCAGCCACAGCAACTTCTTTCAAGATATGTCTCCAAAGGCAAAGGAAACAAAAGCGAAAATGAACTTCATCAAAATCAAAAGTTTCTGCACAGCAAAGGAAACAGTCAAGAAAACAAAGAGGCAACCCACAGAATGGGAGAAGATATTTGCAAATGACAGTACAGACAAAAGGTTGATATCCAGGATCTATAATGAACTCCTGAAATTCAACACACACAAAACAGACAATCTTATCAAAAAATGGGCAGAAGATATGGACAGACACTTCTCCAATAAAGACATACAAATGACTATCAGACACATGAAAATATGTTCATCATCACGAGCCATCAGGGAGATTCAAATTAAAACTTCATTGAGATATCACCTTACACCAGTTAGAATGGCCCAAATTAGCAAGACAGGAAACAACATGTGTTGGAGAGGATGTGGAGAAAGGGGAACCCTCTTACACTGTTGGTGGGAATGCAAGTTGGTGCAGCCTCTTTGGAGAACAGTGTGGAGATTCCTCAAGAAATTAAAAATAGAACTTCCCTATGACCCTGCCATTGCACTCCTGGGTATTTACCCCAAAGATACCAATGCAGTGAAAGAAGGGCCACCTGTACCCTCAGTGTTCACAGCAGCAATGTCCACGGTCGCCAAACTGTGGAAACAACCAAGACGCCCTTCAACAGACAAATGGATAAGGAAGATGTGGTCCATATAAACTACAGAGTATTATGCCTCCATCAGAAAGGATGAAATCACAACTTTTGTATCAACATGGATGGGAGTGGAAGAGATTATGCTGAGTGAAAAAAGTCAAGCAGAGAGAGTCAATTATCATATGGTTTCACTTATTTGTGGAGCATAAGAAACAACATGGAGGACAAGGGGAGATGGAGAGGGGAAGGGGATTGGGGGAAATTGGAGGGGGTGATGAACCATGAGAGACTATGGACTCTGAAAAACGATCTGAGGGTTTTGAGGGGTGGGGAGTAGGAAGTTGGGGGAGCCTGGTGGTGAGTATAATGTAGGGTATGTATTGCATGGAGCACTGGGTGTGGTGTAGAAACAATGAATTCTATTACACTGAAAAGAAATTTTAAAAAATAAATTTTTTTTAAAAAAGAAGGCAAAAAAAAATCATTAAGCCTTAATTCTCACAACCACAGTATATTACACCTTGTGAAGCACAAGTATTTGGAAGACTGCTTGCAAAAATATGTATCATTTTTCTTTTTGCAAATAGTATCCCCCAATAAATAACAAGCTTTGGAGCACTTTTTCAGAGAAATCTGAAAGACCATTTCCCAAGCTAGTGTCCACAGTAAAACAATAACCAAAGCTTTTACTGTCCACTTTGAGGTTGGCTTTCTTTCAGTCAATATATCCAACACAAGCAAAAAGGAAAATGGGCACCATTGAACCACTTGTCAATGCCTTAATTTCTTCATTACTTTCTTTTTGAAATAATGATCAGAGATAACTCCATGAGGTAGGTGATACAAGGTGGGGGCATACTGAACATTTATAACAATCCATGGGAAGAATTTTGAGTTTTGTCTGTTTGAGAATAAAATGTTTCCATCATAGAGGAGCTTGAGCAGTTCTCTATGTTTCAGATGTGCTTACAGGATGTTTTTCAACATTACTAGGCAGTCAGCATGCATAGCACCCAGACCAATGTGGTAGAGCATGCTGCTGCCCCTCGGAACGATGTTACTTAAACTGTAACCCCTGGAGGATTTTACTAGTTGCCAAGAACATTTAGATATGGCCTTAAAAAATACTGATATTGACAACAGGTGTTTGGGGAGAAGGACGATGTACAACCGTGAAGCTGGGCAGCTGGGGATGCCCGGCTCACTCAGGGCGGAATGCCGCCCCTTCACAGAAGCTGGGCAGCTGGGGATGCCCGGTTCGCTCAGGGCAGAAGGCCGCCCCTTCACTAAAGCCGGGCAGTCGGGAACACCTGGCCCGCCCAGAGCGGAACGCCGCCTGCTTCAGGAAGCCGAGCACCCGGGAACACCCGGTCAGCTCAGGGTGGAGCGAAAACTGCCTGCTTCTCTTTTTCGTTATCGTTCCTTTCTCTTCCCAGAAGTGCTCCTTGTTAATTAGATGAGTCCTTTGAATGTGCTTGGTTAACTATAAACTTTATCCTCCTTCTTGCTTGTCTGCAAGACGGGATTAACGTTTGACCTTCATCAGTCCTTCTGTTGGTTATTGTTTTCTATCTAATAAAAGTGAGACTGTGGAGTTGCTCCTGGCAGCAGTCCTTTTTGACTGTTTTCCCCTGCTCCCCGTCTTTTGCAGCTGACTTGTTTGTGCCTAATTCTTCTCTCGTCACCGACTGGAAGCAGCAGAACAGATCCATCAGATGGGCCTTGCCATCATTTAAAGCTGGCAGCAGCTGCTAGGAAAGAAGCCCTCCTGCAGTTTTTTTTTTTTTTTAATATTTATCTATTTATGTGAGAGAAAGCTAGAGAAAGAGAGAGAGAGCACTAACAGGGAAGGAGGGGGAGAGAGAGAGAGAGAAGCAGACTCCCTGACTCTCTGCTGAGCAAAGACTCTGATGTGAGACTCGACCACAAGATTTCTGGGATCATGACCTGAGCCAAAGGCAGATACTTAACTGACTGAGCCGCCCAGCCACCCCCTGAATAGCTTTTGAAGCTCAGCCCACCTCTGCCAATACTCGATTTTCCTGAAAGCCACATCACAGAGCCCGTACCAATGAGGTTTCTGCCCTCTGAGGTCAGAGGCCTATTCTTTTGAACTGTATTTCCTGAGTGCTTTACCTCCTTACAGATGGGGCTAGTGTGATTGGAATAAGCTCTAGGCAGAGCTTCTCCAATTTTATTTTATTATTTTTTATTTTTAAAAATGATTATTTATTTATTTGAGAAAGAGAGAGAGCGAGAGATGGAACACAAGCAGGGGAAGTGGGAGAGGAAGAAGCAGGCTTCCTGTCGGGCAGGGAGCCTGATGTGGGTCTCAACCCCAGGACTCTGGGATCTTGACCTGAGCTAAACAGATGCTTAATGACTGAGCCACACAGGTGCCAGAGCTTCTCCAATTTTAATGTGCATATGACTACAGATGACTTAGGTTTAAATGGTTAAACTAGATTCTAATTCAGGAGGTCTGTGAGGGGCCACGGGTATTTTATTATTATTATTATGTTATGTTAGTCACCATACATCACATCATTAGTTTTTGATGTAGTTTTCCATGATTCATTGTTTGCGTATAACATGCAGTGCTCCCTGCAATACATGCCCCTGTTAATACACACCAGGCTGACCCATCCTCCTACCCCCTCCATTCTAAAACCTTCAGTTTGTTTCTCAGAGTCCATAGTCTCTTATGGTTCCCCCGCATCCGGTTTCCTCCACTTCATTTTCCCCTTCCTTCTCTTAATGTCCTCCATGCTATTCCTTATGTTCCACAAGTAAGTGAGACCATATGATAATTGACTTTCTGTTTGACTTATTTCTCTTAGCATAATCTCTTCCAGTCCCATGCATGTTGATGCAAATGTTGGATATTCATTCTTTATGATGCCTCCGTAATATTCCATTGTATATATGGACCACATCTTCTTTATCCACTCATCTGTTGAAGGGCGTCTTGTGTTCTTTCCAGTTTGGCTATTGTGGATATAGCTGCTATGAGCATTGGGGTGCATATGGCCCTTCTTTTCACTACACCTGTGTCTTTGGGGTAAATATACAGTAGTACAATTGCTTGGTCATAAAGTAGGTCTATTTTTAGTTTTTTGAGGAACTTCCACACTTTTTCCAAAGTGGCTGCACCAACTTGCATTGTTACCAATAGTGTAAGATGGTTCACCTTTATCCACAGTCTCCCCAACATTTGTTGTTTCTTGCCTTGCCAATTTTTTCCATTCTAACTAGTGTAAGGTGGTATATCAATGTGGTTTTGATTTTAATTTCCCCAATGGCTAATCGTAATGAACATTTTTTCATGTGTCTGTTAAACATTTGTATGAATTCTCTGGAGAAGTCTCTGTTCACATTTTCTGCTCATTTTTGACTTGATTATTTGTTTTTTGGGTGTTGAGTTTGAAAAGTTCTTTGCAGATCTTGGATCTTGGCTTTTATGATATTCAGGTATATTGCTTCTATGTGTATACTTTGAAGACTTTTCATCAGGAAATGTACTTTGTCAAATGCTTTTTCTGCATCAACTGAGAGGATCATATGGTTCTTGTCTTTTATTAATGTGATCTAGCACATTGATTTCCGAATGTTGAACCACCTTTGCATCCCAGAACTGAATCCCACCCATTAATGCTTCTAATGTATTGTTGGATCCTGTTGGCTAGGATCCTGGCGAGTATTTTGGCATCCATATTCATCAGGTATATTGGTCTGTAATTCTCCTTTTTGATGGAGTATTTTTCTGGTTTTGTAATCATGGTAGTGGTGACCCCATACAATGAGTTTGAAAGTTTTCCTTCCATTTCTATTTATTTATTTATTTTTTTAATTAAACAGTTGCAGTAGAATAGGTACTAGTTCATCTTTATTTATTTTTATTTTATTGTATTGTATTTTTTTCAGTGTTCCAAGATGCACTGTCCAAGCACCACACCCAGTGCTCGACATAATACGTACCCCCCCTTATTACCCACCACTAGGCTCATCCATCCTCCCACTCCCCACCCCTCCAAAACTCTCAGTTGTTTCTCAGAGTAAACAGTCTCTCATGGTTCACCTCTCCCTCCAATTTTCCCCAATTCACTTTTCCTTTCCTTCCCCCAATGTCCTCCAGGTTAATCCTTATGCTCCAAAATTAAGTTAAGCCATATGATAATTGACTCTCTCTGCTTGACTTATTTCACTCAGCATAATCTCTTCCAGTGGCATCCATGTTGCTACAAAAGTTGGGTATTCATCCTTTATGATGGAGGCATAATACTCCATAGGGTATATGGACCACATCTTCCTTATCCATTCGTCCGTTGAAGGGCATCTTGGTTCTTTCCACAGTTTGTTGACTGTGGCCATTGCTGCTATAAACATTGGGGTACAAATGACACTTCTTTTCACTGCATTTGTATCTTTGGGGTAAATACCCAGTAGTGCAATTGCAGGGTCATAGTGTAGCTCTATTTTTCATTTCTTAAGGAACCTCCACACTGTTTTCCAGAGTGGCTGCTCTAACTTGCATTCCCTCCAACAGTATAGGAGGGTTCCCCTTTTTCCACATCATCTCCAACACTTGTTGTTTGATGGTATCTCAATATAGTTTTGATTTGAATCTCTCTGATAGCCAATAATCATTTACATTTTTTTATGTGTCTGATAGCAATTTGTATGTCTTCTTTGGAGAAGAGTCTGTTCATGTCTTCTGCCCATTTTTTGACGTGATTATCTATTTTTTGATTGCTGAGTTTGAGGAGTTCTTTATAGATGTTGGATATCAGCCTTTTGTCTGTATTGCCATTTGTGAATACATTTACCCATTCCATGGGTGGCCGTTTTGTTTTGTTGACTGTTTCCTTTGCTGTGCAGAAGCTTTTGATCTTGATGAAGTTCATTTTTGCTTTTGTTTCCTTTGTCTTTGGAGACATATCTTGAAAGCTTTTGCTTCCTTTGTCTTTGGAGACATATCACAACATCAGCTGTAGCTGATGTTGAAGAGGTTATTGCCTATGTTCTCCTCTAGGATTTTGATAGATTCCTGCCTCACTTTGAGGTCTTCTATCCATTTTGAGTTTATCCTTGCATACACAAGAGATATGGTCAAGTTATATGTAAGAGAATGGTCAAGTTTCATTCTTCTACATATAGGTGTCCAATTTTCCCAGCAGCATTTATTGAAGAGAGTGTCTTTTTTCCACTGGATACTTTTTCCTGCTTTGTCAAAGATTATTTGACCATAGAGTGGCGGGTGGGTCCATATCTGTGCTCTGTACTCTGTTCCGCTGATCTATGTGTCTGTTTTTGTGCCAGTACTATGCTGTCTTGGTCATCACAACTTCGTAGTAAAGCTTGAGATCAGGTAACATGATGCCCCCAGTTTTGTTTTTTCTTCTCAGCATTTCCTTAACAATTTGGGGTCTTTTCTGATTCCATACAAATTTTAGGATGGTTTCTTCCAGCCCTTTTGAAAAATACTGGTGGAATTTTTATCAGGATGGCACTGAAAGTATAGATTGCTCTAGGCAGTATAGACATTTTTAACAATGTTAATTCTTCTGATCCATGAGCATGGAATGGTCTTCTATCTTTTTGTGTCTTTGATTTCTTTCATGAGTGTTCTGTGGTTCCTCAAGTACAGATCCTTTACCTCTTTGGTTAGGTTTATTCCCATATCTTATGGTTCTTGGAGCTATAGTAAATAGAACTGATTCTCTAATTTCCCTTTCTATATTTTCATTGTTAGTGTATAAGAAAGCTACTGATTTCTGTGCATTGATTTTGTATCCTGCCACATTACTGAATTGCTATATGAGTTCTAGTAGTTTGGGGGTGGAGTCCTTTGGGTTTTCCATATAAAGTATCATGTCATCCATGAAGAGAGAGAGTTTGACTTCTTCTCCTTTGCTAATTTGAATACATTTTATTTCTTTTTTGTCTGTTTGCTGTCGCTAGGTCTTCTAGTACTATGTTGAACAACAGTGGTAAGAGTGGGCATCCTTGTCGTGTTTTTGATCTCAAAGGGAAGGCTATCAGCTTTTCCCCATTGAGAATGATATTTGCTGTGGGTTTTTCATTGATAGGTTTTATGAAGTTGAGGAATATTCCCTCATCCCTATACTTTGAAGCATTTTAATCAGGAACAGATGCTGTATCTTGTCAGATGCTTTTTCTGCATAAGTTGTGATGACTATGTGGTTCTTCTCTCTTTTATTGCTTTGTCCTATCACATTGACTTGTGAATGTTGAACCACTCTTGCATCCAAGGGATGAATCCCACTTGATCATGGTGGATAATCTTTTTAATGTACTGTTGGATCCTATTATCTAGATTCTTTTTGAGAATCTTGGCATCCATGTTTATCAGGGTATTGGTCTGAAACTTTCCTTTTTGATGGGGTCTTTGCCTGGATCAGCGATGCAGGTAATGTTGGCTTCATAGAAAGAGTTTGGAAGTTTTCCTTCTGCTTCTATTTCTTGAAACAGCTTCAGGAGAATAGGTATTATTTCTTCTTTGAATGTTTGGTAGAATACCCCACGGAATCCATCAGGTCCTGGGTTCTTGTTCTTTGGGAGGTTTTTGATCACTACTTCAATCTCGCTACTAGATATGGTCTATTCAGGTTCTCAGTTTTCCTGTTTCAGTCTTGGAAGTTTCTAGGTTCCCTGGAGTGCATCCATTTTTTCTAGATTGATTAACTTATTGGCACAAAACTCTTGACAATAATTTATGATATTTGTTTCTATTTCCTTGGTGTTAGTCATGATCTCTCCCCTTCATTCATAATTTTATTAATTTGGGTCCTCTTTTCTTTTGGATTAGTATTGATCTTATTAATTCTTTCAAAGAATCAGCTTCTAGTTTTGTTGATGTGTTCCACTGTATCTCTAGTTTCTAACTCATTGATCTCTGCTAATCTTGACTATTTCCCTTCTTATGCATGGGGTTGGCTTAAGTTGTTGATTTTCTAGTTCTTTAAGGTGTAAACAGAGCTGGTGTGTTCTAGATTTTTCAATTTTTTTTTGAGTGAGGTTCGGATGGCTATGTACTTTCCTCTTAGGACAGCCTTTGCTATAACCCAGCAGTTTTGGACCAATGTGTCTTTATTCTCATTGTTTTCCATGAATTGTTTAAGTTCTTCTTTGATTTCCTGGTTGATCCAAACATTCTTAAGCAAGGCAGTCTTTAGCTTCCAGGTATTTGAATTCCTTCCAAACTTCTTGTGGTTGAGTTCCAGTTTCAAAGCATTGTGGTGTGAGAATATGCAGGGAATAATCTCAATCTTTTGGTATTAGTTGGGCCCTGATTTGTGACCCAGTGTGTGGTCTATTCTGGAGAAAATTCTCTGTGCACTTGAGAAGAATGTGTATTCTATTGCTTTAGGGTTGAATGTTCTGTATATATCTATGAGGTCCATCTGGTCCAATATGTCATTCAAAGCTCTTATTTCTTTATTGATATTCTGCTTGGATAATCTGTGTATTACTGAGAGTGGTGTGTTAAAATCCCCTACTATTAATGTATTCATGTCAATATGGCTTCTTATTTTGATTAACAGTTGGCTTATGTAATTGACGGCTCTCATATTGGGGGCATAGATATTTACAATTGTGAGATCTTGGTGGATAGACCCTTTAAGAATGATGTAGTGTCCTTCTTTATCTCTGGCTACTGTCTTTAGTTTAAAATCTAATTTATCTGATACGAGAATCACTACCCTAGCTTTCTTTTGAGGCCCTTTGGCATGAAAGATTCCTCTCTATCCCTTCACTTTCAGTATGGATATATCTTTAGGTTTGAAATGTGTCTCTTGCAGACAGCATATGGACTGGTACTTTTCTTTTATCCAATCTGCAAGCCTGTGCCAATTAGGAACATTTAGGCCATTCATATTAGAGTTACTATTGAAATATATGTTTTTATTGATGTCATGTTGCCTGTGAAGTCCTTGTTTCTAAAGATTATTTCTGCATATTTCTGTTCTGTCACTCTTGGGTTCTTTCTTCTTTTATAGAACCCTCCCTTAATATTTCTTGTTGTGCCAGCTTGGGGGGTCACATACTCTTTTAAGTCTTGCCAGTCTTGGAAGCTCTTTATCTTTCCATCCAATCTGAATGTCAGCCTTTCTGGATAAAGTATTCTTGGCTGCATGTTGTTCTCATTTAGTGCTCTGAGTATGTCTTGCCAGTCCTTTCTGGCTTGCCAGGGTTCTGTGGACAGGTTTGATGTTATTCTGATGTACCCTCCTCTGTACGTAAGGAATCTCTTCCTTGTACCTGCCCTTAGAACCTCTTCTCTAAAATCATGATTTGTGAATTTCACAATAATGTGTCTGGAGTTCTTTCTAGATTCATTGATCTTGAGTGGGGGGAGGGTGTCCTTTCTTCCTCTAGGACACGAACGCTTATTCCATTCCCCAGATTGGGAAAATTTTCATATAGTTCAACTATTATCTTCTAGTCTTCTCTCTTTCTCCACCCCCAATGATTCTGACATTGGAATGTTTTGTTGCATCATTTATTTCCCTAATTCTGTTTTCATGGCTTCTAAGCTGTTTGTTCCAGGTTTCCTCCTTATTCTTCTCTATCATTTTGTCCTCTAGATCACTAATTCTATCTTCTGTCTCAGTTACCCTAGTTGTTAGAGTATTTAGATTAGATTGGTCTCATTGACAGAATTTTTAGCTTCTGCCAGATTGGCTCTCACTTTTGCCCTTAGAGATTCTATGTTGTCACTAATGGTTTTCTCCAACCTATCATTGCCTGAATAATTGTTACCCTGAATTCCCTTTCTGACATACTGTTCATGTCCATATCCAATAGTTCTGTGGCAGAGGGCACAGTCTCTGAATTTTCCTCTGTTGGGTGTTTCTCCTCCTATTCTTTTTGTTGAGAAGTGGTAGAGAGGATGTATAGCTAAATGTATCTACCACGATCCAGGCAAGGTGCACCCTGGAATGTTTCAGAGCAATCAGAAGTCACCAGCAAAAAGAAAAGGAGAGAGAAAGAGAAAAAAAAAGAAAACCCAAGCAAAATGAAATCCAGAATTAAGATTTTTAAGGTATATGAACAAACAAAAAGACCGACAAAATAAATGACAAAAAAAAAAAGAAGAACCCAGCCAAAATGAAACCCATGAGTAAGATTAATACAATACCAGAAAAAGAGAAAAACAAACAAACAAACACTGACAGAAGAAGATGGGAGGGTGGTTTTTAACCCTCGATGTCAACAAGAAGGTTATTTCAGTTCTTCCTGGGTAGATCTTGATATCTTTGTGAAAGGACTCAACTTTCCAGAGATACAGGGGAGTTAAAACTGGTTTATATATAGGGGTAGTATTGAATAGGGAAAAAAGATTACCTTGAAGCTTATATCTATAGGTATATTTTTTAAAAAGAAAAGAAAAAGAAACAGTATATGTATGGAAAAAGTTCAAGGGGCGCCTGGGTGGCTCAGTGGGTTAAGCCGCTGCCTTCGGCTCAGGTCGTGATCTCAGGGTCCTGGGATTGAGCCCCGCATCGGGCTCTCTGCTCAGCAGGGAGCCTGCTTCCCTCTCTCTCTCTCTCTGCCTGCCTCTCTGTCTACTTGTGATTTCTCTCTGTCAAATAAATAAATAAAATCTTTAAAAAAAAAAAAAAAAGAAAAAAGTTCAAGTTAAAATGTTAGTATGGAATTTGTTGTTTTAAGCCTCTAGTTGTAATGGTAAGTTTAAAAAAATTACATGAACAAGAATTGTAAGAGAAAATTAAAAAAAAAAAAAGCTGTATCTATGAAATATACAGGTTTTAGGGCAATACTGGGAGTTTTTCCCCTGATGTTGGGGTTTTACAGTTTTATGGTGACCCTGTGGTCATTGTCCTCTAGTTCTTTTGGCTTGTCTCCTGGGTGAGGGGCCTGCTGAATTGTTCTCCCATCAATATTGCTTGGGTTGAGTCGTCCTGCAGATTATCAAGGTGCTGGGCTCTGTGGAAACTGGTTTTCAGGCTTTTGTTCTCTGGAGGTTTTTGTTGTTTGGCAGCTTTTTGTGGCTTTTCAGATGTCAGAGTAAAGAAAGAATCTGTCTGCACCCAGACCTACCTCAGGGAGAAGCCTCAGACTGTTACGCTGTGGGTGGTCCAGAACACACAGACTCCCCCTTTGCAAACTCTGCTAAACAGCGCAACCTCCTACAGGTGGTACGCACTTCCAGCCACCATCCCAGTGGTCACCTGAGGCTCCCGCTTGTCTCTGTATCCCTGTGCTACTAAAACTATGAGCTATATTGATCTGGGAAGTCCACTTCTGGTAACTGCCCTTGCTGGGACTGCTGTCTGGAGTCCAGACCCACGCTGGGTGTGCTCAGACCCAGTGGTCATGCAGGTTGCGGAAGAGTGCTGCTGAGGGATCCTGACCAGAGATCCAGCCCGGTTCTCTCAGGCATGGCCTGGGAGCATTCAGACCATGTGGTGGATCGCAGAATGCTGTGGTCCTAGAGCCAGGTTCCTGGCACCCACACGTGGCTGTCTCAGGTGCTGGTGGGTGTGCGTTCAGACATCACAGTTGCACTGGTCACGAAAGACTGTGGTCCTAGAAATCGCGGGCTGGTGCGTACCCCAGGCTCTTTCAGATGTGGATGGGAGTGCACCCAGCAGAGTGGTGGCGTAAGCAGCAGAAAGCTGCAGTCTCCCTGACCATGGACTCTCTCTGGCATGGGTGGTCACTGGCATTGACAGTTCTGGGAACATGGGATTAGGCCCCTGCCCATGACTGCCCAATTCCACCAGTTGCCCCTTAAGATCTTTTGCTTTTTTTGAGTGCTTTTAACCAGACTCTAAGTTAATGGTGGTTCCCAATCACAGGGAACTTTCGTATTGGGGTATTACTTTCCAATGGGTCACTTCTGGTGGCTCCCTCCCCATTCTGTTTATCCTCCGATATCAGTTTGAGTGCTCCCACTCCACTTTACTCTCCACTGATGTCTTCTTCCTCATAGAGATCCAGAAGTATGTAATCTTACATCTTAGACTGATTTCATGGTTGTTCAGAGTGTTCTGGTAGATATTTAGCTCACTTTAGGAAACTGGTTGAAACAGTCTCCTACTTCTCTGCCATCTTGCCCCTCCTCCCTGCATCCCCTCACTTTCAATCTGCCGTGTCTGTAGGTTTCAAATGAGTCTTTTGTAAACAGCATATAGCTTGGTCTTGCTTTTAAAAAATACATTCTGATACCCTATGTCTTTGGAACATTTATTCCATGTACATTCAGAGGAATTTTTTGAAAGATATGAATTTAGTGCCATCCTATTATCTGTAGTGTTGCTGTTTTTGTAGATTGTCTCTGTTCATTTCTGGTCTTTGTTACTTTTGGGATCACTCTTCCCTCAAAGGATCCTCTTTAATGTCTTGCAAAGTTGTTTTAGTGTTCACAAATTCCTTTAGTTTTTATTTGTTCTGGAAACACTTTATCTCTCCTTCTATTATTGACTGCTTTGCTAGGTAAGGTATTCTTGCCTGCATATTTTTTCCATTCAGCATGTCGAGTATATTCTGAAACTGCTTTCTGGCCTTCCCTGTTTCTGTGGACAGATCTCATGCAAATCTGATCTGTCTTCCCTGTATGTTAAAGACCCTACCCCACTGCTTTCAGGATTCTTTCATTGTCTGTGTATTTTGTGAATTTGACTACAGCATGTGTTGGTGATGGCTGGATTTTGTTGAATTTAATGGGGATTCTCTGTGCTTCTTGCATTGTGAAGTGTGTTTCCTTCCTCAGGTTAGGGAATTTTTCAGCCCTAATTTGGCCAAATAAACTTCTGCCTCCTTGTTTCCTGTCTTCATCTTGTGGGATTCCTATGATATGAATGTTATTATGCTTTAAGTAGTTAGAGTTCCGTAAGTGTACATTAGTGATCCAATACCTTTCTCTCTCTTTTTTTTTAAGATTTTATTTATTCATTTGACACAGAGAGAGATCACAAGTAGGTAAAGAGGCAGGCAGAGAAAGGGGGAAGCAGGCTCCCTGCTGAGCAGAGCGCTGGATGTGGGGCTTGATCCTAGAACCCTGGGATCATGACCTGAGCTGAAGGCAGAGGCTTAACCTACTGAGCCACCCAGGTGCTCCTGTGATCCAACACCTTTCTTTCTCTCTTCTCTTCACCTTTATTTTTTCATAATTTTATGTTTTATATCACTGGTTCATTCCTTTGCTTCAACCATTCTCACTGTTATGGTATCCATTTGGAAACGCATCTCAGTTGCGGCACTTTTAATTTGGGTCTGAATAGTTTTTTGTTCTTTTATCTCTGCAATAAAGGATTCTCTAGTGTCTTTTATGTTTTTTTCAAGTCCAGCCAATAATTATAAAAATAATTATCAATTTTAGCTCAGACGCCCTATTTATATCTATATCAATTAAACACCTGGCCATCACTTCTTGCTGTTCTTTCTTTTTGGGTGAATTCCTGTCTTGTCATTTTTGATGTCAAAGAAAATAAAAATTAAAAAAATAGATAATAATTTCAAAAAATAAAGGAAGGTAGATCCTAGATGTGTTTTGGTCTGTTTATTAACGGAAGCTTGATCAATTTTTAAAAAAATAAAAATTTGAATGTTAAAAAATTAAAAATAATAAGTAAAATTAAAAATTGCTTTTTCTGTATAAAAAAAAAAGAAAAGAAAAAGAAAAGGAGGGCTAGATCCTGTTTTCCCTAGAGCTGAAGCTTTGCAGCACTCCTTGATCAGTAAACTTGGTGTGTGTAAAGGTTTTATCCTTGTCTTCTGGGGGAGAGGCCTACTGTTGATTCTTAGGTGGACTTGCCCTAAAGGAGTTACACCTGCAGGACACAGGGCAGCTCTAGCATCCACTTGGTGGTGCTGTTTTCCTCACTGAGGTTGGTCGGTCCTGGTCAGTGAAAACAGCTCCCCTCCCATTCTCCAGAGGGCGGAGCTTGTATCCCCCGCTCCTCAGTTAAGCTCTGGAGATGAGCAATCACTCCCT
Organism: Mustela erminea; assembly: GCF_009829155.1. NCBI lineage: Eukaryota > Metazoa > Chordata > Mammalia > Carnivora > Mustelidae > Mustela > Mustela erminea. Next base: position 69,430,087 of record NC_045614.1, on the reverse strand, counting down.
GGCTTTCATCAGATCCCCACCTTCACCCTGTGTCTGAGCTCTTACCTGCCAGGTGGTGCAGCACTTCCTTTTTATCTCAGGTGTGGTTGGGTTTTAAAACTCCAAACTTCAGAGACCGCCCCGCACCCCCCCCCCCCCCAGTGTGGATCCACACTGATACTTTAGGGGTGGGTTTTGGTGCTCTGTGGCTGGTGCCGGCTTGTCCCAGGAAATGGTCACACAACTGCACAGCAGTTGAGAGTTTATGGTAAATCACAGCACAAAGCTGGTGCCAAGGTTTGCCACCCTCAATCTGCATCTTTGGTCCTATGCTGGTGAATGGGGCAGCTCAATGGCACTTGCCAGGTCTTTTACCGCTACAGAGGCCATATCACCTCTACCAAATGCACTCTAAGGAGGGGAACTATTTAGCTCCATGCAGTTGAGGGGGTCCTCAGAATGCTGCCCCCTTTGGGTTTCCACTCTCCTTTCCCACCAGCGCACCACTGAGCTCGCCCAGCGTGAGCCTGGTGATGGCACTGACCCTCGAAAATTCAGAGTGTGCTCTGCTGTTTATAAAAAAGTTGTAATTTATTTTATTTTAGTTTGGTTATTTTATTTGCATTATTTAAATCCTCTCCTTTTTCTCAGCTAATGGTTTTGGGAAATAGTTTTTCTTGTGAAATCCTCTGCCCCTGTTCTATTTCTTTCTCACTCCTCTCTCTGTGGTCAGGTTTCCCTCCCCTCCACAATGCCTGTGGCTCTTTTCTCCCCCAAATCAACTCTCTGCAGTTTATACCTTCCACAAGGTGGTCTTTTTTCTTTTCTGCTTGTAGAGGTACAGATTTGTTCTCTCAGTCCACAGATCAATTTCCTGCATGTCCAGAATGATTTGATATTTATCTAGCTGTGTTCAAGGGAGGAGGTAAGTTAGGGTTGCCCTCCTCCTCTGTCATCTTAACCCTCTCCCTGTTCTCTCCTTCCCAAAAAATCCCTTTTACTATTTCTTGCAGAGGTGGTTTAATGGTCATGAACACCTTTAGTGTTTGTTTGTCTGGGAAACTCTTTATCTTTCCTTCTACTCTGAATGATAACCTGGCTGGATAGCGTATCTTGGCTGCAGATTTTTCTCATTAGGCACTTTGAATATATCATGCCATTCTCTTCTGCCTTGGGAATTTCTGTTGAAAAATCTCTTGCTAGCCTTATGACTTTTCCCTTGTCAGCTATGACTTCCTTCATCTTGCTACTTTTAACATTTTTTGTCACTATATTTTGCAAAGTTAATTAAATATGTCTTGGTGTTGGTCTGCTTCGTTAATTCTTTTAGGGGTTTTCTGTGCCTCCTTCCACAGATTAGAAAAATTTTCAGCTATTACTTCAAGTCAATTTTCTGCCCCCTCTTTCTTCTTCTGGGTCTCCTCTACTACAAACATTATGTTTCATGGAATCACTGAGTTCCCTAAGTCCATTCTTGTTTTGCATAATTCTTTCTTTTGTTCAGCTTATTTTCCCTTACTCTGTCTTCCAGGTCACTAATTTGTTCCTCTGATTCTTCTATCCTGCTGTTCATTCTATCAAGTGTGTTTCTCATTTCATTTATTGTGCTCTTCATGTTGACTATATTGCTATTCCGGTCTTAATGACCTCACTCATGTCTTCCCTCTTTTCTCAAGTCTAGTGAGTATCCTTATGATCATTGCTTTAAATTCTCTATTAGGCATGTTACTTATAACTGTTTCGCCTAGATCTCTGGTTGTGGCCTTGTCTTAGTCATTCATTTGGGATAAATTTCCCTATCTCCTCATTTTGTCTGTTTCTCTGTGTTAAGAAAGTCAAGATGAAAAGCACAATAAATGCAATGAGAAACACACTTGATACAATGAACAGCAGGATAGAAAAGACTTCTGCAAGCGTTCCTAGAGTATCCTGTAATGCAGTGTCCCCTATTCACTAGAACCTGGCACTTCAGCAGAGTATTCTATATGTATTGTTTACACCCTACTGGTGTGTCTCTCTTTCCTTTCAGTGCATTCATCTGCACCGACTCTGCCTGCTGTGGGCTGTGCTTGCTCTTTGTGGTATTAGTGTTACCTAGGCAGGCCAGCTCTGCCTGGGAGTGAGGTCTATGCCCACCAGGGAAATCCGGCGGGGGTGGGGTGGGGTGGGGTGAGGCAATGGTGTTAGCAAAATTCACAGTGCACCACTAGTTTTTTGTAGGATCCCCCGAAGTGCTGCTATGGCTAGGGATGTACAACTGGCTGTGCTGTGGTGGTTGCCCCTGATGCAGTGGTTGGGCTAGGCAGAAGCTATGTATCTGGTGGCTGTGCAGGGTGTACAACTGCAACTAGGGACACACAATTACAGCTGGGGTATGCAACTGGGTGGTGTGGAATGTCATCTGGGGGCACACAAACACACAGGCACAGCATGTGATTGTGGCTGGGGGAATGCAGCCGGGTGAAATACACGAGGATGACTTAGAGGCATACAGCTGGATGCCCACATGGCTTTAACAAAATTTGCCCTGAGTCCACGACCAAGCCTAGCAGGCTTGGAGTAGGTGAGCCCTCAGGAGAACTTGGGCATAGCGCACTGCTATCAGGTTAAGTAGCAAGTGTCTATGCCATCCTACCTCCCCCAGGTGTCCCTGTGTTTGTACTGGGGGTAGTGGAGGAAAATGATACCTGTCAGGTTATTTTCATAGTTCCCCAAACACTCTGAAGTCAGTATGAACAATCTTCTTCTGTTTGCCACTGTTTTGTGTAAACTGCTTTTATGTTCCTCTCTGAACAAACTGCTGTCTCTTTATGGGCAACAACCTAGCTATCACTTAGCCTCCCAGCTTGCCCCGTGTTTAATCAGCTTACCTCATTTCAAGTCTCACTGGTTTTACGAACACATTATTCAGCCCTTCTGGTTTTTGAAGTCAAATGCTATGGGTTTGTCTTTCCAATGTGAGTTCCCTGGCACAAGGGCCCATTTCTCTGCCCTCTTTGTTTGTACAGTTCCCTCCCTCCTGCAGGTAGTCTCCCTCCATCTTTCTGACCATTCTTTCAGATGCAGCTTCTTCTCTATATTTAGTTGTGGAGTTTGTTCCATTAACCTTTAGTTCACTCTAGTTTATTGACTTGGATGTGAATAGTATCTAGTTGAAAATGTGGTGAGTTCAGGGTCCTCTTACTCTGTCACCTTCCCAGGCTCCCTGGTTCCTGTATCAACATCGTGTGACTGACTGCCTAGTTACAACTTTGCCTCTTTATGTTTCAGAAATTATGCAGACAGATAGATATGACTCAGTTATCATTACTTGATATCCCTGTCTTTCCAGATTTACTTCAATTTCCTACCTCTTTCTACCTTAAGGAGACAGTACTGTCCAAACCCTTCTTAATAAACTCTTCTCAATGATTCCAACAGCCTACAATCTCCTAGTGGCTCCAGTCATACCCGCTTCCTCAGGCCTTCACAAAGGAGCCCAGATGGGGAACCCTAGCACATACCAGAGACATTCCCCAGCTTTCATTAATGAGAGAGATATATACCCATTTTTATAAAATTCTAGAAAATGCAAACAGATATACAGTGACAAAAAGTAGATCAGTAGTTGCCTGGGACTGGGGGCCAGAGCAGGAATCTGCCATAAGAGGACTCTTTTAGGGATGATGAAATGTTCTGTATTTTGATTGTAGAAATGGTTTCCTGCATGGAGTTATCTATCAAAACTCATTCAACAATATACTTTAAATAGATGCAGTTGTTACACATATTTCATGACTCAATATACTAGATTTTTGGAATGGAAAAAAATCTGTTCATTCTCCAAAAAAAATTTTTTCTTAAATAGTTTTGCTAACACACAACTTAAGTGACACACAGATTGGAAATGAAAAGAATATTAACCCTTATTTATTGTATACTTAGAAAAGCTAGGAAATGAAACTAAAAAACTATTACAACTAAAAATAACTTAGCATGGCAAATGGGTCCAGATAAAATTTTTAAAATTCAATACTTTTAAAAAATACTAGCAATAACAAATAGAAATTGAGGTGGCTTTCATATATAGCCCATTTTCCTCCATGCAAGAGCTGGAGTACTTTTCAAGGAAGTAAGGACATTCATTCCTGCTGAACACGTACACCAGACTGGTGTGGGGGAGGTAATATGCTTATGAGCAGTGCTGGCTCTCCCCATCCAGACTCAAGAGTGGTAAGAGGATGAGCAAATAACAAACAGAAGTAAAGTTACCACATACAACATGCAGAGAGTTCTACTGAAGACATGACTAGCAATGTGCAAGTCACAGTGGAGGAATGGGGATATGCTAATATGGGCTCCTTCTCAGAATCTGGATGCTCCCAAGATAAAACACTTAAGAAAGTCCTATCTGCAGATCTTGTAAAGGAAAATGGAAACAAACAGTAAAAATACATCTGAAAACAGAAATTTAATTTAAAACACTTATTTCAAAATGGCTAATTTCTAGCTATATACTTCATTCAGTAGTTTTTATGGATCTCCCCAATAACATTCTTCCTAATCTTTTCTGAGATGCCTCCCCCCAAATCCCATCTAATTCTTATTTTCTTTAGCCTCAATTCTCTTCCTTTTCTTCTCCATTGTCTCAGATATAAGTAAGAGCTCACAATATCTCTCCTCTCCAGGTTACATACTCTGACATTGCCCATCTAACCTCCTCCTCTGCCACACTGTCAATCCTACTGTCCTGCTAAAAGAAATGGGGAAGACACCAGAGGCAAAGCTCCCCAGCACTGGGGCACTCCTGCATTGGTGAAAGGGACAGGTGTTCAAGCTAATGTCTCATATGACTATAGGACTCTGAAAAGACCTCCTGATGGCCCAGAAGATTATTACAATAATTAAATGTACTCCTCTCATCTTGCCATTAAATGGCAGTTACAGGCAGACTGAACTATACGGTAAGGAAATCAGAGTCACTCTGAGTACAAATCACAGAAAGCAGGGAAAAGTTCATGTCAGTGGGATAACTGCTGACTCCAAAACCTAGACACACACACACAGACATGCATGCACAGAGGCATGCTCAAGCATAAATTGTTAGTTTTTTGAGGCTGAGGTAACAGCACTAAAACTCCCAGAGGCGTATACCCCAGAGGTATATGCAGAAGATATGAATGACACCTTTATCTGTGGTAACCTATGATATCCATCTTTAAAAGTCTTAGGTCCAGTGGTAGAAGGGAAGTACATTCCCAGTTTAAGAATGGTTGAATTGGAAAGGTGAGTTTTAAAAAATTATTAAACTAGCATATGAAAATTATCTGTATGATAAAATAAATACCTAACCTCAAAGAGCCTACATTAAGTTGGTATGAAAGTATATACCAATGCCTTGACAATTATTCTGAATGCAATTTAGTAACAATTGCAAATTGTAGCACAGACTAATTTGAAGCACTGAATTCAAATCAACAGACATTTAGGAGGATGGAAAAAGCATCTCAAGAAGAAAGACTTTCTGAGATGAGCTAGATCTTAAAGGGTCTGAGAGATAAAGATTAGCAAACAGGAAGAAGAAAAGGTTTTCTAGATAGGAAATACAAGTGATGAGGATCTAGACTGTAACAGAATTTTTTAAAAGGCCACACCCAAGATAGGAAAGAATCAGAGCATTGGAGAATGACTTTATGCAAATGAATTATCTAGAAAGAAAGGAAGCATTTAATTACTGTCCTTGAAAAGCACACAATTTGATTATGGGATTCCTAACTAAAACCAGATACATTTTTAAACAAAAAAGAGAGAGAAGGTAGGAAGGGAGGGAGGGAAAAAGGTAGGGAGGGAACCTATAAGTACAAGAAATGTGTAGTCCTTACTTCCCTCATAGTTGGGAAGGATGGCCCTGTGACTCTTCCACCTTCATGATCCAGCAGAAAGAATGCAGGGAATGGACCTCGTTGATTAGTGATTCCAAGAGGAGATCAGGGTATCTTTCTTACAAAGAAAAATGAACTCAAAATATCTTGCTCTGTCTTGGGGAATCTTCCTTAACAAACTGAGTAAGCCAGAGCTGAATGCTTCTCTCCAGTGTGAGTTCGCTGGTGGTGATTAAAAGTGGAACGCTGACTGAAGGCTTTCCCACACTCAATACATTCATAGGGCTTCTCTCCTGTGTGAACTCTCTGGTGCACAGTGAGCTGTGAGCTGTCACTAAAAGCTTTCCCACAATCTGTACATTTATAGGGTTTCTCCCCTGTATGGGTTCTCTGATGAACCATAAGGCTAGAATTATGACTGAAGACTTTCCCACACTCATTACATTCATAAGGCTTCTCACCAGTGTGAATTCTCTGGTGTATAATGAGGTAGGAGTTCTGATTGAAGGATTTTCCACACTCGTTACATTTATAGGGCTTTTCACCTGTGTGAAGTCTCTGATGTCGAATAAGACATTTGCTGAGACTGAATGCCTTACCACACTCATTACATTCGAAAGGTTTTTCTCCAGTATGAATTCGCTCATGGTCAACAAGTTGAGAGATCTGACTGAAGGCTTTCCCACACTCAGTACATTTATATGGTTTCTGTCCAGTGTGGAGGCTCTGATGTCGAATAAGACATTTACTCCGACTGAAAGCTTTGCCACATTCATTACACTCATAAGGCTTCTCCCCAGTATGGATCCTCTGATGATCAACAAGATTTCTATTAGAACAGAAAGCTTTCCCACACTCACTACACTTGTAAGGTTTTTTACCAGTGTGAAGTACCTGATGTCGGATGAGATTTTTACTTCGACTAAAGGCAGCCCCACACTCACTGCATTCATAAGGTTTCTCCCCAGTATGGGTTCTCTGGTGGTCAAAAAGTTTGGAACTCTCATTGAAAGCTTTTCCACATTCATTACACTTATATGGTTTCTCACCATTATGGAGTCTCTGGTGTTGAATAAGATGGGAGCTGTGTCGGTAAGTCTTTCCACACTCATTGCACTCATAGGGCTTTTCCCCTGTGTGGGTTCTGAGATGAACTATGAGTTGAGAGGTCTGTCTAAAGGTCTTACCACATTCATTACACTCATAGGGTTTCTCTCCAGTATGGATTCTCTGATGTCCAATGAGGTGTGAACTCCAATTGAAAGCTTTACCACATTCATCACACTGATAAAATTTCTGTCCCTTCAGAACTCCCTGACATTCTACAGCACTAGAGGACAGATGTGGATGTTTCCCAAGTTCATTATATTCATCATATTCATCCTTTGTGGACTTATCTTCATCCTCGTGTGTTATTCTGAAGAGCTCATTTTCCAGTCTGCTCCCTTCTTCCTCTGAGGGTTGCCCTTCCAGCTTTTCTAAAGTACCTTCACAGGCAGCTCCTGCCTCTGGCTCCCCAGAAACTACTCCACAGAGGCCTCCAGATGTCCCATCAGATGACACCGGTCCTTTAGAAACTTCCTGCTCTGCAGGCAACTCTGAATGCCACATCCTAGTCTCACCTGCTGCCAAAAGAAAGAATACTTTATTAATTTCTTTTTCTCCTGATGAAACAGAATCAGGAGTCTGTGGACCTGAGAAAACCTTCATGTTAGGGGATACATTAAGAGATGAGATATTAAGAACAAGAGAAAGATGGGAAATAGCTCAAACTTTTCTTCATGGACAGAAAGACAAAGAGGGGAAAGAAGGTCAGTGGGAGAGGGTGGAAGAAGAGCTATCAGGACAGAGCTCTGTCCTGACAGCTCTTAATTGCCCCACTTATTTGTCCAATCAAAAAGAGCAGCTGGAAGGCAAGAGAGAAGACTGTAAAGGTGGTGTGATCTTAGAGAAATCACTTAGTAAAATGATGAACTCTGACGTCCTTTCCAATCATGACACTGTATGGTTCTGTGGTTCCCAGTAAAGACAGTGTGGAGAGAGAGGTGCCTGGGTGGTTCAGTGGGTTAAAGCCTCTGCCTTCAGCTCAGGTCATGATCTCAGGGTCCTAGGCTCGAACCCTGCGTCAGGTTCTCTGCTCAGCAAGGAGCCTGCTTCCCTTCCTCTCTCTCCGCCTCTCTGTGATCTCTGTCAAATGAATAAATAAAATCTTAAAAAAAAAAAAAAAAAAGATAGTGGGAAGAGAAAGGAGGAGGAGTCTACGGCCATACCACCCTGAACGCGCCCGATCTCGTCTGATCTCGGAAGCTAATAAGCAGGGTCAGGCCTGGTTAGGACTTGGATGGGAGAAAGGAGGAGGAAATACCTCAAATCAAATATGAGAAACAGTATGGGCAAATACAATTAGGAAAAAATGTACCAAAAAAGTGAGTCTTATACGTAAGCACAGTGACAAGATTCAGAGAATTCACAGGTTCAGAAATACTGGGGGAAAAGTATTGTGGAAGGGACAGCAAAGCTCTAAAAGTGGGGATTCCGCTAGTCTCTGATGCACTAGACTGGCAGAAGTCAGTACAGTAAGTACTACATTTCTAAAAAAAATTAAGAAACGGATTGATAATTTGAAATATGAATCAAAATACGTCTTTGGTATCTTGATAATCCAGAAGCACGGGAAAATACATAGTTGAATATTTCCTTTCGAATTTGGAAAAGGTAGAAGTAGCAAGCAATCAGTCATGTCTGAACACAAAACTGTTAGTTCTTTTAACCAGGGCCACAAGCCATTGTGGCATTTTAGCATATGGAAAGTTATAGCTATCCTGGACTCCTAAGCCCATCCACCCTCTCCAGAGTTGGCTACTGTCCTAGACTTGCCAGCCAGAGAGCCTGCCCTGAAAACACTCCTTTCCAGGAAGCTGTCCTGCCTCAGTCTTTCCTGAAGGGGAAAATGAGGCAACCATGTAACTGGCCTCAATACATCTCAGACCACAACCGACTAGACCAGGGCGCCATGCCCAAGTGTAGCTTCTCTGTATGTTACACTTCAGCCTCTGTTGTGGCCAGGAACAAAGTTCTGCCCAAACAGAGATGATACTTAATGGCTGAACCACCCTTGGAGGCCCTTTCTAAGTAAAATTTGAGCTGGAAATAAGGCAAAATAAAGAGAACTAAAACAAGAAGGCACTCTAAACTGAAATGAGGCATGGAGAGAAGCCAAGCCATTAGGGGCCATAGCATGCAGAAAGTATATGGGAATGGGAACTCTAATAAAGAAGTAGCTATGAGGGGACAAGAGATTCAGAGTGAAGAAAATGAGAAGACAAAACAGATATGCAGGGAGCAACTGCCTTACATTCCCTGGCATAAAAATTATTTGCTATTGTTGCTGAGGGTCCTGTTTCCCAAAGGACGGTCTGAGTGGTAGGTCTGATCAGCCTACTCCTTCCAGACTTATTTAAGTAAAACAGCTCAGTACTTACAATAACATGAGTGGCCCCCTATTCCTTACAACTACAAATTCTAATCAAACCACCCTAGGTCAATTAATAATGGAGTAAAGACAATGTTGATAACTTAGGGCTGAGTGATGGACACAAAGAGGTTCATTACAGTATTCTCTCTACCTTATCTCATCTTTGCAATAAAAAGGCTGGGAAAAAATAGAATAGAGGAAAGAAAATGTAAAGAAAAGAATGCAGACTGTATTACTGGCAAACAGAATCATTAACCAATGAGGCCATGCTGCAATAGTTTTTCGGCATGATGCACCAGTACACAGCTCTCTGACTGAGGGCTGGACCTTTCTACTCCCTCTCAGTATAGTCCACAGACAGGAACTGGTATGCTGCAGATTCCTGGAATGATAAGCTTCTACTGCTCAGGGATATTCTCAGCCTGAAGGGCAGAAACATCAGGGTACCAAGAGCCCAGGTAGGACCCTGGTGGGCATAGGGGTAAGGGAGGTAGAGAAGCTGGGATGACACATCTAGGAGGACAAGTCCAGGGCCAGAAAGAATCCATGAACTCAGTAGGTGGGACCCAATTCCAGAGGAAGCAATTAGGCAGGAAAACCACAGGATTAATCTCAGAATTGGGCAGAGCTGGAGATGACTGCTAGCTATTCTCAGGCCACAGACTTGGGGACTCAAGGAAGACAGAGTCCAGCTCACCTGGGGCCTGACCATCTGAAGCATAGTTGCCACTGCCTGATCTCCTGACTTCCCAGCTTGGAAAAGGGCAGGCACCTGGGAAGCACACTGACCTGAGGGAGGGAGAAAAGAGAGCTATGAGGACAAACCCTGCTTCGGCTCCAATAAGGTCTGTATCCCAGGGAGTGGGTTCAACAGAACCCAGCCAGCTCCGCTCCACACACTGCCTCTCATCCCTCTTTCATTCAGGTGTTATTCTGACTGCGCTGTGAATTTTCCATGCAGGTTTTACTCTGAGGGTGCAGAGGGTTCCCTGGTCCAAGTAAGAATTGGCCATTCCTCCCAGCCCTCACTCATTTTAAACTCTCTGAAGGAAGCTATACTTTGGCCCACTTTCTCTCCCCATGGCTTCCTTAGCATTAGCCCTGCCTGATTTGCCTCTCACATTTCTGGCCCTTCATTCCTGATTTCCCTTCCTTTTTTGGCTTCTCATTATGGATGCTGCAGGCGCTGGGCCTCAAAGCATCCCTTTTTGCTCTGACAGACATCTCACGGACTCTGAATGCTCTAATGTTGCTTTCCCAGTTCCAGCTCTCTTCTAAACCCCCATTACAGACTTCCAGTGGCCTACTGGACATTTCATTAGGGTGTCCCTCTTTATCTTATATTCAGTCAAAAATGGATATTCTTACCATCTTTCTATCCTGACTTTCCAAATTCTGTCAATGATTCTAGACATCTCCCATTCCCTCTCTTTCCTTAAACTCACATCCATAAATAGTCCTCCAATTAAGCTTTAGTTTCACCATGATCTCTATTAAATCTCCAAATGGCTCCTATTGGAAACTGACAATCTCATAATAAAATTCATATGGAAAACCAAGGAGTTCTAGCTATGAGAATACTGGGAAAACATAAGCTGAAGGATTTATAATCCCAATGTCCAAATTTACTAAGTAGCAGTCATCAGAGTAGTGTAGTGCTGACATAAGGTCAAACACAGAGATCATTAACAGAATAAGCATCGAGTGATAAACCCATATATCCACAATTACTTATTTTTGACAAAAGTCCTAAGAACACTGAAAGGAAAAGAGATTTTTCAACATGTGGTGCTGGAACAACTAGATGTGCATACAAAAAGGATAAAGATTGACCCTACTTCAGACCATAGAAAGACAGAACAACTTGGCATCTGTTACATCATGGCCTCATAACTCAGTGCACCATGTCACAAATGACACTCATTTTCCCCTGAAACCACCCTCCATCTCTCGCCATCACTAAGCACATTTAAGAAATCATTGCCTTCACCCAAAAGCCATCCCCTCTTTGTTATAAACCAATACCTGTCCAACATCTTCCGGACTCAGCCAATAATATCAGGACACACAAAAAATAATGACTAAACACAGACGGAAAGAGGCTCACACCAGAAAGCAAGCTGCCATCCCACTAACGGAAAGAAACTACACTCTCGCTCTCAGGGCATGAAGAGTAAAATAAAGAACTACATTAAGGATTATGCACACTGAGGAGTCTGCTAAAGCTCCGGCAGAGTAAAGAAGCCTTGCTGTAAAAACTAGGGGAGAAAAAGAAGAGTAAATATTTCAGAAAACAAAAGCAAAGGAAAAGGAGGGATATGATAAAGTGGCTGAAGGCCCACAGACAGACTTGAAGACCAGCAACAACAAAAGGCTGAGAGGAAAGGGAACTTCAGGGACAAGAGGGGCAGGCTCCAGCCTTGTTGACCCCAGCAGCACAAACAGGTGCAGAAACAGCTGCTCAGAAGGAAGCTAAAAGTCAAGAGAAATAGGGACAGGGACTTTCCCTTACAAACTTATAGAACAGACTGAAGAAGGTTAAGAAATGGAAGTATGAAAGAAGTAGAAAACTGCTCAGGTGACTAGAAACCTGGCATTCAGGCTAAAGACAATGAACTCAAGGTCAGAGACAAGTATTTTGAAGAAATGCATCCACCAGGAAATATAAACGGCATGACCTATCTCAGGAAATGGAGACCCACAGCACAATAAGAACCAATTTTAAGCCTCCAAGCAGACCTTTTCTGAAGCAGCTGTCATAGAAATGTCTAAAGAGGTAGGTGAAGTATCTGGACAGCGGTGATGAGAAGACTGACAGACAGGAAACTGAGGGCAAACGCCAGGAATTTGGCAAAGGATTCCAGGCCTTTGACCAAAGAAAGGATTAGGCCAGCTTCTACAACCTTGAACATGGAGAAGACCCTTTTGGACTCTGGATGAAAGACCCAGAGCACAGTTAAGGACATAGGAGGCCAGTGAGCTGATCCCACAAGGTTAAATTCAGGTATCCTAATGCCTCAGGGTTTCTCCATGTCCCAACTAGCTTTTGAGAACAGAAGGAAAACTTCACTCATCCCAAACCCAGGAGGAAACCTGGGCTGATCAGGCCTATTCTCCCAGAGCTTCATACCTTAATCCCAGTCTCAATCCTACAGTGAAAATGGCTTTGTAAAGCACAAGGAAAATCCCAAGCAATTATCGGGGCATTTTCCAGGGGCATTCTTTTTTTCCCTTCTTCTCTTTTCATTCTTTCTTTCCTTCCTCCTTCCCTCCCTTTCTTCAACTCATACACAATGTGATTTTGTTTTCTTTTAAAATCTCTTACTCTTGTGTTTTTCCTACCAGTGTCAGGGTACATATGCTTTATTTTATACACTGGTAAGGAAACAAGAAAAACTGCTTCCAGTACATAACTGGAATGTTATATTAAACAAATCCATCAATTAAGAAATGAACTCAAACCTCGTGTCCCAAACTTGGTTTCTCCATACCTTTCTCCAGTAAACGGAACTAGGGCTCCCTGGAGAAGTGGTGGTCTTCAGGGCTGGGGAGGGAAAGATACAACACAAGCATTCTGTGGTGCCAGAAAGTCAGGGAAAGTCACCAAAATGGATGTGGGCACTTCAAGGGGAAACAGGAGCCAACTGCAAAGAGCGCCCAATGGCCAAGGCTAGAATAATTCAAGTAACAAAATAATATCAGCACTGCATCAGAGCTCAAAGAATACATACCCAACATCACACACTGATATAACTAACTGAATAAATAAAACAAAGGGAAACAAGGCACAACTCTTCCTCAGAAAGTATTCCAATTAATAACTGTAGGGAGAATAACAGAAATGAAAGTCACCTTTAGACCATCACACTAATAAGATCCACCAGGAAGGCTAATTAGTAGGTGAAACTTAAGGAGAAACAGGATATTGTTATGCAAGGTCTCAAAGTATAATTGCTAGTTACAGAGGGAAAGACAGTATCTTTACAGTGGCAGACACCACTAGATCAAAATTAATATCAACAGTAATAAGACATATCGACACCATCCAATCGAAGCAGGAGAAAATGCCTGACAAAACCAATGTGAGGAGCATTCTAAAAATACCAGCACAACATACTTCAAAAGCATCGAGGTCACGAAGAACAGGGAAAGATGGAGAGACCGTCACATACTAAAGGAAAACTTGGAGACATGACTACTAAACGCAACGAGGGATTCTAGACTGGATCCCGGAACAGAAAAAGGTCACTAGTGAGAAGCTGATGACCTCTAAATATTAAAGTCAGCAGTTTAATTAACAGTACTGCGCCACCGTGAAATTCTTAAGTTTGATGACTGTTCTGTGGTTAACTTTAACTTTAGGCAAACTGAGCGAAGACTATAAGGGAACTCTACAACTTCTGCAACCCCCTGTAAATCTACAATTACTCAAAAGAAAAAAGTTTTTTGAATTGAGGAAGTGTGTTACCGTTTTTCTCTGATTTACTTTTTTTCTTAGCTTAAAAATTAACTTGGCAATCAAAGATACCAAATACTGTCATTCTTGTCTCCAATTTACAGTCATTCTTTTATTAACTTAACAATATCTATTGAGCACCTACTATGCCCCAGGCACTAAGGTCTCTGTGGTGAATGATACAAAATAATAATAATAATAATAATGATACCGCCTTCCAGAGCTCACAGGAGGACAGCCAATGAAGTGTAGATACGTTAAGAGGTATGTTACAGTGTCCAGAGCAATGCAGTTTAATAAAACAAGAAAGGAGGCTAAAAGTTTTAAGATCTGGGAAGGAAAACATTCTGATCATTACCACCCACAGGAAGGATTACGGTTTTTAACCAAACTTTGTCTGCCTTTCTCCAGCATTAACATGACATGTAAGAGCACCCTTATTCACCAGACTCTCAGTATACCCAGAGATACAGACACGTGCCAACAGACGCCAAGTCCTCTGAAATTCATTCCTCAAATTACAACTAAAGCCACTTGCTGACATCTCCCTGCAAATTTTCACTCTTGAACTACAAAGAGTTTGAAAGAGGATGCTGTTCTCTCCTGGCCACCACTTTTAACCTAGAAGGAGACCATTCTCTGATTTCCGAGGCCTATGCAAGTCAGAGACAGTACAGTAGTTTTAAGTTAGAGCTGTACCTTCTGTTTAAAAATTCCCCTTTATTAAAATAAAATCTGTAAAAAAAAAAAACCTGTATTACAAAAATAAAAACCTCCCTCTCGGACACTTCACTTTTCATTCTGAAAAGAGACAATCACCCTAATAAACAAGACTGCTATTTTTCTTCACAAACGTCACTTGTTGCGCTTTATGTAACACAGCTTAATGCAAAGTGTGCTAAGGAAAATAAACTGCAAACAAAATGTTTTCTATCCATCACAGTCAGAAATATGTCTTAGTGATGCCATAATGCTGACACCAATTCTGACCACCAAGTGAACAAATGCATTCCGCCGGAATTTTCAAGAGGCAAGAGTATGACTGTGCTTAATGCCACTGAATGATGCCACACTTTAAAATGGTTAAAATGGTAAATTTTATTGTAGCCTACGGTAAATAATATGCATATCTTATCACAGCATTACTGTATCACAAGAATACTAAAAGAAGTTTTTAAAAGCAATGGTATGATCCAATTTCGTAATAAACAAACAAACATATATTTATGTATATGAGTTTCCATAATTGTGAACAAATTTATACTGTCAAGAAGCATCCAGACGAAACTATTTGCGGACTGCGGTTACTCTTACTTTTCTGGCACTCACCCGCGTCACCTAATTGTCCATAATGAGTAGCTTTGTTCGCGTAATTGGGAGAAAGAATAAAGCGCAGAAGCCATTACTCCCAACTCTCTGCCCCGGGCTGCAAAGCACTTCCAGATACGCGCCTCCCCGAGGCGGGCAGCGGCTTCCCGGCTAAACCACCCGCCCCGGGCGCAGCCTCCAGGCCCGGCCTCAGCCGCCTCCCGCCCCCCAACTCTCAGACCGGGAGGGGCCAAACACCCCCGCCGCCCTCCAGAACCCTGCGCCAGCCAGCCGACCCCGACGCCCCAGCGCCCCGCCCGGCCGCTCACCGACTCCCCAGGCCCCCGCCAGCTCGTCCTGCGACCACACCACCGGGCCACGGCCTGTCGCCCCGCGCCGGTCTCTCCGTCAGCCCGGGGCGCGCACGCGCGCCGCCGCCCGGGTCCTCCGCAGCCTCTCTAGGAAGTCGGGAGGGCCAGCGTCTCGGCTTCTCCCTGGCGCCGGTGCAATA
The DNA here is from genome assembly GCF_009829155.1 of Mustela erminea. NCBI lineage: Eukaryota > Metazoa > Chordata > Mammalia > Carnivora > Mustelidae > Mustela > Mustela erminea. Next base: position 69,414,497 of record NC_045614.1, on the reverse strand, counting down.
CCCGCCAGCCTGTGAGCGCCTGGCTGGTCCCCAACACTCCCCCCACACACACACCCGCGCCCGGGCGCCTGCCCTCCACTCGTCAATCCAATGCCCTGACAGGCTCCAGAGCTCTACGGGCCTTGCCCATTTTGACCACATCCCTTGCAAGTGTGTGCCTCGCTGCCCTCCAGGCCTTCTCCTCCCCACCCCCGCGCCCCCCAAGAACAGGATCCAAAACTAGAGGTCAAAATAGGGAGGCACTAAGTTCTAGCTGACTGGTTCTGGCCAAAGGGAGAGTTGTTAAGGGGGCCACTCATTGTATCTAGGGATGAAAGACCCCTCTCCCCTTGCTAAAGTCTTGTTTAAATAACCTGATGTCCCCACAGCACCCCCTCTTCCCTTGCTGAAGGTTTGATTAAGTAACCTATTGTCCCCATAGCCGGATGGCAACACATACCCGGATGTCTATGGTCAACCGGCCTGTCAAAAGGGAAGACAAATGAGGAATAGAATGAACCTGGGAATTTCCAGAGTGCTGAGGCAAGGCCCGCCAGAACAAAAGGCTGTGTCCTTGCCTTGAACCCAACGCCTGACTATGCTTGATTTAAATTAACCAATCAGATCCCTGTAACCATGCATTTGCTTCTGTAAGCTTGCTTCCTGCCACCCCAACCCTGCCCTATATAATCTGTTCCCCAACTTAGCCGGGCACGCTCAGTCCACAGGAGGCTGATGCGTCCGCAGGCGCCTATGTAAACAATAAATCACCTCTTGGGACTTGCATCCAGTGGAGACGTGGTGTCTGGTTCTTGGGTGCAGAGCGAGGGTCTTTCAGGGTACTTGCTGATTTCCGACCACAGGGGCACAAAAACGGTACCTTCCTGTGGCTTCGGGGGATTTTCTTCTGAACAAAATTCGACTGAGTACATTTTAAAGATCTCATTGGCTTTTATTCAAGAGTTCACCAATAGGGCAGCATCCAGTCTAGCAGACAGAAAGAAAGGAGCTGGAAGCACTATACAAGGGTGGACTTATATAGTAGACTGGTTATTGCAATGTGACTTTCCTTATGTTATATTCTGAGCAGTGAGTTATAAAGACGGATTATGCCCCAGTTTTGTTTTTCTTTTTCAACATTTCCTTAGCGATTCGGGGTCTCTTTAGGATTATTTGCACCAGCTCTTTGAAAAATACTGGAGGAATTTTGATCAGAATGGCATTAAAAGTATAGATTGCTCTAGGCAGTATAGACATTTTAACAATGTTTATTCTCCTGATCCAAGAGCATGGAATGGTCTTCCATCTTTTTGTGTCTTTTTTTATTTCTTTCATGAATGTTTCTGTAGTCTCGAGTATAGATCGTTTACCTCCTTGGTTAGGCTTATTCCCAGGTATCTTATGGTTCTTGGTGCTATAGTAAATGGAATCGATTCTCTAATTTCCCTTTCTGTATTTTCATTGTTAGTATATAAGAAAGCCACTGATTTCTGTAAATTCACTTTGTATCCTGCCACATTACTGAATTGCTATAGGAGTTCCAGTATTTGGGGGGCTTTCCATTTAAAGTATCATGTCATCTGTGAAGAGAGAGAGTTTGACTCTTCATTGCCAGTTTGAAAACCTTTTAGATCTCTTTATTGTCTGATAGCTGTTGCTAGGACTTCTAATACTGTGTTGAACAAGAGTGGTGAAAGTGGGCATCCTTGTCCTGTTCCTGATCTCAATGGGAAGGCTATGAGCTTTTTCCCATTGAAGATGATATTTGTTGTTGGTTTTTCATAGATAGATTTTATGAAGTTCAGGAATGTTCCCTCTATCCGTATATTTTGAAGCGTTTTAATCAGGAACAGATGCTGGATTTTATCAAATGGTTTTTCTGCATCAATTTAGAGGACCATGTGGTTCTTCTCTTTTCTCTTACTGATTTGTTGTATCACATTGATTGATTTGTGAATGTTGAACCATCCTTGCAAACCAGGGATGAATCCCACCTGGTCGTGGTGGATAATATTTTTAATGTGCTGTTGGATCCTATTTGCTAGGCTCTTGTTGAGAATCTTAGCATCCATATTCATCAGGGATATTGGTCTGAAATTCTCTTTTTGATCGGGTCTTTCCCTGGTTTGGGGAACAGGGTAATGCTGGCTCCATAGAAAGAGTCTGAAAGTTTTCGTTCTGCTTCAATTTTTGGAAACAGCTTCAGGAGAATAAGTGTTATTTCTTCTATGAAAGTTTGGTAAATTCCCCAGGGAATCCATCAGGTCCTTGGCTCCTGTTTTTTGGGAAGTTTTTGATCACTGCTTCAATCTCATTACTAGATATCAGTCTATTCAGTTTGTCAGTTTCTTCCTCGTTCAATTTTGCAATTTTACATTTTCAAGGAATGCATCCATTTCATCTAGGTTGATTAACTTATTGGCATATATTTCTTTTTTTTAAATTTTTTTATTTTTTATAAACATATATTTTTATCCCCAGGGGTACAGGTCTTTGAATCACCAGGTTTACACACTTCACAGCACTCACCAAAGCACATACCCTCCCCAATGTCCATAATCCCACCCCCTTCTCCCAAACCCCCTCCCCCCAGCAACCCTCAGTTTGTTTTGTGAGATTAAGAGTCACTTATGGTTTGTCTCCCTCCCAATTCCATCTTGTTTCATTGATTCTTCTTCTACCCACTTAAGCCCCCATGTTGCATCACCACTTCCTCATATCAGGGAGATCATATGATAGTTGTCTTTCTCAGCTTGACTTATTTCGCTAAGCATGATACACTCTAGTTCCATCCATGTTGTCGCAAATGGCAAGATTTCATTTCTTTTGATAGCTGCATAGTATTCCATTGTGTATATATATCACATCTTCTTGATCCATTCATCTGTTGATGGACATCTAGGTTCTTTCCATAGTTTGGCTATTGTGGACATTGCTGCTATAAACATTCGGGTGCACGTACCCCATTGGATCACTACGTTTGTATCTTTAGGGTAAATACACAGAAGTGCAATTGCTGGGTCATAGGGCAGTTCTATTTTCAACATTTTGAGGAACCTCCATGCTGTTTTCCAGAATGGCTGCACCAGCTTACATTCCCACCAACAGTGTAGGAGGGTTCCCCTTTCTCCATATCCTCTCCAGCATCTGTCATTTCCTGACTTGTTTATTTTAGCCATTCTGACTGGTGTGAGGTGATATCTCATTGTGGTTTTGATTTGTATTTCCCTGATGCCGAGTGGTATGGAGCACTTTTTCATGTGTCTGTTGGCCATCTGGATGTCTTCTTTGCAGAAATGTCTGTTCATATCCCCTGCCCATTTCTTGATTGGATTATTTGTTCTTTGGGTGTTGAGTTTGCTAAGTTCTTTATAGATTTGGACACTAGACCTTTATCTGATATGTCGTTTGCAAATATCTTCACCCATTCTGTCAGTTGTCTTTTGGTTTTGTTAACTGTTTCCTTTGCTGTGCAAAAGCTTTTGATCTTGATGAAATCCCAATAGTTCATTTTTGCCCTTGCTTCCCTTGCCTTTGGCAATGTTCCTAGGAAGATGTTGCTGCGGCTGAGGTCGAAGAGGATGCTGCCTGTGTTCTCCTCAAGGATTTTGATGGATTCCTTTCTCACATTGAGGTCCTTCATCCATTTTGAGTCTATTTTTGTGTGTGGTGTAAGGAAATGGTCCAATTTCATTTTTCTGCATGTGGCTGTCCAATTTTCCCAGCACCATTTATTGAAGAGGCTGTCTTTTTTCCATTGGACATTCTTTCCTGCTTTGTCGAAGATTAGTTGACCATAGAGTTGAGGGTCTATTTCTGGGCTCTCTATTCTGTTCCATTGATCTATGTGTCTGTTTTTGTGCCAGTACCATGCTGTCTTGATGATGACAGCTTTGTAATAGAGCTTGAAGTCCGGAATTGTGATGCCAACAACTTTGGCTTTCTTTTTCAATATCCCTTTGGCTATTTGAGGTCTTTTCTGGTTCCATATAAATTTTAGAATTATTTGTTCCATTTCTTTGAAAAAGATGGATGGTACTTTGATAGGAATTGCATTAAATGTGTAGATTGCTTTAGGTAGCATAGACATTTTCACAATATTTATTCTTCCAATCCAGGAGCATGGAACATTTTTCCATTTCTTTGTGTCTTCCTCAATTTCTTTCATGAGTACTTTATAGTTTTCTGAGTATAGATTCTGTGCCTCTTTGGTTAGGTTTATTCCTAGGTATCTTATGGTTTGGGGTGCAATTGTAAATGGGATTGACTCCTTAATTTCTCTTTCTTCTGTCTTGTTGTTGGTGTAGAGAAATGCAACTGATTTCTGTGCATCGATTTTATATCCTGACACTTTACTGAATTCCTGTACAAGTTCGAGCAGTTTTGGAGTGGAGTCTTTTGGGTTTTCCACATATAGTATCATATCATCTGCGAAGAGTGGTAGTTTGACTTCTTCTCTGCCGATTTGGATGCCTTTAATTTCCTTTTGTTGTCTGATTGCTGAGGCTAGGACTTCTAGTACTATGTTGAATAGCAGTGGTGATAATGGACATCCCTGACTTGTTCCTGACCTTAGCGGAAAAGCTTTCAGTTTTTCTCCATTGAGAGTGATATTTGCGGTGGGTTTTTCATAGATGGCTTTGATGATATTGAGCTATGTGCCCTCTATCCCTACACTTTGAAGAGTTTTGATCAGGAAGGGATGCTGTACTTTGTCAAATGCTTTTTCAGCATCTATTGAGAGTATCATATGGTTCTTGTTCTTTCTTTTATTGATGTGTTGTATCACATTGACTGATTTGCGGATGTTGAACCAACCCTGCAGCCCTGGAATAAATCCCACTTGGTCGTGGTGAATAATCCTTTTAATGTACTGTTGAATCCGATTGGCTAGTATTTTGGTGAGAATTTTCACATCTGTGTTCATCAAGGATATTGGTCTATAGCTCTCTTTTTTGATGGGATCCTTGTCTGGTTTTGGGATCAAGGTGATGCTGGCCTCATAAAATGAGTTTGGAAGTTTTCCTTCCATTTCTATTGTTTGCAACAGTTTCAGGAGAATAGGAATTAGCTCTTCTTTAAATGTTTGGTAGAATTCCCCCGGGAAGCCGTCTGGCCCTGGGCTTTTGTTTGTTTGGAGATTTTTAATGACTGTTTCAATCTCCTTACTGGTTATGGGTCTGTTCAGGCTTTCTGTTTCTTCCTGGTTCAGTTGTGGTAGTTTATATGTTTCTAGAAATGCATCCATTTCCTCCAGATTGTCAAATTTGTTGGCGTAGAGTTGCTCATAGTATGTTCTTATAATAGTTTGTATTTCTTTGGTGTTAGTTGTGATCTCTCCTCTTTCATTCATGATTTTATTTATTTGGGTCCTTTCTCTTTTCTTTTTGATAAGTCGGGCCAGGGGTTTATCAATTTTATTAATTCTTTCAAAGAACCAGCTCCTAGTTTTGTTTATTTGTTCTATTGTTCTTTTGGCTTCTATTTCATTGATTTCTGCTCTGATCTTTATGATTTCTCTTCTCCTGCTGGGCTTAGGGTTTCTTTTTGTTCTTTCTCCAGCTCCTTTAGGTGTAGGGTTAGGTTGTGTACCTGAGACCTTTCTTGTTTCTTGAGAAAGGCTTGTACCGCTATATATTCTCCTCTCAGGACTGCCTTTGTTGTGTCAAACAGATTTTGAACCGTTGTATTTTCATTATCATTTGTTTCCATGATTTTTTTCAATTCTTCTTTAATTTCCCAGTTGACCCATTCATTCTTTAGAAGGATGCTGTTTAGTCTCCATGTATTTGGGTTCTTTCCAAACTTCCTTTTGTGGTTGAGTTCTAGCTTTAGAGCATTGTGGTCTGAAAATATGCAGGGAATGATCCCAATCTTTTGATACCGATTGAGGCCTGATTTAGGACCGAGGATGTGATCTATTCTGGAGAATGTTCCATGTGCACTAGAGAAGAATGTGTATTCTGTTGCTTTGGGATGAAATGTCCTGAATATATCTGTGATGTCCATCTCATCCAGTGTGTCGTTTAAGGCCTTTATTTCCTTGCTGATCTTTTGCTTGGATGATCTGTCCATTTCAGTGAGGGGAGTGTTAAAGTCCCCTACTATTATTGTATTATTGTTTATGTGTTTCTTTGATTTTGTTATTAATTGGTTTATATAGTTGGCTGCTCCCACGTTGGGGGCATAGATATTTAAAATTGTTAGATCTTCTTGTTGGACAGACCCTTTGAGTATGTTATAGTGTCCTTCATCATCTCTTATTATAGTCTTTGGCTTAAAATCTAATTAATCTGATATAAGGATTGCCACTCCTCCTTTCTTCTGATGTCCATTAGCATGGTAAATTCTTTTCCACCCCCTCACTTTAAATCTGGAGGTGTCTTAGGGCTTAAAATGAGTTTCTTGGAGGCAACATATAGATGGGTTTTGTTTTTTTATCCATTCTGATACCCTGTGTCTTTTGACAGGGGCATTTAGCCCATTAACATTCAGGGTAACTATTGAGAGATATGAATTTAGTGCCATTGTATTGCCTGTAAGGTGACTGTTACTGTATATGGTCTCTGTTCCTTTCTGATCTACCACTTGTAGGCTCTCTCTTTGCTTAGAGGACCCCTTTCAATATTTCCTGTAGAGATGGTTTGGTGTTTGCAAATTCTTTCAGTTTTTGTTTGTCCTGGAAGCTTTTAATCTCTCCTTCTATTTTCAGTGATAGCCTAGCTGGATATAGTATTCTTGGCTGCATGTTTTTCTCGTTTAGTGCTCTGAAAATATCATGCCAGCTCTTTCTGGCTTGCCAGGTCTCTGTGGATAAGTCAGCTGCCAATCTAATATTTTTACCATTGTATGTTACAGACCTCTTTTCCCGGGCTGCTTTCAGGATTTTCTCTTTGTCACTAAAACTTGTAAATTTTACTATTAGGTGACGGGGTGTGGGCCTATTCCTATTGATTTTGAGGGGCGTTCTCTGAACCTCCTGAATTTTGATACTCCTTCCCTTTGCCATATTGGGGAAATTCTCCCCAATAATTCTCTCCAGTATACCTTCTGCTCCCCTCTCTCTTTCTCCTTCTTCTGGAATCCCAATTATTCTAATGTTGTTTCGTCTTATGGTGTCACTTATCTCTCGAATTCTCCCCTCGTGGTCCAGTAGCTGTTTGTCCCTCTTTTGCTCAGCTTCTTCATTCTCTGTCATTTGGTCTTCTATATCGCTAATTCTTTCTTCTGCCTCATTTATCCTAGCAGTGAGACACTCCATTTTTGATTAGACCTCATTAATAGCTTTTTTGATTTCAACTTGGTTAGATTTTAATTCTTTTATTTCTCCAGAAAGGGCTTTTATATCTCTCGAGAGGGTTTCTCTAATATCTTCCATGCCTTTTTCGAGCCCGGCTAGAACCTTGAGAATTGTCATTCTGAACTCTAGATCTGACATATTACCAACGTCTGTATTGATTAGGTGCCTAGCCTTCGGTACTGCCTCTTGTTCTTTTTTTTGTGGTGATTTTTTCCGCCTTGTCATTTTGTCCAGATAAGAGTATATGAAGGAGCAAGTAAAATACTAAAAGGGTGGCAAGAACCCCAGGAAAATATGCTTTAACCAAATCAGAAGAGATCCCAAATCGTGAGGGGGGAAAAAGGGGATAAAAAGAGGTTCAAAAAGGAAGAAAGAAAAAAAAAAGAAAAAAAATGAAAAGAATTAAAAAAAAACGAATAAAGAAAAATATAAAAACGAAAATATATATATATTAGATAAACTAGTTAAAAAACGTTAAAAAAAGAAAAGGGTAAAATTTAAAAAAAAAATTTACCTGAAGGCCAGAAAAAGAAAAATGAAAAAGAAAAAAATTAAATTACCTGCAAGACTAAAAAAAATCACAGGGAGAAAGCCATGAGTTCTGTGCTTTGCTTTCTCCTCCTCTGGAATTCTGCTGCTCTCCTTGGTATTGAAACCCCACTCCTTGGTAGGTGAACTTGGTCTTGGCCGGATTTCTCGTCGATCTTCTGGGGGAGGGGCCTGTTGTAGTGATTCTCAAGTGTCTTTACCCCAGGCGGAATTGCACCACCCTTACTGGGGGCCGGGCTGAGTAATCCGCTCGGGTTTGCTTTCAGGAGCTTTTGTTCCCTGAGCGCTTTCCGTAGAGTTCTGGAGGACGGGAGTACAAATGGCGGCCTCCAGGTCTCCGCCCAGAGGAGCCGAGAGCCCGGGGCCCCACTCCTCAGTGCGCCCTCAGAGAACAGCGCGCAGTTACTCCCGTCTGCCTGACCTCCGGCCGCGCTCCGAGCTCACCGAGCCTGCGACCGGTTCAAGGTAACACCGAGCTGTGAGCTTACTGTCGGCTCTGTTTCTGTAGCCGGTTTTCCCGTTCCAATACCCACAAGCTCTGCGACACTCAGACACCCCCGATCCTTCTGTGACCCTGCGGGACCTGAGGCCACGCTGACCCTGCGTGGGCTTTGCCCCGGTTTAGCCTCTGGAGCGATGTCCCTCAGTGGAACAGACTTTTAAAAGTCCTGATTTTGTGCTCTGTTGCTCCGCCGCTTGCCAGGAGCCAGCCCCTCCCCCCGGGTTCTATCTTCCCGTCGCTTTGGATTCACGTCTCCGCCAGTCCTACCTTTCAGAAAGTGTTGTTTTTCTGTTTCCAGAATTGCTGTTCTTCTTCTCTTCGATCTGCCAATGGATTTGTAGGTGTTTGCAATCTTTAGATAAGCTATCTAGCTGATCTCCTGCTAGCTGAAGTAGTCTCAGCCTGCTACTTCTCCGCCATCTTGACTCCTCCCCTGGCATATATTTCTTGATAATAAGTCCTGATGATTATTTCGATTGCCTTGGTGTTATCTGTATTCTCTCCAAGAATACAAGGGAAACTTCTTGTGAGTGGAGGTGGCTTAACTTGTGGTTGATTCTCCAGTTCTGTAAGATGTAAAGAGAGCTGGTATATTCTGGATATTTCAATTTTTTTGAGGGAGGCTTGGATGGCAATGTATTGACCCCTTAGGACTGCCTTTGCTGTATCCCAGAGGTTTTGGACTAAAGTGTCTTCATTCTCATTGGTTTTCATGAATTGTTTAAGTTGTTCTTTGATTTCCTGGTTTATCCAAGCATTCTTAAGTAACGTAGTCTTTAGCTTCCAGGTGTTTGAATTCCTTCCAAACTTTCATTGTGCTTGAGCTCCAGTTTCAAAGCATTGTTATCTGAGAATATGCAGGGAATAATCTCAATCTTTTGCTATCAATTGAGCCCTGATTTGTGACCCAGTATGTGGTCTATTCTGGAGAAGGTTCCATGTGCACTCGAGAAAAATGAATATTCTGTTGTCTTAGGGTGGAATGTTCTGTATATATGTATGAGGTCCATCTGGTCCAAAGTGTCATTCAATGCTCTTGTTTCTTTACTGATTTCCTGCTTGGATGATATGTCTATTGCTGAGAATCGTGTTAAAATCTCCTACTATTAATGTATTTATATCAATATGACTCTTTATCTTGATTAACAGTTTTCTTATGTAATTGGCTGCTCCCATATTGGGGGCATAAATATTTACAATTGTTAGAACTTCTTAGTGGATAGACTCTTTAAGAATGATGTAGTGTCCTTTATCTCTGACTACCATCTTTAGTCTAAAATCTAATTTATCTGATTTGAGAATCGCTACCCCAGCCTTCTTTTGAGGCCCATTGCATGAAAGATGCTTCTCCATCCCTTCACTTTAAGTCTGGGTGTACCCTTAGTTTCAAAATGGGTCTCGTGTAGACAACATATGGATGGGTCCTGTCATTTTACCCATCTGCAACCCTGTGTCGTTTTATGGGGGCAATTAGGCCATTCATATTGACATTGATTATTGAGAAATATTTTTTTTAATAATTTATTTATTTTCAGAAAAACAGTATTCATTATTTTTTCACTGCACCCAGTGCTCCATGCAATCGGTGCCCTCTATAATACCCACCACCTGGTACCACAACCTCCCACAGCCCCGCCACTTCAAACCCCTCAGATTGTTTTTTAGAGTCCATAGTCTCTCATGATTCACCTCCCCTTCCAATTTACCCCAAAACCCTTCACCTCTCTAACACCCCTTGTCCTCCATGATATTTGTTATGCTCCACAAATAAGTGAAACCATATGATAATTGACTCTCTCTGCTTGACTTATTTCACTCAGCATAATCTCTTCCAGTTCCATCCATGTTGCTACAAAAGTTGGGTATTCATCCTTTCTGATGGAGGCATAATACTCCATAGTGTATATGGACCACATCTTCCTTATCCATTCGTCCGTTGAAGGGCATCTTGGTTCTTTCCATAGTTTGGCGACCATGGCCATTCCTGCTATAAACATTGGGGTACAGATGGCTCTTCTTTTCACTAAATCTGTATCTTTGGGGTAAATACCCAGGAGTGCAATGGCAGGGTCATAGGGAGGTTCTATTTTTAATTTCTTGAGGAATCTCCACTCTATTCTCCAAAGAGGCTACACCAACTTGCATTCCCACCAACAGTGTAAGAGGGTCCCCCTTTCTCCACATCCCCTCCAACACATGTTGTTTCCTGTCTTGCTAATTTTGGCCATTCTAACTGGTAAAAGGTGGTATCTCAATGTGGTTTTAATTTGAATCTCTCTGATGGCTAGTGATGATGAACATTTTCTCATGTGTCTGATAGCCATTTGTATGTCTTCTTTGGAGAAGTGTCTGCTCATATCTTCTGCCCATTTTTTTACATGATTGTCTGTTTTGTGTGTGTTGAGTTTCAGGAGTTCATTATAGATCCTGGATATCAACCTTTTGTCTGTACTGTCATTTGCAAATATCTTCTCCCATTCCGTGGGTTGCCTCTTTGTTCTTTTGACTGTTTCCTTTGCTGTGCAGAAGCTTTTGATTTTGATGAAGTCCCAAAAGTTCATTTTCGCTTTTGTTTCCTTTGCCTTTGGAGACATATCTTGAAAGAAATTGCTGTGGCTGATATCGAAGAGATTACTGCCTATGTTCTCCTCTAGGATTCTGATGGATTCCTGTCTCACGTTGAGGTCTTTTATCCATTTTGAGTTTATCTTTGTGTATGGTGTAAGAGAATGGTCGAGTTTCATTATTCTACATATAGCTGCCCAGTTTTCCCAGCACCATTTATTGAAGAGACTGTTTTTTTTCCACTGTATATTTTTTCCTGTTTTGTTGAAGATTATTTGCCCATAGAGTTGAGGGTCCATATCTGGGCTCTCTACTCTATTCCTCTGGTCTATGTGTCTGTTTCTATGCCAGTACCTGCTATCTTGGTGATCACAGCTTTGTAATAAAGCTTGAAACCAGGTAACGTGATGCCCCCAGCTTTATTTTTGTTTTTCAACATTTCCTTAGCGATTCGGGGTCTCTTCTGATTCCATACAAATTTTTGGATTATTTGCTCCAGCTCTTTGAAGAATACCGGTGGAATTTTGATCAGAACGGCATAAAAAGTATAGATTGCTCTAGGCAGTATAGACATTTTAACAATGTTTATTCTTCCAATCCAAGAGCATGGAATGGTCTTCCATCTTTTTGTGTCTTCTTCAATTTCTTTCATGAGTGTTCTGTAGTTCCTCGAGTACAGATCCTTTACCTCGTTGGTTAGGTTGATTCCCAGGTATCTTATGGTTCTTGGTGCTATAGTAAATGGAATTGATTCTCTAATTTCCCTTTCTATATTTTCATTGTTAGTGTATAAGAAAGCCACTGATTTCTGCACATTGACTTTGTATCCTGCCACGTTGCTGAATTGCTGTATGAGTTCTAATAGTTTGAGGGTGGAGTCTTTTGGGTTTTCCATATAAAGAATCATGTCATCTGTGAAGAGAGAGAGTTTGAATTCTTCATTGCCAATTTGGATACCTTCTATTTCTCTTTGTTGTCTGATTGCTGTTGCTAGGACTTCTAATACTGTGTTGAACAAGAGTGGTGAAAGTGGGCATCCTTGTCTTGTTCCTGATCTCAACGGGAAGGCTACAAGCTTTTTCCCATTGAGAATGATATTTGCTGTGGGTCTTTCATAGATAGATTTGATGAGGTTCAGGAATGTTCCCTCTATCCCTATACTTTGAAGTGTTTTAATCAGGAACGGATGCTGGATTTTGTCAAATGCTTTTTCTGCATCAATTGAGAGGACCATGTGGTTCTTCTCTCTTCTCATATTAATTTGTTGTATCACATTGATTGATTTGCGAATGTTGAACCATCCTTGTAGCTCAGGGATGAATCCCACCTGGTCATGGTGAATAATCTTTTTAATGTGCTGTTGGATCCTGTTGGCTAGGATCTTGTTGAGAATCTTAGCATCCATATTCATCAGGGATATTGATCTGAAATTCTCCTTTTTGGTAGGGTCTTTGCCTGGTTTGGGGAGCAGGGTAATGCTGGCTTCATAGAAAGAGTCTGGAAGTTTTCCTTCTGCTTCAATTTTTTGAAACAGCTTCAGGAGAATAAGTGTTATTTCTTCGTTGAAGGTTTGGTAGAATTCCCCAGGGAATCCGTTAGGTCCTGGGCTCTTGTTTTTGGGAGGTTTGATCACTGCTTCAATATCGTTATTAGATATCGGTCTATTCAGGTTGTCGATTTCTTCCTGGTTCAATTTTGGTAGTTTATATTTTTCCAGGAATGCATCCATTTCATCTAGGTTGCTAAGCTTATTGGCATATAGCTATTGATAATATCTTCTGATGATTGTTTCTACTTCCTTGGTGTTCATTGTGATCTCTCCCTTTTCATTCATAATTTTATGAATTTGGGCTTTCTCTCTTTTCTTTTGGATTAGTGTGGCCAATGGTTTATTGATCTTTTGATTCTTTCAAAAAACCAGCTTCTAGTTTCATTGATACGTTCTACTGTATCTCTGGTTTCTACCTCATTGATTTCAGCTCTAATCTTGATGATTTCCCTTCTATGTGCGAAGTTGGTTTGATTTGCTGTTGATTCTCTAGTTCTTTAAGGTATAGAGACAGCTGCTGTGTTCTGGATTTTTCAATTTTTTTGAGGGAGGCTTGGATGGCTATGTATTTCCCCCTTAGGACCGCCTTTGCTCTATCCCATAGGTTTTGGACCAAAGTGTCTTCATTCTCATAGGTTTCCATGAATTGTTTCAGTTCTTCCTTGATCTCCTGGTTGATCCAAGCATTCTTAAGCAAGGTGGTCTTTAGCTTCCAGGTGTTTGAGTTCCTTTTGTACTTTTCCTTGTGATTGAGCTCCAGTTTCAAAGGATTGTGATCTGAGAATATGCAGGGAATAATCTCAGTCTTTTGGTATCGGTTAGGTCCTGATTTGTGACCCATTATATGATCTATTCTGGAGAAGGTTCCGTGTGCACTTGAGAAGAATGATATTCTGTTGTTTTAGGGTGGAATGTTCTGTATATATCTATGAGGTCCATCTGGTCCAATGTGTCATTCAATGCTCTTGTTTCTTTATTGATTTTCTGCTTTGATGGTCTGTCTATTTCTGAGAGAGGCATGTTGACACCTCCTACGATTAGTGTATTCATATCAATATGACTCTTTATCTTTATTAACAGTTTTCTTATGTAATTGGCTGCTGCCATATTGGGAGCATAGATATTTACAATTGTTAGATCATCTTGGTGGATAGTCCCTTTAAGGATTATGTAGTGTCCTTCTGTATCTCTGACTACAGTCTTTAGTTTGAAGTCTAATTTATCTGATATGAGAATCGCTACCCCAGCCTTCTTTTGAGGCCCATTGACATGAAAAATGCTTCTCCATCCCTTCACTTTCAGTCTGGGTGTATCTTTAGGTTCAAAATGGGTCTCTTGTAGACAACATATGGATGGGTCCTGTCATTTTATCCAAATGCAACTCTGTGCCATTTTATGGGTGCATTTAGGCCATTCATTCACATTGAGGGTGATTATTGATAGATATGTTTTTATTGACATCGAGTTACCTTTGAAGTCTTTCTTTCTGTAGACTGTCTCTATATTTCTGTTCAATGCTATTCTTGGGATTTTTCCTCTTTTATAGAACCCCCCTTAATATTTCAGCTTGGTGGTTTCATAGTCTTTTAAGCCTTGCTGGTCTTGAAAACTCTTTATCTCTCCTTCCATTTTTAATGTCATTCTTGCTGGATAAAGTATTCTTGGCTGCATGTTCTTCTCATTTAGTGCTGAATATATCTTGCCAGCCTCTTCTGGCTTGTCAGGTCTCTGTGGACAGGTCTGATGTTATTCTGATGGGCTTCCCTCTGTAAGTAAGGAGCCTCTTTGCCCTGGCGGCTTTCAAGAGATTATACCTACAATTATAATTCCTCAATTTGACTATCAGGTATCGTGATTTTTTTTTGGAATGTATAATCTTGGGTGGAGACCGTTCAGCCTCTAGTACATGAACGCTGTGCTTCATTCGCGAGTTGCGAAAATTTTCATGAAGGACTTGTTCCACTATATCTTCTAAACTTCTTTCTTTCTCCTCCCCTTCAGGGATTCCAATAATTCTGACGTTGGAACGCTTCATGGCATCAGTTATTTCCCTGATTCTGTTTTCGTGGTTTCTAAGCTGTTTGTTCCAGGCTTCCTCCTGATCCTTTCTCTCTATCTGTTTGTCCTCCAGATCACTAATTCTATCTTCTGTCTCAGTTACCCTAGCTTTGAGAGAGTTTAGATTAGATTGGAACTCATTGAGAGCATTGTGAACCTCCTCCCTGGTAGCTTTAAGCTCTGCCCTAACATTGTGAACATCCTGTCTGGTCGCTTTCAGTTCGGCCCTAATCAATTCCCTTTGGTCATCCATGGCTTTCTCCAACCTAGCTATTGCCTGGATAATTGTTAACCTGAATTCTCTTTCCGACATATTGTCTATGTTGATAGCCATTAGCTCTGTTGCAGAAGGTCCATCCTCTGTATTTTTCTTCTGTTGGGCATTTCTCCTCCTAGTCATTTTGGTGGGAGATGACTGAACAGATGTAGCTGGATGTATCAACTGTGGTGCATCCAAGGTGCACCCTGGAACACTTCTGAGCAATCAGGATTCCCCCACCCAAACGTATGACAAAAGTAAAGAAAAAGAAAAAGAAAAAAAAGAAAAGAAGAAAAAAGAGAGAGAGAGAGAGGAAAGAAAGGGAAGATGAAAAAGAAGGTTCAGTATGTCTGGTTTCTTCCTCATTGATCTCTGCTCTAATCTTGATTATTTCCCTTCTTATGTGTGGAGTTGGTTTGATTTGTTGCTGATTTTCCAGTTCTTTAAGGTATAGAGACAGCTTCTATGTTCTGGATTTTTCAATTTTTTTGAGAGAGGCTTGGATGGCTAAGTATTTTCCCCTTAGGAGCGCTTTTGCTGTATCCCATAGGTTTTGGACCAAAGTGTCTTCATTCTCATTGGTTTCCATGAATTGTTTCAGTTCTTCCTTGATCTCCTGGTTGATCTAAGCATTCTTAAGCAAGGTGGTCTTTAGCTTCCAGGTGTTTGAGTTCCTTGTGATTGAGCTCCAGTTTCAAAGGATTGTGATCTGAGAATATGCAGGGAATAATCTCAGTCTTTTGGTATCAGTTGAGTCCTGATTTGTGACCCAGTATGTGGTCTATTCTGGAGAAGGTTCCGTGTGCACTTGAGAAGAATGATATTCTGTTGTTTTAGGGTGGAATGTTCTGTATATATCTATGAGGTCCATCTGGTCCAATGTGTCATTCAATGCTCTTGTTTCTTTATTGATTTTCTGCTTCGATGGTCTATTTCTGAGAGAGTCGTGTTAAGATCTCCTACTATTAATGTATTCATATCAATATGATGCTTTATCTTGATTAACAGTTTTCTTATTAATTGGCTGCTCCCATATTGGGGCATAGATATTTACAATTGTTAGATCATCTTGGTGGATAGTCCCTTTAAGGATTATGTAGTGTCCTTCTGTATCTCTGACTATGGTCTTTAGTTTAAAATCTAACTTATCCGATATGAGAATCACTGCCCCAGCCTTCTTTTGAGGCCCATTGACATGAAAGATGCTTCTCCATCCCTTCACTTTCAGTCTGGGTGTATCTTTAGGTTCAAGATGGGTCTCTTGTAGACAATACATGGATGAGTCCTATTGTTTTATCCAATCTGCAACCCTGTGCCATTTTATGGGCACATTTAGGCCATTCACATTGAGAGTGATTATTGATAGATAATTTTTTATTAACATCGTGTTACCTTTGAAGTCTTTCTTTCTGTAGATTGTCTCTATATTTCTGTTCAAAGCTATTCTTAGGATTTTTCCTCTTTTATAGAACCCCCCTTAATATTTCCTGAAGTGTCAGCTTGGTGGTTGCATAGTCTTTTAAGCCTTGCTGGTCTTGGAAACTCTTTATCTCTCCATCCATTTTGAATGTCAGTCTTGCTGGATAAAGTATTCTTGGCTGCATGTTCATCTCATTTAGTGCCCTGAATATGTCTTGCCAGCCCTTTCTGGCTTGCCAGGTCTCTGTGGACAGGTCTGTTATTCTGATGGGCTTTCCTCTGTAAGTAAGGAGCCTCTTTGTCCTAGCGGCTCTCAAGAGATTATACCTACAATTATGATTCCTCAATTTGACCTCAGGTGTCATGATTTTTTTTGGAATGTATAATCTTGGGTGGAGACCTTTCGGCCTCTAGTACATGAACGCTGGTTCCATTCGCGGGACTGGGAAAATTTTCATGAAGAACTTGTTCCACTATATCTTTTAGACTTCTTTCTTTCTCCTCCCCTTCAGGGATTCCAATAATTCTGACGTTGGAACATTTCATGGCATCATTTATTTCCCTGATTCTGTTTTCGTGGTTTCTAAGCTGTTTGTTCCAGGCTTCTTCCTGATCCTTTCTCTCTATCTGTTTGTCCTCCAGATCACTAATTCTATCTTCTTTCTCAGTTACCCTAGCTTTGGGAGAATTTAGATTAGATTGGAACTCATTGAGAGCATTGTGAACCTCAGTCCTGGTAGCTTTCAGCTCAGCCCTAACATTGTGAACATCCTGTCTGGTCGCTTTCAGTTCGGCCCTAATCAATTCCGTTTGGTCATCCATGGCTTTCTCCAACCTAGCTATTGCCTGGGTAATTGTTAACCTGAATTCTCTTTCTGACATATTTTCTATTTTAATAGCTGTTAGCTCTGTTGCAGAAGGTCCATCCTCTGTATTTTTCTTCTGTTGGGCATTCCTCCTCCTAGTCATTTTGGTGAGAGATGACTGAACAGATGTAGCTGGATGTATCGATCGTGGTGCAGTCAAGGTGCATCCTGGAACACTACTGAGCAATCAGGATTCCCCACCCATATGAGTGACAAAAGAAAAGAAAAATAAAAAAAGAAAGAAAAAGAAAGAGAGAGAGAGAGACAGGAAAGAAACGGAAGATGAAAGAGAAGGTTCAGCCCAAATGGGTCCCAAGGTTAGATTTATGAAGTATACAAACAAAGACAGACAAACACAAAGACTGATAAAAGTATATGACAAGAGGGGAAAATATATATATATATATATGTATATATATATTTATATATATACATATATATATAAATATATATATACATATACAATATACATATATATATACAAATATATATATATACATATATACAAATATATATATATACATATATATACAAATATATATATATATTTGCACAAATAAAGGAAGAACCTCGTCAAAAAGAACCCCAAGTGTAAGGTTTATATACTATCAGGACAAACAAAAACACAGCAACAATTGTGAAAGAAAAAGATGGGAGAGTGGTTATAAGTTCTCAGTGTGGGCGAGGAAAGTTGTTTTGATTCCTCCTAGATGTATCTTGATATCTTTGTTAAATGACTCAACTTTCGTAACATAAA
Source organism: Mustela erminea (assembly GCF_009829155.1). NCBI lineage: Eukaryota > Metazoa > Chordata > Mammalia > Carnivora > Mustelidae > Mustela > Mustela erminea. The sequence continues at coordinate 69,396,694 of NC_045614.1, read as the reverse complement.
GGGGGATAAAAAATTGGTTTACCTATAGGGGTAGTATTGATTGGGGAAAGGGGATTACTTTGAAGTTTAACTCTATATGAATATTAGAAGATAAAAATAAAAAGGAATAATCTAGACTAAACTAAACTAAAAGTAAAGAAAAAAATTCAAAAAATAGAAATCCAAAAGAAAAACACAGGTGTATGTATCAAAAAGTTCAGGTTAGAAGGTTATTATGGCATTTGATGTACTGGATATCTCACTGTGATGGTAAATAGGTTAAATAAGTATCTATAAAAAAAAAAAACCCAACCAGAATAGTGGGAATGAGTTAAAAATAAAAGTTGTCCTATGAAGTAGTGGTGGTTGTTCTCTTGTAGTCTTTTTTTTTTTTTTCTCCTTTCCAGGTTGGTTTTGCTGGGGGAGGGGCCTGCCACGTGGGTTTTCAGTCAATGATGTTCCCTGAGTTAAGTTTCCCCGCCCCCCCTCAAGGGGGTGGGCTCTGAGGAAACTGGTTTTTTTTCAGGCTTTTGTTCTCTGGCGGTTTTTATGTTTGTACACTTTTTTTTTTCCTCTCACCTTGACCGCTTTTGATGGTTTTGGTAGTTTTAGAGGAAAACAAACTGCATCCTGGCCTCCCTCTCAGAGAGAAGCCTCAGTCTGGCTGCAGAGCCCAAATAAGTTCCCCTTTGCCCACTGGCAGAGCAGGTTCCGAGTCGCGGTCCCTGGGGACGTAGGATCTTTTGCTTGTACTCAAAACCACGGCAGCGCAGCTGTCTGGACAGCTCCAGACCGCCCGAGAGGTTCCAAGTCGTGATCGCACAGAGATTTTCCCGCTGGCCTGGGCTGGGAGTGCCTGGTCTTTCTGGTCTAAGAGCGCCCAGCTTGCACGCACCTCTTTCAGGGTAGGCTGTGGGTCATGCACGCTTTTCAGACTCTGAGAACGGGGTGCAGGTCTGAAAACACCAGGCTGGGCCTTTCCGCACCTCTTTCAGGGGAAAATTTGGGGTGCATGTCTTAGGCTCTGAAACAATGGCGTGGGTCAAAGAGCACCGGCCAGGCCTTTGTGAACCTTTTTCAGGGGAGAATGAGGGGCGCGCGCATCTCAGGCTTTATAGCAGGGCTTGCGTGTTCTGTCCTCTGGTGAGGCAACCAGCCCCTCAGAGGAGCCGGACCCCACGCGTTCTCGGGCATGCTGGCAGCTTAGGGACTAAGACCTGGTTTCTCTGCTGCACTCTCTCTGGCTCAGCACTAGGGGAGGCTGTCCTGGGACCGGGGACTTAAGCCCCTGTCCCTAACCGCCCCGATTCCCACAATTTCCTCCCCGTGATCTTTTGCTCTTTTAAAGTGCTTTCAACCAGTCTCCAAGTTAATGCTGGTCCCCAGACACAGGGCACTCTCGCTTGTATTAGGGGAATTACTTTCCAACCGGTCTCCTCTGGTGGCTCCCTCCCCCTTTTGTTTATCTTCCGATATCAGTCCACCATTTCCACTCTGCTTTACCTGCCCACTGGCGTCTTCTGCCCCTGTAGAGATCCAGACGTGTATAATTCTGATATCAGGCTGATTTCATGGGTGATCGGAGTTCTTTGGTTGGTAATCAGCTCACTTTAGCGTGCAGGTTTAAAAGGCGCCTCCTCCTACTTCCCCGCCATCTTGTCCTGAGCCTGAGCTCTCTACTCTTAATGACTTTTCAGTCTGGGGTTAACGGTCTGGTCTAGACTGACAGGACTCTCCAACAGTGCACTGGTCCTTAGCCCTTGGTTAGTCTACAGTACCATTTATTTGGATACTGTGAGTATCCAGTTTTATTTCCTTGGCTGTTGTTGGTTTCAGCTATTGTGTAAATAAGGTAAAGAAATAATACGTCTGTTGTTAATGGGAATCTTGAAAGCCAAAATTGCAAAACTGGTGGGCAGTTGTTGAGTACTTAGTGCACTAGGCACCTAAATGTGAGACTCCTGTGCTGGATAAGTTGGTCACTGAATGGTTAAGATTGATACTAGGTGATCAGCCAACCTCAAGAAAATGTCTGTTTTACAAGACACCACCATAAAATCACCAGCCCATCCAAATTAGGTATTAATTTGGCTCCAAGGGACCCAAGGCTTAACTAAAGAAGTGGATCCTCAAATTCTATAGAGTTGAGTGCTCCATCTTCCAGAAAACCTGCTTATTTTACTGCAGTCCTGTAAGCTATAGATTTCTGCAAAAAGCAAAATCTTATTAAAGACACCTAGAATTGTAATAGCCATTATGGAGAACATTCCAGTTAGGTTATCCATTTAAGAAGTGCACTTGAAAGCAAGGATTCCCAAATCAAACAAACAAATAGAATGGAGTACCTATTTTATAAACATATAATGTATTATTAACCCCAGGGGTACAGGTCTGTGAATCGCCAGGTTTACACACTTCACAGCAATCACCATAGCACATACCCTCCCCAATGTCCATAACCCCACCACCCTCTCCCTACCCCACTCCTCCCGGCAACCCTCAGTTTCTTTTGTGAGATTAAGTGTCTCTTATGGTTTGTCTCCCTCCCAATCCCATCTTCTTTCATTTATTCTTTTTCTACCTCCCAAACCCCCCACATTGTATCTCCACTTCCTCATATCAGGGAGATCATATGATAGTTGTCTTTCTCCGACTGACTTATTTCGCGAAGCATAGTACCCTCTAGTTCCATACGCGTCATCGCAAATGGCAAGATTTCATTTCTTTTGATGGCTGCATAGTATCCCGTTGTATATATATACACCACATCTTCTTTATCCATTCATCTGTTGATGGACATCTAGGTTCTTTCCACAGTTTGGCTAGTGTGGACTTTGCTGCTATAAACATTCGGGTGCACGTGCCCCTTCGGATCACTACATTTCTACCTTTAGGGTAAATACCCAGTAGTGTGATTCCTGGCTCGTAGGGTAGCTCTATTTTCAACTTTTTGAGGAACCTCCATGCTGTTTTCCAGAGTGGCTGCACCAACTTGCATTCCCACCAACAGTGTAGGAGAGTTCTTCCCCTTTCTCCGCATCCTCACCAGCAGCTGTCATTTCCTGACCTGTTAATTTTAGGCATTCTGACTGGTGTGAGGTGGTATCTCGCTGTGGTTTTGATTTGTATCTCCCTGATGCTGAGTGATGTGGAGCACTTTTTCATGTGTCTGTTGGCCATCTGGATGTCTTCTTTGCAGAAATGTCTGTTCATGCCCTCTGCCCATTTCTTGATTGGATTATTTGTTCTTTGGGTGTTGAGTTTGCTAAGTTCTTTATAGATTTTGGATACGAGCCTTTTATCTGATATGTCGTTTGCAAATATCTTCTCCCTTTCTGTTAGTTGCCTTTTGGTTTTGTTAACTGTTTCCCTTGCTGTGCAAAAGCTTTTGATCTTAATGAAGTCCCAATAGCTCATTTTTGCTCTTGCTTCCCTTGCCTTTGGCGATGTTCCTAGGACGAAGTTTTGCGGTGGCTGAGGTCAAAGAGGTTGCTGCCTGTGTTCTCCTCAAGGATTCTGATGGATTCCTGTCTCACATTGGTGTCCTTCATCCATTTTGAGTCTATTTTTGTGAGTGGTGTAAGGAAGTGGCCCAGTTTCATTTTTCTGCATGTGGCTGTCCAATTTTCCCAACACCATTTGTTGAAAGGACTGTCTTTTTCCCATCGGACATTCTTTCCTGCTTTGTTGAAGATTAGTTTGACCATAGAGTTGAGAGTCTATTTCTGGGCTCTCTCTTCTGTTCCATTGATCTATGTGTCTGTTTTTGTGCCAGTACCATACTGTCTTGATGATTACAGCTTCGTAATAGAGCTTGAAGTCTGGAATCGTGATGCCACCAAGTTTGGCTTTCTTTTTCAATATTCCTCTGTCTATTCGAGGTCTTTTTCTGGTTCCATATAAATTTTAGGATGATTTGTTCCATTTCTTTGAAAAAAAATGGTTGGTATTTTGATAGGGATTGCATTAAATGTGTAGATTGCTTTAGGTAGCATAAACATTTTCACAATATTTGTTCTTCCAGTCCAGGAGCATGGAACAATTTCCCATTTCTTTGTGTCTTCCTCAATTTCTTTCATGAGTACTTTATAGTTTTCTGAGTATAGATTCTTTGCCTCTTTGGTTAGGTTTATTCCTAGGTATCTTGTGGTTTTGGGTGCAATTGTAAATGGGATTGATGGAGTATCTATTTTAATTGGCATGTAGAAGCCTCCAAACAGCTTCAAGATGCAAAAATACCTTCACTACAAAAGACTAATGAAAAGTTAAAGGTACAAGATGTACCTAAAATCAAAAACTATAATACTGAGGTGCCTTGCACCTGAGCACTCACAATCTATCTGAATAGATTAGTGCTATTCCACTTTGAAGAGACTACTAAACACTGTCTTTTAAAATAAGATCACCTTTTCAGGTATCTCCCCTCCTTGGTCAAAGACTGAACTAAAGGTCATAATGAATTTCCTAAACGCAGGCAGGATATCCAAAACTTTTCTGAAGAATTTAGAGTCCTCATTAGGGTCTATGATCCTGGGCCCAGCTTGTGCACATACTGAAGCCCAAAAATGGAGGCAAGAAGCAGAACGTCATTACCTCAAAAATGATACTCAAAGTTCTCAATCTACAATGTAATTATGGACCAGAAAAAGCTTGCAAAACAGAAGCAGATAATTTAAAAGCTATTCTTAGAATCTTCCCTGTCTACATTGAATGTTCTATTACTCAAACCTGCAAGCAAAAGAAAGCTGAATATGTGGCAGACTTTGAAGCTGGCCTGAAGCTTCCTATAGCATTCTGGTTTCTGTGTAATAGATGATGCTACCCAACCTGCTCTAGCTGCCTTTTTCTGGTAAACGGATTACTCCCTGAGATTAGTGGATTGGTTACAAGGCAGAAAATAGGATGGGAAGTCACAGGTCTGACTGAACTTGTGACCATAGCTGAGCACTTTGAAAGGATCTTGGAAGAAGTTGTAAACAAAAGTCTGCCAAGTTAGTGAACTTACAGTTGCAATAGCTTTAAGGCCAGAAACCTAACCCAGTTCCTGGGCCACCCTCATTGTCTTCTTTTAGGGGCCCTTCATCAAAACACCCAGACATTGGTGTCTCATTCATGATCAATTGGGACACGGGAAAAAATCGTCCCCAAAGTTAATGTGAAAATCCTTCAAAACCAACTCAAATGCTCCCATATCTGTTCTCAAAGAAGGGCACCTATATGGACCTCACCCAAGGGTGACAGGACTGAGGGATTCTCAGAATCTGGGGGATTCTGAGGGATTCTCTTAGGGATTCTCCAATAAACTTCTGCTAGTTATTTTCATAAACAGCCAAGGGGAAACTAAAATAAAAATCAACAGAAAACCTTGCCAAATTCTGGTAGATATGAGAGCTACATTCTACTTGAAGCCCTAACTTTCATAGGGCAAGAAATCCCTCTGAGGAAAAGAAATCTCCATAGTGGGGTGTCTAATTAAATTTAGGTAGAGTTTTTTTTTTTCTTTTTTGAGATTTCTAAAATTTTTTATTTAAACTCAATTAATTAACATGCTGTTTAGCATTAATTTCAGAGGTAGAGTTCAATGATTCATCAGTTGCAAGTAACACCCAGTGCTCATTCATCAAGTCCCTCCCCAATGCCCATCACCCAGTTACCATCCACCCACCCACCTCCCCTTCAGCAACCCTCAATTTGTTTCCTATAGTTAAGAGTCTTTTATGGTTTGTCTCCTTCTCTGATTTTTTTAAAAGATTTATTTATTTATTTGACAGACAGAAATCACAAAGAGGCAGAGAGGCAGGCAGAGAGAGAGGAGAAAGCAGGCTCCCCACTGAGCAGAGAGCCCAATGCAGGGCTTGATCCCAGGACCCTGGGATCATGACACAAGCCAAAGGCAGAGGCTTTATTTAACCCACTGAACCACCCAGGCGCCCCTCTCTGATTTTTTCTTATTTTATTTTTTCCTCCTTTCCCCTATGATCCTCTGTTTTGTTTCTTAAATTCTGCATATGAGTGAAATCATATGGTATTTGTCTTTCTGTGATTGACTTATTTTGCTTAGCATAATATCTTCTAGTTCCAACCACGTCATCGCAAATCATAAGATTTCTTTTTTCTATTTTTTATTTTTTTAATTTTTTAAAAGATTTTATTTATTTATTTGATAGAGAGAGATCGCAAGTAGGCAGAGAGGCAGACAGAGAAAGACGGGGAAACATGCTCCCCGCTGATCAGAGAGCCTGATGTGGGGCTCAATCCCAGGACTCTGAGATCATGACCTGAGTCAAAGGCAGAGGCCTAACCCACCCAAAATTTTTGATGGCTGAGTAGTATTCCATTGTAGATATATACACACCTCCTTTATCAATTCATCTGTTGATGGGCATCTGGACTCTTTCCATACTTTGACTATGTGGAGGACACTACTGCTACAAATATTGAGGTGTAGGTGCCCCTTCAGGACCACTGTGTTTTTATCCTTTGCTTTTTTTTTCTGTATCAAATTCATCCCTTTTTTAATTGTTATGTTAGTCACCATACATCATTAGTTTTTGATGTAGTGTTCCATGATTCAGTGTAACAATCAGTGTTCCATACAATCTGTGCCCTCCTTAATATCCATCACCAAGCTCACCCACCTCCTTTCTAAAACTCTCAGTTTACTTCCTGGAGTCCATAGTCTCTCATGGTTAATCTCCCACTCTGATATCTCCCCCATCATTTTTCCCTTCTCCTAATGTCCTACATTCTATTCCTTATGTTCCACAAATAAATGAAACCATATGATGATTGACTTTCTCTGTTTGACTTATTTGACTTGCATAACCTCCTCCAGTCCCATCCACGTTGATGCAAAGTGTGGGTATTCATCCTTTCTGATGGCTGAGTAATATTCCATTGTGTATATGAACCATATCTTCTTTTTAAAAAAATTTTTTAAAGGTTTTATTTATTTATTTGACAGAGAGATCACAAGTAGGCAGAGAGGCAGGCAGAGAGAGAGAGGGAAGCAGGCTCCCTGCTGAGCAGAGAGCCCAATGCAGGACTTGATCCCAGAACCCTGGGATCATGATCTGAGCTGATGGCAGAGGCTTTAACCCACTGAGCTGTCCAGGTGCCCCATGAACCATATCTTCTTTACCCATTCATCTGTTGAAGGGCATCTTGGCTCTTTCCACAGTTTGGCTATTGTGGACATTCCTGCTATGAACATTGGGGTGCATGTGACCCTTCTTTTCACTACGTTTGTATCTTTGGGGTAAAGACCCAGTAGTGCAATTGCTCGGTCATAGAGTAGCTCTATTTTTAACTTTTTGCAGACCCTCCACACTATTCTCTAAAATGACTACAGGAATTTACATTCCCAGCGCAACAGTGTAACATTCAACAGTATAAAACGATTCCTCTTGCAACCCACGGAATGGGAGAAGATACTCGCAAATGAGAGTACAGACAAAAGGCTGATATCTAAGATCTATAAATAACTCCTCAAACTCAACACACACAAAACAGATAATCATGTCAAAAAATGGGCAGAAAATATGAACAGACACTTCTCCAATGAAGACATACAAATGGCTAACAGACACGTGAAGAAATGTTCATCATCACTAGCCATCAGGGAGATTCAAATCAAAACCACACTGAGATATCACCTTACACCAGTTAGAATGACCAAAATTAAAAAGACGGTAAGTAACGTGTGTTGGAGAGGATGTGGAGAAAGGGGAACCCTCTTACACTGTTGGTAGGAATGCAAGTTGGTGCAGCCACTTTGGAAAACAGTGTGAAGATTCCTTAAGAAATTAAAAATAGAGTGTAATTGCACTACTGGATATATACCCCAAATATGCAGATATAGTGAAAAGAAGGGCCATCTGTACCCCAATGTTCATAGCAGCAATGACCACAGTTGCCAAACTCTGGAAAGAACCAAGATGCCCTTCAACAGATGAATGGATAAGGAAGATGTGGTCTGCATATGCTATCATCAGAAAAAATATATATCTTTTATATATATATAAATAATATATATATTTTATATATATATTGAAGAAGATATTTGCAAATGGGCTAGTATTTTATATATATATCTATATATATATATATATATATATATATATAAATGGATAAGGAAGATGTGGTCCATATATGCTATCATCAGAAAGAAAAAATATATATATATTTTTTTCTGATATATATATAAATATATTTATATATATATATTTATTTATATATATATTTTTCTGATGAAAAAATATATATTTTTATATATATAAATAATATATATTTTTTCTGATGATAGCATATATGCTATCTGATGATAGCATATATATATATATATATATATATATACATATGTGCCATATATACTCCATCAGAAAGGATGAATATACAACTTTTGTATCAACATGGATGGGACTGGAAGAGATTATGCTGAGTGAAATAAGTCAAGCAGAGAGAGTCAATTATCATATGGTTTCACTTATTTGTGGAGCATAAGAAATAATATGGAGGACATAGGGAGATGGAGAGAAGGGAGTTGGGGTAAATTGGAGGGGGAGATGAACCATGAGAGACTATGGACTCTGACAAACAATCTGAGGGTTTTGAAGGGGCAGGGGGTGGGAGGTTGGGGGAGCCTGGCGGTGGGTGTTATGGAGGGCACGTATTGCATAGAACACTGGGTGTGGTACATAAACAATGAATTCTGGTAAACTGAAAAGAAATTTTTAAAAATATATGAATAAATAAAAAAAATTTTAAAAAGGGGGGTTCTTCTTCTTCCACAACTTCTCCAACATTTGTTGTTTCTTGCCTTGTCAATTTTTTCCATTCTAACAGGTATAAGATCGTGTCTCAATGTGGTTTTGATTTGAATTTCCCTGATGGCTAATGAAGATAAATATTTTTTCATGTGTCTGTTAGCCATTCGTATGTCTTCTTTGGGAGGATAAATAACTAGTAGTGCAATTGCTGGGCCATAGGGTCACTCAATTTTTAACTGCTTCAGGATCCTCCATACTGTTTTCCAGAGTGGGTATACTAGTTTGAAACCCCATTAGCAGTGTGAGAGGGTTCCCCTTTATCCACACCCTTGCCAACATCTGTTGTTTCCTGCGTTGTTAATTTAAGCCATTCTGACTAGTGTAGGATGGCATCTCATTGTGGTTTTGATTTGTATTTCCTTGATGCCAGGTGATGTTGAACACATTTCCATGTGCCTGTTGGCCATTTGTATGTCTTCTTCTTCTTTCTATTTCTGGACTAGATTATTTATTTTTTGGGTGTTGAGTTTGACAAGTTCTTTATGGACTTTGGATACTAGCCCATTTGCAAATATCTTCTTCATAGATAGCTTTATCTCAACTAGTATAATAACTGGTACCTTCACTTTCACTGAAATCATTTGTTTTTGCTATGTGGTACAGCTCCCAACAATCTATAAGGTAGAGATCTCCTTTGCCCCTAATACAGACATTACCTGCCAACTAAACCTGAGGCTTTAGTATTCCTTACAATCTCTCCTTGATAAGGAGGAGAATTTCCAGCAAAGGATCCCTAATTTAATCAAGATACCCAAATATCTGTGAACTACCTCTAATGCTGACATTGAGAGAATAAAAAATCCAGAATGTGTAAAAATTCAGATAGACATAAACATAAACATATTCATATCTGTTAAAATATTCATATCTGTTAAAATCTGAAGCCACACAGACACCTTCACTAATAGTGGAAGACCTAATTGCCCATGGGCTAATCATTCCCTGTGCCAGTCCCTGTAACATACCAATCTTGCCAGTCCATAAACCTTGTGGGTAGAGGTGAATATTTGTTGAAGACTTGAGAGCTATTAACCCAACAGTTATTCCCAGGGAGCCTAACTGGCTCAATTGGTAGAGCATACAACTCTTGATCTCATGGCCATGAGTTTAAGCCACATGTCGAGTGTAGAGCTTATTTAGAAAAGAAAAAAAAATTTCTAGTTCCCATTTCACAAACCTTAACACCCTTTTGCCACAAGTTCTTCCAGACTTAAAATGATTCACCAATGTAAACCTATGTTCTATCCTCTTCAGCATTTCTGTAGACCTCAACAGCCAATACTTGTTTGTCTTTATTGAGAATAATCAGCAATATACCTGAGCGGTAATGCCTCAAGTATTCACTGAGGCCCCTTCTTATTTCTCTGAAGGGCTCCACCAAGATTTAAATCTCTTCCAGTTCCCTAGGAAATCAACTTTTCTGTGGTATGTAGACCACCCCCTGCTATGCTCAATTACCAAAGAAACATCCATACAAGATTACATTTATCTGCTGCAAATAGTTAGCTGAGATAGGACATGACATCTCTAAAGAGAAATTACAACTATTTTTGGACAGATTGTTTACCTGAGTCATAATTTAAGTGCTGTAGAAATTCAATTATCTCCAAAAAAGGTTTTTAAGATTATTCAGGAATTCTCCAGGCCCACCATTAGCAATAGCCTTGTGGATTTCTACCCCTGGCTAGATATTATAAACTCTGGATTCCTGACTTTTCTCTGTCAACTTCCACACTGTATGAACATCTTGAATATGCAGTTCCCCTGGATATCAGCCCTTTGTCTGTAGTGTTAGTTGCGAATATCTTCTCTCATTCCGTGGGTTACCTCTTTGTTTTGTTGACTGTTTCCTTAATTGTGCAGAAGCTTTGATCTTGATGAAGTCCAAAAGTTCGTTTTTGCTTTTGTTTCCTTTGCCTTTGGACATGTCTTGAAAAAAGTTTCTGTGGCTGATGTCAAAGATGTTACTGCCTATGTTCTTCTCCAGGATTTTGATGGATTCCTGCCTCATGTTGAGGCCTTTCACCCATTTTTAGTTTATCTTTGTATATGGGGTAAAAGAATGGTCAAGTTTCATTCTTCTGTAGATAGCTGTCCAATTTTCCCAGCACCATTTATTGAAGAGACTGTCTTTTTTCAACTGGATATTTTTTCCTGCTTTGTCAAAGGTTATTTGTCAAAGATTATTATTATTTGACAAAGAGTTATAGGTCCATATCTGTCTCTCTACTCTGTTCCACTGGCCTATGTGTCTGTTTTTATGCCAGTACCATGCTGCCTTGATGATCAAAGCTTTGTAAAATAGTTTGAACTCAGGCAACGTGATGCCACCAGTTTTGTTTTTTCTTTTTCAACATTTTCTTAGCAATTCGGGGTCTCTTCTGGTACCATACAAATTTAGGATTGTTTGTTCCAGCACTTTGAAAAATGCCAGTGGCACTGGGTGTGATGCATAAGCAATGAATCTTGGAACACTGAAAAAAATGAAATAAAGTTTAAACATCAAAAATAATAAATAAACAAATAAATAAGTAATAAGTAATTAAATAAATAAATGAAAATGCAGTACCCAGAACCCCATCCTTGGGAAGATAAACACGAGCAAGCCATTATAAGATTTAAAAATAAGCACTACGAGAACTGCCTCTCCTAAAGCTACCTAAGTCTTCAAAGTCTTTCACCTTATTGTGCAGGAGAGAGAAATCAAGGCGTGGGAATGCTCATATGAGAGGATGCTGATAAGAATAGATCTATTACCCAATTCAAATTGGCAATGAAGAAGTCAAACGCTCTCTCTTCGCAGATGACATGATTCTTTATATGGAAAACCCAAAAGACTCCACCCCCAAACTACTAGAACTCATGCAGCAATTCAGCAACGTGGCAGGATACAAAGTCAATGTACAGAAATCAGTGGCTTTCTTATACACTAACAATGAAAATACAGAAAGGGAAATTAGAGAATCGATTCCATTTACTACAGCACCAAGAACCATAAGATACCTGGGAATCAACCTAACCAAAGCGGTAAAGGATCTGTACTCGAGGAACTACAGAACACTCACGAAAGAAACTGAAGAAGACACAAAAAGATGGAAGACCATTCCATGCTCTTGGATTAGAAGAATAAACATTGTTAAAATGTCTATACTGCGTAGAGCAATCTATACTTTTAATGCCATTCCGATCAAAATTCCACTGGTATGTTTCAAAGAGCTGGAGCAAATAATCCAAAAATTTGTATGGAATCAGAAAAGACCCCGAATCACTAAGGAAATGTTGAAAAACAAAAACAAAACTGGGGCATCACATTCCCTGATTTCAAGCTGTACTACAAAGCTGTGGTCACCAAGACAGCATGGTACTGGCATAAAAACAGACACATAGACCAGTGGAACAAAGTAGAGAGCCCACATATGGACCCTCAACTCGATGGTCATTAATCTTCGACAAAACAGGAAAAAACATACAGTGGAAAAAAGACAGTCTCTTCAAGAAATGATGCTGGGAAAACTGGACAACTATATGCAGAAGAATGAAACTCGACCATTCTCTTACACCGTACACAAAGATAAACTCAAAATGGATAAAAGACCTCAATGTGAGACAGGAATCCATCAGAATCCTAGAGGAGAACATAGGCAGTAATCTCTTCGATATCAGCCACAGCAACTTCTTTCAAGATATGTCTCCAAAGGCAAAGGAAACAAAAGCGAAAATAAACTTTTGGGACTTCATCAAAATCAAAGGCTTCTGCACAGCAAAGGAAACAGTCAAGAAAACAAAGAGGCAACCCACGGAATGGGAGAAGATATTTGCAAATGACAGTACAGACAAAAGGTTGATATCCAGGATCTATAAAGAACTCCTCAAATTCAACACACACAAAACAGACAATCATATCAAAAAATGGGCAGAAGATATGAACAGACACTTCTCCAATGAAGACATACAAATGGCTATCAGACACATGAAAAAATGTTCATCATCAGGAGCCATCAGGGAGATTCAAATTAAAACCACATTGAGATATCACCTTACACCAGTTAGAATGGCCCAAATTAGCAAGACAGGAAACAACATGTGTTGGAGGGGATGTGGAGAAAGGGGAACCCTCTTCCACTTTTGGTGGGAATGCAAGTTGGTGCAGCCTCTTTGGAGAACAGTGTGGAGATTCCTCAAGAAATTAAAAATAGAACTTCCATATGACCCTGCCATTGCACTCCTGGGTATTTACCCCAAAGATACAGATGTTGTGAAAAGAAGGGCCATCTGTACCCCAAGTTTATAGCAGCAATGTCCACGGTCGCCAAACTCTGGAAAGAACCAAGATGCCCTTCAACGGACGAATGGATAAGGAAGATGTGGTCCATATACACTATGGACCATCAGAAAGGACGAATACCCAACTTTTGTAGCAACATGGATGGGACTGGAAGAGATTATGCTGAGTGAAATAAGTCAAGCAGAGAGAGTCAGTTATCATATGGTTTCACTTATTTGTGGAGCATAACAAAAAGCATGGAGGACATAGGGAGTTAGAGAGAAGGGGGTTGGGGTAAATTGGAAGGGGAGGTGAATCATGAGAGACTATGGACTCTGAAAAACAATCTGAGGGGTTTGAAGTGGCGGGGGGGTGGGAGGTTGAGGTACCAGGTGGTGGGTATTATAGAGGGCACAGATTGCATGGAGCACTGGGTGTGGTGAAAAAATAATAATACTGTTATGCTGAAAATAAATAAATTTTTAAAAAATTAAAAAAAAAAGAACTTAGTAAACTCAGCATCCAAAGAACAAATAATCCAATCAAGAAATGGGCAGAGGACATGAACAGACATTTCTGCAAAGAAGACATCCAGGTGGCCAACAGACACATGAAAAAGTGCTCCACATCACTCAGCATCAGGGAGATACAAATCAAAACCACAGCAAGATACCACCTCACACCAGTCAGAATGCCTAAAATTAACAGGTCAGGAAATGACAGCTGCTGGTGAGGATGGGGAGAAAGGGGAAGAACTCTCTACACTGTTGGTGGGAATGCAAGTTGGTGCAGCCACTCTGGAAAACAGCATGGAGGTTCCTCAAAAAGTTGAAAATAGAGCTACCCTACGAGCCAGGAATCACACTACTGGGTATTTACCCTAAAGGTAGAAATGTAGTGATCCGAAGGGGCACGTGCACCCGAATGTTTATAGCAGCAAAGTCTACACTAGCCAAACTGTGGAAAGAACCTAGATGTCCATCAACAGATGAATGGATAAAGAAGATGTGGTGTATATATATACAACGGGATACTATGCAGCCATCAAAAGAAATGAAATCTTGCCATTTGCGATGACGCGTATGGAACTAGAGGGTACTATGCTTCGCGAAATAAGTCAGTCGGAGAAAGACAACTATCATATGATCTCCCTGATATGAGGAAGTGGAGATACAATGTGGGGGGTTTGGGAGGTAGAAAAAGAATAAATGAAAGAAGATGGGATTGGGAGGGAGACAAACCATAAGAGACGCTTAATCTCACAAAAGAAACTGAGGGTTGCCGGGAGGAGTGGGGTAGGGAGAGGGTGGTGGGGTTATGGACATTGGGGAGGGTATGTGCTATGGTGATTGCTGTGAAGTGTGTAAACCTGGCGATTCACAGAACCTGTACCCCTGGGCCTAATAATGCATTATATATTAATAATATAAATAAATAAATAAATAAATAATTTAAATAAAACAAAAAGCAGGAAAGAAAGAAAGTGACACCTTTCTCTGATTTATTTGACCCTGATTGGTTTGGTCTTGAGGACCATGATGACTCCAAAGTGTACTCCAGACATTGGCAATCATTCTACCTATAGTGATCATCGCAGTCCCCCTTTTGCACTCTGTTCACGCAAAAGCTTTAAATGCATGCTCTCATCCTCTAACCACCAAGGGGATAATCTCCCTAATATGATAATGTTGGAGAGGCTACAAAGAGAATAACCAGTTTAAAGAATGTGAACCTGGCATCGTGGCCTATGATTACCACACAGAGATCCAGCAAAAACTGTGAGTAGTCTAGAACAGTAGCTGGGAGTAGCGCTAATGCCTTAAATTTTGGTTCATGTCTCTCAATTAGGCTGAGAGTCTGATTTAAATGGTAATTGTTAAAGACAAGACAAGAACACCAATAGGGAGTTGCTTATGCTACGCCCCACATCATCAAAATGAGACTTAACATACTTAGAGTTTTGGTGACTTACTTACATTTTAGTCTCCCAGACATGGATTCTAAAACCAGTCTGTTAAAGAACAAAATTCAAGTTTTGAATATCTTACTGGCTTTATTCAGTGAATCATTAATCAGGCAGCACCCAGTCTAGCAGGGAGAAAGAAGCTTCAGAGAGTTATACAAGATAATACATTTTATAGACAGAAGGGAGCAAAAACAAGGATGTTACACTAGACAAAAAGGTAGGTTGGTTATTACAAGGCTACTTTTTTTATAGGGGATGGTAGGGGTTTTTATCAGGCACAATACCTAATTAATGCTGATCAGGAAAATCCTGATTGACTGATTTAAGATTCCATTTCTGGGAAAGCTGAAACTGTAACTAGGTTCCAGTGTGGTGACATGAGGTGGAAGAAGAAAGGGGGCCAGGGAAGGGTTGACCACTCTGACTCCATCTTGCAACAGCCACTGTTTTGTGGAGTCCTTAGAAGAGATGTTTCTTGGCATCATGATAAGCATCTTGAGGCATACACACCTGAAAAGTGGGAAAAAGGGCATTGGGCACGTGACTGCTCTAGGAAAGACCCCTCACGAGCTAGACCATAGCCATGGGAGCCAAGACCCACTCCCATCCTATCCACACAGGATTCGGACTAGGGGGGACCGGGTTCGGTTCCCCTCCCCAAGCCCAGGGTAACCCTCTGAGTGGAGGGGAACCCCATACAGTTCTTGGTTGACACGGGAGCTCAACACTCAGTGTTAACCAAAGCGTACGGAAAGATTTCGGAGAGATCCTCCCGGGTCCAGGGAGCCACCGGCACTAGAAGATACCCCTGGACCACCCAAGGGACAGTTAACTTGGGTACAGGGGAGGTAACCCATTCCTTCTTGGTCATTCCTGACAACCCCTGCCCCTTACTAGGAAGAGACTTACTCACTAAAATGGGAGCACACATTTACTTCCAACCCGAGTCGCCCGGTGGTCCCACAGTGACTGACTCATGGAACTTGCCATTAACAATACTCACAGTGCGTTTGGAAGATGAGCATCTGCTCCACCAAACTGCACTCCCTCGAGAGCAGGATATCGAGTACTGGCTACGCCGGTTCCCGGAAGCCTGGGCCGAAACAGGGGGCATAGGGCTGGCAAAACACCGACTGGCCCTCTTTATAGAGCTCAAACCTGAGGCCGACCCCATCCGGGTCAAACAATACCCCCTATCTGCGGAGGCTAAGTTGGGTATCACCCCCCACATCCATCGCCTCCTGGACTCTGGGGTATTACTCCCCTGTCACTCTGCTTGGAACACTCCCCTGCTGCCAGTGTGTAAGCCCAACAGCAGGGATTACCGGCCAGTGCAAGACTTGAGGGAAGTTAACAAATGGGTTATGGACATACATCCCACTGTCCCCAACCCTTACACGCTCCTCAGTGCCCTGAGGCCAAACAAGAAGTGGTATACCGTTCTCGACCTGAAGGATGCTTTTTTCAGTATACCCTTAGCACCCACAAGCCAGGAACTCTTCTCATTCGAATGGACAGACCCTGAGCGAGGCATAAATGGGCAGTTGACATGGACGCGTCTCCCGCAGGGATTCAAGAACTCGCCCACCCTGTTTGATGAGGCCCTCCACGAGGATCTAAGTGAGTACAGAAATCAGAATCCCGATATAACGGGTACACGGTAGTGTACCTAGGGTACTTGCTGAAAGGAGGACAAGATGGCTCACTGATGCCCGCAAGGACACTGTGCTCCGCATCCCCCGACCTACCTCACCACGCCAGGTAAGAGAGTTCCTGGGGACGGCAGGATACTGCCCACCAGGGATACCAGGCTTCGCCGAGATGGCCAAGCCTCTGTACGCAGCTTCCAGAAACCAGCAGGATTTTGAATGGACGGAGGAGGCACAACAAGCCTTCCAGCAGATAAAAAAGGCCCTCCTCTCTGCCCCAGCTCTGGGTCTACCAGACATTTCTAAACTGTTCCACCTGTTTGTGGATGAGCATAATGGGGTGGCTAAGGCAGTACTGACTCAAAGTCTAGGCCCCTAGCCTAGACCCATAGCATACCTTTCAAAGAAATTAGACCCCATGGCAGCTGGGTGGCCCCCTTGCCTGCAGATGATAGCAGCCACTGCCCTAATGGTAAAGGACACCGATAAGCTGTCCATGGGTCAAGAATTACATGTGACCACCCCGCATGCTATTGAAAGCGTCCTTAAACAACCTCCGGACCGATGGATGAGTAATGCTCGCTTGGTCCATTACCAAGGACTGCTACTGAATCCCTTAAGAATAACCTACACTTCCCCTCGGGCCCTAAACCCTGCATCCCTGTTACCTGACCTGGACTTGGATGCACCCCTCCATGACTGCGCCGACATATTGGCCCAGACTTTTGGGCTACGAGAAGACCTGCAGGACTACCCCCTGATGGATGCCGAAGTTGTCTGGTTCACTGATGGCAGCAGCTTCGTTCACCAAGGACAAAGGTACGCAGGGGCCGCGGTGACGTCTGAAACAGAGGTTATTTGGGCAGAGGCATTACCTCCGGGCACCTCAGCACAAAGAGTTGAGTTAATCACCCTGACTCAGGCCCTAAAGTTGGGGCAGGGCCTCCGGATGACTGTGTACATGGACAGTCGATATGCGTTTGCCACAGCCCACATCCATGGAGCAATTTACAGAGAAAGGGGGTTACTCACCGCCAAGGGGAAAGATTAAAAACAGGGACGAAATTTTGGCCCTACTAACGGCCATCTGAGCCCCCAAGAAACTGGCCATAGTACACTGCCCCGGCCACCAGAAACCAAACAATCTGGTTTCCCGGGGAAACAACCTTGCTGACCAGACTGCTCGCCAGATAGCCCACAGGACCATTCCAGTGTTGCCTATACAGCTGCCTGACCCAGGGCCCCGAGAACTGCCACCTCACCCCAAGTACTCTGGAGAGGACATCGCCTGGATGTGCAAACTCCCAATGACAGATCCAGGATGGTTGGTGACGGGATGCCAAGGATAACATCATCCTCCCCGAGGCCTTGGGGCAGACAGTCTTGGAGCGAATTCATCACACAACCCACTTGGGTTCTAAAAGACTTCAGGATCTTATAAGGCAATCCAAGCTACTCATCAAAGATATCACCAGGAAGACAGAGAAGATTACCTCAAGCTGTACAGCCTGCCGTTTCCAGAATGCTCACCCACATCCCGCTGCAGCCGGATCCCGAGAAAGGGGGACCCTGCCAGGAGCCTACTGGGAAATAGACTTTACAGAGGTAAAGCCTGGAAAATATGGCTATAAGTATTTACTGGTGTTCATAGATACCTTTTCAAGTTGGACTGAGGCTTTCCCAACCAAGCACGAAACAGCACAGGTTGTAACAAAGAAACTACTCGAGGACATCCTGCCCAGGTATGGCTTTCCTATTGTGATAGGATCAGATAACTGGCCAGCCTTTGTTTCTAAGATAAGTCAGGGACTGGCTTCCATACTTGGGGTTAATTGGAAATTGCATTGTGCATATAGACCCCAGAGCTCAGGACAGGTAGAGAGAATGAATAGAACCTTAAAAGGGACCCTTGCTAAATTGACCATGGAGACTGGCGCTAACTGGGTGGCTCTACTCCCCTACGCTCTGTATCGGGTATGCAATACCCCATAGAAGCTGGGGCTCACACCCTATGAGATCATGTATGGCAGGCCTCCTCCTGTCATTCCCAAACTCAAAACCGATCTCATAGAGTTGGACCAGGATAACTCCCTCTTGTTTTCCCTCTAAGCCCTGCAGCAGGTCCACAAAAGGATTTGGCCTAAACTGAAGGACTTGTATAAGACAGAGCCACTGCCTGCACCCCACCAGCTTCGTCCGGGGAACTGGGTCCTCGTCAAGTGACATTGGCCTGAGACCCTCCAGCCCAGGTGGAAAGGACCTTACCAGATCATCCTGGCCACCCCCACAGCCATCAAAGTAGACAACATAGCCACCTGGGTCCACCATGCTCACGTCAAACCAGTCGACCCCCTGTCAGATCTCATCGGGGAGCCTGACCAGGATGTCAGTTGGACAGTGGACCGCAGTAAGGACAATCCTCTAAAACTAACCCTGCACAGAAAACCTGACCCCCCGCTTCCTCAATAATTAATATGAAACTCTCTCTCTCTGTCCTGCTGCTTACATTCCTGCCATGGTGCGGGACCTCCAGTGCTCACATGCCACTTAACCTAACATGGATAGTCTACAATGTGGCTAACGGAGAGATTCTAAACTCTACCAGTAAAATTGCTCCCCGGGGGACATGGTTTCCCTCCCTAACCTTTGACTTAGCTAAACTCCTCCACCTAATCTGGGACGAAAACTTCAAAAGCAAACATCACTTTTACGTCTGTCCTGGCCATCCACCAAAGAGAGCAAGGCAATGTGGGGGAGACTCTAACTTTTATTGCTCGTCATGGAGCTGTGTCTCCACAGGGCACACTTAGTGGACCCCACCATACAAACAAGACCTCATAACAGTCAAAAGGCTACCCACTACCAAGCGGTGCTCCAAAAATTTTGGTAGAGGTATCGAAGGAATGTATAATCCAGTAATCATTTCCTTCACTCCCCTAGGACAGAAAGACACCAGATGGAGCTCTGGAATGCTATTCTGGGGGCTAAGACTTTTTGAAAAGACTAGATTGGGCCCCAAAGATCCCGGAGCTCTATTTGGAATTAGACTCTTCATTGCCCCCCTTGAGCCTCCGGTAGCCATAGGACCCAATCCAGTTCTCGCCTTGCCTCCCCAGAGACCAAGGCCAAGGCCAGCACCACTTACCCACACACATGGCCCAACCAACCCTCCCAAGCCCCGAAAAGCTGCCTGTAGTAGTAACGGGCCCTAGGCCAAAAGACACCCCCACCCGCCTAACCCAACTAGTTCAGTATGCCTTTCAAGTCCTAAACTATACTAATCCTAGTGCCACAGAGTCCTGCTGGTTGTGTTATGAAACATCACCCCCCTTTTATGAGGGCTTGGCCACTTCTGGAAGTTATAATAGCTCCAGTTCACCTTCTGTGTGTCGTTGGTCTAACTCCAACCATCGCCTAACTATAATGGCCATAAGCAGACAAGGGACTTGTATAGGACAGGTCCCACCAGAACATTCCCACATCTGCAACCAGACTATAGCCATAAATGACACAGAAAAATATCTAATATCACCCCAAAATACCTGGTAGGCCTGTGCCTCTGGACTTACCCCATGCATCCATCTGTCAGCACTGAACCGAACTAAAGACTATTGTGTTCTGGTGCATCTTGTACCTCGCCTAATCTACCACCCCGATGAGGACGTGATTTCATACTGGGAGGGAGGACCACACAGGGTTAAGAGAGAAGCCGTAAGCTTGACTCTTGCACTCATCCTGGGGCTATGACTAGGAACTGCCGGGGTAGCCACTGGAACCTCAGCCTTAATCTCACAACAACACCACTATCAGGGCCTGCGAGAAGCCATAGATGCAGATATACAGGAGCTAGAATTATCCATCTCAAAGTTGCAAGAGTCAATCAGCTCGTTAGCTGAAGTAGTCCTACAAAACAGACGGGGGTTAGATCTCCTACTCCTCCAACAGGGGGGCCTCTGTGCTGCCCTTAAGGAGGAATGTTGTTTCTATGTTGATCACTCAGAAGTAGTCAAAGATTCTATGGCTAAGGTGAGAGAAGGGTTGGCAAAGTGGAAAAAGGAGCGAGAGGCAACAAAGGGCTTATTCCAATCCTGGTTTGCCTCGTCCCCTTGGTTAACGACCTTAATCTCTTCCTTGCTGGGACCCATCTGTATCTTACTCCTCCTGTTAACTTTTGGACCATGCATTTTAAACCACCTGGTAACTTTTGCCAATCAAAGCCTCCAGACAAACTCTGCAAACTCTGGTCTTAAGACAGCAATACCAGCCCCTAGACTTACATGACAACGACTGCACTCATGCCCACGGAGGATCCAAGATTGGCTCCTCAGGTCCTTGAGAGAGGAGGAGATGAAAGGCCTGCACAAACCTCACCAAACCCGAAACTTGTTTACGCCCGAAAGAGTTATCAACCAGCTACTTCTGCTTCTGTAAAAGTGCTTGCTCAATGCACGGGCTAACTAGCTACTTTTGCTTCTGTTCAAATGCTTGCTTAATGCGCATGCCGGCTCTCAACACCAATCAACCAACACCAGGTATGATTTTTTAACTTGTTTGTACCCCACCCCAAAACTTGTTTGTACCTGCTTATAAAAACCCTGCACTTACTCTGCTCGGGACCTCTCAGCGTCACCAGCAACGAGTGCCCGGAGGTCCGGATTCGAACTCGCAATAAACGACCCTTGCTGTTTGGCTTTGACTTGCGTCTCTGGTGGTCTTTTAAGGTGGGCGTACAACGCATCCGGCATTACACCCCCTGAGCTCATTCGGGGCTGTGAGATTTTGGAGTACATGAGCCCCCTCGCAGCCCCGGGTTTTTTAATAAACACTCCTCAATTTGGCCTGCTGAATATGGTGTCCGTCTGTGTATAACTCGCTGCTCAGAATATAACATAAGGAAAGTCACATTGCAATAACCAGTCTACTATATAAGTCCACCCTTGTATAGTGCTTCCAGCTCCTTTCTTTCTGTCAGCTAGACTGGATGCTGCCCTATTGGTGAACTCTTGAATAAAAGCCAATGAGATCTTTAAAATGTACTCAGTTGAATTTTGTTCAGAAGAAAATCCCCCGAAGCCACGGGAAGGTACCGTTTTTGTGCCCCTGTGGTCGGAAATCAGCAAGTACCCCTAGATACAATGAGTGGCCCCCTTAACAACTCTCCCTTTGGCCAGAACCAGTCAGCTAGAACTTAGTGCCTCCCTATTTTGACCTCTAGTTTTGGATCCTGTTCTTGGGGGGCGCGGGGGTGGGGAGGAGAAGGCCTGGAGGGCAGCGAGGCACACACTTGCAAGGGATGTGGTCAAAATGGGCAAGGCCCGTAGAGCTCTGGAGCCTGTCAGGGCATTGGATTGACGAGTGGAGGGCAGGGGCCCGGGCGCGGGTGTGTGTGTGTGTGGGGGGAGTGTTGGGGACCAGCCAGGCGCTCACAGGCTGGCGGGTATTGCACCGGCGCCAGGGAGAAGCCGAGACGCTGGCCCTCCCGACTTCCTAGAGAGGCTGCGGAGGACCCGGGCGGCGGCGCGCGTGCGCGCCCCGGGCTGACGGAGAGACCGGCGCGGGGCGACAGGCCGTGGCCCGGTGGTGTGGTCGCAGGACGAGCTGGCGGGGGCCTGGGGAGTCGGTGAGCGGCCGGGCGGGGCGCTGGGGCGTCGGGGTCGGCTGGCTGGCGCAGGGTTCTGGAGGGCGGCGGGGGTGTTTGGCCCCTCCCGGTCTGAGAGTAGGGGGGCGGGAGGCGGCTGAGGCCGGGCCTGGAGGCTGCGCCCGGGGCGGGTGGTTTAGCCGGGAAGCCGCTGCCCGCCTCGGGGAGGCGCGTATCTGGAAGTGCTTTGCAGCCCGGGGCAGAGAGTTGGGAGTAATGGCTTCTGCGCTTTATTCTTTCTCCCAATTACGCGAACAAAGCTACTCATTATGGACAATTAGGTGACGCGGGTGAGTGCCAGAAAAGTAAGAGTAACCGCAGTCCGCAAATAGTTTCGTCTGGATGCTTCTTGACAGTATAAATTTGTTCACAATTATGGAAACTCATATACATAAATATATGTTTGTTTGTTTATTACGAAATTGGATCATACCATTGCTTTTAAAAACTTCTTTTAGTATTCTTGTGATACAGTAATGCTGTGATAAGATATGCATATTATTTACCGTAGGCTACAATAAAATTTACCATTTTAACCATTTTAAAGTGTGGCATCATTCAGTGGCATTAAGCACAGTCATACTCTTGCCTCTTGAAAATTCCGGCGGAATGCATTTGTTCACTTGGTGGTCAGAATTGGTGTCAGCATTATGGCATCACTAAGACATATTTCTGACTGTGATGGATAGAAAACATTTTGTTTGCAGTTTATTTTCCTTAGCACACTTTGCATTAAGCTGTGTTACATAAAGCGCAACAAGTGACGTTTGTGAAGAAAAATAGCAGTCTTGTTTATTAGGGTGATTGTCTCTTTTCAGAATGAAAAGTGAAGTGTCCGAGAGGGAGGTTTTTATTTTTGTAATACAGGTTTTTTTTTTTTTACAGATTTTATTTTAATAAAGGGGAATTTTTAAACAGAAGGTACAGCTCTAACTTAAAACTACTGTACTGTCTCTGACTTGCATAGGCCTCGGAAATCAGAGAATGGTCTCCTTCTAGGTTAAAAGTGGTGGCCAGGAGAGAACAGCATCCTCTTTCAAACTCTTTGTAGTTCAAGAGTGAAAATTTGCAGGGAGATGTCAGCAAGTGGCTTTAGTTGTAATTTGAGGAATGAATTTCAGAGGACTTGGCGTCTGTTGGCACGTGTCTGTATCTCTGGGTATACTGAGAGTCTGGTGAATAAGGGTGCTCTTACATGTCATGTTAATGCTGGAGAAAGGCAGACAAAGTTTGGTTAAAAACCGTAATCCTTCCTGTGGGTGGTAATGATCAGAATGTTTTCCTTCCCAGATCTTAAAACTTTTAGCCTCCTTTCTTGTTTTATTAAACTGCATTGCTCTGGACACTGTAACATACCTCTTAACATATCTACACTTCATTGGCTGTCCTCCTGTGAGCTCTGGAAGGCGGTATCATTATTATTATTATTATTTTGTATCATTCACCACAGAGACCTTAGTGCCTGGGGCATAGTAGGTGCTCAATAGATATTGTTAAGTTAATAAAAGAATGACTGTAAATTGGAGACAAGAATGACAGTATTTGGTATCTTTGATTGCCAAGTTAATTTTAAGCTAAGAAAAAAAGTAAATCAGAGAAAAACGGTAACACACTTCCTCAATTCAAAAAACTTTTTTCTTTTGAGTAATTGTAGATTTACAGGGGGTTGCAGAAGTTGTAGAGTTCCCTTATAGTCTTCGCTCAGTTTGCCTAAAGTTAAAGTTAACCACAGAACAGTCATCAAACTTAAGAATTTCACGGTGGCGCAGTACTGTTAATTAAACTGCTGACTTTAATATTTAGAGGTCATCAGCTTCTCACTAGTGACCTTTTTCTGTTCCGGGATCCAGTCTAGAATCCCTCGTTGCGTTTAGTAGTCATGTCTCCAAGTTTTCCTTTAGTATGTGACGGTCTCTCCATCTTTCCCTGTTCTTCGTGACCTCGATGCTTTTGAAGTATGTTGTGCTGGTATTTTTAGAATGCTCCTCACTTTGGTTTTGTCAGGCATTTTCTCCTGCTTCGATTGGATGGTGTCGATATGTCTTATTACTGTTGATATTAATTTTGATCTAGTGGTGTCTGCCACTGTAAAGATACTGTCTTTCCCTCTGTAACTAGCAATTATACTTTGAGACCTTGCATAACAATATCCTGTTTCTCCTTAAGTTTCACCTACTAATTAGCCTTCCTGGTGGATCTTATTAGTGTGATGGTCTAAAGGTGACTTTCATTTCTGTTATTCTCCCTACAGTTATTAATTGGAATACTTTCTGAGGAAGAGTTGTGCCTTGTTTCCCTTTGTTTTATTTATTCAGTTAGTTATATCAGTGTGTGATGTTGGGTATGTATTCTTTGAGCTCTGATGCAGTGCTGATATTATTTTGTTACTTGAATTATTCTAGCCTTGGCCATTGGGCGCTCTTTGCAGTTGGCTCCTGTTTCCCCTTGAAGTGCCCACATCCATTTTGGTGACTTTCCCTGACTTTCTGGCACCACAGAATGCTTGTGTTGTATCTTTCCCTCCCCAGCCCTGAAGACCACCACTTCTCCAGGGAGCCCTAGTTCCGTTTACTGGAGAAAGGTATGGAGAAACCAAGTTTGGGACACGAGGTTTGAGTTCATTTCTTAATTGATGGATTTGTTTAATATAACATTCCAGTTATGTACTGGAAGCAGTTTTTCTTGTTTCCTTACCAGTGTATAAAATAAAGCATATGTACCCTGACACTGGTAGGAAAAACACAAGAGTAAGAGATTTTAAAAGAAAACAAAATCACATTGTGTATGAGTTGAAGAAAGGGAGGGAAGGAGGAAGGAAAGAAAGAATGAAAAGAGAAGAAGGGAAAAAAAGAATGCCCCTGGAAAATGCCCCGATAATTGCTTGGGATTTTCCTTGTGCTTTACAAAGCCATTTTCACTGTAGGATTGAGACTGGGATTAAGGTATGAAGCTCTGGGAGAATAGGCCTGATCAGTCCAGGTTTCCTCCTGGGTTTGGGATGAGTGAAGTTTTCCTTCTGTTCTCAAAAGCTAGTTGGGACATGGAGAAACCCTGAGGCATTAGGATACCTGAATTTAACCTTGTGGGATCAGCTCACTGGCCTCCTATGTCCTTAACTGTGCTCTGGGTCTTTCATCCAGAGTCCAAAAGGGTCTTCTCCATGTTCAAGGTTGTAGAAGCTGGCCTAATCCTTTCTTTGGTCAAAGGCCTGGAATCCTTTGCCAAATTCCTGGCGTTTGCCCTCAGTTTCCTGTCTGTCAGTCTTCTCATCACCACTGTCCAGATACTTCACCTACCTCTTTAGACATTTCTATGACAGCTGCTTCAGAAAAGGTCTGCTTGGAGGCTTAAAATTGGTGCTTATTGTGCTGTGGGTCTCCATTTCCTGAGATAGGTCATGCCGTTTATATTTTCTGGTGGTTGCATATCTCCCCGCAGAATCACTGTTCCCCACCTCATACCTGGAAACCAACTGCTGGAGATATTCTGTTTGTATAGATCCAGATTCTCATCTTACTTCTCAGGCTTATTTCAGGCTTATTTGGTGGGTGGTCAGAGTCTTGTTGATACCCAGCTCAATTCAGGGTTCTGGTTGAAATAGGGTCCCTTACTCCTCCTCTATCTTTTCTTACCTATATTTACCTTTTCTAATAACAGTTTTATAGTTTTAGCTAGTATCTTTAGGTCTACATTTAATTAATTAATTTACTTAAAATCAATTTAATTAACATTTAGTATATTATTATTTTCAAGGGTAGAATTTAATTATCCATCAGCGCATATAACGTCCAGTGTACATTACATCAAGTGCTTTCCTTAACTTCCATCACCCATTTACACTATCCTCCACCTAAATCCCCTCAAGCAACCCTCAGTTTGTGTCCTATAGTTAAGAATGCTTATGGTTTGCCTCCCTCTCTGATTTTGTCTTACTTTACTTTTCCTTCCCTTCCCTTCCATTCATCTGTATTGTTTCTTAAATTCCACATATGAGTGCTCTCATGTGGTATTTGTCTTTCCCTGACTGACCTACTTTGCTTAGCATAAAACCCTCTAGGTCTATTTACATCGTTGGCAGATGGCAAGATTTCATTTTTTTTTTTTTTTTTAAAGATTTTATTTATTTATTTGACAGAGAGAAATCACAAGTAGATGGAGAGGCAGGCAGAGAGAGAGAGAGAGGGAAGCGGGCTCCCTGCCGAGCAGAGAGCCCGATGCGGGACTCGATCCCAGGACCCTGAGATCACGACCTGAGCCGAAGGCAGCGGCTTAACCCACTGAGCCACCCAGGCGCCCCAAGATTTCATTTTTTTTGATGGCTGAGTAATAATCATTATATTTATACTACCTCTTCTCTATCCATTCATCAGTTCTTCAGTAGGTCTGCAGTTAATTTTGAATTAATTTTTATATATTGCATTATTTAGGGGTCCAACTTCATTCCTATTTATGTAAACTTTGTTATCGCAGCACCATTTGTGGAAAAAACTATTCTTTCCCCCTTAAGTGGTCTTGGCATCCTTGTCAAAAATAAATTGAGGGCGGCTGGGTGGCTCAGTGGGTTAAGCCACTGCCTTCGGCTCAGGTCATGATCTCAGGGTCCTGGGATCGAGTCCCGCATCAGGCTCTCTGCTCAGCAGGGAGCCTGCTTCCCTCTCTCTTTCTCTGCTTGCTTCTCTGTCTACTTGTGATCTCTGTCAAATAAACAAATAAAATCTTAAAAAAAATAAATAAAAAATAAAAATAAATTGAGCATAGATATATGGGTTTATTTGGGGACTCTTAATTCTATTTAGTTGATCTCTATGTCTGCCCTTATGCCCGCACCACACTTTCTTGATGACTGCTGCTTTATGAATTAAGTTTTGAAATTAAGAGTGTGTCTTCCAGTTTATTCTTTTTCAAGATCTTGTTGGCTATGCTGGGCCTCTTCAGTTTCCATATGTTAGGATTGGTTTTTCAATTTCTGTAAAGAAGCCAGACGGGATTTTAATAGGGTTTGTATTGAATCTTCATATAATTTGGGAGTACTGTCATTTGACAATATTTTGTTTTCTGATCCCTGGACAGAGGATCTTTCCATTTACTTAAATCCTTAATTTCTTCTAGCAATGTAGTTTTCAGGGTATAAGTTTTGTTTTTCCTCTGAAAATCATTTGTAAGTATTTTATTTTTTTATGAGATTATAAATATAAGTATATATTATTTCTTAATTTTATATTTGATTTGTTCATTTCTGCTATAGAAATACTATTAACTTTTGCAAACTGATCTTATATCCTCCAATCTTGCTGAACTCTTCTATTAGTTCTAATAGCTTTTAGTGGAGTACTTTTGATTTCCTATATATGTATCATGTCATTTGCAAATAGAAATATTTCCATTTCTTTTCCTTTCCCATATGGGTTCTCTTTTCAAAGATTAATTCTACTGTAATTAACCTACACTGTTATATTAACTTCAGGTGTACAGTACAGTTAGTGAACAGTTCTGTATGTTACTTAGTGCTCATCAGGATAAGTGTACACTTAATCCCCTTCACCTGTTTTACTCTTCCCTCCACCCATCTCTACTCTGGTAACCATCAGTTTTCTCTTTAAGAGTGTGGTTTTTTGGTCTCTTTTTTTCTTTACTCATTTGTTTTTTATTTTCTGAAATTCCACATGAGTGAAATCATGTGATACTTGTCTCTTTCTGACTGATTTATTTCACTTAACATTATACTCTCTAGATCCATTCATGTTGTTGCAAATGAGAGTAATATTTTACTGTATACATGCGTGTGTATATATGTATACACACACACACACACTCTCCACATCTTTATCCATTCATCTACTTGGATTGCTTCCCCAATTTGGTTATTGTAAGTAACAGTGCAATAAACATAGAGGTGCACATATTTCTTTGAATTAGTGTTTTTGTATTCTTTGGATAAATACCCAGTAGTGAAATTAACTATATTATATGGTAATTCTATTTTTAATCTTTTGAGAAACCTCCAAACTGTTTTCCAGAGTGACTGCACCAGATTGCATTCCTACCAATAGTACATGAGGGTACCTTCTTCTCCACATCCTGGCCAACAGTTGTTATTTCTTGTGTTTTTTATTTTAGCCATTCTGACAAATGTGAGGTAATATCTCATGTGGTAATGATTTGCATTTCCCTGAAGATAAGTTATGTTGAGCCTCTTTTCATGTCTGCTGGGCATCTGGATATCTTTTTCAGAAAAATGTCTGTTCATGCCTTCTGCCCATTTTCAAGTTGGATTATTTTCTTTTCTTTTGGTATTGAGTTTTATTAGATCTTAATATATTTTGGATACTAACGCTTTATCAGATATGTCATTTGCAAATATTTTTTCCCGTTCAGTAGGTTTCTTTTAGTTTTGTTAATTTTTTCCTTTACTGTGCAGAAACCTTTTATTTGATGTGATACCAACAGTTTATTTTTGCTTTTGCTCCCCTGCCTCAGGAGACCCATGTAGAAAAATGTTGCTACAGCCAATTTCAGAGAATTATCCCCTGTGCTGTCTCATGGGATTTTTGTTTCAGGTCTCACATTTAGGTGCTCAGTCCACTTTGAGTTTATTTTTGTATATGATGTAAGAAAGTGGTCCAGTTTCAGTCTTTTGTGTGTGGCTCTCACAGTTTTCCCAGCACCATTTGTTGGAGAAACTACTTCCTATTGCATATTCTTGCCTCCTTTATCAAAGATCAATTGACCATATAATCATGAGATTATTTCTAGGTTTTCTGTTGTGTTCCATTGGTCTTTGTTTTATGTGTGATTCCAACTATTTTGATTACTACAGTTTTGTAGTATAACTTGAAATCTGGGATTCTGATGCCTTCAGTGTGTTCTTTTTCAAGGTTGCTTTGGCTATTTAGGGTCTTTTGTGGTTCTGTACAAATTTTTAGGATTGTTCTGGTTCTGTGAAAAATGCTTTTGTATTTTGGTAAGAACTATATTAAGTATGTAAGTTACTTGGGGTAGTATCCACATTTTAATAAAATTTGTTCTCCCAATCCATGAGCATGGAATATCTTTCTAGTTATATTATCTTCAGTTTCTTTCATTGGTGTTTTATAGTTTTCAAAGTACAGGTCTTTCATCTCTCTGGTTAAGTGTATTCCTAGATATGTTATTGTATTTGGTGCAATTGTGAATAGGATTAATAGGATTCTTTCCTTTTTTTTTTTTTTTTAAAGATTTATTTATGTTAGAGGGAGAGAAAGAGCGCACAAATGGGAGGAGCAAAGGTAGAGAAAGAGAGATTTCAGACAGACTCCATGCTGATTGGGGAGCCCCATGTAGGGCTAGATCTTACGACTCTGAGATCACAACCTGACCTGAATCCAAGAGTTGGATGCCCAACCGATTGTGCCATCCAGGCAACCTGACATTGTTTTCTTAATTTCTCTGTGTGTTGCTTCATTATTAGTGTATAAATATGCAGTGGATTTTTCTGTATAGTGATCTTGTGTCCTGCAACCTTACTGAATTCATCTATTAATTCTGGTAGTTTTTTTTTCTTTTTTTTAATCTTTAGGGTTTTTTTAAATATATAATATCATGTCATTCACAAATAGTGAAAATTTTACTTCATTCTTACTGATGGATTTTTTTTTTTTGGTCTGATTATTTTGGCTAGGATTTGTAGTACTATGTTGAATTAAAGTGGTAAGAGGGGACATCTTTTTCCTACTCTTAGGTAGAAAGCTCTCAGTTTTTCTTCATTTATGTTAGCTGTGGGTTTTTCATATATGACCTTTATTATGTTGAGGTATGTTCCCTTTACACCTACTTTGTTGTGGTGTGGTTTTTGTTTTTGTTTTTTTTTTTCTGAATGGATGTTATACTTCGTCACTTTTTCTGCATCTTTTGAAATGATCATATGGTTTTTGTTTTTTCTCTTGTTGATGTGATGTATCACACTGATTTGTGACTAATGAATCACACTTGAATAAATTCCACTTGTTCATGGTGAATGATTATTTTAATACGTTGTTGGAATTAGTTTGCTAGTATTTTATTGAGGACTTGTGTATCTCTGTTCATCAGGGATACTGGCCTGTAGTTCTCTTTTTTTAATGGTGTATTTATTTGGTTTTGGTATCAGGGAAATGCTGGTCTCACAGAATAAATTTGGAAACTTTCCTTCCTTTTCCATTTTTTGGGAATAGTTTGAAAAGAATAGATATGAACTCTTCTCTAAATGTTGGTAGAATTCCCCCTCTGAAGCCATCTGGTCCTGGACTTTTGTTTGTTGGGAGTTTTTTGATTACTGAACAATTTCATTTCTGGTAATTTGTCTGCTTAAATTTTCTATTTCTTCCTGATTCAGTTTTGAGAGGTTACATATTTCTAGAAAATTATCCATTTCTCTATGTTGTTCAATTTGTTGGGATATAATTTTTGTTTTATAAACCTTTGTAATTTTGTGGTGGTGTTTCTCCCCTTTCATTTCTGTGTTTGTTTGAGTCCTCTCTCTTACAGTAAGTCTGACAAAAGGTTTATCAATTTTGTTGATCTTTTCAAAGAATGAGATCTTTGTTTTATTGATCTGTTCTGTTTCTTTCCTTCCTCCTTCCTTACTTCTTATGGATTTTCTCTAATCTTTACTTTTTTAGCTCCTTTAAGTATAAGGTTAATTTTTTTTGTCTGAGATTTTTCTCTATTGTTGAGGTGGGCTTGTATTACTGTTAACTTCCCTCTTGGAAAAGCTTTTGCTGCATCCCAAAGATTCTGTACTGTTGTGTTTTCATTTCCGTTTTCCTCCATGAATTTTTTTAATTTCTTTTTTGATTTCTTGGTTAATCTATTAATTATTTATTCACCTGTTATTTCCATGTATTTGTGTTCTTTTCAGTTTTTCTTGTATATAACTTCTAGTTTCGTAGCATTGTGGTCAGAAAATTACATGGTATAACTTGGATCTTTTGGAATTTGTTGAAACTTGTTTTGTGACCTAACATTTGATCTGTTCTGGAGAATGTTCCATGTGTACCTGAAAAGAATGCATAATCTGCTGTTTTAGGTTGGAATATTCTGAATATATCTTGAGATCCATGTGGTCTGATGTGTCATTCATATCCATTGTTTACTTGTTGGTTTTCTTTTTAGATCCTCTATCTATTGATGTGTGTTGTTAAAGTTCCTTGGTATTGTACAACTATAGATTTTCTCTGTTATGGTTATTATTACCTCCTTTATGTATTTATGTTCTCCTGTATTGGCTACATAAATATTTACAGTTGCTGTATTTTCTTGTTAGATTGTCCCCTTTATAATTATGTAGTGTCCTTCTTTGTCTACTGTCAGTATTTGTTTTAAAGTCAGTTTGTCTGATAAAAGTATTGCTACCTTGGTTTTCTTTTCACTTCCATTTGCATGATAAGTGCTTCTCCGTTCCTTCACTTTGAATCTGTCCCTGTCTTTAGGGCTGAAACGAATGTCTTGTAGGCAGCATATAGATGGGTCTTGGGTTTTTGTCTATTCCATCACCAGTATCTTTTGATTAGAGCATTTAGTCCATTTACAGTCAAAGTAATTATTGATAGGTATGTGTTTATTGCCATTTTGTTACTTGTTTTATGTTTGTTTTTACAGGTCTTCTGTTCCTTTCTTCTTTTGCTCTCCCTTCTCTCTTGGGTCTGCTGGCTTTCTTTAGTGATATTCTTGGATTTCTTTCTGTTTATTTTTTGCATACTTGTTACCAGGTTTGATGTGTGGTTACCGTTAGGTTTATATATAACATTTTATATGTAGCACTCTACATTAAGTGGACAGTTGCTTAAGTTTGAACCCATTCTAAAAGCACTAAATTTCTGTTCTTCTCCCACCCGTGTTTTAGGTGTATGATGTCAT
Organism: Mustela erminea; assembly: GCF_009829155.1. Classification (NCBI taxonomy): domain Eukaryota; kingdom Metazoa; phylum Chordata; class Mammalia; order Carnivora; family Mustelidae; genus Mustela; species Mustela erminea. The sequence goes on along the minus strand of NC_045614.1, from coordinate 69,364,497 downwards.
ACTTAATATCCTTATATTTTGTGAATTTCTTGCCTTAATGTTATATGTATACTTAATTTACTTCATTTTGCTTCCTACTCTGCTTACTCCTTTTTATGGTCTTTCCTTTCTGCTCAGAAAGTCCCATTTGATACATCTTGTAAGTTTGGTTTAGTGGTGATAAATTCCTTTAAACTTTTTTTGACCAGGAAACTCTGTCTCACCTATTTTTAATGATAGCCTTCCTGGATAGACTATTCTTTGGCTGCAGAGTTTTTCCTTTCAGCACTTTGAATATATGATATCACTCCCTTCTGGTGTTCAGAGTTTTTCCTGAAGAATCCACTGATAACCTTATAGAGTTTCCCTTATGTGTTTTCTTCTCTTTTGCTGCTTTTAAAACTCTCTGTATCACTAGTTTTTGCCATTTTAGTTATTATGTGTCTGGTTGTGGACCTCCTTTGTTAATTTTTGGGGGGGCTCTCTTTACCTCCTGGATCTAGATTTTTGTTTTCTCTTTCCTTCCCCAGATTTGGGAAGTTTTCAGCTATTATTTTTTCAAATGCATGTTCTGCTCCCTTTTCTCTCTCTTCTCATTCTGCGTCCCTACCATGCAAATGTTACTATGCTTGAAGGTGTCGCTAAGTTTCCTTAACTCATTTTCTTACTTATTTATTGTTGATTTTTAAAAAAAGATATCCTGTATTTATTTGAGACAGAGGGAGGGAGGGAGGGAGAGAGGGAGGGAGAGGGAGAAGCAGACACCCTGCTGAGCAGGGAGCTCTGAGAATCATGCCCTGAGCTGAAGGCAGATGCTTAACCAACTGAGCTGCCCAGGTACCCCTATTTTTTCCTCAATTTTTTATTTAAATTCTAGTTATTTAACATATAGTCTAATAGTATTTTCAGAAGTCAAATATAATAATTCATCACTTCCATATAACCCCCAGTGCTCAACACACCAGGTGCCCTTGTTAATACCCATCACCCATCTAACCCAATCCACCACCCACCTCCTTCTGTCAACCCTCAGGTTGTTCTCTATGAGTCTCATGGTTTATTCCCTCCCTCTTTTCTTTCTCCTTCCCATATGTTTATCTGTTTTGTTTCTTAAATTCTGCATATAAGTGAAATTTTATGGAATTTGTCCTTCTCTGGCTGACTTATTTTGCTTACCATAATGCACTCTAGCTCTATCCATTTCATTGCAAATGGAAAGATTTCATTCATTTTGATGGCTGATTATATGTATATACCATATCTTTATCCCTTCATCAGTCAGTGGATATTTGGGCTCAATCCATGCTTGGCTATTGTTAATAATACTGGAACATCAGGCTACATGTACCCTTTTGAATCTGCATTTTTGTATCCTTTGGGTAAATACCTAGCAATGCAGTTGCAGGATTGTAAAGTAGTTCTATTTTTAACTTTTTGGGGAAATATCCATACTATTTTCCACAGTGGCTGCACCAATTTGCATTCCCACCAGCAGTGCAAGGGGGTTCCCCTTTCTCCACATCCTCAGCTACACTTGCTGTTTCTGTGTTACTAATTTAACCATTCTGACAGGTGTGAGGTGATATATTATCACACTTTTGATTTTTATTTCCCTGATGCCAAGTGATTCCAAGTGATGTTGAGCATCTGTTTATGCGCCTGTTGGCTATCAAAGAAGATATCTTCTTTGGAGAAGTGTCTGTTCCTGTCTTCTGCCCTTTTATTTTCTGTTTTTCTTTGTGGGTCTTGGGGTTTTTTTTTTTTTTTTTTTTTGATTCTTTGTGTTTTTGGTGTTGAGTTTGGTAAGTTCTTTTTAGCCTTTTATGTGGTGTGTCATTTGCAAATATCTTCTCCTGTCCCATAGGTTGCCTTTTAGTTATGTCAGCTGTTTCATTTGCTGTGCAAAGTTTTTTAATCTTGAATTCCTGGTAGTTCATTTTTGCCTTTATTTCTCTTGCCTTTGGAGACATGTCTAACAAGAAGTTACTGTGGCTGAGATCAAAGAGGTAGCTGTCTTGTTCTTCTCTAGTACTTTGATGAATTCCTGTCTCACATTGAGGTTTTCCACCCCTTTTGAATTTATATGTGTGTATAGTATAAAGAAGTGGTCCAGTTTCATTCTTCTGCGTATTGCTGTCTGGTTTTCTCAACACCATTTGTTGAAGACAATACCTTTTTTTCCACTGAAGATTCTTTCCTTTTTTTTTTTTTTTTTAAGATTTTATTTATTTGACAGACAGAGATCACAAGTAGGCAGAGAGGCAGGCAGAGAAAGGGGGGCAGGCAGGCTCCCCACTGAGCAGAGAGCCCATGCAGGGCTCGATCCCAGGACCTTGGGATTATGACCTGAGCTAAAGGCAGAGGCTTTAACCCATTGAGCCACCCAGGTGCCCCAATTCTTTCCTTCTTTGTCAGGGTTAGTTGACCACAGAATTGTGGGTCCATTTCTGGGTTTTCTGTTCTGTTCCATTGATCTTTATGTTTTTGTGCCAGTGCCATACTGTCTTGATGATCACAGCTATGAATATAGCTCAAAATCTGGAATCATGATGCTTCCTGCTTTGTCTTTCTTTTTCAGTATTGCTTTAGCTGTTTGGGGATTTACAAATTTAGAAATGCTTGTTCTGGCTCTTTGAAAACTGCTGCTGGTATTTTTACAAATTTATTTAAATACAATTTAGTTAATATGTAATGTATCACCAGCTTCAAATTTAGTGAGTCATCAGTTGCATATAACACCCAGTGCTCATCACATCAAGTACCCTCCATAATGCCTATCCCCAAATTACCACATCCCCCCACCCACCTTCCCTTCAGCAATCCTCAGTATTTGCTAGAATAGATAAATAGCTAGAATAGATAGAATAGATAAGAATCTCTTATGGTTTGCCTCCTTCTCTGTTTTCATCTTATTTTATTTTTCCTCCCCTTCCCTTATGTTCATCTGTTTTGTTTCTTAAATTCCACATTGGTGAAAGCATATGGCATATGTCTTTCTCTGACTAACTTATTTCACCTAGCATAATACTCTCTAATTCCATCCATGTTATTGTAAATGGCACTATTTCTGAGTTTGATGAGTTATAGATTTTGGACACTGTCTGATAAGACATTTGCAAATATCTTCTCCCCTCCCATAGGTTGCCTTTCCGTTTTGTCAACTGTTTCCTTTGTTGCGCAAAAGCTTTTTTTTTTTTTAAGATTTTATTTATTTATTTGACAGACAGTGATGACAAGTAGGCAGAGAGGCAGACAGAGAGAGAGGGGAGAAGCAGGATCCTCGCTGAGCATAGAGCCTGATGCAGGGCTTGATCCCAGGACCCTGGGATCATGATCTGAGCCAAAGGCAGAGGCTTTAACCCACTGAGCCACCCAGGCCCCCCGTACAAAAGCTTTTTATGCTGATGAAGCCCTATTCATATTTGCTTTTGTTTCCCTTGCCTTTATAGAGGTGTCTTGCAGAAGTAGCTGCAGTTCAGGTTGAAGAGGTTACTGCCTTTCTTGTCCTCTAGAATTCTGATGGATTCTTGTCTCACACTAGGTCTTTTCATCCATTTTGAGTTTATCTTTGTGAATGGTATAAGAGAATGGTCCAGTTTCATTCTCCTGAGTGTGGCTATCTGGTTTTCTCTGCACCGTTTTTTGAAGTGACTATCTTTTTTTCTGTTAGATACTCTTTCCTGTTCTGTGGAAGTTTGGCTAACCATAGTGCTGAGGGTCTGTTTCTGGGTTCCCTACTCTGTTCCATTGACCTTTGTATCTCTTTTTGTGCCAGTTCTATACTGTTTTGATGATATAGCTTTGTAATAGAGCTTAAGTCTGGAATTATGATGCCTCCACATTTGGTTTTCTTTTTCAACATTCTTTTGGCCATTCAGGATCTTTTGTGGTTCCATACAAATTTAGTATGGACTGTTAGTTCCAGCTCTGTGAAAAATGCTTACAGTATTTTGATAGGGAATGAATTGAATGTGTAGATTACTCTGGGTAGCATAGAGGTTTTAACAATATTTGTTCTTCCAGTCGATGAGCATGGAATGGTTTTCCATTTCTTTGTGTCATCTTCAATTTCTTTTATAAGTGTTCTGTAGTTTCCAGAGTACAGATCCTTTACGTCTTTGGTTAGGCTTATTCCTAGGTATCTTACTTTTTTTTTTTGTACAATTGTAAATGGGATTGTTTCTTGATTTCTCTTTTTCCTGACTTATTGTTAGTGTACAGAAATGTAACTGACTTCTATGCATTGATTTTATATCCTGGGATTTTGCTGAATTCTAGTAATTTTGGGTGATGTCTTTTGGGTTTTCAACATAAGAGTATCATGTCCTCCAAGAAGATTGAAAGTTTGACTGCTTCTTTGCCAATTTGGATGCCTTTTATTTCTTTTCGTTGTCTGGTTGCTGATGCTAGGACTCCGAGTACTATGTTGAACAACAGTGGTGACAGTGGACATCTATTTATCTTCCTGACCTAAGGGGAAAAGCTCTTAGTTTTTCCCTGTTGAGCATGATATTCTCTTTGGGTCTTTTGATATATAATTTTTATGATACTGAGGTATGTTCTCTCCATCCCTGCCCAGCAGAGAGGTTTTTTGTTTTTGTTTTTGTTTTTCAGAGAGGTTTTATCAAGAGAGGATGCTGGTTTTTGTCAGATGCTTTTTCTACATCTATTGAGAGGATCGTATCGTTCTTGTCCTTTCTTTTATTAATGTGATGTATCACATTGACTTATGGATGGTGAACCACTCCTGCAGGCCAGGAGTTAATCCCTCTTTCTTGTAATGAATAATCCTTTATGTGTCCTGTTGGATCCTTTTAGCAGTATCTTGGTGAGATTTATTGCATCCTTGTTCATCAGGGATATTAGTCTGTAATTCTCCTTTTTGGTAGTGTCATTGTCTGGTTTTGAGATCAAGCTAATGCTGGCTTCATACAATGAGTTTGGAACTTTTCATTCCATTTGTTTGTTTGTTTTTTAAGATTTATGTATGTTTGCAAGAGAGACACAGAGAGGGAGCAAGCACAGACTGGGGGAGGGGCAGAGGGAGAAGCAGCCTACCCGCTGAACAGAGAACCTGATGTGGGACTCAATCCCAGGACCCTGGGATCATGACCTGAGCCGAAGGCAGATGCTTAACCAGCTGAGCCACCCAGGTACTCTTCCATTTCTTTTTCTTCTTCTTCTTCTTCTTTTTTTTTTTTTTTAGAACATTTTCAGGAGTGTAGGTATTAATTCTTCTTTAAATGTTTAATAGTGGGGCACCTGGGTGGCTCAGTCGTTAAGTGGCTGCCTTCGTCTCAGATCATGATCTCAGGTCCTGGGATCAAGCCCCGCATCAGGCTTCCTGCTCAGTGGGAAGCCTGCTTCTCCCTCTCACACTCCTCTTACTTGTGCTCCCTCTCTCTTGCTGTTTCTCTCTGTCAAATAATTAAAATCTTAAAAAAAAAAAAAAAGTTTGGTAGAATTCTGCTGTGAGGCCATGTGGCCATGGACTCTAGTTTGTTGGGAGATTTTTAATTACTGCTTCAATTTCTCTGCTGGCTATGCATCTGTTCATCTTTTCTATTTCTTCTTGTTTCAGTTTTGGTAATTTATGTTTCTAGGAATACATTCATTTTCTTAGATTGTCTAGCTCATTGACATATAATTTTTTATAATATTCTCTTATAATTCTTTGTACTTCTTCATTGTTGGCTGTGATTTCTCCTCATTCTTCATAGTTTTATTTATGTGGGTATTTTCTCTTTTCTTTTTGATATGTCTGGCTGGGGGTTATCAATTTTATTAATTCTTTAAAAGAACCAGCTCCTAGTTTTGGTTATCTTTTCCATTTCTCGTTTGGTTTCTGCTCTAATCTTTATTATTTCTCTTCTCCTACTGTACTTAGACTTTTCTTTTTCCAGTCTTTCGGTATAAGGTTAGGTTTTGTGTTTTAGAGTTTTCTTGCTTCTTGAGGAAGGCCTGTATTGCCATATGAGTTCTCTCTAGGACCATCTATGCTACATCCAAAGGTTCTGAACTGTCATGTTTTCATTCTCATTTGTTTCCATGTATTTTTTAAATTCTCCTTTAATTTCTGGATTGATTCATTCATTCTGTAGTAGTTTGCTCTTTAGCCTCCATGTATTTGTGTTCTTTCCAAGTTTTTCCCTGTAGTTGACTTCAAGTTTTAAAGCAGTGTAGTCTGAAAATATGCTTTGTACCAGTTGAGACCTGATTTGTGACCCACTGTGTGATCTATTCTGGAGAATGTTCCATATGTTCTCAGGAAGAATGTGTATTTTGCTGCTTTAGAATGAAATGCTCTGATTATATGTGTGAAGTCCATCTGGTCCAGTGTGTCAAAGCCTTGTTTCCTTGTTGATCTTCTGCTTAGACGAGCTGTCCATTGTGGTGAATAGGGTTGTTAATGTTCCCTATTATTATCAATGTGTTTCTTTAATTTGGTTATTTATTGATCTATGTATTTGGCTGCTTCCATGTTAGGTGCATAAATATTTAACAACTGTTAGATATTCTTGTTTGATATACTCCTATATTATTGTATAGTATCTTCCTTCCTCTCTTTTACAGTCTTTGGTAAAATCTCATTTGTCTGATGTAAGGATGGCTACACCAGCTTTCTTTTGATGTCCATTGGCATGGTAAATGGTTCTGCATCCCCTCACTTTCAATCTGGAGGTATATCTGAGTAAAATCAGTCTTTTATAAACAACATATCCATGGGTCTTATTTTTTCTATCCATTCTGATACCCTAGGTCTTTTGATTGGAGCTTTTAGTCCTTTTAAATCAGAATAGTTATTGAAAGATGTGGACACTAGTATATACATGCTACAATTAAGTATTTTCTTTATATACAAGTTTGCTTTCATTAGAAACTTTTAAAAAGAAAAAAAAATATGAATTTAGTGCCATTGTTTCCGTGTAAAGTCGGTGTTCTTAGATTGCTTCTGTTCCTTTCTTTTTTACTTCTGTGCTCTCTCTGCACCAGGAACCCCCTTCAGTATTTCTTGCAGGGCTGTTTTAGTGTTCACAAATTCCTTTAGTTTTTGTTTGTCCTAGAAACTCTATCTCTCCTTCTATTCTGAATGATAGCTTCTTGGATAATGAATTCTTGATCACATATTTTTCCAGTTTAGCACGTTGAATATATCATGCCAGTCCTTTCTGGCCTGCTAGTTCTCCATGGACAACTCTAATGCCAACCTTATCTTTCTACCCTTGTTGGTTAAGGACCTCCCCCCACCCCAACCAAGCTGCTTTGGGATTTTCTCTTTATCTCTGAAATTTGCATACTTCACTATTAGCTCTCAAGATGTTGACCTATTTTTATTGATTTCAAGGGGCCATTCTCTTTGTCTCCTGAACCTAAATGTCTGTTTCTTTACCCAATTTAGGGAAGTTCTCAGCTCCAATTTGTTCAAATAAACCTTCTGCCCTTCTTTCCTTCTCTTCATCTTCTGGGGCCCCTAATATCCATATACTATTCCAGATTCAGAATCACTGAGTCTTCTGTTTTCCTTCATTATCTAATAGTTTTCTTTCTCTCTTCTTTTCAGCTTCCTCATTTTCCTTCATTTTCTCTTCTGTATCACTGATTCACTCTTCTACCTTGTTCATTTTCATTTGTATAGCCTTCACTTGGAAGTGTATTTTGGTAATAGCATTTTTAGTTTTGACCTGACTAGTTTTTATTTCTTTTATTTTTACAGTGTGGGGTTCTCTGTTGTCTTCTGCTTTTTCCAAGACCAGCTAGTATCTTTATAATTGTTTCAAATTCTAGTTCAGTCATCTTACTTAGATCAATATTGATTAAATCCCTGGCTGTGTGTACTACCTCCTGTTCTTTCTTTTGGAGTGAATTTCTCTAGCTCTTCATTTTGTTCAGAAAAGAATAGAAGAAAGGAAAAGAGAAAAGAACAAAAACAACAACAAAAAGAGGGAAAAACAAAGAAGAAAAACTGTACCAAAACAAAACAAAACAAAATACCAAAAAACAAAAAACAAAACTAAACATTAGATCCTGGGTGTGTTTTGGCGTGCTTGTTTCCAAAAGCAATCCAAATTCAAACTGTTATGCTGAAAAGAAATAAAAAATTAAAAAAAAAACAAATTTCAAAATAAGAAAGCAAAGAAAACAGGTCTCAACTGGTACAAAGCATATTTTCAGACTACACTGCTTTACAACTTGAAATCAACTACAAGGAAAAACTTGGAAAGAACACAAATACGTGGAGGCTAAAGAACAAACTACTACAGAATGAATAAATCAATCCAGAAATTAAAGGAGAATTTTAAAAATACATGGAAACTGTTTTTCCCCATTGAGGATGATATTAGCCTCTTTCATACGTGGCCTTTATGATGTTGAGGCATATTCTAGCTATCTCTACTTTCTTGAGAGTTTCTATCAAGGACTCATACTGTATTTTGTCAGATGCTTTCTCTGCATCTATTGAGAGGATCATATGATTCTTATCTTCTCTTTTATTAATGTAGTGTATCACACTGATTACTTTGTGACTATCTGACCCACCCCTCTAGCCCAGGAATAAATCCCACCAGGAATAAATCGTGGTTTATGGTTCATTTAAACTACTGTTGGATTCAGTTAGCTAGTATCTTCTTGAGAATTTTCATATCCATCTTCATAGGGGATATTGGGATATTGGACTGTAATTACTCTTTTTAGTGAAGTCCTTGTGTGATTTTGGAATCAAGGTAATGCTGGCCTTACAGAGTGAGTTTGGAAATTTTTCTCCCATTTCTATTTTTTTGGAACAGTTTGAGAAGAATAGGTATTAATTCTTCCTTAAATGTCTGATATAGTTCTCCTGGTATATATAGGCTTTTTGGCCCTGTACTTTTGTTTGTTGGGATATTTTTGATTAATGATTCAGTTTCTTTGCTGGTTATGGTCAGATTTTCTGTTTCTTCCTGTTTCAGTTTTGGTAGTTTGTATATGTCTAGGAATGCATCCATTTCTTCTATATTGCCCAGTTTGTTGGCATATAATTTTTTTTTTATAATATTCTCTTATAATTGTTTGTATTTCTGTAGAGTCTTGATTGTGATCTCTCCTCTTTCATTCATGATTTTATCTATTTGGCTCCTTTCTCTTTTCTTTTTTTTTTTTTTAAGATTTTATTTATTTATTTGACAGAGATCACAAGTAGGCAGAGAGGCAGGCAGAGAGAGAGGAAGGGAAGCAGGCTCCCCACTGAGCAGAGAACCTGATGTGGGGCTCGATCCCAGGACTTTGGGATCATGACCCGAGCTGAAGGCAGAAGCTTTAACCCACTGAGCCACCCAGGTCTCTCTCTTTTCTTTTTGGTAAGTCTGGCTAGGGTTGTTGTTGTTGTTTTTTAATTTTATTAATTCTTTAAAATAACCAGCTCTTATTTTCATTTCTCTGTTCTACTGGGATTTTGTTTGTTTCTATATTCATTATTTCTTGCTTCCATCTATTTTTTTCTTTAATTTTTTTGTAATCCCATTCATTCTTTAGTAGAATGTTCTTTACTCTCCATTTATTTGTGGTCTTTTTAAATTTTTTCTTATGGCTGTCTTCTATTTCTTCTAGTCTACTCTTCATTCTATCTAGTATATTTTTAATTTTTGTTATTGGATTCTTCATCTCTGATTGTTTCTCTTTAACGTCTTGTATCTCTGTTGAGGGTCTTACTGAGGTCCTCCACTCTTCTAAAGTTCGGTGAATATCTTTATGATTATTACTTGAGATTCTCTATTAGGCATATCACTTATCTCCATTTCATTGAGGTCTTTTGCTTGATATTTTGTCCTGTACTTTGATTTTGGACATATTCCTGTTTTCTCATTTTGTCTAAGTCTCTGTGTCTGTTTCTATGCATTAGGAAAATCAGCTATGTCTCCTCTGGAAAGTAATGCCCTTTGAAGAAGAGGTCCTGTAGTGCCCTGCACTACAGTGTCCTCTGTTCACCAGAACCTGAAACTTCAGGGGCATTTCTTAGGTGTATTGCATGAACCATACTACTATGGCTGAGCCGTGTTTACATTCTGCCCATCTTCTGCAATGGCTCTCTTTGCCTGTTTTGGTCACAGTTTGGTTTCTGTATTGTTAGTGGGCCAGTCTGTGGCCACCTTGGGCTTGAACTGCATCAGACCAGGTGTTTTCCAGGGCTGCGGTAGCTCCAAACTACAGGGCACTCTCCATATGTTGTTCCCTGAGAAGCTTTAATCAGTAAGTGAGGCCTGCTCTCAGATCAGATTTCTGCCCCCCAGCCCACTGTTTGGGCCCCAGTAGACTGATGTATGTGGTTTACTTCCTCTCTCTGCTGGGCAGGATTACTTTGGTTTAGTGCTCATCCCTGTTGGGGCTGCTTACACACAGCTTGTGGCACCACTTTGGATGTAATGCTGCCAAGGGCCTGTTAGAGGGGACGGGTCACAGGAGATTGGTGTGCTGTTAACAAGCTACATGGACCACATGGGGTTTGATCTCAAGACCCGAGATCATGACCTGAGCCAAAAGTCAGGAATGGGATGCTTAATGGACTGAACCACCCAGGCACCACTGACTGACTGCATTCTTTTACTAGCTTTAATACTTTGTTAGATGTCCTTGCATTTCTATGTAAACAGTTATATCGTTTGAGCTTTTTATTTTTTTCCTACCCCTACCTTTTTCACTTGTTTGCTTGTCTTCTCATTTTCTTAACACACGTACTTGAATTAATAGTTGGTACCTAATCACTCTCTCTTCACAAATAAATGGACTCTGCAGCCTAAAACTAACATATTATGTTAACTTATACCTCAATTAAGAAATAAAAGAACTCCGGGAAAAAAAAAAAAAAGAAGCTACGTGGATAGTGTTCTCACTGTGCTGGTTCCAACAGTTGTTCCTGTATATAGGCTGCATGGATTGGGAGGGAAATTGTGCCCACCAGCTCTTTTGTTCTTGGAGAAGTTTCCCAAAGATACCTGCCCCTCCAGCACAAGCTCTTAAGATCAGTAAATAAATTTCTTTCTTGTATACCCAGGTGGTTTTCAGATTGCTGCTTCTCTGCTGTATCTCAGCAGAGCTGTTCGTTGCACTTTAAGTGTGGGGACAGAGTTCTCATTGCCCTCCCCAGAGCCGATCCTGCTGATTTTTAAAGTTCTAGGTGTTAAGCTCCACTGGTTTTAAAAACTTGAAACATGAAGCCCTTCTGGTTGTCACAGCCAGATATTATTGAGATTCCTCTTCCCTGTGCAGGTTTCCGGTACCTGGGGTGCCTTGTGTAGGGTTTGCTCCTCTCTCTCTACCCGGATCATCCCTCTGGCCACGTCTCCTCCGCCCTTCCTGTCCTCTTCTGTGTGACCTCTTCTATACATTTAGCTGTTTAGAGGAGTCTGTTCTGCTGGCCTTATGATTGCTTTTTGGGTTATTTATACTGATGTGGGTGTTATCAGGTATATCTGTTGCAACCATGAGTCTAGGATCCTCCTACTCTGCCATTTTCCCTGGACGTACCCCCAGCTTTTATTTTTCCTTCCAGTTTTTTTGCCTAACTGCCATGGCTACAACCTCCTGTACAGTGTTAAAAAGAAGAGTTGAAAGTGGATATCCTTAATTTGTTCTCAATTTGAGGGAAAAGCATTTGGTCTTAATAAACATGATGTTAGCTGTGAGTTTTTGTAGAGACTTTTTAACACTATTAGAAGTTGCTTTCTATTCCTCGTGATTATTTTTGTCATGAAAAATTTGGGGGCATCTGGGTGGTTCATTTGGTTAAGCATCTGCCTTCAGCTCAAGTCATGATCTCAGGGTCCTGGGATCCAGCCTGGCTTCCAGCTCTCTGTTCAGTGGGGAGTCTGCTTCTCCCTCTACCTGTATGATCTCTCTCACTCTTGTTCTCTCAAATGAAATAAGTAAATAAATAAGTAATCTTTTAAAAGTATGGATTTGGTCAATTTTTTTCCTCCTATTGACATAATAATGTGATTTGTGGTTTTTATTGATATGTTAAAAAATAATCTTGCATTCCTAGGATAAATTCCATTTGGTCATGGGTTATAATTCTTTTATGTGTTATGGCATTTCAGTGTGCTAGTATATTGTTGAGAATTTTTGCATTTGTATACTTAAGAGAGAATGGTTTGTCCAATTTTGGTATTAAGGTAATACCAAATTCATAGCATAAAGTAGGAAGTTCTTCCTCTTCAGTTGTTTTGAAGAATTTATGAAGAATCAGTATGATTTTTCTTGTAGATTTTATTTATTTGTCGGAGAGGGAGAGAGGGAGCACAAGCAGAGAGAGAAGCAGGCTCCCCGCTGAGCAGGGAGCCCAGTGTGGGACTTGATCTCAGGACTCTGGGATCATGACCTGAGCCCAAGGCAGACACTTAACAGACTGAGCCACCCAGGCATCCTAAGTATTATTTTTTCTTTAAACATGTGGTACAACTTACCAAAAAGGCAACTGGGTCTTTGCTTTTCTTTATGGGTGGGTTTTGTTTTTTTTTTAAGATTTTATGTATTTATTTATTTATTTGAGAGAGAGCATGAGGGGGAAGAAAGGTCAGAGGGAGAAGCAGACTCCCTGTGGGGCTGGGAGCCCAATGTGAGACTCCATCCTGGGACTCCAGGATCATGACCTGAGCCAAAGGTAATCTCTTAACCAACTGAACCATTCAGGCGCCCTTTATGGGTGGTTTTGACTACTAATTTAATCTCTTTACTTGTTATATGTCTGTTCAGATTTTGTGTTTCTTCTTGAATCAATTTTAGTAGAGTTTGTGTTTTATAACTGCTAAAACTTCTCATCATTTTCATCGAAAGTATTTATTGGCAAAAATTGTCTTATTTTTAATTAATATTTTAAAAGTTCCTGTAAATCAGTAGTACGTTTCTTATTTTGTTTCTCATTTATGTAGTTTGAATCTTTTTTCTTCATCACTTTAGAGGTTTATCAATCTTGTTGATCTTTTCATTGAACCAATTTGTTATTTCATTGATTTTCTCTTTTGTTTTTCTAATCTTTGTTTCATTAATTTCCACTATATTCTTTACTGTTTCTTTCCTTCTGCTTGCTTTAGGTTTAGTTTGCTCTTCTTTTTCCAGTGTTTCAAGGTAAAAGGTTAGGTTGTTGATTTGAACTCCTAAGTTTTTTTAAAACAACATAAGCATTGCAGAATGAAATTCCCTCTAAGCATTCCCTGAATTATTTGGAGGGGTTCTTTGTCACAGGAACCACTGGTATTTTAGTTCTTGATTTTTTGGTTCATAACTAATCAAAGGTCTTAACTATGCTTTTTTGATACCAAAAGTTATACTTTAGAGCACTGAAAAAATTCCTAACCTGATGCTGGCTAGTCAGTTCAGTACTTGAAACTGTTTTAAAGTGTTATTTGGAAGTGGAACTTATTTTATTATGTTCAGTTAGCCAGCATATATTGCATCAATGTTTTTGATGTAGTGTTCAGCAATTCATTAGTTGTGTATAACACCCAATGCTCATTACAACGTGTGCCCTCCTTAATACCATTACTCACTTGGACTTAAAGCATAATAAAGCTAATAGCAGCCTCCTGGATCCCATTTAAATTAGCTCAGTAGAAATTTAACGGGATCCAGGAGGTTGCCATTAACTTCATCAAGCTTTAAGTCCAAGCTTTAATTACAATCATGATTCCAAAGACTCTAACATTGGTTATTATTATTATAATAGGCAGACTTGGTTATACTGCAACAAAATGATGAGAACTGAATGTTTTAAGTTATAAAAAACATAGCTTAGAAGCTAGCATTGAAGATCATTCTTATTATCTCTCTTCTCATACTTCTGTTCCACTGGCTAAAAGGACTAATAACACTTTTTTGTCTTCATTTTTAAATGAAGTAAATGTTAAATTTAAAAATTCGTCTTGTGGAGACTCAACAGTAAATGAAGAATTTTCAGGTATGGCTCAAATGTTATTACTAGATACCAAGACTGATTTAAGTGTGTTCTAAAAATCAGTGTATTTTCAAGGGGAGTAGTAATAGGTACTGAATATCTGCTCTCAATATGTCAAAGCAGATATTCAGTATATCTCAGTATCAAAGTAGATTAGCATTATATATTTTTGTTAGGTGATTTGGTATATAATAGAAAATTTGGTATATAATAGAAAATTTATTCAAGTGGACTTTGAAATATCCATTAATGTAAATGTAACTATCAGGCTGCCTAGGTGGCTCAGCCATTAAGTGTCTGCCTTCAGCTCAGGTCATGATGTCAGGGTCCTGGGATAGTGCCCCTCATCAGGCTCGCTGCTCCGTGGAGAGCCTGCTCCTCCCTCTCTCTCTGCCTGCTGCTCTGCCCACTTGTGCGCTCTCTCTCTCTCTCTCTGTCAAATAAATAAATAAAATCTTAAAAATAAATGTGAATATCAAAGAATGTTTCTAAGACATTATGTCATGATACTAAAGCTTGTTTTTCCATGTAAGATAATTTTAGTGCAATATGAACTTAAGTAGAAATGTAAAGCATTCGAATTGCTATCCTTTATAATTATTTAAAATGTAAAAAAAATAATGGCTTGAGAGAGTAAGGAGAGTTGACTAGCTTTGGCTTTTATTATGGTTAGAGAGGGGGGGTGGCGTGTGGATTTTTGTATACAACCCAGCCACGGCTTATGTACTTTGAACTTCCTGCCAATGCTAAGGGAACACTTGGGCTTTCTTATTTCTTTGTCCAGATGTTGGCAAGAAGAAGTACGAGTGGTGGACATTGAAAACTGTCAGCAGTCAAACATCAAAAATGAAGTCCTACTTTTAATTATGTAAAACCGTAATACCTCCTGCTCTGCCCTCCAGTCCTTAATACTCTGGCAACCACTAATCTGGTGTCCATTTCTATACTTTTGCTATTTCAAGAATGTTGTATAAATAGAGTCACAGGCTATGAAACCTTTTCAGGTTGGCTCTTCTCATTGTCGTTCTCTGGAGATGTATCCAAGTTGTTGCATATACTCATTCTTTATATTACAAATAGTGTTCCATAGTATAGTAGTACCTCAGTTTGTTTTTTCATCCATTGAAGGACATCTGGGTGGTTTCCACTTAGGGGAATAAGCTGCAGTGAACAATCGTGTACAAATTTTTCTGTGGACACAAATTTTAATTTTTCTGGGATATATATCTAGGTACATATGGGATATATGTCTAGGTGCTAGGTTGTATGGTAAGTTTTTAAGAAACTTCCAGACTGTTTCCCAGACTGTCAATTTACATTCCTACTATTAATGAATGAGTGATCTGGTTTCTTTGTATCCTCAACAGCATTTGGTGTTATCAAATGTGTTTTTTATTTTAGCCATTCTGATAGATACATAGTGATTATTTTACTGTAGTTTTAAGATGATGTGAATTTTCTTGATGACTGGTTATGTTAAACATTTTTTCATGTCCTTATTTGTATTTATTTTCATGTCTTTTGCCTATTTTCTTATGGGATTGTTTGTCCTTTTAACTGTTGAGTTTTGAGAATTCTTTATATAGTCAGATACTAGTCCTTTGTCAGGTATGTGCCTTATAAATATTATCTTCCAGTCTATAGTTTATCTCTCATGCTCTCAACAAGGGCCTTCCTAGAGCAGAGTTTTACATTTTGATGAGGTCTAGTTTATCAGTTTTCCCTTTTATGAGTCATGCTTTTGATGTCAATTCTAATGACTTCGCCTAGGCTTAGATCATAAAGATTTTCTCTTATGCTTTTTTCTAAAAGTTGTATAGTTTTATGTTTTATAGTTATGTTTTATAGTGGCGTGTGGATTTTTGTACACAACCCAGCCAGGGCTTATGTACTTTGAACTTCCTGCCAATGCTAAGGGAACACTTGGGCTTTCTTATTTCTTTGTCCAGATGTTGGCAAGAAGAAGTACGAGTGGTGGACAAGTCTGGGATTCATTTAGAATTGATTGTTTTATAAGATGTAAGGTTTAACTTGACTTTCATTACTTTGCCAATGAATGTCCAATTCCCCCATCAGTATTTGTTGAGAAGACTATCCTTCTCCTTTGAATTGCTTTTTGCACCTTCATGAAAAATCAGTTGGGCACATCTGCAGGGTAGAATGGTGTGGCCTACAGCATAAACTTTTACTGTAGATGTGGAAAAACATTCACTGAGCCCAAGATGTGCCCAGGTAGTTTTTTACTTAAACCCCACAACCACCCCCATTTTATACAGTGAGGACACAGAGATTTTAAGAGGTAAAGTGATGCCTCCATAGTCAGTACAGTTAATAAGTGGAGAGGTGGATTTGAACCCAGGTCAGTCTTACTTGTTCTCCTCTCTGTACACTAAACTCTGATGTCTCCTGAAAGTGGCTTAAACCTCTGGAGAGCCTCCATTATGATGAGTTACAGAGGAAACTCAGTGTAGTAGATAGCTGGATTAGTAGTGTCCAGATTATAGTTCTTAACATGGTGGGGTCACAATCACTTAAGGAATTCCTAATCAGCATTTGTTTTGTTTTTGAATTGCTTATTTGAGATATTTTTAAATATAATACTACAGTATTAGTTAAGTCACATTTAATATTACAAATTAGTTGGGCATATTTGTGTTGGTCTATCCCAGGTTTTTCTTTTCCACTGGTTTATGTGTCTCTTCCTCCACCAGTACCACAGTCTCTCTTTTTTTTTTTTTTTAAGTTTTTAGTTAAATTCCAGTTTGTTAACATACAGTGTTATATTAGTTTCAGTGTCCAGTATAGTGATTCAACACTTCCATCCATCACCTTGTGCTCATCACAAATGCACTCCTTAATCCCCATCACCTATCTCACCCATCCCCCCACTCACCTCCCCTCTGGTTTAACCATCAGTTCATTCTCTATAGTTAAAAGTCTGTTTCTTGGTTTGCTTCTCTCTCTTTCTCCTCCTTTCACCCCTTTTTGCTTATTTGTGTCTTAAATTTCATGTGTGAGTGAAGTCATATGGTATTTGTCTTTCTCTGGCTAACTTATTTCACTTAATATTCTCTAGCTCCATGTACATTGTTGCGAATGGTGAGATTTCATTCTTTTTGATGGCTGGGTAGTATTTGATTTATATGTATTCCATATATTCCTTATCTGTTCATCAGTCAATGGACACTCAGGCTGTTTCCATAATTTGGATATTGTGGACAGTGCTGCTGTAAACATCAAAACACCTCTTTGAATTAGTATTCTTGTATTCTTTGTGTAAGTATTTAGTAGTTCAGTTGCTGGATCCACAGTCTTGATTTGTCTTGAAATTAAATAGACGATGTCCTCATACTCTATTTTTTTAAAATTGTTTTAGTTATTGTAATTCCTTTATTTTCCACATAAATTTTAGAATAATCTTGTCTATAAATATGAAGAACTTTCCTGAGATATTGATAGGAATAGCATCAAACCTATAGATTTTTTGGTGAAGAATTGACATCTTTATTATGTCAAGTCTTCCAGTATATG
Organism: Mustela erminea; assembly: GCF_009829155.1. Lineage (NCBI taxonomy): Eukaryota > Metazoa > Chordata > Mammalia > Carnivora > Mustelidae > Mustela > Mustela erminea. Next base: position 69,347,063 of record NC_045614.1, on the reverse strand, counting down.
ATACAGTAGGTCTGTCCGTTTATTTAGACCTTTGGTTTCTTTCATCAGCCATTTGCAATTGTTAGCATACAAGCCTTGTACATGTTTTCCCGCATTCTGGGTTATTTTCTTAGTTTACCACAGTATGTGACAATGTAGTACTGGTCTGCTTAATATTGGCAGGCATGATTGTGCAAATCTTCATGTGCCCTGGCTACCAGGATCTAACTGCACCATCATTCTTGCATCCCTCCTGAACAATAATGTTGATTATTTTAGTCTTTTGACAGTGACATCTGATATCCCAGCAAATGGCATTGCCCACTACAGTGCTGAAAAACTACTCCTGATGTGCCAACAGCGACACAGCTAACATAAACCTGGTTCACATTCTGCTGGGTAGAGCCTGAGAAAGAGTGATGCCCCCAGGCAGGTGGTATGCTGTCCATCCAGCTCAGGCACAACCTTCACGGGAACGAGGGCGTCTTCAGATGATAAAGAAGGAAGAAGAGGATGAGGGATACACTTCAGTGCAGGCTGCCAGGCCACAAACACTCAACCGTTCTGGCCAGGAACTCTTTCGCCAGCTCTTCAGGCAGCTTCGCTACCATGAATCTTCTGGGCCCCTAGAGACTTTCAGCCGGCTCCGTGAGCTCTGTCGCTGGTGGCTGAGGCCTGACATTCTCTCCAAGGCCCAGATCCTGGAGCTGTTGGTGCTGGAGCAATTCCTGAGCATCCTGCCTGGGGAGCTCCGGACCTGGGTGCAGCTCCATCACCCTGAGAGTGGTGGGGAAGCTGTGGCCCTGCTTGAAGAGCTGCAGAGGGACATCAATGGGACACCATGGAGGGTGAGTGTGCACAAGTGTGCAGTGCCCAGTGAACTCTGCCTGTCAGCTAGCCAGCTCATTTAGAGTGGGTGGGTTGGGTCTCTGAACCTTCAACATTAAGGAAGGCAGGGAATGTCATCGCTTCTCATTCCCACAGCACCTGAGCAGCTGAGAACTAGACCCTGAGCGGAGGACCTTTGAGCTGGCAGCCCTTCCCACCTTCCCAAAGGACAGTTGGCTCCAGTAAGAGGGTCAGCAAGTATCTGTAGATATCAGTAATGAGCTTTTGGACACAGTGACTTACGTTATGCCAGTCCATCTCCACATATCTAATTTGACTTGATATTGACCTGTTTGTTAAGTGGGAGGAATGTCTCTCTTGCTGTTAGTCAGGACTCCTGGCTTCTGAGTACATGGTAAGACCTATAAATGCAGTGCACTCACAACATCTTCCTTATTTCTTTTGACGATTTGTTCTGTGCAGGGGTCAGGGGTAAGAAGAGTATTGAGGGACAGCCCAGGGCCAAGAAATTGGAAGACTTTATTTCACAGCCTCGTTGTTCAAGCGTTGCTCACATTCTCCCAGATTCTCAGATTATTGAAAAGTATATGCAAAACTGATCTAACAATGAGAATTTCTTCAGTGTATATTTGAATTCCCACCATGTGCCCAGCCCCACCCTTAGCACTGGGAAACAGCTGACTCCCCCAGAGCTGGTGGTAAAGCAGCCAGTCACTTGAAGTGAGCTCTGTCTGCTTCTTCTGCCCAACACAAGTGAGTTTCTCAGTGCTTCTTATAGCTTTGGAGATTTGTTTTTTGTTTTTTCTTAGCGTCTATCATTTTTATAGGCTTCTTTAAAATTTTTTTTCAATAAAAATATGTGGAACATATTTGACATACTTTTCTCCCAAATATAATATCAAATTAAGTAACACATTTGACTGAACATCTACCAGCAGTAAATGATAATATATCAATGCAGGTTATGACTATTAAAAAAGAAAACCTTTTTGCTTAACACTGGTTACTATTTTAAAAAATCTAAAAGAGCATTTTATCATTTTTACCAAAACACCAAGATGTTCAAAAGGATTGAAAAATCACTGATTAAAGCAAATAAGGTACATAGTAGGTACAAAATTGTGGCTTAATTACATTTGACTCATTTAGAGCTAGATGTAAGGTTTGAAAATACCTGATAGGGATACAGGACCTGGTTGAAAGCTGGTTAGAAATTAGAAAACAGGGACACCTAGGTGGCTCCGTCAGTTAAGCATCTGCCTTTGGCTCAGGCCACGATCCCAAAGCTATGGGATCGAGTTCCACATCGGGCTCCTTGCTCAATGGGGAGCCTGCTTTTCCCCTTTCCCTCTGCCTGCCATTCCCCCTGCTTGTGCTCTTGCTCTCTCTGACAAATAAATAAATAAAAACTAAAAAAAACCCCAAAAATTAGAAAACAAAATGGGCTGGACAAACACCTCCCAAATTCTGAAAAATGAACAGAATGGCTCAAGATGCACATAAAATTTCATAAACACCCTGTGGTTTATCAGCATTGAGCAACAAGGTTCTGAGAAATTTTCCTAAACTCATTGGGCTGTTTGCTTCCATCTTTGTATGTTTCTTTATTCTCTTTTTGGTAGGGATTGGGAGGAACAGGTTCATCATCTTTAGTCTGTAGCTTGGTGTCACATGTTTCATGGCCCCAGGCTAATCATCCAAATCAGTGTTAAGAAAGTTAAGAAAGAAGAGACCAGTTTCAGTCACGGGACCAGAAAAAACTTAAAAGTTCTTTCGCTGTAAGCTTTCAGTACTCATTTCTACATCAGGGATAGCCTTGCCTCAGAGACTAGAACCATTTGAAGTCCCAGGGCAAAGACTGCCTCTTTCTAGGTCTCTGGATGGTCACTGCCATTTTTTGTACCTGAGACTTTCTCTTCTGTGATTCCATGGCTGACTCTCACAAGTAGCATTGCCTCTCTAGCAGTGTTAATCTCAATCAGATTTACGCTGGGAGCTGTCCTAATTCTTGGTTAGTAGTGCCTACAGCATTGCGTAATACTTGGTAGATGTTATCTGTCTGCATCTCTGTGGGGAACCATTATCATTTTAACTCAGGGATAAATTTCTTCTCTCTGATTTCTAAGTTCTAGACCAGGGTGGGGCCTGAGGGGCTAGTGGGGATGTGTCACTGTAGCACCTGAAGCCTAACAGCAGTGCCTTGATGTGTGCTTTCCTATGTTGTAGCTGGAATCTGGCTCCACGTGTCTCCCTCATGGCCCACACTAGAGCCCAGGGAGACTAAGGGGTGAGGGGGTCCTCCCTGGATTTTCTCCTCTGCTGTAGTTAATGAAGGGCCTGTCTTGCCCTTTCCTGGATCCCTGCCCTTAATGATTGGCCGTGTGGCCTCCTCTGAGTTTGCTTTATGATTCCCATGGAGATCCTCTCACAACATTTTCTTCCCTCCAGGATCCAGCCCTTGCCCAGAGCCCAGATGTACGTTGGATGGGTACAGGAGCCCTGCGAGCCTCACAGATATGGCCCTCTGCTTCTCCTCTCAGGAGCGGCTCTACTCTTGGGGACCACCTGGAGCCTCCCTATGAAATAGGAGTGTGTGATTTCCTGGCTGGCCAATCCGGTACTTGCCATCAAGCTCAAGCTGTATGCCACAAATCCCAAAGTAGTGTTGTCATTTCACCATCTGTCCTCTCATGAGAATCCCTTTCAGTTGGTGCTTAGCTCTGTGTCCTTTTTACCCTACTGTAACCCATGTCTAACTAGCTCCTCCTCCCATTGCACCCCCTACTCCTCATTCCCTAACCCTCAGTGGACTCTGGGGAAATGTGAAATGGGTATTTAACAATAGTCCATACCTGCTCCTAGGCCTAGGATTCCTCTATGTGGGGGAGGAATGGACCTCTTCAGTGGGGTGCCAAGAACTGGGCTACCTTCTCTCATGGTTCTTTCTTCTCCTTCAGAGCCTCCTGTTCCCCAGGTGCCTGCCCTTTCCCAGAGAGAGGTGTGCCCAGGAGACCCATTGACATCTCAGGCTCAGGTGAGTCATAAGAACTTTGGTCCTTCATGATATCCCAGCATTGTTGCCTAATGGAGTCAGTGAGGCTCCCCCTATCTTGAATCTCTGTGTCTCTGGATGTGACCAGATCCTGGAGACCAGATTATCCCCTTGAACTCAGAGCTCTTCTGCTGGGTGATGCTCTCACTTTCACTCTTACCACATCAATCCTCTGCTCACTCAGAGCCCGCTCCCTTCCACTGCCCTCTCCTAAAAGCCAGGATCTGTAGACTGACTCTCAGTCATAGGACTGTGTTTTTCAGGAAGCTGTGACTTTTAAGGACGTGGAGGTGACCTTCTCCCAGGATGAGTGGGGATGGCTGGATCCTGCTCAGAGGAATTTGTACAGAGATGTGATGCTGGAGAATTACAGGAATGTGGTTTCTCTGGGTAAGGCATTAATACCCGCATGCTTCTATCCATTTTTACTTCTACATTCTCACTTTTTATCACAGTGTCGAGACAGGGACCTGACTTGAACTTTCACCCTGGCTTTATCACCTAGTCTTTCTTAAAACATGGTGATAATGATGCCTGTTTGCTGGATTATTACAATGATTAAAAATCATGTGTGTCAAGTTCCTAGTTAGACATCCAAATTGTATTGGTTGATTTAACTGATTGAGGTGTCATGTGGCTCCCACCTCCAGAGAATCCTAGTGATCCTTTTCCCTGTGACTTCTTTCAGCCTGTTTTGTCATGCTCAGAGCTGTTGGAAATGGCTGTCTAGGCCTCCTGTCTGGCTTCCCCCACTAGCCTCCCTGGTCTTTCCCTTGTCCTTGCCAGGACCTCAGTCCTGAGAGGGTCCTGAAGAATAGTTCTGTATGATTTATCACCCTTCCATCTCATCCCATTCCCTTCTTTTTTGCAGTGGGACCATTCACCAAACCTGTTCTGATTTCCTGGTTGGAGGCAAGGGAGCCATGGGGTCTGAATGTCCAGGGAGCTCAGCCTAAGGGGAATCCAGGTGTTGCCCCCGCAGGTGAGTTTCAGAGAACCTCTGGATCTTACTCCTCTCACATCTACTCTTCTCTTTCTTAAGGTCTTTTATACCAAGTAAGTCACAGGGAACATAACTTCTTTGTTTGCTAGAAGGAAGATCCTTAACAGTGTTGCTAAGGAGTGCTGGGCTTCTGGGCTTCTCCTCTCCAGACTGGCCTATTAGACGTTTGTTTCTGACCCTACCCCTTTCCCAGAAACCATTTTAGTAACTGTTCTTGCCCACTGGAGGGCTTCATTGTTGCACTCTTTTCCATTCAGTAATGCTCTTCCTCAACCCTGTGCTGTACTCCTTCTGGCCCTTGGCCCATACCCCATGCTCATCCCTTCATGCTCTTTGAAGAACCCTAATCACACTCCTGCTTCTCTTCATTGCCCCTGCGATAGGTTTGACTTCAATTCCTTCAGCCATTCCTCCATGGAGCCCCTCCCCTGGGTTCTTGGGAGCCTTTTTATCCTCTTACCATTATTCCTCTTCCCTTTATTACTGTTTAACATACACTTATCAATGCTGTTTTTCAAATGGATGTGATTTCTGCATGTTTAGCTACTGTGCCCACCTTCCTTTTCCTCCTCCCTTCCCTATCATCTGGAACACTCTTCCATGTTTTGCCTTCCTGGACTATTTGATAAAGATATTGGCAGTTAAGCAGAAGCTTCACCACCCAAGAACTTGGCCTTTGTTTTTTTTTTTTTTTTTTTTTTTGTTTTTTTTTTTTTGTGCTTTGGTGCTTTCTGCAGTTCCAAGTATAGAATAGAGTACATTGTCTTGTGTTTTATTTTGTTTCAGGAGGTGAGCTGCAGATTAAAACAAGCAAGTTCTTAAAACATGAACCTCTGGAAGAAGGAGAAACCTTAGCTATGCCATCAGAATCTTGGGTGATGAGTGTTCCTGAGGGAATGGGACTCAGAGAATCTTTTGAACTGAAGAGCAGGCTAAAGGAACAATATGGAAACCCCATACAAGTAAGAGTTAAGAAAGAAGAGACCAATTTCAGTCACAGGAGAGAAAAAGAATCTGAAGAATCAGGAAGAAGTACTAGTTGTAATTTAAAACACGGCACATGTTTGAGAGTTCCCAGAAGAAAGCGATCCCTTAAACATGGCTGTGGCAGACACTTCAGAGGGAGTTCATACCACTATGACTACAAGGAATATGGGAAAGGGCTCAGGCGCATAGTTGGTGGATTTAGCTTACATCAGAGAATTCATGCTGGACTAAAAGCAAATGTGAAGGATGCATGTGGGAAAGATTTCAGCCTTAGTTCACATCATCAACATGGGCAGAATCTTCACATGGTGGCGACATCGTATAAGTGCAGTGACTGTGGGAGGACCTTCAGTCACAGCTCTCATCTTGCATGTCATCAGAGACTTCACACTCAAGAGAAACCATTTAAATGCAGGGTGTGTGGGAAAGCCTTCAGGTGGAGCTCAAACTGTGTGCGACATGAAAAGATTCACACTGGAGTGAAACCTTATAAATGTAGCTTATGTGACAAGGCTTTCCGACGCATGTCTGCCTACCGCCTACACCAGGAAACCCATACTAAGCAGAAATTTCTTGAGTCTAATCAGTATGAGGAAGCTCTCACCTATGGCTCAGGATTTGATCATCATTTGAGAGACCAAAGAGGGGAGAAACCCTTTGACTGCAGCCAGTGTAGGAAATCCTTCCACTGTAAATCATATGTTGTTGAACATCAAAGGGTCCACACTCAGGAGAAACCTTATAAATGTACCAAATGTCGGAAAACCTTTAGGTGGAGATCAAACTTTACTCGTCACATGAGAATGCACCAGGAAGAAAAGTTCTGTGATCAAGATATATGTAGAGAAGACTTCAGACAGACCTCCAGTTGCAGTCAGCCCCAGAATGCCCCTGCTACAGAGAAAGCTTTTCCCTGTCAGCAGTGTGGGAAAACTTTTACTCGAAAGAAATCTCTCATTGATCATCAGAGAATTCACACAGGCGAGAAGCCATACAGATGTAGTGAATGTGAAAAAGAGTTTACCCATCGGTCAGCCTTTATTGCTCATAAGAAGCAGCATGCCATTCAGAGAAAACCTGAAGATGGGCCATCGTTTAGTCAGGACAGAGTTCTCCAAGTTCCTCAGAGCAGTCATACCACAGAGGAAGCCTACAAATGTAGCCAGTGTGGCAAAGCCTTCCGTAATCACTCATTCCTCCTCATCCATCAGAGAATTCACACCAGAGAGAAGCCTTATAAGTGCAGAGAATGTGGGAAAGCTTTCAGATGGAGTTCTAACCTCTCCCGTCATCAAAGGATTCACTCTTTGGAAAAACAGTATGAGTACCGTGAAAGTGGAAACATGCCAAATCTGCAGCCACAAATCCTCACTGGTGAGAAACCTTTTTGGTGCCAAGAATGTGGAAAAACTTTTACACGTAAAAGAAGTCTTTTAGATCATAAGGGGATACACAGTGGAGAGAAGCGCTATAAATGTAATCTGTGTGGGAAATCTTATGATAGGAAACATCGCCTTGTTAATCATCAGAGAATCCACACGAAAGAGAGACCTTTTAAATGTCAGTGGTGTGGGAAGGATTTCATTGGAAGACATACCCTCTGCATTCATCAGAGAAAACACACCAGAGTGGCACAGTCTGAATGCAGCCTGGCTGGGTTGTCTTCCTGCCAGGATGCAGGGGTGAGTTTACAGGAATTAAAAACAAGTGGGGAGAAGCCCCTTGAAGATTCTGAGGAAGCTTGTGACCAGAGCTCCAGGATCACTGGACTCCAGAACATACCCATTGGGAAAAAGTGCCATAAGTGTAGTACCTGTGGGAAAACTTTTAACAAAAGCTCACAGCTCATTAGCCACAAGAGATTTCATACTCGAGAGAGGCCCTTCAAATGCAGAGAGTGTGGGAAGACCTTCAGGTGGTCTTCAAATTTGGCTCGGCATATGAAAAACCATATTAGAGATTAGCTTGGGGTCTGACAGTGGGAGAATGGGTTCCTAGCACACCTGCTGGAGAACCCTTAATTATGGGAAGCATGGGGAAAACCTTCACAAAGGGTCTAGCCCTTTCTATTTTCAAATCTGGTGCAGATTCTGAGGATTCAGAAACTCAGGGCATCCCCTTTCTTACCTGCTGGGGAGTGTGATGCTGGGGAAGAACAGCAAGCTGTTCTTTGGAGCCCTTCTGGAGGCTCGAGCCCCAGAAGTGGCCTTTGCCCAGTGACCTGGAGCCCCCAGTCAGGTAATAAGTCTAAAAGCAGATACCATTGCCCTTTGTGGTTTGACAGAATATCTGTGATGTAATGGGCTGTGGCTGGTGGGAAGGGGCCAGTTGAATCCTGTGATAGTAGATCTACTGTTAGACCTTATAAGTAGCAGCAGCAGCAGCCCACGGACTCCTGGTCACCCCCAAATGCTTCCTGAGAGTTCAGCTTTGTCCCTCATCTCAATTTGGATATCTGCCACGGTTATAGAGTTGTCTCAGCAGCTTATGGAGGAGAGCAGGGTTAGACTCAGTCACTGGGAGAATGGGGCTCTCCCAGTGCCCTGTTACTGTCTCCACCCCACAATCTGCATGGGCAACAGCGGGCCATCTGTTCAACAGAAATGTGATCACCTCCCATATGCCAGACACTGTTGTTGTGCTAGAGACCCAGCAGTAACCAGAACAGACAAAAGATCTGCCCTCTTGGATCTTTATAGACAATAAACAAATGAATTATATAGTACTTCAGATGGTGATATATATTGTAGACAAAATTAATCAGAGAAGAGTGAGAGGCAGTGCCGGATTAGGAGGTGGGTTGCGATTTTAAGTAGGCTGGTTAGGGAGGACTTCAACTGAGAAAGCGAAACTTGAGCAAATACCTGAAGGAGGTTAGGGCATGGACCCTTTGGGTCTCTAGATCCAGGCACAGGAGGTGGAATCTTGTCTGGTGTCCTTGGAGGATGGCACTCCTGGACTGGAGTGGAGTGAGCCAGCAGAAGATACAGCCCCAGCAAGGTAGTGGGCCAGGCCATGTATCATGGGTCCCCACTAGCTCTAGAGCTTCCTCAAAGGGAGGTAGGGAGCCTTTGGACAGTTTTGAGTTGAGTGATGGGGTCTGAATCTGAATTACACTTACAAGGTTAACCACAGACCCAAGGACTCAGTGAAATTATATAGCTGAGAAATTTTTATGCAGTTATCTCTGCTCTCGGTTTGCAATAAAGGGACACTCTCCTCTCCCCTCACAGAGTCTGAATTTTTGTAAGGCCTCCAGCTTTCAACAGTTACAAACATTTAATTATTGTGCTTGCTTGCATTTCTAACTTGTGCACACTGTTGGGACCCTCTAACCTTATGTAGCTTTCTTCACATATTGGATCCGGTGCTGGCATTGGGTTCAACCCAAACGTACCAGTGCACATAACTGATGCCCTCTGGAGAAAAGGGGGCCTGGTGGGGGAGGCACCTCCATCTCACTTGCCAACTTGACTTGAAACAAAAATAAATAGCTCAGTGGCATAAAGGTAAAGGAGTGATTTTTCTAAAATTTGTGTAAGTAGTAATTGCTTCTGATTATTGAAGAGCTCACATGAATATAAGAATAAATATCTCACTTGATAGTAGAGGACCATCTCAAACTACATTTTACTGCTTTGAATCAGGGCACACTGGTGGAGCAGACCATTTCTTGTAGTGAGAAGAAACCAACCTGGAAAATGTCCTTTCAGTAGAGTATAAGTAATCTTATCCTGTCTGGTCGGTTGTGGGCATTGAAAATGAAGACTTTTGACACTATGTGGTAATGTCACATGGAATAGAGGGCAGGGAGGAGGATCAGATATATATATTTGTGTTCTGGCCCCCATTCGGCTTTCTACTCAGGAAGGTTTGGTAATCCTGGCTCTTCATCCTTTTATTACAGCAGCAGCTGCCCATGGTGTGGAATCAAATGTCCCATCACTGGTATAGTGCCAAAAACTGGCTCTGGAAGTGTCTGGACACGGGTCAGAGTCTCATGTGCTGAGGGCCCAGGGTCATGGGAAGGGCCTTGGAATTACAAGATCTGGGTTCCAGTCTCAGTGTGCCTTTTCTTGGCAGGGTAGTCTTGAACAAGTTGCTGAACACCTGCATCTGTTTTCTGGCATGTAAAATTAGAGTAATTAAGCTCCCTGATTCCTAGGATTGTAGAAAGAGGGCTTGGTGTGCAAAGGCTCTGGCTTAGGTAGCTGATCTCTAGAATCAGAGCCCTTCACAGAGCTGCAGCTCCAACTCGGCTTCAGCTTCAAATCTGGTGCCACAAATGAGGAGATAACCCCTTTCTGTCCATATTTTCACCACCCCCCAACTCCTTGTGCCACTGTCACTTCACAGAGTTCCTGCCCCAATAGGGGTGTTCTATAGCCATTTTTATAAAGTGAGATATACTTACTTCTAAACATTCAAACCAAATTTTCAGGTGTACAAAGAAGTAAAAACAAATCCCTCTATACTGAGGTAAGCCTTTAATATTTGGGGATTATATTGATGGAGTCTGTTTTATAACCTAAATTTTTAAATAATTTTAATTATATCAGTAATATATGGTTATTATAGAAATATTAGAAAATACAGATTAGCTAAAAGAAGAAGAGTAACTACTTGCAGCTAACCACTCAACAATTTTGGTGCAGTCAGTGTTGGATTTAACTTAATTGCCCGCCTCTGAACACCCCTGGACTGGCCTGACTTGTTCTGTCTCCTTTCACCACGAGTATAGGCCATATCCATGCTAGCCAAGGTCCTCATCCATCAAGGCTAACCTTTGTCATCCCTAACCCTTGTCTATGTAAGCCCTCTCCATGGCCCCACTTCTCTTGGTGCCTGTTTCTTACTCTGCTACATGTTGTCCAGGTTTCCAAGAGTTAGACCTACTACTACAGCCAGACAGGGCACTCTGGAGGCCGGGTTGGGTGCTTATTTACCTGCCTGCCATACAAAGACTTTGTACAAAATTACTTCTGTTAAGGAATATGGAACTGAATTTAGTTCAGCTTAGTCAGGATCTGGAGTGTTTTGAAGGGGCCCTGAGTACAGTGTTGACTGAAGGTCACCCACAGGTGCACTGGTTAGCACCAGCGGTAGGTGGTTCTATGCCATGCGGCTCCAGGTGACAATTACTGACAGTGTCAGCCACCAGTTCTTGTCCATTCTGGCCTGGAAAACATGTAGGCTTTTTTGAACCCTGCCTTGCTTTCTTTTGCTGCCTAGAAAGAACCGAAGTTGGGGCTGAGGAGAGCCAGAGTGTTTGGACTCCCAGAGAGGAGTAGATACTGGAATGTCTTTGAATCAGTTGTTCAATGTGGTTGACCCTTGCCTCGCTGATAGACACCCCACACAAAGACATGTATGGAGAAGAAAGCACAGGAAATTCTTCTCATACTTCTCAAGATGACAAGTTTTACGAGCCCTAGCATGGGTTCGTATGTAGAAGAGTGGGAACTCACTGCTGTGGGAGTGGAAATTGTAATAGCTCCTGTGCCAGGCAGTCTGCAAAATCTTATGATGTGCACACCACCAACAGTTCTATTCCTGGATAAACCCTAGAAGAATTTCATGTAGGGAGGAACATTTGTATAAAATCGTTCATTGCAGTATTGTTTAGGTAGTAATATTGGGCAAAGCCTAAATGTCCATCAACAGAAAAAAGGTTGTTTTTGGTACTTTGGGAAGTGAATATGAAAGAGCTAAAGTTACTTCATTCAACATAGATACATCAAAAATGCTGAGAAAGTTGCAGAAGTTATGTACAATATACAATTTATGTAAAACATACTGTGTATCTGTGGGCACCTTATTTAAACTTAATTTGTGTTTCACTTTTTTAATGAAATGGAATAGTAGTTGCTCACCTCACAAGATAATTGGGGGTGGGTGAATGATTAATTAACTAATGCATGTAATAAGGTATTTTGATTAGCAGCTGGCATGTAGGCATTGTTGTCATATAGTAAACAATGTTGTTACTGTTTTTGCACAATAATATATTCCTGTGGATTCAAATTATATGATGAAGAGTATAAAATCATGTATTGGAATGTCATGTGAAAGTCATGTTCTGTCTTTTCACGGCAGGAGCTGCTGATAGAGTAAGGGAGGGTAGATGGAAGCTGCAGTTGTGTTTTCATTTTGAAAATTGATGTAGATGGGTCACATGTTGCTTAACAGGATAGTGTGGTGTATGTGTGTTTTTTTTTAACTGCTTAAAATAGTTAAAAATAAAGTGTTTTTAAGCATGGACTGTGGCATCTTACGATTTTTATAGATATCCTAGTTCTGCCATTTATATAATGTTACATAGAGTAAGTCTTTTAATCTCTTAAGGCTTTAGTTTTCTCACCTACAAAAATGAGTAGCAACACAAAATGGCTATTAGTAAAGGAATGGTTGAACAGTTCTGGTGCATCTTTGATGGGATATCATGCATCCTTTTTGAAAGATTGAGGATATTCTCTGTGTATTGACACATGATGTCCAAGACAGATTTTATAGGAAATTATGAGCTCTATTTTAACATTTTTGCCTAAAATAGCAAGTGAAGCCAGAAGCTCTAGACTCAAAAGTTTAAGAAATGGGGGGTGGAGGAAGTTTAAGAAATAGGATCCTGTGGATGGAGAAGTTTAGTCATTCCATTTTATTAGGTAACTGAAGGAAGATGAATAAATGTTTATATGCTCAATTGGCACATCTAGTAATCTAATGCTAACCCTGTAGAATAGCAAAGAGGACTTGTATCACCCAGGTTATAGTCAGAAGCCAGAAAACATACCAGTTACTTTAAGAAAAAACTCAGAATTGTTTAATAGGCATATCTAAGTAACTAAAAAGGCAAAAAGGAAGTTCTAGTTTATCACAGAGGCAGTGACTTGAGACTTGGTGCCGTCCCACGACTGGGAGAACCATAATGGAGTCTGACCCCATTTTTTATGTTTGACCACTAACAGCTTTCAAACCCTCACCCTGGGCAAGCTGATAAGAAAGCCCAGGTACCCACTCAGCACTTGAGGTGAGATTATGTAAACCCTGGCTTTTTCCATTATCCTGGAAACCCACACCTCTTAGCACGATAAAAATCAGAGCCATTGGCCCCACCTTGTAATCAGTGCAAACTGACTGGCTTAGGTGCCTGTCTTGCTCTTTGCAGAGAGCCACATTATGTGAATAATAGACTTTTCATGACCCCTTGATGTGTGTGTTGTCATCTGTCTTGACATTTGAATCAGTTTGGGGTGATGGTACAGTATTGATCCCACCTCCACAGAAAAGCTACAAAGTAGGAACAGAAGAATTGTTAAAAGGTAGAATGTTAGAAGAGAGCACCTGTAGAGCTGAACTCAGACCTAAAAGGAGGAGAGCACTGCTGGCCTGGAGTTGGTCTGAATTGGAAGGAAGGCCCTGTGGTGACAGAACTGCAAGCTGGACCCAGTTGCTGCTACCAAAGGGAATTGCCACTACTGCTGGAGTGAAGCAGCTTTGGAAACAGGAACCAGTGCCCACATACATACATTCTCTGTATGTGGGCACTCTCTTCCTCCTTGTATTAGGGTTCTCCAGAGGAACAGAATAAATTGAATGTGTGTATACATCCAGAAAGAGATATATGGAATTGTCTTGTGTGATTCCAGAGGCTGGCAAGTCAAAAAAATCTGCAGGATGGACCACAAACTGGAGACCCAGGAGAGCTAATATTCCTGTTCCGGGTTGAAGGCTGGCTGTTGTAGAACCAGGAAGAGTCAGTATCGCAGATGAAGTCTAAAGGCTGCTGAAGAATTCTTTCTCACCAGGGGGAGGCCAGTCTTTTTGTTATATGTAGGCCTTCAACTGATTTAATGAGGCCCACCCACATAGTGGAGAGTATTTTCTTTACTCCAAACCCATTAACTTAAATGTTAATCTTATCCAAAAACACCCTCACAGAAACACTCATTTGACCAAATATCTGGGCACCCTGTCACTCAGCCAAACTGACACAGTAATTACAATTCTTCAACACTGCAGCTTCCCTCTTAACATTTCTTGATGCCAGAACCTAATAGGGAAATAGCTGGCAAAATAGAAATGTGAATCACAAGAGTTCCAACCCCATCATCTCAAAGCATCTATAGAAGAGTGAGTTTGAAGCAGAGACAATAGTAACTGGCACAGCTTTCCTAAGTTATCTTAAAAATTCCTAGGACGCTTGACTTAAAACTTTGAGACCAAGAATATCTGTCGAAGAAATTATGTGTAGGAGTGCCTGGCTGGCTCAGTTGGAAGAGCATGTTACAGTTGATCTCAAGGTCAAGTCCAAGCCCTACATTGGCTATAGAGATTACTTAAATTAATAAAACTTTAAAAAATATGTATGGTACATTATGGACAGCTGCACACTAAAAAATATCAATTATGTCATAAGCAGTTGATTTTACCTATGGACCTCGTAATAATTAGGTGTTTGACCTTACTCATCTTATTATATTGAATTGAAACTTAAAAGCCCCAAGAATGTGTTTAAAGGTATTTCTGCTTAAGAACATTTATTTTACAACAAGAATAAATACATTATTTAATAAGTACATTTAATAAGTTTGACAAAATAAAGTTATGATTTTAACAAATTAAAACAGCACAGACATCTGATTTGCCTCCAATGGAGCAGGGATTTACGTGATAAAACCCCAACAGAGCATAGGCAAGAGCAGGTAGTAGACTCCTATAGCCCTGAATTCTAAATGAATCAATCCTTTTTAATTAAAAAGGAAAGGTTGCCTCCATTTACATCCCATAGTCGGGCCATTTGTCTTTGTTGCCCATTTGATCTGTGGGCACATTAGTTCAAGCCTCTTAACTATGAAATCTATCTAAGCTAGGTGAGGCAAGAATGTGTGCATCTGCGATTAAGTTTCATAGGATGCTAAAGTAGTTTCAATAGATAGTTACAACTGGTGAGGATCTAAGAATCTGATAAATAATACTGGATAGAAATAGAGAAAATTGGTCTAACTACATATGTTTTCTTTTGTGACTTCAGGTTTGAAAGAGAACAAAACAAATTGCCCTTAGGACACCTGGGTGGCTCAGTTGGTTGAATGTCTGCCTTTGGTTCAGTTCATGATCACAGGGTCCTGGGTCCTGCATTGGGCTCCCTGCTCATCCAGGTGTCTGCTTCTCCCTGTGCCTGCTGCTCTCTCTCTCTCTAATAAATAAAATCTAAAGCAAACAAACAAAAACAAAACTGCCCTCAGACACATCATCAAGGTTTACTTAAAACGGCCATGGAAGATTCTTCCTTGGTAAGATTCTTTCTTGGTAAGAAGTCTAAAGAGACTTCTGTACTTAAACCAATACTAAATATTGAAGTTAGCAACCCAAGAGAAGTGTACTTTCAGATTCATGGAAACATTTCACATACTAGTTATACTCATGAATCTTATTCATATGGAAACAATATAAAGTTTTGGGGAAAATCCATAAATTTTTCATCCTTTTGGTCTATTTACAATTAAAACAATTACTCTATAGACATATAAGATTTGATAATAAGATACTCAGCTGAAAAGCTTATACTACCAAGGTATATTGGTATATTCTACTGTGAACATAAGCAGGAACTTTTATATGGTTGAAAAAAAAAAAAAAAGAGCACCTGCGTAGCTCAGTGGGTTAAGCCTCTATCTTTGGCTCAGATCATAATCTCAGGGTCCTGGGACTGAGCCCCGCATCAGGCTCTCTGTTCAGCGGGGGGCCTGCTTCCCTCTCTTTCTCTCTCTGCCTGCCTCTCTGCCTACTCGTGCTCTCTTTGTCAAAATAAATAAAATCTTAAAAAGAGAGAGAGAGAGAAACATGTTTTTTACATGTTAAAAAGAAACCAGCACATAAGAAGGAAGTCTGGTTGGAGTCCTGAAAGCAGTCATGGTGACTGCATTGTGATTGGGAGGAGCTATCTAAGGTAAGACTACCGTAATTCTAATTAAATAGGTAACTTGTAGAACAATGTAACGATTGATAAACTGTGGTCAATGGTACTAGAGTAATCCAGTATCTAATAAGAATTGGTGTTTTCCTGTCCTCAAGTGTTTCACTAACACAACATGAGGCTTCAACCCTAGGATAACTTTCCACCTGTCATTTTTTGCATAAGACGGATCTGGTCATCTTTTAAAACTTATTTTATGGCAGAGGGGGGCAAGATGGTGGAGGAGTAAGGGACCCTATTTCAGCAGTTGCCTGAACTGAGCTAGATATCAACCAGACCACCCAACACCCACAAAATCAGCCTGAGATATAAGAAGATATATCAGGATCTATATCAGCAGAATGTCTCCAGTGGTTGGTTTCAAGGTATGAAGCGGGGGCGGTAATTCTATGGACAGATATCAGAAGATAAGTGGAAGGGGGAGGGAGCCTCTGGGATCCTGTGCCCCGGGGATCTTGTAGCGCCAGATTGCAAAAGCCTCCTGGGCTGGGGCCAGGCACAGACTCGCAGACCAGTAGGGGTGGGGAAAGGACTTCAGGGAAGCCCCCCAGATTGAAACCTGGAGTTGCCAGGGACTTCACTGTGCAAAATCTTTTTATCTTGATGAAGTCCCAATGGTTCATTTTTGCTTTTGTTTCCCTTGCCATTAGAGATATGTCTTGCAAGAAGTTGCTGTGGCCAAGGTTGAAGAGGTTCCTGCCTTTATTCTCCTCTAGCATTTTGATGGATTTCCATCACACTGAGGTCTTTCATCCTTTTTGAGTTTATCTTTGTGAATGGTGTAAGAAAATGGCGTAGTTTCATTATTCTGTATGTGGCTGTCCAATTTTCCCAGCACCATTTATTGAAGAGACTGTCCCTTTTCTTTCTTTCTTTTTTTTTTTTTTGCACCACACCCAGTGCTCCATGCAATCCATGCCCTCTCCAATACCCACCAGCTGGTACCCCAACCTCTCACACCCCCGCCCCTTCAAAACCCTCAGATTGTTTTTCAGAGCCCATAGTCTCTCATGGTTCACTTCCCCTTCCAATTTCCCTCAACTCCCTTCTCCTCTCCATCTCCCCTTGTCCTCCATGCTTTTTGTTATGCTCCACAAATAAGTGAAACCATATGATAATTGACTCTCTCTGCTTGACTTATTTCACTCAGCATAATCTCTTCCAGTCCCGTCCATGTTGCTACAAAAGTTGGGTATTCATCCTTTCTGATGGAGGCGTAATACTCCATAGTGTATATGGACCACATCTTCCTTATCCATTTGTCCATTGAAGGACATCTTGGTTGTTTCCACAGTTTGGCGGCCATGGACATTGCTGCTATGAACATTGAGGGTACAGGTGGCCCTTCCTGTCACTGCATTGGTATCTTTGGGGTAAATACCCAGTAGTGCAATGGCAGGGTCATAGGGAAGCTCTACTTTTAATTTCTTGAGGAATCTCCACATTGTTCTCCAAAGTGGCTGCACCAACTTGCTTTCCCACCAATGTGGAAGAGGGCTCCCCTTTCTCTACATCCTCTCCAACACATGTTGTTTCCTGTCTTGCTAATTTTGGCCATTCTAACTGGTGTAAGGTGGTATCTCAATGTGGTTTTAATTTGAATCTCCCTGATGGCTAGTGATGATGAACATTTTTTCATGTGTCTGATAGCCATTTGTATGTCTTCATTGGAGAAGTGTCTGCTCATATCTTCTGCCCATTTTTTTTTACATGATTGTCTGTTTTGTGTGTGTTGAGTTTCAGGAGTTCATTATAGATCCTGGATATCAACCTTTTGTCTGTACTGTCATTTGCAAATATCTTCTCCCATTCCGTGGGTTGCTTCTTTGTTTTATTGACTGTTTCCTTTGCTGTGCAGAAGAAGCTTTTGATTTTTATGAAGTCCCAGAAGTTCATTTTCACTTTTGTTTCCTTTGCCTTTGGAGACTATCTTGAAAGAAGTTACTGTGGCAGATATCGAAGAGGTTACTGCCTATGTTCTCCTCTAGGATTCTGATGGATTCCGGTCTCATGTTGAGGTCTTTTACCCATTTTGAGTTTATCTTTGTGTACGGTGTAAGAGAATGGTCGAGTTTCATTCTTCTACATATAGCTGTCCAGTTTTCCCAGCACCATTTCTTGAAGAGACTGTCTTTTTTCCACTGTATATTTTTTCCTGTTTTGTCGAAGATTCTTTGACCATAGAGATGAGGGTCCATATCTGGGCTCTCTATTCTGTTCCACTGGTCTGTGTCTGTTTTTATGCCAGTACCATGCTGTCTTGGTGATCACAACTTTGTAGTAAAGCTTGAAATCAGGTAATGTGATGCCTCCAGTTTTCTTTTTGTTTTTCAACATTTCCTTAGCTATTCGGGGTCTCTTCTGATTCCATATAAATTTTTGGATTATTTGCTCCAGCTCTTTGAAACATACCCATGGAATTTTGATCGGAATGGCATTAAAAGTATAGATTGCTCTAGGCAGTATAGACATTTTAACAATGTTTATTCTTCTGATCCAAGAGCATGGAATGGTCTTCCATCTTTTTGTGTCTTCTTCAAGGAGAAGAGTTTTCTTGTGCAATCCCCTGCTCATGCTTTCTCTCTCGCTCGCTCGCTCGCTCCTCTCCCCCTGATCAGGGCTCCCTCCCCTCCACAGCACCTGCAGTTCTTTTCTGCCCCAAACCAACTCTCTGCAGCAACTACCTTCTATGATGTGTCAGTTTTTCTGGCTCTAGATGTGCAGTGTGCTCTCTCAGTCCTCAGATCAATTTCTCGGGTGTTCAGAATGATTCGATATTTATCAAGCTGTGTTTGAAAGATGAGGCAACTTAGAGTCCCCCTACTCCTCTGCCATCTTAACTCCTCCTCCCTGCAAGCTCCTAAATATACTTTCTAGAGTACATAAAAAGAAACATAGTTTAATAATGTTTTTCTTTTTCTTATGTAAACAATTTTGGCTTTATCTGAAGTAAATAGTCCTAAAGTATTTGTGTAGTAAATTAATACATTTTTTTGATGAATAAAGGAAATCTTTGAAGTTTCCAAGGGAAGGAAAAAGTGGGATACAAAAAATAAGAGAAAATTGGCCTTAGACATCTTACCACTCTTCTTTGTAAGAAGAGCAAATAGTTGAGATGTGCACACATACCAAAGAGAGTGTCATATATTAGATTTTGACATAATTTGGGGTCCTTGACAGTTCAAGTCAAGATTTTTTTTTAATATAAATTTCTTTTTTTTTTTTTTTAAAGATTTTATTTATTTACTTGACAGAGATCACAAGTAGGCAGAGAGGCAGGCAGAGAGGAGGAAGCAGGCTCCCTGCTGATCAGAGAGCCTGATGTGGGGCTCGATCCCAGGACCCTGGGATCATGGCCTGAGCCGAAAGCAGAGGCTTTAACCCACTGAGCCATCCAGGCGCCCCTCAAGTCAAGATTTTTAATACCAGCATTTATTAATAAAGGAAGAAATTGATGCCTCCTACATGAAACAAATAAATTCCTCATAAGATTTCTGGTTTTTGGTATCTAAAGTCTCCTTAAAATATATGGCCAAATATTGACTATATATTTATACAATCAAATGATTTTCCAGTCAACATTTTTATCTACCTAACATATCTATGATTTCTGATTGAAAGCCTTTAACTGTGGAAAGAGCACTGGATATGTCAATATCAGAAGCTAATCCAATACTTTTTAAAGATGCTGATGAGGGAGAAGAGTCTCATATTTTACATTTTAGCTAAAAAAAATATTTTAGGAAGGCAATTTTTGAGTTTAAATTGTGTTTGGAATCCTCATACCAAAAGCAGATCATTGAACAGTCAGAATTTTTGTTTGGCTTTTTTTTCCCCAAGATTTTTAAAAAATTGAGTTCAATTTAATTAGCATATAGTGTATTATTAGTTTCAGAGGTAGAATTTAATGATTCATCAGTTGCATGTAACACCCAGTGCTCATCCCAACAAGTGCCCTCTTTAATCCCCATCCTTCTGACCACCTCCCCTCCAGCAAACCCCAGTCTGTTTCCTATAGTTAAGAGTGTCTTATGGTTGGGGCACCTGGGTGGCTCAGTGGGTTAAGCCGCTGCCTTCAGCTCAGGTCATGATCTCAGGGTCCTGGGATCGAGTCCCGCATCGGGCTCTCTGCTCAGCAGGGAGCCTGCTTCCCTCTCTCTCTGCCTGCCTCTCCATCTACTTGTGATTTCTCTCTGTCAAATAAATAAATAAAATCTTTAAAAAAAAAAAAAAAAAAAAAAAGAGTGTCTTATGGTTTATCTCCCAATCTGTTTTTGTCTACATCTTCAAAGGCAAGGGAGATCAGTTTCAGCAGTGCTTATGAACTGCCCTACATTGGAGAGTGGCCCCAGGCAGAGGGGTAAAGGAGAAAAGCCTGTGGGTTGACCTGGGCCCATCTAACAGGACAGCCACTCCATCTCCTATAAGCATGATGGATCAGCACCCTGAGACACCCAGTAGCTTTTCAACCCACCAAGTGGGGTAGCCCCATGTCAAGGGCAGCCCCAGGTTGGTGTGTCCTCAGGGTGGCCCCAGGTCTGTGAGTCCCCAGGTTGGGTTGGCTCCAGGTTGGAGTAGCCCCAGGTCGCGGTAACCTCAAGTCAGTGGCTGCTTGGTGAGAATTCAAGGTGGGTCTGGGCTGAAGCAGAATCTCAGCAGATGGCAACACAAGTCTATTCTTAGGTCTATTCTAAGGTCTGTTCTTAGGGAGATGAGGCCATGGAGAGGATGCGAGGTCTAGGGTGAGCCAAAGCCAGCTGAAGATAGTGGATCTATGAGAAATTCCTAACCCAAGGACCCCTGGTGTCCACTGTGCTGAAAATGAACTAACTCAGCCAGAGAAGGACATCCCCCTTGTCTATAAGTTTATGTTCTAGAAAAAATGGACTATGCTGTGAAGCTATGCAATAGGCCTGACAGAAGTCAGGAGCAGTGGATAGGGGAATGTGGGCTGTCAGAGAGCCCTCTAGGTTGGAGATATGGAACACTATGGAAAGCAGAGCGCCAGAGGGTGAAGTGTATGTTTGTGGCTGCATCGATGAGGCCAGGGGGTCCCAGCGGAATCTAGGCTGGAATAGGGTGGAAAACACTTCACACAACAAAGACCAGGTTGCTAGGAGCCCCCAGTCTTCTAATGTCCCTTCTCCTTTCTGAGGCTCCCTCCACAGACACTTTCACCCCAGCACCTTTCCATAGGTGAGCTTCAAATCCTTCATACCTTTCTAGTCCCACAGTTACTGGTCAGGCCCTAGATGTTCAGTCCACTATTGTGGGAGTCAGTGTGGGATGTTCTGACTTATCCATGGCCTTGTGGACACCAAGGGAGGGTGGGGGAAATCCTTTCTGCCAATTGGCAAATCAGTTTCCTAGGATGCAGGTGTTAGGACCTTGAAAGATGATTGACCTGGTTGATATGCTAGGTAATATACCTTGACACTGCTCAGGGGTGGCAGTCATTGACCATTCTAAAGAAGGAGAAGCAACTACCAAGCTTGACAGAAAGAAATTAGGGACTGGCTAATAGCCAGACTGGGGGACTGGCTAATAGGCCCATGCCAAAGGTAGGCTTACTCTGAGCTCAGGACACCTCAGTTTTGCAGCCCATCTTTCCCATTGGTCCTAGAAGAGTGTTCACATGATATATGAGTTCCTGTTGCTGTTGTAACAAATGACCACAAATCTAGCGACTTGGAACAAGAGCCATTTATTATCTCCCACAGCAGTAGATCCCGAGTCTGGTAAGTGTGGCTTGGTACTCACTCATAAGATCCACATCAAGGTTCTGTGTAGCCTGGCCCCTATCTGGAGGCTCTGAGGGAAAGTCCACTTCCAGGCTCATTCATTTTGTTGACCGAATTTATTTCCTTCTCATGATTTCCATTTGGCCTACCATCATCAGGCCACCAATGGTGGGTGAATCTTTCTCACACTTAGAATCTCCTCTTAATATCAGACAGTGTTTATCAAACTATAGTTCATTAATTTTGATTTCTCAAAAAATGAGTTTAAGGAGTAGCAACTAACATTTTTGTAAGAAATATAGAATTGAATGGCATAGAAAATATCAAGACAGTTATACATAACCATCCAAGTTCTATGAAATTGCTAGTATCCATACATACACACATACACACGTACTTGACTATACACACGCACGCACATACACATGCACACACACACACACACACACACACACACATTTCTGAACTATGTCAGGATTTAAAGTATACTCCTCAGTATACTTGGTTAAGACTTAAAAATTTGAAAAGATGTTTTTTAAAAAAGATAATAGAATTCATCTAGAACCTCCAGCAAGGCTTGCTCCTGGTCCTGGGAAGATTTCTGAAGCATCTGGGAAGGCATCTGTCTCCCTGACAGAATGCTGACACAGGCTATCTAGTGCTAGCCCAGACATAGGTAGCTCCCTTTGACCCTGGTGGTATAGAGGGAGCCCTCTGCCCCCACTGTGGACAACTGAAGATGCATCTGTGTTTTCTCAATTTTTTCCTTTGTAGCTATGTCTAAGAATCTGTTTGGACAGGGGAAGAAACCTCTCGATACATTTTTCTGGGTAAACGAGATAACAGGAGAAATCACCTACCCCCCACTGGAGGCAGATATACCTAAAGCTCCTCCAGCTTCTCTGGAGAATTCTCAAGAGAGGCCCAAATCTCAGCATGGAAGTGTGCAGGGGGCTCTTCTTAGTGCCCAGGGCCCGTCCAGCACACCGCTACAGAAGGCTGCCCTTCCACCTCCTCCTAAGGCTTTACTGAAAGACACTGGATCAAGGTACTACATCCCAATAACACCTCCCCATGGCCTGGTTAAGGCTGGAGTAAGGAGTGCCCAGCCATTCTCAGCAATTCCTGTCACCATCTCACCACCAGGAGGTCCTCTGCCAACATGTGGCCCCCTTGGATCAGTCCCTCTGCCCCCAGCTTCTTCCTTTCCTCCTAGCCCTTCGGCCCCCTGGGCCTTCACCTGCAAGCTGAAAAATGTCCTTACTGGGAATAACCGATTTTCCTTTTGAACCTGAAAGTATTTGCGTGACCACAGCTTCCTGAGTGGCCTGCCAGCTGTACACCTTCATCCTCACGTCAATGCTTCTGCCCTGCCTGGAAGTGCACAGAACTCTGAGGAGTTCTTAGAAGAACACACCAAGTGCTTTCAAGCTCCATATAAATTAAACTTAGATTCTGACACATAATGTTTTCTAGACCTTCTTTTACCTTCCAAGCCACCTTGGTATTTTTCTCCTAAGTTTTTAGAGTTCAAGAATTTGTGGTTCTGATGTTGGTAGCAGAGCAGTATGTTTGATTCCCAGCCAGAGCCAGAAGAATATCTCTGGCTGAGAGAGGAACAAGCCAGGATGAGTGTGACCTCCAGGCCCTGTGTCCCTGCACACAGTCCAGGGGGCAGCACTCAGGGCTGTTCTGAGTCCTGAGCACAAGGGGGCTAGAGCCCTCCCAGGAACTCTCTTTGAGGCAACCTGAGGCTGAGAGAGCCTTTGGGGAGAGCACCCCTTCAAGCTCTGCCTGGTAGATAGGCTCCGGATGATGCTTTGGTGGGACAATGGGCAGCAGCTCGACCCTCCAGGAATGGAGTGACTGGTCCAGTCATGCTGGGGGAAGAGGCGGTAGGTAGGGGCTTGGAAACACTGTCTCAGCCTGAGGACTCCAATAAACCCTCCTTGAGCCTTGGGAGCAAAGGCCTATGGTCCAGCCTTGATTCTGTGGCCAATATGTCCAATAATGACCCAATCAGAACCCTGTCTCTCTTGGCCTCAGTTCCCTGCCCTGCACAATATAGGGGTGAGCAAGCCTGTCTGCCAGATCTGATCAACTTTACAGTCTGTAACTATGGTACCAGGAACCAGGGAAGGGTGAGGCCCTGTGTACATCAGGTGGCAGAAGGCCAGGTGCTCGTAGTGTGGAGAGCCACAAGACCCAGCAGGGGCATGTTTTCTGGGCCTACGGCTGGAGCAGGTCTCCACCGGATGCCATCACACTTACACTTTTGACCAACTGTGCAGCCTCCAGAACCAGCAGGAGGGGCCCCTACCTCCTGCAATGCCCCTGTAGTGCACTCTACTGAACAGGTTTACCATGGTGCTCGCTCTGAAGGCGAGAAGCTTAAAAGATTCTGTCTCGTACTGCAGAGCAGGTAAGAAGAGTGGGTTGATGGTGAGCAGCAGCAAGTGGGTAACGGGCACAGAAGGCCTCAACACAGCTCTAACCTGGAACCCAGCAGCCCAGGGAGAAAAGAGAAGCATGTACACAGAAAAGCTCACTGCAGCGAATTAGAAAAATGAGAGGCTGGAACCAATTCAAACAACCAGGGAATAGGGTAGGCTAAGTAGAGGCTGCAATCCCAGGAAACGCTAACCTTGGGAAGGTTAGTGGAAATGAAATAATGCTCAGGTAGGAAGAGAGAGTGAACACCTTACCAGGGTCTCAGGTGGACTTGGCATGTTGCCCACAGATGGTGGGTTCTTCCCCCTGCAACGTTCAAGGGCAGCCTTCAACAAATGGGGTTTGTAGTGGTGACCCCAAGTCACCAGTATGGTGGACTGAATCATGTCCCTAAGGGATATGTCCAAATCATAACCACAAGGACCTGTGAATATGACCTTCTATAGCAATGAATGTGATTAAGTTCTGGGTCTTGAGAGGAGGGTGTCATCCTAAATGATCCAGTAGGCCCTACACAGATTCACATGCATTTTACGCAGATTCACATGCATTTTCAAACAGACACACAGAAGACACAGAGAATAAGAGATAGCAATGTGAACACAGAGGCAGAGATTGGAGTGATGTGGCCACAAGCCAGGAACATGGCAGTGAGCAGAGCCTGGAAGAGGCAAAGAAAAGAATGCCCCTTTGGGCCTCTGGAGGGAGCAGGGTCCCACTGACACCTCAATTTTGGACTTTTGGTTTCAAGACTGCGAGAGAATGCATTTGTGTTAAGCCCCCCCAGTTTGTAATTTGTGTCAGCCCTAAGAAACATACACTAAAAGCAGGCTCTTGTCTGCTCCATCCCTGCTGTGTACCCAGTGCCTAGGATAAGGCCTGCATACAGCTGGTGTCTCCTAAATGTTTGCTCAATGACTAATAAGAAAAAGATCTTATAAAATTCCTCAGCAAAAGTTTTACTCCAGAGTTTGGGCAGGGGTGGAAGTGAGGTACAAGGCTGCTATCTATAGAGATGGTACTGTCCCTCCACCAATCACACTGATGCTGACTTGGAAGTCTCTGACTCATGCATGCTGACACCAGGTCTAGGCCAGTGCTGTGGTATTGACAGAGAAAGTGAAAATGGACCGCCTCCAAAAGATTCTGAGGGTGAAATCTGATGGCCTCCTCTAGTGTGGGCCATACCCTGTGCTGAACCGGTTTCCTCCACATTAGCTGCTGCGATGGACTTTGGGGTAGAACTGTGCAAAAGTTGCTCCAAGAATGATGTCCAGAGCCCAGGCTGTTGCCAGGCCTCAGGCGGAGCAGGGCTGCCCCCCCGCCCTGTTCTACATAAATCCCCTAGGTGCCAAGATGGCCTTGCTGCCCACTGGCCAGCCACACCACAGTGGCCAGCCTGACATGCCATGCCATCCAAGGTCTCTGTCTCTGTTATGCCCCCCACACCTGCTGGGGTAAGGACTTCTCCAAGGGCACATCTGATCTTGACTTGTGATCCACCTATACCCAGCACTACCCACCAGCCCACCTATGCCCACCAGTGGTGGGCCCATGTAGAGCTGGGGGTGCTGCTGCCTGCTCAGATTCCTCAAAACCCTTGGGAAACCTAGATTCTAATCCCACTTCTCTTATTGGGAGGAGGCAGAATGGTCTTGGCCAAGTCTCCTCTCAGTTTTGGGTGTCAGTTTCCCCATGTGCAACATCTGTCACCTTAGGGGGAAAATTCCCATATGCTCTGTATTAGGTATGTCCCTGTGAGGGTAAGGTTTTGAGTGACCAGTAGACGGAGGTTGCAGTACAGGGGACTGGGGATTAAAAGAGAGTTCCATTGCACCAACTCAGGTCTGGTTTCTGTGGCCACTGGCTATTCCACCTCCTCCTCCTTGTCCCAACTGCTAAGGAGTAAGGGGTGCCTGGGCTGGCAGCCAAGGACCATCCAAGGGAGGGCTCTGTACTTCTGGGGAGACTCACTGAGCGTGGGAAGAACTTCTAAGAATGTGGCCCACCATCTCATTTTACAGATGGGGACACTGAGGCGAAGTGAGGTCTTGTCCCAGGTCACTCAGTGCAGTGAGCCACTAGGAGTTCTACCAAGGTGCCCTGGGGATTGTGTCAGTTCTAACTCATGGGATAGGCACCTGGGTGACCCTGCCAGGTCAGACGGCTTGTGGTTGGGGTCTGTGGTCAGGCAGCACTGGTCAGAGGCACTCTTGAAATAGGGAGGCGCTTTGTGATCAACCAGCTGCCAGGTCTCACCTAATGCATCAGTGGCTTTTGCACCTGGGTCTGAGTGTTAGCCTCCTGGATGTCTGGGGTCCTAGCCCTGGGGTCTGTGGTAGGAGGCTGCCAGGACCATGGCTCCCTGCAGAACAGCCAGAGCCTGGGAGCCACCAGTCTCCACAAGACTGATGTCTTACTGGCATGCGTGAAGGACACTCAGGTCCCCCACCAATGGCAGGTGGGGTGGGGTGGCAAGGCCAGATTAGTCTAAGGGAAGTAGGAACACCAGGGTACTAGGGACAGTGGCCTGAGCTGGAGGGGTTCACTTAGGGATGTACACACAGTCCTTAGAGGTTCCAGAGGTGAGTTGACTCCTGACACAGCCCTAATCCCCCTTACTTCACCTACCCATTTCTCAATGCCCTCTCATTTGCTCAGGTAGGCTTCCTGGACCTAGAGGTCTTTAAGAAATAAAAGAAGGGGGCGCCTGGGTGGCTCAGTGGGTTAAAGCCTCTGCCTTCGGCTCAGGTCATGATCCCAGGGTCCTGGGATGAAGCCCCACATCGGGCTCTCTGCTCAGCAGGGGGCCTGCTCCCTCCCCCGCCTGCCTCTCTGCCTACTTGTGATCTCTGTCTGACTTGTGATCTCTGTGAAATAAATAAGTAAAATCTTAAAAAAAAAAAAAAGAAAGAAAAGAAAAGAGAAGAAATAAAAGAGGAAGTAGGGCCTGGGGGACCTGTCCTGCAGACAGATGTGGCTTTGGACCTAAGCCTCCCTGACTAGACAGCCTGGGCTCTGGGCCTGCATCTTCCTTGGGAGAGGTCTGGCCTGGGTCTGGAGCTCAGGTCCCTTTGGAGACTGTTTCTGCTCCATGGCTTTGTAGTTGAAGGGGCCTCATTCTGTGCCAGTTTTCAGTGGTGGGACAGAGTTTTCCTCTTTATGTTAGATTGGGAGAGGAGATCAAAGATGTCATCAATGTCTTGTAACTTCCTATTACATTGCAATAGTTTTAAAACTATTAATAATTGAATAGCAAGAAAGACAATCTGTTTAGTGTATTATTTATTATATTAATCAGTTCTGAAACAAAGTCCAATTCAAAACATTACTAAGGATACTATTATTACTTGATTTTAGAAACGGCATAATCCAAACTTATATTTCAATAAATTTTCTTATGTACCCTTTAAGGAAGGAATTTTTCATCCCCATCATTTGGCTCTGGAAAATCTTTATAGCCAACAGAAAAAAAAAATTCAGTATAGTTGTTACTGAAGGTTCAAAGAGATGATATGCACAAACTATAAAAATTACAAATCACTATTTCTTTTAAACACACATTTGAATTAGAATTTAAACAGTTTAAATAACAGTGTTTAAAATTTTTTTTTTTAATTTATTTATTTGTCATAGAGAGAGAAGCGAGAGCAAGCACAGGCAGACAGAGTGGCAGGCAGAGGCAGAGGGAGAAGCAGGCTCCCCGCCAAGCAAGGAGCCCGATGTGGGACTCGATCACCTGTGAAGAGAGAAGCCCTGTGTCTCTAAGCAGGTCCTCCGTGTCCCTGGGGGCTAAGCTGTGCTGTGGCCTCAGGGAGCCCACACAACTATGCACAAGGGGTGGCTCAGAGGGGCCTCACCCCACGTGTCAAACACTGGTAGGAACAGGAAGCCAGGGTTGAAGGGACGACAGAAATCCTGAATGGCCTGAACCATTTTACACTCCCTACTTGCTGGAACTCTTGGGGAAATAAGCAAGGTTTTTCCAGATAGTTTGTCCACAAAAATAAATGAGTCACGTCACTGATTCAAAGACATTTACTGTCTGATAGTGTCATCCTAACCAACAGATATAATATTTTAATAGGTAAGAAAAACTTAATAGGTAAGAAAACTTCTGGATTTAAACCTAAATTTTCTGTCACTAAGATGTTTTAACAAACTGGTATCAGACTACTTATGACAATGTGAATACTATACATTGCTTTGTTTTTCCTTCTACTCTTTCTTTCAGGAAAAATCTGGTTATCTAATTTTTGGTACCCATAAGTCTCCTGTTTTAAACAGTAACTGTCCCCTCCTGGCTGCAAAACACACATTTATGCTGACACACAAGAGGCAACTATCCATTTGCATGTTGAATGAGTCCCATTACTTGAGAGCTATGCTGAATGAGACCTGTTTACACCTACGTTAAGTCATATAAAAATACAGAGATATCCTATGTACACATTGCTAAAAAATGTTCATTCTGACATCTTTTTACCCAATCTTGCCAATCAGATAAGAAACACCATAAGACTGTGAGATAAAACCTTTTAAAATAAGTTTTGTAGCAGAAATTAATTTTTTAAAAAGTTCCACTTTTAGAGCAGCAGTTAGAAACTTCGTTCTTATAATATGTAAATAATACTGTTATATCAAATTGTGGATTTAAAGAAGTTTAACAGTTTCTTATCACCTCAAAAATAATACAGATTTCTGTTATTTAATGGCTTCTCCATTCTTCCAATTCCAAGGAATACAAAGGTCTCCATCTTGCATAACAGAATAAAAATGTGAAATGCAGAGGTGCATCCCTTTTAGGTAAGGCAGTGACTGTTCTAGAAGTCTCTTACAACAATCCACCATTTGTTTACTAGAAACGCTGGGCTCCTTATAAAACTTTTCCAGAGAAAATTTCTTCGTTGAAGCCTGTATCAATTCATTTTCAATAACTTTTAACCTGTTATATTGAAAATAAACATAATATTGCCACAAGCTACCACCAAATAAAAGAACATAGAGTGTAGATATAATTTTATATACTGGGCCTCTTTCTTTCAAGATTTTATTTAAATTCAAGTTAGTTCACATATACTGTTAATATTTCAGAGGCAGAATTTAGTGATTCATCAGTTGCATACAATACCCAGTGCTCATTCCATCACATGCCCTCCTTAATGCCCATCGCCCAGTGACCCCATCCCCTCACCCACCACCCCTCCAGCAACCTTCAGTTTATTTCCTAGAGTTAAGAGTCTCTTACGGTTTGTCTCCCTCTCTGATTTCGTCTTATTTTATTTTTCCCTCCCTTCCCCTATGTTCATCTGTTTTGTTTCTTAAATTCCACATATGAGTGGGATCATATGATATTTGTCTCTGACTCACTTACTTTACTTAGCATAATACCCTCTAGTTCCATCCATGTCATTGCAAATGACAAGATTTCGTTCTTTCCTATGCCTAAGTAATATTTCATTGTACAACATCTTTATCCATCATCTGTCGATGGACATCTAGGCTCTTTCAATATTTTGGCTACTGTGGGCATTGCTACCATAAACACTGGAGTCTAACTTTCTACTTTCAACACTGAAAATGGTATCCAGCAAGGGTAAATGACATGTTTAGAAGACATGCCAATAGTTCTTATGCATGTATCTTTGAAACTATTTGTTCAATCTTTTAGCAGTAATGGGTAAAAATAATTAAGACATAATTTTAAAAGTTCTTATCCTGCCTCACTCAGCAGCTGTTAGTAAAAGCAGAAAGCTGAGTGTAAAATCCCTAGTTTTAGACTGTAGGTGTACAGTCTGACCCTAGGGCAGTCATGACTTCTAGAGACTCCCAAACACCCACCAGGCTCACAATAAGACCAGGCACCTGGGGAAGAGGCACCTTCCCTCCACTCTCTTCTATGCCCATCAGCTCCGGTTCTGTTCCCTCCCCTTGGCCTATAGGCTACAATGCCTCTCTTCCCATCAAGGGCTTGAGTGAAGGCCTACAAAGCAGACAACTCAGGGTAGAACTCAGTGTCTTAAATACATTCTCCCCACAGGTGGCCAATGTTTATGGGTATACGTTGATTAAAAGATTCAATCCTCCAAATCTTGGGATGTGTGAAAGAGGCCTCCACCTTGTTACACCCTTGAGGGGTGTGCAGACAAGCATGTACATCTCTTGGGAAGAGTACTCACCACACAGTAAGGTGAGTAAACCAAAAGTGCCACGGCCAAGGGTTCCTAAAGAAGTTTAAGTACTGTACTAGTTAAAAATACCCAAGTAACCTCTATTTACCCACTCTTAATCTTTGCATAAAGGAAAAAAGTACCATGAAATATCCAAAAGCTAGGAAATATATGAAAACAGAAATGGTCATTGTAGACAGCGGCAATGAGTAGCAGGGGTCTGTAATTACTGACTCACTCCCTTCAACAACACCCAGAACACTTTATCAGGTGGTGGTAGTTTTTTTGCTGTAAGATGACTTCTTCTAGACAATGCTGCTTAGAGATTCAAGAAGTTGAACAGCAGTTAGGGCTGAGGGGTTTCTCAGAATGTTCAAGTTGAACCTGTACCTAATCTTTCTAGACAGGAAGAACCATAGGTACCATCAATAGCAGAGATTGACAAACTTTTTTTGTAAAGGGCTTTTCTCACTGGCTCAAAAAAAAAAAAAAAAAAAAAAAAGATACTAACAATCTGACTTAGAAATAGAGAGCCTGGCATCTGGTCAAGTTACTGTTTAGTTCTCCAATGACATATCTTTATACACATCTCTGGGCAGGACATGCATTTCCTTTCCTTCTCAGAGAAGCCTCTGGCCTCATTCCTAGGTTGCCCCAACCCCTAGGCCACAACCTTAACAACCACAAGGGCCCATCAGTCCTTCTGGGGTGCAATCTCAGAGGAGAATCGAGCCCAGAGAGGGCAGCCTTCACTGGGGCTCTCTATGGGGCTGGCCCCTCCAATAAGGAGATGGTGGGGAACAGCCTTTCTCTTTTGGGGTGTCTCTGGAGTCTGAAGCAGAGAGATTTAAATTATTTTTTGTCTTTCCTTATCATTTCTTTGCTTTACAATATTCATACCTCAACAACAACAATGATAGAGAGGAAAAAGGGAGGCACAGTACAAACAAAAGAAGCACCATGAGACGGTGAGTGTGGCTGGTGGCAAGTTCTCTTCCTTTCCTTCTAATACTAAGAAATGGGCCAGACATTTCCTAGGGGGAAATGACTCTTCTTTCCCCTGACAAAATGATATCTTTTTTTTTCCCCCCCATATAAAGCTCCTTCTGCCTCTGACACTTAGTTCCACAAGGCTATCTGTTCCCACTGTCCGGCCCTGGTGACTACGTAGGGCTGGCTAGGCACCAAAGTCTGTGGTAAATATTAGTGGAGTAAATGAACACTGTTTTAAATGGTTTCTCCTACTCTAGGTCAGTATCAGAATTATTTAAACATTCTTCTATTATTGTACATTTATACTGTTTCCAGTTTGTCTAAGTGATAATAAAATTTATAGTATGTGATATAGGGGGTAGGAGGAAACATGAGTGAGTTACCACAAAAGCAAAGAGTGAGGGCAGTTCATGTAAGAAAAGCTAGGTTATGCCTGCCCTACGGAAGAGCTGTACATGGGTCATTACCAGCCTCCAAAGGAGGGTGGGTATTCTACAATGCACATGTCCGGTAGCCTGGACATGTTCAGAGGTGGGGGCTACAAATCATGCAGTCTTGAGAAGGCCATGTAGGATCTACTTGGGACCCAGATATTAGCTTAGAATACTGGTTTTAAACTGTCCATCAAGCCGAGGGTCCTGCAGAGGTACTCAGAGGACTCCCATGGGTATGAGCAGCTTCAAGTTCCCTTCCTCTTTGGAAAGAACACCTGCAAGCTTTTATCTCTTTCATAAATTGGGTTTCTGCAATCTAAGAACTGAACCACAGTCTAAGAACAAACTTCATCTACAGACAGACCATAGTCTTAACCACCCCTTAATGATTACAAGGAAGGCAACCTTAATAGGGTGGATGGGAGAATGAAGGGAAGGACAAGGCAAAGTGGAGGGAAAACTCTGGGCCTAGAGTCAGAGGTATAAGGAGGGGGGAAGGTGATGAGTAAGAGGAAAGGTATATTAGGACCAGTGACAAAGTGGCTTCCTCTCGAAGCCAGAAAGATGCTCAGGAAACATGTCAGTTAATGGATTCAGCCAATGGATGCTTCCTGAAGGCCACCTGTGTGCCAGGCACTGATCTTGGGATGAGAGGGAACAAAAAAGACAAAAAAGTCTCTGCCCTCATGATGCTTACATTCTGTCTGGTGATGGGAGGGCAAATAAATGAGGGAAACAGCTTTTAGAGACTAGTGGTGTGGAGTACGAGGGAAATAGGCAGACCAGGGGTGGTGGAGGGGTGCCACAGTCGGGGGGCGGGGCACTGTTTCCTGCTGATGTTCAGGGAAGACCTCAGTGAGAAGGTGAAGGTGAACATGGGCTGAGACCTGAGGGAGGTGAAAGGCAAACCAGGAGGAACAAAATGAGTGAGGGGAAAGTCAAAGGGACCCTAGCCTGCAGGCCAGTTCAGTGGAGTGACAGACCCCGACCCGACTTCTCACAGGGCAACTCACTCTGGCTGCTCTGATGAGTCACTGTGTTGACCTCACAGGTAGGATGGAACTTCCAGAAAATAACCTATGTGAACTGCATTTCTTTTATTTTACTTCCTCAAAACCTAGTAGCAGGACACCAAAGCTACAAAATGGAAAATTTTCCATTTTCCATGGCCATGGAAAAACCAGAAGCAGCAACTATATTGTAACCACTGAAACCATCAGCCCTCACAGTGACAGGTGGGCCAGAGCTGCTTCCAAGGGTTAAAGCTGACTTACAACGGTGAGAAATCACATCACAACATGAAGGCTTACTAACCAGTCAAGAAATGGGACATCCGTGCCATTGGAGCTGGCCAAGAGAGCTGTCACCAAGTCCACAAACAAAACAAAGAGATGTAGCTCCTTCACTTATTTTATACACAAAACAATCCTGTTATCTCTTGTCTTCTATGGCTCTCCTCCACCACCACCCTTTCTTTCAGATGAGCAGCTGGTGGTGATGGAGGGGTTAATGGGGAGCAAGACAGAAGAAATGCGGAACCAGGGGCTCCCCAGCACACTGCTGAACGGTTACCTCAGATCCTCTACCTTCCAGGTTCTGGTCTCTGTCCTTCTTACTCTCCTCTCTGGACTTGTGCAACCACGTTCTCTGGGCCACTGCGTTCCCTGTGGCCCTGTGGCCTTCTGGGAGCACTAGCCTTGGTGCTTCTCACTTGGCCCTCTCTTGTCCAGCTACCGCAGATGCATGCAGAACCCACACCTCTTGCCAGAAACACAGTCCAGGAGGGCAAGGACCTGGGCCCATCATTCTCTTGGTGGCACCTGTCAGTCTTGGGCACACAACAGTCATGGCAAAAGACTGCTAAATGAATGAACGAGTGAGTAAATTCTCAGTATCCAAACCTCCTTTGCCAATGTCCTTAGAAAAACCTCTTTTGAATGTAATATCCTCCTTTCTTCATAGGAGATACATAAAACATTATCAAGCAGTATCCAATGCCCACAAATCAGGAAACTGTCAGCTACAAGTCCTTCAAAGATACAAACAACAACAGAGACAGGACTGCTTATGAACTGAAATAATTTTTTACTTTAAAACTTCTCATTTACTTAAAATCCATTGTTTTCAAAGTTTTAAACCATCAAGATTCCTGTTACTTAAGCAGTAACTGAATTTTTCCTTGTTGCTACCTTTTTCCATCTGGAGAATTTCTTTCTGATATTCTTACTGTTTGTTCTGCCCCTGAGTTGATTTTTATACTAACAAGCCTTGCTTCTCAAATGGAGGCACATGGTGTAATGTCATTGAGGCTGTCATAATCAGAAACACCACATGCAATTCCTCGCAGACCAAGGTAGGGGATAAATAAATGTGGAATATGCACAAATCAGTCTACTTCCTAAGTTTCATGCAGTTCTTATGTCCCACCTTTATGAATTCTGAATACCTGAATTTTGACAGACTGTCTGACAGGCAGGACATTACAAAGGGCTCATGGCACTTACTCTTCTTTTCTTTTCATGTTGTCTCTTGCCTGCTGGGCTTTGGTAAGGATAAACCACTGGAGGTTTGCTGGGTCACAGAGGCTTGGGATGTTAAAGTGCCCAAGTTCATGCAAGCTTGGAGCATATCTGTCACTGGAACAAAACACACGTGAAAGGAAGAATTACTCATCCCTTGTTTCCCACTCCACCCCAAAGAAAATATTTTAGTAGTATGATGAGTGATGAAGGAATTCATCAAGAAAATCTACTTTACTTTTAAAGTATATAGCAAAATTAGGCTTTAAGTTTTCTGTTCCTCAAAGACACACACCCTCGGGATGACCATATTCCTCCTCACCCCATGGCCACCCTCATCTGTGAGACAGAGGCTGTAGCCCACTTCACTCTCAGGTGTGAGGGGAGGTGTGTATTTAGCACCAAGCACAGGCTGTGAAAATTGTATGTGCACAAAAATGTGGGTTACTGATGCAATATTAGTTTAATCCTAGACAGTTTTTCATAGGACTGACTTTGCCCTGTAAGTGGCAATGTATTTCAAGACTGTTTGCAGAGTCAATCCTTCATCCTCTCCAAGTTGGCTTTTTAAAAATTTTTTTAAATTTTTTTTTTTTTTATAAACATATAATATATTTTAACCCCCGGGGTACAGGTAAGTGAATCACCAGGTTTACACACTTCACAGCACTCACCATAGCACATACCCTCCCCAATGTCCATAACCCCACCCCCCTTCTCCCAACCCCACTTCCCCCAGCAACCCTCAGTTTGTTTTGTGAGATTAAGAGTCACTTATGGTTTGTGTCCCTCCCAATCCCATCTTGTTTCATTGATTCTTCTCCTACCCACTTAACCCTCCATGTTGTATCTCCACTTCCTCATATCAGGGAGATCATATGATAGTTGTCTTTCTCGGATTGACTTATTTCGCTAAGCATGATACCCTCTAGTTCCATCCACGCTGGCTTTTTTAGTGTGTAAAAAAGAGTGTTGCTAATGAGAGTGACATTCTTTAGTTCCTAAGAAAAACACAAAACAATTTAATCTACTTACACACACAACACATGTAAGTGAAAGAATAAAAGTCATTCTTGTTTTAGATATTTACCTGTTAAGGATCATCTGTAAACCACGCAGACTTCGAGGGTGAAAGGGTATTCTGTTTTCCAACAGTCTATTATAGAACACATCAAGAAGAGAGTAATATTCTTCAAGCGTCAATACTGGTTGCAATTCCTCAATATAAACCACTTGTATGCCTCCGAGAAGGTAGCTTATTTGGTCTTCTAAAAGCATCAGCCTCCTCTGCAGGTCAAAATAACTTGGTAACCTTTCAAAAAGCTACACAATTAAAAAAAAAAAAAAGTGAAAGAAATATTTAGTTTTATGTTATTGTAATAGCTCAATTTTAGGATTCCAATAAATGGGATTGAGAAATTTTAACAAGAAAAACTGTTTTCCTAGAAGGAAAGTTCTAATAAGTGACAGAAAAAGACTTAGTGTAATGCTGGAAACATTAATATTCAAAACAAACCACTATAATCTTAGGGATTTTTGGATAGGACTGAAGAGACTACAGAAAGAAAGAAATAGTTCCAAATGAAAATAAGTCCTAAGTACTGTTATTTAAATCTCATATTAGTTTAGAATGATAACATGGTCTAATAGAGAAGGGTTTGAGAAATAAAGTACATGGATTTTTTTTTTTTTTTTTCAGATTTTATTTATTTGACAGAGATCACAAGTAGGCAGAGAGGCAGGCAGAGAGAAAGAGGAAGGGAAGCAGACTCCCTGCTGAGCAGAGAGCCCAATGTGGGGCTCGATCTCAGGACCGTGGGATCATGACCTGAGCTGAAGGCAGAGGCTTTAGCCACTGAGCCACCCAGGCCACCCAAGTACATGGATTTCAATGCCAAGTGTACTTCTTCAGAATTTACTTTAATTCAACAAAACTCAAATTCCATGCAATAAACATCACTGAGCACCTACCATATAAGTAAGCATGAAATTAAGCACCTGTAGTGTATAGATTATAGGCGCTCGGCCCTGCTTCTCAGTCAGGGTGCAAGTAAACAAAACAAGAATCAGGATTCTTTGTACTAAGTGCCACGTCAGCATGAGTGGATACAGAGAAGACACACAAGTAAAGGTTTCTAAGGAAGTCTAATGTGACCGTCTGAAAAGACTGGATTTCGCAGGAGGTAGATGCACATGGAAGTGTGTCCAGGAAGAGAGACCAGAGTCTGGTCCGCTGAAGTGGGAAGGCCTTGGCGTGCTGTGCTGAGGACTCAGACTTTACCTAGAAAGCCAGGGATGCACAACTTACACAAGCGTGGAAAAGCATCAAAACCTCTGCTCTAATAAAAGCAAAAGCAGTATACTAATTCTACAAATATTTATAATAGACTTCTAACACTCTGAAAATCATTTCCCTACCCACTTACTCCACTTTTCTCTTAATGATTTATCTATGTACAAATGGTAACTATCTTTAAAAAACTGTTCATTTTCAGAAAACTGTAGATTCGTACATCTTTCACCCTTTCCCCAATAGTAACGTGTTATAAAACTACAGTATAACATCACAACCGGGAAACTGACATT
This sequence comes from Mustela erminea, assembly GCF_009829155.1. Taxonomy (NCBI): domain Eukaryota; kingdom Metazoa; phylum Chordata; class Mammalia; order Carnivora; family Mustelidae; genus Mustela; species Mustela erminea. Next base: position 69,310,323 of record NC_045614.1, on the reverse strand, counting down.
GATACAATCCACTGGCCTGATTCAGACTTCCTCAGTTCTACTTACACTTAGTTGTGTGTATGTAAGTGTGTATCCAACTACATGCAGTTTTATCCCATGTGTAGAGTCACATCCCATGACCACATGATACAGAACAGTTCCACCATAGGGATCCTGTGCGCTCAGTGATCCCCCATGGACCACGGGGGAGAGCCCCCTACTCCCCAACCCCTGGCAACCACTAATCTGTTTTTTTCCACCATTTTGATATTTTTTCCACCATTTTGTTATTTTAAGGATGTTATAAAAGTGGAATCACACAGTATGTAATCTTTTGATACTGACTTTCTGCACTCAGCACAATGCCCTTGAGATCCATCCAGGTTGTTGCTGGTATGAGTAGTTCATCCCTTCTTCCTGTTGGGTAATATTCTGTTGTATGGATGTGCCACAGTTTAATCATTCAGAGCCTGAAGGACATTGGAGTTGTTCTAGTTGTTGGCTATTATGCACGTTCATGTACAGGTTTTTGTGTGGACATAATTTTTCACTTCTTTAGTACAAACGCCCAAGGGTGCAACTGCTGGGTCACATACTAAACATGTTTAGTTGTGCTGTCATTTTCTTTTCCAGAGCCCTTGTACCATTCTACCTAATCCCCCCAGTGACAGATGAGTGATCCTGTGTTTCTGCACCCTTACCAGAATTTGGTGTCATTATTTTTTATTTTAGCCTTTCAAAAAATTTGTCATCTGTAGGTCTTTTGTGATGTAGCTGCTCAAGACTTTTGTTTTTTTTGGATTGTTTGGTTTTTTTGATTATTGAGTTTTGAGTGTTCTTTTATGCACTCGGTACACAGACTTTGTCATCGTCAGACATGGTTTGCAAGTATCTTCTACTGAATATTTGATTTGAACAGACAGTTCACAAAAGTATATGGACAGCAAATAAGCCCATGAAAAGATACTCTCCATCATCTGTCATTATGGAAATGCAAATTAAATCCAAATGAGATAGCACCACATATCTATTAGAATGGCTAAAATTTTAAAAAACCACCATTGTAAGCATTAGCAATTTCTCAAAAGGTAAAATACCCTACTTATGATCTGACTATTCCACTTTAGGAGAAAAGGAAATATATGTGCATCTGGACATAATGTTTCTAACAGCTTTATTTCCCATCGCCAAAACTGACATAACTCAATGTCCATTGATAGGTAAATGCATAAACAAATGGTATATTTATATGATGGAATACTACATGGAAATAAAAAGGAATAAATTCTTGATACATGCAACAGCATGGATGAATCTGAAATTATATCAAATGAAAGAAAACAGAACCCCCCCAAAAAGAAGTATATACTTTGTGATTCCACTTATATGAAACTCTAGTAATATAAACTGATTTATAGTGACAGAGAGCAGGCTACTGGTTGCTTGGGGAGAGGGTGGCAGATGGAGGAGAGAGTTTACAAGGGGACATGAGCATACTCTGTGGGTGATGGATATGTTCACTACCTTGATTGTGTTAATGGCTTCATGGGCATTTACATATGCTAAATCTCATCAAAGTATACACACTAAATATGTGTAGTTTATTGTATGTCAATTATAATACTGTAAATCTGTTAAAACCAAAACAATAGGATGCAGGCCTTTTAGGCTATGCTTCAGGAAAGACTATAAAATTTCCAAATAAAAACGGACTTAAAAATCAGGCCTCTAAGTATTTTAACTATATGATAATAAACATCTATTCTGAAAATAGCTGAAATTATGATTAGAGATTTTTAGTTTACTGGCAAAATAGCATAGTTTAAAACAAAGGTAGGTCTATGACAAGTCAAGATTTTTTGCCTTGAAACTTTTCCTTACTTTTGTCCAGTGATGATGGACATCCATTGTTCCTAGCATCACATGGCCCACTGCACTCATCCCGGATCGGTCTGTAAATATTATTGTACATCCTGATAATAAAACACAAACGCTTTGGTCACTGTCCAGAGATGCTTCATTTCTTTAGCATTATGCAAATGATGATTTAAATTTAGTATACAAATTCAGGGTGAAATTCAGCAGAAGCTTAAAGGCTAATTTTTTATTTTTTAAAGATTTTATTTATTTATTTGAAAGAGAGAGAGAGAGCACTAGCAGGGGGAACAGCAAGCAGAGGGAGAAGCAGGTTCCCCGCTGATCAGGGAGCCCTATGCGGGACTTGATCCCAGGACTCCAGGATCATGATCTGAGCCGAAGGCAGACACTTAACTGACTTAACCATCCAGGTACCCAAGGCTGATTTAAAAAAAAAAAATTTTTTTAAGATTTATTTTAGAGAGAAGGAGGAAAGAGAGAAAGCGAGAAAGCACGAGCATGCACATCTGAGGGAGGGTGGGAGGAAAGGGCAGAGGAGGTGGAAGAGAATCCCAAGCAGACTCTGTGCTAAGCTCAGAGTCTGCCACCTGGCTTCACCTCAAGACCATGAGATCATGACCTGAGCTGAAATCAAGCCAGTCACTTAACAGACTGAGCCACCCTGGTATCCCTTAAAGGCTGATTTCATGTCATTGTTTTATTCAAAGGAACAGATTTTAAAATTCAGCTGTGATAAAGTCCCATCTATAAGGGCTTTTAACACTTTGTTTACTTCCACAATTTACAGATGTGTATAGCAGCTGAGTGATATTTTAAAAAGAAAATGGAAATTGTTTACCTTTTGCATTTTTCAGTGTTTCCAAGTTCTGCTGTGCTAAGCGGCCTAAACTATGCAGCTGGCTACATCGATGGGCAATTCCCCAGCTCCTCTGCCACCTGGTACAACAGAGCACACAGGTGCATTAACACCAGGCAGCCCTGAGGGAGGCGGCCTGCTCTCACCCCCAGCTGCCTGATTCCTGCGAAAACCAAGGAGTTTCTCAAGTAGGCTTAAGTTTTCCAACTAGCTATTTTTTTTATGAAGCACCCAAATGGAAAATGAATGGTTTGCCAGAGAGTAAAAATATTACTACTATGTTCAGATACCCAAATATTTAAAACAAGCAAATACACCATGCTGTTGTTATTTTAAAATAAAGGAATGAAATGGGGAACACTTAAGAAAACTTTTCTCATCTCCACGTCATTCAGTGATGACGATTTTGTTTTTGATTTAAGTTCTCATTAGGAACTCTAGGTCTAGATCACATCCTTTTTATCTTATTCTAGAGTTAGTGATTTTTTAAAATGACATGCAATCCACTTATTTTCTAAATGAACACTGAATCTTAGTGATGAAACAGAACCTGACATCCACATGGTGTCACAGAGGCACTGGAATACAAATGTAAAGACCACTGATCTTTAGAAGCATCAGAACATCCCTCTTTGAATTCTAATTCTGTGATTTACTGGCTCTGTGACCTTGAATAAGTCCGTTCTAGGCTTCCTAATGTTTCCATTTCATACATACAAAGTGGGATCACTTCCCCCAGCACAGGCAGCATAAATCTAAGGGATAACATTTATGGAGGAGTAAGGCACCCAAAACAAGCTCTCAAAAAACAGCTTCTTCCTTCATCCTATCACTAATTCTGATGAATGTCATCGCTGGTAAAGTGGATTTTCAATTAACCCACAGATGAAACAGATATAATTTCAAAGAATTAATACTGTGATAAAGCTATTAAATACAGTTCTTATTAATAACTGGTCTTTCACACAGGTGGCTCAGAGTTAGAAACAATCCTTGGTCACAATGTTTCCATCTTTTGGAGGCGTGGCTGATTTTCCAATAGTGGAAAGCCATCATACCCATGATCCTCAGATGTTTTGGTCTCAGAAAGCTTTTGCACTCCTAAAAATGGGGAACCCAAAGAGCTTTTGTTTATATGTTTCATATTTACTGACATTTACCATGGCAAAAATCAAAGCTGAGAAATTTCTACACCATATTGTAATATAATGCTTATTTCTTTTTATGTTAAGAAATCCTTAAAAAAAACCTTTAACTTTCCTAATTCCAGTCTCTTTGATAGTTCATTTAGAATTTATACTAGAAAAAGGTACTTTTGTGTGCATAAATTTATTTATTTTACAAACTTTTAAAAAGGATCTTGTTGTTAGGTTTTGGTTAGAGAAGTCCGTGCTACTAAACTGGGATTCGAGGAATCTGCATAATCAAAGCGGGGCCAAAAAATACTGACGTGATGATAAAAAAGCAGCCATCAGCACAAATCCAAACATCCCACACACCCCAAGTCTACACAATTCCCTTGAAATCCAAATTATCTTATAAAACTATGATTTAAAAGAAGCCCCCAAAATCCACTATGATTTGAATATACAAGAACAAAACATGTATTATCAGTACTCCATAGGCACAAGAAAAAGGTGTTATTATGATAACCAAATAGTCATTTAGTTCAAAAGAAAGAAAGAAATTCCTGATAGTGAAGGTTGAAAAAAACAAAACAGGTTACAACAAACAGTAATAGAAACATTCAAGCACAAAACTGGGCAACAGTTTCTCAGTTCCTGTAACGGGTGGTTCCCCCCATGCCCGAATCACACTAGGGCCCCCTTTTACCTTCCTTACTGTTAAATAGCTGTTAAATCTGTTTTTATAATAAATGTCTATTACCTTTATATAACTGATTTCCAGGTTAGTGAAAATGTCTTTAAAAAGTCATGCTATAAAACACAGAACCAAGAATACGACACCCATATTTTCTGTCTCCCTTACTCATTTTAAACTTGAATACTGATCTCACAGGATGGAGGAATAATTACTTTTTATATATTACTGCATATAGAAAAGGATATTTTTCTTTTAACATTAAAAAATTAAACTCTTATGCTAAAAATGTCAGTATCTAAACCTTATTTCACAATTGTAAACAAGAGATTGATAGAAGTTTTCTTACATAGATGAACATTTGACTACTTTCAGAAAAAGATAACTGAAGGCTATTTATAGTTATCAGAATAATTACAGTGAAAGATGCCAATATTCGCTGGAATATTTTCTGCTGGAAAGCTTGTGACCTACAGATAATATATGCTTATTTTAGTCTCTACATTAGGTTCTGTCATTGTTACCTGATGTCTGAGAGCTGCAGCTGATGGGACAGATCATCCTTTAAACGATCTAGCTCTTTCCTAAGGGGCAAACTGTTCTTCAGTTTTTTAACTGCACTTTTCCCATTGTTATCTAACCAGGATCTAGAGAAAAAAAAAAGAGAGAGAGAGAGAGAGACTTTAAATACTGACGCTAAGGCAAACATTTCTAGTTCTACAAGACATAGGCACTGCAGTAAAGCAGCTCCAGTGTTAAACTAAGTTTCCAATCAAACCTCTACCAAATTATAGGCAAAACACAAGGTGGGGAGAGTTGAATAGAGCCCAAAGTAATAGAGTTAACTTCCGCTGGGTGTTAACAGGGGAATAAACAGACCTACCTGAAAGGACAGGTGTTTTGGGAGACTCTGTGGTAAAAAGAGACTGGGCTGGTAAGGTCTGGCCACTGGAGGGACTTGGATAGAGATATGGAGGAGTAAGCATGGAAAGCACAGGGCACTAATGATTAAGATTAAACTAAAGGAAGAAATTGGAATCTACCCAGCTAGAACCCCCAAAGTAATCTTTCAAGTTCCTTCATTAGGACATATTCACTGTCCTTTAAGTGTGTCACCAGCACCATTAGATGTGTCTTTTCAGTTTGACTTTTTATCTTATTAGTTGTACCATAACATTATTTCCACATTTGCTCTTGTAGAAGTGATAGTTCCACCTTCCCTGGGGAGAATATGAGTGAACGATGGGATGTATATGCGTGAAGATCTAGCACAGCCCACTGAAAACTGTGATACACATAAGGGAGAGGTTTTGGAGTATCTTGAATTTTTAAACCTTTATCCCATCTCTAGAAATCTAAGAACAGGTTTAAAATTTATTTTTTATTAAAATTTAATTTTTTATATATACAATGGAATCATCATAACTAGAATATGACTTAACAGGTGCTGGCAGAATAGACTTTTAAAAAATTATCAAGTTGATAATCTTGAAACCAATAAAATCCTTATGCATCTATCGAATATTTATTTGAAATGCTTGATACTGTGTTGTGTTGGGAGGTAAGGAAGATAAAATTGTTCTGCAAAGGAAGACACTTCTACTAAGCAATACAGAGATAAGAAATTAGTATATATGAAGGGCACCTGGGTGGCTCAGTCAATTACGCATCTGACTTCAGCTCAAGTCATGAGCCCAGAGTCCTGGAATCGAGTCCTACCTTGGGCTCCCTAAAAATATTTTATTTGACAGAGAAAGAGAGAGAGGTCACAAGCAAGGAGGGCAGCAGGCAGAGGGAGAGGGAGAAGCAAGTTCCCCACTGCATCAGGGAGCCTGATGTGGGACTCCCTCCCAGGACCCTGGGATCACGACCCAAACTGAAGGCAGACGCTTAACCAACTGAGGCACCCAGGCGTCCCTCAATAATATATTTTTAAAAAGAGTAGTAATCGTTTTTTTAAAGTTTTACTAATGCACCCAAAACCATAAGTTACCCAGAAATAAACCTAACCAAAGAGGTGAAAGACCTGTACTCTGAAAATTATAAAAACATGGATGAAAGAAATGGAAGATGACACAAAGAAATGGAAAAACATTCCATGCTCATGGATTACAAGAACAAATATTGTTAAAATGTCTATACAACCCAAAGCAATCCACAGATTTAATGCAATCCCTATCAAAATATCAACAGTGTTTTTCATAGAACTAGAACAAACAATCCTACAATTTGTATGGAACCACAAAAGACCCCAAATATCCAAAGCCATCTGGAAAAAGAAAAACAATGTGGGAGACATCAAAATCCCAGACTTCAAGTTAGATTACAAAGCCATAGTGATCAAAACAGTATGGTACTGGCACAAAAATAGACATCGCTCAATGTAACATAATGGAAACCCCAGAAATGGACCTACAACTATATGGTCAATTAATCTTTTTTTTTTTTTTTTTTTTAAAGATTTTATTTATTTATTTGACAGAGAGAGAGATCACAAGCAGGCAGAGAGTCAGGCAGAGAGAAAGGGGGAAGCAGGCTCCCCGCCGAGCAGAGAGCCCGATGCGGGGCTCGATCCCAGAACCCCGAGATCATGACCTGAGCTGAAGGCAGCGGCTTAATCCACTGAGCCACCCAGGCGCTCCTAATTAATCTTGAGTAAAGCAGGAAGGACTGACTATGCAATGGGAAAGAGATGGTCTCTTAAACAAATGGTGCTGGGAAAACCGACAGCAATATGCACAAGAATAAAATTGGACCCCCTTCTTACATCCTAAACAAATATAAATTCAAAATGGAGAAACCCAAATATGAGACAGGAAACCATTAAAGTCCTAGAGGAGAACACAGACAACAATCTCTTTGACATTGGCCATAGCAAAGTCTTACTAGATAAGTCTTCTGAGGCAAGGGAAACAAAAGCAAAAATGAACTATTGGGACTTCATCAAGATAAAAAGTTTCTGCACAGTGAAGGAAACAATCAGTAAAACTAAAAGGCAGCCTACAGAATGGAAGATATTTGCAAATGACATATCTGATAAAGGGTCAGTATCCAAAATACATAAAGAGCTAATCAAATTCAACACCTAAAAAACAAATAATCCAGTTAAAACACGGCAGAAGACACAAATAGACATTTTTCCAAACAAGACATCCAAATGGGTCCAGAGACCCAAGTGATCTTCTTTGCTGTTTGGTCCTTTCACAGGATTCTGGAAACTAAAGTAATGACCTTGGCTTTCTTGTACAAGATAATATTTTGATCAGAGTACCACTTGGGACCATAGACAATCCAACAAGGGAAGAAACAACTTCTCGAAAACCACACTGTATTAGCATAACGTTCCAGAGGACGATTCCAAGGGCAGCTCTCTGCTAATGAGCCACGTAAAATTGTCAATATCTAAACCTTTTTGTCCTTTGTGATGGGAATTAAGGGGTGCACTTGTGATGAGCACTGGGTGTTGTAAGGAAGTGCTGAATCACCAAATTCTACACCTGAAACTAATATTACACTGTATGTAACGAATTTAAATTAAAAATAAATAAAAAGAAAAGCTTTAATGAAATGTAATATATATATATATATATATATATATATATACCAAACAAGTCATCTATTGTCAGTATGTTCTCAGTGTTGTGCAATCACCAGCACAATCAATTTTAGGACTCTTGCATCACCCTAATAAGAAATCATGTACCCATGAGCAGTTACTTCAATACACCCCTCCAGCTCTTAGCAACCACTAATCTACTTCCTGTCTCACAGATTTGCCAATTCTGATTGTAGATGGACTCATGCAATGTGTGGTCCACTGTGGCTGCTTCTTTCTCTTAGCATAATGTTCTCAAAGTGGAGCACCTGGGTGGCTCAGTGGGTTAAGCCTCTACCTTCGGCTCAGGACATGTTCTCAGGGTCCTGGGATAGAGCCCCACATTGGGCTCTCTGCTCAGCAGGGAGCCTGCTTCCTCCTCTCTCTCTGCCTGCCTCTCTGCCTACTTGTGATCTCTGTCTGTCAAATAAATAAACACAAAAACAAAATAATGTTCAAGAAAAAAAAAAATCCATGCTGTAGCATGTATAGTACTTCATTTGTATTTATGACCAAATATTACTTCATCCTATAAACAGACCACAGACATGGGACAGACACGGGGTTCTGGAAATCCATTCATCAGCTGATGGGACACTTTTGGCTATCATAAGACTGACGTGCTGCCTACTGTGCTACGGCGGCACTACTTTTGGCTATTATGAATAATGCTGCTATGAGCAAGTTTTTATGTAGACATCTGTTTTTCCCACATCTTTCCCAATACTTGCTATTCTCTTTTTGATTATAACCATATTAGGCTATGAAGTGGTTACTTCATGGTGGTTAATTTATTAGACCTCGCTTTGGTTTCAAAAACGATTTCATTATACCTACAGTGCTAAATACAGTACATGTATTTTTTAGAGCATTTTTTAAAAAGATTTTATTTATTTATTTGAGACAGAGAGAGTGAGCATGAACTGGGACAAGGAGCAGATGGAGATGAAGAAGCAGGCTCCCCACCAAGCCACCCAGGCGTCCTAGTACATGTACTGTTAATAAGAGGCAGGCAAAGAGAAGAAAAAAAAAAAAAAACTGATAATGAAATGAAGCCAAAGCAAAGTGGTATATAGAAATGAATACAGGGGCACCGAGGTGGCTCAGTGGGTTGGGCCTCTGCCTTCGGCTTGAGTCATAATCTCAGGATCCTGGGATCAAGCCCCGCATTGGGCTCTCTGCTCAGCGGGGAGCCTGCTTCCCTCTCTGTCTCTGCCTACCCCTCTGCCTGCTTATGCTCTCTCTCTCTCTCTCCCTCTGTCAAATAAATAAATAAATCTTTTAAAAAAAATTTAATAAAACGAATACAGGAATATCATGTACAAGGTGTAAAGTTAGATGCAAATTGAAGACATTTAGTTTACTTCCTAGGTTCATGATTCTTTTTAGATAAAAATATTTCAATAATGCTGGGGCACCTGGGTGGCTCAGTTGGTTAAGCGTCTGCTTTCAGCTCAGGTCATGAGGGATCAAGCCCCAGGTAAGACTCCCTGCTCAGCGGGGAGTCTGCTATTCCCTCTCCCTCTCCCTCTGCCTGCTGCTCCCCCTGCTTGTGTTCCCAGTCTCTCTTTCTCTAACTCACTCTCTCTCAAATAAATACAATCTTAAAAAATATATTTCAGTAACTCCCAAGAAGTTCAGTTCTTCATGGATTTAAGAGCATGAAAAGGAGAGCCATGATCCAAATCAAAATAAAATTAAGATGGCATAAATTTCAAACTCCTAGGCCTCAAACTGTGTGGAACAAGTAAGGCATTTACACAAATAGCTTTTCAAACTTCTTGGATGGCAATCCATACAAAGAAATTTTTTTTCACAGTAAGAACTTTTAAATGGTGACTCAGTATGTACACACATGCACACACATATATGTTTCTACATAACTAAAACAAGTATTTTGAGAAACACTACTTAAACTTACTGAAAACATATATTTTTAAAAATGTAAAAAAAGATGAAAGCAAAAGCAAAACCACTTTGCTGATCCCAAATCACTAAGTTGCATCATACTTGCAATGTGAAAAACACTGACTTAGCCTACAGAAAAGGAAGAATAAATAAATGCATGATACCAGTTAAATCATGACTAAAATTTCCAAATGTTCTACAGAAATAGTTCCAAGGTTGTAGTTGTACAATGTGGCATTTTGTGAACTAAGATCGACTTAGAAATTCTACACTGAAAGTGAAATATAACTCCTTGAACAAAATTCAAATGCAAAAAATGGAAGTCTGACATTTACTGGATTTCAGTGCATGATAGAGTAGCATTTCAATGGCCTTTCTATAGTTCCATGACATGTTTTTTCTTTGGAAAAGGTATTTCATATGGGATTATTTGTTTAGACAGAAATGGATCCCACTGGCTCCTTCCAAGCACAAATTAAAATTCATTTTGTTATAATATTATTCAGAAATTAGAGAATATACCCAAAATATGGACATATTAAAACCTACAACATGTCCATGGAGTGGAATTTCCCAATTTTTTTGAGACTGGCAAACTTCTATTACAGTATAGAAAAAAAACTCTTGAGGTATTAAAAATTTCACTTTATCCATTTTATATGGTTATACAGTAAAATGATTTTGAAGTAAGATAAAGCACAACTTGCCAAGAAATTCAGAATTACATAGCATGTCCTAAACATGGATTGAAATGTAACTACCACTTAAAAAAAAAATGTAATTACCAGATGTAATATGAAAACAGATTGAACGGAGCTTTATAATGTGGTAATTCTTCTACTTAAAAAAAAAATCCTGACTGATTTATTTTCACAATTTCTAGGTTTTATTTCACAACATTAAGTGATGATTTCAGTTTACACTAAAAAATACTGCTATTAAAAAAAAAAAAAAACAGGGCGCCTGGGTGGCTCAGTGGGTTAAGCCGCTGCCTTCGGCTCAGGTCATGATCTCAGGGTCCTGGGATCGAGTCCCGCATCGGGCTCTCTGCTCAGGAGGGAGCCTGCTTCCCTCTCTCTCTCTGTCTGCCTCTCCGTCTACTTGTGATTTCTCTCTGTCAAATAAATAAATAAAATCTTTAAAAAAAAAAAAAAAACGGGCGCCTGGGTGGCTCAGTTGGTTGGACAACTGCCTTCAGCTCAGGTCATGATCCTGGAGTCCTGGGATCGAGTCCCACATCGGGCTCCCAGCTCCACGGGGAGTCTGCTTCTCCCTCTGACCTCGCTCATGTTCTCTCTCACTGTCTCTCTCTCAAATAAATAAATAAAATCTTTAAAAAAAAAAAAAAAACACTGCTATTATATTATCTTTTTAAAATACTGTATCTTGGGGACACCTGGGTGGCTCAGCGGGTTAAGCCTCTACCTTAGGCTCAGGTCATGATCGGGGTCCTGGGATCCAGCCCCGCATCAGGTTCCCTGCTCAGCAAGGAGCCTGCTTCCCCCTCTCTGCCTGCCTCTCTGCCTATTTGTGATCTCTGTCTGTCAAATAAATAAATAAAATCTTAAAAAAAAATTGTATCTTGAAATACTAGAAGAAATTATTAGAAATCCTAGAGGAAAGCTTAACATGCTTTAAGAATAACTTTTGATCAGGTGAATACAATTTATAAATCCAGTGAAGATCAGTTTGATGTAAATTTGAAGAATTATCATTTTTATGTTCTTTGTGACCATTATAATTATGTGCGCCTTCTGATTCCTCTTCTGCAACCTAAATATACAAGATGAAATTAAACAATACAAGAATCAAAATAAAAACATGAACTGCATATGGCCAAAATGACCATGGTGGCTAACAAGTTTTGGCTGTCACAGGTACCCTAAATCTTAGAAGGCAGCATCACTCAATTCATGAGTTGAAAGCTCTCCAATGATTCGATGATTTTATAATTATTTTAAAATAATTAAAAATTTAAAAAATTAATAATTGAAACAAGAAATTGATATTATTCTGACTTTTATGATAAAAGCTCCTGGAATCCTTACTGGGAAAAACTCACCTAAAACAAACTGTTGAGTAAGACCTCAGTAGAGTACCTTCAAAGTGGGCAGTATCTGTGTTTGGGAAAAGGTCAAGACTGGCTCAAAGGGTTTGGAGCTGCTCATACTCACAGCAACCTACTTAACTTCCACTGTAGCCTCTGCATGTAATTACCTTCAATCATCTCTTCTGTTTTTCTAAACCTTTTTTTAAAATCATCAATTTCTACCTTACCATGACTTTTTTTTATATATATACATCAATTTTTTTTAAAGATTTTATTTATTTATTTGACAGACAGAGATCATAAGTAGGCAGAGAGGCAGGCCAAGTGAGAGAGAGGGGGAAGCAGACACCCCGCTGAGTAGAAAGCCCAATGCAGGGCTCGATCCCAGGACTCTGAGATCATGACCCAAACCGAAGGCAGAGGCTTAACCAACTGAGCCACGCAGGTGCCCCTATACATCAATTTCTATCTTCATTACTTCATTACTTCTGGTCTGTCATTATCATTCCCAAAGTCACATTTTCATTCTGGTTTTGTTTACAAAGAGAACTGGAACAATTAAAATCCACATATTTAGGGAGGTGATTTACCCCCTAGTTACACACATACACAGACCAGAGGCAGACCATCATAGACATGTACACACATGCCTTCCGACAGGTTATTTGTCTCCCTTTCTGTACTAGACTACTACTTTCTTGTCTCTATGGCTTTATTTGGAATCTAGCTAGATAGCAAGGGCAGGGATTCCTGAGTTAGTATAGGTAGTTCACAAAGTAGATGTTCGGCCAGTAGATAATTAAAGATAATTTATGATGTAATAAATGAGAATCCTCTGGTAAGCCATGAACTCTTTAGGTACAACTATAGGCACAGAATATGGGTGGTGTTTATGGAGTCCAAAAAGGACTTATTCAAAAAAATATTAATGGTGACTTTACAAACAGGACAAGTAAAAGGGAAATATTTCATACATGGCTTTTATAATTAAAAATTATTCTTTCTCAATATTTCCAGATGATATTTTTAAATATAGATATAACTAACATATAACATTAGTTCCATGTTTTAAACATAATGATTTAATATTGGTATATATTAAAAAATGATCACCGTAGTAAGTCTAGTTAACACCATCACCATACATGGTAACACATTTTTTTCTTGTGATGAAAACTGAAAAGATCTTTTCTCTCAGCAACTTCCAAATATACAATACAGTATTATAAACCACAGTCCCCACACTATACATTATTATATCACAAGGACTAATTTATTTTATAGCTGATAGCTTATACTTTATAACCCCCCAGATATTTTCAAATGTTGTCTCCATGCACTTCTATCATGTATGGATTATTACACTAAAGGACATTACTGTTGAGCTATCTGGAGAAACTGGAAATGTTTAACACATGAAAAAAACTAACTTTTTTTTTATAGTCTTAGGTGTATATCTTTTCTCTACTTACCAGGGGTAACTTGAAGAGCAGAATTTTTAAAACTTAAAACAATCCCCTCTATGCATGTTTGGTATCAAAAGACTAAAAATTAAATATAGTTGGAAGTACTTGGGCAACTTTAAGAAACATGAAATCTTTTTCATAATGGTTACTGGATTAACTATTTTGATAGAAATTACTTTTCTTGGAAGATCAGACTCTCATTCTAAATATGAACTACGAATAAGTTTAGTAAAATAAGAACTTTTACATACGTTAGGGTTGTTTCCATTCTTGAGACTTGTTCGAGGTCTTCATGAGGGTCTTTAAATCCAGTAAAGTAGTAGTAAGATTTGTCCCACTTGATGGGCCTGTCAGACATCCTTTTAGCCTCCTTGAGAGGCTGAGAATGCACATTAGTATTCAAGCTTTGGATATGTTCAACAGATAAACTGCAGGAGTTGAGAATATATAATACTGTGCTTAGCAGATCTCTGGTGTGCAAAGTAAATTTGACTGCTCGAAATCCTAGAGAATATAATTCCCCCAAACAATTAATACAGATGATTATTCACTTATTTAAAAACACCTTTTCAAACAACAAAAATAAAATAAAAATCTTTTAAAAACATTTGATTACTGATTAAAAACTATTCTACTGGCAAATAATCTGTAAACAGAAAACTACTTCCCTTGTCCAAACTACAATGCAGTTATCTTTACCTTCATGAATTCCTTGGTCAGTTCTCTGTCTAGTTTGGCACTAGAGACCTGGATCCAGCCCATGGAGGGGATTCAAAATATTTTCAGTGCTGCCCATAAATTTGGTCTCGACAGTCTAAGAGATGGAAAAGCTCTCTTATGAGCAAGTGTCCATGAAAGACAGTTTCTGGCACTAAGACAAAGGGGGAGACGAGGGGATGGGGAGGGTGTACTGTGACAGTGGTTCAGATGAGAGCAGCCAGAGAGTCTAGTCTCTGGGGTGACACAAACCCATCTTGAATTTTCTGTGATTACAGGAGATTATCTTCACACTTGTCCACACAACTACTTAATAACTCAACATTTTTTGGAAGGGATGTGAAACTCCCTAATTGTTTAAAAGTTAACACTTTACAATCTTAGTTTGATTATGGATAGTCAGTGGGCTAAGATTAGTAATCTTAACTTGTTATAACCTCAACAGGAAATCTGTTTTCTCCTTTTTTCCTCTTCATTAGTGGGGGTTAGGCATGATTCTAGCTGAATTTATGTAACTTCTCAACACCCTACCAACCATGTGATTATTATCTCTTTGCAAATGTGAAGAAATAGGAAGAATGCAGAACAAGGGTTTAAATCTGAGTTGACTTCAAGCCCAGTATTTTCTCCATAAGAGCATGCTGATTCTTTCTTCATTTTTAAAAAGTACTTTTAATTGGTTTTGAAAATTATAACATTATTATAGAAGTACTGTGAAATTAGAGATACATATAATAAAAATAAAAGTCTCCTTTTAAAAAGGATAAAACCTCACATCTTTATTAGACTTATATTTAAAAATATATATATTTAAATATATATATTAGATTTATTAGTCACATCTATAACATACCTGCACTATTTCATATGGTAGCTCCTAGCCCTAAGTGGCAGTTTAGAGTTAAATTAATGCAAATTAACAAAATTAAAATTCAGTTTCTGGTCATGCTAACATTTTAAGTGCTTAACAGTCACATGGCACTTGTGCCCGCTATATTAGTGTGAATGCAGAACATTTATATCATCACAGAAAGTTCTCTTGGACAGTCGGACTGCTCTAGACCTTTTCTGTGTTCCTTTGTATGTTCATTACATACAATATATGCTATTCATTTACACAAACATACACCTACAGTTTGGATTGTTTCCTTTTAATATATAAACAGTATCACTCTAGACATATTACGTTGAACTTGCTTTTGTTACTTAAACTTGGTGACTCTTCCATGTCTGTATGTATGGATCAATCCATTTTTTATTAGCAGTTATATATATCAGTCCACATAATGAAGGAAACGAAGCATAATTTCTTTGACATTTCTGAAACTGATGGACATAAAAGCTTTTATTTTTCACTTTTTATGTAAGGCTGAAATGTATTTTCCTTTTTTTTTTTTCCAAGATTTTATTTATTTATTTGACAGACAAAGATCACAAGTAGACAGACAGGCAGGCAGAGAGAGGGGGAGGCAGGCTCTCCGCTGAGCAGAGAACCCAATGTGGGGCTCGATCTCAGGACCCTGGGATCATGACCTGAGTTGAAAGCAGAGGCTTTAACCCACTGAGCCACCCACGCGCCCCTGAAATGTATTTTCTTATCTTTGGCACTGATGACAGATTTCACAATTTAAATCATTCTCAAGAGATACACATTCCGCTTGCCACACAGAGTTAAGGAATCTAGAACATGCAAACTAAGAAAGTTTTTTTAGCTGAATTCCTTGAATCATTTTATGGTAAAGTGAGAAATACTAGTAAGGGAGTTGTTCTAGTTGGTGAAAGAAGAAAGTAAAGTCCTAATTCCTGTGTTTGAGGGTAGGAAGAGCTCAGTCAAGGATAAATCTGTTTCTACCTTATCAATCCCATTAACTATTTAATTGAATGTAAGGACTAAGGAATGTGCATATGCTTTATTGGAAAACAGTACATCATTAGTTTAGTTTGGATTTGATTACTAAAGTTAAACATTTTAATTTTTTTGGCTATTTGTATATATTGTTTCCTGAACTGTCTAGCCATTGTCTTTGCCCATTTTTGTAATGGAGCTACTTTGTGTAAGAGCTCTTTATACATTATCTTTTTGTCATATATGCTGTATTATCTCCCACTTTGAATTCATTTTTTCTATAATCCATTTTTGTTTAATGAATGGCTCAAAGTTTACCATTAATGAAAATTAAGGATTTCCATCTTTATTCAGTCACAGCTGCCTACAGTTACTTATTGTAGTACTAACTCACAGAAAGCTCCCGGTGAATAATCTACTTGTTTGAAGGAAGTTTATTTCCTCATAGGCCATCAAAAGTGAAGAAGTAATTTAAGACTTTAATTTTAGTAATGAAAATCAGTAGTAACCATTTTACCTTATTACCATCTTAATTAGGAATGATCTTAATTTTATAATCAGATCAAGAGATTAAAGACATTACATACTTGTCAGAGTGCCAATCTCTGTCATACAGGCAAAGGTAAAAATGATTACTAACAATATTTTTAAAGAAGAATAGATAATGTAGCATATAAATCACATTAGACTAGGATTAAGGAGACATTTGTTCTAGTACCAGCTCTGTCCTTACTTTGCTGTGTGAAACTTCTTAAGTTTCTGAGTTTCCCTCTGTTTGCTCCTTCCCTAACAAATAGACCTGGTTTATTCTTTAACTCCACATGTAGTCAACATTCAAGACAAACCCAATAGATGGTGCTCGTGAAAGTGGCAACTATAGCTACTAGAAATGAGTCTGACTCTCCCAAATACAGACAAATAAAAATAGACTGGTGATAACATTCTTGTTTTAAAAAACTGTAAAGGATGTAATTTGCTCTCATACATTCCATCTGTTATGGAGAGAGAAATCATGAGATCTAAGTAGACCACTATGCCTAAGTATATGATATTTTTCAATTCATGGCAAAATCTTGACTGTGTATTTATTAAAGAGTATTTATGAATATTTGGTCTTACACAGCATATTTGTTATTGTTTACAATTTCAAATAGAATTATGTCATTTAGAGTGATAAACATAATTACTTATTATTACTACTATCATTTAAGCATGCTTCAGTAGAGCAGTTCCTTCACAACAGGGCTATGAGTTGACTTTTTGTCTTGGATAATGAGAATAGTGTCTACTTTTAAGAAAACTCCCAAATCAGAGGCAGATGGAGAACAGTCAAGGAAAGGAATTTCTGATTCCTGAACTCCCACATACAAACAAGAGAAATTAAGAAAACAGAGTAAATGTATTATCAAATGCTCATTCCTAGAGAGACTGGGTGGGAAGTTGTTTTCAACATAAAGATCCTGTTTTAGTACTTCTTAGATCAAGCTCTTCCATACTCCATGTAAGCACCCTAGAGCCCTGTGAGCCCAAAGTATAAGGCAGGGGTCTTCACTGTGAGTGTTTCAGTACATAACACACTACTTAACCTCTTCCATGCTTTAGTACTTAAACTTTCTCATTTTAATAATGAAGAACCAGAAGTTAAGCTCTCATAGCTAGTCACTGGCAGAGCTAGAAATAGATTCTAGGTTCCAAAAACCTATCAGATTGAGTTGTCTAACAGTTTGCTTCAGAAAAAAATTATAGCGCATTTTATACTTGTTTTAATCTTAACTCAGAGAAAGCTCTTGGTAAACCTTTAAATTATTTTAAAGTTCATTCTAAAAATAAAGTCATTTCCTCAAGGATCACCAAAAGGATGACCCCTTTATTTAGATATTTAGAGAAATGATAGACCTGTATCTACCTATCTACCCTTAATCTTAAATATTTTTGGATCAGGGCTAAAGCAGTAACAAAGGGCCAAAAAGAAGGCTATCTATTAAGACTGACTAAAAAAGCCTATAGCTGGAGTTGAAAGGCCTGGCTGGGTTCAAGACCCACAATCCATCTCCAGCCCTGGGAAAATCCCTGCACATAATTTACTTGGGCAAATACTATCTACTTCATGGGGTACTTTGATGGCTAAGTAAGGGAATATAGGCTGTACTTTTTTAAAAATGTAAATTGTTATATACATGGTTAACACTTAAAATATGAAATAGGAGGTGAACAAACAGGAACATTCAGTTTTACACACAAAAAAGTTTAAACTCAAAAAAATGGCTTTTTCAAACATAGGTAGCCAGGAACAGAATCTAATTCTGAGAGAACAATCAAATTTTATATACATACATACATACATACATACATATCTACACACACATACATACATACATACATACTTATTTATTTATGACCAAGGCTTCAATCCAAAGGTATTCAGGCAACGGCAGACTTAATAAACATATTTATCACATAGCTTGCAAGGGAAACACTAGAAATAAGAAAACATACCGGAAGTGCTAAAGGGTTCCTGGCCTTCAGAGGAATTCTGCTCCGTTTCTCTTACATAAAATGTAAGCTGAGTTGGTTTCAAAGACCTGAAGCCTGGTTTCTGGAGGTTTTCTAAGTAGACACTCAATCTCTTAAGAGAATTTTCATTGACTTCCTGGAAAAAAAAATACCAAGGAGCATTTACACACAAAACAGATCAAGAAAACAACAGAATTTATATCCTGAACTTTAAACATGTTATTGAGGGTACTGAATAATTTAGTATTAAAAATGTTGGGATTTCATAAGTCTTCGATGAAGAATAAAATTAGATCTACATTCTTACAACATGTAACAGAACAAACTCTTTATGGCTAAGATGTGAAAAAAAGTAACTAAGTACTAGAAGAAAACCTGTTGAACTCTTCTATAACTTTGATGTGGAAAAAGCCTAACTATAATTAAATATCTCTAATACATGATTGATAATATGTGATTGATGAGTCCACTTACATAAAAAAACTAAAAACTAAAAAAAAAAAAAAAAAAAAAAAAAAAAGGCACACAAAAAACCACACAAACACACACACAATAAGCAGTTTACTGACAAATAAGCTACTGACAGAAAATATCTGCAAGTCATTTCTCTCTAATAAAGAGCTCTTAAAATGACCATCCTGAGACTGGTTGAATTATGGTGCATTCATTCAATGGAATACTATACAACCAAAAAGAAAAGAAAAAAAAAAAGAATGTGCTATAGATATCTAGGAATTGACATGGAGTTATTTCCCAGGTTGTTAAGTGAAAAGAAGAAACATCCTTTAGTGAAGGAATAGCTCTAAAGAATGGCATAAATAGTAACCATGTTTCCTATCACTGTAGGTTTCTTCTCAGATACACTGTATGATCTGAAATTAGGAACAATCAGTTTATTTTTGTCTGTTTAACTGATTCTAATATGCTGTTCTTAGCTACCATAGTTCAGTGGGCTGCTGAGGTACCTTTCTTGCTAGTGTTAAGACTAAATCTTTGTAATTCTGTTTTGCTACAAGTTTCTATGTTTGCCAAAAAGAAATATATAGAACAACCCAGAAACCCAATAAAAATGGTTACCTCCAGAAGTTATACAAATGGGGCAAAAGAAATGGGACAGGAGTGAGACTTCTGAGTAAACTTTGTATTTAGTTTTGATTTTTGAAACCTAGAAATGTTTTCTGTATTTTAAAACTGAGTTAACATGAAGAGGTTTAAGAGTAGCTGTGCTTCACTTTGAGACCCTATTCTGTTGCTGCTTAGATAGCACTTTCAGTCTGTTTTTCTAGGAAAGAGACAAGGGTGTTCCATACAAATGCAGAGAAGACTGGACTGAATGAACATGAGGGGCCAGGAAGGGTGAACTGCCTTCCCTGAGCTAGAACTTTGATGACAGTATGTCTAATATGGCAGGGAAACAGAAACAGTACCACAGGATATGGGGACAGAGAGTGCTGGGTGGCAGGGTGACAGTTTCATATAAGGCAATCTGGGAGAGCCTCATGAATGTGACACTTAAACAAGAAAGGAAAGGACAAACCATATCTACGTGACTGACCCCCCAGTAAAAACCCAGAAACCAAGGCTTGGCACAGAGTAGGCACTCAAATACAAGTCAAAAAAGTAAATGAAAATATAGCTGACTCTTCAACAACATGGGTTTGAACTTCATGGGACCACTTATACATGGATTTTTTTTTTTTATTCATTATGATTTCTTAATAATATTTTATATTCTCTACCTTATTTTACTCTAAGGCGCCTGGGTGGCTCAGTGGGTTAAAGCCTCTGCTTTTGGCTCAGGTCATGATCCCAGGGTCCTGGGATCAAGCCCCACATCAGGCTCTCTGCTCAGCAGGAAGCCTGCTTCCCCCTCTCTGCCTGCCTCTCTGCCTACCTGTGATCTCTCTCTGTCAAATAAATAAATAAATAATCTATTAAAATAAAAAGAATATAGAATACAATACACATATCATGCAGAATATGTGTTAACTATATTATTGGTAAGACTTCTGGTCAATAGTAGGCTATTAGTATATAAGTTCTGGGAGAAGTCAAAGGTTATATACAGATTTTCAAATGCGCAGGGGGTTAGTGTCCCAACCCCTGCACTATTCAAGGGTCTGCTATATTAATTTACTAGAATAATTACATTTTAGGGATTTACAGAAATCAGAAAAACTGTTACACTCACCATTATGGTTTATTACAGCAAAAGGATAGAGATTAAAATCAGCAAAGGGATACAGATTAAAATCAGGAAAAGGCATGTCGGATAGAGTCCAGGAGAGGCCAGGTTCAAGGTTCCAGTTGTCCTCTCCCAGTGGATTTGTAGAGCTAGCACTTAATTCCCCAGGAACAATGTGTGACAATGCATGAAAAGTGTTGCCAACTGCAGAAGCTCAGTCAAGCCCTGGTGTCCAGCATTTTACTAGGCTCAATCAAGCAGGCATGTAGTGGCCATGTGACTGACCTTAGCTGTTCAGTCTCCAGCACACCCAGAGGGACCCCAACATATGAAAACAGGCATTCACCAAAAATCACATTTTTAGCGTAAAATATCTGGCATGGCCTGATAGCTCACACATACAAAAGATTCCCATCAGGCAGGATATTCTAAGGGCTCAGAGCTTCTCTCCCAGGAGGCAGTCAAGGGCAAATACCAAAGCTAGGCATTTCTTTGGAATGTAGAGTTTAAGTAACACATGCCTGCTGAGTTCACCTTTTGGAGCACACAGTAGTTTTAATAAAAAAACAAAAGATACACTGGTAGAGGAGGGAAAACATTCACCTACGACTAGGCATAATTTTTCCACATATGTTGGGTTTAAAAACTTTAAGTAATTAACATCCTCAAAGTAATGGATATTTTTCTGTTGATTCATTTTACTAATTAAATTTTTTTCCACTGCAAGTAGAAAAAAACTATATAAAAATGTTCTAAATTTTTAAGAGTTCTAAATTCCTTTTAACATTAAACCAGGTATTAATGTTAAAGAAAATAAAGAGAACAAATGAAATAATATTGACCATCCTCACTAAGTTTATTATAAGTTACTTCCCATCTCCGTCTGCATTCCTTGAGCACACAGTAAGTGAGGCTGTAGGGAAGAGAACCAGCAGCATGCAACAGAAGGGAAAACCACTTAGGGCACTGAAAAACTTTCCTTGTAACCATCCTTAAAAAACAGACTGACCATGGTAACAGAAGCCTGAAATTTTCTTTCAAACACTCAATTTTACTCCAAACACTGGTTCAGAAAACATTACTAATACTTTAAAGACTCTCCATGATAGCTTTATTGCCCTCATAAAAAATGGCAGCCTTCATAAACAGGGAATAACCCAGTCTATCTCCTGTGTGCCTTCTGTATATTCACACAAAATACTTGACTTCCGACATGTCTGGTCACCAAATGAGTGGAGGTTTTTCCCCACCATAAGCAATTCTCTTTGACACCAGCTGGAAGTCCTACAACTTAACTTAACTATAACTGACATTATATATCCAGAGAAAGCATCAGATCCCACAAGTTAAGGGCTCAGTTCCCCAACACCGTCCTCTCCCTCTGCCGCCACACTGCCATATACACACTTCAGATGTCTGTCACACCTGTTATCACTTGTGTTTTTGACCAACCAGCAATTTGCAGCAACCCCCTCCTTAGATTCTATTAATTCACTAGAGTAGCTCACAGAACTCAGTGAAAAACTCATGTTTACCATATTACATGATATAATAATGGACACAGATAAACAGTCAGCTGAAGAGAGACACAGGGTCCCAAGTGCAGAAGCTTTTGTCCCCATAGAGTTTGGGAGCACTACCCTCCAGGGTAGAGATGTTTGTCCACCTGGAAGCTGTCTGAACCCCATACTACTGGAATTTTATGGAGGATTCTTCATGTAGGCATGATCAATTATTACGTCTACTTCCAGCCCTTTTCTCCTCTCTGGAGGTTGAGGGTTGGGGCGGAAAATTCCAAGCTTCTAATCATGCCTTGGTCCTTCTGATGACCAGCTCCCATGCACGAGCCACCCAGGGTCACTGCAATGGAACAAAAGGTGCTCCTCGTGCTCCCATCATATAGGGACTTACAAGGCCTTTAGGAGTCAGGTGTCAGGGATGGAGCCAAAGACCAAAGAGCAGAACAAGAGATGCTTCTAGTGCTCTTCTCACTTACGAAGATACAAGAGTATCAGGAGCTCTGTGCCAGGAACTGGGAGCAGAGCCCAATGTATGGATTTTCCATTCTCTCAGATTTCATAAAACATCAATAATCAGATTTCCAATTTTCAATATGTATATTTTCAAAGCTTGTACAACTGTGTGTGATAATATTGTGTCAAAAATTAGCAAAACTTTAGGTTATGAAATGGGGACTAAAGGTTAAATAAATAAATAAATGTTTACCCTTTCTCTGGGGTGCTGTCCAAAGAAATCTGGATGTACTGCAAAGTAGAATGGTCTCAAGGCATTGACGGCTTCAGCTCCTGATAAAGTTCTTGAGGAAAGAAACCAGTGTGGAAATATCTTCTCTAGACATAACCTTTTAAAAAGATGTGGATTTATTATTCACCAAGGCACTCACACACACACACACACACACACACACACACACAGATCCCAAATGTATAAAGTGACAATAACATTAAAATTATTACATATAGAAAATACCATAGAAACAAGACAGAAATAAAAACTGTGGTTATGTTGTGGGTATATATTTATAGCATAGGGAATACACTCCATAATATTGTAAAAACTTTGTATGGTGACAGATGGTAGCTAAACTTATCATGGATATCAGTTAATAATGTATAAAAACATTGAATCATTATGATGTATACTTGAAACTAACAGGGCACTGTATGTCAATTATACTTTAATTAAAAAGAATTTAACAAATAAATAAGAAATATATTAGAGTTTTAACAAGCAGAGAGTGCCACATGGTTTCTTAAAACAGTGGTTATAAATTCCTCTGATGCAATATGAGAAAATAATATTAATTAATAATAATAAAATTTCCCCTCAAACACTACTTTGAAATGTTAAGTGGCTTTACTGCAGATGGTGACAATTTCCTGTATCATTTTTTTCTTCAGATAAAAAACCCTCAATATCCATAGTGTAATCTTTTCTTTCTAGTGAAAAATATTTTGAGTACAATGCTTAAAAAGAGATACAAGATGCCCCTTAGTTTACCTCCTCATAGCTGGCATGCTAAAATTATCCTAGTTGGGTAACTCGACATTCTCATTCTTAAATTTTGGCAAAACACATCTAGGAGTATTTTTTAAAGTACAGTTTTAAATCCAGATGAAATTATTTGCAATTTTTGGGAAGCACTTCTGTGACATCTATTTTTGAACATTATAATTTTACCTTTTCCATTCTATAACAGTCTATAAAGAAGTCTAAATATGAGGCACCCTTTTGTCTCATATATGACCTCATACAATACTGAGTAGAAGTGTGTCTCATACATTATTGAGTGAATGGAAGGCTATTATATTTTTTAAATGATAGAGATTACAGGATCATTTATGGAGATTTTTTGGCAATCTGGAGACCAACCACATTCTCAGATTACCTCTTTTTTTTTTTTTGGCACATATTCAAACCTTTTACAAAGTCAATATACAAGGCTGTGCATGAAGAACTACAACAGGAGTCTAAACAATAAAGTAAGCAATAAGCCAGGTACTGATGGTCTCAATATCAGGCCGTGTAAGCAAACACTGACAGCTCCACTGATTCCCTGTTTGAGCTTCATTTCTCATTCCCAAATGTCTCACAGACACTTAAGCTATCCTGCCAGCCTCTCAAATATTATGTGTCTAAAATAAGGAGTAGAGGTCACTGTTTTCCTTCTAATCTCAGCCTGGGTACAGAAAGCAAGGAAGCAGTTCAACCCAAGATTATCTTCCTTATCTCTGTCACTGCAGTACCCCTTTCCTCCATGTTGCCAGAGTACAAATCCACAGCCAGTACCACTGCCCAATTTTGGGTACTCTGGAAATTGGCTGTTTCTTCTCACTTTACAATGTCCCCGGAAACCATTCCTTCTTTCCATTTCTCTGCCGCCCATTAACACCAAAAAGTTGAACTGCACAATTCATCTACCCCCTAGTGTTTTTTCCCATTTTCTATACAGGTTAATTTTCCTAAAATCCCACTCCTACAGTATTCCCTACTATAACACCTTTGCTAGTGTTTCAACTCCTGCGAATAAAATCCACTTCTTAGTCTGGTATTTCCAATCCTCTGTAATCATTTCCAATCTGTCTTTCTACAGTGATTTCCTACCACTCTAAGACGACTTTAGGCCAAAGTAATCTTTCTCATTCCTCCCTCATTTCTGCATGATTTCTCAGCCCCAAACACGCTCCCAGTGCCCTCGTGCCACCTACCCAAATTGTTCCCACTCACTGAACAATTACTGTGTAAGTACTATACACCAGGAGACAAGGTGCCCACTTCCCCCACAAACTTCCCTTTTGTATCCTCACTATAGTTCTTTCCCTCTTCTAAACTCTAAAAACTCTAAACTCTAAGAAACTGCTTACCTGCCATATTTGCAACAATACCGTCAAGTATAAATGATGTTTCCATTTGTTTTTCTCTTCCTCTATTTACCCACACACCTCAGCTACCATGGGCCCTTGAAGGCAGTAACCATATTACACATACAAGCTGAGGCTGACTATGCTGGTTGGCAACCGCTGAAAAGCAGAGGTCAAGACACACTTAGATGTGTGAGAGAACCGGGAAAGGGAGAAGGTGGGGAGACCTTTCAGACCACAATGTAGGTCTGACAGGGACAGAGCAAAGGCAGGAGGACTGGGTAGGAAGTCCTGGACTGCAGCACAAGTTCCAAGAATGGTCAGCCAGGCCAATGAGGAGTTGGACCAAAGGCACCCACTGGCAGAGTCCCATGTCTTGCTAGCATTCTAGCAATTCTGACTCCGTGTTCCTGTTCTGCTTGGGCACTGACAGCTGGTAAAGTGGGGCTTTGAGGTAAATCCACTGAACCACAGAGACAAGAGAACTCAGCGGGTACCTTAGAGCTGCACAGCGGAAGGTATGGCACAAGTATTATTGTTAAGGTAGGTTAAATGAATGTTTAGTAGGTATTTAATGAAAGGAAACTTAACAGAATCAAGGAAAATTATATCAAAAGCAATATTATGTTACTTGAAATTGAGCAAATTTAGCACATGGAAATCTGGATTTATAAGACATTAGGAAAGGATTAAATTTTTGAAAGATGAATCACTAGAAAAGGGATCAGCAAACTTTTTCTAAAAAAGGGTCATATAGTCAACATTTTAGGCTTTGTGGGCCCCATGGCCTGTGTTACAACTTTGCTGCTGTAGTGGGAAAGCAGCGACAATAAAGCACATGAATGAGTGTGGCTGTGGTCAAACAAAACTGTACTTAAATAAACAGTGGGGCCATCTGACCACAGACTATACCTTGCTGACTTTTAAACTAGAGGATTTAAATATAAGTATCTCAAGTACATTTAAAAATACATGCACAGGGGCGCCTGGGTGGCTCAGCGGGTTAAAGCCTCTGCCTTCGGCCCAGGTCATGGTCCTGGGGTCCTTGGATCAAGCCCCGCATCAGTGCAGAGCCTGCTTCTCTCTCTCTCTCTCTCTCTCTGCCTGCCTCTCTGCCTGCTTGTGTTCTCTGTCAAATAAATAAATAAATAAAATCTTTAAAAAAAAAAAAAACATGCACAATTTACTTCTAGTTTTTGTAGAACACAGACTATGTAAAGAAGAAATTTGTTAACTCACATGGAATTTTCAAAAAGAAAAAAAAGAAAGTTATCCTACTGATTAGAGCAAAATTGCCTTGAGTTAAATCAAAAGAAGAGCCATTAACACTTTAGGAGATACGGAATTTACAGACTGAAGTAACAGAAGGTCACTACTGGTATCTATTTCATAGTTAAAGATTATGACTTGATTTCTAATTAACAACTAAGAATTTGCTCTACAATTAGTTTTCATGATCCATAGTGCTATAAAATAAGCTTATGTGGCCATGACTAACATTAAAAAGAGAAGACATGCAACAGAAAATATCACTGGATACTGTGTGTGCCAAGGGTAACTATTGTTACGAAACTGGTATTTTATGTATTACAATTAAAATACAGTTTTCTGAAGGCTAGAATAAAACAAGCTGGAAGCATGGCTCTATTATGCAACCACTACTATTCCCTGCTTGTCAATGACAGAGTGAAGAGGCAAGCGTTCCTCCAGGCTCCTATGAGCTCTCCTCATATTAGAGAATGAAAATAACAATATGTTAGCCTGGTCTTCTGTGGTTGAACAGTATTAAGATATCACAACATGAAGAAGGTCTACACATCTGCAGAACAGTTTTTCAGGGCACACTCTATCTCAGATTCTTTGTTTCCCTGCCTCTCCCCCTCTTCCCTCCATGTCCTAAGAACTGTGTCATAAATTCAGAGAAAGTCTCCCTTTCTTTGAGAATCCTTGTCATATACAAGTTGGTGGAAAAACTCTGTTTCCCCAAAATAACTCCCTTTTGTCAGTGACTACTTACTTGAAGAGGATAGTTATTTAAAAGTAATAATTTTTGCCAAATATATTTTAGAAGATTAAAACTTCACATATCATTTTTATGTAATGTTGTGTTTAGTTATATATTTGGAGCCAATGCACTCGACTTTTCCCTTTTTTGGCTTGGCTACCAAGAAGCCAGAACTAAATTTGACGTCTGAATAATTATTTAATCAGTTTTGCTTTTTAACACAATAATCTTTTTCTCTACAGGGCTCCTGCAATTATCCTATATATGATTATTATAAAATGCCAATCAAATTTTATAGCTGAACTCCTTAAATCCTTTCTTGAGTAGGATTTAGATTATATATCATAAATAGCAAATACAGTAGTCAAATGACCTTACTATACAATTTAAATGTAAAGTGGTTTTCTACACGATAGCAATAGACTTGAGGGCAACATAACAGAAACTTTACCTTTTTTCCTACTTTACCTTTTTTCCTCTTAATGTTTTCACACTGAACTATTCTGGAAGATGGTATTCTATTCACCTGCTGCCCTGAATGAACTCTTGGTGGACCTGGATGGTCACATGAATTTTCTTTTTCTCTTCTTGTTCTTGCCCTCCACTACCATAATATAATTTTAGAATTTGAAAAATAATAATAAATTAAAATTAGTCAAATATGTAACAGAATCCCTCCCCATACTAATTACACAATGAACCACAAAGCTTACCTTCTCACAGGTCTCAGGTGGCAAAACATTTCTGAATATATATGAACATCAATTCCCAGGCATCCATTAATCACTTAAAAAGTTAAGCAGATACAAGTGAGGAACAAGTGGAATTTGAATTAAAACATTTCCATTTATATTAGCAAATCCCCAAAAATGAAATGCTTACCTGTAAATCTAACAAAATATGCACAAAATCTAAATGAGTAAAACTACAAAAATGAAGAATGAAATCAAAGAATTAAATAAATTGAGAGATATCCCATGTCCATGGATAGGAAGACTCAATATTGTCAAGAAGTACTTTCCAATTTAATCTATAGGACAATAGATTGGATCTATAGATTCTGTGCAATCCCAACAAAAACTCCAGAAAGTTACTTTATGGATAAAACTCAGGTAAAAAACTAAGAACAGCCAACTCAATATTGAAGAAGAACAAAGTTGGAAGAATGACATTACCTGACTTCAAGACTTACTATAGCAAGACTTCAAGACTTAAGCTCTAGCAATCAACACTGTGGTACTGGTAAAAGAACAGACTAACAGATCAATGGAACGGAACAGACAACCCAGAAATAGATCCACGTAAGTACAGTCAACTGATCTTTAGAGCAAAGATAGTCTTTTCAACAAATGGTACTAGAACAACTGGACGTTGACATGCAAATAAATTCATGTAGTCATAGACTTACACCATTCACAAAAATTAACTCAAAATCAATCACAGACTTAAATGTAAATCACAAAACTATAAAACATCTAGAAGATAACACTTGAAAAAACCTAGATGACTTTGGGTATGTTGATGACTTTTTAGATTCAACACCAAAGGCATGATCTGTGAAAAAAAGAAATGATAAAGTGAACTTCATTAAAATTAAAATCTTGTGCTCTACAAAAGACAATGAGAAGACAAACCACACACTGAAAGGAAATATTTGCAAAAGATACACATAACTGAAGAAGGGCTATAATTATCCAAAATACACACAAATTTTTTTTAAAAATTCAACAAGAAAATGAACAACCTGATTCAAGAAAGGGCCAAATTAAATGTGTCCTTTTTTATTGTAAATATATCAAGATATTTTAACTAAAAATTTTACCCAACTGAACCAATTTTATATTATTTATACCTATTTTGGTGTTTTGTCTTTATAGTAAATAAGGTTTTTGAACAAAGGAAAAAAAAAAATGAACCAAAGACCTGAACAGATACCTTATAAAATAAGATATACAGATGACAAATAATCATATGAAAAGATGTTCAACATGATATATCATTAGCGAACTGCAAATTAAAACAATGAAACACTATAACACGTCTATTAGAATGGCCAAAATCCAGAAGAACACTGATAACCCCAAATGCTGATGAGAATGTGCAACAACAGGAACTCTCACTCACTGCTGGCGGGAATGCCAGGACAGTAGGGCAGTTTCTTACAAAACTAAACATGCTTTTGCCATACGATCCAGCAATCACACTCCTTGGTATTTACCCAAAGGAACTGAAAACTATCTTTATATAGAAAACTGCACACAGATGCTTAGCTTTTAAAATATTTTTTTAAAAATTTTATTTATTTGTTCGGTAGGGGTGGGTGGTGCACAAGCAGGGGGGAGTGGCAGGAAGAAGCAGATACCCCCTGAGCAGGGAGCCTGATGTGGAACTTGACCCCAAGACCCCAGGATCATGACCTGAGCTGAAGGCAGATGTTTGACCAATTGAGCCACATACGCACCCCCACACAGATGTTTATAAAAGCTTTATTCATAATTGCCAAAACTTGGGAGCAACCAAGATGTTCTTCAGTAGATGAATGGATAAACTGTGGTATATCTAAACAATGGATTATTATTTAGCGCTAAAAAACAAAAGAGCCATCAAGCCATGAAAAGACATGGAAGAATCTTCAAAAGCTACAGTAATTAAAAAACAGTATGATACTGACATAAAAAGAGACATTTGGATTAATGGGACAGAATACAGAGCCCCAAAATAAATCTATGCATATTATGGTTAATTAATTTATGACAAAGGAATCAAGAATATACCATGGGGAAAAGATAGTCTCTTCGAGAAATAATGCTTGGGAAGGGGCGCCTGGGTGGCTCAGTGGGTTAAAGCCTCTGCCTTCGGCTCAGGTCATGATCTCAGGGTCCTGAGATCGAGTCCTGCATCAGGCTCTCTGCTCGGCAGGAAGCCTACTTCCTCCTCTCTCTCTCTCTCTCTCTCTCTCTCTCTCTCTCTGCCTGTCTCTCTGTCTAGTTGTGATCTCTCTGTCAAATAAATAAATAAATAAAAATTCTCTTTCCCTCTCCTCTGCCCCTCCTTCCCACTCACTCACACTCTGTCTCGAAAACAAAAATTTAAAAAAATTAAAAAAAAAAAAAAGAAAGAATGCTGGGAAAATTGGACAGCCATATACAAAAGAAGTAAACTGGACACAAAAATTAATTCCAAATGGATGAGAGACTTCAACATAAGACCTAAAAGCATAAAACTCCTAGAAGAAAACAAAGGTGGCCAGCTCTTTAAAATAGGTCTTGGCAATGGTTTTTTGGAAATCTGATACCAAAAGCAAAAGTAACTAAAGCAAAAATAAACAATTAGGCCTACATCAAACTGAAAAGCTTTTGCACAGCAAAGGAAACCATCAATAAAATGAAAAGGCAACCTACTGAATGGAAGAAAATAATTGCAAATCATGATGTATCCAATAAGGGACCAATATTCAAAATATATAAAGAACTCAACTCAATAGCAAACAAACAATCGGATTAAAAAATGGGCAAAAGATCTGAATGGACATTTTTCCAAAGAAGACATACAGAATGGCCAACAGACATATGAAGATGCTCAACCTCACTAATTATCAGGAAAAAAATGAAAACTACAATGAGATATCACTTCATACTCTTTAGAATGATTATTATCAAAAACACAAAAGAAATAACAAGAGTTGGTGAGAATGTGGAGAAAAGGAAACCCTTGTATAGTATTGCGGGAATGTAAGTCAGTGTGACCACTATGGAGTTTCCTCAAAAAATTAAGGATTAAACCACCATATGACCCAACAATTCCTTCTGGGTATTTATCCAAAGAAAACAAAACCACTAATTCGAAAAGATATATGCGTCCCCATGTTCTTGCATCATTACTTACAACAGCCAAGATATGGACACAACCACATCACACCCGTTGATGAATAGATAAAGAAGATGTATATTTATACAATCGAATTATTACTCGGTCATAAAAAAGAATGAAATCTTGCCATTTGCAACAACATAGATGGATCTCAGGGACAATATGCTAAGTGAAATAAGTTAGACAAAGGAAGATAAATACTGTATGATCTCTCTTATATGTGGGATCTAAAAAACAAACAAGAACAAAATTAAGAAACCCACCAAGCTCATAGATACAAGAGAACAGATTGGTGGCTGCAAAAGTAGGAGTGGGGGTAGAGGGGAAGAAATGGATGAACTATTTTTTTTTAAAGATTCATTTATTTATTTTTATTTGAGAGGCAGAGATTAAATATAATCTTAAAATGTTCCTAAATACAAGTCTTAACATTAAATCATTATTTCTAGATTTAGAGAGAACTTAAAAAGAAAAACGCTACTACAGGTTAAGAGTTAGGTGTTTTCTGCCTGCTTTTTGGATGAGTAGGTGATTTCCTAAAAAGGTGGTGGGGAGTACCTGGGAGGCTAGTGGGTAAAGTGTATGACTCTTGTTTTAGGCTCAAGTCCTGATCTCGGGGTCCTGGGATCAAGCCCAGCATAGGGCTCTATGCTCAGTGCTGAGTCAGCTGGTTCCTCTCTTTCTACTTCTCCTCCAGCTCCCTCTTTCCCTCTCAAATAAATAAAATCTTAAAAAAAAAGTTAAAAAAAAATGTTCACATGGCAGTAGAGCAAAAAGAATTAGCATGTAGGCCTATGCCACATGTGACTACTCCAAATTGACAAACATTTTAAGTGTAAAGTATGCACTGGATTTTAAAGATTTGGTACAAAGATAGAATGCAAAGTACCTCATTAATACTTTTCTGTATCAATTAGAAGTTGAAATAATTTATTAAAATTAATCTTATTTTATTTTTTTGCTTTTTAAAAAGTAAAACACAACCTGATTTTGTCTTCAGCAGCTCACTACCAGAAAAATGTAAAATTACATCCATGGTTCATACTACATTTCTATTGGATTGTGCTGGTCTAAGCCAGTGCAAGGCAAAAACGCTTTAGTTAACATGACACTGTCAGAGAAGGCAGTCTGCACAATGGTTAGGAAAGGGAGGATGCCCTGTCTGAAATCTGTATTCAACTCTTGATCTTGATTCTGACTACCTGTGTGAGCATGGGCAAGTTATTTTACCTTCCTGAGTCTGTTTTCTCACCTCATAAATAATACAGAAGGTTCAAGAGCTGCCTCTTCTATTAAGAAAGTTAAATGTGAAATAGCTTATGTGCAATTGGTAAATAGGGGAAAGATCTTATATCCTATGCAGTTTTTTCCCAGAATGTTAAAGGTTTGGAGAGATCAGAGGTGATCTTTCTACAATTACAAAGGCTTTAGCCGTAAGTAAAAGACCTTAATAACAAAACATGAAAATCGCCCAGTAGTTCCTTTGGTTTAAGAAGCGGACGGTTAGCAGCTTCAAGTACCCCTGCATTTTTCATCAAGCAACCTGGAAAGCTGTTAGTACAGATGAAAAAGCTGGAGACTTTCATGTCTTGTTTTGAGTGGTGTGCATTTTTTTCTTCATAACCCCTGTTATTTTAGTGTATTATTCTGTAGAATGTCTGGATTTCCAGGAACGTGTTTATGTCATTATGGCAGAAACACCTGTAAATAAATACTGTCACCCCAAACTGACCTTTAATTAAAAATTTTCATGAGCTGAGAGAATACTTGGAGCTAACACTATGCTATAGTCTGCTAGGCAGAAGTAGTTTAGTCAGAAACTTTATTGTAGAAAATGTCAATTCAGTAAGTATTTTATTGACATTTGTCTTTATCAAAAGGGAAGAATTATAATTCTAATACTGGCAATAAAGACTAACAAATTTAATACAAATGAAACAACAATATAGATGCTTTCATCTGTCTAGTCACTGGACTATCTGCACTGTATGTTTTTGAGAAAATGTTGAAAGATACGTATAAAATGCTGGAAATATTCATTACACTCTATCTCTAAAAGCTGAAATGTAATCTAGAATATTATTTTTTAGCTCTCTGGATATGGAATCCCACATTAGACTTTTTTAGAAAAATATTTTATTTATTTTAGAGAGAGAGAGAGCACACCAGCAAGAGCAGGGTGAGGGGCCAAGGGAGAAGGAGACTCCCCACTGAGCAGTGAGCCCCACATGGGACTCAATCCCAGAACCCCAGGACTCTAGCACCTCAGAACCATAACCTGAGCCCAAGGCAGACATATAACTGAGCCACCCAGGCGCCCCCCACCCCTGCATTAGACTTTTGTACATGTTCTAAGGAGTATATTACACTTAAAAGTAGGGGCTTGTCTCAGTACTTTTGTGAAACTTAAATATAATAATGTGCATAAAGGATTTAGCAACATCTAGCAAATAGAAAGTTCATATAAGTGACAACTATTATTATTATATAATGCAGGGTGAATAAAATTCTGCAGAATTCCTTTTCCCCCTCCTAATAAGGGCTTACATATAGGTAGAACATGTATTTAAACACAACATTTTATCCAAAAACAAATTTCTTAATTGGAAAACTCAGAATTATCACAATAAGGGTGTGTCTTAAAAAAATCTTAAAAAATACAGAGCAAGACTACATACAAGTAAAAAAATTACAAATGTATGATTTAATTTCATAAACTTTAGGGAGAAAACAATCTATTGGAACAAATAAATATGACTGCTTATTTTTATTATTTCAAAGACAAAGAAAGTTATCACTTGCTAAGTAATAAAAAGTTTCACAGTAGTACTTCTCTTCCAAAAAAAAAAAAAAAAAAAAAAAGAAGAAGAGAACCTAACTGGGTATAATAAAATTGTATTGTGCTGTAGGAACTGCCTTTCTGATGAATGAATAAAGTGGTTTTCTCAGCTGGGAGGAAGAGAGACAACATGAGAGGAGATGGAACTCGTTTTACTTTTGCCAACAATCTTCCCTTCCCCCAACAATGATGGCCAATTCGTATTTCTATAGGAAAATGACTATATACATAAAAAATATTCATTTAATTCTGATATACACTCAACAAAATTATTATTCTAAGATAACTGTTTCCTATATAAATCATTGGAAAAAATGAAAAATATTTTTTTCTGGTTCTGCTGAAGAATCAGATAGGAAATGCAGAGTTTCCCTTGGAGTCCTGAGTTTTTCTTAAGTATTTCCCATAAGATCTTCTCAAAGAGTGGACTCAGACAACTAAGTGAAAGGGAAAGCATGATGGGATCAAGATCCTTTTGGAAAGATGGATTAGTGAAGAAACAAGAAAAAAAGAAACAGGAAACAACCTTTAGGGCAGTGGTTGTCAAAGCTGGAAACAGAATCTCCGAGAACTTGTAAGAAATAAAAATGACCAGGCCCTGCCCCAGTCCTGCAGAATCAGAAAACTGGATGGGGCCCAGCAATCTCTTTTAACATGTCTTTGGGATTCTGATGCACACTTCAGTTTAGGGAACCCTTACTGCACCAGGACTGTTTTTCACCAGGACTATTTTACAGGATTGATGTATCAGAAAACTTTTAAGTTTTAAGAATTAAAAATACTTCTTTAACAAACTTAGGGAAATATCCCTAGATACTCAATTGTATGTGAAAAATCAAATAATCATAAGTTTTCCTTGAACTAGTTCTTTGTTTTCTGTATGGTTTACCCCGTTTTTGCACTTAAAAAAATTCTAAATGGAAACAAGGTTAAACCTCAGCCCTCTGGCAGACATGGCTGGTTGCCTTTTCATGTGGGTCAGTCTCATCTCTGCTAGACCAAGGACCCAACTTCAACACTCTAGTTAGAAATAAACAGGCCCCAGAAAAATCAAAATCGTAAGGGGCCTGACTGATAACTGCAATGTTAACTTTTAAATTTACTATAAGAAATGTGATTGCTAAAAAGACAAGATTTCTTTCCCTTATAGGACTTAGATATCCAGAAATTCAAAATGACTTTTAGCAGATTGAAAATCCACTGTTTCAGAGCAGAGCTGGGTGTTCCCACTTGCTAGTGAAAAACAGTTTGAAAGCCTGGGGCACACAAGTCAACTTCTTGCGTCCAAATTTTTACATGGGTGGTTTTTAAGCAGATTCCATGTAGCCAACTATTCCTCCATTTGGAAAAGGCCTCAGGCATGCTATAAAATAACTAACTATTCAGGCTTGGGAGCACTATGGGTCCTTAATTCACCTAATTTATCAACAGGCATTTACCAAGTTCTTATGTGCCAGGCTCTGTGCAAAGTACTGGGAATAAAAAAAATATTAAGCCAATCCCACCTGTCCAGAAATTTAGTTTAGAAAAGACGGAGGGAGTGGCAAAATAATTACAAAATATAGTTAATGAAATAATACAGTAATGCACTGAGTATTACCGGGGAAATCTCTGGTACAATATTTAGAAGGGGGAGTGGATTTGGAAGGTATTTTCCAAGGAGACAGAGAACTCTAGATTGAGGCTGGAAGATGAGGAAAGTCACAATTCATTTACAAAGCATCTTACATGGTCACTGTTATCCACTTGACAGTAATGTTAGCTTGTATTTTATAAAATGAAAATTTCTGATTTTAACCTAAATTCTATGCTAGGGCAATAAATCTATGCAGTTACAGATCAAACCTAGGAGAAAGAGGTATCTAATTTGGTGGAAAAGACAAATTATGGGTTGTTTAGAGAAAAAGGGTTTTGCTTACCTCTGACAGATACACAAATAGTAACAGTGTTTGTTAAATAAAGGTCCTAGGATTGGTCTTTGGCCATTTGACACAGTTTTTATTCGAACGTAATTTATTTTAACAAAGGTTAATATCCTCAGGCTACTCTCACCGTGAACTTATCTTAGTAACTATATTGTAAGTTTTTACAAGGAGTTTGTTTCGTCAAGGAGAAACAAAAGCAAGCAATTTTTCATTGCTTTTCAGTTGACTACTCAGGGAAGCGAAAAAGGCCAAGACAAAGCAAAGCAGCAAATCCTAGTAAATAATAAGTTACAGCAAAAGCAATGTGCCTAGGTTCTTTAGCTTCCTTCTAAATCTTTTGCTAGGAGGTTCGGATCACAACACTTCTATGATAAATGGACTACGGGGAAACATAGTCGGAAACAAACGTAAACCGTCTTTGGTTTCTCA
Source organism: Mustela erminea (assembly GCF_009829155.1). Lineage (NCBI taxonomy): Eukaryota > Metazoa > Chordata > Mammalia > Carnivora > Mustelidae > Mustela > Mustela erminea. The sequence goes on along the minus strand of NC_045614.1, from coordinate 69,274,058 downwards.
TTTCTAAACAAGTTAAAACAGACGCGGTGCGCACACTCCGGGCCCTGGCATCGCCTCAGTTCAGAAGTTATCACGTGGACCTAAGGAGACTCTGCGCGCTGACTCCCCGAACCCCTTTTTCTGCGCTGAGCCGCCCGAAAGCACCACTGGAGGCCCTCCCGCCGTGCTCCTCACAGTTCCACCCAGCGTGGGCCGCGCGGGATCCCTCCGACCTGCTCCACCTCCCACCCCATACCAGGAGGAAGGAGCGTCGCTCTCGCGGGCCTGTGCAGAGACGCATGCGCACCGGTGCGCCAGCCCTACTAACGGGCGCGCGCCGCAGGGCCCGGCGTTCCCACCGCCTTCGTCCCACGGGACCCGCTGACAGGTTCCTACCGATAGTGATCGCTGAGCCCCAGCCCTGAAATCCCAGTCGGGCGCGCACCGCTCGCGCGTCCTTCCGGCGCCGGCCGCGGCAGGTCGCTCGAGGCGAGTTCAGCGCGCTGCGGGGGCCGAGCTTGCGCTCTCATTGGCCGACGTCCGCCCGGCCTTCTTCCCTGAGCGCCTGCGCGCAGCCGGCCGTGGGGGAAACCCCTAGCAGACCGCAGGCCTTTGCCCAGGTGACCTGGTTGTCGTTCCCGCTCTCCCGAATCCCTTGGCCCTCCACCGGCCGGGAGGGGGCTCAGCGGAAAGCTTTGAGAGACGCGAATGAGCCCTCCGAGACGTAACGGCCTAGGCCGGAGGGCGTCGGAAAATGAGTAGACGGCAGGTGGCGGGACCTGACCGGAACGGGGTGGACATGATGGGGAGTAGAGGGTGACCGAGCACGCGCTGGAGCCTGGAGGAGGGGGGGGGAGGGGTGACGAGCGCATGCTCCGGGACGCCTAGCGTCCCCGCCCCCCGCCCTGTCCCGCACCCGGGCGCCCAGGGAGGGGGCGAGGCTGGCCTTGCAAATCGCCCGGGGCATTTTCGGAGCAGAAGCCTTAGGTCGGCTCTCTTGAAAGCTTTTTTAAAGGTCTTACTTAAGTATGCCCTTTGGCATACCTTTCAGAAACGTAGCTAATTCCTAAACATTTTCTCCAGTTTACATTTTTTTCCTTTGGTCCCTTCGAGATCTTGCTATTTTCAAACCTTAAGCATTCCCTCCGCCCCCCTTTTTAAAACTATTCATCTTGGGATTTAGCTTTACTTGGTCTGGTGGCTTTATCCCCAGGAATGGCCACAAGTGAAATTAGGCAAATGCAACAACCGCTCTTTTCTCTACCTTTTGGCACTGTTCAAAGAGGGGAAAAAAGAAAGACGCCTTCATTTGTTTCATCCCTAACGGCTCTTGCTCTGGACAATTTGGTCACTTGTGATCCATTCCATCCAACCCCATTTTTTTTTTTTTCTTTTCTAAAAGCTTAATTTACCATCGTGCGCATTTTATCTTTTCAGATGCATCCTGGCCACCGACATCTAAATGGTTTCATATTTCTCTCCTTTCTTCGGTTTTCAGTTTCCATCTATAGGAAGGACTAATTTATTAAGTGTCCACTTAACCATTCTCTTCGCTTGTCCTCAAAGGTGCCTCAAACTGATGGTATTAATCTCCAAACCTATTTTCTAGGTGCCGCATTTAAGTAATGGCAGTTACTCTCACCGGCTTTCTTCATACTAGAGAAGTGAGCTTTTTTCTTTACCTCTCCTCTGCCTCATTTCCCATATCCTGTTCTAGTATTCATTTCACATTTCATCATATGATAATAGGCATTTTGTTAAGTGCTAGGATTTAACTTTTTTTAATCTTGGGAGGGTATAGACATACTCCAGTGATGCTATTACCATATTTTGAAAACTTTAGGAAATACCTTCAATCCCCTTAGTCACGACTTACTCTTTATTACTCAGTTTATTCAGACTTTCTCTCTAAATGATTTTAAATTCTGTTTTTAAGTATCAAATCAAGGATTGAGAATGATCATCTTGGAGAATGTGCTGCAAATCCAGAAGACTTGAGAAAAGGAATTTAAACTTCCTGAGGTGATTAGGAACAGTCCTTGTTAGGGTATTTATTTTGTGATCTATGTTTAAAATACTGTTTTCTTTAGTCATATCTAATGCAACAAATTACAAATTTTCAAAATACAAACACTGTAAGATACACTAAAGGAAAATTATTCAGACAGTAATTTAAAAATTTTTTGGTATAACTCAGAACGTGCCTTAGAATTTTAGCATTTGAATCATTTTTTGTTAGTATTTACTATTCTAGATTACAGATTTAGAATTGGACTTAGACTCTGTGCTGTTCATAAACTTATTTCATATCCCTAAAGATTTATCTGGAAACTCCAGTTACCTGCTCACCTACTTTCCCTTTTATGTCTCACTCTTATTAAATGCTGCACAATATTCAGTTTTTGATCTCCCACTGTTTAGATTTCAGAATAAATAGGGGTTTACCTAAGTTAAAGGGAAGTCAAAAAGTAATTTGAAAAATCACTTTTCAGTGTGGATAAAACCATCTTGCATACTTTAATCCAAACTTTTAGTGTTTGGAAACTATTAACTTACTATATAAACCAATAAAGGGCAAAAGGTGAATACAGTGAAAACTATTTTTACTGCCTTTTATTTTCAACAATGATTACTTGAACTTAAAAAAAAAAAAAAAAAAAAAAAAAAAGCCTTTATTAACTAATGGTTACTGAAAAGCCAGACCTTTCCAGCCCACTTCATATTCTCTTTCAACCATTTCAGGGCAGAACAGTGCTCCAAACTATAAACCTGCTCCTTATTAACATTGACGGTCATGTGCTTAATGAAGAGCTTTGGATCTGATATACGAGCAGCCATAATTAATCTTTCCACTGCAGCTTGATAATCATCCTTGCTCCGAGATTTGTTTTCTTCACATCTACAAAGTGAACAACTCACAAAGTCAGAAACTATAGTTTCTTTAAAACAGTCATCTACATTTACTGGTACTAAGCTATGAGTCTTTTTTAGTGATAGTGGCTTTCAAATTTTTCAAACAAGACACATAGTAAAAGACATTTTATACTGTGACCTGTATATACCCTCATACATAAAGATGGAAGTTTCACAAGACTTACCCTTAAGACAATGTACTCTATTTTCTACTGTCTCTTATTTTTTTGAAAGATTTTATTTATTTGACAGAGAGAGAGAGCACACATGCAGGGGAAGAAGCAGGGAGAAGGAGAGGCAGGCTCCCCGCTGAGCAAGGAGCCCGATGTGGGACTCAACCCCAGAACCCTGGGATCATGACCTGAGCTGAAAGCAGATGCTTAACCAACTGAGCCATTGAGCCTCCCTTTTATTTTTTTAATAATGTGGTTGCAGGGCTGCCTGAGTGGCACAGTTGATTAAGCTGCTGACTCTTGATTTCAGGCCTTGATCTCAGGGTCGTGAAATCGGGCCCTGCCCTGAGTCTCACTCTGCACTCAGCAGAGTTGGCTTACAACTTTCTCTCCTTCTCCCTTTGCCCCTCCCCCATATGTGCTTTCTCTCAAATAAATTAATATTTAAAGAAAATAATGTGGTTACAAAACCCATATTGATTTTACCACACAAATGCACTACAACCCACAGTTTGAAAAATACTTACCTAGAACACAGCTAATAACCTCTCTGTATTGTGAAAGTTGATAATGGCATAACTAGTCACTGTAATGTGTACAAAAATAGTGAATTTAATCAAACTTGGAGTTATTAGCAATCACATATTTTACCTTGATATTAGCTATTTTTAATTCTAAGTATGTACTTAACAGGTAGCTAACATTTGGTAACAGAATAGAATTGTAGCTATATGTCTTTACTAAATTTCCAGTTACTTTTTTTAGTCTTGATTTAAGAGTTTTCTCTAAGTGCTACAGTTTACTCTTCTAATAACTTTTCTACCAGTCTCCAAATTTCATAAAATTTTAATGACTGTTTACCCTAAGAGATAGGGAGTGGGAAGTATTTAAAATAGAGATGTGGCTGTTACATTAGGCATCAGTTGTTTGTGTTCACTGTATCCTGCTCTTGGAACCTGCAGGGCCCAACAGCAAGGTGCAAGAATGAGTCTCCTTGCATTAACACCTTAGTGTGGGGCACAGAATGGTGCGATTGAGGACTTCAGCTTGGTCACCAAGTTGAACCAGTCATCACAGAGAGGAAGGATTGGCAGGTGCCTTCTACTACTGAATGTAGTAAGTGTCCTAAAGTGTGGTGGACTGGGTATATGCCAACTAGGTGCAGTTTTTGAAAGCCTCCCTAAGAGAGGTTAGTGTAACAAGGCAGGTCTCAGGATGATAATAATAATAAAGAAAATAATATTGTTTGGGACAAAGTTAAAGATTTAGGCATGTCACTACTTTTGCACTGAGGTCAAAAATACCCCCCAAATTCAACAATGACTAAAAAGGCTGCATATATGTGGGGAATGGAAAGCTATGAGAAAATCAAACCCTCAAGCTGGGGAGCCCAAATGCTTCATGCCACTTATAGTGCACAGTAGTACAGAAGGAGGCCCTCAGAAAAAAATAAAGCTATAACAACAACAACAACAAAAAAAGCTAATTGTAGTGGTTTTTTAAAAAAATGTGAACCTAAAATTATTTTCTGGGGTGCCTGGGTGGCACAGTCAGCTAAGTCTCCAACTCTTGATCTCAGCTCAGGTCAACCTCAGGGTTGTGAGTTCAAGCCCAGTGTGGAAACTACTTAAAAAAAATTATTTTCTAATTTTCTTCCCCTTAAGTATGGCCTAGGTTAAATGACTCACTATCACACATGGAATTAAGCAAAAATGACAGTGTGTACCTTTGGACACTGGTTATTAGATGACAATTCTTCCTGGGTCTCTGCATTTCTGTAAGTTTTGAGAGCAGAGACACTGACTATCTCTTGTTCTGCCTTTCAAGGATGTTTATATAGTGGACCATCTTGAAAGACAAAGACAGGGTCTTCTAGAGCAAAGAGAAGGTTTCCTTATAGCCTCACAAGATAGAGATGATATTTCTCGATATTTCTCTGAAGAGCAACAGGGCAGGCATGCTTATCATTCATTATAACAGGTCCCCTGAAGTTCAAGATTACTCTTCTGTAACAGAACCCAGTGCATGTAAAGGTATCCAGCTGGGCCCATCTGTTGGACTCGGGGAGGAAAACAGGAGAAACATCTATGCAGATAATCATATTGCTTGCTGTACCATAAGTAATAACATCTTCTGTCTCCAATGCAAGAATCTTGTGTCTTACGCTAGGATCTAGGTGACTACGTCAGACTGACTGGTAGCCTGCAAATAGAGCCTTCGCAGTTCTTGATATGTCATAAAAGGGACTGTAGCTTCCTCCTTGCCTTTTCTCTCTTAGATCACTCTCTCAGGTAAGTTAGCTGTCCTATCATGAAGACACTCAAGGAAATGAGGATTCTTGGCAATGACGTATTAATGAGCCATCTAGAAAATGGATCCTCCAGCCTCAGTCAAGTCATCAGGTAGGTGACCTCAACTCCTGACCCACTACCTCAGAGATCCTGAGCCATAACCATACTGCTAAGCTACTCCAAAATTCCTGACCCACAGAAACTAAAATAATATTTGCTGTTTTAAGCTGTTTGGGGATAATTTATACACAGTAATAGATAATTGATAGGATATCCAAACTGATGATGTGGTTTATACCACCGGTAAACTGAAGAAATCTTCTTGTCAAAAAACTCTAAAACAGGAGACCCATGAGATCTTTATTAGTTTCCTGGATAGGCCGATAAGGAATTGAAGTGGTATAAGCCCAAATTCTGGGATTTTACACAAAATTATTTGAAGAAATACCAGTCTTTCCAACACCTACATTATAATATTATGCATTTATAACAACACTTCAAAATCTAGAAACTAGGCTGATGGCTTTATGTTCGACATAATTCTTTACTGAATCAAATAAACCATTGCATATTTCCCTTTTAGACTTGGTTTTTAGATCTTCTGTGTTGACCGGAAAGATAAGTAACTTTTAGATACCTATCTAAAAATCTATCTGTACACAAGAAAGACTGATTCTTAAAAAGGATCCATTTCTCTGTCCCTAGAAAGCATCTTTGAAGTTGCTAATGTGTTTATTAAATGTTACCAGCTTGTTTGGTTTTATGTCTCCAGCAGGTCAAATCCTTTTTCAATTTAAATGTTACCAAAGTTTATAAATACATACATATACTAATATATATATATATTTTACATGTAATAAATAATGTGAATATGTATATATACATACATACACATCTATATGTGTTTGTTTATATAAAATATGCATAAAAATATATAATGTTTATTATAAAATGTAAGATGTACAAAAATATTTACATCCTAGGACAGGTGTAGGGAGCCATGGTGCTTTTAGCATGCAAATAGAAGTTATATCAACTAACCTTTTCAAAACTATCTGCAGTATCTGTGTAGAAGTTCCAGGACTCTGAATACTACTAGCATTAGATACCAGGAAGATTTCAATAGCTAAAAGCATTTCAATCTCAGATAAATAGGAAGGAATCAGTAGAAGTTTTCTGTATAAATTTCCCTCCAATGGTGGGTAGCAACCCAATGAAAGAGCACCTAGAAATCAAAAAACAGATCAAACTTTACTAAAACCCCAAAAGGTGAAAAGCTAGACTTCCACAGGTGACTAATTACTTACCTTACAGAATCGGTCTGCACATCAGGTTTATTATACAAATTACATGGTTTATTATACAAATGATATATCCTAGTACATTTGATATTATTATTTGTAAAATGCTTCTGAAACATTAAATATGAAGTAAGAAATTTATTTTAAAAACTCTGCTCTAAATATTAAATTTTTGAACCTCATTGTGGCAACTGCCCATTTATTTCAGTTTCTTCTTTTTTTTTTAGATTTTATTTATTTATTTGACAGACAGAGATCACAGTAGACAGAGAGGCAGGCAGAGAGAGAGAGAGAGAAGCAGGCTCCCTGCTGAGCAGAGAGCCCGATGCGGGACTCGATCCCAGGACCCCGAGATCATGACCCGAGCCGAAGGCAGCGGCTTAACCCACTGAGCCACCCAGGCGCCCTGCCCATTTATTTCAAACCATAATCAACACAACATAATTTCAGAGTAACTAAAAAACCAGAATAGCAACTCAGGTTTTGTTTTAATGGGATCCGCTCTAATGGCAACTACATATATTTGTAATTATTGCCTATCCTGAATTATGAATCCAAAATGTTGAAAAAAGTAGAAATTATAATTTGATGATTTTTCTGTCACATAGATATACTATTTTTGAACACTTATTTATATTGCTGTTATAGTTTAGGTAATAAACATTTACTTTCTATTATATGTGTGACATTGAGCTAAGAACTATTTAGATACAAAAATAAGTAAAATATGTATCTTTCCTGTAGGTGCTCAGTGTGTTGTAGGTGCTCACCAATTCATGTTCTAAAAATTTTACTTTTCAAGAAAAGAGATTTAATTTTTAAACTGTTCAGGTGTTTCTTACAAATGATATATACGGAAATCCCCTTAAGTCCTAAGACATCCAAACTGTATATAGACAATATTATACTGTTATGCTTTACTGAAACCAATTTAAATCTGTATATAAAAGTTGTTTAAAATATTTTGTTAGAATAAGTTCTTTAAGAAAGCTAATGTGGGGGCTCCTGGGTGGCTCAGTCATTAAGCGGCTACCTTCGGGTCAGGTCATGATCCCAAGGCCAGGGATGCAGCCCCACATCAGGCTTACTGCTCAGTGGGGAGCCTCCTTCTCGCTCTCTCACTCCCCCTGAGTGTGTTCCCTATCTCACCATCACTCTGTCAAATAAATAAATAAAATCTTAAAAAAAAAAAAAAAAAAGAAAAAGAAATCTAATGTGGATGATGGTTAATCTATGAGGACTTACTGTGTGCCAGGAACCTGTGTTAAATACATAGGTTTTACCTAATTTTAACTGACAGTTTACTACCTTTGAAATTAGGTACAGTGACTCCCATATGATAGGTAAGGGGCTTTGGGAATCACCCCAGCCTTCTGACTCCACAGATTTTAGATTTCTAAACACTAGGTAGTCCCACCTCCCTAGGTCTCTTAGAGGACGAACCCTATCAACTCATTAACTTTTCTAGCTATTGATAGGTATAATTTACATACATTCTTATTTTACTTTGCTGACCAGATGGGGGAAACAAAAAATAACAAACTGAATAGAAATTTACCATCATTAACTTTTCCGCCTAAAAAGCAAATTTGAAAAGAAAAATATTCCCATTTGGTTTTACAGGAAAAACAATGGAAGGACACACTAATAACATCTCCCTTCCTGACTTTTCAGCTCTGAGAGAAAATCAGTATTTTTTAGGACTAGGGAGAGCAAATCAGGAGCATTAGGAAGGCAACTTTATTGTCCCTGGACAGTTGCCTTGTGATTAGTTTGAAAACAAAAAGCAAAGCCAAGCCATAAATAAAAGGAAAGACAATTCACAGAGTGGAGAAAAAAACTGAAATTCATGTATTCTACATAGGACTTGCATCCAGAGTGTATATATATCTATATGTATATTATGTGCATGCATATATGTGTGTACTCTTACAACTCAACCAATAAATACAATTAAGAAACATACAAAGAAAAAAATGGGTAAAGGATTTAACAGACATTTCTCCACAGAAGATACACAAATGGCCAATAAGGGGACGCCTGGGTGGCTCAGTTGGTTAGGCAGCTGCCTTCGGCTCAGGTCATGATCCCAGCGTCCTGGGATCGAGTCCCGCATCAGGCTCCTTGCTCAGCGGGGAGCCTGCTTCTCCCTCTGCCTCTGCCTGCCGATCTGTCTGCCTGTGCTTGCTCTCTCCCCCTCTCTCTCTCTGATAAATAAATAAAATCTTTAAAAAACAAAACAAAAAAAAAAAAACAAATGGCCAATAAGCACATGAAAGGTGTTCAACATCATTAATATTATGCAAAATCAAAACCATAATGAAATATCAGTTTATATCCATCAAGAAAGCTAAAATAAAAAACACAGTGTAATAAGTGTTGGTGAGGATATGAAGAAACTGGAAATCTCAAACTTGGGTGGTGGGCATATAAACAAAATGATGCAGCTTCTTTGAGAAAGTACATTGGTAGTTTCTCAAAATGCTAAACACAGATTTACCATATGAGCCAGCAGTTACGCTCCCAAGAAAAATAAAAATATATGTCCACACAAGAACCTGCATGTGAATGTTTGCAATAGTATTATTCATAATAACTAAAAAGTAGACATGACTCAAGTGTCCATCAAAGGATGGGTAGATAAATAAATTCTGCACAATGGAATATTATTCAGCAATAAAAAGGAATAAAGTATTGATACATGCTACAACATGGATGAACCTGGAGACAATATGCTAAGTGGAAGAAGCTAGTCATAAAAAAACTACATACTGAATTATTTCACTTACGTGAAATGCCCAGAACGTGCAAATCCACAAAAATAGAGTAGATTAGCTGTTGTCTAGGGCTAGGTCAGCAGGAGGCATATAGGGAATGCTAATGTATTTAGGATTTCTTTTTCTGGAGGTGCTGAAGATGTTCTAAAATTAGATTGTGATGATGGCTGCACAATTCTGTGAGTATAATGACAACTAATGCACTGTCCACTTTAAATGGGTGAATTTTATGGTATGTGAAGTTATTTCAGATTTTTTATTTTTTTTTATTTTATTTATTTATTTATTTATTTGTCAGAGAGAGAGAAAGAGAGAGAGCAAGAGCGAGCACAGGCAGAGTCAGAGGGAGAAGCAGGCTCCCTGCGGAGCAAGGAGCCCGATGTGGGACTCAATCCCAGGACGCTGGGATCATGACCTGAGCCGAAGGCAGCTGCTTAACCAACTGAGCCACCCAGGCGTCCCATGTGAAGTTATTTCAATAAAACTCTATAAAATATTAAAAAAAAAAAAGCAAAACAAAGGCACTAGCACTATAGTCTTAACAGTATCTTAATGAAAAAGCCATTGGCCCAGAATCAAGTACTACTAGACTGATTATAAGACACTGAAAGGCTTTCCTAGAGTGCTAACTATGGGTGAAGCGAAATCTAAAGATCCAATGATACTTTAAATGTCAACATTGACAGGAAATAAAATGTTGAAAAGACTGGTTAGTGATTGTAAATTACTCATTTCATTCTATAACTCAGGTAAATTAAAAACAAAAAACAAAACAACAAAAAGAAAACAAAAGGCACCTGGGTGCCTGTTATGCGTCTGCCTTCTGTTCAGGTGATGATCCCAGGGTCCTAAGATGGAGCCCAACATCAGGCTCCCTGATAGGCATCAGGGAGTTTGCTTCTCCCTCTCTCTCTACCCCTCCCCCTGCTAGTGCTTTCTTTCTCTCTTTTATAAACAAAGAAAATCTTTTAAAAAACAAAAATACTCTGTCCTATACCTCACCTGCATAAGTCCCAGAAGTTCACGGCATGTGAAACTAGGAACAGATATGTTTAGATAAAAGGAAAAGTGCTAGCAAAAGGTACTGACTTGCACCTAGGCATGAATCGCTTTAACACTATTAAAAAAGAAAAACTATAAAAATAAATTATAATTAGGACTAGAAGAATTTGGGAGAAAAGTGGGGAATGATTGCTAATGGATACAGGGTTTCTTTTTGGCATAATGAAAATGTTCTGTGGTGATGGCTGCAAACTGTGAATACCTTACCACTGCTATAAATGGGTGAACTGTAATGGTATTTGACTTATATCTCAATAAAGCTGTTTTAAAAAATTTTACAAGTTTTTTTTTTTTAAGTTCAACTGCTTTTAGAATTTTATTTCCAACTAAAAAATAGAGATCCATAGAAATCTCACTGAAATGTTTCCAAGTTTAGGTTTTGTTCCTGTGACATCTAAACACCTTCTAATGGCATGTTCCCCAAATTGCATAATTATTTGGAAAATAAATAACCCCATCAACATAATTCTAAAAACTAAAATCAAGAAGTTACAGCAAACTGTATGTATATACCTTGTGTGTGATTTCTAGTTATCTGCAGGGAAATAGTATAAGGAGTTGAAACAACCACAAAATTGAAATGAGGTGTTCATGAACAAACAATTCTACATCTCCTCTAAATTTCTGATCACCCTTTAAAAAAAAAAAAAAAAAGAAAACTTCTTTCAAAACTTCTTTTGATTGACCCAGCACATAATCTGTATACATTTAACTGAAATGAAAGTTTTACCAAATAATACTTAACTTACTACCTGTAATATTTTCTTTCTTGTTTCATTGGGGAAAAAGTTACCACCTGCTAAACTGATCACAGCTGGTAGAAAACACTTCCAAATTCAGAAAGGTTACTTTGCTGGTAGGAATGGCTGGGATGTTTGGCAAATCTGGCACGGTAGTGACACATAGTAGGCACTCAAATGTTTGTTATATACATAGCAGTTAAGGAAATAGAAATTTAACTGTGTCTGGGTGGCTCAAGTCATGATCTCAGGATTTTGAGATCTACCTTAGAATTCTTTCTCTCCTGTCCCTCCCCCTCTCGCTCACTCTCTTTCAAAAAAGAAAAGAAAAAAAAGTAAATTTAAGATGAATTACTGCAGGAATGCAGAAAAGAATTGTTTTCTGGATTCAGATTCTATACAAAATTACTTCCCAATTCAAATATCTGTGGGGTGGCTGGGATTAGAGAAAGCATTAGTTTTCCCGGCTTACTGGTTAGGGAGAAACAATTGTAAATAGATTAACAATATTCTATTACTAGGAGCCATGCAAAAAACTTGTGTATCATGTTCAGTAATGGCAGCCTCTGTACTTCCTATGTGGCCTGCTATAAAATATTCTAACTTATAAAGATTGGGGATATAGCGGGGATGAATAAAATATATAAATACTCCTTAAACTTCATTCTACCAGTTATTTTACTCCGGTATACTTACAAGCTAAGCCAAACTGGTTCAAATGCTGTCATTTATTTCCTTTGTGCACCCTCCAGTGGGCATACTGATGTACAAAGAAATGAAGATATAGTAAAACAAACAAACAAACAAAAAACAACCAAAAAAACCCCAAAAAAACAAAAAACCAAGAAAGAGTAAGTTTCCAAAGAGAGCACAAATCTGGGTAGACCACTATTATCTGAATGTGTATCAACTGTTCTTTTTACATATTTAAATGCCTAGTCATAAAAATTATACAAGGCTTCAGGGTTAGAAAATCAAAGTCAAACTAATGTATCAAATACAAATTTTTTAAAATGTAACTTACTTTTGTAGTGGGCTCTGGCTTTGAGCCATAAACAACTCCTTCCTAAAGAAGTAATTAATCTTCTAAGAAAGGAGAAATCAATAGGGATGTTCTTTGAAATCATGAATTCTGCTACAGAGGATGACATACCAAGACTGTTGCTTTCTATACAGGCATCCAGAAGTTTATTAAAGAGAAGGCTATACTGTGAGACCTCCACAGTTTCTGGAAAACAAACAAACAAAAAGGTATAATGAAATCGATTTTAGTCTCTCCATCTTCTCTCTCTCACTACTTTTCCTTTCTCTCTGTTCCCCTTGGCACTTTGCTTCCCACTATGGGAGTCACAGTCACTGAAATGCAATCATCTTATAGACTAAGAAACAAATAAGCATTCAACAAAAGCAAATACATTCATTTACTTTGTAACAAAGAATAAGAAAGGAAGCTTGACAATTATTGCAGAGGCTGCATTAACATCCATTTGTGATCCCACGTGTCTGCATCTGCAGTGTCTCAAAATGAATGACTTGCACAGTTCTGCTTGCATTGTCTACAGTTCAGAACTCGGACTTAATTTCCCATGACTAAAAATAAATCACCCCCTAATATTCTCTCTCAAAAACAAATCTTTCATTGGGTATTTCTAGTTCAATTCCTCACTTAGAAGAAAGTGAAGTCAGTGCCAAGTCTCTTATTCCCTATATTTAGTCAGTTCAATCTATAACCTAGACTCTGGTCTTTATCACTTTATTGGCAGCATTCATTAGTGATTCAGGCCTTAGCGGAAAATTAATCTCCTTACCTTTTTGTCTCTTCCTGAACATCTCTACCAGTGGAACTTCTCTGACTGATAAAGCACTGTGGGAGGCCCTTGGGTTAACATTCTGATGAAGTGGTAAGCTGCCACTCTGAACCTATCGCTCAGCTCATTTTGACCCAAAGCTTTTGCTCATGCTTCCCTTAACATGGACTCTCTTCCTGTTCATATAAGACCTGAGTGTTAGGATTCAAGAGCGCTACCTACTATTGCCCACATTAACATTCCCTTTCTTTGAACTTGTCATTTGTTAATTTCCTCCAATTATTCCATGTTTCCCTATGTTCCAAGGTAATGGAAACTAAAATCTATATTTATATATAGTAAGTAACAGAAAAAGTATTTTTCATTATTCTAATACAATGAATTTTGACCACATAAAGCTTGCTGTGGGCATTACTGTTTGCTGCTGACCTGACAGGTAGGGAAAGGGGACTGATGAAAACAGTTGGGAAATGCTGATAACCCAAAGGTAAGCACCCCTGCTTTAAAAAAATAAAACAAAAATCAAAAAATCATATTCAATTTTCAGAGAACAGATTTGCAGAAAACAGTATCATTAAAAATATATGTTGAACCAAAACAGGTGCAGAACTGTTTCTTCTTTAATCATCAGATGGAGATGCCTGGGTTCTCAGTGAGTTGAGTGTCTGCCTTCAGCTCAGGTTATGATCCCAGGGTCCTGGGATGGAGTCCTGCATTCTCCTTGCTTGGTGGGGAGTCTGCTTCTCCCTCTGCCTGCCTCTCCCTGCTTGTGCTCCCTCTCTCTCTCTAATAAATAAACAAAATCTTAAAAAACTTAAAAAAAAAACAACAACAAAAAAAAGGTGGACAATAGATTTTTTGAAACTTTTGAAACAACAGATTAATTGAAACATACCTTGAGAATTTTGAAAACCTGGTAGATTTTGCAAAACTTCAAATGTCTGTCTATAAAGGCTCTTGGCTAAGATTTCATGTGCAATTGTACAGAGCAGATTATGTCGATTGAGTACATCCAGTCTATCACAAGGCCACAGTGGGGTATTGATGATCCATTCTGACTCTTCCAAAAAGAGAAAGGTACTAATAATTTATACTACAGAAATTACACTTAACAGTATAATCACAACTGTTTTCAAATATGTTAAGCATCAATACTTAAGTATGTGTTCAGAAAAGATAACAATGACTCAAATTCATTAAAAGCAACTTATATAGTGATGATCACCATCCTAAGGAGATATGAACTAATGAGCACTTTGTTATATGTATTTTTTAATTCTTCATTTTTCTAAGTGTACAAATCAGTTATTGATTCTGAAGTTAATGTTTATTTTTGCATGACAATGTTTCGACTATAGTGAATATTTGTTATAATGTAAAATATTATTTGTGTGGGCAAGTTTAACAACTTTACAATAAAGAATACATAATTTAGGGGCCCCTGGGTGGATCATTTGGTTAAGCTTCCAACTCTCTTGATTTCAGCTCAGAATATAATCTCCAGGTCAAGAGATTAAGCCCTGCACTGGGCTCTGCAGTATACTCAGTGTAGAGTTGGCTTGAGATTCTCTCCTTTCCCCCTGCCCCTTTCCCTGCTGGCACACATACTCTCTCTCTCAAATAAATAAAGGGGAACCTGGGTGACACAGTTAAGCGTCATACTCTTGGATTCAGCTCAGCTTGTGATCTTAGGGACATGAGACTGAGCTCTACATCAGGCTCCACAATCAGTGTGGAGCATGCTAACATTTCTCCCTCTGCCCCTTCCCACACTTGAGTGGTCTCTCTCTCTCTCTAAAATAAATAAACCTTTAAAAAATAAAATACATAAATAAGATCTTTAAAAAAAAATCATAATTTAATTAGTTATTTTGGAGAACAGGTTTTCCCACCAGTTTCTTAAATAATTTTTATTATAAAATATTTTGTATGTACACAAGAATATCTAATGTACATAAGTTATAAAAACATAATAAAGTTTTATGTACCTTTCATTCATCTTTAAAAAAAGAATATTACTTATAATTGCTGAGTTCCTTGATTTCTGCCCTGATTTGCATATCAAAAGCAATAGGAGACTGTAATACACAACACTGAGGTGCTAAAATATTAGATATGTCAGTATTTTATCATTTACCTAATTCCCTCAATCATCATATACAAGATACATAAATGAAACATTGTTATATAACAAATCACATTTCCATGTTCTTTTTTAACTGGACTAAATTCAGGAGACATTTTTCCTTTGTGACCTTCCCAGCACAATAAATACAAAAAATATTAAAGAAAGATTTGGCAATTCATGTATACAATGCCAAAATAAAATCTTAATTGTCCAGTATAGCTTTAAAACAGGAGCTTATTGTTAAATTACTAGAGCCCACTTGATTGACCGATTGCTTGACTTGCCTTACAGTATGTGCTACGCAATGTTTTACAAATACTGGTGCTCATTTAAACAGATACTTTCATTACTCCCAAATTTGCTTAAATTTTACTATATCAAGAAATTTAGATGAACTTACTATCTTCTGAAAGACTACCTAAATCATCTGTTGAACATAATTCTCATTTCCTCCCAATAATTCCCCAAAATAAAACCACTAAATCACCATTCCTTATAAGCTGAATTTTATTTTTATCAAATAAGTTCAATTATTTTTTGTTAAACATATATCTGGTAGATATGTCATATTTATAAAAAGTAGACTACTAAGTGGTCTTTTCTCATAACAATTACATTGTTCTTCATTTAGTACTCATTTTTAAATTATTAAGGTAGAATAATGGTCCCTTTTTTGAAAGAATAGATGGTATTTTAGGAGATTCATTTTGAAATCTTAACAAACTGTGTAGCTATCTTAAAGAATCTGAGTAAGTTGGTCATTTTATGTACCAAAATTAACTGAGACTGGTAATTGGGAAGTCATTTGGAAATTAATAGCTTTTAACTAATCCACCCCATTCATAACTCTATCGCTTTTATGAATATTTTATAAGAACTCTTATGAGAGGGTGCCCGGGTGCCTCAGTCAGTTAAGCGTCTGCCTAAGCGTCCAGAGTCTTGGGATCAAGTCCCCATGTCAGACTCCCTGCTCAGTGGGGAGTCTGCTTCTCTGTCCCTCCCCTGGCTGGTGCTTTCTTCCTCTCTCTCTCTTACTAACTCACTCTCTCTCTCTCTAATAAAAAAATAATTTAAAAATCTTTAAAAAAAATGACTCTTATGAGAATTAAATTTTCAAAAACAAAACCAGTTTACTTGTGTAAATACTAGTCTTATGGTAGTAAAAGTTCTCATTGCATTAACCCTGTTTTTCTCTGTTCCACAGTTGGGAATATTTTCCATTTGTCTAAAAAATCTGAGTCAAAGGACAAGCAAATTTTCTATAATATCAATTGTTTATTTACCTTCCAACATATGCATATTCAATCATTACTCATGCAAGATTTTGAATATAGGGCACTAAGAATATAAAGACTATTAAGACAGTCTGCAGAAAATGAATCTCCAGGCTAGTCAGTGAGATTACCAAATTACTACTCTTTACCACAGTGAATAATGCATATACCATAAGGAATATCTAAAGATACCTTCCCCCTTTAATATATACATTTATTATAATCCCAATCAAATTTCCTATAGAACTATAAGAAAAACTGACTCAGTAACTCTGAAATTCATCCAAAAGAATAAACACTTGAGAATGTAAATAATAGTTTTGGAAGAGAAGGTTGCATATTCTAAAACCAACTAAAAAGAGTTTGGTGTGGGCGCCTGGGTGGCTCAGTGGGTTAAGCCGCTGCCTTCGGCTCAGGTCATGATCTCAGGGTCCTGGGATCGAGTCCCACATCGGGTTCTCTGCTCCGCGGGGAGCCTGCTTCCTCCTCTCTCTCTCTCTCTGCCTACCTCTCTGCCTACTTGTGATCTCTCTGTGTCTAATGAATAAATAAAATCTTTAAAAAAATAAAAATAAAAAAAAAATAAAAAGAGTTTGGTGCTGCCACAGAAACAGAAATCCCTGGGAGAGAAAGCTAGTACAGAAATAGACATAAGCAGACACAAGATTCTAATATAAGGTAAAAGTAGCATTTCAAATAAGTGAATAAAGGAAGAGTTGTGACATTTTGGGGAAATAAAATTACATTCCTACCTCATATCAAAATTTAAATCTGGTAATGAAACCAAAATTTTGAAAAACATAGGGTAAATATATAATTTTGAGATCGCTAAGGACTACCTAAAGCATGATAAAAAAAAAAAAATTAGGAGTAATTTAAAAAGCAGAAACAGACCCATAAATACTGAGAATAAACTGTGGTGGACAGGGAATAAACAAAATAGGTCAAGGAGAGTGGGAGATAAAGGCTTCCAGTTATGAAATGAATAAGTCATGGGAATAAAAGATATAGCACAAGGAATATAGCCAATGGTTTTTTTTTTTTATTTCAAGATTTTATTTATTTGACAGAGATACAGCAAGAAAGGGGGAGGGAGAGAGGGTGAAGCAGGCTTCTGGCTGAGCAGGGATCCCAATGTGGGGCTCAGTCCCAGGACCTGGGATCATGACCTGAGCTAAAGGCAGACGTTTAACAACTGAGCCACCCAGGTGCCCCTAGTCAAAGGTATTCTAATAGCACTGTATGGTGATAGATGCTAGCTATGCTTGTAGTGAACATAAACATAATGTATAGGGATGTTGAGTCACTATGTTGTACACTTGAAACTAATGTAATACAGTGTGTCGGGTATACTAAAAAAAGGAATATTAAAAACATTAAAAGTTATAAAAAAAAAATACTAAAAAGATAAAAAGCAGTTTATGTTTAAGTAGAAAAAGGCCAGATGGGCAAAAGAAAAATAAAATGCAAAAATGTCATAAAGTTAAAGGAAAATGAGAAACTAAGAAAAATATTTGCAAATATCCCAACAGATCAAGGACTAATATCTTTAATATTAATTAAGGCTAGTCAGTGAGATTATCAAATAACTATATCATTAATTAATAACAATATTATTAAGAAAGAACTCTCATAATATTAAGGGGCATAACTTACAGTACGGTATTTCCTAAGTGTGATAAATATGCATCACTGATTTAAGTACCTGACTGATTTTTAGTTACATAATTTTAGTAATTTATTTGTGTATTACAAAAATTATAAAAATAAAAAAGCACATTAAGTATAAAAACAGATTAAACTGGTGATTTCATAGGTATTATTGTTCAGGATAAGTCCAGGCTGGTTGATTTACTTTAAATTAATATTCATATTTTGGGGGGCCTGGGTGGCTCATTCGGTTAAGTATTCAACTCTTGATTTTGGGGAGTCGGCTTGAGATTTCGCTCTCTCCTTCTCCCTCTGCGCCCTGCCCCCCGTTCACATGCACTCTCTCTAAAATAAATCTTTAAAAAAATGTTTATTTTTAAAATATAAATGGTCGCTACAGAAAATTAAAGCAAAACAGAAAGTACAAAGAAGAAATTAACAAAAACCTAATCAATCACTGAAAATAACCAGTGGTCACATTTGATGTGGTGGTAATGACCTAAATAGTGGCTATGCTTACATAGGTAGATAGAAGTGAAACTGTTATATGAAAACAGAGACTGAAGAAGATGGCCTGGCCTAACACAACATTGTGCTGAACAGAGCCTTCCACTGATTGAAAATGAAGATGATACAGTTTTATAAATATTAACATTGTTTATATGCTTATATTAGCACTGCAATAACAGTCACTGGTCTAGGTATTCAGGCTAACATGTATGCTAAATGTCCTACTACAAAAAGATTAACACTTCTCTAAACAAACCAAAACACACACACACACACACACACACACACACACACACAAACACACGCACACGCTTTAAACTATTCTAGCCTACAACAACAGAGATGGGCCTTGAGAGCATTATGCTAGGGGAAATAAGAGAAAAAGAAAGACAAATACTGTATGATCTCACTTACATGTGGAATCTTAAAAAAAAAAAAAAAAAAAAACCAAACTCCTAGCGCTGCCTGGGTGACTAAGCTGGTTAAGCATCTGTCTTTGGCTCAGGTCATGATCCCTGAATCCTAGGATCAAGCCTACATCAGGCTCCCTGCTCACTGGGATGTCTGGTTCTCCCTTTCTCTTCCCCTCTGCCCCTCCCCCTTGTGCTTATGCACTTTGTCTCACATAAATAAATAAAATCTTTAAACACACACACACACACACACAATTCCTAGAAAAAGAGATCACATTTGTGGTTATCAGAAGTGGGAGGTAGGGAAATGGATGAAGGTGGTCAAAAGGCACAAAATTCCAATTATAATATTGGGGATGTAATATACAATATGGTGACTATAGTTAACACTGCTCTATGACATACAGAAAAGTTGTTGAGTGTAGATCCTAAGCCTTCTCATCACAAGGGAAAAAGCAACTTTTTTTTTTTTGGTATCTGTATGAAATGATGGATATTAGCTAAACTTGGAGTACTAATCGATTCACAACATATGTGCCATTATGTTATACTCCTTAAACTTACACAGTGGTGTTTATCAATTATATCTCAATAAAACTAGGAAAAAATCTAAAACAAAAACTCCTCTACACATTTCCTCCCTAGGAAGGTGCAAAGATAGTTAAAGGAAGAAAATCTGTAAGTAATGTATAATAAAAATGGTAATACTTAATAGCACTGGTTAACAAACTAAAGGAATGACTTGAGGAAGTGTGGTTTAGGGACACAAGGGAGATGGGAGAAGTCCTCATGTGAGAGAGTTATAGGGTAGTGGTCTTCAAAGTGAGGTCCCCAGACCAGCAACATCAGCAATATCTGAGAATTTGTAAGAAATGCAAATTCTCAGGGCCCATCCCAGACTTAATGAATCAGAAAAATCTGGAAATGGGCCAAGTAATTTGTATTTTAACAATCTTCCAGTGTGTTCTGATGGTCAGTTTTGAGAACCATTGTCTTGGATTTATAAAAACAAGATCAGAATCACCGTCTTCCTCAGGTGGCTGAGTAGGTTAGATCCGGGTCTATTTGTGTAGTTTGTGTTTTGGCTCTAGTTGTAATTTCATGAAGTCCATTTAGAGGAAAGACTAGGGAAGTAACAGTACTGGTATAAGGCTTAAAAATATGGACTTTGCAATCAGACAGACCTAGACTGGAATTCTTGCTTCATACTTATTTGCTGTGTGATCTTCTCTGAACCTCAGTGTCTTTATCTTAGGATACCTTCACCTACCTCACTGGGTTAGTGTTGATTAAATGAGATGACACAAGTAACAAACTTAGCACAATGCTTTGGTATATAGCAAATACTCATGTTATTAGATCAATAATGAAGAGAAAGACTAAAATCTGAAAAGAGACCAAGAACATGAACTAGTAATTCACAAAAAAGGAGTAAGAGTTAAATTTTCTAATAAGTAATGTATGTATAGTACATTAAAGCAGTTAACAGTCATTTCTGGGTAGACTGCATAAGGAATTTCTATCATCAGTTTTTCTTATCTACCTTTTCTTATTTCTTGATAATGAATATGTGTGACTTACATTAAGGCAATAATTTATTTTAAAGTTCAAGGGCAGCTTCTCAAGAAATAGCATAACTTTATAAAATGTATATTCTAAAGAGTTAAGACACTTATTCTTCAGCCTTGAAACAATCATTATATAAATTATGATTTTAAGGCTCTTTTTTTATGCTGGTAAGGGGAGAAGGCAGGAATATGTTGTTCAATTGTCAAGATAGAAGCTACTAGTGCTGCGAAAGAGTTTTAAATGTCAAATTAAAAAGCCAAAATAAGGGGGACCTGGGTGGCTCAGTGGGTTAAAGCCTCTGCTTTCAGTTCAGGTCATGATCCCAGGGTCCTGGGATCGAGCCCCGCATCAGGCTCTCTGCTCACCCACCTCTCTCTGTCTGCCTCTCTGCCTACTTGTGATCTCTGCCTGTCAAATAAATAAATAAAATCTTTAAAAAAAAAAAAGCCAAAATAATAGATTTCTTATCATAAAGTCTACCACTAAAATGTGTAAAATATTCTGCATTTCTCAAACATGACTAATGTATAACTCTTCTACAGAAAGTTTAGTAGGTAATAAGTACATATTTTTTTCAAAAGGAAAAAATATAGAAAAAAATATGTAAAAAGTTAATCTGCCACTTATCCCTGTCCTCCAATCACTCAATTGCTCTTCCCAGAAGCAAGCACTACCATTTGTTTCTGGTGCATCCTTCTACAAATAATTTAAGGGTATAAAAGCAAATACGTATTTATCAATATTACTTATTTTTGTTACTGTGCAACTGTTCTGCACATTCCCTTTTTAACCTGGCAATAGATCCTGCAGATCATTCCAAATGAGTATCTATCTGCCTCATTCTACTCCATCTTATGGCTATCATCCTGATAATCAACTGGTACTCTCTTAATGGACATTTAAGTTATATGAATCCTTTGTTATCACTGTTGATGGTGAAAAATTAAAAAAGATTCTGGATAATTTATAGTACATACGCTTGCATTTGCAGGAGAAATTCCTAGAAATAGAGATGATATGTAAAGGGAAATAAGCATGCCTAAATTTTGACAGATACTTAGCCAATAAACTGCTAAAGACAATGTATATGAATGCCTGTTTCTCTATACTCTCAGGAAAAGTATATCACTAAACTCTTGTTTTGCTAGTCTGACAGTAACTTTAATATGCATTTCATATTACATAATATGTAATATATAATATGTATTTCATAATACGTGAGTATTACTCTCACGTGTTACAAGTGAGATAGAGACCTTTGTATTTCCTTTCTACAGACAGGTCTGTTTATTGCAGAATTCTTTTAAGAACAAAACAATTCTGGGGGAGGGGCAAGATGTGGCAGAATAGAGGACTTCATTTCATCTCCTCCCCCGAATTTAGCTGTATGTCTATTATAAAACCATTCTGAACACACACAAATTCAACCTCAGATGCAAGAATATTTATTTGGATCTCCACAAGCAGAAAAATTACCTCTTTTTGCAAGGTAGGAGGTGCGGAACCTTGAATCTTCTGGGGAAATATCCAAAGATAAGTGGACAGGGGAGGGAGCCTCCAATAAGCCAGACACCAGGAAGTGATATAACACCAGGGCAAAAAAACCAGGACCTTTGGAAATCTATCTAGTGAGAAGCATCCCCTTCTGAAAAGGGTACAGGGAGTGAAGAAGGGCAGGATTCTAGGTATCATTGTAGACTCAAGATTTCCAGAAGACTGAAAGAACGGGGAGCCCGAAGTGATAGAATGCTCAAGCAGTAGAGTGGGGAGACTGGTTACGGTCAGCAAGCCCAGAGGGTACTTTCAGCTCTGGGCACCATAAATGGCTAGCAGAGCCTGGACACAGAAAGACCTCTGCCTGACCACTCTGGAAAGGACTAGAAGGTGTGGGCTGTCTAATATCCTAGGGGAGATATAGAACAGCTTGTGCCCATGATAGGGACAGCTCTCAGGGCAGTGTGGCGACAAAGAGATACCGAGGCAACACTGAGCATGACCTAGGAGCTGTGAAAAATGGTGCACATGCAAGAGCCCATGGCCGCTGGCAAAGTCATAAGGCCCAAAGATGCTGGCAGGTCCCCGTGACTCCCCAGGAGAGGTGCCCTGGGCACAAACTGCATTAATCTGTGGAGTTTGGTACATTCAGAGGTGGAAATAGATTGACCTGGAACATCTGTTAGCAGGTGGGGGTACGACACCACAACACTGGAGCTCTGGGCTTGAGATTCCTTCCTCTAAAGGGAAGTGGAAAGATGCCAAAGAACAAAAGTCCTGCAGCCAACCAGCTCACATTAAGCCCATCCCCCTGAGAAGCTGTGGGGCAATTCCGGACAGGCAAAGACACCTAAGTAGCAGGCTGCTCCCCCAGAAGACAGACTGGAAGAACAGGTTTCAAATAAGCAAAGCTTATTTCTGTCAAATAAATAAATAAAATCTTTTAAAAAAAGGGAAGGGGGAGTAAAACTCTAACGCCCAGGAATAATAATATAGGGAGCTCCAGTTGTTCCTTCACAACTCGCTTATACTGCAGGGTAAACTTTCCATTTCTTTTTTAGTTTCATTTCTTCTTCTTATTTTTTTTAACCCTGTTCCTGTTTCAAGTAGATTATTTCCCAACCTATGTTTTTAAGTCACTTCTTAATTTTATTTTTTTCACATATATTTTATAGACTTATGTCCCACACTAGCCCATTTTTCATTCTATTCAATTTTATCTTAATATATATGTCAGTTCTGATTTCTTTGCAATTTGGGGATATAGTGTCTTCTAATACACAGACCAAAAATCAAGCAGGAACAGGCAGATCACCCTGCTGTGTCTACCCTGAGAGATTATAATCACTCTTCCCACACCCCTCACCCTTTTTTCCCCCTTTTCTTTGTTTCTTTTTTTTTTTTTTTTTTTATTGTTTTGGATCACCTTGGCTCTGGTGGCATATCCGTGGTAGCTTTCGACAACTTCAGATTTTTTTCTAAGGCGCATTTTGTTTATGTAGTGGTTGATATTTTAGATTCTGTACATTCCCTCAACCATCCCTCAACAGAATGACTAGGAGGTGGAACTCCTAACAAAGAAAAGAACCAGAGGGTGCCTGGGTGGCTCAGTGGGTTGAGCCGCTGCCTTCGGCTCAGGTCATGATCTCAGGGTCCTGGGATCGAGTCCCGCATCAGGCTCCCTGCTTGGCGGGGAGCCTGCTTCTTCCTCTCTCTCTCTGCCTGCCTCTCTGCCTACTTGTGATCTCTCTCTGTCAAGTAAATAAATAAAATCTTTAAAAAAAAAAAAAAGAAAAAAGAAAAGAACCAGAAACAATGTCCTCTTCCACAGATCTAATGAACATGGATATAAGCAAGGTGTCAGAGATAGACATCAGGGTAGCAATCATGAATAACTAGGTTTAAGAAAAGCATTAGTGACAATATAGAATCTCTAAGGGCAGAAATGAGATTGAATCAAGCTGAACTTTAAAATGCTATGAACAAGACACATTCTAAACTAAATATTTTAACAGCCAGGGTACATAAGGCAGCAGAACAAATTAGTGATCTAGAAAAAAACTGACAGAAAGAAAAGAAGTTGACGAAGATAGGGATAGGCAGCTAGTAACCCATAAGAACAGAATAATGCCAAGAAACATTCCAATGTCAGAATTATTGTGATCCCTGGGGAGATGGAGAAAGAGAGAGGACTAGAGGGTATATTTGAGCAAATTAGACCTGAGAACTTCTCTAATCTGGGGAAGGAAACAAGCATTTGTGCCCAAGAGGCAGAGAAGATTCCTTCCAAAAATCAATAAAAACAGATCAACACACTGACATATACTACTAGTGAAGCTTGCAAATCTTAGAGCCAAAGCAGCTATCCTGAGAGCAGCCAGGGAGAAAAGATATCTTATGTACAGAGGGAAGAACATCAAAATAACATCAGACCTGTCCACAGAGACCTGGCAAGCCAGAAAAGACTAGCAAGACATATTCAGGATACTAAATGGAAGAACATGCAGCCCAGGATACTTAATCCAGCAAGGATGTTATTCAGAATGGATGGAGAAAGAGCTTACAGTACCAGCAGAAACTGAAAGAATATGTGATCATCAAGCCAGCTCTACAAGAAATATAAAGGGAAATTCTATAAAAGAAGAAAGAAAACCTAAAATTTATAGAGACAATCTATAGAAACGTGGACTTTAAAGGCAATACAATGGCACTAACTTCATATCTTTCAATAGTTATTCTCAACGTGAATGGGCTGAATGCTGCCATTAAAAGCCACAGGGTTTCAGACTGGATAAAAAAGCAAGACTCACCCATATGCTGTCTATAAGAGACTCATTTTGAACCTACAGACACCTCCAGATTGAAAGTGAGAGGATGGAGAATGACTTATCAGGCCAAAAGACCTCAAAAGAAAGCTGAGGTAGCAATTCTCACATCAGACAAATTAAATTTTAAACCAAAAACTATAATAAGAAGTGTAGAGGGACACTGTATCACACTTAAAGGGTCTATCCAACAAGAAAATCTAACAATCGTAAATATCTATGCCCCCAACATGGGAAGAGCCAACTACATGTAACAACTATTAACCAAAATAGGGAATCATAACTGATAATAATATATTAATAGTAAGAGGCTTCAACACTTCACTCAAGGCAATAGATAGAACATCTAACCAGAAGATCAAATAGGAAATAAGAACTTTGAAGGACACAATGGGCCAGATGGACTCCATAGATAAATATGGAATAGTCCATCTTAAAACAACAGAATACTAATTCTTTTTGAGTGCACATGGAACTTTCTCCAGAATAGACCATGTGACTTGGGTCACAAATCAGGTCTCAATCAAGACCAGAAGACTGAGATTATATTTTCAGACCACAATGCATTGAAATTGGAACTCAGCCACAAAGAAAAATTTGGAAGGAATGCAAACACTTGGAGGTTAAAAAGCATCCTACTAAAGAATGAATGGATCAATCACGAAATTAAACAGGAACTTAAACAATTCATGCAAACCAATGAAAATGAAAACACACTGGTTCAGAACCTATGGGATACTGTAAAGGCAGTCCTTAGACACAGCCACCCAAACCTCTCTCAAAAAATTAGAAAAATCCCGGGAAGATTCAAATTAAAACCACATTGAGATATCACCTTACACCAGTTAGAATGGCCAAAATTAACAAAACAGGAAACAACATGTGTTGGAGAGGATGTGGAGAAAGGGGAACCCTCTTCCACTGTTGGTGGGAATGCAAGTTGGTGCAGCCTTTTTGGAGAACAGTGTGGAGATTCCTCAAGAAATTAAAAATAGAACTTCCCTATGATCCTGCAACTGCACTCCTGGGTATTTACCCCAAAGATACAGATGCAATGAAAAGAAGGGCCATCTGTACCCCAATGTTTATAGCAGCAATGGCCACAGTCGCCAAACTATGGAAAGAACCAAGATGCCCTTCAACGGACGAATGGATAAGGAAGATGTGGTCCATATACACTATGGAGTATTATGCCTCCATCAGAAAGGATGAATACCCAACTTTTGTAGCAACATGGACGGGACTGGAAGAGATTATGCTGAGTGAAATAAGTCAAGCAGAGAGAGTCAATTATCATATGGTTTCACTTATTTGTGGAGCATAACAAGTATCATGGAGGACAAGGGGTATTAGAGAGGAGAAGGGAGTTGGGGTAAATTGGAAGGGGAAGTGAATCACGAGAGACTATGGACTCTGAAAAACAATCTGAGGGGTTTGAAGTGGCGGGTGGGTGGGAGGTTGGGGTACCAAGTGGTGGGTATTATAGAGGGCACGGATTGCATGGAGCACTGGGTGTGGTGAAAAAATAATGAATACTGTTTTTCTGAAAATAAATAAATTGAAAAAATTAAAAAAAAAAAAAAAAGAAAAAGAAAAATCCCGGAAGCACAGCTACCTTTATACCTACAGCATCTGGAAAAGAATAGCAAATAAAGCCAAACAAAGCAGAAGAGAAATAATGAAGATTAGAGCAGTAATCAATGAAACAGAAACCAGAAGAACAGAATAGATCAATGGAACTAGAAGCTGATTCTTTGAAAGAATTAATAAGATCGATAAACCTCTGGCCAGACTTATGCAAAAGAAAAGAGAAAGGACCCAAATTAATAAAACCATGAATGAAAGGTGAGAAATCAGGACCAATACCAAGAAAATAGAGACAATTATTGGAACTTGTTACCAGCAGCTATATGCCAACAAACTAGGCAATCTGGAAGAAATGGATGCATTCCTGGATACTTATAAACTACCAAGATTAAAACAGGAAGAAAAAGACTACCTGAACATACTAATAACCAGCAAGGAAATTGAAACAATAATCAAAAACTCCCCAAAAATGAGACTCCAGTGCCAGACAGCTTCCCAGCAGCATTCTACCAAACACTGAAAGAAGAAATAACACCTATTCTACTGAAGCTGTTCCAAAAAATAAAAATGGAAGGAAAATTTACAAACTCGCTCTATAAGACCAGCATTACCCTGATCCCAAAACCACATAAAGACCCAAATGATTCTCTGAATTGATGCAGAAAAGGCATTTAACAAACTACATCATCCTTTTCTGACTAAAACTCTTCAAAATATAGTGATAGAGGGAACATACCTCAGTATCATAAAACCATCTATGAAAAGCCCATAGCAAATATCATTCTCAATGGGGAGAAATTGAGAGCTTTTCCCTTAAGGCCAGGAACACGACAGGGATGCACACTTTAACCACTTCTGTTCAACACAGTACTAGAAGTCCTAGCCTCAGCAATCAGAAAACAGAATGAAAAGGTATTCAAATTGGCAAAGAAGTTAAACTCTCTCTCTTTGCAGATGACATGATGCTTTATGTGGAAAACCTGAAGACTCCACCCCCGAATTATTAGAACTCATATAGCAATTCAGCAACATGGCAGGAAACAAAATCAATGCACAGAAATCAGTGGCATTTCTATAAACTAACAATGTGACTAAAGAAAGAGAAATTAAGGAATCAAATCCACTTACAATAGCACCAAAAACTACAGATACCTAAGAATAAACTGAACCAAAGAGGTAAAGGATCTATCCTCTAGAAACTACAGAAGATTTATGACAGAAATTGAGGAAGACACAAAGAGATGGGAAAATATTCCATGTTAATGGATTGAAGTAATAAACATTGTTAAAATGTCTACCCTGCCCAGAGCAATCCCACTTTCAATGCAATCTCTATCAAAATACCATCAACATTTTTCACGGAGCTGGAACAAACAATCCTAAAATTTGTATGGAACCAGAAAAGACCTGAATTTCCAGGGGATTGTTGAAAAAGAAAACCAAAGCTGGGGGCACCACAATGCCTGACTTCAAGTTACATTACACAGCTGTGATCACCAGAACAACATGGTATTGGCACAAAAACAGACACATAGAGCAATGGAACAGAAGAGAGACCCCAGAAATGTACCTTCAAACTCTATGGTTAACTAATCTTCAACAAAGCAGGGAAGAATATCCAATAGAAAAAAAGTCTCTTTAACAAATGGTGCTGGGAAAATTGGACAGTCACATGCAGAAGAATGAAACTCGACCATTCTCTTATACCATACACAAAGATAAACTCAAAATGGATGAAAGGCCTTATTGTGGGACAGGAATCCATCAAAATCCTAGAGGAGAACATAGGCAGTAACCTCTTCAACATTGGCCACAGCAACTTCTTTCATGACATGCCTCTAAATGCAAGGGAAACAAAAGTAAGCATGAACTCTGGGATTTCATTAAGATAAAATCTTCTGCACAGCAAAGGAAATAGGTAGCAATACTAAGAGGCAACACATGGAATGGGAGAAGATATGTGCAAATAACATTACGGATAAAGGGCTGGTATCCAATGTCTATAAAGTACTTCTCAAACGCAACACCCAAAAAAGAAAGAATCCAGTCAAGAAATGAGCAAAAGACATGAACAGACACTTCTCCAAGGACATACAAATGGCTAACAGACACATGATAAAATGTTCAACATCACTAGCCATCATGGAAATACAAATCAAAACCACAATGAGATGGCACGTGACACCATTAAATGGCATAAATTAACAAGACAGGAAACAACAAGGTTGGCGAGGATGTGAAGGTTGGTGGGAATGGAAGCTGGTATAGCACTCTGGAAAACAGTATAGAAGTTCCTCAAGAAGTTAAAAATAGAGTTACCCTATGACCCAGCAAATGTACTAGGTATTTACCCCAAAGATACAGATGTAGTGAAAAGAAGGGGCACATGCACTCCAATGTTCATAGCAGCAATGTCCACAATAACCAAACTGTGGAGGGAGCCAAGTTTGATTAATGGATAAAGATGTGGTTCATATATACATGGATTATTACTTAGTCATCAGAAAAATGAATACCTACCATTTTCACTGACATGGGTGGAACCAGACGGTATTATATTAAGTGAGATAATTCAATCAGAGAAAGACAATTATCATATGGTTTCACTCATATGTGAAACATAAGGAATAGTATGGAGGACCACAGGGGAAGGGAGGAAAACTGCAAAGAAATCAGAGAGGGAGACAAGCCATGAGAGACTCTGGAATCTGGGAATCAAACTGAGGGTTACAGAAGGGAAGGGAGTAGGGAAATGGAGTAACCAGGTGATGGGTATTAAAGAGGGCATGTGTGGTGTTGAGCACTGGATGTTATATGCAACTGATGAATCACTGAACACTCATCAAAAAGTAATGATGTATTATATGTTGGTTAACTAAACATAATTTTAAAAATAATTTAAAAAGAAAACAAACAAACAAACAAAAACAAAACAAACCTGATTTTGAAGCACCAAAGAAGAAAAAATAATAAAACAACTCTGGGAAGAAGTCAGCATACTTCTGTGGGTCCTTCTTTGGAAGAAGTAAATTTGTATTTATGGGGGTGCCTGGGTGGCTCAGTGGGTTAAAGCCTCTGCCTTCAGCTCAGGTCATGATCCCAGGGTCCTGGGATCAAGCCCCACATAGGGGTCTCTGCTCAGTGGGAAGTCTGCCTCTCCTCTCCCTCTGCCTGCTACTCTCCCTGCTTGTGCCCTCTCTTTTTCTGTCTGACAAATAAAATACATTTTTAAAAGTGACTTTCAATTGAAATGGTTCCTGAAAAAGGGAATCCTGTGTTTTTAACTTATACAAATTTTTAAAGATAACAGTGAAATTGTAAAAATCTATCATCTCCATAGACCATCCCAAAACCTCTCACAAACTCCTTTAGGCTCTAGTTTGAGAAAGAATAGTTTTGCCAGAAATTTTAGGCTGAAGTTTCCTGTCACAAGGTGCAATAAGCTCATTTTTACCAACTATTTCAATCTTTCCATCCTGCCACATCTTTCCTTTCTAACAAAGAAAGCTTGGCTTATATTTTGCTAATCTCTATTTTTATATTTTGGTTACTCTTCCCCACTTAGCAAACTTCACTGGCTATGTTTGTTAAGTTAAAGAAAAACTTTTCCAACAAATTTTTGATCCTGAAGTACACTCAAAACCTCTGCATTCCATAAACTCTCATCCCTGAGCAAAGACAAAGTACTATATATATTTAATGATTAACATATAAATAATATGGAGAGACAAGATGGCGGGGAAGTAGGAGGAGGTGCCCTTTCAATCTGTACCCTAAAGTGAGCTGATTACCTTCCAAAGAACTCCGATCACCCATGAAATCAGCCTGAGTTCAGAATTATACACGTCTGGATCTCTACTGGAGCAGAAGACGCCAGTGGGCGATAAAGTGGAGTGGGAAAGTCAGACTGATATCGGAAGATAAACAAAAGGGGGAGAGAGCCACCAGAGGCGACCCATTGGAAACTAATAACCCAATACGAAAGTGCCCTGCGTTTGGGGACCAGCATTAACTCAGGAGTCTGGTAGAAAGCACTCAAAAAGAGCACAGGATCACCGCGGGGGGGCGGGGGGGAATTGCGGGTCTGGGCTTAAGTCCCCAGACCCAGGACAGCCACCCCTGGCGCAGAGCCAGAGAGAGTGCGGCGGAGAAACCAGGTCTTGGTCCCGGAACCACCAGCACGCCTGAGATCATGTGGCACCCGGCTCCTGTGAGGGGCTGGGAGCCTCGCCAGCCAACAGAAGCACAGCCTTTTTGCAGTCCCCATGCGAGTGCCCTGCCAGGCCATCAGAGTCCAAGTCGTGCCCCACACCCTCCCCTGAGAGAGGTGCACACAGGTGCCAGCCCGGTGCTCTCAGACCCCGAAAGACCAGGCACTCCCAGCCCAGGCCAGCGGGAAAATCTCAGTGTGCGATCACTGCTTGGAACTTCTCTGCCAGTCTGGAGCTGCCCAGACAGCCACCGCTGCTGTGGTTTTGGGTACAAGCAAAAAATCCTGAGTTCCCAGGGACCACAACTGGGAACCTGCTCTGCCAGCAGCCAAGGGGGGATTTATTTGGGCTCTGCAGCCAGACTGAGGCTTCTCTCTGACAGGGAAGTCAGGGTGCAGTTTGCTTTCCTCTAAAACTACAAAAACCATCAAAAGCGGTCAAGGCGAGAGAGAAAAACAAAAATGAACAAATATAAAAACGTCCAGAGAACAAAAGCCTGAAGAAAACAGTTTCCTCAGAGCCTACCCCCTTGAGGGGGGAGGAAGGACTTAACTCTGAGAACATCATTTACTGAAAACCCACATGGCAGGCCCCTCCCCCAGAAAACCAACCAGGAAAGGAAAAAAAAAAAAAAAAAAAGACGACAAGAGAACAACCACCACTACTTCATAGGACAATTTTTATTATTAATTCGTTCCCACCATTCTGGCTCCTTTTTTTTTATATATAGATAATTTTTTTAATATTATATAGATAATTTTTTAACCTATTTACCATCACAGTGAGATGTCCCGTACATCAAATTCCATAATAACCTTCTAACCTGAACTTTTTGATACATACACCTGTGTTTTCCTTTTGCATTTCTATTTTTTTAATTTCTTTTATTTTAAATTTTAGTTTAGTTTAGTCTAGTTTATTCCTTTTTTAAATTTTTATTTTCTAATATTCATATAGAGTTAAACTTCAAGGTAATCCCCTTTCCCCAATCAATGCCACCCCTATAGATAAACCAATTCCTTTTTTTTTTTTTAAGATTTTATTTATTTACTTGAGAAAGAGACAGTGAGAGAGAGCATGAACAAGGAGAAGGTCAGAGAGAGAAGCAGACTCCCCATGGAGCTGGGAGCCCGATGCGGGACTCGATCCCGGGACTCCAGGATCATGACCTGAGCCGAAGGCAGTCGTCCAACCAACTGAGCCACCCAGGCGTCCCTGATAAACCAATTCCTAATCCCCCTTTATCTTAGGAAAGTTGAGTCCTTTAACAAAGATATCAAGACACATCCAGGAAGAATCAAAACAACCTTCCTCACCCACACTGAGAATTTACAACCACTCTCCTTTTTCCTCCACCAGTATTTCTGTGTTTTTGTGTTTGCCCCGATAGTATATAAGTATTACAGGGTCCTTTTTGACGAGGTTCTTCTTTTATTTGAATATATAAATATAATTATATATATATATATATATAATTTTTTTTCTCTTGTCATATACTTTTATCAGTCTTTTTGTTTATTTGTTTTTGTTTGTATACTTCATAAATCTTACCTTGGGACCCATTTGGGCTGAACCTTCTCTTTTATCTCACCTTTCGTTCCTGTCTCTATCCCTCTCTCTTTTTTCTTTTTTTTTTTTTAAGATTTTATTTATTTATTTGATAGAGATCCCAAGTAGGCAGAGAGGCAGGCAGAGAGAGAGAGAGGAGGAAGCAAGCTCTCACTGAGCAGAGAGCCCAATGCGGGGCTCGCTCCCACGACCCCGAGATCATGACCTGCACCGAAAGCAGAGGCTTAACCCTCTGAGCCACCCAGGTAGGCCCCCTCTTTTTTCTTTTCCTTTTCTTTTTCCTCTCATTTGGGTGGGGAACCCTGATTGCTCAGAAGCGTTCCAGGGTGCACCTTGACTGCACCATAGTCAATACATCCAGCTACACCCGTTCAGCCATCTCTCACCAAAATGACTAGGAGGAGGAATGCCCAACAGAAGAAAAATACAGAGGATGGAACTTCTGCAACAGAGCTAACGGCTATGGACATAAACAATATGTCGGAAAGAGAATTCAGGCTAACAATTATCCAAGCAATAGCTAGGTTGGAGAAAGTCATGGGTGACCAAATGGAATTGAAGGGCTGAACTGAAAACGACCAGAGATCATGTTTTCAATAAAGAGCTGAAAGCTACCAGGGATGAGCTTCACAATGCTCTCAATGAGTTCCAATCTAATCTAAATTCTCTCAATGCTAGAGTAACTGAGACAGAAGATAGAATTAGTGATCTGGAGAACAAACAGATAGAGAAAAAAGATCAGGAGGAAGCCTGGAACAAACAGCTTAGAAGCCACGAAAACAGAATCAGGGAAATAAATGATGCCATGAAACGTTCCAATGTCAGAATTATTGGAATCCCTGAAGGGGAGGAGAAAGAAAGAAGTCTAGAAGATATAGTGGAACAAGTTCTTCATGAAAATTTTCTGAATCTCATGAATGGAACCAGCGTTCATGTACTAGAGGCCGAAAGGTTTCCCCCCAAGATTACAGATTCTCGAAAGTCCTCGAGACACCTAATAGTAAGAATGAAGAATTATAATTGCAGGCAGAACCTCTTGAAAGCAGCTAGGACAAAGAAGATCCTTACGTACAGAGGAAAGCCCATCAGAATAACGTCAGACCTGTCCACAGAGACCTGGCAAGCCAGAAAGGGCTGGCAAGACATATTCAGAGCACTAAATGAGAAGAACATGCAGCTAAGAATACTTTATCCAGCAAGACTGCCATTCAAAATGGATGGAGAGATAAAGAGTTTCCAAGACCGGCAAGGCTTAAAAGACTATGTAACCACCAAGCTGACACTGCAGGAAATATTAAGGGGGGGTTCTATAAAAGAGGAAAAAGCCCAAGAATAGCATTGAACAGAAATATAGAGACAATTTACAGAAAGAAAGACTTCAAAGTTAACACGATGTCAATAAAAACATATCTATCAATAATCACCCTCAATGTGAATGGCCTAAATGCGCCCATAAAACGGCACAGGGCTGCAGACTGGATAAAACGACAGGACCCATCCATATGTTGTCTACAAGAGACCCATTTTGAACCTAAAGATACACCCAGACTGAAAGTGAAGGGATGGAGAAGCATCTTTCATGACAATGGGCCTCAAAAGAAGGCTGCAGTAGTGATTTTCATATCAGACAAATTAGATTTTAAACTAAAGACTGTAGTCAGAGATACAGAAGGACACTACATCATTCTTAAAGGGACTCTCCACCAAGATGATCTAACAATTGTAAATATCTATGCCCCCAATATGGGAGCAGCCAATTACATAAGAAAACTGTTAATCAAGATAAAGAGTCATATTGATATGAATAAACTAATCGTAGGAGATCTTAACATGCCTCTCTCAGAAATAGACAGACCATTGAAGCAGAAAATCAATAAAGAAAGAAGAGCATTGAATGACACATTGGACCAGATGGACCTCATAGATATATACAGAACATTCCACCCTAAAACAACAGAATACTCATTCTTCTCAAGTGTACATGGAACCTTCTCCAGAATAGACCACATACTGGGTCACAAATCAGGACTCAACCGATATCAAAAGACTAAGATTATTCCCTGCACATTCTCAGATCACAATGCTTTGAAACTGGAGCTCAATCACAAGGAAAAGTTCCGAAGGAACTCAAACACCTGGAAGCTAAAGACCACCTTGCTTAAGAATGCTTGGATCAACCAGGAGCTCAAAGAACTGAAACAATTCATGGAAACCAATGAGAATGAAGACACTTCGGTCCAAAACCTATGGGATACAGTAAAGGAGGTCCTAAGGGGGAAATACATAGCCATCCAAGCATCCCTCAAGAAAACTGAAAAATCCAGAACACACCAGCTGTCTCTACACCTTAAAGAACTGGAGAATCAACAACAAATCAAACCAAGTCCACACATAAGAAGGGAAATAATCGGGACGCCTGGGTGGCTCAGTTGGTTAAGCAGCTGCCTTTGGCTCAGGTCATGATCCCAGCGTCCTGGGATTAAGTCCCACATCGAGCTCCTTGCTCAGCAGGGAGCCTGCTTCTCCCTCTGCCTCTGCCTGCCATTCTGTCTCCCTGTGCTTGCTCTCTCCCCCTCTCCCTCTCTGATAAATAAATAAAATCTTTTAAAAAAAAAAAAGAAGGGATATAATCAAGATTAGAATGCTGAGATCAATGAGGTAGAAACCAAAGATACAGTAGAACGGACCAATGAAACTAGAAGCTGGTTTTTTGAAAGATCAACAAGATCGATAAACCACTGGCCACACTAATCCAAAAGAAATGAGAGAAAGATCAAATTCATAAAATTATGAATGAAAAGGGGGAGATCACAACGAACACCAAGGAAGTAAAAACAATCATCAGAAGTTATTATCAATAGTTATATGCCAATAAGCATAGCAACCTAGATGAAATGGATGCATTCCTGAAAAACTATAAACTCCCAAAATTGAACCAGGAAGAAACTGACAACCTGAATAGACCAATATCTAGTAACGAGATTGAAGCAGTGATCAAAAACCTCCCAAAAAACGAGTCCAGGACCTGATGGATTCCCTGGGGAATTCTACCAAACTTTCAAAGAAGAAATAACACCTATTCTTCTGAAGCAGTTTCAAAAAATTGAAGCAAAGGAAAACTACCAGACTCTTTCTATGAAGCCAGCATTACCCTGCTCCCCAAACCAGGCAAAGACCCTACCAAAAAGGAGAATTTCAGACCAATATCACTGATGAATATGGATGCTAAGATTCTCAACAAGATCCTAGCCAACAGGATCCAACAGCACATTAAAAAGATTATCCACCATGATCAGGTGGGATTCATCCCTTGACTACAAGGATGGTTCAACATTCGCAAATCAATCAATGTGATCAGACAAATCAATAAGAGAAGAGAGAAGAACCACATGGTTCTCTCAATTGATGCAGAAAAAGCATTTGACAAAATCCAGCATCCGCTCCTGATTAAAATGCTTCAAAGTATAGGGATAGAGGGATCATTCCTGAACTTCATCAAATCTATCTATGAAAGACCCACAGCAAATATCATCCTCAATGGGAAAAAGCTTGCAGTCTTCCCGTTGAGATCAGGAACACAACAAGGATGCCCACTCTCACCACTCTTGTTCAACATAGTATTAGAAGTCCTAGCAACAGCGATCAGACAACAAAGAGAAATAAAAGATATCTAAATTGGTAATGAAGAAATCAAAATCTCTCTTTGCAGATGAAATGATTCTTTATATGGAAAACCCAAGAGACTCCACCCCCAAACTCTAGAACTCATACAGCAATTCAGCAACGCGACAGGATAGAAAGTCAATGTACAAAATCAGTGGCTTTCTTATACACTAATAATGAAAATAAAGAAAGGTAAATTAGAGAATCGATTCCATTTACTATAGCACCAAGAACCATAAGATACCTGGAAATCAACCTAACCAAAGAGGTAAAGGATCTGTACTCGAGGAACTACGGAACACTCATGAAAGAAACTGAAGAAGACACAAAAAGATGGAAGACCATTCCATGCTCTTGGGTTGGAAGAATAAACACTGTTAAAATGTCTATACTGCCTAGAGCAATCTATACTTTTAATGCTATTCCAATCAAAATTCTACCGGTATTCTTCAAAGAGCTGGAGCAAATAATCCTAAAATTTGTATGGAATCAGAAGAGACCCCGAATCACTAAGGAAATGTTGAAAAACAAAAATAAAATGGGGGGCATCACATTACCTGATTTCAAGCTTTACTACAAAGCTGTGATCACCAAGACAGCATGGTACTAGCATAAAAACAGACACATAGACCAGTGGAACAGAGTAGAGAGTCCAGATATGGACCCTCAACTCTATGGTCAAAGAATCCTCGACAAAACAGGAAAAAATATACAGTGGAAAAAAGACAGTCTCTTCAATAAATGGTGCTGGGAAAACTGGGCAGCTATAAGTAGAAGAATGAAACTCAACCATTCTCTTACACCGTACACAAAGATAAACTCAAAATGGATAAAAGACCTCAATGTGAGACAGGAATCCATCAGAATCCTAGAGGAGAAAATAGGCAGTAATCTCTTCGATATCAGCCACAGCACCTTCTTTCAAGATATGTCTCCAAAGGCAAAGGAAACAAAAGCGAAAATAAACTTTTGGGACTTCATCAAAATCAAAAGCTTCTGCACATCAAAGGAAACAGTCAAGAAAACAAAGAGGCAACCCATGGAATGGGAGAAGATATTTGCAAATGACAGTACAGACAAAAGGTTGATATCCAGGATCTATAAAGAACTCCTCAAAGTCAACACACACAAAACAGACAATCATATCAAAAAATGGGTGGAAGATATAAACAGACACTTCTCCAATGAAGACATACAAATGGCTATAAGACACATGAAAAAATGTTCATCATCACTAGCCATCAGGGACATTCAAATTAAAACCACATTGAGATACCACCTTTTACCAGTTAGAATGGCCAAAATTAGCAAGACAGGAAACAACATGTGTTGGAGGGGATGTGGAGAAAGGGGAACCCTCTTCAACTGTTGGTGAGAATGCAAGTTGGTGCAGCCTCTTTGAAGAACAGTGTGGAGATTCCTCAAGAAATTAAAAATAGAACTTCCCCATGACCCTGCAATTGCACTCCTGGGTATTTACCCCAAAGATACAGATGTAGTGAAAAGAAGGGCCTTCTGTACCCCAATGTTTATAGCAGCAATGGCCACGGTCGCCAAACTGTGGAAAGAACCAAGATGCCCTTCAACGGACGAATGGATAAGGAAGATGTGGTCCATATACACTATGGAGTATTATGCCTTCATCAGAAAGGACGAATACCTTTTGTAGCAACATGGACGGGACTGGAAGAGATTATGCTGAGTGAAATAAGTCAAGCAGAGAGAGTCAATTATCATATGGTTTCACTTATTTGTGGAGCATAACAAATAGCATGGAGGACATGGGGAGATAGAGAGGAGAAGGGAGTTGGGGGAAATTGGAAGGGGAGATGAACCATGAGAGACTATGGACTCTGAAAAACAATCTGAGGGTTTTGAAGGGGTACGGGGTGGGAGGTCAGGGTTCCAGGTGGTGGGTATTATAGAGGGCACGGATTGCATGGAGCACTGGGTGTGGTGCAAAAATAATGAATAGTATTATACTGAAAATAAAAAATAAATTTTAAAAAACATATAAATAATATGTTAATTACATATTCATAAATGTTATTTGAATATGAATGTATTAATTACATATTCATTATATGTGTGCTGGTATGTGTTTCTATGTTAGTGTAAACGTTATCTATTTGCTTTACTTGTGTATATATTCCATCTTCTCACCTAAATCCAGAGATTCTTGAGGTTTCTCCATTGTTATCCCATTTTAACAAAAAAAGTCTTCCTGATGGTTTAAGTAGCCAGAGCTACCATTAGAAAGCATGCTATGTTACCAGTGTGCTCTCTAAATTTTTATTTACCTCATAGCAAACTAATCTTAAGTATTTCTACTGGCTTAATTTCATTGTAATTTCTGTTAGATGGGTTGACTTACTAGGAAAATGAGCTTTACTTGTCTTGGTTTGAACTTATGTTTGCCTATATGTACAAAGATAAGAGTTATGCAGATTACAATAGGGAATTGCCTATCTTAGATAGCATCTGAAGCCTGGGCTCTGAAGCTGGACTGTCCAGGTTTGAATTCAGCCTCCACTTCTTACTTCTTACTTCATTCTGGGCAAGTTGCTTGATGTCTCTGACATTTTTTATTTAAAAAA
This sequence comes from Mustela erminea, assembly GCF_009829155.1. Lineage (NCBI taxonomy): Eukaryota > Metazoa > Chordata > Mammalia > Carnivora > Mustelidae > Mustela > Mustela erminea. The sequence continues at coordinate 69,235,524 of NC_045614.1, read as the reverse complement.
AAGGTGGGGGGGGAGTGGTACTAATTCTAAACTCATAGGGTTTCTATGAAAATGAACTGAGATAATCCAGGTAAAGCATTTTTGTATGGTTTCTAGGCCAAAGTAAGAACTAGCTTTTCAATAGAAGGTCAATATAATTTTTTCTTTAAAGTAAGGTTAACTTTCAGGCGCCTGGGTTGCTCAGACTGTTAAGCATCTGCCTTCAGCTCAGGTAGTGAACCCAGGGTCCTGGGATGGAGCCCTGCATCTGGCTCCCTGCTCAGAAGGGAGCCTCCTTCCCCCTGTCCCCATGGCCCCCGCCCCAGCTCGTGCTTTCCCTTGTCTCTCAAAAAAAAAAAAAAAAAAAAAAGTAAGGTTAACTTTCTCCTTCCATTTTACACAACTACCTTTCCTACCTACATGATCACTAAGGTTTACTAGGCCAAATTACCACCCACAATTCAACATCAATTTAAGGTAATTACATACACAAGAATTTATAACAACAAATTATGTTATGCTTGCATATATCATAACTTACCCCTCAATACCCAAATGGCACCATCTAGGCTTCCACTTTTTAGAAAAATTTCTGCTGCAATATTCACAATTTGACATCTTGGTGCTAGCTTCTCAGGCCCTGTAAGTCCTTTTAAACTTGTGAAATGTATTTTTAATTCATATAATTTATCTAAGACTTTCCTTCCCTAGAGTAAAAATAAAGAATATTGAGTATTACTCATTTAGAGTATCACAGAAATATAACATCAGTAGTTATACAGAAGTCAATTACCCAATTTGAATTATCCTTCTAGACAGATGGTTCTCAAAAGACTCTTCCCTTAACGCCCTCCTGCTTTGCAACAGAGACAGATAAGGGAAGGGGAGGAAGCAAGGCTTTGCCTCATATTAATCCTCACCCTGCTAACACCCCTTTCCAAGCGTTTTTATACTTGTGCTTCCCCTAAAGATTTCATTTGGAGAAAGGATTTCTTGCCCTAAAGTGGAAAACTAGTAACTATACATTTTTGTTCTTCTGTGGATCACCCTAAGAGCCAAGAGGGAGAGAAAGAGAAAAATCAAGGTAATGTCTTATAAAATTTACATAAAGAATGATAGTAGGGAAAAGAAAAGAATAAAACTGCTGGCTGAAAATTGTTTTTTATTCAACAGACTAATTATTTCACATAGTCTACATAAAGATTATATCTCATTTGGACATCAGAAATTAGATATACAGTATTTTTTTATATAAGAGGTCAGCAAACTTTTCCTATAATTAGCCAGATAGTAAACACCTAGGCTCTGCAGGTCACATTTGGTCAGATTCACATTCTTTTTGGTTGTTGCTGTTTTAATTTTCTAATGCCTTAAAAATGTAAAAAACATTCTTAGCTCTTGAGATATACAAAAACAGGCTGTGGGTCAGATTGGGCTCTTAGTTTGTGGATCCTGGTTTTATATTATATTCTATCCTATTTGAGTTAGATCCATATTGTGATGTTAAGGTACTTTTAAGTTGATTATAGAAATGAATACATTTTTAAGGAAATAGCTCTAGCTTAATTTCAATGGTTTTACTTTTGTGTTCAAAAGGAATAGGTTTCACTAAAAAAATTCATACTAAGTAAAATAAATAAAATATTCATTCCAAATAAGATACTGAAAATTTTAAATTACAATACAGGCACAAACTCACCAGACTCTTAAGAAATAATCACAATGAACAAAATTAAAATACACTCTAAAATTTCAACAAAATCAATCTTTGTCAAAAATACTGTGTTATGTAGTCCTCAATGTCCCAAGCATTAAATATCTAAGAAATTAATGCTACGATGAAACTTAAGCTAGACTATGAGACTAGGGACAAGCTATATTCTGTCCATTGCAGGCCTACCACCACATAGTGAATGCTAACCTTCTGAAGACCTTAAAGACTGGAGACCTTATGTACAAGGATTCTGTTGTTGTTGTTGTTGTTGTTTTTAATTTTAAAAAATCAATGAATTTGTATGTGTATGAGTGGCCATGTACTTATATGTTATTGAACATATTTCTTTATGAAATAACCTTATTTTATAAGAAGAAGCAGCAAAAGATACATTATAATAGCCGATTCAGTACTGACCACATTCTCAACTGCTCCATTCATCCCTCAGAAATTCCTTCCTATTTTAGATTTTTCCTGTCCTCTACTTTATTTCACTTTGTTGAATCTACAACCACCTGTCACCTCAGAGAAATCTAAAGAATGGTAGTTCAGTATGGTCCAGAATAACAGACCACTTCTAAGGTGAGCTAAACTTCAAAGGTAGATATCAAGATATATGGTCTAAGTGTTCCAGGAGCTGATTTTTAAGGAGTTCTGTTAATTGTGAGTTCCCTGAGTTCATCTTTAAAAAGGTGTCTGGAACTTATGCAAAATTATAATGTTATAAATCCTTAAGAGGAAGCAAAACTCTGTACTGAAAGTTGCTTCAAATAAATATGATACTTAGCATACTTCTGATACTTATTCAGGGTAACTGGTCTCATGCTACTGCCTTTCCACATTTGCCTAATATACTAATAGTCTGGGACTCATTTTGCCACTTATAACAATAATTAGGAAATTTCTAATTTGCAGGGTTAACTATATTGTTAGAAAAATTTTAAATTAATACACTCTGTACCAACCCCAAACAAAATTTAATGACATACCTTGGACCACTGCAACAGCTTGTGATAGTAGTACATAGCACTGATTCCAATTCTTCCCAACAAAGTTTTATCTACTTCACTATTTTGCGGATCTTTGCTAACTGAAACACAAAGTAGGCATGTCAAAAAAAAGTGAAAAAGTCACTTAAAATTACAGCAAAGACTAATTGATAAGAAATTATTGACACTAGAAGAAAGACCAGGTGTTGGTAAACCACAGCCTATAGGACAAATCAGGCCTATGGTCTGTTTTAGTATAGCTTGTGAGCTACGAATGGTTCCCCTATTTTTAAAGGGTTGCTTGAAAGGAAAAGAAAACTATGTGATTATGTGATCACATCTGATAGCATGAAGCCTAAAATATTTACTACTGGCCCTTTGCAGAAAAGGTTTGCTGACCTCTGATTAAAAAAATACAGCAGTGAAGAGCTCATACAAAAAAAAAAAAAAAAAAAGTCTCAGAAACACATGAATTTTATTGACTTATACTAGTGAAGGTAGTAACGACTTTAATGATTCAAAAATTCAAGTGTTCCAGTACAATTTGCTAGCAATAGTTTTACCAATCTGAATGAAAAGACAGATAAGAAAATGAAACATGAGGTGTTAAAACAATTCTTGACCTTATATCATTATAATCTAACTTCATAATAAAAAGATGAAAGATTTATAAAAGAGAAGGAAAAGTATCTGAAATCTGCAATATCAAATTATCCCCAACATGGAAAATGGTAAGAGCTTTACATTCCTGTTAAAACACTGCACCATCCTAATACACACAATACTTAAACCCAAAGAGTGACATTTTACCTGTTTCAGCAAATTCACAAAATGGAACACCTGGTCTCTCTTCTTTACAGTCTTTTGTTAATGTTTCAGCAATATAAGCACAAAATCTCTGGAAATCTGCAAAGTTTTCACAGCCCATTTTTATGTTAATGTATAAATTTCCCAGTTTGATCCAGTCACCTTTTTCTTTACAATGCTATCAGAATTATTAGAAACAAAACAAGAAAAAAGAAAGAAAGCTGTCATTTATAAAAACGTATTATGGAATAGACACATGTAGGCATTAGATATATAGAAATTAATAACAATCTCTGTAGATCTCAAAAACTTACTGACAGTGTTACACCACCAATAACTTGCTATTGTGCAATTTGGGTTTCTGACTATGGCATAGTCTCTGTAAGTTCCAGATTGCATTGTATGTCTCTTTTAATAACCTTTTCATAATGTACTTAATGATGTCACCCCAAAACCTGAACTAGACAATGGAGATAAGTTTTATGGAAAACAGATGATAAGCTATATAGTTTGAGCTGTCTCTGGAGAAATACATTATTTTACTACTTTTAGAGATTGCATTTTGCTATTATTTGGCCCCATTAATAATTTGGGGCCCAAATATCATTTTGGGCACTACATTTTTTGTATGAAAGGGACTACAAAGTAAATTTCAGTAAACTTAACATCTTCTCATTATTTTCTATTATAAACAAGAAATACTTTTCCACACCAACATAAGATTACTTCAAAGATACAAATACTAATTAAGACTAGACCAACAATTCCTAGAGGAGTATAAAAACGATCTTAAACTAAACAGTAAAATCATCTTGAAAGTTCTCTATTTCTTATACCCCAAATGCCTGGAGAGGGCACACTGACCTTGGCTTTCCACTATCATTTCACATACTGCAGCCATCTGTGGATTATGGTAAGAAAGCCAACTTTCTTGTGCACCAAGTCTGTCTGGCGACAAGAATTAAAGGCTAATAAGCCTTAGATTACTATACCTTAATATGTTAATTTTGAAACTGAACAATTATTTTTAGAATAGTCCATAACTCTAGAAATTGTCTGCATTTCAAAGTGTTAAAAAGATATTAGACTTCTTGCCCTTGAGAATTTTCTCTGTCTAACAAGAGGGTTTAAAAAAACGTTTCCCTCTATTCAAAGTTTCTTTATTACTGGTTTTCAGAGATCCCAGCAATTTATTTTAAAAAAATAAGTGTCATACCTCTATTTCATTCAAGGCTGAATCTAAATCACATTTCCAGTTCTTTTTAAATTGCCTCATCTGCAACCTTTAACAATAGAAAAGGGTTAATTATGTTTATCCTCCAAAAGTCACTACTGCCCCTAATTCACTTGTTCTATAGTTTATATCTAAGAGACTAGAAAAGAAGGAATGTAGTAAAAATTCTTAAGAGCTAAAGAAAATAGCAAATGCATAGATATCTACTTCACACTATTTCTCCCCAAACCATAGGCAACAAGAAGGAAAAAGCAAGTTCCACATGAAACCGTACTTTCAGCCTATAAGGTAACTTTAAGACAGAGAATGCCAAAGCTTCAAAATGATTATGGATAAAAAGAGAAAAAAATCATTAAAGCCAGTATTTGATCTTTCCTACTCCCACTCTACCTTTGCTGACCCAACAAAGATTTGTGATAAGCAGAAATAGACCAAAATAAAAACAATGCAAAAAATATCTGTGGAAAACTGAACAGGAAGGACTTAACATTGATTAAAAATGTTAATTTTTAATTAAAATTTTTGATTAAATTTTAATTTTTTTTTTTAAAGATTTTATTTATTTATTTGACAGAGAGAAATCACAAGTACACTGAGAGGCAGGCAGAGAGAGAGAGAGAGAAGGAAGCAGGCTCCCCCCTGAGCAGAGAGCCCGACGCGGGACTCGATCCCAGGACCCTGAGATTATGACCTGAGCCGAAGGCAGCGGCTTAACCCACTGAGCCACCCAGGCGCCCAAATTTTAATTTTTGATTAAAATATTTGATTGAAAATTTTTGATTAAAAATATACTACCACAGCGACTAAGTCCACAGTAAGGTTGAAAATGCTAAAAAAAAAAAAATATCTGAGTAAATTAGAACACAAACCACATAAAATGAACTTAGAAGTTTGTGATTTAAAGAACACAATCTATAAAATGCATAGCTTCTGGGAAAGGGAAAAAAAAAAAGACAAAAATTTAAAAAGTAGCATCATTTGGCAACTGAAAACAGAAAAAGAAGAAAAAGGAGAAAGAAGACTGTACCATTAAACTAAGAGTTCTATATAGCTGCCAACTCTGGGGTCAATTTTGATTATTTAGTCCCAATGCTCAATAAATTATTCCAGAGCATTAAAAAGGAAGGACAACTTCCTAATTCCTTTTATGGATCAAATATAAATAACACTGATACTTAAACTAGATAAAGGCAGAACAAAGAAAAGTGTAAAACAATATTACTTATAATGATGTTGCAAAAGCTAGATAAAATATTAACAAGCAAATCAGTTTTTCAAATTGAAGAGTTAGGGAATGATGGTTGCACAACAATGTGAATGTGTTTAATACCACTGAACTGAACACTTAAAAATGGTTAAGATAGTAAGTTTTATATTGTGTATTTTACCACAAAATTAAAAAAATATTGAGAAACAGAATCCAAGACCACCTTAAGAAAATGACACACCATGACAAAGTGGTATTTACTTCACAACTATATGGTAACTTCAATATTTAAAAATCCATCAGTATTATATACCATTTTAATAAATCTAACAGAAAAAAAATCATGATTTCCATAAATATTAAAAAGGCAATGATAACATTGATTCACTTAAATTTATAGAAACTGAGAGATACTTCCTTAAAGTGATTAAATATATGTACTGTAGTCCTAAAGACATGACTGTATTTAATGAGAAAATTCTAGAGATATTTCCACTAAGATCAGGAACAATGAAAGGATGTCCACTATATCCATTATTATTCAATACTGTACTAGAGGTATGAGCCAAGGCAATTAGACAAATTACTTATAGGCATAGCAATGGAAAAGAAGAAGTATAACAATCTCTATTCACAAATGATATGATAGTATAACTGGAAATGCCCACAGATTCAAAGATGAAACTAGCTCAAACAATAAGACTTTAGAGAGAATTAACAGAATATAAAATTTACAAACAAAATGTCCTTTATATATACAAAAAAATAAAGAAATATAGCACATAATGATACAAAAAAATTCATTTACAATAGCAACAAAGATTAAATACTTATAAGAGGAAAATTCTAAAACACTCCTGAAAGACACATAAAGTATGAACAACAGAAAAACTTTCATGTTCTTTAATAGAATTCAATATTATAAAGATGTTAGTTCTTACTAAGTTTAATTCATAGATTTAATGTAATTCCAATAAAAATACAAACAAGCTACTATATAAGGTTAGGAAGTTGATACTAAGTTTATGTGGTAAAAACATATATGCAAGAAGAGCAAGAAAGACATGGAAAAGAAAAATTTTGCAGGGGATTATCCCAACAAAATATTAAAGCATACTACTAAAGCCTCTATAAATAAAACACTGTGGACCTCATACAGGGGAATACAAAGTCCAGACACAGACCCAAGCACACATGAAGTTTAGTATATGATAAAGGTAGCATCTCAAATCATTCAAATTTAACAAATGGTTCTGGGAAAGCTGGACAAAAACTGGGGAAAGAATTAGATCTCTATCTTACACCACACATAAGAATAAATTTCAAATAGATTATGGACCTAACTACAAAAATGAAGCCATACAAGTAAAAGAAAACATGTGTGAACTCCTCCAAAACCTTGGTGCAGGGAAATTATGACTCAAAATCCAGATGCAATAAAAAATAACTATGACTCGGGGCACCTAGGTGGCTCAGTGGGATAAGCCTCTGCCTTTGAAAAGAAAAAAAAAAAAAAAAAGCCTCTGCCTTCGGCTTTAAGCCTCTGCCTTCGGCTCAGGTCATGATGATCCTGGGATCCAGTCCCGCGTAGGGCTCTCTGCTTCGTCCTCTCTCTCTGCCTGCCTCTCTGCCTACTTGTGATCTCTGTCTGTCAAATAAATAAATAAAATCTTAAAAAAAAAAAAGTATGACTCAAAACTGAGGCAATATGGGGGAGGGGGGTTGGGAGAAGGGGGGGTGGGGTTATGGACATTGGGGAGGGTATGTGCTTTGGTGAGTGCTGTGAAGTGTGTAAACCTGGCGATTCACAGACCTGTACCCCTGGGGATAAAAATACATGTTTATTTAAAAAAAAAATTTTAAATAAATAAATAAATTAATTAATTTAAAAAAAAAACTGAGGCAATAAAAAAAAAGACTGATAATTTAGGTTGAACAAAAATAAAAGTTTTTGCATGGCAAAAGCCACCATAAACAAATTCAAAAGACAACGGACAAACTGGAAAAAATATTTGTTATATATAGTACAGAGAAAGGTCTAATATATTAAGAACGCTTGACATTTAAGGAACAAAGAACCAGAATCAAAACAACAAGAAGTATAAAAATGGCCCTCGAATATATGAAAAGAAAATGTTCAAACTCATTTATAATAAAAGAAAAAAAAGCAAATTAGAACATAGGAACACCATTTGTTACCAAAAAGATTAAAAAGTATGATAACACACTATGTTAGCAAAGCTGTGCTGAACAGTCTCTTATGTTTCTGGTTTTATATAAATATACATATATCTGTGTTTATATATGCACTATACCACATAGATGTACATGTATGTATATGCATACATACATGCACATATACCAAAATGCATATACAAACACACATACACATATACCATATATACAAACATAACATATATATATATACATATCATACATAAAAATTGGTTTAGCCCTCTTGGAGGGAAATTTGACAATATCTGTGTAGTTACCTTTAAATAATTTATTTTGAAATAAACTATAGACTCACAGGAATTTTCAAAATAGTACACAGTCCTGGTAGCCTTCATCCAGCTTCTTCCAATGATAATTTCTTACATAATTGTAGAAAAACATAGAAACTAGAAAACTGATATTGTTACAATACTGTTAATTAGACTACAGATATTACCCAGTTTTCACCACTTTTTACATGCATTCATCTGTGTATGTGTGTGTAGTTCTGTGCAATTTTACATGTATAGATTTATGTAACTGTCACACAATACAGATATAGAACTGTTCCATCACCAGAAAGGACTTCCTCATACTATCCATTTATACTCAATCCCCTAGTCCTGTCCCTAGGTATACCCTGTCAACCAGTAAGTGGTTCTCTGTATCTATAGCTCTGTCATTTTGAGAATGTTATATAAATGAAACCATGTAGCATGTGGCCTTTGAAATCAGTTTTTTAATTCAACACAATGAGGTCAATACATTCCATGTTTCAACAGTTTGTTGATTTTTACTGCTAAGTAGTTTCCTTGGTATGGATATTCCACAATTGTCTGTTCATTCACCTGTTAAAGAACATCCGTATTCCCCCCCCCCTCAGTTTTTGGCTACTACAAGTAAAGCTGCTACAAACATTTGTACACATTTTTAAGTGAGTAAAAGTTTTCATTTAATTAGGATAAATGCCCAGTAGTTCAGTAACTGTACTTGATTTTTATATGTTTGGTTTTTAAAGAACTGCTGAACTGTTTTCCAGAACAGCTATACAATTTTACATTCCCACCAATAACATATGAGACACTTTTTCCACAACCTTGTTAGCATTGGTATTGATACTTTATTCTCCAGTTACACAAGGCATGTTGACAAATAAAAACTGTATATATATATAAGATATATGACATGTTTTACTAGAGGCATATATTGTGAAATAATGATCACTATTGAGATAATTAATGTATCTATCGTGTGTGTGTGTGTGTACACAGAACACAAGATCTACTTTCAGCAAATTTCAAGTACACAATACCTTATTATTAACTATAGTCATCATGCTGTAAAATAGGTCTCCGGAACTTAATAATGTTATAACTGCAACTCTGTACCCTTTGGCTAACATCTCATTTGCCCCATTTTCCATCTCCTGGTAACAACCATTATTCTAATTTGTTGCTGAGTTAGACTTTTTTCAATTCCATATCTAAGTAAGATCATACAGATTTGCCTTTCTCCGTCTGCCTTATTTCATTTAGCATAATATACTCCAGGTTAATCCATGTTGTCACAGATGGTAGGGTAACATTTTTAAAGACTGAATAATATATATTCCATTGTATATATACACCACATCCTATTTTGTTCTTGCTACTCAAGATTGCTTTAGCCATTCAGGTTATGTTGTAGTTTCATATGCATTTTGAAATTGTTTTTTCTATTTCTATAAAAAAATGTTAATAGAACTTTGATAGGAATTGAATTAAATCTATAGTTAGTTTGGGTAGCATGGATATTTTCATAATATTAATTCTTCCTATCCTTCCATTTATTTATTTATTTATTTTTAAAGATTTTATTTATTTACTTGACAGAGAGAGATCACAAGCAGGCAGAGAGGCAGGCAGAGAGAGAGGAGGTACCAGGCTCCCCGCTGAGCAGAGAGCCTGATGTGGGGCTCAATCCCAGGACTCCGAGATCATGACCCAAGCAGAAGGCAGCGGCTTAACCCACTGAGCCACCCAGGTGCCCCATATCCTTCCATTTATTTTTTATTTCTTTTACCAATGTTTTATGGTTTTCAATTTACAGATCTTTTATCTCCTCAGTAAATTTATTTCTTAAGTATATTTTTTGATGTCATTGTAAATGAGATTTTCTTGATTTCTTTTTTTAATACTTCATTGTTAGTATATAGAGATGCAACTGGTCTTTTTTATTTTAACTTCATTTTAAGCATTTATTTAAATTCCAGTTAATATACACCATAATATTAGTTCCAGGTGTACAATTTAGCATTCAACACTTCCACAAACACCTGGTGCTCATCAAAACAAATGATCCTTGATCCCTATCACCTATTTAACTCATCCCCTCATCTACCTCCCCTCTAGTAGCCATCAGTTTGTTCTCTATAGTTAAGAGTCTGTTTCTTAGTTTCTCTCTCTCCTTTTCCTCATTTGTTTTGTTTCTTAATGCTCATTTGTTTTGTTTCTTAAATTCTATATGAGTGAAATCATATGGTATTTGTCTTTCTCTGATTGACCTATTTCGCTTAGTATAATACACTCTAGCTCCAATCACATTATTGCAAATGGTGAGATTTCATTCTTTTCAATGGCTGAGTAATATTCCATTATGTATATATAATATGTATGTAAATATATATTATGTATATTTACATATTATATATACATAATGGAATATTACTCAGGCTTCGAAAAGAATGAAATGAAATGAATGAAGATGTGGTGTGTATATATATTATATATATTTACATATATAATATGTATATATACATATATTATCATATATTATATGATGTCATATACATATATTATCATATATACATATATTATTTACATATATAATATGTATATATATACATATATTATCAATAATAGTGAAATTATGGAAAGAGTACAAATGTCCATTGATGAATGAATGAAGATGTGGTGTGTATATATATTATATATATTTACATATTATATATGTATACATATACATATTATATACATATATAATATGTAAATTATATGTATATATTTTATGTAATTATATGTATATATATTATATATATGAAATTATGGAAAGAGTAGAATGTCCATTGACTGATGAATGAATGAAGATGTGGTGTGTATATATATTATATATATTTACATATTATATATGTATACATATACATATTATATACATATATAATATGTAAATTATATGTATATATATTATATATATGTGTAAATTATGGAAAGAGTACAAATGTCCATTGACTGATGAATGAATGAAGATGTGGTGTGTATATATATTAACATATTATATATGTATACATATACATATTATATACATATATAATATGTAAATTATATGTATATATTTTATTATATGTAATTATATGTATATGTATATATATATTATATATATATGTAAATTATGGAAAGAGTACAAATGTCCATTGACTGATGAATGAATGAAGATGTGGTGTGTATATATATTATATATATTTACATATTATATATGTATACATATACATATTATATACACATGTAATTATATGTATATGTATATATATATTATATATATATATGTAAATTATGGAAAGAGTACAAATGTCCATTGACTGATGAATGAATGAAGATGTGGTGTGTATATATATTAACATATTATATATGTATACATATACATATTATATACATATATAATATGTAAATTATATGTATATATTTTATTATATGTAATTATATGTATATGTATATATATATTATATATATATGTAAATTATGGAAAGAGTACAAATGTCCATTGACTGATGAATGAATGAAGATGTGGTGTGTATATATATTATATATATTTACATATTATATATGTATACATATACATATTATATACACATGTAATTATATGTATATGTATATATATATTATATATATATATGTAAATTATGGAAAGAGTACAAATGTCCATTGACTGATGAATGAAGATGTGGTGTGTATATATATTATATATATTTACATATTATATATGTATACATATACATATTATATACACATATAATATGTAAATTATATGTATATATTTTATTATATGTAATTATATATATATATTATATATATGTAAATTATGGAAAGAGTACAAATGTCCATTGACTGATGAATGAATGAAGATGTGGTGTGTATAATATATATATACACACCACATCTTCATTCATTCATCAGTCAATGGACATTTGTACTCTTTCCATCATTTCACTATTATTGATAATGCTGCTTTAAAGTCAGGGTTCATGTATTCTTTTGAAAGAGTATTTTTTGTATCCTTGTTAGTACCTAGTAGGTACTATCCAGGCTACTGCTGGATTCTAGGGCAGTTCTATTTTTAACTTTTTGGGGAGACTACAAACTGTTTTTCAGAGTGGCTGCACCAGTTTGCATTCCCACAAACAGTGCAAGAGGGTTCTCCTTTCTCTGCATCGTCCCCAACACTTATTGTTTCTTGTATTGTTAACTTTAGCCATTCTCACAGGTGTGAGGTAGTATTTCATTGTAATTTTGATTTGCATTTCCTGGATGGTAAGTGATGTTGAGCATTTTTTTATGTATCTGTAGGCCATTTGTAGGTCTTCTGGAAAAATGTCTATTCATGTCTTTTGCCCATTTCTTGCCTGGATTATTTATTTTGAGGTTCTTAAGTTTGATAAGTTCTTTATAGATTTTAGATAATAACCCTTTCTCAGATGTTATTTGCAAGTATCTTCTCCCATTCCATAGGCTGCTTTTTAGTTTTGTTGACTGTTTCCTTCACTGTACAGAAGCTTTTTATCTTAATGAAGTCCCAATAGTTCATGTTTGCTTTTGTTTCCCTTGCCTCAGGAGACATATCTAGTAAGAAGTTGTTATGACCAATGTCAAAGAGGTTACTGCATGTGTTTGCCTCTAAGATTTTAATGCTTTCCTATCTCACTTTTGTTTTATTTTATCTTATTTTATTTATTTGAGAGAGAGAAAGAGAGAGCGCACAAACAGAGGGAGAGGGAGAAGCAGACTCCCTGCTGTGGAGAGAGCCCAACAGAGGGGTTCAGTCCCAGAACCCTGGGCTCATGACCTGAGCCGAAGGCAGGCACTAAACAGACGGAGCCAACCAGGCGTCCCTCCTGTCTCACATTTAGGTCTTTCATCCTTTTTTTTTTTTAAATTTTTTTAACCAAGATCCCAATTCTGCCTTTTTACAATTTTTTTTATTTTATTACTTATTTTTTTTTTAATGTCAAGTCAAAGTAAATTTTTTTTTCTGATCTGGCATTTATTTTTTTTTATTTTTTATTTTTTATAAACATGTATTTTTATCCCCAGGGGTACAGGTCTGTGAATCAGCACTCACCAAAGCACTATTACTTATTTTTTTATATTATGTATTTATTTTTTTATATGGTGTAAGGAAGTGATCCAATTCCATTCTTTTGCATGTTGCTGTCCAGTCTTCCCAACACACTGATTTTATATCCTGTGAGTTTAACGAATATGGGTATGAGTTCTAGCCATTTTTTGATGGAGTCTTCTGGGTTTTCTACATACAGCATCATGTCATCTGCAAACAGTGAAAGTTTGACTTCTTCCTTGCCAATTTGGATGCCGTTTATTTCTTTTTGTTTTCTGATTGCTGTGACTAGGACTCCCAATACTGTGTTAAATAACAATGATGAGAGTGGACATCCCTATCTTTTTCCTGACAGTAGAGGAATAGCTCTGTTTTTCTCCACTGAGGATATTAGGTGTGGGGTTTTTTGTATCTAGCCTTTATTATATTGAGGTACATTCCTTGTAGCCCTACTTCATGGAAGGTTTTCTTTAATCACAAATGGATATTATATTTTGTCCAATGCTTTTTCAAGACGCAACCGATTTTTTGTATGTCAATATTGTATCCTACAACTTTATTAAAAATACTTACTAGATCTAACAGAGGTTTGGGTGGAGTCTTTAAGGTTTTCTGTATGTAGGATCATGTTATCTGCAGAGACTATTTTAATTCTTGCTTTCTAATTAGAATGTCTCTTATTTCTTGCCTATTTGCTCTGGCTAGGACTTCTGGCATTACGCTCAACACAAGTGGTGACAGTACGCATCATTTCTTTGTTCCTGAACTCAGAGAAAAATATTTCAGCTTTTTTACCATTAAGTATGATGTCAGCTATGGGCTTGTCAGAGATGGCCATTACTAGAGTGAGGTACATTCTTTCTATACCTAATGTGTTAGAATTTTTATCACAAATGGGTGTTAAATTCTGGCAAATGCTTTATCCGCATCTATTGTATCATTTGATATCTATCCTCCATTCTGTTAATGTGCTAAATCATATTTATTGATTTGCACATGTTGAACCCTTACTGTATCCCAGGGATAAATCCCAGTTTATCTTGGTATATCATGTGTAGTTGAATTTGGTTTACTAATATTTTGTTGAGAATTTTTGTATCTATTTTATCAGGAGTATGATCTTATGATTTTCAGTTTTTGTAGTATCCTTGTCTGACTTTGGTAACAGAGTAATGCTGGACTTGTAAAGGAGTCTGGGAGTGTTCCCTCACATTCAACTTTTTAGAAGGGTTTGAGAAGGATTTGTATTAATTCTTCCTTAACTGTTTGGTAAAATTCAGTAGTAAAGCCATCTATTCCTGGGCTTTTCTTTACAGGGAGTTGCTTTTTTGTTTTGTTTTACTAATTCAATCTCTGTACTCAAAATTGGTCTGTTCAATTTTTCCATTTCTTCATGATTCAAACTTGGTAGGTTATATATTTCTAGGAATTTATTCAATTCTTCTAGATTGTCCAATTATTTGGTGTGTAATTGTAAAGCTTTTGTATTTCTGTGCTATCCGTTGTAATGATGCCTCTTTCGTTTCGATTTATGTGAGTATGCTCTCTTTTTTCCTGTGTAGTTAAAGGTTTGTCAATTTTATCTTTTCAAAACCAACCAACCAGTTTTGTTTTCTCTCCTATTGTTTTTTCAGTCTCTAATAATTTCTCCTCTGATCTTTATTCCTTCCATTAACCTGACTCAGTTTGTTCTTTTTCTAGTTCCTCGAGGTGTACATATAGTTAGGTTTGAGATCCCCTTTTTGTCTTAATGTAGGCATTTATCACTATCAATGTCCCTCTTAGAACTGCTTTAGCTATAATCCCATAGATTGTGGTATGTTGTGTTTCCATTTTCATTTGTCCAAGATTTTTTTTTTTACTTCACTTTTGATTTCTTCTTTGACTCACTGGTTGTTCAGGAGTATGTTGTTTAATTTCCACATATTTGTGGATTTTCCAGTTTTCCTCTTATTTTTGATTTCTAGCTCCATATTGATGAGGAAAGATAGTTGATTCCATATTCTTAAATTTTTTGACTTGTTTTGTGAACTAACGTATGATATATCCTGAGAATGGTCTGAATGTGCTTGAGAAGAAATATACACTGCTCCTGTTGGTTGGAATAGTTTAGTATATGTATATTAGGTCCATTTAGTCTAAAGTGCAGTTCAAATCACGTTTCTTTACTGATTTTCTGCTGGATGACATATGCATTGTTGAAAATGGGTATTAATCCCCTACTTTTATTACACTGGTTTCTATTTCTCCCATTAGATCTATTAAGTTTTGCTTTCTGTGTGGGACTGCTCTGATATTGGGTATACATATATATTTATATTTGTGATATCCTCTTGACCTGACTCCTTTATCACAATATAATGAACATGTCTCTTGTTACTTAAAGTGTAGTTTTTCTGATAAAAGTACAGCCTGCCCTCATTTGGCTTCCATTTGCATGGAATAGCTTTTTCCATCCCTTCACTTTCAGCATAAATGTGTCTTTATAGTTGAAGTAAGTCTCTTGAAGGCAGCATATTAAAGTAAGTCTCTTGAAGGCAGTCTTGTTTTTTAATCCATCCAGACACTCCTCTAATTAGAGAATTTAACCTAGTCACATTAAAGTAATATTGATAAGCAAGGATTCAGTACTGGTATTCTGTTAAATTGTTTTCTATTTTTGTAGTTCCTTTGTTCCTTTCTTGCTATCTTCTTTGGTAATTTGATTTTATAGAGTCTCCAACTAAAGTTACAGATTTGTCTATTTTATCTGTTCAGTTCTATCAGTTTTGCTTCATATATTTTGAAGCTCTGTTGTCTGCTACATACACATTTAAGACTGCTAAGTCTCCTTAGTTGTTGCAAATGTTGGGACAGGGTAAACAGAAGATGAAACTTAAAACAACTCTGTGGCTCCAAAAAATTAGAAAATGGTAGAAAAATGAATAGTACATGATGAAAGGATATAGGAATAACCCTGAAGGACTTCCAAAGGTCAAATCTAGAAGAATTTGACCAAAAAAATAAATAATAATAGTATTAGATTATATATAACCCATAAGATAAAATAAAAACCCATGAGTTCATACTGATATAAATAAATAAATAAATAAATGGAGAAGGGAAAGCTCTTCTTTACTCAAAATTCCAATTAATAAATGTAGAATAGGGAAAATACAGAATTACAATTGGGCAAATACCACAGTAGTAACCTGTAGGAAAGATCCCCTGATGAATACTAAAATTAATGTATAAAGGTTTGAGAAGAAACAAGGTAATGTATAATGTTAAAGTCTTTTGCCCAAAATATTAGTTACAAAGGGACAAACAGTAACTTTACAGTGTGGAAAACTTGCAGATAGCATTTTTAACTAAGTTATCAAGGTTAACATAATCAGTAATAAGATATGTTGACCCTATGTACCTCCAGTTAGGATGCACTGAGATGTGCAGTTAATTGGATTCTATGGCTACTGATTTCTTGGTTTTGATAACTGCATTCTTACTATGTAGGATGTTAACATGAAAGGAAGTTAGATGAAGGATGCATGGGAAGTCTCTATACTAATTTTTGCAACATTCTGTAAATCTAAAATTATTTCCAAATAAAAAAAAATTTAAAGTCATTAAATGTATATTAAACATCCTAGATTATAAACACACCTAAATTCTCATTGATATCCTGAATATGCTGGAATTCTTTATGAATGTGAAAGCCTTTCTAATGAACTATAAACTACCTAATTAAAAACTATAATCAAAATCAAAGTATAAGTGTTCATTAAAACTCATTTCCCTAGCACAAAAAAGGGTAATTATTTCAAAGGGTGTCAGGAAAATTCAAACATAAAATGATAAATACTAAACTTTTTTTCCTTTTGCATTGAGGCCAGGTCCACATCCCTAGCCACAATCCATACCCCTTAACTACCCACAGTTATTATCCTAGTCTGTCCTTCATCAAATAGGCCACCGATGTTAATTCCTCTTAAAAATACTAGATAATTCTTTTGAAGTGGGAGGAACAGGAAGGAGCAGAGTGTATATGTATACAATTTTCAGAATTAGGGGTTGTAAAATAAGCTACAAAAATATTTGTGTGATCATGTCAATTTGAAAATTAGAAAACGAAGTCTGGTTGTGTAGCTGTACTGGATACAGGGTAGTGTTGCTCCTGTTGCATCTAGAAGTGCACACTTCCCTTGTGCCAGATGCTTCTCAGTCTGACAGAGACAAACATCTGCTAGCCATCTGAGCTCTCTGTCATAGGTGTCACTGTCCAAAATGCCATATAGATCAGGAGAATAATGACTTAATGTTTGGAAGAAAATATCAATGTACTTTTGTTATTATAAATGGATTATATCTTAGAAATCTGTGCTAGACGAATTGTATTTTTCTCACAAAAACTTATTTCTTAGGTAGTCCCAAAAATCTATTTAACCTGAATAGTATTATAATTTTTATAGACAACCTAAATATTAATTACCATTAGTTAAAGAAATGAAAAAACCCACAGAACTTGAAAAAGTCAAATATATCTTCAATACTGGTGCTTCAAAGGAAACAGCATCACTTAGCAGAATCACTGCAATTCCCTAGCTGTGTACCATCCAGGACACTAAAGCAAATTCAGAGGAGTTCCACAGGTTATTTTAAATTTTCAAAGCACCTTCTGTCAGATACCATCAAATTGTTACTATCAACTTGTTTGGATCTAACTGCTTAATAAATAAGACCATTAATGTACTTCTTTCGGCCTATGGACACTACAAACCAAGAAGTCTGAAAACCTCTCTATTAGAAGATAATGAGAAATGAGATGACACCAGTTGTAGAAGCTGTATGAAGGAGCTTTTTAGGCTTTCTCAAGGTCTTTGCTGGTTGATATTATTTGTATGTTATCAAATATGATTTCATTTAAAAGTCATGTTTCCTTTAAATACTTAAAATTAGTAACACTATGTATGTAACAGTTTAATTAAAATTTCTGTAAAAGTTATGGTTTTCATTTTTCTCAATATAGGTATATTATGATACTATTCATAATTATCATAGGTTTCCAAATAAAAAGGCCTTGGGAGGCCCATAAGCCATATAGAGAGAGTGAGCAAGTGAGAGAAAGAATGAGGAAGAAGCATTAAGGTATTTTGTTTAGCTAACATGAAAAGAAACGAAAAAAACCAAAAGAATTAAGGTAATTTATACACATAAAAGAGAGCGCATTAAGTATAATTAAGTTAGTTCTGAAATAGAGGATAAGAGATTCCTTTTACACTTAATGTGCCAGGCACTGAGATGAATCAAGTACTGAGAAAGATTTGGTGAGGCTGATCAGAAAGGCTATCTAGAGGCAGCCCAACTAATGACAATGTGACTAGGACATATTCAAGAGATGGGAGAAAGGCTTATGGTGGGCCACTATCAAGATGTTACAAATATAAATAGTGATAAATAAGTGCTTTGCTTTCAACCTTTGTAAGTCCCTAGAAATATACATATACATTATATATGTATATCATATATATAATATGTATATATTATACATATATGTGTGTATATATGATATATATCATTATATACATGATGTATACATATACATCATATATATGCATACATCATATATATATACACATACACCATATATATATACACACATACACACACACACACACATATATATATATGATGTAACCTTAATTATAATGACTTTTCTTACCTGGATTTCATTTCCAGAACTGCAGTTATTTCTTGTTGGGAAGCCTGTAGTTGGTATAAGAGCTTGACAATATAGTTAAAGTGTTCTGCATCAAATACCATCCCAGCTTCAACAAACTACAGAGGGGAAAAAAAAAAAAAAAGGAGTCATTCCTATACAAATATGAGAGCTTGAAAATCAGTAATGTAACAACTATAAGAATGGTGAAAAATGGGGCGCCTGGGTGCCTCAGTGGGTTAAAGCCTCTGCCTTCGGCTCAGGTTATGATCTCAGGGTCCTGGGATCAAGTCCCGCATCAGGCTCTCTGCTCGGCGGGGAGCCTGCTTCCCTCTCTCTCCGCCTACTTGTGATCTCTCTCTCTGCCTGCCTCTCTGCCTGCTTGTGATCTCTGTCTGTCAAATAAATAAATAAAATCTTAAAAAAAAAATGGTGGAAAAAAAATGAAACAAGAAGTGGAATTAAAATTCACTAAAAAAACTCAAAGCATATTTTCTTCCAATATTTGAGAACCACAGTAAGACACCCTACTTCAAGAATTTAAAGTGAATGTGAAAATAATGTTTGAATTCAAAACGTGAATATTCTGTTTTCCAAGTTGTCTCACTGAATTTATCACCTGTACCTCCTGTCTGATACTCATTTTGTCTTTAGCTTACTAGCACTTGTGTTTATAGTTCATCCCAGATTGTAAACTTCCTGAGAAGTATCAAACTGAGATTTTCTAAAACTACTAGTGATGATCAGTAATTTCTACTTCAAAAAATTTCTAGGCAGGTAATTCTGTCAAGTTTCGTAATGTGAACCTAGAGGTGTTTACCGAAATACTTGTATATTCTGCTATAGTGGTTCTAATGCTGCTCCTCAAAGAAAATAGGAAGTTTTCTTGATATTAGCCTGTTCTGAAATGGATGGCTGGGCAATGCTAAATACCATTAAGTATCCAAAAGCACAAATTTTAATATATCTTCAAAAAGCCATAAGAAAATTCTTTGATCTTTTTGTTTAGTGCCAAATATAAAATCAATTCCTAGAACCTCCATTTTCTCCCTATATACTTTCTTTGTTTTGGTCATGGTTTTCTATTTATATATTTATCTTTGTATTTATTTTTGTTAATAAATGAACTCATAACTTTTGGATAAAAGAGTTTTCTTTAATCATCTTTAAGGTATAGATATGACCTCATAAATCAGAAAGAAGTGCTTGGAATGATTTATCTAAGGGGAAGGCCTATCAGTCATTGGAATATGCTTATAAATCCTATTTCAAGAGAAAAAAAAAATTTCTGAAAATAGGATTCTTTGGCATCAAGAATGTGAGTAAGATGTAGTTTAAGAGTATCAGTGGAAATAATTATTTTTTAAGTTATTCACTATCAGAGAATAAAACAGATTAAAGTAAAGCATACCTTGCAAAATATATCAATTAAAGCAGGTACAGCATTCCTTAATTTCATAGTTGCCACGTGTTCAAATATTTTTAGTAATATTTTCAGAGAAGGCTGGATAAAACAAAAAATTTACTCATTTTAATGTCTTCTACCTTAAGTTTCTCAAATTCATTTATGCTGAAATATAAAAGTGTTCTCTAGGAGGTATACAATAAACACAGAAGTTTAACTGCTAAATTATACAAATAAGAAATATAACAGAGAAATCTACTTATAATATTAAAAAGAATATATTTTCAGTTTACTTACCAGCATTTTAACCATTATGCTGAGGTTCACTACCTGAAATACTTCTTTCAATAAACAATGTTTGAGTAAAGAATTTAGAAGGTCATTTAGCACTTGTAAATCAAAGTGTATACCCGGTGGAAATTTTCGGTAGTAATCCATAAATGTGTTTACTAAAAATAAAAACATTTTAAAATCACTTGCTGATTTTAAGATATTTATCTTTCTTAAATGAGACAAATTTTCTATAGTTAAAGGTTAAGCAGTATAAATTCATCTTCTTGAAAGGTATATTTCCATATCAGCAATATTTGATGGAAGTAAAGCAAAAGTTAACAATAACATTTGAAATCAACCAAAGACAGCACACACTACACAGAGAGCTAACTCATGTGCTAACTACAAAAAAAAGGTCCAAGTCTCCTCATACAACATGGTCTCAATAGGCACTCTGAGGGAACCACATTCTCAGAGGTTCTTCAGGCCCAACTTGGTCAGGGATGAGAAGGTGTATAATTTAGGGATGGTTGTAGGTTATTCTCACACACAACTCTTCTTATTTTAACCCCACCAACATGTTGATCCTAAGGATGTTTTTTATTCCAATCTATGACTGTGAACATTCTACTACAAAGTACATGGACTAATTTACTTTGAGAAAGTAGTTTCTTAATGTCAGTTCAATTTCTTAATATATTTTCTATGTAACACTTAAACCACTTCTAATTTTCCCCATTAATTTTAGTAAAATTACTTTAAGGGATCAATCAGTGACTATTTTCCCCATTCCAAAATTTTGCAGGTCAAAATCTCTATACCTTATCTGAAATTGCCTTAATAAAAATTACTTTGGGTTTTATTTTTGTGTAATTATTCCTGTCCAAAATACTTATTACTATCTGGATTACATGGTGCTGCTTGGGAATCAAGAGCTAGTGATAAAGTTCAATAGTATAATAAGAAAAATTAGAGACCCACAGAAAGATGGCAGAGGACTGGGGGAGCCTATTTCAACCGGTCCCCTGAACTGAGCTGGATGTCTACCAGACCATTCTGAACACCCACGAAATCAGCCTGAGTTGTAAGAAGATATATCTGGCTTTCTACAAACAGAGTATCTCTAGGGGTTGGTCTCTAGGTATGAAGCAGGGAGCTGTGATTCTTTGGGCAAAGATAAACAGAAGGGGGTGGGAGCCTCCAGGATCCTGCATCACTGGAGTGCAAAAGCACCCAGCCTTACAGACCAATAGCCATGGGGAAAGGACCTTAAGGCAACCTCTCAGACAGAAACCTGGAGCTGTGGGGGCACACAGGCAAATCAGGGATGGCTTGCGATTTTGGAAGCACAAAGGTCAGAGACAAACCCAGACCAGTAAGCAAGGGCTGGGAGTGCTGCTGTGGGGCGCACAACCCAGGACATTGCAGCATTTAGCAGCACATACAGAAAAGGAGACAGTGGGGCCAGGAGGGCTCTCTGAAGAGCAGACTGCAATCTTGCTCTTCTGAGACAGAGGTTTGGATATGGTCACTTCGGCTCTCTCAGAAGAGACAAAGAAAACTGCCAGGGAAAGCCTCCAGAGAATAAAAGCTCTACAAAACAGTTTTCACCAAGCCCCTCCCTGCCACAGGACACAGGGCAACTCTGCCCAAACAGGGTTTTCTGAGTAACAGCACAGCAGGCCCCTTCCCCAGAAGACAGGGTGAAAGAACAAGAGGCCAACAACCCTAAGTTCTCTATAAAACGGGTATATCTTGCTTGTGTTGTGATCAATAATTGGGACTCTATATATTCCCTCAACCACCTCTCAACAGAATGACTAGGAGGAGGAACCCCCAAAAAGGGAAAGATTCAGAGACTGTGGCCTCTGCCACAGAACTAATGGATATGTATATAACCAAGATGTCAGAAATTGATTTCAGAGTAGCAAATATAAAGATGATATCTAGGTTTAAGAAAAATATTAACGACAATGTAGAATCTCTAAGGGCAGAAATGAGATCGAATCAGGTTAAATGTAAAAATACAATGAATGAAATGCAGTCTAAGCTGGATACTCTGACTGACAGGGTAAACGAGGCAGAAGAATCAACTAGTGAGACAGACGATAAAATGAAAGAAAAGAAGAAAATCAAGGTGAGATAGGAAAATCAAACTAAAATCCAAGGAATTAAACAGAGAGATTAGTGACTCAATGAAACATTCCAATATCAGAATTATTGTTAATCCTGAGGGGTTGCAGATAGAGGTCTAGAAGATATATTTGAGCAAATTGTAGATGAAAATTTCCCTAATCTGGGAAAGGAAATAAACATCCATGTCCAAGAGGTAGAAAAGAACCCTGCAAAAAAATCAATGAGAAAAGACCAACGCCATGACATATAATAGTACAATTTGAAAATCTTAGATCCAAGGAAACAATCTTGAAAGCAGTGAGGGAAAGAGATTTCTTATGTACAGAGGAAGGAACATCAGAATGTCAGACCTGTCCACAGAGACCTGGTAAGCCAGAAAGGGCTGGCAAGATGTTTTCAGGGTACCAAATGAGAAGAAAATACAAAGATATCCAGCAAGGCTACCATTCAGAATGGATGGAGAGACAAGGAGTTTCCAAGACCAGCAGAAACTGAAAGAATATGTGACCACAAGGCCAGCCCTGCAAGAAATATTAAGGGGGTCTTCTATAAAAGAAGAAAACCCAAGAGTGATATAGATCAGAAATTTACAGAGACACTCTGTAGAATCAAGTACTTCACAGGAACATGGTGACAATAAAATCGTTTATCTTTCAATAATCACTCTCAAAATGAATGGCCTATAGGCTCCCATGAAAAGGCTCAGGGTTGCAGATTGGATAAAAAGACATGATCCACCCATATGCTGTCTACAAGAGATGCATTTTTAACCTAAACATATATCCACACTCAAAGTGAAGGGATGGAGAATCATTTTTCATGCCAACGGACCTCAAAAGAAAACTGGAATAGCAATTCTCATATCAGACAAATTACATTTTAAGCTAAAGGCTGCAGTTAGAGATACAGAAGGACACTATATCATGCTAAAAGAGTCTGTCCAACAAGAGAATCTAACAATTGTAAATATTTTGCCCCCAACATGGGAGCAGACAACTACATATGCCAACTATTAACTAAAATAAAGAGAAATATTGATAATAATACAGTTATAGTAGGAGACCTCAACACTCCACTCTCAGCAATAGATCATCTCAGCAATATATCAATCAAGATATAAGATCTTTGGAGGGAGGGGCAAGATGGTGGAAGAGTAGGAGACCCTATTTTAACCAGTCCCCTGAAGTGAGCTATATATCTATCAGAGCACTCTGAACATCCATGAAAACATACTGAGATGTAAGATAAACTCTTCTGGATCTCTACAGGAGCAGAGAATCATTAGTGGAGAGGTACAGAGGAGTTGGAAGTGCATAGACTGATATCAGAGGATACAAAGAAGGGGGAGGGAGTCATCAGAACCAACCCAGTGGAAAGTAATGCACCAATGAGAAAGTGCCCTGCATTTGGTGAACAGCATTAGCTTGGAGATCAGTGGCTGCCAGACGGAAAGGGATTAATAATAGCACTCAAACAGAACAAAGGGACTTAAGGGACAATTGATGGGACTGGGCAGTGGCAGGCATGGACCTAAGCCCACCATCCCAAGACAGCCACAGCCAGCACCCATCCACACATAGGAGAACCCAGCATGGGCTCCAGTTGACAGTCCCTGGGTCTGCAACCACCACAGTTGCCCCCGCTGCCTCCACTGCCATGGGAGCTGAGCGTACCCGGCGTGGCCGTGAGCTCCAGTCAGTGATCCCAGGAATGGCAGCCACCAGCAACAAGCTCACCCCGACCAATATCACTCTCAGTTTTGGTGGCATGGGGGTACAGAGACAAGCAGGTGCCTCGAGCGACCACTGAGATGGTGGCTGCGGTGTACACTGCTGTGGGAGGTTTCAGTGTTCAACGGAGTTTGCGGAGGTGGGGTCGATGTGATCTGGACCATTCAGAGAGGAGCAGACTGTGGCTCCTCTCTGAGGCAGAGGTCTGGGTGCAGAGAGTTTCTTTGCTCTGACCCTATGAAAAGGAACAAAAAATCATCAGAGAACAAAACCCTGAAAAACTGGTTTCCACCAAGCCCAGTCCCTTGGTAGGGTGCAGGGCAACACGACTCAAACAGGACTGACTGAGAAACAATGCAGCAGGCCCCACCTCCAGAAGACAAGCAGAAAGAACAAGAGGACAATAACCATAGGGTGCCCATAGAACTGTAAAACCCCAACATCGGGGAAAACAATATATTAAGCTCCTGGTATTGCACCACAGCCTGTATATTTTGTAGTCACAATTATTTTTTCCTTTAAATTCATTCTCATAATTCTTGTTCTTATTTTTGTTTTACCTACTTACCATTTCAACTAGATGTTTAATACAACATATTACTTCGTAACTTTTTTTAAAGATTTTATTTATTTATTTGACAAAGAGAGATCACAAGTAGGCAAAGAGGCAGGCAGAGAGGAGGCAGGGGGAAGCAGGCTCCCTGCTGAGCAGAGAGCCCAATGTGGGGCTCAATCCCAGGACCCTGAGATCATGACCTGAGCCGAAGGCAGAGGCTTAACCCACTGAGCCACCCAGGCGCTCCTCTTAGTAACTTTTTAACTTGAACTTTTTCGAAACATATACTTTTTAAATATATATATACATAGATATAAGCTTCAAGTTAGTCCTTTTTTCCTGTTCAATACTACCCCTATATATATACTCCAGTTTTAATTTCCCTGTATCTCTGGAAAGTTAAGTCCTTTAAAAAGATATCAAGATACACCCAGGAAGAACCGAAATACCCTTCATCACCCACACTGAGGGATTATAACCACATTCCTGTCTTATTCTTTTGTCAGTGTTTCTGTGTGTTTTTCCTTTTGTACTTCATGAATCTTATTCTTGTGGTTCATTTTGGCTGGGTTTTTCTTTTTCTTTTTTCTTTTTCTTTTGTTGGTCTTTTTCTCTGTTCATTTTTGTTTTTGTACTTTATAAATCTTACTCTTGGGGCTCATTTAAGCTGGTTTTTTTTTCCCTCTCTCTCTCTCTCTTTTTTCTTTCTTTTTGGTGGTGACTCCAATTACACCAAAACTTTCCAGGGTGCACCTTGCTGGGATCGTGGTTGATATTTTCAGCTACATAGCCCCTCAACCGCCTCTCATCAGAATGACTAGGAGAAGGAACATGCAACAGAGGAAAAATTCAGACTGTGACCTCTGTCACAGAACTATTGGATATGGACATAAACAATATGTCAGAAATAGAATGCAGGGTAACAGTTATCCAGACAATGGCTAGGTTGGAGAAGACCATTAGTGGCAACCTAGAATCTCTAAGGGCAGAAGTGAGCACTGATCTGACAGAACTTAAAAATGCTATCAATGAGATCCAATCTAATCCAAATACTCTAACAGCTAGGGTAAATGAGACAGAAGATCAAATCAGTGATCTAAAAGACAAACTGACAGAGAGAAGGATCAGGAGTAGGCCTGGAACAAACAGCTTAGAAGCCATCAAAACAAAATTAGAGAAATAAATGATGCCATGAAAGGTTCTAATGTCAGAATTATTGGGATCCCTGAGGGGGTGGAAAGAGAGAGAAGACCAGAAGATAAAGTTGAACAAATACTAGATGAGAACTGCCCTAATCTCAGAATGGAACAAGTGGTCATGTCCTAGAGGCAGAGAGGACACCTCCCAAGATCAGTGAGGGTAGAAAGACGTCCAGATGCAGAATATGAAATTCTCAACTCCTAAATTCAGACAAAATGTCTTAAGGGCAGCTAGGGGGAAGAGATTCCTTACGTAGAGGGAGGTACATCAGAATAACATCAGACATGTCCACAGAAACCTGGCATGCCAGGAAGGGCTGACAAGACATGTTCAGGGCACTGAATGAGAAGAACATGCAGCCAAGAATACTTTACCTGACAAGGCTTACATTCAGAATGGATGGAGAGATAAAGAACTTCCAAGACCAGCAAAGATTAAAAGATTTTGTGACCACCAAGCCAGCACTACAAAGAGGGGGGGGGGTCTATAAAAGAAGAAAGAACCCAAGAGTGATACAGAACAGAAATTTACAGACATTCTATAGGAACAAGGACTTCACAGGCAACATGATGACAATAAAAGGTATCTTTCAATAATCACTCTCAATGTGAAAGGCCTACATGTTCCCCTAAAATGGCACAGGGTAGCAGACTGGCTAAAAAGACGGGACACATCCACATGCTGTCTACAAGAGATTAATTTTGAAACTAAAGATACATCCAGACTGAAAGTGAAGGGCTGGAGAACCATCTTTCATGCCAATGGGACTCAAAAGAAAGTGGGGTAGCAATTCTTATAAGAGACAAATTAGATTTTAAGCTAAAGATTTTAGTCAAGAGATACAGAAGGAAACTACATCATGCTTAAAGGATCTATCCAACAAGAAGTTCTAACAATTACAAATATTTATGCCCCTAGCATGGGAACAACCAACTACAGAAGCCAACTGTTAATCAAAATAAAGAGACATATTGATAAGAATACATTAATTATAGGGGATCTTAACACACTACTCTCAGCAACAGACAGATCATCTAAGCAGAAAATCAACAAAGAAACAAGAGATTTGAATGACACATTGGACCGGATGGCCCTCACAGGTATAAATAGAACATTCTACTCTAAAATAACAGAAAATTAACTTTTCTCAAGGGCACATGGATCTTTCTCCAGAAGAGACCACATACTGAGTCACAAATCAGGGCTCAACTGATTTGAGAGACTGAGATTATTCCCTGCATATTCTCAGACCACATTGTTTTGAAACTGGAACTTAATCACAAGAAAAAGTTTGGAAGGAATTCAAACACTTGGAAGCTAAAGAGCATCCTGCTCAAGAATGTTTGGATCAACCAGGAACTCAAAGAAGCACTTAAACAATTCATGGAAACATATGAGAATAAAGACACATCGGTCCAAAATCCTATGGGATACTGCAAAGGTGGTCCTAAGGGGGAAATACGTAGCCATCCAAGCCTCACTCAAAAAAAAAAAAAGAAAAATCCCGAATACATAAACTCTCTTTACACCTTAAAGAACTGAAGAATCAACAAGTTAAGCCAACCCCATGCACAAGCAGGGAAATAATCAAGATTAGAGCAGAGATCAATGAATTAGAAATATGAGATACAGTAGAACACATCAATGAAACCAGAAGCTGATTCTTTGAAAGAATTAATAAGATCAATAAACCACTGACCAGACTTATTCAAAAGAAAAGAGAAAGGATCCAAATTAATAAAATTATGAATGAAAGGGGAGAGATCATGACTAACACCAAGGAAATAGAAACAATCATCAGCAATTATTATCAACAGCTATATGCCAATAAGATAAGCAACTTAAAAGAAATGGATTTATTCCTGGAAACCTATAAACTTCCAAGGCTGGAACAGGAAGAAATTGACAACCTGAATAGACCAATAACTAGTAACGAGATTGAAGCAGTGATCAAAAACCTCCCAAGAAACAAGAGTCCAAGACCTAATGGATTCCCTGGGGAATTCTACCAAACATTCAAAGAAATACCTATTCTCCTGAAGCGGTTTCAAAAAAACAGAAACAGAAGGAAAACTTTCAGACTCTTTCTATGAGGTCAGCATTACCTTGATCCCCAAACCAAGCAAAGACCCCATAAAAAGGAGAATTTCGGACCAATATCTCCGATGAATATGGATGCTAAGATTCTCAACAAGATGCTAGTTATTAAGATCCAACAGATTAATAAAAGGATTATCCACCATGACCAGGTGGGATTTATCCCTGGGATGCAAGGGTTGATCAACATTCGCAAATCAATCAGTTTGAGAGAACACATTAATAAGAGAAAAGACAAGAACCATATGGTCCTCTCAATTCATGCAGAAAAAGCATTTGAGAAAATACAGAATCCTTTCCTGATTAAAACTCTTTAGAGTATAGGGATAGAGGGAACATTCCTTCAACCTAATAAAATCTATGAAAAAGCCACAGCAAATATCATTCACAATGAGGAAAAGCTGAGAGCCTTCCCACTGAGATCAGGACCATGACAAGGATGCCTACTCTCACCACCATTGTCCAACATAGTACTAGAAGTCCTAGCAACAGCAATCAGACAACAAAAAGAAAGAAAAGGTATCTGAATTGCCAAAGAAGAAGTCAAACTCTCTCTCGTTGCAGATGACATGATGTTTTATGTGGAAAACCCAAAAGACTCCAGCCCCAAATTATTAGAACTCATACAGCAATTCAGCAATCAATGCACAGAAATCAGGGGCACTGGGGCACCTGGGTGGTTCACTGGGTTAAAGCACCTGCCTTCGTTCAGGTCCTGATCCCAGGGTCCTGGGATCGAGCCCTGCATTGGGCTATCTGCTCAGCAGGTAGCCTGCTTCCACCTCTCTCTCTCTCTGCCTGCCTCTCTACTTGTAATATCTGCTTGTCAAATAAATAAATAAAATCTTTAAAAAAAAAAAAAGAAATCAGTGGCATTTCTATACACTAAAAATATGACTAAGGTAAGAGAAATTAAGGAATTGACTCCACTTACAATAGCACCAAAAACCATAGATAACCCAGGAATAAACCTAACCAAAGAGGTAAAGGATCTATATTCTAGAAACTATAGAACACTTAAGAAACAAATTGAAGACACAAAAAGATAGAAAAATATTTCAACCTCATGGATCAGAGAATAAACACTGGGAAAATGTCTATGCTGTCCAGAGCAATCTATATTTCCAATGCCATCCCAATCAAAATACTATCAGCAATTTTCAAAGTACTGGAACAAACAATCCTGAAATTTGTATGGAACCAGAAAAGACCCCAAATCATCAAGGAAATGCTGAAAAAGAAAACCAAAGTTGGGGGCATCATGTTGCCTGATTTCAAGCTGTATTACAAAGCTGTGATCACCAAGACAGCATGGTACATGCACAAAAACAGATATATAGACCAATGGAACAGAATAAAGAGCCCAGATATGGACACTCAACTCTATGGACAACCAATCTTTGACAAGGTAAGAAAGAATATCCAGTGGAGAAATAACGCGCTTTTTTAAATAATGGTGCTGGGATAATTAGACAGCTATGTATAGAAGAATGAAACTGGACCATTCTCTTATACCATATACAAAGATAAACTCAAAATGGATGAAAAACCTCAATGTGAGACAGCAATCCATTAAAATCCTAGAGGAGAATATAGCCAGTAACCTCTTCAACATCAGCCACAGGAACATTTTTCAAGATATGTCTCCAAAGGCAAAGGAAACAAAAGCGAAGATCAGCTTCTGGGACTTCATCAAGATCAAGAGCTTCTGCACAGCAAAGGAAACAGTCAACAAAACAAAAAGGCAACCCACGGAATGGGAGAAGTTATTTGCAAATGACACTACAGATAAAGGCCGGTTATCCAAGAGCTATAGAGCACATCTCAGACTTAACACCCAAAACACAATCCAGTTAAGAAATGGGCAGAAGATGTGAATAGACACTTCTCCAAAGAAGACATACAAATGGTTAATAGACACATGAAAAAATGTTCAACATCATTAGCCATCAGGGAAATTCAAATCAAAACAACATTGAGGGAGGAGTCAAGATGGCGGAGAAGCAGCAGGCTGAGACTACTTCAGCTAGCAGGAGATCAGCTAGATAGCTTATCTAAAGATTGCAAACTCCTGCAAATCCATTGGCAGATCGAAAAGAAGAACAGCAATTCTAGAAACAGAAAAACAACCACTTTCTGAAAGGTAGGACTGGCGGAGAAGTGAATCCAAAGCGACAGGAAGATAGACACTGGGGGGAGGGGCCG
Source organism: Mustela erminea (assembly GCF_009829155.1). Lineage (NCBI taxonomy): Eukaryota > Metazoa > Chordata > Mammalia > Carnivora > Mustelidae > Mustela > Mustela erminea. The sequence goes on along the minus strand of NC_045614.1, from coordinate 69,204,716 downwards.
GCTCCCGGCAAGCGGAGCAATGGAGCACAAAATCAGGACTTTTAGAAGACTGTTCCGCTGAGGGACATCGCTCCAAAGGCTAAACCGGGGTGAAGCCCACGAGGGGGCAGCATGGCCTCAGGTCCCACAGGGTCACAGAAGGATCAGGGGTGTCTGAGTGTCACAGAGCATGCGGAAAGTAGAACGGGAAACACGGCTACAGAGACAGAGCCGACAGTAAGCTCACAGCTCGGGGTTACCTTGAACCAGCCGCAGGCTCGGTGAGCTCAGAGCGCGGCCGGAGGTCAGGCAGACAGGAGTTACTGGGCGCTGTTCTCTGAGGGCGCACTGGAGCGGGGCTCTCGGCTCCTCCAGGCCGGAGACAAGGAGGCTGCCATTTGTATTCCCGTCCTCTGGAACTCTACGGACAGCGCTCAAGGAACAAAAGCTCCTGAAAGCAAACCCGAGCAGATTACTTAGCCCCTGGTAAGGGCAGTGCAATTCCGCCTGGGGCAAAGACACTTCAGAATCACTACACCAGGCCCCTCCCCCAGAGATGAGCAAGAAATCCAGCCAAGGCCAAGTTCACCTACCAAGGAGTATGGTTTCAATACCAAGGAGAGCAGCAGAATTCCAGAGGAGGAGAAAGCAAAGCACAGAACTCATGGCTTTCTCCCTATGATTTTTTTAGTCTTGCAGTTAATTTAATTTTTTTCTTTTTCATTTTTTTCTCTTCTTCTGTTAAATTTTTTTTTTAACTTTTACCCTTTTCTTTTTTAACATTTTTAAACTGGTTTATCTAATATATATATTTTTTCTTTTTTATACTTTTCTTTGTTCATTTTCTTTTTTTTAATTCTTTTCTTTTTTCTTTTTTTTTTTTTCCTTTCTTTCTTTTTGAACCTCTTTTAATCCCCTTTCTCTCCCCACACGATTTGGGATCTCTTCTGATTTGGTTAAAGCATATTTTCCTGGGGTTCTTGCCACCCTTTTAGTATTTTACTTGCTCCTTCATATACTCTTATCTGGACAAAATGACAAGGCGGAAAAAATCACCACAAAAAAAAGAACAAGAGGCAGTACCGAAGGCTAGGGACCTAATCAATACAGACGTTGGTAATATGTCAGATCTAGAGTTCAGAATGACAATTCTCAAGGTTCTAGCCGGGCTCGAAAAAGGCATGGAAGATATTAGAGAAACCCTCTCGGGAGATATAAAAGCCCTTTCTGGAGAAATAAAAGAACTAAAATCTAACCAAGTTGAAATCAAAAAAGCTATTAATGAGGTGTAATCAAAAATGGAGTCTCTCACTGCTAGGATAAATGAGGCAGAAGAAAGAATTAGCGATATAGAAGACCAAATGACAGAGAATGAAGAAGCTGAGCAAAAGAGGGACAAACAGCTACTGGACCACGAGGGGAGAATTCGAGAGATAAGTGACACCATAAGACGAAACAACATTAGAATAATTGGGATTCCAGAAGAAGAAGAAAGAGAGAGGGGAGCAGAAGGTATACTGGAGAGAATTATTGGGGAGAATTTCCCCAATATGGCAAAGGGAACGAGCATCAAAATTCAGGAGGTTCAGAGAACGCCCCTCAAAATCAATAAGAATAAGCCCACACCCCGTCACCTAATAGTAAAATTTACAAGTTTTAGTGACAAAGAGAAAATCCTGAAAGCAGCCCAGGAAAAGAGGTCTGTAACATACAATGGTAAAAATATTAGATTGGCAGCTGACTTATCCACAGAGACCTGGCAAGCCAGAAAGAGCTGGCATGATATTTTCAGAGCACTAAACGAGAAAAACATGCAGCCAAGAATACTATATCCAGCTAGGCTATCACTGAAAATAGAAGGAGAGATTAAAAGCTTCCAGGACAAACAAAAACTGAAAGAATTTGCAAACACCAAACCATCTCTACAGGAAATATTGAAAGGGGTCCTCTAAGCAAAGAGAGAGCCTACAAGTGGTAGATCAGAAAGGAACAGAGACCATATACAGTAACAGTCACCTTACAGGCAATACAATGGCACTAAATTCATATCTCTCAATAATTACCCTGAATGTTAATGGGCTAAATGCCCCAATCAAAAGACACAGGGTATCAGAATGGATAAAAAAACAAAACCCATCTATATGTTGCCTCCAAGAAACTCATTTTAAGCCCGAAGACACCTCCAGATTTAAAGTGAGGGGGTGGAAAAGAATTTACCATGCTAATGGACATCAGAAGAAAGCAGGAGTGGCAATCCTTATATCAGATCAATTAGATTTTAAGCCAAAGAATATAATAAGAGATGATGAAGGACACTATATCATACTCAAAGGGTCTGTCCAACAAGATCTAACAATTTTAAATATCTATGCTCCCAACGTGGGAGCAGCCAAATATATAAGCCAATTAATAACAAAATCAAAGAAACACATCAACAATAATACAATAATAGTAGGGGACTTTAACACTCCCCTCACTGAAATGGACAGATCATCCAAGCAAAAGATCAACAAGGAAATAAAGGCCATAAATGACACTGGACAAGATGGACATCACAGATATATTCAGAACATTTCATCCCAAAGCAACAGAATACACATTCTTCACTAGTGCACATGGAACATTCTCCAGAATAGATTACATCCTTGGTCCTAAATCAGGACTCAGCTGGTATCAAAAGATTGGGATCATTCCCTGCATATTTTCAGACCACAATGCTCTGAAGCTAGAACTCAACCACAAGAGGAAGTTTGGAAAGAACCCGAATACATGGAGACTAAACAGCATCCTTCTAAAGAATGAATGGGTCAACCAGGAAATTAAAGAAGAATTGAAAAAAATCATGGAAACAAATGATAATGAAAATACAACGGTTCAAAATCTATGGGACATAACAAAGGCAGTCCTGAGAGGAGAATATATAGCGGTACAAGCCTTTCTCAAGAAACAAGAAAAGTCTCAGGTACACAACCTAACTCTACACCTAAAGGACCTGGAGAAAGAACAAGAAAGAAACCCTAAGCCCAGCAGAAGAGAAATAATAAAGATCAGAGCAGATATCAATGAAATAGAAACCAAAAAAAAAACAGAGCAAATCAACGAAACTAGGAGCTGGTTCTTTGAAAGAATTAATAAAATTGATAAACCCCTGGCCCGACTTATCAAAAAGAAAAGAGAAAGGACCCAAATAAATAAAATCATGAATGAAAGAGGAGAGATCACAACTAACACCAAAGAAATACAAACTATTATAAGAACATACTATGAGCAACTCTACACCAACAAATTTGACAATCTGGAAGAAATGGATGCATTCCTAGAAACATATAAACTACCACAACTGAACCAGGAAGAAACAGAAAGCCTGAACAGACCCATAACCAGTAAGGAGATTGAAACAGTCATTAAAAATCTCCAAACAAACAAAAGCCCATGGCCAGATGGCTTCCCGGGGGAATTCTACCAAACATTTAAAGAAGAACTAATTCATATTCTCCTGAAACTGTTGCAAACAATAGAAATGGAAGGAAAACTTCCAAACTCATTTTATGAGGCCAGCATCACCTTGATCCCAAAACCAGACAAGGATCCCATCAAAAAAGAGAGCTATAGACCAATATCCTTGATGAACACAGATGCGAAAATTCTCACCAAAATACTAGCCAATAGGATTCAACAGTACATTAAAAGGATTATTCACCACGACCAAGTGGGGTTTATTCCAGGGCTGCAAGGTTGGTTCAACATCCGCAAATCAGTCAATGTGATACAACACATCAATAAAAGAAAGAACAAGAACCATATGATACTCTCAATAGATGCTGAAAAAGCATTTGACAAAGTACAGCATCCCTTCCTGATCAAAACTCTTCAAAGTGTAGGGATAGAGGGCACATACTTCAATATCATCAAAGCCATCTATGAAAAACCCACCGCAAATATCATTCTCAATGGAGAAAAACTGAAAGCTTTTCCGCTAAGGTCAGGAACACGGCAGGGATGTCCATTATCACCACTGCTATTCAACATAGTACTAGAAGTCCTAGCCTCAGCAATCAGACAACAAAAGGAAATTAAAGGCATCCAAATCGGCAAAGAAGAAGTCAAATTATCACTCTTCGCAGATGATATGATACTATATGTGGAAAACCCAAAAGACTCCACTCCAAAACTGCTCGAACTTGTACAGGAATTCAGTAAAGTGTCAGGATATAAAATCGATGCACAGAAATCAGTTGCATTTCTCTACACCAACAACAAGACGGAAGAAAGAAAAATTAAGGAGTCAATCCCATTTACAATTGCACCCCAAACCATAAGATACCTAGGAATAAACCTAACCAAAGAGGCAACAGAAAACTATAAAGTACTCATGAAAGAAACTGAGGAAGACACAAAGAAATGGAAAAATGTTCCATGCTCCTGGATTGGAAGAATAAATATTGTGAAAATGTCTATGCTACCTAAAGCAATCTACACATTTAATGCAATTCCTATCAAAGTACCATCCATCTTTTTCAAAGAAATGGAACAAATAATTCTAAAATTTATATGGAACCAGAAAAGACCTCAAATAGCCAGAGGGATATTGAAAAAGAAAGCCAAAGTTGGTGGCATCACTATTCCGGACTTCAAGCTCTATTACAAAGCTGTCATCATCAAGACAGCATGGTACTGGCACAAAAACAGACACATAGCAATGGAACAGAATAGAGAGCCCAGAAATAGACCCTCAACTCTATGGTCAACTAATCTTCGACAAAGCAGGAAAGAATGTCCAATGGAAAAAAGACAGCCTCTTCAATAAATGATGTTGGGAAAATTGGACAGCCACATGCAGAAAAATGAAATTGGACCGTTTCCTTACACCACACACAAAAATAGACTCAAAATGAATGAAGGACCTCAATGTGAGAAAGGAATCCATCAAAATCCTTGCGGAGAACACAGGCAGCAACCTCTTCGACCTCAACCGCAGCAACATCTTCCTAGGACATCGCCAAAGGCAAGGGAAGCAAGGGCAAAAATGAACTATTGGGATTTCATCAAGATGAAAAGCTTTCGCACAGCAAAGGAAACAGTTAACAAAATCAAAAGACAACTGAGAGAATGGGAGAAGATATTTGCAAATGACATATCAGATAAAGGACTAGTGTCCAAAATCTATAAAGAACTAACAAACTCAACACCCAAAGAACAAATAATCCAATCAAGAAATGGGCAGAGGACATGAACAGACATTTCTGCAAAGAAGACATCCAGATGGCCAACAGACACATGAAAAAGTGCTCCATATCACTCAGCATCAGGGAAATACAAATCAAAACCACAATGAGATATCACCTCACACCAGTCAGAATGGCTAAAATTAACAAGTCAGGAAATGACAGATGCTGGCGAGGATGCGGAGAAAGGGGAACCCTCCTACACTGTTGGTGAGAATGCAAGCTGGTACAACCACTCTGGAAAACAGCATGGAGGTTCCTCAAAATGTTGAAAATAGAACTACCCTATTACCCAGCAATTGCACTACTGGGTATTTACCCTAAAGATACAAACGTAGTGATCCGAAGGGGCACGTGCACCCGAATGTTTATAGCAGCAATGTCCACAATAGCCAAACTATGGAAAGAACCTAGATGTCCATCAACAGATGAATGGATAAAGACGATGTGGTATATATACACAATGGAATATTATGCAGCCATCAAAAGAAATGAAATCTTGCCATTTGCAACAACGTGGATGGAATAGAGCGTATCATGCTTAGTGAAATAAGCGGAGAAAGACAACTATCATATGATCTCCCTGATATGAGGAATTGGTGATGCAACATGGGGGCTTAAGTGGGTAGGAGAAGAATAAAAGAAACAAGATGGGATTGGGAGGGAGACAAACCATAAGTGACTCTTAATCTCACAAAACAAACTGAGGGTTGCTGGGGGGCGGGGGATTGGTAGAAGGGGGGTGGGGTTATAGACATTGGGGGGGTGTGCTTTGGTGAGTGCTGTGGGGTGTGTGGATATGGCAATTCATGGACCTGTACCCCTGGAGATAAAAATATATGTTTATAAAAAATAAATAAATAAATAAAATTTAAAAAAGGAAAAAAAAAACCACATTGAGATACCACCTTATACTAGTTAGAATGGCAAATGCTGACAAGACAGGAAAAAGCAAATGTTGGAGAGGTTATGGAGAAAGGGTACCCTCTCACACTGTTGGTAAGAATGCAAATTGGTATAGTCACTTTGGGAAACCATCTGGATGTTCCTCAAACAGTTAAAAATAGAGCTACTCAATGGCCCAGCAATTATACTACTGGGTATTTACCTCAAAGATACAGATGTAGTGAAAGGAAGGAGCACATGCCTGTGCCAATGTTCATAGCAGCAATGTTCACAACAGCCAATCTGTGGAAGGAGCCAAGATTCCCTTCAACAGACGAATGGATAAAGAAGATGTGGTCCATATATACAATGGAATTTTACACAACCATCAGAAAGGATGAGTACCCAAAATTTGGATCAACATGGATGGAACCGGAGAAGATGATGATAAGTGAAATAAGTCAAATGGAGAAAGATATTTATCATATGGTTTCACCCATATGTGGAACATAAGGAACAGCATGGAGAACATTAGGAAAAGGAAGGGGAAAAGGAAGTGGGGGGTGAATCAGAGTGAGAGATGAACCATGAGAGACTATGGGCTCCAGGAAACGAACTGAGGGTTTTAGAGGGGAGGTGCATGGGGGAATGTGTTAGCCAAGTGGTGGGTTTTAAGGAGGGCATATTATTGCATGGAGCACTGGGTTTTATATACAAACAATGAATCTTGAACACTACATGAAAAACTAATGATGTACTATATGGTGATTAACATAATATAATTTAAAAAATTTTTTTAAATCTAAGAAAAAAGAAAAATTAATGTTGAAGTTTGTCGCTCTCGACCCGCAAGAACGACCCGTAGGCGAGGTGAGTGGCAAACTTCTTTATTCACAATCTTCAGCCGGGGACCCCCCCCAGTCTAAGACCCCCAAGTATATCTCCACCAAGTGCGAACTATATCCAATCAGAGTATACCACGACTAACAAAACTACCAATCAGAAGGACTATCTATGTGCACGCATCGTGCTCGTGAGCACGTATGTGACTCCATAGGTTTTCTTTGTTCTACAGATCATGCACCTTTCCCTTGACTCCTGGTATCTATCAAACGTCACCCGCGAATGCACTCACAGTCCTTGGGTTAATCTCTCACTCCTCCCACTCTTCAGGCCTCGCTTAGTACGTGACTCCCTGCATCTGCTCGCATTCCTTAGGCAAACTAGCTACAGCCTTGGCCTCTCATGCCTTGCTTAGTACGTGACTCCTTGCTCCTGCTGCATGGCTCTCCACAGAAGTTATAATTACCTTATACAGCTTTAATAATACAAAATAATAACATTAAGTTTTATTTTAAAGCTCCTTTATGTACTATAATTGTTTTTCCTGGGCACATACAAATGAATTCTTCCTGCTATTCACTTTGTAGTATCTACATAGTTGCCATCTTAGCAGGTAACATGAGAAATTCAGTATCTGCTATTATAACTTATTAAACTGGAACTGCATATGTTTAAAGAAAGCAAACATAGTCTGAAAAAATTTGTTAGTGTTTAAGTAGTCCATGGTAATTGACATGAAGCACTCCTTCTTTTGTCAGGAAATACTCTTAAAATTTAAAATATTAATATAGCTTCTCCTTTAAAATGATCTCCTTTGGTTAAACTGTTTGGAGAAAAAGGTTTGACTATTTTCATAGCTTTTGACATGAACAGCTACATTGCTTCCCCCCCAAGTTTCATTGTAATATAATATACATAATAAAAAATTTACCATCTTAGGTGTACATTCAATGGTATTAAATATATTCAAAATGTTCATCCATTTCCATAATTCCTTTCACCTTATAAAACTGAAACTCTGTACCCTTTAAACAATAATTCTCCCTTCCCCCTTCCTCCCAGCTCCCATTAACCACCATTCTACTTTCTGTCTCTGTGATTTTGACTACTCTAAGTACTTCACATAAGTAGAATCATACAGTATTTGGCTTTTTGTGACTGACTGACTTCACTTAACATAATGACCTCAAGGTTCATCCATATTGTAATATATGTTAGACTTTTTCTTTTTTTTTTTAATGATTATTTTTCTATGTTTTATTTTTTTTAATTTATTTTCAGCATAACAGTATTCATTATTTTTGCACCACACCCAGTGCTCCATGCAATTCGTGCCCTCTCTAATACTCACCACCTGGTTCCCCCAACCTCCCACCCCCGCCACTTCAAACCCCTCAGATTGTTTTTCAGAGTCCATAGTCTCTCATGGTTCATCTCCCCTTCCAATTTCCCCCAACTCCCTTCTCCTCTCTAACTCCCCATGTCCTTCATGCTATTTGTTATGCTCCACAAATAAGTGAAACCATATGATAATTGACTCTCTCTGCTTGACTTATAAGGAAGATGTGGTCCATATACACTATGGAGTATTATGCCCTATCAGAAAGGATGAATACCCAACTTTTGTAGCAACATGGACAGGACTGGAAGAGATTACGCTGAGTGAAATAAGACTTTTTCTTTTTTTACGTTGAATAATATACTGTATGTATATACCAAATTTTCCTAATCCATTCATGTCACTGAACATTTGGGATCTTCAGATTTCAGCTATTATAAATAATGCTGCTATGAACATGTGTCTACACATATCTTTCAAGACCCTGATGCCAATTCTTTTGTGTATATACCTAGAAGAATTGCTGGATCATATAGTAATTCTATTTTTAATTTTTTGAGGAACTGCCATACTGTTTTCCACAGTGTATGTAACATTTCACATTTCCACCAACAGTGCCAAAGGTTCAAATTTCTCTGTATCCTTTTTGTTTTGATAGTAACCATCCTAATGGTGTTAGCTGGTATCACACTGTAGTTTTATGTGCCTTTCCCTAATTATTAGTGATGTTGAGCATCTTTTTTATGAGCTTGTTGGCCATTTGTACATCTTGCAAAAAAAAAAAGGTCTACTCAAGTATTTTGCCTATTTTTGAATCAGGTTGGTTTTCTTGCTGTTGAGTTTTAGGAGTTCTCTATATATTTTGGATATTAATCCATGATTAGATATATGATTTCCATATATTTTCTTCCATTCTGTGGGCTGAAGTTTTACTCTTTTGATACTGTCTCTTAATGGAGAAAATTTTTTAATTTTCATGAAGTCCAATTTGTCTTTGTCTTTTGTTCTGTGTTTTTACTGTCACATCTGAGAAGTTCCTACCAAACCAGTGTTGTAAATCTTTTGTTATTATGACTTCCAAGGCTTTTATTGTTTCAGGTCTTATATTAAATTACATTAAACTCTTTTTTGATCCATCCTGAATTAATTTTTTGTATATAGTATTAGGTAAGGATAGTATTAGGTAAAGGTTCTTTAGCATATGGATATCCAGTATTCTCACCATCACTGTTGAAAGAACTATCCTTTCCCCATTGGATGGTCTTGGTACCACTGTCTAAAATCATTTGATCACATATAAGAGGGTTTTGTTTGGGCTCTTTATTCTATTCTATTGGTTTGTATGTCTGTCTGTATGTCAGTACTGTGGTTTTCTTTTACTGTAGCTTTGTAGGTAGTTTTCAAGTCAGGAAATACGATTCCTCCAGGTTATTCTTTTTTCAGCAATGCTTTGTAGATTTCATCACACATGATTTCCAGTTCCATGGTTAATTCCTAAATATTTTATTATTTTTTATGCTACTGTAAACTGAAATGTTTCTGTTATTTCTTTCACTCATTAGCCTATCTCCCACCTGTCTTTAACCAACCCTCAGTATGTTCTCTATTGGTAAGAGTCTTTTGTGGTTTGTTACCCTCTTTTTCTTTTCCCTTCCCCTATTTTCATCTGTTTTCTTAAATTCCACGTATGAGTGAAATCATATGGTATTTGTGTTTCTCTGACTTATTTTGCTTAGCATAGACACTCTAGCTCCATTCATACTGTTGCAAATGGCAAGATTTCATTCTTTTGATGGCTGCATAATATTCTGTTATGTATATGTATGTGCATACACACACACATATACACACACCCCACATCCTCTTTATCTATTCATCAGTCAATGGATATTTGGGTTCTTTTCGTATTTTGGCTATTGTTGATAATGTGCAAACAGAGATCATTTTACTTTTTCTTTTCCAAAATGGATGTATTTTATTGCCTTGCCTAATCACTCTGGCTAAAACTTCCAGTTCTCTATTGAACAGAAGTGATGAAAATGGGTATCCTTGCTTTTGTTCCTGATCTTAAAAGTTTTCAGTCGTTCACCATGAAGTATGATGTCTAAGTAGGTTTTTCATATACAGGTTTCCCTTATTCTCTGGAAGCTTGTTTTATGCCACTTCATTTTTTTAAAGACCTATGTTAGTACAGGCCTACCTTGTTTTATTGCACTTCATTTTATTGCACAGTGCAGATATTGCATTTTTTACAAATTAAAGGTTTGCAGGAACCCTACATCAAGTAAGCTTAGTGGTACCATTCTTCCAACAGCATTTGCTCATTTCATGTCTCTGTGTCACATTTGGTAATTCTTCAAATATTTTGAACTTTTTCATTCACTGATCTGTAATCAGTGTGATCAGTGATTGGGACGTGCTGAGGGCTTGGATGATGGCTAAAATTTTTAAAATTAAGTTTAACTAAGGTATACATTGTTTTTTATTATTATTGTACACTTAACAGACTACAGTACAGTATAAATAAATGTAACTTTTTAAATTTCAATTTTGTTAGTTAACATACAGTCAAATATTGGTTTCTGGAGTAGAATTCAGTGACTCATCATTTACATACAACACCCAGTGCTCATCACAACAAGTACCCTCTTTAAGAGACATCACCCATCCAGTCCTTCCCCAACCCTTCTCCCTCCATCAACCCTGTTTGTTTTCTGTCATTAAGAGTCACTTGTTTCCCTCTTTTTTTTCTCTTTTCCCCCTTCCCATATGTTCACCTGTTCTCTTTCTTAAATTCCACATATGAATGAGATCATATGGTATTTGTCTTTCTCTGGCCGACTTATTTCACTTAGCATAATACACTCTAGCTCCATGCACATCACTGCAAATGGCAAGATTTCATTCTTTTTGATGGCTGAATAATATTCCATTGTATATATATATATATATATACCACATCTTTTTTTTTTTTTAAAGATTTTATTTATTTATTTGACAGAGAGAGATCACAAGTAGATGGAGAGGCAGGTAGAGAGAGAGAGAGAGGGAAGCAGGCTCCCTGCTGAGCAGAGAGCCCGATGCGGGACTCGATCCCAGGACCCTGAGATCATGACCTGAGCCGAAGGCAGCGGCTTAACTCACTGAGCCACCCAGGCGCCCCTACCACATCTTTTTTTAATCCATTCATCAGTCAATGGACATTTGGGCTCTCTCCAGAGTTTGGCTATTGTTGGTAATGCTGCTATAAACATCAAGGTGCATGAACCCATTAAAATCTATATTTTTGTATCTTTTGGATAAATACCTAGTAGTACAATGGCTAGGTCATAGGGTAGTTCTATTTTTAACTTTTTGAGGAACATCCAGAATGTTCTCCAGAGCGGCTGCACCAGTTTGGATTTCTACCAACCGTTCAAGAGGGTTCCCCTTTTTCTGCATCCTTACCACCTGTTGTTCATAGTCCTCTCAATGTGCTGCTGACTTTGGTTTGTTAGTATTTTGTTGAGGATTTCTGTATCAATGTTCTTAAGGGATACTGATCTGTAGTTTTCTTTTCTCGCAGTGTTTATGCCTGGCTTTGGTATCAAAGCAGTGACTAACTCAACCTCATAGAATAAGTAATCAAGTGTTCCTTCCTCTTCAACTTTTTGGGAAAGATTGAGAATATCTGGTATTCTTTTTTTAAATGTTTGACAGAACTGACAAATGAAGCCATTGGGTGCAGGGCTTCTGTCAGAGACTTTGGATTACTGATTTAATCTCCTTACTAGTTACACTTCTATTCAGAATTTCTATTCATCATTTAGTCTTGGCAGGTTTTATGTTTTTAGGAATTCATCCATTTCATTTGCTTTTGTGTACAATTATTCCATTGTATTCATAGTATTCTCTTATAATTGTTGTTATTTCTATAGAATTGTGTTAATGTCTGACTTTCATTTTTTATTTAAGTAATGTGAATATTCCTTTTTTCTTAGTCTATTTAGCTAAACGTTTGTCATCTTGTTGGGCCTTTTTTAAGAACCAGCTTTTAGTTTCATTTTCTCACTGTTTTTCACTCTCTATTCCATTTATCTCTGCTCTAATCTTTATCATTTCCTTCCTTCTGCTAGCTTGGAGTTTTAGCTACCCATCTCTTTGCACCTCTGTGATCAGAAGTAGTGAACAACAATCTGCTACTTCCTATGACTAAGACTTGAGAGATAAATAAGTCTTTGCTATGGGGTAGGAGGATGGAAGAAAGGCATCCCAGATAGCAGAAACAGTGGCTCTGATATTATAACAGAGTCTGGCCTGTTTAGGGAATTGCAAGAACCCAGTATGGATGGTACATTTGCCTTTAAGGGTTAAGTGTTAAAACTGAAGGATAAAGAAGTAGGGAAGATCCAGTTTCTGAAACATCCCATCAGAAAGATTTTAAGCCAATTAACAGTATTACTTTTTCTGTCTTAACACCTTTACATAAAATTTCTACATTATGCAAATATTAGTATGTAAGAGAACTGTAAAGTGTATACTGTAAAGTGGATTCTAATTTTTTAGTAACCAAAATGCCCCACTTATTTTTTTTTTTAAGATTTTATTTATTTATTTGACAGAGAGAGATCACAAGTAGACAGAGAGGCAGGCAGAGAGAGAGAGGAGGAAACAGGCTCCCTGCTGAGCAGAGAGCCTGATGCGGGACTCGATCCCAGGACCCTGAGATCATGACCTGAGCCGAAGGCAGCGGCTTAACCCACTGAGCCACCCAGGCGCCCGCCCCACTTATTTTTAATCCTTCTAAGACCATCAGAGCCATTCTAAGGCATTCAGTTTTCATACTTATAAGTATTAAATTTCCTTTCAAACTGTAAGACACAACAGCACATTGTCTGAAACACTCACATTCATGAATTTATAGTAATCATTCCACTGTCTCATACCTGCACGTTGTAGCAAACACAGTTCGTTGATACTTATATATTTCTTAAACACATCCATACAGACCTACAAGTAATAAAAAACAAAACATTACCTTTTTATATTTAATTTAAAAAGACGCAAATTTCCATCCTATCTTTCTGTTTATTCTATATTTTTTAAGTGAACTTAAAGCAATGGCATAAAAAGTTGAAATTAGGTTAACTCACAGATTTGAAATGCATATTGAATTCACAACAGAAGCCTTATTTTAGAGATGCTTTGACAAAGAAATAATCAAGGAAATAAACAAGATTAGCAAGCAACTAGAGAAGGGAAGAAATCCTTGATTGTTCAAAATTTTAAAAACCTTATTTAGATCATTTAAAAAAATAACCATTTATTGGTCTAAGGATAAATACACTTACCAATAAATTGAACAGAGAGCCTACAAATAGACCCAATCATATATAATCAGCTGATTTATATGACATGGTGACCCAGCAGTACAGTGGGGGAAAGAGTGGTCTTTTTTTCGTAAATGTTGTTGGGTCACTTAGGGATCCACACGGGAAAAAAATATTTATCTTTACCTTTTTCTTCACATCATAAACAAAAATCAATACCCAGTGGCTTAGTGTTCTAAATACAAAGATAAAACAATAAATCTTTTAAAGAAAAAACATAAGATCTTGGCAAAGATTTCTTCAACAGAATACAAAAAGTTAATATAAAAAATGGACAAGATTGGATTACATAAAAATTAAGAAATTAACTGCATAAGAATTACATAAAAATTAAGAAATTAAAAGGGGAACTTATACACTAGTAAAAGTTACCTGCTATACACATACCCAACAAAGAACTTAGAATATATAAAGAATTCTTAAGATAAATAAGAAAAAGACAATCCCATAGTATATAGGTAAAAATATTTAGGTATTTCCCAAAAGAGGGTATCCAAATATCCAACAATGATTTTGAAAGCTGCTTAGCTTCATCAGTCATCATTAAGGAAGGCATCACTCCCCACCCACCAGAATGGCTAAAATTAAAAGGCTGGTAAATATCAAGAGCTGGTAAGGCTATGAAGCAACCAGAACTCTCAGGCATTGCTGATGAGAGTGTAAATAGGCAGACCGCTTCGGAAATCTGTTTGGCAGTGCAGACTAAATTTGAACATATGCAGATCCTATGACCCAGCAACTCCAGTTTTAAGTATAACCCATCAGAAAGTGTATATATATTCACCAAAAGACATGCAGAAGAACACTGATAGCATCACTATTGTAATTACCATATTTAGAAACCACCCAAAGGAATCAAAAGTAATATTTATCAATAAATTTTGATATACTCACACAACAGAATATTCAATATTATACAGCAATGAGAAAGAAATGTTTAAAATTAAGTAAAAAACATAGATGAATATTGAGCGAAAAGAATGACTTCATTTATATAAAGCACAAAATCAGGCAAAGCTCATTTACGCTACTAGGAGTCAAAGAAAATCTGAGTGGGTTAAAGCCTCTGCCTTTGGCTCAGGTCATGATCCCAGGGTCCTGGGATCGAGCCCTGCATTGGGCTCTCTGCTCAGCAGGGAGCCTGCTGCTTCCTCTCTTTCTGCCTGCCTCTCTGCCTACTTGTGATCTCTGTCTGTCAAATAAATAAAATCTTAAAAAAAAAAAAAAAAAGAAAGCTTTAAAAACAAACAACAAAAAAAACATATGACTGAGAGAGGAGGGGCATGATGGCAGAGAAGTAGGAGACCCTGTTTCAACCAGTCCCCTAAAGTGAGCTAAATATCTACCAGAACACTCTGAACACCCATGAAATCAGCCCGAGATGTAGGATTATACACTGCTGGACCTCTATGGGGGCAAAAGACACTAACAGACAGGTAAAGCAGAGTGGGAACTCTTGGATGGATATCGGAGGATAAACAGAAGAGGCAGGGAGCCACCAGAAGCAACACATTGGAAAGTGATACCCCAATATGAAAGTGCCTTGTGGTTGGGGACCAGCATTAACTTGGAGTCTGGTTAAAAGCACTTAAAAAGAGCAAAAGATCTTAAGGGGTAACTGGTGGAATCTGGCAGTCATGGGCATAGGCCTAAACCCTTGGACCAAGGACCGCCACCGCTGGCAACCACCCTTGCAGGAGAGAGTGCAGCAGAGCCTCCAGTTCCTGGTCCTAGCACCACCCAGCTGTGTGCTGCTTGCACCACCTCTCGGCATGGTGCATTCCCACCCTCGGTGAAGCAGTCTGGTGGGCGCTCTCTAGAACCACAGCCTTTTACGTTCTGTGTGCATTGCATGACCAGGGTCTGACCACACAGTCCCCACTTGTGCCTGAGAGACCTTGATGTGGACGCTAGCCAGTGGTCTCTAGAACCAGCCAAGGGTCTGACACTCCCAGCTTGCACCTAAAGGAACTCAGCATGATCTCTGACAGCATGGACCCAGTCCCCAGACAGCAGTCCTGGCAAAGGCAGGCTCCCTGGACCAAATTCACTCCCGGATTTAGTGGCACACACAGGGGTGCAGAGACAAACAGGCACTTCAAGCGGCCCTGAGACAGTGGCTGGGGACAAGCACTGCCTGTGGGACCTTGCGCTTCAGCTTGCAGAATTTGCAGAGGGGGAGTCTGTGTGTTCTGGACCATCCAGAGGGGAGCAGACTGAGGCTTCCCTCTGAGGCAGAGGTCTAAGTGGAGTTTCCTTAACACTAAACCTACAAAAAGCCACAAAGAGCAGCCAAAAACAAACAAATAAACTAACAAAAACCTCCAGAGAACAAAAGCCTGAAAAACTGGTTTCCAGAGCCCAGACCCTTTATAGGCAGCAGGACAATTCAACCCAAGCAAGACTGACTGAAAGAAAACAACACAGCAGGTCCCTACCCCAAAAGGCAAGCCAAAAGAACAAGAGGACAACCACTACAGGGTCCCCATAAAACTGTAAAGCCCGAACATCAGGAGAAAACAATATATTAAGCTCCTGGTATTACCCTAAAACCTGTATATTTCATAGATACAGCTTTTTTGTTTGTTTTTAATTCATTTTCACAATTCTTGTTCTTTTAATCTCTTTACCCTACCTACCATTACAACTAGAGGTTCAATATAACATACTCCGTAATAACTTTTAACTTTAACTTTTTTCATACATACATCTGTGTTTTTTCTTGTTTTTTAAATACATATAGATATAAGCTTTAAGGTCATCCTTTTTCCCTATTCAATACTACCCTATATATAAACCAGTTTTATCTCTGGAAAGTTGAGTCCTTTAACAAAGATAACAAGATAAACCCAGGAAGAACAAAAATAACCTTCCTCATGTGGTCCATATACACTATGGAGTATTATGCTTCCATCAGAAAGGATGAATACCCAACTTCTGTAGCAACATGGATGGGACTGGAAGAGATTATGCTGAGTGAAATAAGTCAAGCAGAGAGAGTCAATTATCATATGGTTTCACTTATTTGTGGAGCATAACAAATATCATGGAGGACAAGGGGCGTTAGAGAGGAGAACGGAGTTGGGGTAAACTGGAAGGGGAGGTGAATCATGAGAGACTACGGACTCTGAAAAACAATCTGAGGGGTCTGAAGTGGCGGGGGGTGGGAGGTTGGGGTACCAGGTGGTGGGTATTATAGAGGGCACGGATTGCATGGAGCACTGGGTGTGGTGAAAAAATAATGAATACTGTTTTTCTGAAAATAAATAAAGTAATTAAAAATAATAATAATAACCTTCCTCTCCCACTGCGAGGATTTATAACCACCCGCCCATCTTTTTCTTCTGTCAGTTTTTCTGTGTATTTGTTTTTGTTCTGGTATTATATAAACCTTATTCTTGGGGTTCATTTTGACTGGGTTCTTTTTTTTTCCTTCTTTCTTGTCATTTACTTTGTCGGTCTTTTTGTTTGTCTGTTTTTGTTTATATACCTTATAAATCTTACTTTTTGGCCTCATTCTGGCTGGGTTTTCTCTTTTTTTCTTTTCTTTCTCTCTCTCACTTTCTCTTTTCCTTTTTTTCTTTTTTCTTTCTATTTGGGGGTGACTCCAATTGCTCCGAAGCATTCCAGGGTGCACCATGCCTGGATCGTGGTTGATATATTCAGCTATAAAACCCCTTAACCACATCTCACCAAAATGAGTAGGAGGAGGAACATCCAACAGAGGAAAAATTCAGAGACTATGTCCTTTCCATCAGAACTATTGGATATAGAAATAAACAGTATGTCAAAAAGGGAATTCGGGGTAACAATTATCCAGGCAATAGCTAGGATGGAGAAAACCATTAGTGACAACACAGAATCTCTAAAGGCAGGGAGAGCCATCAGGGCAGAAGTTAAAATGCTATCAAGAAGATCCAATTTGGGCGCCTGGGTGGCTCAGTGTGTTAGGCCGCTGCCTTCAGCTCAGGTCATGATCTCAGGGTCTGGGATCGAGTCCCGCATCGGGCTCTCTGCTCAGCAGGGAGCCTGCTTCCTTCTCTCTCTCTCTCTCTCTCTGCCTGCCTCTCTGCCTGCGTGTGCTCTCTCTCTCTGTCAAATAAATAAATAAAATCTTAAAAAAAAAAAAAGGAAGATCCAATTTAATGTCAATACTCTAACAGCTAGGGTAACAGAGGCAAAAGAAAGAATTAGTGATCTAGAGGACAAAATGATAGAGAAAAATGATCAGGAGGAGGCATGGAACAAATAGCTTAGAAGACATGAAAACAGAATTAGGGAAATAAATGATGCCATGAAACGTTCCAACATCAGAATCACTGGAATCACTGAGAGGGTGGAAAAAGACAGAAGAATAGAAGATATAGTTGAACAAATTCTGGATGAAAATTTTTCCAGTCTGAGGAACAGAACAAGGGTTCCTGTCCCAGAGACAGAAAGGACACATGCCAATATCAATGAATCTAGAAAGACCTAAAGGCACATAATTGTGAAACTGACAAATCATAATTTTAGACAAGTGCTTCTGAGGGCAGCTAGGGGGAAGAGTTTCCTTACATACAGAGGAAGGTCCACTAGAATAACGTCAGACCTGTCCACAGAAACCCGGCAAGCCAGAAAGGGCTGGCAAGATATATTCAGGGCACTAAATGAGAAGAACATGCAGCCAAGAATACTTTAGCCAGCAAGGCTGACAATCAAAATGGATGGAGAGATAAACAGCTTCCAAGACCTGCAAGGTTTAAAACAGTATGTGACCACCAAGCTGGCACTATAAGAAATATTAAGGGGGATTCTATAAAAGAAGAAAGAACCCAAGAGTGACATAGAACAGAAATTTAGAGACAATGTATAGAAACAAGGACTTCACAGGCAACATGATGTCAATAAAAACTTATCTTTCAATAATTACTCCAAATGTGAACGGCCTAAATGCTCCCATAAAATGGCACAGGGTTGCAGATTGGATAAAACAATAGGCCCCATCCATATGCTGTCTACAAGAGACCCATTTGGAACCTAAAGATACAACTAGACTGAAAGTGAAGGGGTGGAAAACCATCTTTCATGCCAATGGGCTTCAAAAGAAATCTGGGGTACCAATTCTCATATCAGATAAATTACATATTTTTATAAAGATTTTATTTATTTATTTAAGAGAGAGAGAGATCACAAATAGGCAGAGAGGCAGGCAGAGAGAGAAGAGAAGCAGACTCCCCACTGAGCAAAGAGCCCAATGTGGAGCTCGAGCCCACAACCCTGATATCAGGACCTGAGCAGAAGGCAGAGGCTTAAACCACTGAGCCACCTAGGCACCCCAGATAATTAGATTTTAAACTAAAGTCTTTAGGCAGAGATATAGAAGTACATTACATCATTCTTAAAGGGTCTATCCCCCAAGAAGATCTAAAAATTTTAAATATTTATGCACCCAACATGGGAGCAGACAACTACACGAGCCAACTGTTAATCAAAATAAACAGCCACATTGATATGAATACATTAATAGTAGGGGATCTTAACACACTACTCTCAGTAATAGACATATCATCCAAGCAGAAAATCAATTAAAAAAAAAAGCTTTTAATGACACATTGGACCAGATGGACCTCATAAATACATACAGAACATTCCATCCTAAAACAGCAGAATACTCATTCTTCTTGAGCACACAGGGAACTTTCTCCAGAATAGACCACATACTGGGTCACAAATCAGGCTCAACTGATACCAAAATAGAGATTATTCCCTGCATATTCTCAGGCCACAATGCTTTGAAACTGGAACTTAATCACAAGAAAAAGTTTGGAAGGAATTCAAACACTTGGAAGCTAAAGACCACCCTACTTAAGAATGTCTGGATCAACCAGGAACTCAAGGAAGAACTTAAACAATTCATGGAAACCAATGAGAATGAAGATACTTCAGTCCAAAACCTATGGGACACAGCAAAGGTGGTCCTAAGGGGGAAATACATAGCCATTCAAGCCTCCCTCAAAAAACTGAAAAAGCCAGAATACACCAGCTGTCTCTACACCTTAAAGAACTGGAGAATCAACAACAAATTAAGCCAACCCCACACACAAGAAGGGAAACAATCAAGATTAGAGCAGAGATCAATGAGATAGAAACTAGAGACAAAGTAGAACACATCAATGAAACCAGAAGCTGGCTTTTTAAAAGAATCAATAAAATTGATAAACCACTGGCCAAACTAATCCAAAAGAAAAGAGAGAGGACCCAAATTAATAAAATTATAAATGAAAGGGGAGAGATCACGACTAACACCAAGGAATTAGAAACAATCATCAGAAATTATTACAAACAGTTACACGCCAATAAGTTAAGCAACCTAGAAGACATGGATGTATTCCTGGAAACCTATAAACTTCCAAAACTGAATCAGGAAGAAACTAACAACCTGAATAGACCAAAATCGAGTAACAAGATTGAAGCAGTGATCAAAAACCTCCCAAAAAACAAGGCCCAGGACCTGATGGATTACCTGGAGAATTCTACCGAACATTCAAAGAAGAAATAATACCTATTCTCCTGAAGCTGTTTCAAAAAATTGAAAAAGAAGGAAAACTTTCCAGACTCTTTCTATGAAGCCAGCATTACCCTGACCCCCAAACCAGACAAAGACCCCATCAAAAAGGAGAATTTAAGACCAATATCCCTGATAAATATGGATGCCAAGATTCTCAACAAGATCCTAGCTAACAGGATCCAACAGTATAATAAAAAGACTATCCACCATGTGCAGGTGGGATTTATTCCTGTGTTGTAAGGGTGGTTCAACATTTGAATATCAATCAAAGTAACAGAACAAATCAATAAAAGAGAGAAGAAAACCACATAGTCCTCTCAATTGATGCAGAAAAAGCATTTGACAAGATATAGCATCTGTTCCTGATTAAAATGCTTCAAAGTATAGGGATAGAGGAAACATTCCTCAACTTCATAAAATCTATCTATGAAAAACCCACAGCGAATATCATTCTCAATGGGGAAAAGCTGACACCTTCCCTTTGAGATCAGGAACACAACACTCTCTCCACTCTTGTTCAACATAATACTAGAAGTCCTAGCAATCGGAACACAAAGCAATCGGAAAACAAAAAGAAACAAAAGGTATTCAAATTGGCAAAGAAGAAGTCAAACTCTCCCTCTTCACAGATGACATGATACTTTATATGGAAAACCCAAAAGACTCCAGCCCCAAACTACGAGAACTCATTCAGCAATTCAGTAATGTGGCAGGATACAAAAATCAATGCACAGAAATCAGTTGCTTTCTTAAACACTAGCAATGAAAATACAGAAAGGGAAATTAGAAAGTAGATTGCATTTACTGTAGCACCAAGAACCATAAGATACCTCTGAATAAACCTAACTAAAGAAGTAAAGGATCTGTACTCGAGGAACTACAGAACCACTTGTGAAAGAAATTGAAGAAGACACAAAGAGATGGAAGACCATTCCATGTTCATGGATCAGAAGAATAAACATTCTTAAAATGTCTATATTGCCTAGAACAATCTATACTTTCAGTGCCATCCCGATCCAAATTCCACCGGCATTTTTCAAAGAGCTGGAACAAACAATCCTAAAATTTGTATGGAACCAGAAGAGACCCTGAACTGCTAAGGAAATGTTGAAAAAGAAAAACAAAACTGGGAGCATCACATTCCCTGATTTCAAGCTTTACTACAAAGCTGTGATCACCAAGACAGCATGGTACTGGCACAAAAACAGACACATAGACCAGTGGAACAGAATAGAGAGACCAGATATGGACCCACAACTCTATGGTCAAATAATCTCTGACAGAGCAGGAAAAAATATACAGTATAAAAAAGACAGTCTCTTCAATAAATGCTGCTGGTAAAACTGGACAGCTATGTATAGAAGAATGAAGCTCAACCATTCTCTTCCACCATACACAAAGATAAACTCAAAATGGATAAAAGACCTCCACGTGAGGCAGGAATCTATCAAAATCCTAGAGGAGAACGTAAGTGGTAACCTCTTTGACATCGGTCATGGCAACTTCTTTCAAAACATGTCTCCAAAGACAAAGGAAATAAAAGCAAAAATGAACTTTTGGGACTTCTTCAAGATCAAAAGCCTCTGCAAAGCAAACGAAACAGTCAACAAAACAAAAAGGCAACCCACGGAATGGGAGAAGATATTCACTAATGACACTACAGACAAAGGGCTGATATCCAAGATCTATAAAGAAATTCCTCAAACTCAACCACACAAAACAGACTATCATGTCAAAAGATGGGCAGAAGACATGAACAGACACTTCTCCAAAGAAGACATACAAGTGGCTAACAGGCACATGAAAAAAATGTGCATCATCATTAGCCATCAGGGAGATTCAAATCAAAACCACATTGAGATACTAACTTATACCAGTTAGAATGGCCAAAATTAAGACAGGAAATAACAAGTGTTGGAGGGGATGTGGAGAAAGGGGAACCCTCTTACACTGCTGGTGGGAATGCAAGTTGGTGCAGCCACTTTGGAAAACAAACTGAGGGATTTGGAGAGGAGGAGGGTAGGGAGGTTGGGTGAGTCTGGTGGTGGGTGTTAAGGAGGGCACATATTGTGTGGAGTGCTGGGTGTGGTGCATAAACAATGAATCTTGGAACACTGAAAAAAAATTAAATAAAAAAAGTATGACTGAGATGATTATTAAAACAATCTCTTCTTCAAAGACTTTACATATTTTACCTTCTCATCCCCTTGCTCAGGCACATGAGCAAACTTGCATTGTGATCGTTCACAGCCACGTAACGTATTAAAATGAAATTTGCAGTATCTATGTGGTAGCATCAACCCTAAGGGCTTCTGGAACACCTAGAAAATTAGATAAATCCTTTATGTAATTGTAAAATACCATAATCAAGTTAGAAAGTATTTAAAGGAATCAGAAATATTATATACCCAAAACAGTATCAATCCAATTGTTTGCTGACCTGATAAAAAAAACTTTCAACCAATTTATATTTTCAAAAATAATGAAAAAAAAAATGTAGAATGATTTGTCTGAATTTTTGCAATTTCCTTCAATGTAAAATATCCCAAAGTTACTATTGCTTTACTTTACAATGTTTTTAAAAGTTTATACATTCCCTCCCCTTTCTCATAAATGTGCCCCTTTTGCTTTTATAAAAAGTTATTCTATTATAATATGCATATTTCAGATGCAGTTATTTATAACCTAAGTTCTCTGTAGCTTTTCTGATTAACAGAAAGAGAAATGTTAGAATCAAATATTTACAACAAACTTTTCTTATAAACTGCTTTAATTTAATCACTAGCTTTTTCTTCCATTACAGGGTACTATTCATCGTACATTTTCTGTTTTGAATATCCCCTCTCCACCCTACCCACTCGGCCTTCTGCTTTCAGTGTCTTATACTATTTGTGAATATCTGATGAATCACTACTCATTTTCTGCTTCTTACCACCAACTGCCATTCAAAATCTGTAAATGGCCAGAAGTGCTTAAAAAATGATAGTGCAATACAACCAAAATATGTGCTTTATAGGATTTTTTTTTAATATTGAGGACTTACCCCTAAATTTTTTTCCCTCTTAAATATTTCACAAGTTTCAGGATTTTGCAGTTTTAGGAGAGAATATTTTCCTGGAAATCTGAAATCTAGAAATGATTAAGAATGACATCACACACCAACATGTTATAACTTGTTCCCTTCATAACAATGAAACAGATTACCACTACTCTCTGCTTTAAAGTTTCACTTTGGACTAGTCATCTCAGTTCACAGACTATGATGCTACAGTGTGCCTGTGAAATAAAAAATGATTACATCTTAGCTGCTCCTTAGGTATTTTTAGGCCTAGATGTAAAATTTTAAACTCATTTTAAGTAGAAGATACTTTCTTAAAAGCCTTATACAGCAGCACTGAACACTGTATTCACATGACAGTCTCTGTATTAAAGACATATATGATACACAATTAAAATTTCTAAGGAAAGAAAACCGACAAACCCAGGTATTACAAAATGAACTATGTAACCCCCACAAATTCATATGTTCAAGTCCTAACCACCAAGGTGAATTTATTCGAAGATAGGGCCTTTTCGGGGCACCTGGGTGGCTCAGTCAGTCAAGTTTTGGCTCAGGTCATGATCCCAGGGTCCTGGGATCTAGGCCCGCATCAGGCTCCCAGCTCAGCGGGGAGCCTGCTTCTCCCTCTCCCCGCTGCCTGGAGCTCTGTCTGCTTGTGCGTGCACACTCTCTCACTCTCTCTCTCTGTCAAATGAATGAATGAATGAATGAATGAATGAATAAATAAATAAATAAATAAATAAATAAATAAATAAAATCTTGAAGATAGGGTCTTTTATAGAGCTAATTAAGGACACATGGGGTCATAAAATTGAGACAATGAGGGGCTTCTGGGTGGCTCTCTCTCTAAGCCTTTGGGTCTGGTCATGATACCGGGGTCCTGGGATGGAATCCCCCGTTGGGTCTCCTGCTTGGCAGGAAGTCTGCTTCTCCCTCTCCACCTGCTTCTGTTCCCTCTCTTGCTGTGTCTCTGTCAAATAAATAAATAAAATCTTAAAAAAAAAAAAAAAGAGTGAGACACTACTCTGATGGAATTAGTGTCTTCATAAGAAGAGACATCAGAGTGTTGCTCTCTCCCTCCACATGTATGCATCAAGGGAAGGCCATGTGAGGACTTAGCAAGAAGGCAGCCATCTGCAAGTCAGGAAGAGAGCCAGAAACGGAATCCTGCCAGAAACCTGATCACAGACTTCTAGCCTCCATAACTGTGTGAAATAAATTTCTGTCATTTAGGCTACCCGGTCTATGGTATTTTGTTATGGCTGCCTGAGCTACTAATGCACCAGGCATTCTCTCCCTTAACATTGGTTAAATGAGAATTAAAATGAGAATTAAGACATTTAGAAGTGTTTTTCTCTAAAGATTAAAAAATAAACATGTTTATTTTCAATAATTTCATTTTTCACTTGGCAGCATTGAGATGAATTTGGTACAAGCTTAAGTTTCTGCTGCATAGCTTTGCTGTAATTTTCATTATAAAAACTGTTAAGGCTTTTTAAGATAAAACACACAATCATCTGGGCATGCTGCTGTAGTATGCAACACCAACAGCACAAAGTAAATAACAGGAAAGTACGGAAGAATTAGATGTGGGCTACACAAAGAAATTTTATTGTTTCTAAATTCATCCTCCAGTCTAGTTTATTTTGTTCAAAGCATTATGGATTATCAAAAAAACTGATACAAATTCTAAAATACATTATGAAATTCTAAAATATTCAACAAAATATGAATATTTTAGGAATAACCTATAATTTATCTGTACTACCGCTATGACATAAATACAGATATTTAAAAAATTGTTCCATCAAAAGTTCTAAGCAAAGGTATACAAACTTTCCAATTTTAACATATTCTAGGCTTGGTTTTATTTTTATAAACCTTTTTGGTTTGGGTGAAAAAAAAAAAAAAAACCTCCTGTGCAGTTTCTATATTATCAAAAGCCAACAGAATTTTACTAAGAAAACAGTACCATTCATCCAGGGCTTCAGTAATATGTCTTCTTGATGACCACTTATATTCAAAGGTGGCACTGATAAGCATAGAGGTTTTGGGGCCAGTACTGCTAGCTGACTTTCACCAACCACAAGCTCTGCATTTTTAGAATCTTCACTGTGTGAGCACAAAAGCCAAAAGCAGAATTCACATTACTCTACGAACATTAAAGTAATGAGAATCAAATAAGTGGAAACACAACCTAACACACTATGTATATGTTATATACCATGTGGTATACTATGATTCTTCAGTATTTTCAGTAAGTGTTCTTGCCTTCTTAAATAGGAAACAAAAGCTTGGTAAATGGCCAGGATAGGGGTAGGAGTAAGGTGGTTGGGTTAAAACTAGAGCAGAATATTTTTGATCATGCCAGACAAAAAGGCTGAGAAGGAACTTAGCTAGCATTCTAATCCAGAAAAGAACATCCAATTATTCTATTGACAGTACAGTGCAATAAATGAATTATAAATTATTCTTCAGGACAAGTATATTTAATAAACTTATACATGTACTTGAGAGCTTCCTTTGGGAAGAAGGTATAAAAAATGCACTCTTCTTGGTTGCTTAAACAGCTTTGACTTTATTTTAATACATGAGATCCTATATAACCAATTTTAGAAAAACTTAAAGAGTTTTCTGGAGTTTCACTTACCTAGAAAAAGAAATAAGCAAGGGGGAGAATGGGAAGTATCTCGAAGCTGACTGATAGAAATGAATTCAGTTTTTAGGAGAAAAATCACTCAGATACTATATTTTACCTTAAAAACAATTCTAACAAGCTTTTTCAGCTGGGGTTCCCTGGGTCAGAGGAGAATAAAAATAGTAAGAAAGAAGAGGGTCTCATGCTTTTAACAGTTTCAACTTAGTAGCATTGACAGAGCTTAAAAATTACACAAAAGCGCTTAGGTGTCCAGTCAGGTAAGCAGTGAAGTGTCTGTCTCTGGCTCAGGTCATGATCCCAGGGTCCTGGGATCAAGCCCTGCATTAGGCTTCCCCTCTCAGTGGGGAGTTTCCTTCTCCCTCTGACCCTTCTGCTCATGCATCTGCTCACATGCACACAACAGAAAATAAAGATGATCACTTCTCCTTCCAACTTGGGACATCACTAATATGTGCAATCAACATAACCTTTCTCAAAACAAAAGCAAAAATACAGAAGAAATAAATAAGAATTACGGAATTTTATAGATGTAAAAGATTAGCAAAATTCTTTTGTTTTTGATTGGATGACTGAAGCTTGATTTGTCCAGTGTCACACGCCTGGTCATTATGGTAGAATCAAACTGATGATAAAACTCTTCAGGCTGCAATGACCCTAGTTTGTAAGCAAAATGCTTTCAATAGAAGAAAAACAGTTAACTTTTGTCATTTTTTCCCTTTTAAAATTTCAAATGGTCATGGATCAAACTGGGTTTTTGTGCCAATCTAATTCTTACGTAGGCTTTTCCTTCATACAAAGGTTCTCAAACTTTAGCACGTATTAGGATCACCTGGTGGCCTTACTGAAACAGACTGATGGGCCCCATCTCCAGAGTTTCTAATTCAGCAGGTCAGGGACAGGACCAAATAATTTTTATTTCTGACATGCTCGCATTTGATTCTACTGCTAAAAGGATCACACTTTGAAAACTACAGCCTTAATATAAAAGTACTTGAATACATTCGTCACCTGATCTGAGTATACCTTGCCTCAACAGCAAAACTGGGGTGCAGGATGGGTCAGGTTATCTCCAAGGTGCCCTCTGATTCTAAGTTTGGTATTTGCATATGTACTAGTGAGTGTACTGTAACTATTAGTACTAATTACCACAACCACATCAGATACCTGCAAACTGCAATATTCATCTGATTTCTTGTCATTTTACTTCCATAAAAGTCACATACACATTCCACATTCTTTTTTCTTTTATCACTATTCCTTATTCCTTCCTCAAAAAATATTTTAATGGCTCAAAAATCTTTGTCACAGCTTTAAGGTAACTAAAAGTATCCCTGACATCTGAGTATATCTGATAAACCAATTAATAATATCCATGTATGGCTTAAGGCATAGTAGCCCAAGTACATAGAGCAGAGAATGAAAAACACACATACAAAAATACAAATACAAATTACATGACTATATTAAAATTACATAATTAAAAATGGTACCGACCTTTTGCAAACTTCAAAAATATTTTCTTTTTCTTCTTTAATAATCACCTTTTCTGAAAATCTACACTGTGAAGAGATTATGGTTAAAAAGTGTAAGTGAATATTTCTGCATTCCATATTAAGCTATGAGGCTTACCAGATAATTTAAAATATATTAGATGTTATTTAAACCACTAGCTTATAGCCAACTGACAACTCTATATTATTTGAAGTACTGAACATTGACTTAAAAATTCCTCTGTTAAGAGAAACTAATAGAAATCATTAATTTACACAGCTTTTTTTATTTTTTTAAGATTTTATTTATTTATTTGAGAGAGAGAGAGCGCATAAGAGTAGAGAGGTCAGCAGGAGAAGCAGACTCCCCACAGAGCAAGGAGCCTGATGCGGGACTCGATCCCAGGACTCTAGGATCATGACCTGAGGCGAAGGCAGCCACCCAACCAACCGAGCCACCCAGGCGCCCTTTACTCAGCTTTTGACATCACCTTCAGCTAGCCAACACTTAAAATTTATTATGAGCAATTAAAGTTATACTTATTTTCATTCAGATAAAAAGCTTTAAGTGATTTTTTATTTTCCAATGGTATTTTTGAACATAATTTTATTTTTCTCATTAGAACTATTTATATATATTTCATATATCACTATACTTAAAACATGCCACATAAGTGTTCTGGAATTGTTACTTTTAATATTTAAACATGTATAAAGAAATTACACATGCATAAATATTAAACTTTTGAAAACAGGCAGGCACCAAGAAAATAAACTCCCAAATCACCTATCATTTGAGCAGAGATAACCATTTAATACCTTACTTTATATCTTTCTTGTCTTTTTAATTTCAAAAAATTTAAATGTTTTAATTATCAAAATTTTTTCCAGTCTCACTGAGAATTGATATATATTACTGTGTAAGTTTAAGGCATACAGCATGATGGTTAGATTTACATATATTGTAAAACTGTTACACTAGATTCAGCTAACACCCATCTCACAGAGATGCAACCAAAAAAAGAAAAAAAAAATTTCTCCTTGTGATGAGAACTCTGAAAATGTACTCTCTTAACAACTATTCTTTTTTTTTTTTTTTTTTAAGATTTTATTTATTTATTTGACAGAGAGAGATCACAAGTAGGCAGAGAGGCAGGCAGAGAGAGAGAGGGAAGGAAGCAGGCTCCCTGCTGAGCAGAGAGCCCGATGCGGGACTCGATCCCAGGACCCTGAGATCATGACCTGAGCCGAAGGCAGCGGCTCAACCCACTGAGCCACCCAGGCGCCCCTTTTTTTTTTTTTTTTGAGAGAGTAAGCGAGCAAGCACATCTGCGCGCACACGCACACACACACATGTGTGCGTGCGTGTAGGCATGCAGGGAGGGGCAGACAGAGAAAGAGAGAGAGAATTTCAAGCAGGAAATGGAGCTTAACTCTAGGCTCAATCTGGGCTCAATCACAATACCCTGAGACCATGACCTGAGCTGAAATCAAGAGTTGAACGCCTAACTAACTGAACCACCCAGGTACTCCCAACAACTATTCTTTTATAAAGTCATAATCACATAGTACAATAATGATACACACTGCATATATTACTAACCCTTGCAAAGAAAATTATAAAAATTAACTGAGAAACCTAAAACATTCACAAATACAAAAATATACCATATTCCTGAATGAGAATATTAAATGTTAATTCTCCCCAAATTAATTTAAACTTCTTTATCATGTGAGTTTAAAGTGCTCTTAGAAGAATAGCCAAAAAATATTTTAAATTTATAATACAACCTTGTGTCTTTTAAACCAAACTATCCTTGTTTTATTTTTATTTTGCTTGATATTTTTATTTTTCAAATAAACGATAGTATGGTATTAGTACAAGGACCTGAGCAATCAATGAAACAAAAATGAAGGAATAGTTCCAAGATTAGAATTTGAAAATATTAAAGACAGGATTTGAAATTTGCGAGGAAATGATTCAATAAACAAATGGCAGTAGAAAAATGGGCTAGTTAACTGTATAGAAAATAAGTTCAGTACCAACTCACTCACCATATGTCAAAATACTTTTTAGATTCATCAAAGACTTAAATATAAAAACTAAATATCAAAGTAGCAAAAAAAATATAAAGGTGGGTATTTGTATAATTTGGAGGGTGGAGAAAGCCTAAGCATGACACCAAAAGCAGAAACCATAAATTATGACATCAACAGGTGTGAATATAAATATTTTAGATATTTTCCTATCTAAATATACAAAGTACACAAAATCCATCCATCAAAAAAATTTTTACTCAGCATAATCTCTTCCAGTCCCTTCAATGTTGCTGTTGGGTATTCATCCTTTCTGATGGAGGCATAATACTCCATTGTATATATGGAAGATATATGTATATCTTCTTTATCCATTCATCCATTGAAGGGCATCTTGGTTCTATCCACAGTTTGGCAACTGTGGCCATTGCTGCTATAAACACTGGGGTACAGGTGGCCCTTCTTTTCATTTTATCTGTATCTTTGGGGTAAATACCCAGTAGTGCAATTGCAGGGTCATAGGGTAGCTCTATTTTTCATTTTTGAGGAATCTCCACACTGTTCTCCAAAGTGGCTGCACCAACTTGCATTCCCACCAACAGTGTAAGAGGGTTCCCCTTTCTCCACATCCCCTCCAACACTTGTTATTTCCTGTCTTAATTTTGGCCATTCTAACTGGTATAAGTTAGTATCTCAATGTGGTTTTGATTTGAATCTCCCTGATGGCTAATGATGATGCACATTTTTTTCATGTGCCTGTTAGCCACTTGTATGTCTTCTTTGGAGAAGTGTCTGTTCATGTCTTCTGCCCATCTTTTGACATGATAGTCTGTTTTGTGTGGTTGAGTTTGAGGAATTTCTTTATAGATCTTGGATATCAGCCCTTTGTCTGTAGTGTCATTAGTGAATATCTTCTCCCATTCCGTGGGTTGCCTTTTTGTTTTGTTGACTGTTTCGTTTGCTTTGCAGAGGCTTTTGATCTTGAAGAAGTCCCAAAAGTTCATTTTTGTTTTTATTTCCTTTGTCTTTGGAGACATGTTTTGAAAGAAGTTGCCATGACCGATGTCAAAGAGGTTACCACTTACGTTCTCCTCTAGGATTTTGATAGATTCCTGCCTCACGTGGAGGTCTTTTATCCATTTTGAGTTTATCTTTGTGTATGGTGGAAGAGAATGGTTGAGCTTCATTCTTCTATACATAGCTGTCCAGTTTTACCAGCAGCATTTATTGAAGAGACTGTCTTTTTTATACTGTATATTTTTTCCTGCTCTGTCAGAGATTATTTGACCATAGAGTTGTGGGTCCATATCTGGTCTCTCTATTCTGTTCCACTGGTCTATGTGTCTGTTTTTGTGCCAGTACCATGCTGTCTTGGTGATCACAGCTTTGTAGTAAAGCTTGAAATCAGGGAATGTGATGCTCCCAGTTTTGTTTTTCTTTTTCAACATTTCCTTAGCAGTTCAGGGTCTCTTCTGGTTCCATACAAATTTTAGGATTGTTTGTTCCAGCTCTTTGAAAAATGCCGGTGGAATTTGGATCGGGATGGCACTGAAAGTATAGATTGTTCTAGGCAATATAGACATTTTAAGAATGTTTATTCTTCTGATCCATGAACATGGAATGGTCTTCCATCTCTTTGTGTCTTCTTCAATTTCTTTCACAAGTGGTTCTGTAGTTCCTCGAGTACAGATCCTTTACTTCTTTAGTTAGGTTTATTCAGAGGTATCTTATGGTTCTTGGTGCTACAGTAAATGCAATCTACTTTCTAATTTCCCTTTCTGTATTTTCATTGCTAGTGTTTAAGAAAGCAACTGATTTCTGTGCATTGATTTTTGTATCCTGCCACATTACTGAATTGCTGAATGAGTTCTCGTAGTTTGGGGCTGGAGTCTTTTGGGTTTTCCATATAAAGTATCATGTCATCTGTGAAGAGGGAGAGTTTGACTTCTTCTTTGCCAATTTGAATACCTTTTGTTTCTTTTTGTTTTCCGATTGCTTTGTGTTCCGATTGCTAGGACTTCTAGTATTATGTTGAACAAGAGTGGAGAGAGTGTTGTGTTCCTGATCTCAAAGGGAAGGTGTCAGCTTTTCCCCATTGAGAATGATATTCGCTGTGGGTTTTTCATAGATAGATTTTATGAAGTTGAGGAATGTTTCCTCTATCCCTATACTTTGAAGCATTTTAATCAGGAACAGATGCTGTATCTTGTCAAATGCTTTTTCTGTATCAATTGAGAGGATCATATGGTTCTTCTCTATTCTCTTGATTTGTTCTATCACATTGATTGATTTGCAAATGGAAGTCGGAGGGGAGACAAACCATGAGAGACTGTGGACTCTGAGAAACACACTGAGGGTTTTGGATGGGTGGTGGTGAGGGAATGGGTGAGCCTGGTGGTGGGTATTATGGAGGGCACGAATTGCATGGAGCACTGGGAGTGGTGCATAAACAATGAATTCTGGAACACTGAAAAGAAATAAAATAAAATGGAAAAAAAAATTTTAAAGCGTACCTTGTCTCTATATTCTTTCTCCCAAAATAAATTTTAGATTCAGAAAGATAAAAATTCGAACATAATAAAAAATGGGGGAAAAAAAAACCACCAGGAGAAAATACAGGACAAAATTTTAAATCCTGAAATGGGGAAGGGCTTCTCTAAATATGATTCAAATACCATAATAGAAAACTAACAGACTTGACTAAAAATAAAAACCTCCTTCAAGGTAAAGTCTCCTAAATCAAGTCAGAACACAGTCAAAGAACAGGAAAAAATGTGGGCACATATGACAAAGAATATATTTTTTGTTTGTGTACTTTTGTACTTTCAAGTTTTCATTTAAATTCCCGTTCGTTGGGGCACCTGGGTGGCTCAGTTGGTTAAGCATCTGCCTTCGGCTCAGGTCATGATGTCAGAGACTTAGGATTCAACCCAACATCGGACTCCCTGCTCAATGGGGAGGCTGCATCTCCCTCTCACTCTGCTGCTCCCCCTGCTAGTGCTCTCTCTCTTTCTCTGTCAAATAAATAAATTTTTTTAAAAAAAATTTTTAAGTTCCAGTTAGTTAACATACAGTATAATATTAACTTCGGGTGTAGAATTTTGGGATTCATCACTTTTTAACACCAAGAGCTCATCAAAAGTGCTCTCCTTAATACCCATTGCCCATTTAACTCATGCCTCTGACCATTTCTCCTCCATCAACCCTATTTGTTCTCTATAGTTAAGAGTCTGTTTTATGGTTTACATCTCTTTTTCCCCCATGTTCAACTGTTTTGTTTCTTAAATTCTACATGAGTGAAATCATATGGTATTTGTCTTTCTCTAACTTATTTCACTTAACATAATATTCTCTAGCTCCATTCATTTCACTGCAAAAAGCAAGAAATCATTAATTTTTATGGCTGAGTAATATTCCATTACAGACACACACACACAGCACATATCTTTTTTTATCCATTCATCAGCTGATGGACATTTGGGCTCTTCCTACGATTTGACTGTTGTTGATAATGTTGCTATAAATATAAGCATTGGGGTGAACATATCCCTTTGAACCAGTACTTTTGTATCCTTTGGGTAAATACCTAGCAGTTCAATGGCTAAATCAAGGGAAGTTCTAAATTTTTGAGGAACCTCCATACTGTCTTCCAAGTGATTGTACCAGCCTGCATTCCCACCAACAAGTGTAAGAGTGTTGCCTTTTCTCTGCAACCTTGCCAACATCTGTTGGTCTTGTGTGTGTTGTTAATTTTAGCCATTTTGATAGGTATGAGATGGTGTCTCATTATTGTTTTTATTTCTATTTCTCTGACAATGTGTAATGTAAGAATATGTTTAATAGATGAAAAGTTCCGGGACGCCTGGGTGGCTCAGTTGGTTGGGCGGCTGCCTTCGGCTCGGGTCATGGTCCCGGTGTCCTGGGATCGAGTCCCGCATCGGGCTCCTTGCTCAGCGGGGAGCCTGCTTCTCCCTCTGCCTCTGCCTGTCATTCTGTCTGCCTGTGCTCGCTCTCTCTCCCTCTGATAAATGAATAAAATCTTTAAAAAAAAAAAAAAGTTCCTACAAGTAAAAAAATAAAAAATAAAAATAAAAATCTCAGAAGAAAAATGGGCAAAAAAACATAAAAAGAAAGTTCATAAAAAAACATAAATGGCCTTTGAACATACTAAAAGATGCTTAGTCTAAGAGAAAAGCAAATTAAAACTAAAAGTCGGGGCACCTGGGTGGCTCAGTCGATTAAGCCTCTGCCTTCAGCTCAGGTCATGATCTCAGGGTCCTGGGATTGAGCCCCACATCGGGCTCTCTGCTCGGAGGGGAGACTCTTCCCCCTCTCTCTGCCTGCCTCTCTGCCTACTTGTGATCTCTCTCTCTGTCAAATAAATAAATAAAATCTTAAAAAAAAAAAACTAAAAGTCATTTGTAAAAATAGACAGATGGGACAAAAATTTTAATACTGAGTTGGTTAGTGTGTGGGGGAGAAAACTGGCATTCTTACCCAATGTTGTTGAAAGTATGAATCACAGCCATCTTTATGTAGGCCAATCTGACAATTTTACTTCTAAGAATTAATCCAAAAATGCCTGCATATATACAAAATGCCTTATGTTCAAGGATACATAATGCAGCAATATTTAAATGCAAAAAATGGGAACAAACCAAGTGTCCACCAACAGTGGAACTTGTTGAATAGAATATATCCATGCAGCAGATAATTATATAATTATAAAAAGAAGGCATAATTATATACATTCAAAAGAAACTCTCCACTATATGTTAAGTTTAAAAAGCAAGAAAAAGAATGGTATGTTACCATTTGTATAAAATGCTCCAATTTGTATAAAATTTTAAATAATATACAATAGGACCACTTTGAGGAATGGTAGAGTATGTCTTACTGGGCTAATCCTCCTGCAGGTAAAAACTACAAATCCTAGATTAAATTTTTAAAAATCTCCGCCTGAAAACACTAGAAATATATGAATAGCTGGCAGAATCTGGAGAGAAGTCTACACTTGGAAAGAAGGAATAGCACTGGCTAATTCTTCTGCTTTCATAGCTTTATTTTTGAAGGCGGGTCCTAGTTGGAACTACTTGAAAAGGCCAAAAATTTGCCTTATTCAAACAACAAACAAGAACGCTAAGTTTAGGACAAAGTCAGAAACTGGGAAGTAAGGCTAGGAATCCACAAAAGGAGAGAGCCTAAGAAAGGAAACCCTGAAATCTTATAAACTCCATCCAAATTTCTTGCTGACCACTAAACTATATTTTTCTAAGGTGACTCTTAAACAGCACAGCTAAATCTAAAAGAACTGAACAAAGATTTAAACTGCTACCACAAAAGAGTAATCTGGACGCTGAGTTAACCAAGTTTAAAACTTAGCATGCAATTACCATAAAGCCAGCAACTGCAGACATGGGCATCTATCCCAGAGAAGTTAAAAATTAGGTTCACCAAAAACCGGTACACAAATGTTTACAGAAGTTTATTTGTAATAGCCAAAAACTGTAAACAATGCAGCTGTCCTTCAATGAGTGAAGAGCTTTCAAATAAACTGTGGTAACCCATCCCATGGAGTATTACTAAGCAATAAAAATGAATGAACTACTGATATATGCAACAAGCTTGATGAATATCCAGATTATTATGCTGGGTTAAAAAAAAAATCTGAAGAGGTAACACTCTGAATGATTCCATTTACGTAACATTCTTGAAATGACAAAATTATAGAAATGGAGGACAGATTAGTGGTTATCAAGGGTTAAGGATTATTTAGGGGTAGCCAGGAAGAAAGTAGGTATGGCTATAAGGGCAACAAGAGGGATCCTTGCTGTGATGGAAATGTTCTGTATCTCTGTCTGTATTAATGTCAATATCTTGGTTGTGATATTGTACTACAGTTTTGCAATGCTACCATTGGGGGAAACTGGGTAAAGGATACATGAGATCTCTCTCTGTTATTTCTTACCAATGTATGTGAATCTATAACCGATTCAAAGTTAAAAAAAATGTGGGATTTGCTAAAGCAATATTCATGGATAAATTTATAGCACTAAATTGTCTCAGAAAGTAAGTTTTAAATCAATGATCTTAGCTGCAACCTTACAAAACTACAAAAGGGAAAATTAAATCTAAAGTAAGCAGAAAAAAGGAGAAAAAATGACCAGTAGAAGTCAGTGAAATAGAAAACAGAGCAAGAGAAAAACAATCAGTCAATAAAAACAAAGCTGGTTCTTTTATAACAAAATTAATAATCTTCCAGCCAACCTCCAGCAAATCTGTATTTATTTCAAAATACCAAAATTACAGAGATGGAAAACAGATTAATGTTTGCTAAGGTTAGGAATTTAAGAAGTAGGGGGAAAGGTGTAACCAAGGAATAACATAAGGAAGATCTTTGTAGTGATGGAGTAATTCTTTATCTTGTTTGGAGAGGTGGCTACAAAAATCTTCCCACTTAATAAAAGTATATATACTTACATTTAATATCTGATTCCTGTTTCTGATATTGTACTTAAAGATATAATCATTGGGAAAGACTAGCTGAAGAGTACCTGGGTCCTCACTATAGTACTTTTGCAATTTCCTGTGAATCTACAATTATTTCAAAATAAAAACCTTAAAAAAAAGTACACTAGCATTTAAACTATCTAGGGTTCAAAAACTAGATTCATTAACCAAATACTACAACCATGGTAAACCTAACAATTGTTACATATGGATTCTGAGTATAACTGATATACAAGACAAAATAAAAACAAGGTTTCTGAAAAAACAGAACATATATCTTTATTACATAATTATTATATAAATTAATATATATAAAATATCAATAAGGAACATTTCTAAAAATTCACAGAGAACTGTACATGAATGTAGAAAAGTGATAGGTCATACATATGTCCTAAAGTTAACCTATTTATCCCCTCAAACTCTTAAAATGTAAGGTGAGGGAGATGGATAAAGTTTAATTCCCAAACTTAATGGCCAGATATCTTGAAGACAAATATTACTGTCTGGTCATGGATTTTCTAAAGAGTTGGTACATTAAGGCCTACCGTGGTATTAGAAAAATGTATCATCCCCTTATCTTAAACAAAACCAAGAAAAATACCATCAGTTTTTCAAAGAAATGGAATAAATAATCTTAGAATTTATATGGAACCAGAAAAGACCCCAAATAGCCAGAGGAATGTTGAAAAAGAAAGCCAAAGTTGGTGGCATCACAATTCCAGACTTCAAGCTCTATTACAAAGCTGTAATCATCAAGACAGTATGGTACTGGCACAATGGAACAGAATAGAGAGCCCAGAAATAGACCCTCAACTCCATGGTCCACTAATCTTTGACAAAGCAGGAAAGGATGTCCGATGGGAAAAAGACAATCTCTTCAATAAATGGTGTTGGGAAAACTGGACAGACACATGCAGAAAAATGAAACTGGACCATTTCCTTACACCACACACAAAAATAGATCACCACACACAAGAATAGAAACATTGCCAAAGGCAAGGGAAGTAAGGGCAACAAATGAACTATTGGGACTTCATTGAGATAAAAAAAAAAAAAGCTTTTGCACAGCAAAGGAAACAGTCAACAAAACCAAAAGACAACTGACAGAATGGGAGAAGATACTTGCAAATGATGTATCAGATAAAAGGTTAGTATCCATAATCTATAAAGAATTTATCAAACTCAACACCCAAAGAACAAATAATCCAATCAAGAAATGGGCAGAGGACATGAACAGACATTTCTGCAAAGAAAACATCCAGGTGGCCAACAGACACATGAAAAAGTGCTCTACATCACTCGGCATCAGGGAAATACAAATCAAAACCACAGTGAGTTACCACCTCATACCAGTCAGAATGCCTAAAATTAACAAGTCACGAAACAACAGATGTTGGAGAGGATGCGGAGAAAGGGGAAGAACCCTCCTACACTGCTGGTGGGAATGCAAGCGGGTGCAGCCACTCTGGATAACAGCATGGGCGTTCCTCAAAAAGTTGAAAATAGAACTACCCTATGACCCAGTGATTGCACTACTGGGTATTTACCTTAAAGATACAAATGCAGTGATCCGAAGGGGCATGTGCACCCAAATGTTTAGAGCAGCAATGTCCACAATAGCCAAACTATGGAAAGAACCTAGATGTCCATCAACAGATGAATGGGTAAGAAATATGTGGTATATATATACACAATGGAATACTACGCAGCCATCAAAAGAAATGAAATCTTGCCACTTGCAATGACATGGATAGAACTAGAGGATATTATGCTGAGCAAATAAACCAATCAGAGAAAGACAATTATCATATGATCGCCCTGATGTGAGGAAGTTGAGAGGCAGAGTAGAGGGTTTGGAGGGGTAGAGAAGGAAAAAAATGAAACGGGATGGGATCAGGAGGGAGACAAAGCATAAGAGACTCTTAATCTCACAAAACAAATGGAGGGTTGCTGGGCTGTGGACAGGGTGGTTGGGTTATAGACATTGGGGAGGGTATGTGATATGGTGAGTGCTGTGAAGTATGTAAGCCTGAAGATTCATAGACCTGCACCCCTGGGGCAAATAATATATTATATGTTAATAAAAATAATTGATATAAATAAATAAAATAAAAAACAAAAACAAGAAATCTTACTCTACTAGGAAGCAACTAAACAATTTTGTAGATTTTTTAGTTATGCCAAAAAATTGTCTACATCTTTAAAGTATTTACAGTGCTAAAAATTCAGTGAATTCTAGCAAACATCTCCTAAAATCTATCCTTGCAGGAGTGAATGGATTAAGTCTTTTCCTCAGCTTTAAGTAGAGTACAAACTGTGTTTGTTTTTGTTGTTTTATTTATTTTTTTTTTAAGATTTTATTTATTTATTTGACAGATAGAGATCACAAGTAGGCAGAGAGGCAGGCACAGAGAGAGAGGAGGAAGCAGGCCCCCCACAGATTAGAGAGCCCGATGTGGGGCTCGATCCCAGGACCCTGGGATCATGACCCAAGCCGAAGGCAGAGGCTTTAACCCACTGAGCCACCCAGGCGCCCCTGTTGTTTTATTTTTTAATACTTCAGAGCAAGGGTTGGCAAGCTACAGCCTGCAGGCTGCCTGTTTTTGTGAGGAAAGATTTACTTGAACATAGCAACCCCTACTTGTTTATATATATGAATAGTTGCTACATGCATCTAAATGACCCACAAAATCTTACAGGTATTTACTATTTAGCCCAATAAAAGAAAACTTTGCTGACTCTTGCTATAAAGTCAAGGAACTCTGCTGTGGGACCATGGAGAAGGCACTGCCTCTAAAATCTCTTTCTTTATCTATAAAAGAAAGTAACAGTACATGCCCCATGTCCAGTAAAGAACTATCTCAGCAAGCCAGAGTTGTCTACATTATGTATACTGAAGGTTTGGTCTTTGACCTACTCCTCAGAGGTAACATTTAAGCCCTCGGAATATGCTACCTGATGAATGTGTCTTTGTTTAACTGTGGGTCTGGGACCAGACAGTCTATACCGTGAATGTAATTCATGGTAGGGGCCTTGTGCCACTCCAGATAGCCTAAACTAACAATGTGATTTATGGTGGGGACCTTGGGTTATTTAACTTCAGCTTGACCTTTGGAGAATCTGGAGAGACTGATAAAGGTCAGTGATGCAGGCAGCCAGCCAGCTATACCAACATGACTGACCCCAATAAAAACCCTAACCAGGGCTCCAGTAAATTCCCTTAGCTAGCAAAACTCTGTGCTGTCACGCATCACTGCTGGGAGAAGCAAGCAGCATCCATATGGCTCTACTAGAAGAAGACAACTGGAAACTTGTGCCTGGTTTCTTGTGGACTCTGCCTTATGCGACTCTTTGTGGATTTTAACATGCATCCCTCGCTGTAATAAAGTGCAATTTTGAGTATAACAGCTTTGCTGACCTCTCTGTAATTCTAGAAAATCACTAAATCTGAGGGTGGCCTTGGGAACTCCTGAATAACACCTCATTATATTATGTGAATAAAATGTGATAACTACTGGTAGGCTGGCTGGCATATAATAAAGGCTTAGTACATACTGGCTATTATCATCAAACCTTTAAACAAGTACTTGGTGAGATTATTTATGTTACAGGGCACTTCTAGCACTTAAAGACTATTTTCAATTGGAGTTCACATTCCGTATGCATTCAACAATTATTTGTAATATTACCCTGTATCAGTTACTGCTCTAGGTGCTAGAGATGAAGTAGTAAGCAAAATGGACAAAAATCCTTGCTTTCATGGAGTTTCACTCTAGTAGGAGGAGAATATATACAATGTTAAGTCAAAATGAATATAAGAAAAGGGAATATGAAATGCTGGGAGAAAGAAGAACACTGAAGTTTTACACTGGATGGCCAGGTAAGTTATCTCTGAGAGCACGAAATATGAATAAAGATGTGAAGGAAGTAAAAGAACCAGCTATACTCCTAATGTTTAGGAAACATTACACGCAGATAAAATGGCATGGGTAAAGGCCCTGAAGTGGGAGAAAGCCTGATATGTTCCAAGAACAGCAAGGAGGCTAGTATGGTCAGAGTGAAATGAATACAGCAGGAGTACAAGAGATCAGAGAGAAAACAAGGGGTATAAGGAAAAGATACAGGCACTGTTGGTGATACTAAGGGCTCTGGCTTTGAATCCAAATGTCATTAGAAACCAATGGAGAATTGGAAGCAGAAGAATGACATGATCTAACTTATGCTATATTGAGAATAAACTACAAGAGGGCAAAATTAGAAGCACATCTGTTAAAAGGTGACTGTAGTAATTCAGTTAAGAGATTACATTAGCTTGGGACTATGTGGTGTTGGTGGGGAACGATGAAAAGTGGACAGTTTCTAGACATTATCTGAGGTAAAACCTGCAGGCTTTCCTTACAGACTGCATATGGACTGAGAAGAAAAAGTAAGGAAATCCAGGGTTTTGAGTCTGAGTAATTATAAAAGGATGGAGCTGCCATTAACAGAAAAAGAGATTATTGGAAGAACTGGTTTTTTGGTAGATGAGGAGATATATAACAGGAGTTCAGTTTTTAAAAAATTTTTACAAATTATTTAATTTTTTATTGAGCTATAACTGACATAGAAGTATTACTTCACTTATTTGTGGAGCATAACAAATAGCATGGAGGACATGGGGACTTAGAGTGGAGAAGGGGGTTGGGGTAAATTGGAAGGGGAGGTGAACCATGAGAGACTATGGACTCTGAAAAACAATCTGAGGGTTT
This sequence comes from Mustela erminea, assembly GCF_009829155.1. NCBI lineage: Eukaryota > Metazoa > Chordata > Mammalia > Carnivora > Mustelidae > Mustela > Mustela erminea. The sequence continues at coordinate 69,164,018 of NC_045614.1, read as the reverse complement.
TGAAGGGACGGGGGGTGGGAGGTTGGGGTACCAGGTGGTGGGTATTATAGAGGGCACGGATTGCATGGAGCACGGGGTGTGGTGCAAAAATAATGAATACTGTTATGCTGGAAATAAAAAAAAAAAAAAAAAAAAAGAAGTATTACTTTAGTTTCAAGTATACATCATAGTACTTTGATACTTGTATACATTACAAAATGATCACAACAGGTTTAATTACCATCTGTCACAAACTGAATATAGCATTGTTAACTATATCCCTTATGCCATATATTTATTTATTTTATAACTGGAAGTTTGTGTTTTTTGATCCCCTTCACCCATTTTTCCCCATCACAACCCCCCTTCTCTCTGGCAACCACCAATCTGTTCTTTACACACCAAAACCCACCAATCTGGGTTTTGATTCCACTTAAAAAGATCATGCAGTGGGGCACCTGGGTGGCTCAGTGGGTTAAGCAGCTGCCTTCGGCTCAGGTCATGATCTCAGAGTCCTGGGATTGAGCCCCGCATTGGGATCTCTGCTCAGCAGGGAGCCTGCTTCCTCCTCTCTCTCTGCCTGCCTCTCTGCCTGCTTGTGATCTCTCTCTGTCAAATAAATAAATAAAATCTTTAAAAAAAAAAAAAAGATCATGCAGTATTTGTTTTCCTCTAGCTTAACTTAGTGTAATACTGATAAATAATACTGCAGTGAACACATGCATGCATTTATCTTTTTGAGTTAATATTTTTTTATTTCTTTAGATACCCAGTAATGGAATTGCTAGACTGCATGGTAGTTCTATTTTTAGTATTTTGAGTAACTGCCAAACTTTTTTCCATAGAAGTTATACCAGTTTATATACCTACCAACAGTACACAAAAGTTCCTTTTTCTCCACATCCTTAACAACATTTGTTATTTCTTGTCCTTTGGATAACAGTCATTCAGACAGGTGTAAGGTGGTATCTCACTGTGGTTTTGATTTACATTTCCCTGATGATGAGTGACTTTGAGCATCTTTTCATGTATCTGTTGGCCAACTGTACATCTTCTTTGGGAAAACACAACTTTGTCCTCTGCCCATTTTTTAATTAGATTATGGTTTTCTTTGTTATTGAGTTGTAGGAGTTCTTCATGAATTTTGGACATTAACCCCTTAGGAGATATAGGACATAAAAATGTCTTCTCCCATTAAGTTGCCTTTGCATTTTGTTGATAGTATCCTTCTCTGTGTAGAAGCTTTTTTGTTTCATGTAGTCCCATTTGCTTAGTTTTGCTTTGTTTCCCTTGCCTTGGCATCAGATGCAAAAAAAACTCTGCTATGATTTATCTCAAGGAGATTACTGCCTATGTTTTCTTCTAGGCTTTATGGTTTCAGGTCTTACATTCAGTTTTTCCAACATCATTTATTGAAGATACTGTCCTTTCCCCATTGTTATGCTGCCTTCTTTATCATAAATTAATTGACCATATATGTATGTGTTTACTTCTGAGCTCTCTAGTCTGTTTCATTGATCCATGTGTCTGTTTTCATGCCAATACCATACTGTTTTGATTACTATAGTTTTGTAGTATAGTTTGAAATCAGGAGTGTGATACCTCAGGCCTTGTTCTTTGAATAACCAACTGCTTTCATTATTCAAGGTCTTTTGTGGTTCCATATAAATTTTATAATTATTTGTTCTAGTTCCGTGAAAAATGTCACTGGAATTTTGATAGAGATTATACTGAATATGTACATTGCTTTGGGTAGTTTGGTCATTTTAATGATATTAATTCTTCCAATCCATGAGCATGGAATATATTTCCATTTGTCTATGTCTTCAAATTCTTTTATCAGTGTATTACAGTTTTCAATCTACAGGTCTTTCACCTCTTTCATTAAATTTATTCATAGGCATTTTACTCTCTTTGATGTGATTATAAATAGGATTTTTTGAATTTTTCTTTCTGATAGCTCATTATTACTATATAAAAACACAATAGATTTTTGTATATTAATTTTATATCCTGAAACTTTACTGAATCCAATTCATTAGTTCTAACAGTTTTTTTGGTGGCGTCTTAAAGGTTTTCTATAAATAATATCATGACATTGGAAAATAGTGAGTTTTATGTCTTCTTTTCCAATTTTGGTATCTTTTATTTTCTTTTTCATGTCTAACTGTCCTTATTAGGACTTCCAATACTATGTTGAAAAGAAAAGGAAACAGGAGGATTCCTTATCTTGTTCCTGATCTCAGAGGAAAGCTTCTGCCCTTTCACTGTTGCGTATGACATTAACCGTGGATTGGTCATAGATGGTCTTGATTATGTTGGAGGTACTTTCTCTCTATATACTCACTTTGTTGAGAATTCTTACTATAAATGGATGTTGAATTTTGTCAAATGCTTTTCTGCATCTATTGAGATGATCATATGGTCTTATCTCTCATTTTGTTAATGTGGCATATCACAGGGATTGGTATGTGGATGTAGAATCATCCTTGCATTTGTGGAATATATCCCATAGATCATGGTGTAAGATTCTTTAAAAGTATTATTGAATTCACTTTGCTAATGTTTAAGGTTTCTACATCTGTGATCATTAGAGATTTTAGCCGGTAAAATTTTCTTTTCTTGTGGTATCCATGTCTGATTTTGGTATCAGGATAATGCTGACCTTGTAAAATGAGTTTGGAAATGTTCCCTCCTCTTCAATTTTTGGGAAAAATCTGAGAAAAGTAGGTATTAAATTTTCTAAATTTATAGCAGAGTTCACCAGTGAAGCTGTCTGGTCCTGTTTTTATTTGTTGGGAGGTTTTTGACTACTGATTCAATCTCCTTACTGGGAATTGTTGCAATCAGAATTTCTATTTCTTCATAATTCACTCTTGGAAGATTTTAAGTTTCTAGGAATTTATCTATTTCTTCACAGTTGCCCAATTTGTTGTCCTATAATTAACTGTTCACATGTTCACAGTACTTCTGTGGTATCAGTTATAACCCCTTCTCCTCTTTCATTTCTAATTTTATATAATTAAGCCCTTTTTTTTTTTTTTTTTTTGGTTAGTCCAGCCAAAAGTTTGTGAATTTTCTCTTTTCAAAGAAAGAGTTCTTAGGTTTCATTGATCTTTTCTATTGTCTTTTTATTCTCTATTTATTTCCATTCTGATATTCACTATTTCCTTCTTTCTGTTAACTTTTGGCTTTGTTTATTCTTTCTCTAATTCTGTTAGGTATACAGATAAATTGTTTGACATCTCTCTTGTTTCTGGAGGTAGATCTGTATGCAATGAAATTTCCTCTAGAACTGCTTTTGCTGGGGTGCCTGGGTGGCTCAGTCATTAATCATCTGCCTTCGGCTCAGGTCATGATCCCAGAGTCCTGGGATTGAGCCCTGTGTCGGGCTCCCTGCTCAGTGGGGAGCCTGCTTCTCCCTCTCCCATTCCCCCTGTTTGTGTTGCTGCGCTTGCTGTGTCTCTCTCTGTCAAATAAAAAAAATCTTAAAAAAAAAAAAAAAGAACTGCTTTTGCTGCATCCCACAGATTTTTGTATGCCCTATTTCTGTTTTCATTGTGTCCAGTTACTGTCTGGAGTTCTCTCTTGATTTCTTCTATGACTCTTCAATTGTTAATAGCATGTTGTTAAATCTTCAGATTATTTGTCATTTTTCTGATTTTGTTCTTATAATTTAATTCTAGTTTCATACAATTGTGTTAGGAAGAGATGCTTGATATTATTTAAATTTTCATGCATTTATTGAGACTTGCTTTGTGGCCTAACACATTATCTATCCTAAAGAATGTTCTGTGTGTACTTGAGAAGAATGTATATTCTGATGCTTTTAAATGGAATGTTCCATATATATGTATTAAGTTCATCTGGTCTTAAACATGTCACTTAATATGTTTCCTTACTGATTTCCAATCGTGATGATTCATGTAAGTGAGATATTAAAGTCCTCTACTATTAAAGTATTGCTATAAGTCTGTTTTGTTTGATATTTGTATAGCTACACTAGCTTTTTGTTTCCATTTGCATGGAACATCTTTTTCCATCTCTTTGCTCTCAGTCTTTATGTGCAGTTACATCTGAAATGAGTATCTGGTAGGCTGCATATAGATGTTTCAGGAATTCAGACTGAACATGTTAAGTTTGAGATGCCTAACTGGACATCTAAATGGACAAGTCCAGTAGGCAACTAAACATAAAGGTCTGTTCAGAGAAACAGTTCAGAATGCAGTTATAAATTTGAGAGTCTTATCACAATGATGGCATTTAATGCAATGAGGCTGGATGGGACCATTTAATGAGCCAATCTAGATAAGAAAGAACACATCATGGTCTAGGCTCTGAGCCACTACAATATGTAGAGGTCAGGTATATCAAGAGAGATCAGCAAAATCAACTGGGAAGTTGCAGACAGAAAGGGAAAAAATAAACCAGGCATGTATGTTTATCCTGAAAGCCAGGGTTTCAAAGAAAGTGTGATCAACTGTGACAAATAATAATGATAGGTTAAGCAACATTGAGACTAAGATAATGTCCTTTAGACCCAGCAACAAGGAGGTCACTGAAGAGTTTAAGGATAGTTTTGGTTGCAGTGAAGGCAAGTATCTTTGGAATGGGTTCAAGAGAACCAGAGGACAGAAAGTAGAGATGGTGGGTAAAGATAAGCATTTGAGAGATAGGATGACAGCTGAAAAGATAAATGGGACTATGAAACCATTTTGTTTGGTTTGGTTTGGTTTGGTTTGGTTTGAAGATGGGAGAACCACATGTTTATATATTGATAAAAATAAGCCAATAATAAAAAGAAGAATTACTGGAGTAGTATTTTTAGAGAGGAAAGAGGTGGACTTTGGCACACAGGTGGAAGGAATAACCTTGGCTAGATCATCTACTGTAACTGAGGAGAAGCTGGAATTTGGGGAGCAGATGCAGGTTAGGTTGGCTAATATACTGGCAGGGAAGTAGGAAGTTCTTTTCCAGTTACTTCAATTTTTTTGGTGAAGTAGAAAAAGAGATTATCAGCTGTGAGGATGAATAAGAAGGAATAATGAGAAAAAAGAAAATATGAAATAGTTGCCTAGGAGTAAATTAAATTATGCAAAAGGTTAAGACAATCACACACATTTTCTGGCAGAAAACAAGAATAAATTTGGTATCTGAATTTTTCCCTGTATCATATGCTAGTGGTATGTTCCACCATCAAGTTAGGTTTAGCTCCAACTCCTATGCCTTCTATATCTGTGGTTAAATAACTGCTGTATGCATTCATAGCCCTCAGATACTATGATATTCTTAAATTTCAAGATCAAATGATATTCAGTACTCTGTGTTTAATGAGGCAGGAAAATATGTAACAAGTTAGATTTATGTAGGTTTGAGATCAACTTAAGCATACTAAAAAAGAAAAGGCTAAATATATAATTAAACACCCCACTTTCCCAGACAAAGGAAACCTGTTAATAGTGTGCTTATACAAAGCATTAAACAATATATCCTAGGGCAGAATGATGCAATTCTTTTACTCAAAAAGTTATACTTATCACCTGACAATACTGTTATGATGAATCTGTATTACAACTATTCAGAACAAGAAATAAGAAAATGTAAAAGAATCTCCACAGCTTCAAAATACAGAAATGGAAGGAAACCTTCCAAACTTGTTCTATGGGGACAGCATTACCTTGACCCCCAAACCAACCAAAGCCCCCACCAAAGAGAATTACAGATCAATATCCCTAATGATTATGGGTGCCAAAATCCTCACCAAGATACTGGCCAATACAATCCAACAGGACATTAAAAGGATTATTCACCATGACCAAGTATACTTATTCCTGGGCAGCAAGGATGGTTCAACACTCACAAATCAATCGATGTGGTATGCCACATTAATAAAAAGAAAAGACAGATGATGCGAGATGAGGTAAAAAAATAAATAAATAAAAAGAAAGGACAAGAACAATATGACCCTCACAAATGATGCAAAAAAAAAAAGCATTTGACAAAATACAGCATCCTTTCTTGATTAAAACTCTCCACAGTGTACAGATAGAGGGAACTAACCTCAATATCATAAAAACTATTTATGAAAAGCCTACAGCGAATATCATTCTCAATGAGGAAAAACTGATAGCATTTCCCCTAAGATCAAGAACACAACTGGAAGCCGACTCTAACCACTCAGTTCAACATAGTACTAGAAGTCCTAGCCACAGCAATCAAACAAAAAGAAATAAAAGGCATTCAAGTTGGCAAAGAAGTCAAACTCTCACTCTTTGCAAATGACATGATATTTTATGTGGAAAACCCAAAAGACTATCTACCCCAAAAGTAACAGAACTCATACAGCAATTCAGCAACATAGCAGGATACAAAATCAATGCACAGAAATTAGTTGCATTTCTATACACTAACAATGAGACTGAAGGAAGATAAATTAAGGAATAGAATCCATTTACAATAGCACCAAAAACCATAGATACCTAGGAATAAAACCAGCCAAAGAGGTAAAGGACTTGTACTCAGGAAACTACAGAATACTTATGAAAGAAATTGAGGGAGACACAAACAAATGGAAAAACATTCCATGCTCATGGATTGGAAGAACAAATTTCATTAAAATGTCTATGCTACCCAGAGCAATCTATACGTACGTCTATGCTACCCAGAGCAATCTATACGTACGTCATATGCAGCAATGCAAACTCTATCAGAATACCATTAACATTTTTCACAGAGCTGGACAAAATAATCCTGAAATTAGTATGGAACCAGAAAAGACCCTGAATAGCCAGGGTAATGTTGAAAAAGAAAACCAAAACTAGTGGCATCACAATACCTGACTTCAAGCCTTATTACAAAGCTGTCATTGTCAAGACAGTATGGTACTGGCACAAAAACAGACACAGAGATCAGTGGAACAGAAAAGAGACCCCAGAAATGGACCCTATGGTCAACTAATCTTCCACAAAGCAGGAAAGAATAGCCAATGGAAAAAAGACAATCTCTTCAATAAATGGTGCTGGGAAAACTGGACAGCCACATGCAGAATGAAACTGGACCATTCTCTTACAACATACCCAAAGATAAACTCAGAATGGATGAAAGACCTCAATATGAGACAAAAATCCATCAATATCCTAGAGGAGAACACAGGCAGCAGCTTCTTTGACCTTGTCTGCAGCAAAATCTGTCTGGTCACATCTCCAAAGGCAAGGGAAACAAAAGCAAACAAACTTTTGGGACTTCATCAAGATAAAAAGCTGCTGCACAGCAAAGGAAACAAACCTAAAAGGCAACCTACAAAATGGGAGAAGATATTTACAAATGACGTATCAGATAAAGGGCTAGTATCCAAGATCTCTAAAGAACTTAACAAACTCAACACCCAAAAAACCAATCCAATCAAGAAATGGGCAGAAAACATGAACAAACATTCCTCCAAAGAAGATAGACATATGGCCAAGAGATATACGAACAAAAACTCCACATCACTTGGCATCAGCAAAATACAAATCAAAACCACAAGAGATACCACCTCACACCAATCAGGAATGGCTAAAATAAACAACTCAGGAAACAGCTGTGGTGAGGATGTGGCGAAAGGGGAACCCTCTTACACTGTTGGTTAGAACGCAAGCTGGTACAGCCACTCTGGAAAACAGCATGGAGGTTCCTCAAGAAGTTAAAATAGAGCTACCCTATGACCCAACAATTGCACTACTAGGTATTTACTTCAAAGATACAAATGTAGTGATCCAAAGAGTGAACACCAATGGTTATAGCAGCAATGCCTACAATAGCCAATCTATGGAAAAGAGCCTAGATGTCCATTGACAGATGAATGGATAAAAATGTAGTTCATATATAGAGTAGACTATTACTGAGCCATCAGAAAGGATGAATACTTATCATTCAGTCCAATGTAGATGGAATTGGAGGGTATTATGCTAAGTGAAATAAGTCAATCAGAGAAAGACAATTATCATAGGGTTTTACTCATAGGTGGAATATAAGAAACAATACAGAGGACATCAGAGGAAAGGAGGGAAAACAGAATGGGAAGTCATCAGAGAGGAAAAAAACCATGAGACTCTTAACTATAGGAAAGAAATTAAGGGTTGCTGGAGGGGAGGAAGAGTGGTGGAATGAGGTCATTGGTGATGGGCATTAAAGAGGGCACATGAGGGGTACCTAGGTGGCTCAGTGGGTTAAAGCCTCTGCCTCTGGCTCAGGTCATGATCCCAGAGTCCTGGGATCGAGCCCCACATTGGGCTCTCTGCTCAGCAGGGAGCCTGCTTCCCTTCCTCTCTCTCTGCCTGTCTCTCTGCCTACTTGTGATCTCTCTCTGTCAAATAAATAAATAAAATCTTAAAAAAAAAAAAAAGAACCTTTAAAAAAAAAAAGAGGGCACATGATGTGATGAGCACTGGGTGTTATACACAACTGATGAATTACTGAACACATCTGAAACTAATAATGTACTATATGCAGGCTAAATGAATTTGAAGAAAAAAAGAAAAGAAAAGAAGATTCTCCACAACACCTTTTCACCCAAGTCTGAACTACTGACAGCACTGTTAACGTGAATTTCTGCATTACCATGATTTAGACCAGGAAAAAACAAAATATAAATTCCCCAGTACCTTTTCATCCAAGTCTGAACGTTTTACATGTTCAATGAAGTCTCTCAGCTTTTCACTTTCACAGGTCTCATTAGTAACTTTCCCTAAGGTAATATTTCCACCTTCAGAATCATGTTTAATTTCATTTGCTGGAAAGAAATAATATTAAACTGTAGAAACTTTATGCAGCAAAATAACTAAATCACTGAAAGATTGTTCTGAAAACAAGTTAGAATTAAGCCTCTTTTAAAATCCAACGTGACAAACGTTTTAGTTTCAGCAAACTACACAATTATTCCTCCCTCTCTTTCAAAATAACTACATTACACGATATAAAAAGAATTAGCAGTAAAACAAAACTGACATATATCAAGACAAATGTAAGGATGTTTCCTATGTCCAGCTACATTCAATATATTTTTAAAACTTGAAAATGAAAATACAATTAACTTTCAAAATATTGCCTATGAAGTAAGGATCCAGGTATTTAAACTTATGATTAACTATTAATTATTAAAAATTCTAGTAAGAATTCAGTTTTAAAATGTGATAAAGCTAAACATATATTTCCATTTCAAAATAAGGCCACAAAAATCTCTAAGGTCAATGATCTATCTTTTATAGATAATGCCTAACAAAGTTACTTACTAACTAATCAAATGGAAAATTTCTCAAAATCTTATCTGCCAACCAAGCAACTAAAACTGAGGAAAACTGCCAAACCATAAAATATATAGCTAAGACTCTAAAATGAAGAGCTTCCTATGTAATGAATGAGTTTTGACTAGGCCCGAATAGAGATATAAAAAGATACTTCAAAACTGTATATTTTGAAAATGTCAAATTTTACCTGCTGATAAGGAAGCACAGATCTCTGACTTCATCAATCCAGGATCCAGTATGGGAAGTTTTCTATTATAAAGTAAACAGAGCTTGAACATTATAATGGATTCTATACAGAATTATCTACTTCTCTAAACATTATATACTATCAGCTTCAGTAGCTGATGAATATCAGCTCAAGTCCTCCAAGGACAGAGTATTACACTGGAGCTCAGAACCCAGCATACCCAAGTAGATTCCTCATTTGGGTCTTTAAACACACACATATGCTATAACTGTCAGGGAGTGCTGCCATTCAAACTGTTACTCAGAGAGAACCTGATGATATATATCAAGCATTCAAAACAATTTTAAAGTATTATACCAATATAAGCCGATGCTTAACTTCTATTCTGAAGTGTGTGTGTGTGTGTGTGTGTGTGTGTGTGTGTATAACTGACAATGTAAAAGGAATATAGTTTGAGAGCAGTTTGACTCTTTTTTTTTTTTTTTTTGTAGTCTCTGAAGACAACATGTGGTCTAAAGGTCAAGGGTATGGAGATCAGAGTTTAACCAACCTGGCTTCAAATACTGTTCTGCCACTTAACTATGTGAACTATGGCAACATTATGTAATTTCTTTGAGTCTAACCATATCTGTAAAATGGGAATTTTTAACTATCCATGAAGTTATCATGAGGATTGAATGAGATAATATGTTTTTAAAGTCAATAGCATAGGGATTCTTGGACGGTTCAGTTGGTTAAGTGACCCTTCAGCTCAAGTCATGATCCCAGGATCCTGAGATCAAGGTCTGCATTGGGCTCCTTGCTCAGCAGGGAGCCTGCTTCTCTCTCGCCAACCTGTTTGTGCTCTCTCTCTCTTTCCCCTGACAAATAAATAAAATCTTAAAAAAAAAAAAAAAAAACCAATAGCATAGACTCAACAAATGAAAACTACATCTATAGGAGCCACTCAAAAACAAATGGACTCTGAAAAACAATCTGAGGGTTTTGAAGGGGCGGGGGGTGGGAGGTCGCGGTACCAGGTGGTGGGTATTATAGAGGGCATGGATTGCATGGAGCACTGGGTGTGGTGCAAAAATAATGAATACTGTTATGCTGAAAATAATAAATAAATTTAAAAAAATGGCCAAACATAATTCCATTTTTAAAAAATTAAAAATATGTAAAAGCAAACAGAATAAAATATAGTAAACACCCATAATCCCACCATTTTTATTCATTTAATAAATTAGTTTTATTAAACCTATCCAGGGACACCTGGGTGGCTCAGTAGGTTAAGCTGCTGCCTTTGGCTCAGGTCATGATCCCAAGATCTTGGGATCAAGTCCCACATCAGGCTCCTTGCTCAGTAGGGAGCCTGCTTCTGCCTCTGCCTGCTGTTCTCCCTGCTTATGCTCAGTCTCTTGCTCTCTCTCTGACAAATAAATAAATAAAATATTAAAAAAAAAAAAAAACACCTATCCTACAGCTCTATGACTGTTCATTGGTTCAGGATTACTTCCTACCCATGAAAAAGAAAAACCAGGGGCGCCTGGGTGGCTCAGTGGGTTAAGCTGCTGCCTTCAGCTCAGGTCATGATCTCAGGGTCCTGGGATCGAGTCCCGCATCGGGCTCTCTGCTCGGCAGGGAGCCTGCTTCCCTCTCTCTCTCTCTGCCTGCCTCTCCATCTACTTGTGATTTCTCTCTGTCAAATAAATAAATAAAATCTTTAAAAAAAAGAAAAACCAAAGAAAACATTTTATATACATCATTCTTTATAAAGTCTTTGGAAAACATGAAGTATTTGTTCCCTGACATAAAGCCCTAAAAACAATCAGAAAAATACATTTTAAGGAATGAGAAGATAATAAATTCAAACAGAGACTCATAATATGCAAATCTCCTTCCTTAATTATTTCCCTCTTTTAGACTCTGTCTACTAAATAGCTCCATTTTAGTATTTCAATGGTCTCTCCAACTCAACATGTCTAAATTTCACATCATTACCAGAACACATCCCCAATCCTGCCCCTTCATGTCAGAGAATTATGACTTTCTTTGAAATAAGAGAGAAACCAGGTATCATTCTTAATTCCTACCTCTGATTAATCTGTCAGATTAATCAATCTTCATGTCCTAAATCTCTCTCAAATACACTCCCATTTCTGTTTTAAGTCATCTTGTCCTTTAGCCTAATTATTACAATAGCTCCCTACCAATTTATTCTCCATGCCAGAGCTACAATGATTTTTAAAATGTAAATCTGGTCTATTTAAAAGTCCTTTGGTGAATCCCTATATGCTCTTGGGATAAAGTTCAAACTCACAATGACTTCTAGTGTATCTAGGCTAGTCTATTTATGCTTGTTGTCCTGGCATATCTTATTAAAAATTCCTCATTTCACTCCCAAAAGTTTTTCAGTTCAGAAGATAAATTATATGGTCATCCTGTTTGAAAGGCCCTTAATGACTTAGCTTTTTGCACATTTTGTAGCTTTATTTCTTGCCATACAAGCCCTAAGCCACGGGAACATTATTTCTATTTCTCAGTTATGACATGCCTTTCCCTGTGGGCCTTTCCATTGGCTCTTTCTTCTATGACAAAATTCTAATTACTTTTCTTCACCAATCGGCTAATTCCTGCTAATTCTTTAGTGTTCATCTTAAATGTTACTTTGACCAGGAAACCTTTAACATCTTGTACTTCTACTATCATATTTGATTGTACTTGCTTAATTATCTGTCTCTCCTGGTAGATGAAAATCTCAGTGAGGACAGGGCCCATGTGTATCTACTTGCTCTCCATATACTTAGCACCTAACATCTTCCTGGCCCAATAGGGAGACCCAAATGAAGATGCCTCTCTTCTATCTAGAAAATCCCAGTATAAGGAAGGCTCACATACAAACAAACATATTATACTGAGATATATACCAAGAGAACTACTGGAACAAATTCTTAGAATAACAGCTCAGATGAGATTTGAGTAACTGAATAAAAAGAAAGGGACTTCCAGGTAATGAAACATGCAGGGGCTCCTGGGTGTCTCAGTCAGTTAAGTGTCTGCCTTCAGCTCAGGTCATGATCACAAAGGCCTGGAACTGAGCCCTGCATCTGACTTCCTGCTCAGTTAGGAGTCTGCTTCTCCCTCTTCCTCTGGTTCACCCCCCTCCCATCTGCTCATGCTCTCTAAACAAAAATCTTTTTAAAAAATTAAAAAAGAAGAAAAGAAACATGCAAAAGGATTCAAGTACATGACATATTGTGAAAACAGTGAGCAGCTTGTGCTTATCTTTCATTAGCCTTTCACTACCCTTTCTCCCCACTAAAACCGTTGTCAAAGAGAATGAATGAAATCCACTAAGAGCCTTAAAAAAACAAGCCAAGCAATTTAGACTCTATCCTCAGGTGGCTAAAAGCCACTGAAGCAATGTAGCAGTCACTGGCAGATCAATTTCTATTTCTGAATATCAATATGTGGAGGATAAACTAAGAGAATTCAGGAAGATTAACCAGGAGCTCATTACAATAATCTAGAAGAAAGATGAATAAGACAGTAGCAGTGAGAACTGAAAGGAAGGAAAAACTGTGAGAGATATTAAAGTAATAACATGAATACAATTAAGTGACTCAAATAGAGAAGAATTGAGGAATGTTTTTGCAGTTGCTAATTATTCTGAAAGTTACATTCTCAAATAGGTATACCTCCACACACGAAGACAGTTATTCCTGCAAATAAAACAAAGCCATAAAAGGTACAGCAAGTGTACTGCTTTAATTTGAAAGTACTGTATTAAAATAGTAGTTTTATTTCTGGCAAAGTTTAAAAGTGTGAGAAATTTTTACTATGAATAACTCACAAGGAAAGTAAAATTGCACATGTCACTCTTCTTAGAAGTAATTTAGTTTTGTTTTGAATTTGACAGTCAATCTGAGTTTAAAAAAAATAATAAAGCAACATTATAATCCACACAAATTATTTTACAGTTTTGCACTGGTGGAGTAGAAAGGTATAGCTCTGCCTTGACGGAGGGGAAGGTTCAAAAATGAAGAGAAGGAAAAATAAAATAAGATATAATAAGAGAGGGAGGTAAATCATAACAGACTCTTAATTATAGGAAATAAACGGAAGGTTGCTGAAGGGGAAGTAGGTGGGAAGATGGGGTAACTGAGTTATGTGCATTAAGGAGGGCACTTGATGTAGTGAGCACTGGGTGTTACACACAACTGATGAGTCACTGAACTACACCTCTGCAACTAATACGTTAATGTTAATTAATTGAATTTCAATATAATAAAATTTTTTAAAAGTGAAAGGTAGGGGGAAGAAAGGAAACAAAAAAACAGACTTGGGTGAGGCTACAGAAGTACAAAGATGCAAAAGAGAAGATCTGAGCAAAAAAGAGAGAGTAGTAAAAGAGGCTTCTGAAGAACAACATGGATTACATTAGATTTATCCTCTAACCAGAGCATTTTACGAGGGGGATGATGAAGTTTAATGTGTTCCACCCAGGACTTTTTTTTTTAAATAAAACAAAATAAAATACAAAATATGATACTACATCCCTTATAGTAAAGAAAATATTGTTTTTGTAAATCCACTGTTTCACATATTCTTAAATATACACTGGATTATAATACAATTATGTATCTTTACTAAGGTTAATTGACAAAAAGGTGGAACAGGACTGCTCTAGAATAATTATTAGCAGAACAAGTCTGAAAAATATTGCCCAAGAAAAATTCAGAATGTTATTGCTTTTTTAAGAGTTAACTAGATGACTTGTGGTCAATGCTCATTTATTTATACATTCACGTACTCTGTCTCTGAACAGGGCTGCCACAAATTTACTAGGGCAATTATTCTGCAAATAACAAGTGGCCAAAAGCAGAGAAATATTATCCAATTCATTGGCCAGAGGTTGCCTAACCCGATGCCACAGTGCTAGGTCCCCTAATACTACAAATGATCACTCCACCAAGTACAATATATCCTGTCAAAGACAAAAAACAATGGTTTACATGGTCCAAGAGAAAAAAGTGAAGTCAAAATGACACTTTAAAGAGAAAGAGATGAGACAGAAAAGAGATCAAAAGTAAATTAATGTTTTGTGGCAATCTGTAGAATAACTGAATTAAAGCCATAAAAGTAACCAAAATGCCAATCTCCCAGCATTGTTTTGGGCTGGGGAGACAAACTTCAGAGCAGGTCACTCTGGGCTCAGATCTCAGCCCTTACTAACTTACCAGCTGTATGTCCTTTGCAGAGTTAAACACTTTGATTCAATTTTAAAGCGAGCTAGTTTTGGAGGACCTGAACATACATTTTTCCAAAGAAGACACACAGATGGACAATGGACACATGAAAAGATGCTCAGTATCACTAACCATCAGAAAAATGCAAATCAAAACCACAATGAAAGATCACTTTATACCTGTCAGAATGGTTAAAATCAAAAACACAAGAAATAACAAGTATTAGTGAGGATGTGGAGAAAAAGGAACCCTTGTGTACTGTTGGTGAGAATGCAAATTAGTACAGTCTCTGTGGAAAACAGTATGGAGGTTCCTCAAAAAATTAAAAATAGAACTGCCATATGATCCAATAATGCTACTACTGAAAGAAAATGAAAACACTAATATATGCACCTCTGTTTACTGCAGCATTTACATTAGCCAAGATATGGAAGCAACCTAAGTATCCACCGATAGATGAATGGATAAGAAAGATGTGGTGTACATACACACACACACACACACACACACACACACACACACACACACAATATTACTTAGCACTAAAAAAGGATGATCATGCTATTGCAACAACATGGATGGGTATCATGTGACATCAGTTAGACTGAGAAAGACAAATTCTACACGATTTCCCTCATATGTGGAATCGAATAAACAAAAAGCAGAATCAGACCGATAGAGAATAACCTGATGGTTGCCAAAAGGACAGGGAGTAGGGGAATGGGACAAGTGGGTAAAGGGGAGCAAAAGATACAGGTTTCTCATTATGGAATGAGTAAGTCATGGGAATAAAAGGCACAGCACCAGAAACAGTCAATGATATTTTAATAGTGTTGTATGGTGACAGATAGTTGCTATACTTGTGGGAAGCAAAGTATAGGGTATAGAGATGTTGAGTCACTATGCTATATACCTGAAACTAATATAATATTATAAGTCAACTATACTCAAAAAATTAAAATAAAAAGGGTCAGTTTCAAACTCATAATCACTTACTAAATAAATAAATAAATAAATAATTTACTAAATAAAATAATATAAATGATGTATCTATCATAGGGTAGACACTATATATTAGTTTTGACAATTGAGTGTAAAATTTTGCACTGTAGAATGTCTCAGATACTCAGTGGAAAGGGAGAATGGAGCAAGGTAAGCATCCTGAAAGGCTACAGTCCAAATATACAAGGGAGAGAAAGACTGCGCTTTGAGTCATTTGAATGACCTTGGTACCAGGCATTTTCCCCTCTATAAGTTTGTGTTTATTATTATCAGCTCCAGAATGTACAATGTTCCTTATGGATTTAAATCCAATTTGCAAAGATGGTGTAACTGATCCTCACTGATCACCAGCATCAGTTCTGTACAGATGAGTTCCAATGCTGATGACCAACTTTCCAACCTTCTTAATCTGCCATCACCCTACTCATCCGGTCTTAGTTCCCATTATTCATCAACATTTATTTACTTTAGAAAGAAAGGATTCACTGTCTCCACTTATATATATTCAAATCTAGATGCCTGAGGAATAGCCTACTATAGAAGAAATTAAAAGTTTAATTCTCTCCCTTCCCTCAAAGTATGATGAATTGAACTTGCAAAGGTAAATGACACATGGACATTTCCTACACTCACGAAGTCCAAGAATTTAACAGATGAGATAGATGTAAATTATACTATCATAAAATCAGTGCCATACTATCAGACACATGAAAAAATGTTCATCACTAGCCATCAGGGAGATTCAAATTAAAACCACATTGAAATACCACCTTACACCAGTTAGAATGGCCAAAATTAGCAAGACAGGAAACATGTGTTGGAGGGGATGTGGAGAAAGGGGAACCCTCTTATACTGTTGGTGGGAATGCAAGTTGGTGCAGCCACTTCGGAGAACAGTGTGGAGATTCCTCAAGAAATTAAAAATAGAGCTTCCCTATATCCCTGCCATTGCACTCCTGGGTATTGACACCAAAGATATAGATGCAATGAAAAGAAGGACCATCTGTACCCCAATGTTTATAGCAGCAATGGCCACGGTTGCCAAACTGTGGATAGAACCAAGATGTCCTTCAACGGACGAGTGGATAAGGAAGATGTGGTCCATATACACTATGGAGTATTATGCCTCCATCAGAAAGGACAAATACCCAACTTTTGTAGCAACATGGACGGGACTGGAAGAGATTATGCTCAGTAAAATAAGTCAAGCAGAGAGAGTCAATTATCACATGGTTTCACTTATCTGTGGAGCATAACAAATAGCATGGAGGACATGGGGAGTTAGAGAGGAGAAGGGAGTTGTAGGAAATTGGAAGGGGAGGTGAACCATGAGAGACTATGGACTCTGAAAAACAATCTGAGGGTTTTGAAAGGGCGGGGGTGGGAGGTTGTGGTACCAGGTGGTGGGTATTGGAGAGGGCACAGATTGCATGGAGCACCAGGTGTGGTGCAAAAACAATGAATACTGTTACACTGAAAAGAAATTTAAAAAAATTAAGAAAAAGGGATGCCTGGGTGGCTCAGTTGGTTAAGCAGCTGCCTTCGGCTCAGGTCATGATCCCGGCGTCCTGGGATCGAGTCCCACATCGGGCTCCTTGCTCCGCGGGGAGCCTGCTTCTCCCTCTGACTATGCCTGCCACTCTGTCTGGCTGTGCTCACTCTCGCTCGCTCTCTCTGACTAAATAAAAAAAAAAAAAAAAAAAATTAAAAAAAAAAAAATCAGTGCCATAACCAAGGTAGCAAAAGGTGCTATGGGTACAGAAATGGCTCCTAACTCTGAGTCAGCAAATGGTTCATAATCTGCCCTACACAACCATATTCATATCTACCTTTATCTTCTGCCCACCTTTTTATTATGTTTCTTCCCCCACCAAACTTTTAAACTTCTTCCCCTTTGTTAAATCAATCCAAACTTCAAGAATCAGTAGAAATTTTGACTTTCCCAGGATGCATTTTCATCTCTTTTTTTCTAAACTACTAGTATTCTTAGTACTTTAGTTTGTATATTTTTATTTCAGACACACTGATTTTTCTTCCATGGCTACATAATAATTCCCTTAAATACTTGGCAGACTCTTAAAATCTCAATGATCCACTGAATAATATCATTCAACTGAAATTTTAGGATATAATAAAATTGTGATTGAAGATAATCCTATATTCTAAGTCCAGCACTATTATATTCTCTGATTTCCAACTGTATTTGCAGGCAACTTCAAAAATTTTACAAATTTCACAAATCATAGATTGCCAGGCTCATCAGTTCAAGTGTTTTAGTTCCAATACAATTCTAACAATCTGGATCTTAATATAGGCT
The DNA here is from genome assembly GCF_009829155.1 of Mustela erminea. Taxonomy (NCBI): domain Eukaryota; kingdom Metazoa; phylum Chordata; class Mammalia; order Carnivora; family Mustelidae; genus Mustela; species Mustela erminea. The sequence goes on along the minus strand of NC_045614.1, from coordinate 69,146,018 downwards.
TTACCCACTGCAGAGATCAACAATGAATAAACATTCTAACATAACTTAAACATCTTAAAAATTCTCCCTAACATGTCTAAGAACACTTTACTCAATAATTGTATTAACTTGGGTTTTTCTACCTGTTTTAACAAAAGAGGAAGTCCAGAGCTTCTAACAGTATTTGGGCCTAACCCTCCCACCTTTAATTTCTGTTCCTATAAAATGCAAACTCAAGTCTAACAGGCTTCAACCTCTTACTGTCTTAGCATGAGGAAAAAGTAACACATGAACTACCAACTGGTTGATAAAAGGGAAAGAAGTGAAATGTGAAATTATATTTTAAGCTTCATTTAGTTCTAGAACCATTAAGAACTTTCTGCACAACTATTAGCAGATCCTCTCGTTATCAGACCTCAACTTTTCCCTGTTAAGTTTATCCTAGCACTGTAGATGATTATAAAACTGGTATTTCTATTGCAGAAAACATTTAAAATAACTGAGGAAATTTTCAAGTTTATTTGAAAACCAAAATTTCAGAAGGAGATATGAAAGAAAAGAAGCCAATAAAAGAATAATAATTGGTGCTTTTGAAATAAGGAGAAATGAAGTTCAAAGACAATCAGAAAAATCATCTGAAGTAAATTTGATACTGCAAATCAAACTGATTCACCTTGTCTAGGAAAAACAAGTGACAGCAGAGGAGGAAGAGGGAGCAGGAAAAGAAGACAATAATGGTGGAAGCAGTGGCAGCAGTTTAAAGGAGTGACAGAGAATTAGTTTGGCTTCAGACTTTTCCACAACACCACTCAAAGCGAGAAAACAGGTAGAAATGATTATATAATTGTAAAAAGGAAAAACATAAATTGAAAATTTTATATCCAATTTGCTCTTAGACAACATTCCCATGTATCCAAGATCTTAAAGAACAGAGCCATCATGAACTCTTCCCGAAAAAAAAAAAAAAAAAGCTTTAAAATATAGCCAACTAAATAGCCAATATTAGAGGAAAGTAAAAGGATTGGTGGTGGGGAAATGAATCAATTTAAATACATAACTAAGAGTAAGAGTCTTTGGGAATTCAGATTATTGAAGAGAATGTTAATGATAAAAGGCTTAACAATATAAAACTTTCTTTAAAAAAAAAACAAATGTTGTTGGCAAAACCAGAAGAAAAAGCCAAAATGTACTGTTATATTCATCTTTCATGTCAGGAAAGCAAATGCTGCTGGCTTCTATCTGAACTTAGAACACAATTTTTAAAAGTCATGATCAAATTCAAACTTTTAAATAATCTTATTAACTTAAAAGAGACACTTAGAAACTAATCTCCTGTGATAGAGAAGTGTATTGTTTCAGCAATCCCTTTAGGTTTGCCTTAGTCCCCATACCCTCAATTAAGTTAATAAAAGTAAATGCTTTTAATGGCATGCTACAATTTTTCTAAAATTATATTTACCTATATGCCTAAATAAATACAAATTGTTGGCAATTAATTTGTTATTTGTGGTGGTAGTTTTAGGATTCCCCCTTTTATACTTTCACTGTAACAAACATCTATCACTTTTTCAAAAATGAGCCATTATACTAAAAACAAACAAACAAACAAAAAAGCAAACTTCCTGCCTAATTCACAGTTTTCTCTTTCTACCTTTGGTGGTAGAAACATCCTACTAGCTAACCGAGAGGTCTTCTCCTAAATAGAAGATTTGTTCTAATTTCCCTTATGAATTCCTCAAAGGAAGCATGATATAACAAGAGCTAAAATCACGTTCAAAAACTACCTTCTATTGAACCCTTACTCCTCACCCAGTGCCATGCTAAAACCAAAATCCATTCTTTGATTTAACCTGTGAGGCAATATCTTCCCTTTTTACAGATATGGTAAAAAAATTTGCCTAAAAGGTCTCATAGCTGCTAGGTGGCAAGGAGATTAAAAAATTATAAGGAGTACAAAGGTCAAGTTCTTGACCACTAATCTTTTTTTTCTTAAGCCCTTAATTCTACAGTAAGATAGACCTAAATTAAATCCAGATTATGTTATTAGCAGTGTGACCCTGGACAAGTGACAACTTGTCATCTTTACTTTTTCCATCTTCAAAATGGGCAGATTATCAACCCTATCTCATTACATCACTAAAAATAAATAATAAAGCTCTTAGTCCTTCATTTAGCAGATAGAAAGGATTCTATTTGGTGATAAGTAACAAGTTCTTAAAACGCTAAGAACATCAAGAAGAATATGATATCACAAAAGTAACCAAACAAAATTTATAAATACCAGAGAGATTTAAGTCATGTAGCAGTGAATCTTAGCAGAAAATGTTTTCATGTTTCTGTTCACAAAACATTCCTTTATTCAAGTATTGTAACATATAAATCAGAGTTTAAAGAATCATAAAAGTTTAGTAAAATGTGACATAATATAAAATTTGGACCAACCAGAATGGATCAAATTCCTGAGCACAAAAGTTACCACTTGGTTCCATTTTTAAGTTGCCTCAGGCAAACTTGCCCTCTTTGGGGGTTAAATCACCATTTAGAACCATCACCTTAAAAAGCAGAACCCTTGGGCGCCTGGGTGGCTCAGTGGGTTAAGCCGCTGCCTTCGGCTCAGGTCATGATCTCGGGGTCCTGGGATCGAGTCCCGCATCAGGCTCTCTGCTTAGCAGGGAGCCTGCTTCCCTCTCTCACTCTCTGCCTACTTGTGATCTCTGTCTGTCAAATAAACAAATAAAATCTTAAAAAAAAAAAAAAATAATAAAATAAAAAGCAGAACCCTGAGAAAATGCTACTTTCCTCTGAAAACTGGTTTAACTTTTGATTCTACTCTCGAGTCCTAAATACATCAAATAAACTTTCTAAGGCTTCTACATTCCTTAAAAAACTAATTTTTTATCTAAGAAGGAAATCACAGAAGATGGGTTAAAATATAAGCTTCTTAATAAGTAACTTGTCAGAAATAAAAGTGTAACTGGGGCGCCTGGGTGGCTCAGTGGGTTAAAGCCTCTGCCTTCGGTTCAGGTCATGATCTCAGGGTCCTGGGATCGAGCCCCACATTGGGCTCTCTGCTCAGCAGGGAGCTGCTTCTGCCTCTCTCTCTCTCTACCTACTTGTGATCTCTGTCAAATAAATAAATAAAATCTTTTTTTAAAAAGTATATCTATATTTGTTGTAATAATAGGAAAACAAATACACTTTTGAAAGAAGCAATGTTAGTAGTTTTAAAAGCCACTTTACAAACCATCTTTTTAAATTCTGAACAGCTAATCTGCCCCATTATAATTTCTAAGAAGTGTGTAATTGTTTTATTTTCAGTAATTTTAGCATAATGACATGTCCAGGTCTCAGCAGTAATGTGCTGTATTACATTTAGTAAATAAGTGAGTTTAAAAAAATAATGGAGCTTCAGTGATGACTGAATACATTAGTGATACTTAAGAGCAGAAAATGCTTTTGAAACCAACAATAATCTGCACCAAAAGGCATACTGGAACATGCATACCTCAAGTCATCGCTTGGTTCTTTTTTTTCTGGAAGTTCCATGTGCTTAGAGTCTGTTGACTGGTGCTCTTCAGCAACATTGGGTTCCTGGTTTATCATAGGGAACTCTGAAGTAAATGAGAGCTCCGCTTCACTGGAGACCCCAAAGAGGTCTGGGTCATCTTGAATGACATCAATTAAGAGGACATCATCTTCATATGCTTTAAGAATATCTGGAAACCCCATTTTAATTTCTGAAAAGTTCTTAGTCATTTCTCTACCACTAACTTCAGAGAAAACTGGTTTGAATGTTTCTTGTTCATTAGAGCAGAAAGCAGGACTTTTCTCTATACACCCAAGATCACAAGAAAAAGTATTTCTTTCAACTGTGAGAGAAACAGCTTCCTTGTTTGAAATAATATTGCCTGGTTCAGAGATGTGGTTGGATGGTTTATTATCATTACCTTGCTTTAAAAAACTTGAAGAAATACTACAGGAATGCTTGCAGCTGCATGAGTCAGAATTAGCTTGCACTGGAGTTACACTATTTTGTATTCTCAAAGACTGAGGTCCTGAAGTTACTGTAGAAATATTTTCTTTATTCCTATTTTGTCTTACCTCAGCTCCAGATAAATTGTCAAGAAGTTCTAAGGGACTATATGCTTCTCTCTCTGATGACCTTGCATTTATTTCTTTCTTTTTTTCTGTTTTATTCTTAAGTAATGGAATTTTAAAATTAGTCAGCCGGCCTGTGTTCAGTATTTTCACTAAGTCTGGAACCACAAAGGTTTGCTTAGCAATGCATGCTTTTCGATGAATAGTTTTGCCTATAGAGTTATTTGCTTCCTGGACATCCTGGGAAGCCACTGTCAAATTAAATTTTGTTAAATTCCCTCTATCTTTTTTTTTACTTCCTGTTAAGTTTTGAGGCACATTAGTTAGCTGAGTATCTTCAGTAGTATTAGAAACTACCTCCGAACCACTTCTGCTTGGTTCCTCTGACTGTATCTTTTTATCGTCAATTATGGGTTCCTTTATAATCATTAAAGTAGGTTCTATTGTGGAGACTAAAGACAAACAATTTAAATTAGAATCCAATTTTTCTTTACTTGAAGATTCACTGTTTGTTTCTGTTATGGTACTTTGTAATGATAATTTAGAATCAGTTAAGTGAGTTTGATTTGTTTGGTGTTTAAGAAAATCATCTTGCTTAAAACTTTCCCGAGACCCAGGAAGACAGTTATTTGAATCTGGCAAGGAAGACTTTTTCCAACACTGGGCAGATATTCTAGCACAGGAATAACAAGGCCAAGTTCTTTTACCAGTCATCGGTATTGTTCTGTGACAGCCTAACTTCAATTCTTCAGCTTCATTTCTCAAGTCTTCCCATGATGATCTCTTTTCAAAATTACTGCAATCACTAGGTAATTTCACTATCGAGCTTTGCACCAACTTAATATACTCTTCTGGCTCCATGCTTTTTAATCCTAAGTGCTCTGAATCATTTTTTATTTCTTCTTCCAAAAGTGGCTCAAGGGTTTTCTGAAACATAGCATTTACATGATGTCCAGGACTTGTTTTTTTCCCTGCTGTTTCTGGAAGACTTAATAAATGACCCACTGGCGAGAGTGTATTGTGGTTTATTTTTCTCAAAACTTTTAAAGGACTTTTTTTAGCCTCTAAAGTCTCTGCTCCTTTATCCTCAGCACCTGTTTGGTTTTCTTGTAATGCCAACTCAGACTTGCTATACATATTAGAGAAGTTCATCTCAATAATCATTTCATCTCCTTTTTCAGACACCTTCATCCTTTTCCTGGGTTTTCTCCCAACATTGCTCTCCTCTATTGAGTATTTATTGTTTTCATTCTGAAGGCAGGAAAACAAGCCATTACTTTTACTTTGGTATAAATCAGTTTTTTCAAGCAATAACTTATTTACTCCCATTAAGTTTTCTTCAGTTTGTAAAAGCTGAGGAGCATTACTTGTGTCACTCTTATCTGCAAGACTCCTAAAGTTTTCTTTCTTTAACTTTCAAGAATTTTCTGGTACATGCATACGTCCACCATCACGTTTATATGAAAGGCTATTTTCATCATTACAACCCTTGGAATGGGGGAAACAACTGCAATCATTTAATTTTAAAATGGAATTACTTTCTACTACAGGTGACAAGCTGTTACAAGAATATTTTGAAGTATTCCTGTACAGTTCATCTTGGAATTCAACCTTAATATTTTGTGTAGCCTTATTTTCAGTTATTTTGAGAGGGACTTTTTAAGGGCTTTCTAAGCCCTTAAGTTTTTTAATTCGAATTCTTCTTTTAATACCTTCTACCAAACCTTCCTTACCCAAAGACCGCAAGAAAGCCATACTTTGAAATTCACTGCACTCCACTGTTTGGAAAGATTCCAAATTGGTTAATGATTCCTTTCTTACCAGGTCAGTCCCTGGCTGTGGATCATCACTTGAGGCTTCAGTAATTTTTCTTTTTTCCTTGGCTGATCAAAACAACAAAACATACCAGAAAAGATTTTATATTGAGGAGGAAAAAGCAATACCACTTAAAATTTAAAAATTGTGAAGCCATCCACTTTTATTTCCCTGAATAGCTGTATGGGAACACACAAATGCTTTTAAATGAAAGACCTAATTTCTGTTAAGGAACTACATACAAATCTGCATAAGTTTCAAGGCAGCTGAATAACCTCTAGCTCAGTATCACTTCACACTACCCAAAATGGATCACTAGTAGGAATTCCTCTTACCGTAATTCTGATCAAGGGCTCCTAACAGGGCAAACACCTTCTAAGAGAATTCCTGTTCTTCCCCCTCCTGGTCAACCACGTGCATCGGTAAAGCCCACACAAACTCAAGTTAAACACTAGTGTGAAACAATGATGGGGCAGGCTGAGGTGCAAATGCAAAAATGGGAGCAATTCCTGAGCGCTTTTTTGCTGTCTGCCCAAATGCTAGGGGAGCTCCGCCTCCTCTGCTGCTTCTAATCCCTGAGGATCTGAGGGGTCCGAAGGGCTCCCCTGACCCCTAGACCCTCCTCTCAGCCGCCTCACAGCAGCCTTCCCAGCCCCGGACTCCTCACCCGACTTGTCACTTTCCACCTCTTCTCTCCCAGACGCCCGGGCCACCATTCTCCTCTTTTGCCTGCTCTCCTCGCGTTCCCAGACCTCAGGGCCGCAGCCTCCCGCTTCGCCTGGCCCTGGCCGCCGGCCTCGCTTCCTCGAGCCTCGCGCGTCGCCTTCACGCCCGTGGGCCGCCGTGGGGCCCGAGGGCAGCAGCCGCCGCATCAGCCCCGGGCGGCCCGCCCTGCCCGCGATGCCCGCTGATGCCCTCCGAGGCCGGCCGCACCCGCTCACAGGCGGCCACCCGCCACGCAAAAGCTGCTTCCGCTGCCAAGACCCCAGCCTTGGCCCAGCTCCGCGCCGCCTGCCGTCTGGCTCGGGGGCCGGAAGCGGAAGTGGGGTCTGGGCGCTGCAGACCTAGGCAGGCTGGGCGGGGCCCAACGGGCAGAAGGGCCCAAGCCAGTGCAAGCCCTGATTGCGGGCTTCACTGCTTGCGACCGTGGCCCGTGGCGCCTTTCTAGGCCAGAGTCTCCTGGAAACTTTCAGGACTCTTTCTCTCACTTGCTGCCCCTTCCGCTTGGCCGCTGGCAGAGACGACTGCTGGCCAGTGGCTTCTAACCATCCCCAAACCACGTGGGGTCCCTTTCTATCAGCCCTCTCGATTTATTTACCCACATATCCTATAGGCACCTCAAGCTCTTGTACGGTTGCAACACTGAGCTTATCTTCCCTCACAGGCTTGCTCCTGTGTTGGTGGATGTGCCACCATCCACTTACTTGTCTTAAGAAATTCAGAAACCTTTAAACACAGCTTCTTTCCACATCATCCCTCTCAGCCACATTCATTATGTCTGCTTGATTCTACTTTCTGTGTTTGTCAGCCACTCTCCCCTTTGCTATTTGGTTCTGGCTCCCGGAATCTGACTGATCTACTGCATCAGCCTCCTAAATTGTATTCATGCTTCTGTCCTTGTGTAATCGAACCAACCTTGAGTTTGCTCCTTGGTGAGTCAGAAATTGCACCAGACTGAGTTGTGGCACAAAGAAACTTCATTTGCAGCAAATAAGGAGATTATGGGTAATAACTTCCAAAGCCGTGACTCCCTAGCAGGGGTGAATGGGTTCCGTTTATTTAGGGCTAGGATGAATATTTAGATAGAGAAGCCTTGTTATCATATGTAGAGGCAGGCATAGGATCCTACATGTGTCTTAAGAAAATATTCCTATACATGACATTGTATGTTATGTAAACGAGGCTCAGGCTTCTTCTTGGCTGGAGATTTTAGTATTATAATGAGGTAAAAGTAGTCTTCAATCATTCCACAGGCCACTCTGTGGTCCAACTGTGCAAGCGTGAGTCAGGGGTTAAGTTCAAACCAGTGTGGGTTGTCTGGGTGGGCAGAGGCTGTAGTTACTGCTCCAGGGAGATTTCACTTTCATTTGCCTGAGTTAAGGTATAAGCAGGAAAAAAGAGCTTAAGGAAAAATGTGGGACAAAGGTCAGTGAGTACAAGCAGGTGGGCAGTACAGTCAGATCTTGGGGTCTAGCTGGTGATATTTGTATTATTCCAAAGAAGCTTCTACCTGCTGCCAGCCTTTGCCCCTCCCCTCCCATGAAAGGAGATGCTGGCATTTCTCAGCTTGGCTCCTCATGAATTTTCTTTACTCAGAGACTACAACTAGCAGAAAGAAGTCCAAACTCTTCAGTTTGGTATTTGTGGCCCTCTTTGATGTGGCCACTAGATATTTAAAGAATTTTGTCTCTCACTGTCACTGTATGGGAAAAGTTGAGCTTCGGTGGAAAATTATGTGAAGGAGTCACCCTTCTGCGTTATCTGATTCTGATTCTATGGGAGCTATCTTACAGCTCTAAGTTTTAAATAAGTAGTAGCAATGCATAAGATGGTATGTAGACATGCCAATTCTGTCATATAGATGTTCAGTTGACTTCTCCTCTCACTGGTGGAAGAACCCAGTTTTGCCTCAATTTGCACATTCTCTTTAAAATTCCTGATCTATAAATGGGTCTGTTCTTCGGACTTGTCTTCTCAACTGGTAATTATAAAATCTGCCTGATGATAGAAAGTCATTAACACACTTTCATTTTAACATCTTTATGAAAATCATGACTTTATCTTTTGGAGGAAAAAATGATCTTCTAACAATACATATCTCCTGCACTTTGTATACTGTGTCAGGCCTGTGCCTCTCTACATGCTAGTCCTGGAAATTGTTTTTTGCTTTTCTGCCTGGTGAACTACATGTTCCCCTTCAAGATACAGTGTGAGAATCACCTCTCAAGGAAGCTTCCCTGCTATCTTTCTCCCTACACTTGGTGTGTGTGTGTGTGTGTGTGTGTGTGTGTGTGTGTGTGTTGGGAGCAAGGAGTGTCAGGTATTCCTGTCTGCCTGCTAACACATTACCTTCAGCTCTTTTCTTGTGGATCTCTTTCAAGGCAGATACCTTCTGTTAGTCTTTGCATTTTGTATGTTTTAAGAAAAACTTGGTGATTTTTTAACACAATGGGTGTGGACATTAAAAGATGGTATGATTGGGGTCACCTGGGTGGCTCAGTGGGTTAAGGCCTCTGCCTTCAGCTCAGGTCATGATCTCAGGGTCCTGGGATCGAGTCCAGCATCAGGCTCTCTCCTCAGCGGGGAACCTGCTTCCTCCTCTCTCTCTGCCTGCCTCTCTGCCTACTTGTGATCGTTAAAAAAAAAAAAAAAGATGGTATGATGCACAGAGTAGCCTTGTAGGTTGGATAAGCAGTTTAAAAGGAGTATTCTTAGGATCTTCTATAACTAGAACTTAGGTAAGGGAGGTGTAGAGGATCTAGAAACTTCTCTTGTTTCTTTCTGCTTGTGAAAAACTCAGTAAAGGGAAACCAGTTTAAGAATTACAGAATAGAAAAAGCTATTTAAGGGGTTTCAGGTTACATGTTCATTCACAAAGAGGCACTTTGTGCCTCAGTTTTCTCATCTGAAAATGAAATAATAATAGTGTCTCTGGAAGGAATATGTCACCCCAAAAAACGACTTTTCAACATAAACATTGTTTTGAGCTGACAACAATTAGGAAGCAACAAATACAGGAAAAACTCTCTCAACTTCCCCACCCTTTCTGCTTAAAGGCAGGATATAAATTTTGCTTTACTGGAGATGACTCTAGACTTCTATCAGCATAGAGATAGAATCTACAGCACAGAGATAGAAACTACAGCAATCTGCAAATTAACCTTACTCCATTAGATTCTTCCTATATATTGATCTTCCTGCAGTTTGTCACTCTAGGAAGCCTAAAATAGTTTTCCTTTGTGGTACCACTTCTAAACAAATTTAGTGTTCACTGTTGAAGATGATAGCACTTTATAGGCCAGAGTTCTAAGCCACCACTTGATGTTAACTCTTTGTTGAGGTTTCTCCTGCATGATGTACCCTGTATGCATTAAACTGTTTTTCTCTTGTTAACCTGTCTTTTTGTTAAAGAACACGTCAACAAAGGGCTTTAACAAATGGAGAACTTAAGATGGGTAGATGCAAATATTTGTAAGGCACTTAGAACAATGCCTAGCAGATTGTAAATATTACGTAGATCTGTTAAATAAAAGCCTCAACATATCAAAAGAGAAACTCTTTATAATTTTGACTTTTACTATTTATAAGATAAATATTGTTACTAAGATCTTAGTAAAATAAAAGATAAAAATTCAAGAGTCCAGCTTCTTTGGTCTGAATAAAAACAGATGAGATAAATATAGCTATAGACCCAAGAATTTAAAACTTTTATGACCCATAACTGTTTAGCAATGCATAAAAGAAGAATGGGAAGAGTTTAGTAGCATAGGAAATTGAAAAATGAAGCACACTGAGTGTATTCAATAAGGAAATTCTCATCTTTGTTACAGATTTCAAGTTCTTCATACCAAAGTGCTTTCATGGAAAACCTGAGGAAATTAGGTGTGTTCATACAAGTTTTTATGGATCTTCTGCTCTCTTCTGTGACATGATTATCATAATCCTTCTAGTGGGCTTGGTAATTTCTGGAAAGGGCAGGCAGAGCTGTTTACCAAAAATACTCAATCTTCCTAGTAGTTGATCTCATACACTTCAGAGTTCAGAAGATGGAGCAGAATATTTACCCATATCTATTGGGTTGCATCTCAATCCACATAAAGTTGGCCCTCTGCTAGAGTCGGGGGGTCTCTTCTCTTCTATTCCCTTCCCTTTTTCTATTAACCCTCTCCCTTTGCCCCTGGATTCTCACTGACACTACTGTTCAGCCTTCAAAGTCAACTTCAGCATCACTGCTTCTCGAATGTCCTTTGCGTCTCTAACCTGAAAGATAACATCACAACCACATTCTCTCTATATTCCACAACTGCAGCTGTAGATTATTAATGCACAGGACAGGCTACATAATTCATGGGGCCTGTGCAACCATACAGATCATGTGCCCATGAAGCCAGTCCTACAGATCCATGATACAGATCTATCTACTTGTACAAACATCCAGAAGGCTACCAAACCTCTCTATTGTTAGTATCTATCAGCTTTGACAGTGTTATTCTGTATCATGCCTGTCCAGTTTGCACTCAGGGCAATCCCATACCCTTCCACTGCCTGCTCTGAATCACAGGGGCCAGCCTCTGCAGTCTGTGTTTTCCATTCCCCTAGGTCAGCTAGCTTTGGGTGAGATTTGGCCTATGGAGGACACTGGTAGGAGAATGGAGAAGGGATACTTTTGTCTTCCTTAGGCTGCCTATCAGACACAGATGTGTCTCCATTGAGACTCCAACTCTTGCTGGTAAGGCTCACTGTGATGCAGCTTTCATCAGGTACCTTGAAATCTCTTTGCTTCAAGAAGAGGCAGTGTCTTTCTATTGTTATGAACCTCTGGAACCTTCTGGAAACCATGAAACCCTGTTCATTTTCTCTGCTCATTCAGCCCAACTCCTGTATTACATTCCTTTGTTTAAAATACTTAATTTCTTTTCCTTTAAGAATCCCCCCTCCCCTTTGGTGAATGCTGTGAAGTGTGTAAACCTGGCGATTCACAGACCTGTACCCCTGGGGATAAAAATATATTATATGTTTATAAAAAATAAAAAATTAAAAAATTAAAAAATAAAAGAATCCCCCCCCCCAAATCCCCAATAACTAAGGATTATGGTGGAAGGAGCAAAGGGGATGAAAGGAAAGACTTCTGTTCTGACACAAGTGTCCTGACAAGTGTCAGGAAATGTTCTTTCACAATCTTAAAATGAATGTCTAAATAACATGATATTCTCCCAAGAAATGGTCATTTTTATTTCTCTTAAGTATTTCCAATACTTTCTTCAGGGTTAGCTTCTTGTTGAGTTTTAGATTGTAAATGTTCTGTCCAGGAATATCACACAATCAATCTGGTGTTCAGCAAATAATAACATATTGGAAACTTTAAAATGTTTTTTAAATCAATGATACTATTTTACCTCTAGAAAAAAAAAAAATCAAAGGCCAATATTTTACTTCAGATATTAAAGTCCAGACATGAGACTCTCAATTAACTCTCTACCTACTACAGGTCTTTAGAACCAAAGCAACCAAGGATGAGTCATCACTCTTTCCTCCTGCTCTATGCTGTTTGATCATAAGAACTTTTTTTTTAAATTTATTTTTTTTAAGATTTTATTTATTTATTTGACAGAGATCACAAGTAGGCAGAGAGGCAAGCAGAGACAGAGGAGGAAGCAGGTTCCCTGCTGAGCAGAGAGCCCGATGCAGGGCTCGATCCCAAGACCCTGAGATCATGACCTGAGCCGAAGGCAGAGGCTTTAATCCACTGAGCTACCCAGGTGCCCCTGATCATAAGAATTTTTGATTGTGTCACCGAGTCTGAAGAACTCAATCAGTCAATGTATTAAGTCCAAAATGGAAAAAAATGGAAATCTGTGAGGAGAGCAGGACCTTAGAAATTGTCTAGTCTAAGCTCTGCATTTTACCACTTAGAGGCGCAGGAAGCTAAGTAATTTAAAAGTGCTGTGAATCAATCATTTCCTGTTTCTTCTGGTTGCTGTACTCCCAAGCGATCATTCTTCAGGAGACAACCACCTTTGGTCTGAGTGGGAGATTGAAGCAAGCACATACCTATTGTAAGAATGACTATTTTACAGGTACAAGCACACTAGCATCTCTGTAAGGGATCTTATATTTATGCCTCTCAAATTTCCATTTGAATTAGGGTCATTATTGCAGTCTTTTATCTTGTTTTTGGAGGAGCGATTTGCCATTTCACTATCCAATACAGGATAACCTCAGCTAGGCGGGGGCTATGTTAGTGGCTACTATGTCAGAATCAAGCTTACCAGTAGGTAGAGTGGATGTCCGCTTAGATGGTTTGATTTGAATTGTGATAGGGAAAATTTCCTTTTCTATTTAGTCAATTTTCCACTCAAAAGGACATTATATACACATTGATGACTTCTAAAGTTATATATCTCTAGCACCACGTCCTGCTTTGTAGTCTCCTCCCCATGTTTTTGATCCAATTGGCCGGGTTAAACAGTTTTTTTCTGGCTTTGACTCACTTAGCAGAGAACATTAATCAAGAATTTTCCTTTTGGGGTGATGCTACTGCTCATGCCGCCTCAACTGCTGATGTTCTAGTGAGGCTGGAAGCGTGGTTCCTCTTACAACCATTGCCAACCAGAAAGTGAAGGAACAAAATCCCAGCAGCAGCTACTGATGTTGGGTTTGGAGGTTGCATTCAAAAGAGTCACAAGGAAAATGAATTCAATTTGCATCTTTCCTTCTTTTCAATAGCTTCTCTGGGTCTCAGCGTGATGGCGGAGAGTAGCAGACGGAAATGACATCAGGTCACAGGAGTTCAGCTAGATAGTTGTCAAACCATTCTGAACACCTACAAACTCAACAGGAGATCGAAGAGAAGAAGAGCAGCAATTCTAGGAACAGAAAATCAACTACTTTCTGAAAGGTAGGACATGTGGAAAAGTGAATCCAAAGCCACAGGAAGAGAGACCACGGGGGGAGGGGCCAGCTCCCAGCAAATGACAGAGTAGTGGAGCACAAAATCATAACTTTTAAACGTCTGCTCCACTGAAGGATATCACTCTAGGAGCTAAGCAGGGGTGGAGCCATGCAGGGACAGTGTGGACTCAGGACCCTCGGGGTCACAGAAAGACTGGGGGTGTCTGAGTGTGGCAGAGTTCCCAGATATCAGAGCGGGGAAACTGACTACGGAGGCAGAGCTGAGGAGTGAGCTCTCAGCTTGGGGTTACCTTAAACCATGATCCGCAGCACAGTCGGGCCCCTATTTTTTGAGCAGGGACTCCATAAGTGGCAGATCCAGAGAGACACACCTTCCTCCTCTGGAGGCAGGAATCTGCTGGGTTTGGAGACTCCAAACAGGGCTGTGAGCCAGAGACAGAAATGCTCAGTCACAGGGTGGGTGAGCCCAGAGTGTGGCTTGAGACCGGGGAGACTGGAGTGATTGACCCCTTTTCTCTGAGGGCACACTGAGGAATAGGGCCCCGAGCCCTCGGCAACTCTGGGTTGGAGATTGGAAGGCTGCCATTTTCAATCCCATCCTCCAAAGCTCTGTGGAAAGCATTCAGGGAACAAAAACTCCCAAGAGTGATCTCGAGCAGATTTCTTAGCCTGACCCCTGGCAAGGGCGGTACAATTCCGCCTTGGGCAAAGACATTTGAGAATCATTACAACAGGCCCCTCCCCCAGAAGATCAGCAAAAACATCCAGCCAGGACCAAGTTCACTGATCAGGAGAACAGTGGAACTCCAGAGCTAGGGGAAAACAATGCATGCAATTCATGGCTTTCTCCCCATGATCCTTTAGTCTTGCAAAGTTAAACTAAATTTTTTCAATTTTATTTTTTTTCTTATTCTATTTTTTTAGCTTTTCCTCTTTCCTCTTCTAATGTTTTTAACTAGTTTATCTTCACAATACTACCTAAAATATTTTTAAACCTTCATTATTATAGTCGTATTTTATCCTTCATTGCATTTAACCTTATTTTTTGAATATATATAAGGTTTTCTGTTTTCTAAAAAATTTTGGGATACAGTTTCTTCTAATACATCAAAATAGACCCTAAATCTAGCACAGCGCTTTGTTCTAGTCTCCAGCCTGAGCACATTCTCTCCCCCCTTTTTTTCTTCTTTCTTTTTCCAACCAACTTATCTTATTGATCTCTTTTTTAGAATTTTTTTTAAATTTTCATCTTTACAGTTATATTCCATCCCTTTATGGTGTTTACCCTTATTTTTGTATATATATGTTTTCTTTCTATAAAATTTTGGGAGGTAGTTTCTTCTAAGAGGTCAAAACACACCCAAAATCAAGTGGGTGGCTCTATTCTATTCACCAATCTAATACATATACATACATATATTTTTTAAATTTATTCTTATCCCCTTTCTTCTCCCCCCAGTTTGGGGTCTCCTCTGACTTGGTAAGCATACATTTATCTGGGGTCTTTGCCACCCTTTTAGTATTTTATTCTCTCCTTCATATATTCTATCTGGATAAAATGACAAGGCTGTAAAACTCACCACAAAAAAAAAAAAAAAAAAAACCAAAAAAAAAACAAGAGGCAGTACCGACAGCTAGGGACCTAATCAATACAGACATTGGTAATATGTCAGGTCTAGAGTTCAGAATGATGATTCTCAAGATGCTATTTGGGCTCAAAAAAAGCATGGAGGATATTAGAGAAACACTGTGTGGAGAAATAAAAGCCCTTTCTGGAGGAATAAAAGAACTAAAATCTAATCTAGCTGAAATCAAAAAAGGTGTTAATGAGATACAATTAAGAATGCAGGCTATTACTGCTAGGATATATGAGGCAGAAGAGAGAATTAGTGATATAGAAGACCAAATGATGGAATAAAGAAGCTGAGCAAAAGAGAGACAAACAACTACTGGACCGTGAGGGGAGAATTTGAGAGATAAGTGATACCATAAGCTGAAACAATATTAGAATAATTGGGATTCCAGAGGAAGAAGAAAGAGAGAGGGGGGCAGAAGGTATATTGGAGCAAATTATAACCCTGATACAAGAAGGGAACAAGAATTAAAATCCAGGAGGCACAGAGAACCCCCCTCAAAATCAATAAGAATAGGTCCACACCCCATCATTTAATAGTAAAACTTACTAGTCTTATTAACAAAGAGAAAATCCTGAAAGAAGTTCGGGACAAGAAGTCTGTAACAGACAATGGTAGAAATATTAGATTGGCAGCAGACTTATCCATAGAGACCTGGTAGGCCAGAAAGAACTGGCATGAAATATTCAGAGCACTGATTGAGAAAAATACACAGCCAAGTATATTATATCCAGCTAAGCTATCATTAAAAATAGAAGGAGAGATAAAAATCTTCCAGGACAAACAAAAATTTAAAGAATTTGAAAACACCAAACCAGCCTTACAGGAAATATTGAAAGGGGTCCTCTAAGCAAAGAGATAGCCTAAAAGTAGTACACCAGAAAGGAATAGAGACAATATACAGAAGCAGTCACCTTACAGGCAATTCAATGGCACTAAATTCATATCTTTCAATAGTTACTCTGAATGTAAATGGACTAAATGCCCCAATCAAAAGATACAGGTATCAGAATGGATAAAAAACAAAAAAACCATCAATACGCTGTCTACAAGAAACTCATTTTAGACCTAAAGACACCTCCAGATTTAAAGTGAGGGTGTGGAAAACAATTTACCATGCTAATGGACATCAAAAGAAAGCTGGGGTGGCAATCCTTATATCAGATCAATTAGATTTTAAGCAAAGACTACAATAAGAGACGAAGAAGGATGCTATAACATACTCAAAGGGTCTGTTCAACAAGAAGATCTAACAATTTTAAGTAACATTGCCTCTAACATGGGAGCAGCCAACTATATAAACCAATTAATAACAAAATCAAAGAAACACATCGGCAATAATACAATAATAGTAGGGAACTTTAACATCCCCTCACTGAAGTGGATAGATCATCCAAGCAAAAGATCAAAAATCAACAAGGAAATAAAGGCCTTAAATGACAAACTAGCCTGCCACTTCCTGAAGGCACATGGAAGAAGAATGAGGCACAAACAACTCAGCTGCAAGAGAAAGGGAACAGGGAACAAAAGTAGAAAAGACTGTTGCCCCAAACAACTCCTCAGTCCCATTTTTGTTAGGTGTAGACAGTAATCAACAGAAGAGCTGAAGAAGGCTAAACATTAATCGTATGCCTTGTAGATAAACAAGAAGGAAGACAAAATATGTGTGGTCAAGTAGTATAAAGTTTATAGTTGAGCAAACACATTCAAAGGACTTATCTAATTAGCTACAGTTGCTCTGGGGAGGAGGGGACAGATAACGGAAAAATGAAGCAGGTGGCGTTCCACCCTGAACGAGCATCCCCAGCTGCTCAGGTTCAAGGCCGTATATCGTCCTCTCCTCCAGAGACCTGTTGCCAGTATGTGTTTTTCTTAAGGCTATATCTAAACATACCTGGTAACTAGTAAAATTTCCCATGGGTTATATTTTAAGTAATACATTGTTCTGAGGGACAGTTACACTGGACCAGATGGACATCACAGATATATTCAGAACATTCCATCTCAAAGCAACAGAATACACATTTTTCTCTGGTGCACATGGAACATTCTCCAGAATAGATAACATCCTGGGTCACAAATCAGGTCTCAAGTGGTACCAAAAGATTGGGATCATTCCCTGCATATTTTCAGACCACAATGCTCTCAAGCTAGAACTCAATCACAAGAGAATAGTTGGAAAGAACTCAAATACATGTAGGCTAAAGAGCATTATCCTTCAAAGAATGAATGGGTCAACCAGAAAATTAAAGAAGAATTGAAAAAATTCATGGAAACAAATGATAATGAAAAAACAACTGTTCAAAATCTGTGGAACACAGCAAAGGCAGTCCTGAGACGAAAGTATATAGAGATATAAGCCTTTCTCAAGAAACAAGAAAGGTCTCAAATACACAACCTAAGCCTACACCTAAAACAGCTGGAGAAGGAACAGCAAAGAAAGTCTAAACCCAGCAGGAGAAGAGAAATAATGAAAATCAGAACAGAAATCAATGAAATGAAACCAAAAGAAGAGTGGAACAAATCAATGAAACTAGGAGCTGGTTCTTTGAAAAAATTAATAAGATTAATAAACCACTGGCCAGACTTATCAAAACAAAAAGAAAAAGGACCCAAATAAATAAAATCATGAATGAAAGAGGAGAGATCACAACCAATACCAAAGAAATACAAACAATTATAATAACATATTATGAGCAACTATATGCCAGCAAATTTGACAGTCTGGAAGAAATGGATGCATTCCTAGAGATATATAAACTACCAAAACTGAACCAGGAAGAAATAGAAAACCTGAACAGACCCATAACCAGTAAGGAAATTGAAGCAGTCATCAAAAATCTCCCAACAAATAAGAGCCCAGGGCTAGACAGTTTCCCATGGGAATTCTACCAAACATTTAAAGAAGAACTAATACCTACTCTCCTGAAACTGTTCCAAAAAAATAGAAAAGGAAAGAAAACTTCCAAACTCATTTTATGAGGCCAGCATTATCTTGATCCCAAAACCAGACAAAGACCCCATCAAAAAATAGAATTATAGACCAATATCCTGGATGAACACAGATGCAAAAATTCTCACCAAAATGCTAGCCAATAGGACCCAAAAGTACATTAAAAGCATTACTCACCAAGTGGGATTTATCCCTGGGCTGCAAGATTGGTTCAACATCCACAAATCAATTGATGTGATACAATACATTAATAAAAGAAAGAACAAGAACCATATCATATTCTCAATAGAAGCCAAAAAAGCATTTGACAAAATATAGCATTCTTTCTTTATCAAAACTGTTCAAAGTGTAGGATGGAGGGATATTCCTTAATATCATCAAAGCCATCTATGAAAAACCCACAGCAAACATCTCTCAATGGGGAAAAACTGAGAGTTTTTCCACTAAGATCAGGAACACAGCAGGGATGTCCATTATCACCACTGCTATTCAACATAGTACTAGAAGTCCTAGCCTCAGCAATCACACAACAAAAAGAAATTAAAGGCATCCAAATCAGTAAAGAAGTCAAACTTATTCTTTGCAGATGATATGATACTTTATGTGGAAAACCCAAAAGACTCCACTCCAAAACTTTTAGAACTTATACAGGAATTTAGTGAAGTGTCAGGATATAAAATCAATGCAAAGAAATCAGTTGCATTTCTATATACCAACAACAAGACAGAAGAAAGAGAAATCAAGGAGTCAATCCCATTTACAATTGCACCCAAAATCTTAAGATACCTAGGAATAAACCTAACCAAAGAGGCAATGAATCTATACTCAGAAAACTATAAAGTACTCATGCAAGAAATTGAGGAAGTCACAAAGAAATGGAAAAGCATTCCATTATCATGGATTAGAAGAACAAATATTGTAAAAATGTCTATGCTACCTAAAGCAATCTACACATTTAATGCAATCCCTATCAAAACACCATCCATTTTTTTCAAAGAAATGGAAGAAATAATCTCAAAATTTATATGGAACCAGAAAAGACCCCAAATAGCCAGAGGAATGTTGAAAAAGAAAGCCAAAATTGGTAGAACACAATTCCAGACTTCAAGCTCTATTACAAAGCTGTCATCATCAAGACAGTATGGTACTGGCACAAAAGCAGACACATAGATCAATGGAACAGAAGAGAGAGCCCAGAAATAGGCCTTCAACTCTATGATCAACTAATCTTCAACAAAGCAGGAAAGAATGTCCAATAGAAAAGACAGTCTCCCCAACAAATGGTATTAGGAAAATTGGACAGCCACATGCAGAAAAATGAAACTGGACCATTTCCTTACACCACACACAAAAATAGACTCAAAATGGATGAAAGACCTCAATGTGAGACAGAAATTCATCAAAATTCTTGAGGAGAACACAGGCAGCAACCTCTTCAACCTCAGCCACAGCATCTTCTTTCAAAGGAAGAAGGCAAGGGAAGCAAGGGCAAAAATGAACTATTGGGACTTCATCAAGATCAAAAGCTTTTGCACAGCAAAGGAAACAGTCAACAAAACCAAAAGATAACTGACAGAATGGGAGAAGATATTCTCAAACGACACATCAGATAAAAGGCTAGTATCCATAATCTATAAAGAACTTATCAAACTCAATACCCGAAGAATAAATAATCCAATCAAGAAATGGGCAGAGGACATGAAAAGACATTTCTGCAAAGAAGACATCCAGATGGCCAACAGACTCATGAAAAAGTGCTCAACATCACACAGCATCAGGGAAATACAAATCAAAACCACAGTGAGATACCACCTCACACCAGCCAGAATGGCTAAAACTAACAAGTCAGGAAACAACAGATATTGGAGAGGATGTGGAGAAAGGGGAACACTCCTACACTGTTGGTGGGAATGCAAGCTGGTGCAGCCACTCTGGATAACAGCATGGAGGTTCCTCAAAAAGTTGAAAACAGAACTACCCTATGACCCAGTGATCGCACTACTGGTTATTTACCCTAAAGATACAAATGTAGTGATCCGAAGGGGCACGTGCACCTGAATGTTTAGAGCAGCAATGTCCACAATAGCCAAACTATGGAAAGACTCTAGATGTCCATCAACAGATGAATGGGTAAAGAAGATGTGGTATATATATACAATGGAATACTATGCAGCCATCAAAAGAAATGAAATCTTGCCATTTGCGATGACGTGGATGGAACTAGAGGGTATTATGCTGAGTAAATAAATCAATCAGAAAGACAATTATCATATGATCTCCCTGAATGAGGAAGTTGAGAGGCGGGGGGGGGGGGTTTGGGAGTAGGGAAGGAAAAAATGAAATAGGATGGGATTGGGAAGGAGACAAAGCATAAGAGACTCTTAATCTCACAAAACAAACTGAGGGTTGCTGGGAAGAGGTGGGGTGTGGAGAGGGTGGTTGGATTATGGACATTGGGGAGGATATGTGATATGGTGAGTGCTGTGAAGTGTGTAAGCCCATGATTCACAGCCTGTACCCTTGGGGCAAATAATACATTATATGTTAATAAAAATAATTAATAAAAAAAAGAATTTTCCTTTTCTGCCCCCTGGGATTTCCTCCAATGCCCCAGAACAGACAGCTGGATTTGTTCAGAGCATAGGCAACTAAAAGGTTAATGATGTTAACAAGCCTGGAGAAACTATTGACCAGCAGTGGTGGGGAGCTAGTGAATAAGGGCTCCTGCCCCCTGCCCTTCAGACAGACAATCCTGGAGGCATTTTGTATATTTTCTCAGGTACTTTTGAGGATTTGAGTTTTCATTGCACATGGCAGCAACCTTAATATCAAACCTTTTTATTGGCCTTTCTTCATTCCTGTTCCCTTTTATTAGTGCAGGCCCCTGTACCTCCTAAAGAAACTACTGGCTCCAATAGGCCTTGGGCTCTGCCAAGCTAAGACAATACCTAATTGATGCTTTAAATTTACATACCCAAAAGATAACTCTTGATCCTTCCATAGTTTTTTTCTCCTCTAGTTCTCTCAGGTCAGTTAGCTATAACTCCATAAATCCAGTTACTTAAGTCAAAAACCTGAGATTCATTCTGAAATCCTCTCTCTCACTGCCCTGCTCTGCCACTCCCATTTAATCCATCAGCAAACTGCTCTGTCTCAAAAACAAATCCAGAATCTCAGCATTTCTCATGATGTGCACCACTTCTGCCCCTTGGCTAGGCCACCATCCTTTCTTGCCTGGAGTATTGTAAAAACCTGTTTTCCCATTTCTAGCTTTAGCCATACATTTGTCAAGTGACTTCATTAAAATCAAGTTGTCTCTGTCCAGAAACCCTCCAATGGCTACCCATCCCATTTAAAATAAAATCCAGGTTCTGATGGTTCATAGGCCCAGTATAATCATATTTCCAGTATCTCTTCATCCTAATAGTCTATGGTTTTCATCCTTATGGTAATCCAGCCCACTGGCCTTCTCACTTGCCCCTTGAATATGATAAGCATGATTGCTCCTTGTGTCTTGCATTTGTTGTTCCCCTACGTGGAATGTTTCTTCCCACCAGAATCAGTATTCTAGGGGGTATAGCTCAGGGGTAGAGCATTTGACTGCAGAATCAATATGCTCCCTTCCCTAACTTCCTTTAGGCTTCTGCTCAAATGTTGCTCTAAAGAGAGACCTTCACTGACCAATATCAAATATAAAGCAAATCCGGACTTAGTAAGGAGAGACTTCTGTTCAAAAGGGTTATGACAATGGTTGCAGGGGGAAGACTATTTCAATAGGGAGAGTACCATGACCATGGGATCTACATCCATTTCCAGGGTAAGGCAAAAAGAATTTTTATTTTATAGGTAGTTAAAAATAAAGCTAGAATGAACCAGGTATGGGATAGTATAATCACGGGTTATTATAATTGGATAGTAGAACAGAGAATGTTTGACCCTGAGGCCAGCCTATTCTTGGGCATGGGGGATGGGGGTGCCTTGCTGACTCAGGGTAAGGATGGACCAAAGTTCAGGATCATGGAGGAAGAAGAGAAGTTTAACCAAAGTTTGGTTAACAAAGATGCTGTTCCAATTGATCCATGGGGACAAGCAGTTCAGCTAATCATTTATGAAGCAGGAAAGGGAATTTTGAGGATCCTGGTCTGGCCTTGTCACAGGAAAGTAAGAGAGGTATCTACAGGTCTCACCTCTGCTATATGGTAAAATGTGGTCCTTTTCAGTAAGTGGATTTTTTGGAATACAAAGGGTGGAGGGATTTCTTAACCTTCCCTGTTTTTTAGGATCACAGGACTCAGGTAATACTCAAAAGTTGTCACCACTTGAATATAGAAGATTCCTCCTATGGAACTTTTATCGTGAGCCAGATGGCATACTTGTTCATTAAGTCTTTCCCAACCTCCAGCTACAGTAGGGCCCTGCTGGATCTCTACCACTGAAAAGAGTGTCTGGCATAGAGCAAGTGCTGAGTACCCATTTATTGGATACGAGGAGTCTGAAAAACAAATTTTTTTGAGGGGTTCTGGAAAAGCAGACAGTGGGTTGAGGTTCAGGAAGGCTGATCTGGGAGGGCTGTGCAGGACTGTAGGAAGGAAGAGGCCAACTAAAGAGCCCTCTCCTTAGTCCCTAGGTTATAGGAAAACGCTGGAAAAGCAAGTGACAGATTCAAGAGACCCCAAGGAAGGAAAATTCCCCCTTGAGAGACAAGAGAGCATCTTACTGATATCTCTTCTCCCAGCACTGAATATGATGCCTGGCACTGGTCAATCCTTAGAAAGAACGTCATTTAATATTTATGATGGCTCCATGGATATTCAAGGGAGATTTGGGAAGAGTTTTTGTCCATTCTTATATTGAAGAACATCCAGTAAATACAACTTTTAGATAACTAATAAATACTTTTTCTTAGTTCAAGTATGTCTCATGCAATATTTGGGATATACTTATCCTAAAAATGTTTGCTGTTATCTGAAATTTGGTTGTGTTTTATCTGGTAATGCTGTCTCTAATGCATTAGCAGTTGAAGTCCCCTAATCACTGGGCTCATTTTTTAGAATTGCATCTTTTTGCAGAACTTCGCCTCTGTAATTCTTCACTAGGTTGGTAGATCTTTGATGGTTCTAAGAAGTTAATTTTTATATTTAACATGGTTTTTCTAGTTATCTTCCAAGGAGGAGTTATGTTGAGCCATCTAGTCAACTATTAATGGATGTATAAGTCACCATCTCCAGTCTTTTCCCTTCTTGTCCACCCTCACTCCACAACTTCTAATATCCACTGCTAAGGCAAATGTGATAAACATCAAAGTCAATTTCTCACATTAATAGAATAATTTGATTATGTTACTATTGGATACTTATTCTCAAGAAACAATCTTGTCTATGAGTAAAAACACCCAAGGCAAGGGAAAACGTAAATCACTTAAAAGGAAAAACAATCCTGAATTTGTAGCTAAAAATGCCTAAGTGTAAAGCCAGTTAATCAACAATTGAAATATTTAAGTGCAAACTATATTCCAGGCACTGTTTTATACCCTGGAAATAGAGCAGAAAAAACTACCTGCTTTCAAGTATTGCATTCCTGTGGGCAAGGACAGTAAGCAAAATAGGCAGTACCTAAAATGGTAATAAAAATGCATGGGGATAGGTGATAAGGTGATAAATAGGGAGTAAGAGAAGAGTGCCAGGGAATGCTATTGGAGATGTTGCAATTTAAAATAGAGTAGTCAGTGTGACTAGAGGAGTGAGGAGAGCAGTAAGAAAAAGGTTCAGAGTATTAGAGGATGAATTAACAACAACAGGCATCAGTGTATCCTTCAGTTCATTCTCTGAAGCCTCAAGCAAATGAATGTACAACAACAAAACTGATAGAATGTTTTATATCTTATTTTTATTTTATTTTATTTTTTGATAATTTTTATTATGTTATGTTAGTCATCATGCAGTGCATCATTAGGTTTTTTATTAAATTTTTAAATTAACATATAATGTATTATTAGCCCCAGGTACATCATTAGTTTTTTTTTTTTCCATTTTTGAATTTTTTTTAATTTTTTATTTTTTTATAAACATATATTTTTATCCCCAGGGGTACAGGTCTGTGAATCTCCAGGTTTACACACTTCACAGCACTCACATCATTAGTTTTTGATGTAGTGTTCAATGATACATTGTTTGCATATAATACCCAGTGCTCCATATTATATGTTCCCTCTTTAATACCCATCACCAGGCTGTCCATCCTTTACCCCCCTCTCCTCTAAAACCCTCAGTTTGATACCTAGAGTCCATAGTCTCTCATGGTTTGCCTTGACCTCTGATTTCTCCCCTTTCATTTTTCCCTTCCTTCTCCTAATATCTTCCATGCTATTCCTTATGTTCCACAAATAAGTGAAACCATACAATAACTGTCTTTCTCTGTTTGACTTATTTCACTTAACATAATCTCCTCCAGTTCCATCCATGTTGAGGTAAATATTGTATATTCATCCTTTCTGATGGCTGAGTAATATTCCATTGTATATATAGACCATATCTTCTTTATCCATTTGTCTGTTGGAGTGCATCTTGGCTCCTTCCACAGTTTGGCTATTGTGGACATTGCTGCTATGAACATTGGGGTGCCTATGGCCCTTGTTTGACTTTATCTGTATCTCTGAGGTAAATACCCAGTAGTGCAATTGCTGGATCATTGATCTTATTTTTTTAAATCACATTATTTGCCAACATATAAACAAACTGAAAAAATTCTATAAAATTCTATATTTCTAGTTTCTCTTTAAAATTGAGCATCTGGCACCATTACACCTTCAGAAGCACACAGGTCCAATCAGTGGGAGCTGAATAGCTGCTCCCCCTTTCATGTGCGGCATGTTCTGTAGCTGGAGACAGACTCCATTATTCCCTGTGGTCCTTAACCAAGTTTGTTTGCTTATGCTTCCTGCCTGGCCCCTGTCACCTTCCAAGTTTGACTCTAAATTTATACATTTCAGATTACAGGATACGTGTAGTCCCACCATCTGGCTGCTCAAAAAATTACCCTACCATATCCCTTTCATATTATTAATTCCCTACTCTGTTCTCTACATCATCCCCCCTGAACCTTCTCCATCTTCTCAAGCTGTGTCCAGCTCCACACTCTTGGCTCCATGGGTGAAACTATCTCCTTTTGTGTTATGTTCTTGGTCATCTTGAGACTCTCATTTTCTCTGTATCACTAAGTCTCTGTCTTTATCTGCTCCCTCTCTTGAAGGAAATAAACAAAGAACAGCCAAGTGAGAAAAGCAAAGGCTACTTGTTCAGAGTCTGTGATAGCAAGGGTGTCAGCTACCATCACTCATATTTTGGCAGAAACTCAAAGGTGGGGAGAGCAGTGGGAATGCTTGTTAGTTGAAAAAAAGAAGAAGAAGAAGAGGAAGGAGAAGAAGGAAGGAAGGAAGGAAAGAAAGAAAGAAAGAAAGAAAGAAAGAAAGAAAGAAAGAAAGAGAGAAAGAGAGAAAGAGAGAAAGAAAGAAGAAAAAAGAAAAAAGAAAGGTTTCAGGCATGCCCTGTTTGGAGGTTATTGGCCTGGGGAAACTACAGGTGGGCTATCAATGTGATTGGTTAGGGATGCATATTGGCTTTCTTTGGTGGTCCTAAGTTGGAAACAAGGACAAAATTTAGGGAAGTTGTCAGTTATTAATCAAGTTCTGGCCACTTTGACCTGATTGTTCCAGAAGTTATTGTTTAACTTCCTGGATTGTTACTAGTGATAGCAATCTGACTTCTTAGAAGTCTGACTTAACAGCAGGCTGACTTCCTGGGCCATTTATTGCAGATAAGGGAATTAATTTCTTAGGCAGTTTGTTGCAGATTGGGGGTGAGGAGGTGTCAAAGTTCTATTTCTATATATCATCTGACTATTATCTCCTTGTATTTTTAGTCTCTCATTTTCTTTTTCTCCTACTACACAGAAAGAACCTTCCTCTATTTGTCAAGACTAACCCTTTCATGGATTATCTCAACACTTTATGGCTCTGCTTACCAAGCTCTCCCATACCATTTTTCTTTTTACTTACCAGATGCCTCTAAGTCCAACCATTTTTGCCCTTGCTCCTTAGTTCTTTGGAAACTGATTTTCCTTCACAGATACTCAAATGAACTTTCAATTTCAAATGAGATTACAGGTTTAAAAAACTGACAACACAAACATCACAAAATCCATAAAAGTAACATAACATCACTATTACGCTTATAATTTCTATATTATATATATTGTTACATATTATATATATCTATATTATTATAACTTTTCTCTTAACTTTTTTGGCTACATATCCTTGATTGCCTCTTGACCTGACAATAGTTTTGTAATATTTTTCTATAGAGATAAACAACCTGCTCTTTCCTCCAGCATGGCTAACTGAAATTTATTCATAAGTGGTAGTTTGTAACTATAAACGTATGTCTTTACGGTGACATACATGCTGTTTGTAGTGTGCTACAGTTTTGTGCCGAGCACACACAGGTATCCTGATAAATTTTACCTCATATGATTAGCATCTGAGAGGATGAATATGTATATGAATAGACAATGACCAGATGATATATAGAAATAGAACTCTGATCCAATCTGCAGCAACCAGGACAGGAAACCAAAACTTTATCTACAGTAAGTAGCCCAGAAAGCGAGCCTACTATCCGTAAGTCAGACCTGTAGGAAGTCAGACCATTATCTCCAACAACTGGTCTGGGAAGCCAAAAATAACCTCTATACCAACGGGTTCCAAATGACCAGAATTTGAGTAAAACCTGACAGCTTCCTTAATTTTTGCTTCCAAGGTAGGACCAACCAGACAAAAACCAAATATCACCCCTAACCAATCATATTAAGACACAGCACTTGTAGTTAGCCCACCTCTAGCTTTTTTTTAATGCCAATAGTCTCCAATTAGGGCACACTTGAAACTTTCCCTTTTTTCCACCAGAAAGCTTTTCCACTCCTCTGCTTGCCTTTGAGCCTCTGCCAAAATGCAAGTGATGATGGCTGACTTCATTGTTATAGCAAGTTCTGAATAAATAGACTTTGCCTATTCTCATTTGGTTGGGTCTTCATTTATTTCTACATATCAAAAAAAGAAATAAATGCCTAATGAATTTACAGCTACATATGCTGCATTACCTAGTATATTAAACAAGAGATATCTTTCATTTTAACTGAGCTTTGATGAGAACCCAATCTGTTATTTGCAATTTACATGTCTAATAATTGAAAGAGTTTTCCATAAAATTTTGGGTCCCATTTGTTCCAAATCTTATTTTTCTTCCACTGCCCATTTACCTCTGTGGTGGGAGTTGCAGACTAATTTCATATCATGATATGATATATGATCCATAGGCCCCTATACTGGGTGAGTAAACCATGTACAGGAGAAGAAATAATTCCTAGTCCAACAGAGCAAGCAGCAACTTAACTACACATCAGGGTACAGGGATTTTCATTATTATATCCTATGAATCCCAAACTAGATATATCCCCCAAACTCAAATTCTCCTTACCCATAGTTAAGGAGGCTACTGGGAAAATAGTGACTAGCAGTGGGGGCAGATTTATGTTAGAGCAGGAAGGTGATGGGAATGTTCAGAATGATATGGAGGATCTTCTTCTTTTTTTTTTTTAATTTATTTATTTGACAGACAGAGATCTCAAGCAGGCAGAGAGGCAGACAGTGAGAGAGAGGAGGAAGCAGGCTCCCTGCTGAGCAGAGAGCCCGATGTGGGGCCCGATCCCAGGACCCCGGGATCATGACCTGAGCCGAAAGGAGAGGCTTTAACCCACTGAGCCACCCAGGTGCCCCATGGAGGATCTTCTTAATGGACCAAGTGCTCTACCAAAGGCATAGAGGATTGAGAATGAGATCTGAGTTGGGACATGCAGAGTTTGGGGGATAACTAGGGAGTCTTAATCTTCCTTTGATGCTTTTCAGGTCCAGTTACAGTCCAGGTAAGGGGGTAATTCTACCTGCTCCCATATCATCCTGTACTAATAATGTTAACAGATAAAGCTATTAAGAACTTATATACAAAGCACTGTTCTAAACAGTATTGTTAGTAGCTTATTTCCCAGATGAGGAACCTCAGGCACAGAGCTCTTAAGTAATTTTTCTAAAGTCCCAAAGGAAGTAAGTAAGCCACATACTTCCAAAATCCACATACTTATTTGCCCTTGGCATTAATGTTCTGTTGGAATCTCCTGGTTTTGTTTCCATTCTTCCTTTAAACTAGTTTTCTATTGCTGCTATAACAAATTACCACAAACTTAGTGGCTTAGAACAACATATATTTTTCTTGTAGTTCTGAAGGTCAAAAGTCTGAAATGGGTCTCACTGGGTTAAAATCAAGGTGTCAACAACACTGTGTTCCTGTCGGAAGGCTCTAGAAGATAATCCATTTTATTGCCTTTTCCAGATTTTAGAGGCTGCTTTCATTCCTTGCCTGTGACATCTCCAATCTTCAAAGCAGCAATGTCTGCTCAAATCTTTTCATGTCAATCATTCTGACACTCTCTCATCCACATTTAGGGACTCTTGTGATTACATTAGTGTGAATCTTGGTAAGAGTATGCTTTTGGTGACAGCTGGTGTTCTGCCAAATTCTGTCCCTTTCCTTTTGTTAGAAGGCACTATTTTCTGACATAAGCCCAACAATGGTGGCTCCCAAGAAATCTGTTGGAGATTTGATCAGTACGCCATTTAGTTGGGAGATCCAGAACTGGTATCACCCTCGACCCGCAAGGACCACAAGAAGCCTGGTTCGGTGTTAATGCTTCATTCTCCGTTTATTTCGTCAACTTCCTTAGCTTATATGCAGCAGGGTGACCAATAAGGGGCCAAGCAATGGGGAGAGCCAATGAGAGTCCTGTTACTACGCTGATTATATTTGAAACAGTCAATGACTATGTCCTCCTTTAGGCGGGCTTCACCAGAAAGTTCGTTGTTTACTTGCAGTGTATTTTGCTGGCAGTGAGCCAAGCGCCATCTTGTAATGGCGGGGACTTTCCCGGTCGGTGGCGGTCCCCGACAAACTGGGACTTGACTCATTCTTCACAAAACTAAAATGAACCCATGGATGGGGCTTGACTCCTTTCAACCAAAGGAAATCCAGAGAGGGAAAGAACTGACTTTCTGTCTTGGTAGTGGAGCCAGCAGGCTAGCCAGGTTGAGCGGGTGTGCTGTCCTTGACTAGTCAGGGCAGAAGAACTGACAGCATCCACCACACACCAGATGTGGACCATGCAGGGGAGAGCTAACATAAGGTTTTCTTGGTCCTATCTGATGGGACCAGCTGGTAGTATGGGGTGGCCTTAGGAGGTGGCTGGGTGACCAGGTTCTAAGGAAAGAATTTCTGAACCACCTGGAATATAGATGTACCTGCTCAGGTTGAGGGACCAGGGAAGGCTCTGCAGAGCTCATAAGAGATGACTCTGACCACTGTCCAGCCTATCTCAGGCTTAGCTTCTCTCTGAGGCTACTAGTAAGGGAAAAACACAGGCAGCCAGGAAAAGCGGTGAGCTGGGGTAGAGGGGGCAGGAGAAGGATAACCCCTTTTTCCTACTGAAGGCTTCCATCTGGAAGCAGGAATGAGTGAGAGGGGAGGTAACTTAATACCATGCCAAATGAAAACCAAAGTCAGAATTTGACAATCACATCCATATCTTTCAGATATTAACTTTGCTGCACCTAAAAGTTATGCTTAGAGAAAACTGTCTACTAACTTTAACTTTTAAAAAAATGTTAAATGCAATACTCATGCAGAAGAATATTTAGAATACAGGTTTAGCAAAATGAAGGTCTAAGAAACTACCACCACTTCAAGAAGCAGTATTTCTGCACTCCAGAAATACATGTACCCTCAGGTACAACTCTGTTTTTCTGCCCAAAGATAGAACCTTCATTTTATGACATTTTCTTGGTTTGCTTTACAGTTTCATTTCCTATGTGCCTGTCTCTAAACACTATAGCATTTTCTGTTTTTAAACTTTATATTAATGGAGTTGTATGGATGTATTCTTTTGTTTAATTTTCCCTCAACATTTTCTTAAATGTGCATCCATATTGCTACATGCAGCTCCAGTTTGTTTTCATTGCTGTGTAATAAATTTCATTATATGAACATACCAAAGTTATCTAATTTTTTTTATTATTGGATAATAGATTATTTTCAGTTTTGAACTATTACAGACAAGACTGTGACTGGTTCTGTAGGTGTACCTATAAACACATTTCTCTAGGGGTGTATGGAATTTCTGTGTGTGGCCATGGAAGTGTATGTGCTAGACCTGGCTCATGCTGACCCCTCAGAACCAAAAAATAAAACATCAGGAATTTTATAAGGAAATTAAAACACCTCTTATTAAAAATTAAGTTATATAAACTTGCCTTTATTTATTTATATATATGCATATATTTTTTTAAAGAATCATTACTTGCTAGTTTTTATACCACAGAAATCAACAAATACTGCAAATCAGGGCTTTCCTTCTAAAGAGCTAGCTGTTAAACATTTAACAGCCTTCACTGGATATGTCTTTGAGTTTCTCTGATAATCCCAAACTGTTTTCCAAAATAGTTGTATTTTACATCCCACCAGCAACTTCAGATTTCCTGCATATTGCCAACATTTAAGTTATATTCTGAGGGCATGTAGCAGTATCTAATTGAAGTTTTAACTTGTATTTCCCTTCAGCACTTGTCTTGCTATTGAGTATTTGGATTTTCTCTCAGTGAAGTGCTTCTTCAAATCTTCTGCTCATTTTTCTATTTTGTTGACTATCGCTTTTAAAAAGTGTTTTCTAGACCTTTCCTCTGGCAAAGGATACCAACAATTTTTTGGTTACATGTATCTCTTTTTTCCATTATTTTGTTGTAAAACAGGAACAGAAAACTCACATAAAATACAGTTTAATAAATGATTATAAAACAGATATCATGCAATCATTCAAAATTAAAAAATGGACCTTTGCCAATCACTTTGTTAGCCGCTCTGTGCCCTAAAAGTAAAGACCATCCAGACTTTAATAGTCACCTCTTCCTTGCCTTTTTTTTTTTAATTTATTTGATAGACAGAGATCACAAGTAGGCAGAGAGGCACACAGAGAGAGAGAGAGGAAGGAAAGCAGGTTCCCCGCAGAGCAGAGAGCCCGACGTGGGGCTCGATCCCAGGACCCTGGGATCATGACGAGCAGAAGGCAGAGGCTTTAACCTACTGAGCCACCCAGGCGCCCCTCTTCCTTGCTTTTTTTCATAGTTTTAACTCCTGAATATTCGTCCTTATATGCGATTGCTTAGCTTTGCTTCTTAAAAATCAATGTCTTTGATATCTTTTAATCTTCAGGTTTCCCCCTTCTCCCTTTTTCCTTTTGCAGTTTGAAGAAATTGAGTCATTTGTTGAAGTTTCCCATAGACTGGATATTGGTGATTACATTCCTAGAATGTAATTTGTCATTTTCTTCCGTCCTCGGAATTTTCTGAGACTTGATGCTATTCAAATTCTTTCTTTTTTGGCAAGAAAATTTCATAGATGGCAACATGTTTTTGCATTAGGAGGCTCATGATGTCTCTTCACCTCTCTTTCTCTGATTATTATTAGCCCCTGATGCTTAATGACTACATGCATTTATTCATTGGGGAGTGCAAAATGGTGACATTCTAAATCTACTATTCTGTCATATATTAGCTGGGTAGCTACTTCTATACAGAAAAGCTGCCCCTCATTTGCTAGTGGTTACCTAGTGGTTCTGCCTATGTAGAAAAAGCAAGGCAATATGTTGGTTCAGTTGACTACCTTTCATTTTTTTTCCATTCTATTTTATTTTATTTCTTTTCAGTGTTCTAGAATTTGTTTATGCACCACACTAAGAATTTGTTCTCTATGATGCTCCAGAGGTGACATTTTTCTTGGATTTACTGGTGACTTACATATTTGAGTATTTCTATTACAGCTATTTCCTTTATTATTGTGTCAATTCTTTCATCTGCCTTTGGAGTTTCATCAAGTGCTTAGAAACACAATCCTGTTAGTTTTTGGTAACTTTGATAGCTTTCCTTGCTTTCTGACATGATAAGACATTCCAAACTCATCTTCTATATTTCTTATCCTGCCCCAGAATCATCCATTCCTCTGGCAAACCCTGGTTTCTCTTAACAGGAAATGATGCTTCAAGACCATAGTCTAGGTGCTAGCAGTGCTAACAGATTAGTCGTTTTTTCTAGACCTCTTTAGCAGAAAGAGTTAGGAGGTTAAATGAAAATACCCATACTAATACCTCTCTTTCAAATTCATGACTGCAGAATTTTTACTTAATTTATTTCATTTTACCCGTTATCTCCTTTCTTCTATATAGGGAATACGGGTTCTCAAGGATACAGGAGATGATGGGTTGGAATATCCCATAATTACACATCTGCTCTCTTACATCACACACTGTACTCTCAGATCCACAAAACCAATGCTCCTACAACGTCCAAAATGATTATTGAAGACACCTAACTTTTCCATGTGCTCTACTATTCTCTCTGCATTTAATGGTTTGCTCTAACTATATTATCAGAGTGAACAGGTATTACATCTTATATTCTCTCCTTTATAATTTTTATTTTCCATAAGAGAAACTTTGTCAGATATGCTTAGGCTACAACTGACACTCCAGTATCTCCTCTGTACAAAAACTTTGCAGTGCATCTTTACATAATTAAAAGAAGATACTTCAGATTAAAGAAGAGAGAACTGTACTTTACCAAGGTCACATGTTATACACATACATTTTCATCTTTGTGAACGTGTACACTCTTACCACCTTTTTGACACCCTTTAACTGACATCTTGGGTTATGCAAACAAACTAGCAATCTCATTATATCATCTGTTAACATAAGTAATGAGAAAGTAAGTTAGCTTATGGCTGTTGCCAAGTTCTTAAGCATAGAAACAACAGAAAAAGTCTTACAGTTTGGAGGGTTACAAAAGGAAAGGCAATTCTTAGAGGAAGTACACAAGTTTCATTTTAGAAATTTTGGAAAAAAATAATGCCATTTGTTAAGCAATCCAGTTGGTAGGGGGCAATTTTCAATAGGCAAAGGGAGTTTATGTACCAGGCTTGTCTTGAGCAGTACCAAGATAAATGGGTCGCTATGCCTGCCCACCAAATCTTGAAAGTTTATAAAGAGGCCTTAACTCAATCATGTGTAACATGTTCAATCATGTATAACATGCAGGTGTTCTCAACATCATCTCACTATCTCAAAATTGGCTCAAGTTTAGATTATGTCCTTGAAGCAGCCTCCGATAGTGGGAGAGGCAAGGGGAACCTACATTTCAAGAATAGGGGAGGGGGTGAGGAGCCTCGGAGTGCCTGGTCCAGCTCACGGGTCAACTGGCAGCCACTACTTTTCGATGATGTTCCCCAACAAGTGTACTTGGTTATACAGGTGGAAGTAGTCAGGAAACAGGTAATCAGGTTCAGGAAATCAGATCAATTAATCATACAAAAAAACCTGTATTTACCCAAGATGTATTTGGCTATGTGTTACTGACATGCGTACTTTGCTCATATCATCATCACATCAGTTAGACACAGCAAACATCTAATCAGTATTTCACACTTGTAAACACTTTGTAAACACAATGCAAAAACACTCTATAGAAAGTGTTTTTGCATTGACTTTCCCAAACAACTGATTACCTAAAAGGTCATCAATCCAGTTGGTGGTTAACAGAAGACTTCTGACTGCAAGCAGTCACAGCCCCAATTTCATCTAGTGTATTCACAACGGTGGGCATACAATGAGAGGTGCACAGTTATGAAGCCAGTGGCTTCAGACAACGTAATGGTCTTCACAGATACTAAAACCTCGATTTGCTTGCAACTTATACTGCACTTTCCTTAAGTCACTACTTAAGTCACTACTGCCCTTTACTATGCAGAGTACTTCTACCAGTAAAACAAACAAACAAACAAACAAACAAACAAAAAACACATCTAAAAACATCCCTGAGCAACGTAGCTTCACGTGGAAATTTGTTAGAAGTGCAAATTCTTAGGTCCTACCCCAGATCTCCTGAATGAGAAACCCTGGGCCCTGCAATCTTGTTTTAACAAGCCTTGCAGGGTAGTCTGATGCAAGCTCAGGTTTGAGAACACTGGTCTAAGAGACCCGGGTGATAAATTACTTCCTGTGTGCTTTGTGGTACTAAATAAAGTAAGATTTTGTAGGATGCTTGGGATAAATGTGCTCCAGAGTATTTGTTTTCCTGAGTAGAATCTGGGGTGAGTTTATGTACTGTGCTGCCATTGTGATAAGCTACATTCAAACTTTGTTTTTTTTCCTGAAATTGGCTTGGACCCCAGTAACCACTGCCTACCCACCCTATGATTCACTATAGGAAAGTACAAACCAACCAACCCTGCTTCATTTAGCAGTTTTCTCCCCTGTGGCTTACCTGCAGAGGTAGAGGACTTCTAAGCAGTGTGACCTGGTTTCCTCCACAGTCACTTCAGCCATAGTCACATCCCCCAGTGACTCTCTGCCACATGTCCCAGCATGTGTCCAAGCCTTGGTTTCAACTAGTGAGGCATAGAGACTTCTAAGTTTGGGGGACACTGAGCTCACTCAATTATTTCCAGAGAGGCCAGTGCAGCAGGAAACCAACAGAGGGGCACCTGTCTTCACTTTTCAAGCCCTCTTCAATAAGCTACATTAAGTACTACCCTTGAGTACCAGCTGTGCATTATCCACAATTTTTCTTCTGGGTTCCCTCAAATGGGAAGCAGATCCAACAGGGAGACAACTCCCAAGTTGTCACTTTTCTTCCTATCTCCTGTAACTTCCAGGCAGTTGCCATGAAGTTATTTATTGACCCCTTTATCTTACCAATACAAGAATGATAGGAATTTGGGGAGAGGCAGAGACTCAAGCAGCTGGGAACTAGTGATGCGGACCTGTCAGGCACTTCCTCCTATAAGCAAATGTCACCTTCTACATTCCAGCCCTCCAGCCTATCCCTACTCTTTGTCCTTTCCTTGTTAATCTGCATTTTCCTAGTATCCTCCTACTTCATTAGCACCTCCATAGGAATGAAGAGTTCCAATTCAAACTAGAATAATTTTGAGGTTCTCACTTGTTATATCTCCCCTTCTTCATCTTCTTAGAAAGCCTGAGAAGTGAGATCTTCCAGCTTGCCGAATTTTGTCCACTGTATTGGTGTACTTGACTAAGAGTCACTGGGGGAACAGCTAGCTCTTTGAGGGAGAAGGGAATTAGTCTTGATTTATTGCCTCCACCTGTCAACCTGCACTCTGATCCCAAACTGCTGGATTTCTCCCAAACAGTTGAGCATGGCTCAGAGAGTTGGACATTTCAGGCAGCACTTCACCTCTTTTTCCATAGAAATCTCCAAACCAAGACAGACATCTCCTCCCTAAGAATTACCTCTTCAGCCTCAGAAAAAGGAAATAAAGAGTTCCAACCCTGTGTGCCTGGGTGACTCAGTTGGTTAAGCCTCTGCCTTCAGCTTATGTCATGATCCTGCAGTCCTGGGATCAAGTCTCACATCAGGCTCCTTGCTTAGTGAGGAGTCTGCTTCCCCCTCCCTGCCCATTTCCTTGAAAATAAAAAAAAAAAAAGAGAGAGAGAGAGAGAAAGAGTTCTGGCCTTTGGTTCCTTTGAGCAAGATTTTGTGAAGGAACATCTTTTGGGAAGAAATCTACTTTTCAATAGTAGATGCTACGATTTTTCTTTTTCAATTTTAAAAAGATTTTATTTATTTGTCAAAGAGAGAGAGCAAGCACAAGTGGGGGGAGTGGCAGCCCAATGAAGGACTCAATCCCAGGACCAGAGCCAAAGGTAGACATTTATCTGACTGAGACACCCACGAGTCTTGATTCTAGGATTTTTATAAGTATGTTATGTCTTGCTTACAAAAATTGGCAAGCATCTTGCATCTCCATAACTCCCTCTCACCCCATCCTGTACCACTTTTTTTTTTCCTTTTTTTTATTTATCTGATAGAGAAATCACAAGTAGGCAGAGAGGCAAGCAGAGAGAGGGGGGAAGCAGGCTCCCTGCTGAGCAGAGAGCCCGATGTGGGGCTCAATCCCAGGACCCTGAGACCATGACCTGAGCCGAAGGCAGAGGCTCAACCCACTGAGCTACCCAGGTGCCCCATCCTGTACCACTTTTGATAATGACCCCTCCTCTGTTGAAGGGAGAATATTACATGGAGTCAGTAAGCACGGAAGGGTATAAATGTGATGTGTTTATAAACTGGTAAGCTAGATGTTACTCATCTACAACCATCACCGTCCAGGTGCCCCTTTGCAAAAAAAGTTGGAGAACCCTGAGTCAAAAGAAAGGATAACTGCATGTAGAGTAAGAACACACCATTAGTGGATGAAGATCTGGGCAGAAGGTAGACTAGAGAAGTGATTTGCCTTAGTTCATAGAACATTAGAGATGTTTGAAATGCAAGACTCCACACTAGTGTTAGCTCTACATTCAAGACAATTCAGTATAGAGATAACGGGTTCTTCAGCATGGTATATTGCCAATTCCCATCAAAACTCTTGGTTTTGGTCATAAGTTTTTTGCCATTTTCTAGGGTTTTTGATAGATATCCTTTTGGTCACTGACCACTCTTTGAGGAATAAAAGAAGCTTCAAAGTACCTCACAAGGAGCAATGCTCATCAAAGGAAAAAAAAAGGCCATACCATACTTTCCCATTCAAGAAAGCAGCTATGCATTGTGAGCACTGAAGTAATTAAAGAAAGACAAGATTTCTACTTGTTATAAATGGGGATTCTGTACTCAATCTCCCCCTACCCATGCACAAAAAGAGCCCTGTCAGCTAGAATCTCTTTAAAGCCACTGAATTTCACCTCATATACCACATCAAAAGCCCTTTGTAAGGTTGCAGTCCCTTCCTGTGCAGTCACTGAGGAGTCTTCCCATTTCTGGACCTCAAGCTTTGCGTTGCCTCTCCCCAGGCCTGACCTCTCTACGTGAACCTGTTCAAAGAACTTGTTTTCTTGGCAACTCTGCCCACCTATGCCTAACCAAGCCCAAGACTAGCAGGTCCTGGCTCATCCTTCCTCTTATACCACCTTCCTGCCTATTAGCTGAGTCAGTTCAGCTGAATGTGTGGCAGCGTGGAGCTTGTTAATAATCTGGTGCTGGGTGAATGCTGAGTCCATCGTCCCCCTTCTTCCTTCAATGTTGATATCCATACAATTGAATTGTGTTCCATAGTTTAGTATTGAAATTCTCATAAAGGCAGATGGGCTGATTTCTACTTGTTATAAGTGATTTCACGTAAATACCTAAAAATAAATCATATCAAATATTTTAGAACACAAAGGAGAACCAAATATGAATTTAAAAATATAATGAAATTATGCTTTTACTTGTGAAATGTAACATTGATAGATGAAATTAATATTTTAATCCATAATTGTAAAGCGAACACCTGTATCACTACCATCAGGGCCAATAAAGGGAACATTGCTTGATTATGAGATGCTTTGCCACGTCTATCCTTTCTTGCCTCTTGTGGAAACCATTTGTTGTCTCCTTTATAGTTTTACTCCCTATACAGCTATTCTTAAATGACCTAATTGAGTTTTGGCTCTCTTTGAACTTTATTTAAATAGGTCATATTGTATGAGTTATTTTCTCTTCTTCCCTCCCTCCCGTATTATGTTGCCAATATTCATCCATTGCTTCAGTTTGGTCATGCTCATGGCTGCACAATATTTCATTGTATTAATGTATCTCAACTTACCCATTTTTATTGTTGATGTGCTTTTGGTTTGCATTCATGTTTTGACTACCATAAATATGTTGCTCTGAATATTTTCTTATGTGTATCCTGATACATATGTCAACAAATTTCTTTAGTGTCCAAGAGTGAAATTGCTGGCCCAAAGGGTATATCTCTCTTCTACTGTTTCTTCTATTATTAGATAAAGCTGGATTCCAGTAGTTGTGAACATACAAAGTGGTTGTTCCAGTTTTCATTCATACCTGGAAAATAGGAGAATTTCCATCACAACATATGCTCAGCAACATTAGAATTATAAGACTTTCCATATATCTTAGATTTTTATTTTATTTTTATTTTTTAAGACTTTCCACATTCTCCAGTCTGGTGGGTCTATGATGGTATCCTATTGAGATTTTAGTCTCCTTGATTACTAATAAACTTATGCACCTTTCTCCACTAATTATTGACTATTTAGATATCCTCTGTTGTGCTGTGCTTATTCAAATCTTTTGGTTTTTTAAAAAAATTCTTTTGGCTCATAACTATTCTTTAAGAACCAATTTTTATTTTTTAATGCAGTTTTAGGATCATAGCAATATTGAGCAGAAGGCACAGCTATTACCCATATGCCTCCTGCCCCCACACATGCATAGCCTCCTCCGTTATCAGCACTCCCCTTAAAGTGGTATATTTGTTATAGCTGATGAATCTACATTGACATCAGCATTACCCCCAAATTCCTAGTTTACTTTAGAGTTTACTTTTTTACATTCTATGGGTTTGAACAAATTTATAATGACACATAACCTTTTTAATTTTAACTATTGGTAGGATCTTTACATATTCTGAATTTGAGTTTTATGAATGGCTTGCCTTTTCACTTTCTTTGTGGTGTCTTTTGATGAACAGAAGTTGTTAAATTTAATGTAGTTAATTTATTAAGCTTTTCTTTAAAGTCACTGTTCTTTGTTTAAAAAATATTTTCTGGCCCACAGGAGAGCAATATTTTACATTATCTTCTGAAAGTTTAGGTTTGTCTCTCACATTTCGGTTCACGAGATACAGGTTTCAACATCATTTTTCCCCATATGAATACTCAGTTGTTTTAGCACCATTTATTGCAAAAATCATCCTTTCCCAAGTATTATGCAATGCACCTTCATTATAAATAGTGTCCTCATATTTGAGACTCTATTTCTAGGCTCTGTATTTTTTTCCATTGATTCATTTGTCTAGTCCTATATCAATATCACTTTCTTCATTACTAGAGTTTTATAAAAAGAATTGATATCTGGTGGACCAAATCCTCCAATCATATGCTTCTGCTTAAGTCTGTTTTGGACCTTCTTAGCTTTTATGTTTTCATATATTTTGTAAGATCATTTACCAAAAGCTTTCTCCATTGAAACAATCATGTCATTTTTCTCCTTTAATCTATTAATGTGATGAGTTAAGTTAATTTATTTTCAAATATTAAAACATACTTGCATTCCTGGGGTAAACTCAACTTGGTCATGGTGTAATACCATTTTCATATATTAATTAATTTTTGTTGCCTGTATTTTTTTGAGATTTTTGTATTTATGCTTATTAATAATGTTGCCTTACACTTTTTCTTTCTTACATAGTTCTTTTTAAAAAAATATTTTGTTAAAAAAATAAAAATAAAAAATAAAAAATTTATTTATTTATTTAAGAGGGAGGGAGCATGCATGAGTTGTGGGAGGGACAGAGAGAGAGAAGGAGAAGCAGGCTCCACACTGAGCAGGGAGCCCAACATGGGACTCAATCCCAGGATCCTGGGATTATGACCTGAGCCAAGGCAGGTATTTAAGCAACTAAGCCACCCAGGTGCTCCTTTTTCTGACATAATTCTTGCCAAGTTTTGATGTCATGGTCTTGCTTGCCTCATAAAATGATTTGGGCATTTTCTTCTTTTCTATGTACTCTGGAACAGTTTGGCTAGATTATCATTATATCCTCCATAAATGTCTTGCTGGGCATTTCTGAGATTGGAGGTTTCTGTGGGGAAAGAGGCAGGTTTGTTTGTTTGTTTTTAGCACTGAATCAATTTCTTTAGTGGTCTTAGAACTATTCAAGATTTCTACTTTTTGTAATTTTTTTTTTCTAACAATTTGTCCATTTAATCCAGATGATACGAACCTGGGTCACATACCTAGGTGATGGCTGTGTTAATTTTGCCCTGAGGATAGAGCCCATTTATGTCATGATTTAGTAAAAAGTTTTGGAAACAAATACCTGCAAAGACATGAGGGTAATTGGTTGGGAGTTTATAGATTCTAGGCTGGAAAACAAGTCATTTTCTATTTGCCGATCTCTCCATCTGCAACCTGGCTACCATGTTCAGACTAGCTTCAGTGTTCAGTTTCTTCATGACCTTTCTAAATTCTGTGATTTCACCTTTTTTTTTTTTTTTAAACCATAGCTGGATGTCTTTCCTCTCTCTTCTGCCTGTATTATTTCAGCTCAATATTACTGGGTCTGTTCAAATGCTAGCCATTCTTGAGAATATCTCCCCCTGGGAATCTTCTGATCTTCCAAATCTGTTATGTACCTACTTCATTCTGTATTTTATCTAGTTGGTTGCTTGGATATTGGTCTCTTTCTCCCTAAGCTGTCGCTCTTCGCCGGCAAGAACGACCCGCAGTCGAGGTTGAGTGGCAAACTTCTTTATTGACAATCTTCTACATATCTTGATTCGGGAACCCCGCACCACAATTGTAGCCCCTTGATATAGTTAACATGAATTACAGGCAACCAATCAATAGATCACACGACAAGTCTATTCACCAATCAGAAGTGCTACCTGTGACCTTATCCCTAAGCATGTGAAGTGCTCGTGAGCATCTACGTGACTCTATTGTTCTATAGAACTTGTGCCTTCCCCATGACTCTTGGTTAATCATATACCTTCCCCATGACTCTTAGAATGGCCTATACGTCATTCATAAATGCACCCATATTTCATGGGTTAAACATTTACAGCTGAGCCTCTCAGGCATAGCCGTCTACGTGTTCCACAGTTCTTGCAACATGGCTCTCCACACTAAGCTATAGTTTACTTGCAGGTGTCTTCTTACTCATCTTACTAACTACTACATAGTCTAGCACTGTGATTGGCTTTAGTAGCACTCAATAAATACTGGCTGAATAAATGAAGTTAGTCATGAAGAAATTTTCAAATTTTCTTTATTTTAATGAAAAAGGAAATTACAATATAAAACATTCTTAGTGTTATTGTTAATATTATAATTTTTCACCTTGTGATTGACAAAATGGCATCTTCTATTTCTAATTTGCACTTGTTTGAATATTATTGAGGTTCAACATAGTTTCATGAAGTTTCAATTATTGTTTCTCCTGTGAATTTGTATCCATATTCTTAGCCAATTTTGTTGATTTTCATATACTCTGTCTATATTACAGATATTACTACCTTCCTGATCATGCATATTCCTGGTACTTTCTCTCATTGGTAGCTTGTCTTTTAATTCTCTTCATGATATCTTTTGTTAAATAAAAGATTTGAATTTGGATGTGTTCAATCTGTCAGTGATTTCCTCTCCACACTTGATTTTAATAAAAACCCTTCTTCTGTGAGAAGAGAGGTCTTAAGGAAGGAGGCCTCCTTTTTGAGAGATGGTTATTTTATGTCTAATAAGAGACCCTTAAGTAGGACAGCAATGAATCTTTCCACGCA
Source organism: Mustela erminea (assembly GCF_009829155.1). NCBI lineage: Eukaryota > Metazoa > Chordata > Mammalia > Carnivora > Mustelidae > Mustela > Mustela erminea. The sequence goes on along the minus strand of NC_045614.1, from coordinate 69,104,396 downwards.
TTTTAATTTAGGGGTCCAAATTCTCATATGTATGCTATAGATACATAATAGCATATCAAGACTAATGCTTATGTTCATGTACATTTTCTTCATCATTGGCTGACATTAGCAACCATCATCTTGTTCTGTGATTCACTGAATTTTTTAGATGATTTAGTAATTTCTATGTGGATCTGTAAGAAACTCTTTAGAGGTAACCTTTCTAATGTGCATATTCTGTCAAATTTCTTCTGATCTTTCAGGTTCTAATCTAGCCAAACCAGTCAATATTTATAATAAAATATTTTTAAGGTCTGAAGTCCAGGATTTATGACCATATTCAGGTATGATTGGGTTCCTACACTGGCTTAGTCTTTATTTTTTAAAAAAATTTTATTTATTCATTTGAGAGAAAGAGAGACAGAGAGAGCACAAGCAGGGGGAGAGGCAGAGGGAGAGGGAGAAGCACACTCCCCATGGAGCAAAGAGCCCAAAGCCAGACTTGATCCCAGGACCTGAAGATCACGACCTGAGCTGATGGCAGATGCTTAACCATCTGAGACACCCAGCGCCCGTGGCTTAAGCTTTAATAGACTGTTGTCTTTCATTTTTACTGCCAGAAATTATTCCCAGGACCTGTCGACATCATACTGTGAAGATTTTTTAAAAATAATATTTCTTTCAAATGTACTTTTTAAATCTCTCCTGAAATCTGAATTTGCATGAAGAAATAACTGCCTTGAAAGGTTCCCATTAGTTGTTTTCCTTTGTACTTATTCAAATTCAAATGTTTGAGCTGATATTTATTTGGGGCTTTAAACTCAGAATGGTTGCCCTAAGATTCTTTTCCAGTAGTGAGGTCTAGAGAGAGTAGTAGGTGGTACCTGATTATGTGCCTGAGATTTTTTTTTAGCAGCAACCCAGAAGAATAAGTAATTCTGACTGTAAAACCAGCAATAGCATTTTCTTATTTTTGAATTTAACTTAATAATAACAGAAAATGCTCATGCAGTGCTTTCTGTGTTCTAAGTCTTTACATATAGTAATTCATTTATTACACAGCAACCCCGTATTTAACAGATGGTGACACTGAGGCTCTAAGAGATTATTGGGAAATCAAAGAACCAGGTTTAATATCAAGATGACCAGCTCCAGAACCAGGTTTTTAACCACTAAACTATGCTGTTATTATTTATTCAGAAAAATTGGAGTCAGGATAAGAGGAAGCTTATAAGCTGGTGGCCAACATGTTGGAGTATCCCTCCAAAACTCATTCAAAGTAAAATCTGGAATATGCTATGAAATAGACTAACAAACACTATAATAATAGAAGAGTATGAAATGGATATTTTTCTAAAGTTCTTAATATATCTATTAATTCATTTATGCTTCATAACAATCTTATGAAAAGGGTACTGCTATTCCCCTACTTCACTAATGGATAAACTGAGGCCCAAAAGAGGCAAAATAATTAACCTAAGGACACATGACTTGAAGTCCTCTACTAGTGTCATCTTATTTCTAGCTACAAACCACTTGTGTTTTATAAGCATTCAAGTTTTTTTATATGTATCCTCTCATTTTGTTCATAAATATTAGTGTACCAAACTCTTTAGTTAGTCAGTGTTCAATTTCCTTTAGCAGTTAAAATGTGTTTTCCACTTTTAGACCATTAGGAAATAATTAATAGTTCTTTAGCATTCAAGGTAAAACTCCAAATCATTTTCTTGAAATGAAATCATGGCAATAAATTGTTCACAAGAATCACAATCCAGGGTTTCGGGACCTGGAAGGAGATATATGGAGTCCCCAGATGGTCAGTACAGACTCAGGAAGTAAATAGAAATACTTGAAACTCAACCAGGAGTAAGGCTGGGGTTTCACATTCATTCTGCTCAACTCTGGCCTTTTTTCATGTGCTATGCACTTCAAGGTAATATTTAGGGAATTTAAGTGAACTGGGCCATTTGAAGTGGGGAGGAATGAGTGGAAATTAAGAATAGCTCTTGATTGTTGACACAATGTAGGGTCAGGGCAGAGGTCACCTTCTACTTCCTAGGCTAGAAAGCATACAGTGTGAGATGGAGTTTACCTTGGGCAAGGTTCCTATACACTACTGAGTACGTTGTTGAGCATATAATTTGCCAAACCATACACAGTGGCCCAGCTGGTATGAAATGCACTTGGAAGAATTTCTTATTTTATAGATCTAGTGTTACACAAATTCACCAAAAAAGATTTTCAAAATATAGAACATCTTTATTCTTCTAGACCTTTTCTTGTCAGTTTTATTGTAGTGGGGTTTTTTTTAATGAAATAACATCTTTATTAAAATATAATTCACATATCATACACTTAATCCACTTAAAGTATACAACTCAATGGTTTTTAATGCATTCAGGATTATGCAACTATCCCCCCAATCAATTTCAGAACACTACATATGCCCGAAAGAAAGCCCATCCTCAGTAGCAGCCATTCCCCATCTCCCTATAACCATCCCAGCCCTTGGTGCCAATATACTTTTTATCTGTATGGATTTGCCTGTTTGGGGAATTTCATATGAAATGGAATCATATGTGATCTTTTGTGTCTGACTTCTTTCACTTTGCATGTTTCCAAGATTTGTCCATGCTATAGTATGTATTAATACTTTGTTCCTTTTCATGAGAGACTATGGATTCTGAAAAACAATCTGAGGGGTTTGAAGTGGCGGGGGGGTGGGAGGTTGGGGTACCAGGTGGTGGGTATTATAGAGGGCACGGATTGCATGGAGCACTGGGTGTGGTGAAAAAATAATGAATACTGTTGTGCTGAAAATAAAAATAAGTAAATAAATAAATAAATTTTAAAGAAAATACCTTGTTCCTTTTTATTACCAAATAATATTCCATTGCATCAATATACCACATTTTGTTTACCTATTCGTTTGCTGATGGACAATTGGGTTGTGTCCATTTTTTGGCTATTATAAACAACAATGCTTTCAATACTTGTGTATATGTTTCTGTTGGACATATGTTTTTATTTCTCTTGGGTTTATACCTGGGAGTGCAATTGATGGGTCATAATGCAACTTTATATTAAACCGTTTAAGAAACTTCCAGACTCCTGTTTGCATTTCTATCACGAATATATGAAGATTCCAAATTTTCCACATCATCACCAACATTTATCTGTCTTCTGATTTTATCCATACTAGTAGGTGTGAAGTGATAACTCATTGTGATTTTTATTTCATATCCCTCATGACTAACCATGATGAACATCTTTTCATATGCATATTGACCATTTGCATACTTTTTTGAAGTAATGTCTATTCAGATACTTTGCTCATTTAAAAAACTGAGTTATTTTGGGTGCACCAGGGCGGTTCAGGTGGATGAGTGTCAGATTCTTAATTTCGGCTCAGGTCATGATCTCAGGGTCTTGGAATCAAGCACCATGTTGAACTCTGTGCTCAGTGTGGCTTCTGCTTGGGATTTTCTCTCTGTCCTTCACCTGCTGCTGCCCCTCGGAACAATTTGTTACTTAAACTGTAACTCCTGGAGGATTTTACTAGTTGCCAAGCACATTTAGATATGGCCTTAAGAAATACATATACTGGCAACAGGTCTTTGGGGAGAAGGACGATATACGACCATGAAGCTGGGCAGCTGGGGATGCCCAGCTCGCTCAGGGCAGAAGGCCGCCCCTTCACAGAAGCTGGGCAGCTGGGAACGCCTGGCCCGCCCAGGGCGGAACGCCGCCTGCTTCAGGGAAGCCAAGCACCCGGGAACGCCTGGTCAGCTCAGGGTGGAACGAAAACCGCCTGCTTCCCTTTTCCGTTATTGCTCCTTTCTCTTCCCAGAAGCGCCTGTTGTGAGTTTGAGTCCTTTGAATGTGCTTGTTTAACTATAAACTCTGTCCTCCTCCTTGTTTGTCTGCAAGACGGTACTAACGTGCGACCTCCATCAATCCTTCTGTTGGCTATTGTTTCTATCCAATAAAAGTGAGACTGTGGAGTTGCTCGTGGCAGCAGTCACCACTGTTGTCCCCTGCTCCCAGTCTCTTGCAGCTGACTTGTTTGTGCCTAATTCTTCTCCTGTCGCTGACTGGAAGCGGCACTCTCCCTCTTCTTCTCACTTTTACTTCTTCTGCTTTCTCTCTAAATAAACAGATAAAATCTTTTTTAAAAAATTGAGTTATTTGTCATGTTACTACTGAGGTGTAGGAGTTATTTACATAGTCTAGATACAGGTCTCTTACCAGGGGTGCCTGGGTGGCTCTGCCTTCGGCTCAGGTCATGATCTCAGTGTCCTGGCGTTGAGCCCCACATTGGGCTCTCTGCTCAGCAGGGAGCCTGCTTCCCCTTTTCTCTCTGCCTGCCTCTCTGCCTACTTGTGATCTCTCTGTCAAATAAAATCTTAAAAAAAAAAAAAGTCTCTTACCAGATACATGATTTATACAAATTTTCTCCCATTCTGTGGGTTGTCTTTTCACTTTCTGATGGCGTCCATGAAACACAAAAGTTTTAATTTTTATGAACTCTGATTACTGTATTTTTTCATTTGTTCCTTGAGCTTTACATGACGTATCTAATCCCAGGTCATGAAGATTTACACCTGTATTTTCTTCTGAGTTTTGTGGTTGTAGCTCTCACACTTTGGTCTTTGATGACTGTAGTATAAATGATGGATTCTTCCATCTGATAGATTTTTGCAGTGCACATCCTATGTAACCCTGTGTGACAGTTTTGACTTAGGAGAATCTAGTATTAGGTTTAGGGGATATGCAGCTGTGGCAATTAACTTTAACAACTAGTTATTGAGCACCTACTATTTGGAATGCTTTTCTGGGGCACTAACACACAGTCCTAATCCTCAATGACCTTAGAATCCAGTGTAAGACAATTTGACACCTGCAACCACTGCCTGAATCAGCCATCTTTGTAGGATACTTGTCATTCTTACAATAAAGTCAGAGTCCCTTGTCCAACAATCAGCATCAACCCTTCCCAAGCTACCCCAAATAAGCTCATTATCTAAGCTCAAGCATTATTTCCCAGTCCCTCTGTCCAGCAACCCTAATCTCTGAACTATGGAGAGGTCCTGGAGCCACTTCTGTTCATAGAACAGACACAGCTGTGGAGTATATGGTGGGATCTCGAATACATCCTGGAGCAGACCACCTATGATATGGAGTCATAGGAAGTGCTCCTGAAAGTGTATGGTCCGGCTAGGCTGTGTAAGCCTTTGGCCCTACTGAAGGTTTGCTCTTTCTACTGTGTAGAACATGGAACAATTACATTATTATTATCTGGGTGTTTAATACAAATGAAAAGTCACAGACCAGTCTCTTGTGGTGGGACTCAGGAACTTGTACCTTTTAAGTTCCCCAGGTATAGCCCACGTTCAACAAGGTATGAGAACCATCAGCTTAACCCATGTTTCCAAGTACTATTTGGACAGTAGTTTTTCCCAATGGCACATTAGACTCTGGGGAATACTTCGGACTTCCCTAAAAAATATAGCCACTCCAAGTTTTCTTAAGAACTCACCTAATGTATGCTTTGCAATAATAAGAAGTATTGACTGCTGATTAGAAACAGTGTACTGTTGCTCAAATGAGGAATCCTTCCTGTGAAGCAACTGAGTAGAATTATGGACTCCTTCCCTCTCAGGTTTCCCAGAGCATGAAATCTAGTCACAAGCTATAAAAGCTCTCTAGCCCAACAGCCTCCTTATTCATGGGTGGTGGGGAAATCCAGCCTGGGCCTAGTATCCTTTTTGAAAATCTACTGCATGAGTCACTGTGATGAGAGCTTTATGATTTCTGAAAGGGTACGCTCAGGACGAACAAATGGCCTTGTAGAAAAAGCTGAGTCTCCAGGAATGGAGGCAAGCCAAAGTCAGGTATGTGTCTCCCTATCTTCATAGAGATTAATTACTTTATGCATTTAATCTGATCTTCTGGAGAATACAGCCTCCAGCTATCACCCCACCCATTCAAACTTTGGTCTGAAGAGTCAGCTTTCTATGCAGTTGTGAGGGGAAATAGCAGGATCCTCAGCCAACCGTTGTTCTTTTTGTGAAGTATCTGAGCAGCCCCAGTTTAGGAACTGGTAATTTGCCATTGACTCAGCAGAGTGACTTTTGGTTCCAAGCTATTCTTCCTTATTTTGCCGTTATGGCTTTTCTAAAATTATTAAACAGTTGAATTTTAGCTTTGTTTTTTAAGTTCTAGCTATAGAGAAATCCCATTTCTAACATTAGGATCATCCCTAGAAAAGTGTAGCCCCTGGGGCTATTTAAGCCATGTAGCCTGCCTAGGACAATGGCACTTGAAAGGAAGTTGTGTTATTGGTATATTTCATGGGACCTTGAGGCTTTGGTTAGAAACAAAAGTTGGAAATTGAATTGTAATTAATTCAGAAAATTGTAATTAAATCAGAAAAAAGGGGGTAAAGTACAAGACCATGTGAGGCTCACAGGGACCTTATTGCTCTACCCATGGGAGAGGCCAGTCTGCAATGGTAACAACTGAATGGCTACACTACTCAGCCATTTTAATTTTGATCATGGCTATGAAGAGGCTAGATAGAGGATATTTTAGTTGATAATAAATTCTTGGGTTTCTGTTTTCAACTCAGTTCAGGTGTTGGGTCTTGATTCTGTTGCATAGCTATAATGTATATGGGGACAAGGCAGGATTGATTCCTGCCAAATGTGAGCATTATTAAATAAAAAATAGTGTTTCCTTGGACACTTGCTCTAGTTTGTTACCCCTTGCTCTAAGTTCCCTTTATTAGCTTGGAACACCTCTGTCCTTGGCCACCCAGCCTAGGTCACCAATGGAGCCTGCCAAATCACCCAAACTAGAATGGCACTGTGTCCAGTCTAAGTCCTTCCTTATAGTCCCATCTAAACATGAAGACCTTACTGGCTGTTTCCCATTCATTTCCATGGTAGGCCACTGCTACTCTGAAAAAAGTAGTTAATGAGAGAAGCCCATCACTTTTGAACCTGGAGATGTCCTTGTCCTTCTCTGGTGTTGTGTTGGCTTGTTAGGCTGTGCCCAATCCAGGAAAGGTGGGTGGAATGAAGCAGCCAAAGAACTTGGCTTTTCCCTCATCTGCTTAGGATATGGATCAAAAGTTTCTAATGCTGGGTCTTGTTTTTGATAAAGGGAATTATTTTTTTTATTAGTTTTTAAGTTAGGGAAATTTCTTCATGATGACTTCTCTCCTTTCAGATGGCCAAACACACTGACAGTAGGGAACAGTTCCTATATTCCCATTACTCACAATGGGTTAACTCAGTACCTAGTGTGAAGTAGCTACTCAAAAGTGTTGATTTAAAAATGAAATGCAGGGGTGGGGGCGCCTGGGTGGTTCAGTGGGTTAAGCCTCTGCCTTAGGCTCAGGTCATGATCTCAGGGTTCTGGGATCAAGCCCCACATCAGCTCTCTGCTCAGCAGGGAGCCTGCTTCCTCCCCCCAACTCCGTCTCTCTGTCTGCCTCTCTCTCTCTCTGCCTGCCTCTGCCTGCTTGTGATCTCTGTCTGTCAAATAAACAAATAAGATCTTAAAAAAAAAAAAAAAAGTGCAGGTTCTCTGGCATTTGAAAATCTTCAGAAAATCCTAGGTATGCTTGTGAGAGGACCCTAATCTGAGATGAGTTCTACAGCAAATATATGTAGACCATGTGTGATCTTGATTAAAAGGAAACTAAAATATGCCTAAGGTTCCAGTGTTTGAGACACTGAGAAATTGAGCTAAAGGGGGCTTAGCCTACCCTAACACTCTTATTCTTTCATAAGATGACAAAATACTATTCCCTTACAACTCTACAATTAAAACTCAGATATTAGGGTATTGATTTCAAAGGTGCCTCTATGGTACCCGGGGTTCTTCTCCTACTTATGTTTCAGCCTCACCAGACTGAAACAGAAGAGAACCTGGCTCCTAGCTTTCCCCATGATCTATTACCAGGTATGGTGACAAATATGTCCAAGGAAATAGCCTGCAGACTCCATAACTAGACTAAAAGAAAAGACCACAAACTAAACAACACAAACCCTCTGAAACAGGGTTTTGGAACAGGTCAAAGATCTAAAATACAGATGATCAATAAACTTGATATAAGGAATGGTGTTAGCAGCATGAAGCAAGAGCTAGAAACCAAAGAACCAAGTAGAAATGTGAGAAAAGTACAGATAAAGAGCACATATATAGGATGAAGAGTAGTAAATATAGCCAAAGAATGAATTGCTGAGATGAAAGATGAAACAGAAAAGCATTAAGAAAGGGTAAAAGAATGTAAGATATGAAGGATGACTCTAATGTTTGGAAGACAAAAGGGAAAAAGGGGGACCATGGCTTATCAGCAAGGTGGCTAGGCTTAGTATGGCATGATTGTCCACAGAGGCATTATTTAGCCTGCATACAATTTAGGAAAATTGAGACCAAAATATAAAATGGAATGTTAGCTTCTCATGGGGGGAAATGAAAATCAAAAGATCTCCACCAACACCAACTATCTTCTTCCTGCTTTATCCTGCAGCCCACTTGGGTTTGTGGTATATTTGACCAGGCAAGGACAGAATGTTCAACTATGCATATTCTCCCATTTAGATTAGATAATGTTTCTAAAATTATTCAACTATGAAAAACTACATTAAGTGATGTCCCTAAAATCACAATGAACCATGTACAACTTTTGAATTTGAGAAGGTCTGCTGTGATCCAAATACCCACCAGGACCCAGGAGTGATTGGTGATAGGGCTAAGGAAAGTCCTGAGGTTCTCAGACTTAGGTAAGCCTTACTTGAGCACTTCTTTCATAAAGGATGAGGCTTTTATGAAGATATGACTATCCAGGCCTGCTAGCAATCCTGGACCCCTGTCTTATTTATTGTTTCAAATCCTAAATTATCAGACAGATATCTCGGATCTTAATGTCAGTATTTTACAGATTTTTCATCCTCTGCTTCCAGCTGTCATACTGCATTAGAGAAGCCCCCAAGCCCCTATTCCCAGTTTGGAGGAAGGAGACACACCTGCAAATCTACTGTAGACATAAAGGATTTCTATTAGCTTCTTCTCAGTGAATGAATGAATGAATGAATGGCAAGCCCAATTCCCAGGGCAGAGACGAGGACACACAAAAAGTGGGCCCTGTATTTACCAATAACTCTTCCCCATAGCACTAGAAGTAATGGTCTTAAAAAGGGACAGGATTATTATTCTGATGGCCCTGCAGCTTCTCAAGGAGGTATTGTCGACCTTAGGGTCCATAGGAATAAGCTTCAGGGCTCAGTGAACTGCCCCAATTTTTTTTTCTGGTGAATCTGATGAGGGAGCAGAAGGCTGGCTGAGGACAAAGCAAAAGGCTGACACCTCACAATCTCCCCCTCACCTCCATTCTTGGGTGGGACAAAGTAACATTCTTTAAGAATGCCCCAACTATCTTAATGTCAATGGCTTGCTAAAAGGGAAAAACAACCTTGTCACTGGCAAGACCTCCAGTATCCGGTACCTTGTAGATCCTCTTTAGCATATGAAAGTTCTATTGAAACCTCCCTTTCCCTTACCTTCCCCCAACCCCACGGTACATAACCCCTCACAACCCTGGGGCAGCAGCTCTTCCTGCCCACAAGTCCTGTCCCCTTGCTTTAATAAACCACCATTTTGCACCAAAGATGTCTCAAGGATTCTTTCCTGGTCATCGGCTCCGGACCTCACCCCACCGAACCTCACCTAGATTCTAGGACTTCATCAAATCCATGTTTTATTGGATTTCTCAGAGCTATTTGTGAAATTCAAAACGGTTAATTCTAATTCTGTTTTGAGAACTCTGTTCTGTTTTTAAGAATTCTGTCCTTAAAAATGTGGCGGGGTGGAGGGAGGAAGGGGAGTTTTTCCTTCCTCTCTTTTTTGCTCCGTGGAAGTGCTGCTACCTCTGCCCACCTATGTTTGTGGATGACGGTGGTAGGGCAGCCTGACAAACCTAGATGGCTTGAGTTGAGTTTTTAAGCATGGAATGTCAGTGGCTCTAACACTGGTTGCTAGTGAAGATATTTTAGTGATTACTTTGCACCTCGCTGAGGGGTGAGCACTACATATGTGAGTCCTTTTTATTCTCACAATAGACTTAGGAATAGATATTATTAGCCTTATTCAAGATGATGAACGGCGGGGTGGGGGGTGGTCATTGGGTTGCTCTGTTGGTTATGCATCTGACTCTTGATTTTGGCTCAGGTCATTATCTCAGGGTTGTGAGATGGAGCCGTGTCAGGTTCCCTACTGGGCATGGAGCCTGCTTAAGACTCTCTCCCTCTCTCTCTGTTCCTCCCCACCCGCTAAAAAAAACGATGATGGAAGATGGCAGAATTCATTCAGATAAGGACAGTCTGCATGGCCATTATCAAAATCCTGTGTGGGGACGCCTGGGTGGCTCAATTGGTTATGCAGCTGCCTTCGGCTCAGGTCATGATCCCAGCGTCCTGGGATCGGGTCCCACATCGGGGTTCTTGCTAGGCAGGGAGCCTGCTTCTCCCTCTGCCTCTGCCTGCCATTCTGTCTGCCTGTGCTCGCTCTCTCTCCCTCTCTCTCTAATAAATAAATAAAATCTTAAAAAAAAAACCAACCCAGTGTGAGTGCCTCCTCCACTTCCTCTGTTCCAAAGCATTTAAAGAAAAAAAAAAAAAAGAGCTTTTGGAGTTCTTCTTGGATGCCACTAGATGGTGGTGTGCCAAAGGCTATTTCCTACTGGAATGCTAGCCACCAAAGGATACATTTTAAAATTTGCTGTAGAGTGCAAAGATTTGTCAAATACCCTGAAAGAAGAATTCTAAGAGTGGACTGGGAATCTCTCTTAACCTCTTTCCTACCCTTTCTGCACTCCACCTTGTCCCAACACAATTCAAAGTGAATGTTTTCCATTTTGGCTACATAATGCATCTCAAATAATGCATCCTGGCAACATCTGTCCCCTAATATAATTCTGGATTTTCATCTGCAAAGCATTTGCAAAATGGGTGTGATGACTATGTCCTCAGCAGTCATCCCAGTCATCAGTTTCATAGTGAAGGAAAGGCATTTTATCTTGACATCTTTACAAAGTTCTTACAGTGCACAGATTTTAATGCACCGAAGTTTTGAGAACCACAGTAGTACAGAGGCCACAAGTGTGTGTTGAATATTTTATTGCTGAAACCAGTAATGAAACATTTGACTCCTTGCCTTTTCCTCTATTATATATTTTGTCCTCTTAAATAAAATCCTTCTTTGGTATTTCTTGCTGTTATTGGTAGCTTTCAGAAACTTACCCAAATATAAGCAAATAATCAAAATGTGTTTTGTATCACTAGGAGCTGTTTCTTCCCAAGTTGTATGTGAGTACTATAGTGAGACCAAAGCAATCTCATTCAGTTATGAGTTTTCTTTAAATAGTACAACTCTAATGGCTGTTGCTATTTTCACAGGGCCTTAAATATATTTTTATTGTACCCTTTTCAGCAGTTAGACACTGAGATGAGTGTCTAAAGAGCCTCATCAAAAATCATATATAATTCATGTACCAAATGGCTAGACTGGAACTATGCCTCTTCGCCTTTACATAGGAATTTAAAAACAGTAGGATTATTAAGCAGTCAGATCCTCTTCCTTCTTATATATGCCTGATGAAATGTCTAACAGTTTTGAGCTGTTTTTTTCTAAAAGAAAACTAAGGCCAAGTATGAATAATTGCATGTGAGGTACATTCAGGGGTCTTTGCAGTTCTTTGTAGATTCACTGCAGCTTTTGGTTAAATAATAGTCTCAATTCTAACATTCCTGTTTTTAGGCTCTAATTAATAGCCCCTGGGTTATCAGGTTACCGTTTCCAACAACCTTTCCTTTGAAACACTATTATGACTTAATGATATTTTTATATCTACCAGAAAACATATACCTTCCTAACTTGTGACAATAAATATCCAACTGAATTTTAAAAACTAAATATACTTTTATTTGCTATTCCTGCAAACTAAACTGTGCCATTGGACTTCCTCCTAAACAATCTTTAACATTGTCTTTGTGTACTAATCTCACATAGACTCCTAGTAGCATCTGCTTTTAGACTCCCCATCTTCTACCCCATTGTCTCTTTGTGCAGTCTCCTTGCAGGCTGAGTTGAGTATCATTTTATGGTCACATGTTTTTCCTCTTTGTCCACTCACATTCCACTCCAGCCTTTCTAAGGTACTTAATAATGTCTTTGTATGTGTATGATCCCTTCAATGTAGAAAGTATTCCAATTTACATAAGTGGTTCCACATTATGGATCTAAGTCTTTCTGTCTACCCAGTCCTTTTTTGTTCTAATTTTTCTTATTGTTCTTTTTTTAAAAAAATCCAGCCTAGTTGAACATACAGTATTAGTATTGGATGTACAACATAGTGATTAGTTTTGGGTATACAATATAGTGATTCAACAATCTGTACATCACTGATCACTCATCATCACAAGTGCACTTTTAATCCCTATCACCTATTTCACCCATCCCCCAAGACCTCTCCCTTCTGATAACCATCAGTTTGTTCTCTATAATTGAGCCTGTCTCTTGATTTAACTCTCTCTTAATTTTTCCCCTTTGCTTGTTTGTTTTGTTTCTTAAATTCCACGTATGGGTAAAATCATCTGGTATTTATCTTTCTCTGCCTGATTTATTTCATCTAGCTCCAAATGGCAAAATTCCACTCTTTTTTATGGCTGAGTAACATTCCATTATATATATGCATATATATGTATGCATAACATTATTTATATATTAATGGAATATACACACCCACACATGCACCAACTCTTCTTTTTTTTTAATTTATTTTTTATTTCTTTTCAGCATAACAGTATTCATTGTTTTTGCACCACACCCAGTGCTACATGCAATATGTGCCCTCCCTAAGACCCACCACCTGGTTTCCCCAACTTCCCACCCCCCCGCCTCTTCAAAACCCTCAGGTTTTTTTTCAGAGTCCATAGTCTCTCATGGTTCACCTCCCCCTCCAATTTCCCTCAACTCCCTTCTCCTTTCCATCTCCCCATGTCCTCCATGTTATTTCTTATGCTCCACAAATAAGTGAAACCATATGATAATTGACTCTCTGCTTGACTTATTTCACTCAGCATAATCTCTTACAGTCCTGTCCATGTTGCTACAAAAGTTGGGTATTCATCCTTTCTGATGGAGGCATAATACTCCATAGTGTATATGGACCACATCTTCCTTATCCACTCGTCCGTTGAAAGGCATCTTGGTTCTTTCCACAGTTTGGCGACCATGGCCATTGCTGCTATAAACATTGGGGTACAGATGGCCCTTCTTTTCATTGCATCTGTATCTTTGGGGTAAATACCCAGGAGTGCAATTGCAGGGTCATAGGGAAGCTCTATTTTTAATTTCTTGAGGGATCTCCACACTGTTCTCCAAACTGGCTGCACCAACTTGCATTCCCACTAACAGTGGAAGAGGGTTCCCCTTTCTCCACATCCCCTCCAACACATGTTGTTTCCTGTCTTGCTAATTTTGGCCATTCTAACTGGTGTAAGGTGGTATCTCAATGTAGTTTTAATTTGAATGTCCCTGATGGCTAGTGATGATGAACATTTTTTCATGTGTCTTATAGCCATTTGTATGTCTTTATTGGAGAAGTGTCTGTTCATATCTTCTGCCCATTTTTTGATATGATTGTCTGTTCTGTATGTGTTGAGTTTGAGGAGTTCTTTATAGATCCTAGATATCAACCTTTTGTCTGTACTGTCATTTGCAAATATCTTCTCCCATTCCGTGGGTTGCCTCTTTGTTTTGTTGACTGTTTCCTTTGCTGTGCAGAAGCTTTTGATCTTGATGAAGTCCCAAAAATTCATTTTCACTTTTGTTTCCTTTGCCTTTGGAGACATATCTTGAAAGAAGTTGCTGTGGCTGATATCAAAGAGGTTCCTGCCTATGTTCTTCTCTAGTATTCTGATGGATTCCTGTCTCATGTTGAGGTCTTTTATCCATTTCAAGTTTATCTTGCACCACATCTTCTTTATCCACTCATCTATAGATAGACACTTGGGCTGCTTCCATACTTTGGCTATTGTAGATATTGATACTGTAAACTTTGAGGTGCATGTATCCTTTGGAATTAGTGTTTTTATATTTTTTGGTAAATACCCATTAGTGCAATTACTAGATTGTGAGGTAGTTCTAATTTTAACTTAAAAAAAAATATTTTTAGGGGCACCTAGGTGGCTCAGTTGTTAAGTATCTGCCTTTGGTTCAGGTCATGATCCCAGGGTCCTGGAATTGAACCCTGCATCAGGCAACCTGCTTGGTAGGAAGCCTGCTTCTCCCTCTCCCACTTCCCCTGCTTGTGCTCCCTCTCTCACTGTGTCTCTGTCAAATAAATAAATATAACATTTTTAAAAAATATTTTTTAAAAGATTTTATTCATTTATCCTTTTAGAGAGAGACCAAGCAAGTGCAACTGGGGGAAGGGGCAGACGGGGAGAGAGAATCTCAAGCAGACTCCTCAAAGAGCACAGAGCCCAATGGGTACCTGATCTTACAACTCCAAGATAATGACCTGTACCAAAATCGAGTTGGCTGTTTAACCAACTGAGCTACCGAAGCATCCCCTTTATTTTTAACTTTTTTGAGTAAACTCCATACTGTTTTCCACAGTGGCTACACCAGTTTGCATTCCCATCAACAGTGCAAGAGGGTTCCATTTTTCTCCACATCCTTGCCAATATGTGCTGTTTCTTGTGTTTTTTTATTTTTGGCCATTCTGACAAGTGTGAGATTGTATTTCATTTTAGTTTTTCTCATTTTCATTTCCCTCATGATTAGTGATGTTGAGAATCCTTTCATGTGTCTTTTGGCCATCTGGATGTTTCTTTGTTCATGTCTTCTGCCCATTTTTAAATTAGATTATTTGTTTTCAGGGTGTTGAGTTGTATAAGTTCTTTATAAATTTTGGACACTAACTCTTTATTAGATATGTCACTTGCAAATATCTTCTCCCTTTCAGTGGGTTGTCTTGTTGATTATTTCCTTCACTGTGCTTTTTATTTTTGTGTAGTCTCAATAGTTTATTTTTGCATTTATTTTCCTGGCCTCAGGAGACATCTAGAAAAATGTTGCTACAGTCTTTGTCTATTCAATTCTTAAGATGTATGCACAGTTTTGTGGGTATATCTTACCATGGCATTTAACTGCAGCATGGTGTTCTAGAATATTCACCCACCACACATTCCTTCTCTGATCCCCTATTGATGGTCAGTACATCAGTTAAGGTAATATCAGCTAATGGATCAAATGTGATAAACTTGTTATGAGAAGTATCAAAACACTTATTCCTGATAGCAAGCATTTCTCTTTTAATGTAGGACTTCAGGGACCCAGGCACCTATCTTGCAGCTCTGTCATCTTCAAAGTCTCGAAGGCTGCCAAGGTTTCTGGTAATGATAAGGAAGGGGAGAGAGGACTAAAGATTGAGGATTTTCTGAGCCATACCTAGAAGGATGCAGAAATACAGAACACCTCTCATCATGTTCCATTGACTAGAGCTTGGTAACAGGCCAAACCAAATACCAGGAAGGCTGGAAAGCTATTGTAGAAGGTATTGATTTTTTAAATTGCAGTTTTTAAATTGGTATATGGATAAAATTACTTTTTTTCCAATATTCACCTTGTATATTATGACCTTACACATTCACTTGTTAGTTCTAGTTATCGATACCATAGAGTCTTTAAAATTTTCTACATAAACAATCATGTCATCTGTGAATACAGAAAGTTTGACTTCTTCCTCTGTCTTTATGGCTTTCTTTCTTCTTACCTTGTTGTAGTGGCTACAGTTTCTAGGACAATGTTGAATAGAAATGTGAGCAAGAGTATTCTTGCTTTGTCATTAACTATAGGAGGAAAGCATTGATCATTTCATCATTGAGTATGATGTTAGCTTTAGGTCTTTTGTTGATGCCTTTTATCAGATTGAGGAAATTTCCTTCTAGTCCTAATATACTAAGTGGTTTTTATACTAAATTGATGTGGAATTTTGTTAAATGCTTTTTCAGCATCTATTTAAATCTTGTGATTTTTTTTCTCTTTATCACGTTAACATGGGGGATTTTACTTATTAGTTCTCAAACCTTGAACTAATTTTGCATTCTCAGTATAAAACTCATTTGTTCATAATGCATTGATTTATTAATATTTTTGCTAAGTACTCATTTATATGTACACGAGAGATATTAATCTACAGTATCCTTGTATTGCCTGTGTCTGGTGTTGGTATTAAGAAAATTTTGGCTTCATAAAATAAGTTAGGATGTGTTTCCTACTCCTTTTTCTGGAAGAGTTTGTATAAGATGGTGTTTTTCCCCTTAAATGATTGATAGAATGTGCTAATGAAACCATCTGGGCCTAGAGTCTTGTTTATGAGAAAGACTTTGATAATAGTCAATATCTTTAATAGGTATAGGCATTAGATTACTTATTTCTACTTCTATCAGCTTTAATAAGCTTGTATTTTCCATGGAATTTATTTTGTCTAAATTATTTCATGCCATAAAATCATTCATAATGTTTGCTTATCCTTTTAATGTCTTTTCATTCCTGATAATGGTAATTTGTGTTCTTTTTATTTTCTTGATTAGTGTAACTATGGCTTATCAATTTTGTTAATCTTAGAACCAACTTCTCATCTTCTTAACATGCTCCATTTTTGTATTTTCTCTCTTTTTCTCTTTTACAGTCTATTAATTTTCTCAGTTGCATCAATTATTTTATTTGTATTGTGTTTCCTTTTGGTTTACTTTGCTCTTCTTTATAGTTACTCAACATGGAATCTTAGATTATTGATTTAAGAAAATTCTTCCATTCTAAAATAAACAATTATAGGTACAATTTTCCTTTGAGAGTCTAAGCATGTTTTAGCAGCATCCCATACATTTTAATATACTTTGTTTTAATTATTAGTCAGTTCAAAATATTTTATAATTTCCCTTAATTTCTTCTTTGATTTGTTGAAAGTATGTTTAATTTCCAAATATTTGCAGTTTATTTTTTCCTAGATAACTTGCTGTTATTGATTTCTAAATCCACTGGACAGAGAACATATGCTGTATGAATTTTATCTTTTGAATTTATTGGCACTTAGTTTCTGTTTCAGCACATAATCTACCTTGATGAATGTACCATATATACTCTGAAGTTGGTAGTAAAGTGTTCTACAGATGTCATTTAGGTCAAGTTGGTCAACAGTATTTTTCAAATCTTTGTCCCCACTGATTTTCTTTTTTTTTTTTTTTTTTTTTTGGTCTAATTTTTCTATCAGTAACTGAGAGAGAAAAGTTAAATTTCCAACTATAATTATGGATTTTTTTTCTCTTCTTAGTTCTACCCATTTTTGCCTCATGTATAGATGACCTATACTTTTAAATTTTGATTTTTTGTCTTCCTGAAGAATTTATTCTTCTATAATTTGAAATGTCTCTTTATTGAAAGCAATTTTTTGTCTTACAGAGTACCATATACAATCCTAATGTGGCAAATTTAATTTTCTTAAGTTTCCTTTTTGCATTGTATATTCTCTTCTATAGGTTTACTTTAAACTTGTCTATATCTTTGTATTTAAAATATCTCTTATATACAAAAATCCTAATTCAGAGTGATACATGCACCCTGATGTTTATAGCAGCATTGTCTATAAGACTCAAAGTATGGAAACAGCCCAAGTGTCCATTGATAGATGAATGGATGAAGACTCTGTGAGATATATATATGAATATATGTATACATACATTAATATATACTTTTATACATTCACATATAAATATATAAATTATATTCATATAAATATTTATATTCATATTTATACAAATATGAACTTATTCGTATTTATATGAATGTTCATATATATGAATACATGTATGCATATATTCATATATATAAATATTACTATTACTCAACCATCAAAAAGAATGAGATCTTGCCATTTGCAACAGAATGGATGGAGCTAGAGAGTATTTTGTTAGGCTGAATAAGTCAGAGAAAGACAAATACCATATGATTTCTAATCATACCTGGAATTTAAGAAACAATAAATAAGCAAAGGGGGAAAAGAGAGAGGGGGTAAACTAAGAAACAGACTCTTAACTATAGAGAACAAACATGATTACCAGATGGTAGGTGAGTGGGTGGGTGAAATAAGTGATGGGGATTAAGGAGTGTACTTGTGATGAGCACCCAATGTTGTATGTAAGTGATAAATTACTATATTGTACAACTGAACCTAATATGACACTGTATGTTAATTGATTAGAATTTAAATAAAAACTTAAAAAAACATCTTGCAGATAGCGTGTTAGATATGTCTTTTTTTCCTCAATGAAACTGACAATCTCTGCTTTTTGAGTGTTTAGTCCACTTACACTTAATATAATCATGGTTAGATTTAGGGTTGCCATTTTGCTATGTGTGTTCTGCTTGTCTAAATTGTATTTTGTTCCTTTGTTCTTTCTTTCCTATCTTCTTTTGTGTAATTTTTTTTTTAGAATTTTATTTTTATCAGCTGACTTTTATTTTAGTGGTTGCTTTAGGGATTATAATACATATTCTTACCTTTTCACAGTCTATTTTGAGTTAATATCATACCATTTCACCTAAACTATACCTTACAGTCATGTTACTTTCACTGACTTACATTATCCTTTGTATGATAACTGTATATATGTATATGTACACGCATATACATATAATATATACTTACAATATACATATGTATAGCATCCACATATATTATAAGCCTCACAATTTAGTGTAATAGTTATTGCTTTATACATATTACCATATATATTTGTCAGAAATTAATTGACTGAGCCAACCAGGTACCCCATAAGTGGAAGTTTATACCTTTTGACCCCCTTCATCCATTTCACCCACCCCCACCCCAGCCTCTGGTAACCACCAATCTGTTCTCTTTACCTATAAGCTTGGTTTTTGTTTTTAGATTCCACATATAAGTGAGATCATATGGTACTTGTCTTTCTCTAACTTATTTCACTTAGCATAAAACCCTCAAGTTTCACCCACATTGCATAAAGACAAGATTTCCCTTTTTTAATAGTTGGATAATATTCTACTGTGTGGATATATAACAGTGCACAAGGGTTCCCTTTCCACATCCTCACCAACATTTGTGATTTCCTGTCTTTTTGATAATAGCCATTCTAACAGGTGTGAGGTTCTTTCAGCATTTTTAAACATGTCATTACATTGACTTTTTGCCTTCAATTGATTTTGATGAGAAATCAACCATAGTTCCTAATTTTGTTCTCTTGAGTGTAAAGTATCCTTTTTTGTCAGGCTTCTTTTAAGATTTCTTTTATCTTTGGTTTTTAACAGTAAACTATAATGTACCAAGTTGTGATTTATTTGTATTTGTCATGCTAAGATTCTTCATTTTTTAAATTCTCATTTCTCATCAAATTTGGGAATTTAGATTATTTCTACAAATATTTTTACCCTTTCTATGTCTTCCTTCTTTTTGAAACTCCAGTTACACCTGTATTAGAACTTTAATATTTTTCCACAGGTCATTTATTTTATTTTTCTCAGTCATGTCACATAACTATTAAGCCCACCTAGTGAAATTCAGAACTCTTTTGATACCCAAATCCTCCTAAAACACTACTGTCTCTATGTAAGTCTTTTAAGAATCGACAACATTCATTTTATTTTTTGTAAATTATGCCTCAAGAAAGAAATACCACAGAGGCACCTGGTAGCTCAGTTGGTTAAGTGTCTGCCTTTGGCTTGGGTCATGAACCCAAGGTCCTGGAATGGAGCCTTGAGTCAGGCTCCCCGCTCAGCAGGGAGGCTGCCTCTCCCTCTCCGTCTGTCATCTGTCCCTGCTCATGCTCTCTCTCTCAAATAAATAAATAAAAGCTTTAAAAAACAAAGAAATAAAAAAAATTTTAAAAAAAACAAAGAAATACTACAGTGGTTTCCACTGCCTACTAAATGCAGGACTACTGTCTTACTTTGGCACTCAAACATATCTAAAATAGTTATGTCTATCTCTGGTATATGCAAAAAACAGCTGCATGGATATAAAAGAGACTGATCACATTGGTATCCTCTAGGGATAAGAACTGATTGTGAAACAAGCATGTGAGGGAAACTTTTCAACATTTATTTTAGAAATCTGAACCAATTTAGAAGTTATTTATTTCAACAATGATAGCACCCAAAAGTATACTATCCTATTTCCATTTCTGATCAATCTTCTCTCCCATTCCTGGACAGCACATTTCCTTCTTTGGTCTAATCATTGTAAGGCCACCAGCCTGCACTTCTTTTTCTTAACATGCATCCAAGGCCTTAACCTGCCTTTGAGCCCCAGTTGGCATCTCTGTTTATGAAGCATTCTGTATTTGGACTCTGGCAGTTAGAGGTTTCTGCCTTTGTCTAAGAGGGAGTACAGGTAGAGCTGATCTCAGGGAAAACGAGACTGAGGGACTTGGATGTCACTGGTACCTCCAAGCATTTCTACATTTATTCCTACCTCTCTTTGCATGCTGATTTGGTTCTCCCAGGCTCACTGTACAGAGGAAACTGGAACAAAAGCTTCAGGCAGCTCCAGACACATTTGTTTTTTTAATAGCCACAAGATCAAAGAGAAAAAAGCATTCCCACAACAACTTCAGTAAGAAAAATTCCAAGGAGGGACTTAGATTGATGTGAATTTGGCTGGAACAAGGACATGTGGCAAATCACTGATCAATTCAGCCTGTGACTGGCAGACTGACCAGAGCTATATGGCTGGAGGGTGTAGGGGAGCATTTCTCCAAAAGGGGAGGAGAGAGACACCTACCTGTGACAAGATATTAGTACACACTCACTGTTTCTTCCTTGGCAACTGCCATGCCCACTGGCCTATCTATGTTTTCCGTGATACTTTTTTACATCATATGTTGGGTTGTTATACAGAATATACCTGTGTTCTTTCAAGTACAACATGGGATAATCTTATTTTCTCTGAACTTTAATCTCTGAATAAATAGGGTTATAAGTGTTAAACATCAACAAATTCTAGCAAGGATATGAAGATGGAGCTTTGCTAATACTTAAATAAAAGCTAAAGTCAGATGCAAGAGATGTGTTGTAGTATGGTTGCTTTAAGAGCTCTCTCTGGGCAAAAGAGCAATTGAAAGGGAAGAGACTGTTTGGGCTAAAAGTCAGGGTAAGCGTGATGGGCAGTTTCTGACTCTAGTACTAGATTAGGCTGCTTCTTCCCTGAGTTAGCACCCTTATTTGTCAATGACAGTTCAATCTATACTGAGACCATGTTATAGCTTTTGCATATTTAATGGTAGAGGACACAGATATCACAATTTAATAGCTATCATATTTAATATTTTCATACCCATTAATGCTGTTTGGATCACTATTCTTGTCCTTATAGAAAAAAGTATTATTAACAGCTCACTTTGACTTAGTGGACTTGAAAAAGAAATCAGTTAGTTGAGAAAAGTTTGTTTTAGACTGATAAATTCTTTGCTGAAAAAAGTATTTAGTGATGACAAATACTGGTATCACTAAGAATGAAGAGTAAAATTAGTATAAACTTTTTTTTTAAAGTTTTTATTTATTTGACAGAGAGAGAGAGATCACGAGTAGGCAGAGAGGCAGGCAGAGAGAGAGAAGGGAGGAAGCAGGCTCCCTGTAGAGCAGAGAGCCCAACGCAGGGCTGGATCCCAGAACCCTGGGATCATGACCTGAGCCAAAGGCAGAGGCTTTAACCCACTGAGCCACCCAGGCGCTCCAAATTAGTATAAACTTAAGCTTTGAGGAAACTAATAAACTCTGAACTCTTTTACTTAATTCATAATTTACTTTGATACTTTGTCAATGATAATGTATTCAGAGATATTGTTACATAATTATAGCCAGAATTCCAACCCTAAGCTTCATTTTGTTACTGCTTTACAGTAACAAAATTTTTACCGTTACAAAATACAGTACAATTTTTATAAAGGGCATTCCCCAGAAGACAATGAGGAGAAAAATGACATAAGGTAAACAATTCTGGTAACTAAAAATGAAACCTATAAAGAAGAACTTCAGGTTATTGGTGGAATACATCATTCACGTCTTTGCCCAGGTAATTGTCATGGGTAAAGGCAGGTGCTCTATTGCCTTCAAAGTGGTGAGAAATCCTGTGTCATGTCTTGGTTCAGTAACATACTTCCTGGGAGATCCTCAAGGGAGCCCCACACACAAGGAACAATAGGTCATGAGAGACTAGCAGCCACTTTAGCTGAGCCTGTGATATATACCCCCCAGACCTCCTTACAGAGCCTGAAAAAGCTGGCCTGGAGCCTGAGGCTTCTGCTTTAGATCTAAATAGGATTTCTTTTCCTAACCCCCAAACCCAAATCTTAGGACACTATTCCCTGTGCCCAGGCCACGGTAATGAATCCAAAGCAATGATGCATAAGCTAAAGAGTGTACGTAAGAAAAAGAGGCCAAGACTGGGCAGGATCTTTGCTTTTCCTCCATGATGTGGGGCTTGTCCCAGAAATATTGGAAATAACTGGGGGTCCTAGCTTGACTCAGTCAGCTGACTCAAGTCAGCAAGTGACTTGATCTAGGGGTTGTGAGTTTGAGCCTGTTAGGTGAAGAGATTATTTAAAAAATAAAATAAAATCTTTAAGACAAAACCCTGAAAATGACCAAACTTAGGCAACAATCTTTCTTAGCAAATATGCAACATGATACTAACGTTCTGAAAAGCAAGATGGGTTATGAGAGAGCACCAGTGGGAATGAGATGGGATGCTTTGCATGACATCTTACATCCCTACGGCCTAGCATCTGATTCCAGGCACAGCTAGAACGCACAGTTCCCAGGTGTCAGTGCCTTTTGCTGGCAGGGCCACACCTGCCCTATAGCTACTGTTATGGCCTGGGGTGACAGGGAGGTGGGAGTTGTGAGAGCCTACCTCACACAGCTACATGTGCAATCTGGATGTGTGGGGTTAGGACCCATGGAGCAACCTTTGGCTTGTGGACATAGCCCATTGTTAATGCTTTTCCCTTTTGTCTGCAAGGTAGACAATTCTGAGGTATACTTTTCCTGGTCTTCTCAGAAGGCTGACCCCCACTGGCCTACAGTGGTGACTACTCAATGATGATGGCACATCTGATGATGGCTTTCATTCCTCCCCATCTTATGCTCCCTTTCTCTTCACTGCTGATCCCTGGGAGACCAGGACGAAACAACTACCCCAAGCAAGTTTTGTCTCAGCTCTGCTCCTCAAGGAGCAGGACTGAGGCAGGATGTCATCTGAGGTACTTTATGCAGAAGTCTGCTTTTGTGGAAGGAAAGTGGCTATTTTCTATAATTCTTTAAGTTTCATTAATTAGCATAGGGACCCACCCTCTACCTTTCAGCCAGTCCTTTAAGAACCTGGCTCTTCCGTGTCTGCCAGAGTACCTGATCCAGGCCTGTGTGCTATCTTTGAGACAGTTGTCATGGTTCAAATTGAAAGAACAAAACACCAAATGTGTACCCCAAGCCACCAGAAATGGAGTATATCCAGCAGGGGGAAAGAGTGCATCAGACAGGTTTATGGTTCTGTTTTGGGAGACATTTGAGTCTTCCTATTGAAATAAGTTTTCTTCCTTTGTCTACATCTTGGAGGCTATTGAAAGTTGGGTCTGGGTTGCAAATCTGACTCTGGTTAACTTAAGCAGAAAAGAAAGTAATTTGCAGGAAAGATAAGAATCCAGATTTGGAGCCTTTATAGCCATGAAGGACATACAAGTGAAAATGTTTATAACCACTGTACCAGACCCCAAATTTTGTAGCCTCTTAAACTACTGCCATGCTGCCATCACCAGCACCAGAATAGATCCTACCATGTTTCTGGTGGCATTTCCCAGTGGTGCTTTAGCTGGGCCCACAGGCATTACTTGCCCTGGCAGTGCCATAGAGCCCCATTTAATTGGCTATTATTTTACAAAAACAAAGCAGACACCATGTGGAGAGCAAAATGAAGGGGGTCCATTTGGCCACATCCAAAGATACCTTTTAATGTTACCACATGTTTCTAACTGGGTTTAGTGAGATTCTGGATTCCATGTTCCTTCATTTAATCAAAAGTTACATTTTCATCTATACAATGGGGCTCTTATAATTTTGCCTTTGGACCCTGCCCTGTAGACATAAACATCTCTAAGTCTCAAGAGATCTGGGAATGAGAGGATAGAAGAGGCTTCTGAATACATTTATCCAGGCATCCAGCCATAGAGGCCCTTCTAGAAAACCTCTATAGGTTATTAGAAAAAGTAGGATGTGAGATGGTCCATGGCCTTTGTTGACAGCATGGCCAAGCCTCATGCTAACCAAATACCATCTCCCACTCTTTCAGGTGTCTGTGGTCACTTTAAAGAAACATATTTCAGACACCACACTGGAGACTGAAGGAAATGTACTAGCTGTTCTAGAAAGTCAAACTTCCAAAGCCCCAGGATGCTAAGCATACTCTTAGTGATATGAAAACTTCCTGTTTGTCTTTGAGCACAGGTATTAGTTTTTCTTTAATCTTTTACAATAATTCTAATTATGAGTAGAACAATGTTCTAACAAAACCAATGTGTACAAATCACAGATTGGATTCTATGAGAAGCAGATGGAGTTAGGAATGTGAATGGTTTCAGGAATTCCCCTTCTTTGAGGGACCGGAGGCATGTTTAGCTCTACTGAGATGGACCTTTTCCAACAGCTGTGTCTGACTCTATCCCTGGGCCCAGAAGCAGCTCTGCCTGTGTCCAGAGTATCCTCAAGCTTCTTGTGATGATTCTGACTGCTCCTTATGCCCCTACCCATAGGTGTTCAAACCCATCCAAGAGTCCAGGAAAAGAGCTGTTTCCATACTACCCCTAGTTTCTGCCCCACTCAGCTTTCTCTCCTTTCCTCCTTTGCCTGCCTAAACCTCTTCTTCCTACAGTTAGGAAGCAAAAGCCCTGCTTGCAAAGAGAGACTGGAGGTAACAGAAAGCTTTCGCTCCTGGCCACCAGCCCAGGTTGGCCCATCCAAACACCCAATGATAAAGACTACTGGTCAGTCATTTGGACATTTTCTTAACACTTAACAGAGGCAGCTTATCATGAGTTGCCTTTCCCCTGACACCACAAGTCTACATTTAATTCATCCCTGCTTTCTAGCTTCCAGATAAGAGAGTTTAAAATAATATTCAGTCCTTTGTGAATGGATACCTTGTCAGAAGGTTAAAAGGAAGAATCACCAGGGTGCGGTGATATGAATGACCCTCCTTGAGTAAAAGCCCTGTGCTAATTTAGAGAGTCCTTTAAGTCTCAGGATCCAAAATAGGTTCATTTAGGATTGCAAACATTTCTAGTGGGAATAGTTAGCAGTGGAGCCAGCCCATACTGGAGGGAAGTCACTGGCACCATTCTGGAAGCACCTTCCTGTGGGGTCTCCTAAGACAGAAGGATACCTGTGAGCAGACTTGATGCTGGAAGAAAGACTTTAGAAAACCTGTCCAGGGAGGCCTAGATTGCAGGCCTCCCACAGGCTCTCTCTTGGGTTCTGGGGTATCCACTTTACACACACCAGCTTCATAGACCATGCAGAATAAATGTCAGACACATCAGAGATGAAGAATCCCTGGGTTAACCCTTCAGTGCTCCAGTTTATAACCACTTCTGGTTTGTCATGGGTGATTAATGGCTACTTTGAAAATCAGCAAGTGCTGAAAAACTCAATTCCCAAATGACAAGAGGGCAGATGCTAAGGCTCTAGGCACTAAAAAAACAGCAAATGTTCCCCTTCTGTGTAAAAAAAAATGAGTGGGAGGGAAGAAGTGACTTGCAAAGATTTGCTGCTCTTGAAAATTAGTCTTTACCTTAAATTACCCAATGCAAGTGACTATGCTGCCCAGCTTGGGGGGCTTTGGCTTGAAGCTTCCAGGACACCTGGGAACTAACACATCATTTCTCAAGTGCTGTAAACCATGATGGCAAACTTCCCTCTGATGACATATAATTTCTGTGCGAGATTTGTAACACCCAGAAGTGCCTAGTGCTTAGTGTGGCTTAGCTTCTATACCTGACTATCTACCTGAATCCTCTCTCTTGAATCTGCTCAAGGTCATGATCTATCCTTGACTATCCACCTTGTCCATTTCTCTGTCCTGAATCCAGTCCACTGGCAGAAGGTAGTGGCATCATCTCAGTAGAGAAAGGACATTTCTGCACTTTGCTGGTGGCCAGTCATTTAATTCCTATTTATTAGGTTCAACTTCTGCTGAATCTTTTGAGGGAGTAATGTTTTAGTTACCTATTGCTGTATAATAAATTGCTCCAAAACTAAACAGGTAGAAACACCAAACACTTATTATCACACAGTTTATAAGGGTCAGGAATCTGAGAGTGGCTTTAGCTAGGGTGTTCTGGTTCAGGGTCTCTCTTGTGAGGCTGCAGTCATCTCAAGTCTTGTTTGAGGATGGAGACTCTGCTTCCAAGTTCACTCACATAGTCAGTGGTTGGCCTCAGCACCTCACTGGCTGTTGTCTGAGGCTTTCGTTCCTTACCATGTGAGCTTCTCCTAAAGCTGTTCCCAAGAGCTTGCTTCTCCCAGAGAGAGTGATCAGATAGAGAGAGCACACAAGAGTAAGATAGAAGCTACAGTCTTCATATAAACTAGTCCTGGAAGTGGTGTGCTATCATTTCTACTGTATGCTATTGGTCATGCACAGACCAATCCTGGTACAACATGTAAAGGGAATACATAAGGGTGTGAATACCAGGGTAGGGGTCATGTTAGTGATTGCCTCTGATCATTGGCAGAGGAGCTTAGAGTCAAGTTCAGACACTGCTTCTGACCTATTCACCTTCACCTTTAATTCCTCTGTAAGGGATCCAGTTTGAATCTTGTAAGGGCCTATTTAGCCAGAGTGGCCCCACCTCGGTTGAACAACCATTTTGTTGTTTATGCAGTAAAACTTAAATTGACCCTCAACCCCCAGGGGAACTTATTTAAAAACAAGTCCAGGAAACCAGTCCCAGGTAACAGAGCCCAAATACAAGGGTGGGTCAGGTCAGGTGGAGATAACAGCCCGAATGTAGGGATGAGTTGGGTCAGGTGGAGACATCCAATCAGTAAAGCGTGCGTACTGTCTCCCTAGCTACCAAGGAGTGTGGACCCTGCCTTTTGGGTGCCAATTCTCACCAAGGGATAGGCTAGCTCAAATGTCTACTATAGGGTAAATTGTAATTCAGTTGGTCACTTATATGTGACCTAGCATGACTGTGCAGCTTTCTCTGTGTGTTACAATCTCATTCGCCACCTGTGTGTGGCCAGGCCGAACCACATGGCCTTTGCTCTATAAAAGTTAGTCTGTAGGCAGGGAGGGGTCCCGGGCGTGGCCCCAGCTGGTCGGTTTGATTCTTGATGCTTGGGGTGAAATAAAGCTTTGCTTGACCTTCGCTTTGTATCAGTCTCGCTCCTTTAATCACGGACCCATTATTGGGGGACCCAACACTGGGGACCCAACAAATCTCAGTCTACAAACTCAGGTGTGTGAAAAACAAAGCAACTCTTATTTTAAGGCTCCATTTTACTGGGTCCTCAGAAACTTTAACTTTACTCTTTTTTAGGGGAGCCAGGGTATGGGGAGGGATCTCCCTGGTTTTGAAGCATTTGTCAACATACACTCATACGTGGTAAAACAGAATATGCATTTTCCTGGGGTCTCTCTGCTACTTCCAGATGGTAGCCGGGAATCTATCTGGGCAGCCATGTAGAAACTTACCTGCCTGGGTATACTATATCCCTTTTCTTTCTGGGGTCTGGTACCTTCCCAGATGGTTCTTCCTGGCAAATGGAGAGCAGTCTACCTCTGCCACTAGACTTCTCAGCTTCTCTGCTTGCTTTCACTTCCATAGCCAAGGGCAAGCCCTTTCTAGGCTATTTATTTCATTTTACTACCACCTTTCTTGGGAATTATACCCTAGACCCAGGGGGTTCTGGAAACAAGCTCAGCTGCTTGTGACTTCTGCCCTGAGGCAATGAACCCAGGGCCACCTATATTCTTAAAAGGTGAAAACATGGGCAGTAAAAGGAAAGGTTAAATATCCTGCTGCACTTGCATGCTTGCTATACTTCAGTTGGCTGAGCTCTGCATTGTCCATCTTGTCTCCATTCCTTTGCGGGCTGTTCTGAAGTTTGGCAGGCATATACACACTTGCCTGCAACTCCAAATCATGTTCTTCAGGCAGTGTCTTAAGACTTGTTTTCTTTCTGACACCTTTCCTGATCTCAAGTTCAGGGGCCGTCACCCTTCACTCTGCATTTTATAGAGCTCCATTGGTCTCATTCCTTATTTGCTGCAACCTTCTCTGTGTCAATTCAGAACTCACAAACTGGCAGTCTGTTTGCTGAATCTGTCCCAAAGATACAGTTTAACCCATGCCACTTTTTGTCTTCAATTTGAATTATTGTCAATATTTTAAAACAGGAATTTCTCATAAATTTGGGTTTCTGGCTTGTACTGAAAAATTATACCTGGTAGCACCAAACCCACCTTTCCATGGAATAATAATTGGTTAGTGCCTCCTTTAGATGAGATCTGCTCTCTCTAGTCTGTACCTGTCCCTTTCACCCTTCTTAACACCTGCTAAGCCTGTTTGACTCTGGCTCTAGTTTCTTGTGTAGTTACCTCACATCTCATAGGCTGACTGTTTGAGATGTTTTTCTTTTCCATTTAATGATTACCCAGCACACTGGGCTAAACTGACTATAAGCAGAAGAAAGCTAGAACTATACCATCAAAATGTTAGAAGTCAGTAAGTAATAGGTCCTGTCAACTATTTTTGCCCAGAATCCAAGGTCCGAGTAAGCAAAGCTTTCTGTGTAGTAAACAACTCCCAATTTACAATTGGTTTATAGCTAATAATTGATAATAATCAGGCATCATTCCCTGGTTGGTCTGCCTTGATATATACATTTGGTAATTCATTTGCAGTAGGGCCTGAAGAGATCCATACTAAATGGAAATGCTTGTTCTTTTTACTAGAAGTATAATTTACTCTCCAATATGAGTCTGGCGTACGTAATTGAATGCTAAAGTCTTGGGGTAGGTGTGTGTGTGTGTGTGAGGGGAGTGGGGATAAACTAAGTGAGGGGGAAGGTAATAATCAATGAGGCCAGAGAGTTCAGAGGAGGCTGAGTATGACTGCAAGTAATAGGAAGTGGTCAGCTTCTGGGGTTGCCAAGAGATTTGGCATTTGTATTGGTTCAATCTAAATGAGGTCCCCAATCCATTCTGTATTATGGGGTTGAACATAGCTCAAAGCTCATCTTTGAGAACATTCCCAGGAAAAAATGTAAACACACCTTGATTTCCTATGCTTTCTTGTCACCCTTTTGCAGGTTTACTGACCTGAGGTCTCAGGAAGCTTGGCACTTTGCCCAAGGTCATAGTTAGTGATCCTTACTCTGGGCCTTAGCATCCCAAACACAGAACTGCTGGGCTCTCTTGGGATGACCTTTACCCCAGAGGCTCCCCAGCTTTTTTTTCTTAAATTTTTAATTTTTTAATAAACATAATGTATTATTTGCCCCAGGGGTACAGGTCTGTGAATCACCAGTTTTACACACTTCACAGCACTCACCATAGCACATACCCTCCCCAATGCCCATAACCCCACCACCCTTTCCCGACACCCCTCCTGCTCCCCAGCTTTGTTAGAGAAGTGTGGGACCTCTGGGAGTGGTGAGGGGGGTGTATCTCTCTCCTTCGCAGGCTAGGGGTTTCTGGGTTTCTGGCTTGGACTTCTAGGAGCAACTTGGACTTTGGGGATAACCCATCTTCTTGACTCGTAGTCCTAAATTTCCTTCTGCGCAGTTCTTTCTGTGCCTTCTGGCTTCTCTGCTTATGACATCCCTCTACCTAGAATGGCCCCAGTACAGAGCCAGTTTGACTTTGGAGGCTGTTTTGCAAAATTAAGAGCCTGCTTTGACATGGCTTCAAGGAACACCCCAGGAGCTTCAGCAACTAGCAGTTGCTTCATTCAATCAAACAAATGCTCCAAATAGGGCCATGCAGGCCTAGCATTGCACAGCCACCCAGCAAGCAGCCGTTTAATCTCAATTGCTCCCCACAGTGGAGCAATTAAAAGAGGACGCCAGCAGGGCAAGGATCACTGGCGAATCTTTTGAGGGAAGGAGACCCCAGGGCTGCCTTGCCAAAGGCTCTCCCCCTCCATTCACACACTGTGCAAGAATGCAAACCCGTGGGGCTGCCAGTTGGATCGAGGGCTGCCCCAGAAACGGGAGCCGAGTTTCAGTACAGATGGCTGCAAGAGTGGCAGCAACACAGAATAGTATCCTCAGGGATCGAAACTTCCAAAATGAGATTTACAGTTCTGGCCCGCCCCCCTTTGGGAGGAAACACCTGCTCCAGCAGCTTTGGGAACGGCCTCTTATTATCAACTTCTGTGCAAGGATCAGATTTTTGCAACTAGTGCCTGGTGTGAAATAAAAGCTATTTTGAGGTGGGAGGAGTTCTCAACCTTTTCCTCTTTGCATTTTGTGTCCTGATTAATTTTTCTCTAATGTTTTATTTCCAAGTCTTCTTTCTTTCACAATTCCTCCTTTTCTAGCTTCTTTTCTACCCTCCTCACCTCTCCCAATTTTCACAGACCGTGCTTTGGAGACCAAGCCAGGGTTTGCCAGTGGTTCCCAGCCCTACCTGCCCATCAGAATCACCTGGACCTCCAAAGAGTTATGCCTGGGCCCCAGCCCAGACCATTTAAATCAGAATCTCTAGGGTGAGGGCCCTGGCATAGAAATGCAAGTTTCCCCATGGATTCTAGTGTGTAGCAAGGGGTCAGAACCACTGACTACACCAATGATGCTAAGAAGTAAAACAGATTGGACTGGTCTGGTTTCCTGGGATTAATGCTTATACACAAGTCCCTAGAAAGATGAGTTTTGAGGAGTCAATTCATTTTTTCATAACTATTCTCCTATTATACAAGTAATACATGTTCTGAGGAAGAAGTAGAAGTGAAAAAAATTGTAATCTAGCCATTCAGACCACCATTAATATTTTTATGTATACTTATTTCTTTTACTCTTATTTTTTGTACATGCATGGAGTTCTTGAATAAAAATGGATATGTAGCTGCATAACTCTTTTAACATCATAAACCTCTTCTATATAAGCAAATACAGTATAGAACACAATTTTAAGTGATGACATAGTATTGTTTTGTTTTGTTTACAGATTTTTTTTTTATTATGTTCAGTTAGCCATTGTATCATTAGTTTTTGAGGTAGTGCTCAACGATTCATTAGTTGCATATAACACCCAGTGCTCATCACAATACATGCTCTCCTTAATACCCATCACCTAGTTACCCCCCTTCTCACCTCCCTCCCCTCTGAAACCCTCAGTTTGTTTCCCAGAGTCAATAGTCTCTCATGGTTCATCTCCCTCTCTGATTTCTTCCCATTCAATTTTCCTTCTCTTCCCCCATGTTCCTCAATGCTAAGATTCAACATGCACATGATTCCACACATGAATGAAACCATATGATAATTGTCTTTCTCTGCTTGACTTATTTCACTTAGCATAATCCCCTCCACCCATGTTGATGCAAATGAGGAGTATTCATCCTTTCTGATGGCTGAGTAATATTCCATTGTATATATGGACCACCTCTTCTTTATCTATTCATCTGTTGAAGGGCAGCTTGCCTCCTTCCACAGTTTGGCTATTGAGGGCGTAGCTCTTATGAATATTGGTGTGCATGTGTCCCTTCTTTCCATTACATCTGTATCTTTGGGATAAATACCTAGTAGTGCAATTGCTGGGTCATAAGGCAGCTTTATTTTTAATGTTTTAAGGAAACTCTTTACTGTTTTCTAGAGTGACTATACCAGCTTGCATTCCCACCAACAGTGTAAAAGGGTTCCCCTTTCTCCACATCCTTGCCAACATTTGTTGTTTCCTTCTTGTTAATTTTTGCTATTTTAACTGGTGTAAGGTGGTATCTCATTGTGGTTTTGATATGTCTTTCCTTGATGTTTAGTGATGTTGAGCATTTTTTCATGTGTCTATTAGCCATTTGTATGTTTTCTTTGGAGAAGTATCTGTTCGTGTCTTCTGCCTACTTTTTGACTGGATTTTTTGGTTTTTGGGTGTTGAGTTTGAGAAGGTCTTTAGAGATCTTGGATAGCCAGCCCTTTATCTGTAATGTCATTTGCAAAGATCTTCTCCCATTCCATGGGTTGCTTCTTAGTTTTGTTGACTATTTCCTTTCTGCGGTCTCCATTCTGTTCCATTGGTCTATGTGTCTGTTTTTGTGCCAATACTATCATGTCTTGGTGATCACAGCTTTGTAATATAGCTTGAAGTCAGGCAACGTGATGCCTTCAGCTTTGTTTTTCTTTAATATTCCCTCAGTGATTTAGGGTTTTTTCTGATTCCATACAAATTTTAGGTTTGTTTGTTCTAGCTCCTTGAAAAATACCAATGGTATTTTAATAAGGATGGCACTGAAAGTGTAGATTACTCTGGTCAGGATAGACATTTTAATAATGTTTATTCTTTCAATCCATGAGCATGGGATGTTTTTCCATCTTTTTATATCTTCCTCAATTTTTTTCATAAGTATTCTGTAGTTTTTAGAGTATAGATCATTTTCCTCTTTGGTTAGGTTTATTCCTAGGTATCTTATGGTTTTTTTGGTGCTATTGTAAATGGGATAGTTTCCTTAAATTCTCTTTCCACAGTTTCATTGTTAGTGTATAGAAAAGCAACTGGTTTCTGTGCATTGATTTTGTATTCTGCCACACTGCTGAATTGCTGTATGAATTCTAATAATTTGGGGGTGGAGTCTTTGGGGCATAGTATTGTTTAATCACTCATCTATTAATGGATTTGGGGCTACAAGGGTTTTTTTTTTTTTCTGTTATGATGAACACAATGATGTCCACTCTTATAGCTAAATCTTTGTCCACATCTATGGTGTTGTTCTAGTCTTTTCTCTGTACTAATTCACTGGGTCATATTGTCTAGTTCCATGTCTTCACTTAAACCCAAAGTACTAACACCCCAAAATTTATATGCATTTCAATACACTTTTGTTCAAAAGGAGCTCTTACAATATCCCTCTGGTTGCCCAAATCTTGTTTCCTAGCTTCCCACCTCTTATATGTTTGTTTTTTTCTTCAAGCTGAAAAACAGGGACCCCAGCCACAATTCTTCCTTCACCTCTAGCACAGAGCCTCCCCCCACCAATTCATTGGCAAGACATATTGGTTTGAGCTACTTATGGTTTTAAATATATCTATGTCTTTCCATTTTCCTACCACCTCCTAATTAAGCCATCCTTAACCTCTCACTTGGACTAAACTTCTCACTCTCGACCTTTCTCTATCTTTTTGTCGCATAGTAGCTAGAATGATCTTTTTCAGACATAAATCACTTTATGGTATTTCCTACTTTGAAGAGTTGCATGGGTCCCTCTCTATAAGAATAAAATTCAGGGGGTGCCTGGGTGGCTCAGTGGGTTAAAGCCTCTGCCTTCAGCTCAGGTCATGATCCCAGGGTTCCAGGATGGAGCCCTGTGGTCCTGGGATCGAGCCCCACATCGGGCTCTCTGCTCTGCGGGGAGCCTGCTTCCTCCTCTCTCTCTGCCTGCCTATCTGCCTACTTGTGATCTCTGTCTGTCAAATGAATAAATAAAATCTTTAAAAAAAAATAAAATTCAGGACTTCTTACCATGATTCATAGGTCCTGAAAATATGGCTTCTGCTTACCTTGCTAGTCTCTTCATTCTCTTTCTCCCCTTGATGATCCGGCTTCAGGCACACTCTACTCTTCTTATATTTTTTAAATTTATTTTGTTTTTAAAGTTTGATTGATTGATTAATTGGTTGGTTGATTTTAGAGAGGGAGTGATAGAGAGCATGAAGGCAGAAGGAGGGGGAGAAAGAGAGAATCTCAGGCAGAGTCCCGCTGAGCATGGAGCTGATGCAGGGCTCAATCTCATGATCCTAGGATCTTGACCTGAAACGAAATCAGGAGTGGACGTGCAACTGACTGAAACATACAGACACCCCAGTATTCTTCCCGTTCTTAATCATGCTGATGCTTTTCCTAGCTTCAGTAAATTGATAACTGCAGTGCAGCATCTACCTGGTGCCAGGGGAACCATGCAAACACGCCCCTTATGTTTCATGTTCTATGAGTAATAAAGTCTTTTGATCCAGGGATCTCATAGCTTCTACAATGACACTACAGCAGGCTAAATTTTTTAGCCTTCAAGTAAGGTAAAATCTCAGACCCTTCACAGTTATTGACATCATTCCAATGTGACTGGGAAGAAAACCCACCTCAAGATCAAATGTGTTTGGCTACTTATTGAATACTTTTGGGTAGAAGTGGCAATTCATTTCCCATATATGATGTTCCTTCTTTTCTCCACCACACACATTTTCAGCTGAATATTAAGCAATACTGAGTCATGGGAAGATTAAACAGAAGCAGGACTGATAATCTCTTCACTGTCACATTAGTCATCCTATTTGGTCTAGGAGTAAAGCAGGTGGCTCCTGGAGAGTACATGTTGGCTATCGTAGCTTTTCAGTAAGCTATATACACAGCGAAAGGTGTTTAGGAACAGGTTAAACATTGACAGATTTGATTAATGCTAATTTTTCTATATGAATTTTGTAAGGAGGCCAGCACAATTTATTATTATTGCTGTTTTTTATGGAAGGAATGCATCTTCCCACAAGGGTAACTGAAGTTTCCAGTATATGCTTACAACCAACAAAACTAAGGGTTTGTTTGTTTCACATTGATGTTAGGATGGTCTCCTTTTCAGAAGAAGCAACTATGGAGAACTGGGGAACTCTAATAGCACATACACCACAGCTGAAGATAGTCAACGGACTGGCTAAAATGCAGGGCTCAGTCAGTTCAGTTCTTGGGAATAACTTGGGCCAAGACTACAGTGACAAGACTCAAGATACTATTTCATTATCTTGGAATTTAATTGTGATTTTTTTTCCCAAAGGTGACAAGGGCAAGCTAATGGCTTCACCTTGCGTCTACACCAGGACTGCCTCTAAATGTTATCCTCCCAGCTGCCTGCTGGTATAGTTCCCTCATTCTTTTATTTTCTTTCTTTTTTTTTTTTTAATTTTATTTTCATCCTTTGCTTTTCTAATTTGATTTCTTCTCCTTCCTGAAAATGGACAAAAGAGGAAGTTATGGCAAGGCTAATCCTGCTATCTGTCCTATTAGTGGACATTATGGCTGAATCCAGGGATCCAGGTTCACTGTCTGGGATGGATAACAAATGGACAAGAGGTAAATTGTGGTAGATGGAAATGGAGCACACAGATGGTTACTGATGCTGATAAGGGATAATGTTGTATTTTCCCAAAACTGTATCTTGGAGCAAGAGAATAATGCTCTTAAATGTCCCTTGTGCTAAACCATGGCAGATATGGGAGAAAACTCTGGATTTGCTTTCTCTTGAGAATGAGATTTGAATGAATGAAGCTAGAATATTGGCTACACTT
Source organism: Mustela erminea (assembly GCF_009829155.1). NCBI lineage: Eukaryota > Metazoa > Chordata > Mammalia > Carnivora > Mustelidae > Mustela > Mustela erminea. Next base: position 69,068,771 of record NC_045614.1, on the reverse strand, counting down.
TAGAATTCTAGTTGCTTGATTTAAAGAAGTGACATCACTCAGTATCACCTGATGACCAACCTAAATAATAGCAGGCTTGATATCCATGGTTTTTATTTAATTTTGTTTGTTTGGGCTATACTATAATATTCGTTCTCTTTTAGACTTGAGAGAAATCCTATCTTTGAACTGAGGTGGACACATGGTCTTGTTTTTCTGGAACCTGATACATTGTATTGTTACAAGCCAGGATGGCTTCTCTCTAAGGGCATAAAGAATTGCATCTTGCTGCTTACACAGTATCTCAGAATCTGCTCTGCTTTTGACTATGTCAGATGTGGATGTGACTGCAAACTATACAGTCAAGCATCATGGAATCAGAATAATGAATGTCCAAGAGGGTAACTATCTGTGAGATATGATGGCTATGTCCCATTGATTCTTCTGGAATTTGGAAAAGCAAAGGGTGGTAAGGCAGAATGGAAACTGGAAGCCTGGTATAATGAAAACTTGTTTCATGGTGGCTGGAATATGGTCATCCCCATACTAGATGGAACCTAGAGTTTATTGAGCTGTGGCCTATAGTGACCACCTTGGTTAAGGGAAATAAGCAGTATCTGAGAAAAAAGGTGTTTTTGCTTGGAAAGTTGAAAAAGTGGCACCATGATATCAACTGATGTATGATGTATTAAGCATTATTTTAACCTGTTACAGAGTATAATAAATGATTTTTAACTTCACATATAGAGCTAAACGAAAATCAAGGCAATGTAGAAGATGATCTCCAGGATGAATAGATGTTTTGGGGAGTTGACTTATGAAATTCAATTGATGTACTTTCCATAGAAACTTGCCAGAGGACACCACAGAGTTGAATGTTTCTATCAATACCTATAAAGAAGGGACAAACAATGCAGGCAAGGACGGAAAATGGAGGAGGGAGGAATCGAGCAATTGGTAAAGGAATATATATCAGAAAACTTGTGAATGGAGCAGAGTCTTGTTGACTTGTGTTGCAAAGAGAATCCCAAGAATTGGAACTCCTCATTGGAGGATGCAAATCTTAGTGATTATCTATATTGTAGTATATATATATATTTTATACAACTATTATAGAAGTTGATGTACTAAGAATAAGAAAATGCCTGAAATGTGTATCAAGGAGGTTTTAATGGGGATCGCGAGGTGAACTGAAAGAAAGTGTTAACAGCTGGTTCTGTAGTTTTTCCTCTAGGCTTAGGGGTATCTGAGGATCCTGATCTTTTCTTTTTGCAATATTAAATTCAAAGAATTACTGGGATGATATGCTGCTGATTAAATAGAATTTGGTTGAGGATTATGTACAAGTGATTAGTCTATACATGCACACTGTCAAAATTGGTTCTTTAGCAATGAGTAATTGACATTGATGAGATGGCAGCTGCCCTGAAGAATGAAGGTGTATAGGGGGTTACACGGCCAGCTGGCATAAAGCAGAGGAGGGCTTAGAGCTGATGACTTTCTTGAGCTGGGGTTATTTGCACTAAGTCCTGTCTCTTGTGAGGACACATGTCACACTCAGAATGCTTGTGCCTAAGAGTCATGGGCCCTCATCCTTTAGTAAAGCTAAATAAATTTGGTGCTAGGTGGAGCCTACTGTGTCTCAAGAGTTTGATTGTCTATCTAAACCAAGTTTACTGTAGAAATTAGAGCAGGGTGAACATTACAATTACCTTAACCATGATATATTTTAATTTGTTTTATTCTTAGTCATAGTATTTAATTCACAGCTCTAATGAACACTTGATGGAAGGTAGGAGACATGAGGAACATTGCTGTTGAAATGTATGTTCCAGAAGATAAATGATAATTCCTCAAATTGGCCTCAAGATAGTCTTCTCAGATCTATAAATCGCATTTATCTGATCGAGATCTTTATATAGCAGATCAACATGTCTCTCTGATGTAGGCAACCAATGCTAAGAGAAAATGTGAAAATTACTTCTATTTGGCTATTTATTGTGAATTAATATTATCCACATCTATAATGTGTTCTTTGTAGAGAAATGCTTGCAAGTAGCCTAAAACTTTCTAAATTTGTCATTTAACAGAAAATCATAAAGATTATAAAAAGAAGCCATTTGATTTTATCTCAAAATCAAGAATTCTAAATATCTAATATATTGACTGCTATTTATTACTTATTAAGACTGTCCAAAAGCAGTTAAAGCATTGAACATAACTTATGAAACATTTTGAGACAGCAAAAGTGATTTCATTCAAGCACCAACTCAGTTTTCATCACTTCAGGGGCCCGAATTACTCTATCTAATGTCCTGCTCTGCCTTCTTCCCTTTGGGTACAATCCACCCTACAAATCAGGGTTTTAATTATATTACCCTCTTTTATTTTGTATCCTGCCATGTTCCCTAGGATGTAAACTCTACTTGGGCAGAATCTGTTTGTCCTTTTTTTTTTTCTTTTTAAATCCCTGTATCTCTCCCACCCTCACCCCAAGCCTAAGAACATTGCTTGGAACATGATAGCCATTCAATCTGAGCATACCAAATATTTTTTATTTTCCCTTAGGTATAAAAGATAGTTATGCTGTAGGGCGCCTGGGTGGCTCAGTTGGTTGAGCAACTGCCTTCGGCTCAGGTCACGGTCCTGGAGTCCCGGGATCGAGTCCCGCATCGGGCTCCCAGCTCCATGGGGAGTCTGCTTCTCCCTCTGACCTTCTCGCCTCTCATGTTCTCTCTCACTGTCTCTCTCTCAAATAAATAAATAAAAATCTAAAAAAAAAAAAATAAGATAGCTATGCTGTGACAATTGATGAAAACAGAGTATGGTGTGCATTTTTTTAAATAACATGGTATTTTGACAAGATGCACAATGCTAAGTATTTATATAGTCAGAAACTATATAACTCTAGCCTTGCAGTTAGAGACCACTGGTGGTTCTGTTTCAGTGATTTAAATACATATTGAATTTTAAAACCATAAGTGGTGACTATGGAAATACAGTGATCAGATATCCTACCAAGGGAAATGTAGTTGACTGACTATTCTGGCTGTTACTCTTCTGGATTCCCCCACGTTTGCATTGAAATCATGCTTACTGGGGTTACTCCCAACATTGACCACATATAGTGGGCATTCTAGTGAAATGCTGGAACCCTCTAACAGTTTTTACTTGAGGACTCCTGATTGGCTGGATTGAAACTTTTTTGGAGCTATACTGAAATCTTAGACTTTTCCTACCCTATCTTGATCTCCTTCCTCTTTCTTTCTGGAAGGTCCATTGAAAGTGAGTCATTGGCAGAAGATTCAGGAATGGGAGGAGAAGAAAAGATAGGGTCCTTCTCCTCCTTTCTGTTTCCCATGGCACCTCCAGCTATGTCTCCCTAAGTTTCTTCCATGTCTGTATCTCCCTTGATATAACATACCCCTTTCCTCTACCGTCCAGTCCCCTCTATACTGCCACCATTGAGCCTATAGACTCATCTGGTGGCCTCTGATCTGTAATCAAATGATTTCTATTAGATTAGAGATTGGCAAATACATAAGTGATGTCTCTGTTCCAGGAGAGAATTTAGAAAGAAATACTGATTTCTTATTTTTTAAGACTTTATTTATTTGACACACAGGGAGAGAGAGATCACAAGTAGGCAGAGAGGCAGGCAGAGAGAGGGGGTAAGCAGGTTTCTCGCTGAGCAGAGAGAGAGCCCGATGTGGAACTTGATCCCAAGAGCCTGGGATAATGACCTGAGCCGAAGGCAGAGGCTTAACCCACTGAGCCACCCAGGTGCCCCGAAATCCTGACTTCTATAAAAATGTAATACTTTGAGGAATTAAGAGATTTATAATAGATTATATAATACATGATACTCATACTAGAAAAAGTATGTGAATTTATTTTATGCCATATAAAAAATAAAATCAAGTAGATTCAAGAAATAAAATTTGTTTTTTTAAATCAAGACCTAACATATACTTTTTAAAAGTTAAAATCTTGCAAGAAAATGCAGGACAGTGCAGATATAATCTGGGAAAACAGACATGGTTTGTAACTGAATTCCTTATCTATTGTTGTGTAACAGATCACTCCAACACTCCACCAAACATTTATCATCTCACAGACTTCCTAAGAATCTTGGAGTCACTTAACTGGATGGTTCTGGTTCAGGGTCTTTCATGAGATTGCAGCCAAGTTATTGGCCAGGATGGTAGTTATACGAAGGCTCAAGTGGGGCTAGAGGATCTACTTCTGAGCTCACTCATGTGGCTCTTGGCCACAAGGTTTCAGTTCCTTGCTGGCAGTTGGCAGAAAGCCTTCACTTCTCACCATGATACCTCCACAGGGCTGCTCACATCATGGCAGTTTGCTTTCCCCAGAGTAAGACATGATAAAGAGAGAGAGAGAGAGAATAAACACCCAAGATAGAAGCCTCCGTCTTTTTATAACCTAATCTTAAAACTGGCATCTCATTACTTCTGCCATATTCTATTCATTAGAAATAAATCACTAAGTTCAGCCCATACTCAAGGGGAGGGGAATTGAGCTCCACTTCTTGCTGGGAGGAGTATCAAAGAATTCTTGGCTAATCTTTAACACTACCACACTAACCAAGAGGAGAATCTCAGAAGCTTAAAAAAAATCTGGTTATATGAAACTATAAATCATTTGCATGGCAAAATACTGTAAAAGTTAATAGAAAAGAGACTGCTTGAATAAGTGTTTGTAGGGGTATCTGGATGGCTCAGCTGGTTAAGTGTCTGCCTTCAGCTCAGGTCATGATCCCAGGGTGCTGGGATCAAGCCTTGCATCAGGCTCCTTTAAAAAAGAAACAAAGAAAGGAAGGAAGGAAGAAAGAAAAAGTTTGTAATACAGTAAGGGTGAATCTTTTCTTCTTTTAAAGATTTTATTTATGTATTTGGGAGAAAGACAGAGATAGAGAACTTGAGGCGGGGGAAGGGGAGGATGAGGATGGAGAAGCAGGCCCCCCACTGAGCAGAGGATTACTCCACCCTGGGATCAGGACCTGAGTGGAAGGCAGAAGCTTAACCACCTGAGCCACCAGGTGCCCCAAATCTTTATAATACATAAAAAGCTCCTAAAACCTGACAAGAAGTAGATAACCTACTACATGAATATGCAAAGGATATTTGATCCATAAGGAGTTATGTTTGACTGCTATTGACAGGGACCTACCTGTACTAGCTTAAAGACTTGAGGATTTGTTTTCTTTTGTAATATGCTCAGAGGGAGGATGTTGCTGCCACTGGTTCAGGACAAAGATGTCTTCTTCATTTGCTTGGCTATTCTTTTAAAGTTAGAAATGACTGCTAGAGCTTCTGACAAGATGCACACATTCTGACCTCAGGAAGGAGACAGAAGGAAAAGGACAAAAATGATTTTGCTATTTTAGATGCTACCCCCAAATTGACTAGAAAAAAGCAAGATTACCCAATGCATCAGATAGGATGCTTTTCGGTCCAAAAAATAGAAGAATCAAAAGAAGATTTTTAAAATGAGGAAATTCTTTTTTTTTTAAGATTTTATTTATTCATTCATGAGAGACAGAGAGAGGGGGGCAGAGGCAGAGGGAGAAGCAGACTCCCCAAGGAGCAGGGAGTCCAATGCAGGACTTTATCCTAGGACCCTGGGATCATGACCTGAGCTGAAGGCAGACACTTAACCATCTGAGCCACACAGACACCCAGTGAGGAAAAGTCTTTACACGCAAGTCCTGGGTAAGAAGGTTCCAGTATTAATTCAGTGACTCATGTCATCAGATATCCAGAATATTTCTTTTTGTTGTTGTTGTTATTGTTGTTGTTTTTTGGCTTTGCATCCCATAGAGTATTTGCCTTTTGTTTCTAGTCTGGTACCCATGGTTACAAGATGGTACATCTGCACACATCACTTATCTACCCAACAATGACCGAAGGCTAGAAAAGGCAACTCTGTCTTTCTTAACAAAAGTATGGCCAGGAAGAATGGTGTTATTATGACTGAATGACTGACTTGGATCAGAGTCTCAGCTGGTAGACCAGTGCTAAAAGTGGGTGACAATTCTGAGATTTTTATTCTATTGGTGCTTAGGGCAGCCTAGGTGGAACCTACGGTGTCCAGAGCCTCCCAAGCTAGTCAACTTTCAAGACAAATGGAAGTACTTAAAATGTTCCATATAAGAAACATAACCTGTGTGGAACTTGATATGAAAAAGGATGGGAGGCAATGGCTAAGAATAATTCATCTGTGTTCCTGGGGCTAGTTAAGAAGACCATCTCAGACACCTGAGTACTCTGGTTCTCTCACTGGGTATTATATGCAACTAATTGTTGCACACTACATCAAAAACTAATGATGTACTATAAGTTGGCTAACTGAACATAATAATTTAAAAAAAAAAAAAAAGGAAGGCAACTGAACATCTACCACAACTATAAAATATCTAGATTCAGGTGGAATTAAAATACTTACCAGTATCACTAGAAACAAGACAACAGAACTATTGCTTTAAAGCAAAGAAGAAAAGAACTTTACCTAGAGTTTTATAGCCCCCAAAAAACTGCTTCAGGTTGGACTCACGAGGAAGCAGACACTGAGATGATTTGTATTCAGTTTTATGAGGGGTCAACACCCCTGGGGGAAGAGAAGGAAATAAGATTAGGCAAAGAGAAAAGTTGGGCTGCAATGAAGCCCTGGAAATTGCTTCTGCTGAACCCAAGGGGAGCTCTGAGGTGGGATGGACTTCAGAGTTGTCCCACATTATAGTGAGGGACTGGATCTTTCTACTCTAATATGCATCAATTATTGAATGCAGGATGCTCCCAGGAAAAGAGTGCAGCATTGGATGGAGCAGCTCTTTCTAGCTTAGAGCCATTTCTGGAGAAGCCTGAAAACTAAGGTACGTCTTCCCACAGCACTGGCAGTTAAGTTCCTTAGTCTTAACAAAGGTATCTGGGGAGTCACATTCCAGCATCCAGCAAAGAAATTAACATTTATTCAATAAATAAATACTTGTTTAGCACCTACTATGTGCCAGGCACTATTCTAGGCATTTGCCACATATCAGTAAATAAAATAAACCCAAATATCCCTGCCTTTGTGGAGCTTATAGGAAGACAAATTGCAAATGTAATAAATAAGTAAATTATATAGTTGGGTATGAATCAGTATCTTGCCAAGAAAATCAAAACCCTTTTAGAACCAAAAGTTTATTTTTGCTTTTGTTTCCCTCACCTAAAAATATGTACCTAGAAAGATGTACTAAGGCTATGTCCAACAGAATATGGCCTATGGTTTTTTTTTTGCGTGTTTTATAGTTTCAGGTCTTACAAATGTAAGTAAATTATAAATTTAAATTTACTCTTTCTTTTCTTTTTTTTTTATTATTATGTTCAGTTAGACAACATCATTAGTTTTTGATGTAGTGTGCAACAATTAGTTGCATATAACACCCAGTGAGAGAACCAGAGTACTTAGGTGTCTGAGATAGTCTTCTTAACTAGCCCCAGGAACACAGATGAATTACTCTTAGCCATTGCCTCCCATCCTTTTTCATATCAAGTCCCACACAGGATATGTTTCTTATATGGAACCTTTTAAGTACTTCCATTTGTCTTGAAAGTAGACTAGCCTGGGAGGCTCTAGGTCTTTAATCCTTTTTTTTTTTTTTTTTAAGTTTGTTTTTGTGAGTAGTATAAGAAAGTGATCCAGTTTCATTCTTTTGCATGTAGCTGCCCAGTTTTCCTAGCATCACCTATTGAAGAGATGTTTTCTCATTGTATATATTCTTCCTTCCACTGCTGTAGATTAATTGATCATATAAGCATGAATTTTTATCTGGACTCTATCCTGTTCTGTTGATCTATATGCCCATTTTTGTGTCAGTACTATACTGTTTTGATTTTATAGCTTTGTAGTATATATTGAAACCTGGGATTATGATACCTCCAGCTTTGTTCTTCTTTCTGAAGATTGTTTTGGCAGTTTGGGGTATTTTGTGGTTTCATTGGGATTACATCAAAGTAAAAAGCTTTTGTACAGTGAAGGAAACCATTTATAAAATGAAAAGACAATTTACTGAATAAGAGAACATATCTGCAAACAGTATATCCAATAAAGGGTTAATATCAAAATATATAAAGAACTTACATAACTGAACATCAAAAAAACCACAAAAAAATCCAATTAAAAATGGGCAGAGAACCTCAATAGGCATTTTTCCAAAGAAGACCTACAGATGGCCAACAGATACATGAAAAGATGCTCAATATCCTTAATCATCAGAAAAATGCGAATCAAAACCGTAAAGAGATATCACCTTACACTTGTTGGAAATGCTAATATCAAAAAGATAAGAAATAACAAGGGTTGGCAAGGGTGTGGAGAAAAGGACACCTTCCTGCATTGTTGGTGAGAATGTAGATTGGTGCAACCACTGTGGAAAATGTATGGAAATCTCTAAAAAAATTAAAAATAGAAATACCATATAATTCAGTATTCTACTACTAGGTATTTACCCAAAGAAAATGAAGACACTAATTCAAAAAGATATATGCACCCTATATTCATCACAGCATTATTTATAGTAGCCAAGATGGGGAAACAACCTAAGTGTCCATTGACAGATGAATGGCTAAAGAAGATGTAGTATATGTATACAATGGAATGTTATTCAGCCATAACAAAGAGTGAGCTCTTACCTTTGGTGATGACATGGCTGGATCTAGAGGGTATTATGCCAAATGAAATAAGTCAAACATAGAAACACAAAAAGTGATTTCACTTACATATAGAAGCTAAAAAACAAAACAAATGAATAAATAGGCAAAAAAAAAAAAAACAAAAAAAAAAAAAACCAGAAACAGACCCATAAATATATAGAACAAACTCATGGTTGCCAGAGTAAAGGGGTGGGGAATGGGCAAAATGGGTAAAGGGAAGGGGATGGTACAGGTTTTTAGTTGTGTAATGAATAAATTATGGGGATGAAAGTCAAGGAATGTACTCAATGGGATTGCAACCATGTTATCTAGTGACAGATAGTAGCTATGCTTGTGGTGAGCATAGCATAATGTATAAAGTTGTTGAATCACAATGTTGTAAACCTGAAACTAATGTAACATTGTGTGTCAACTATACCTCAGTAAAAAATGAATAAATAAACCATGTTAGAATCTTAATATGGAAGGGGTTTTGTAAAAGATTTTAACAATTGTTGAGAGAGTAGGGAATCTAAACAGGGTGTAGGTTACCCACAGTTAGCAACAGCAGAAAATTGTTGCCACTTCTAGGGCCAGAAAGACAAAACCAGGCATTCATTTTGCATTTGGCCCATTCATAGGTCTTTTGTGGTTCCATATCAATTTGGGGATAGTTGGTCTATTACTGTAAAAAAAAAAAAATGGCATTGAAATTTTGACAGGGGTTGGATTGAAACTGTAGAATGCTTAGGGTAGTATGGAAATTTTCAAAGCATTAATTCTTCCAATTCATGGGCACAGAATTATCTTTCTATTTCTTTGTATCTTCACCATCTTTCATTGGTGCCTTCTAGTTTTCATTGTACAGGTTTTCACTTCCTTGGTTAAATTTATTCCTGGATATTTTGTTCTTTGGGGTAATTATAAATGGAATTTTTTTCTTCATTTCTCTCTCTGATATTTTGTTATTAGTGTATAGAAATGTTTGGGGTGCCTGGGTGGCTCAGTGTGTTAAGGTCTCTGCCTTTGGCTCAGGTCATGATCCCAAGGTCCTGGGATAGAGCCTGCTTCCTGCTCCCTGCTCAGCGGGGAGCCTACTTCCTCCTCTCTCTCTCTTTCTCTCTCTCTCTCTGCCTGCCTCTCTGCCTACGTGTGATCTCTGTCAAATAAATAAATAAAATCTTAAAAAGAATGTAACATGTTTGGTCAATGGATTTTATATCCTGCAACTTTACTGAACTTGATTAGTTCTAATAGATTTTTGGTGGAGTCTTATGGGTTTTTGATTTATAATATTTGCAAATAGTGTCATCTGCAAATAGCGACTGTTTTACTTCTTCCTTTAAATTTGGATGATTTTTAATTTTTTTTCTCGTTTGATTGTTATGGCTTGGACTTCCAGTACTGTATTGAATAAAAGTGGTGAAAGTGGGACTCTTTGTCTTATTTCTAATCTTAGAGGGAAAACTTTCAACTTTTCACTATTGAGTATGATGATAGCTATGGGCTTATCATATTTGGCCTCTATTATGCTGAGATATGCTCTCTCTATACCCACTTTGTGGAGAGTTTTTATCATAAATGGATGTTGAATTTTGTCAAATGCTTTTTCTGCATCTCTTGAGATGATCATATGATATTTCTCTTTCATTTTGTTAATGTGGTATCTCACATTGATTGATTTGTGGCTGTTGAGCCACCTTTCATCCGTGTAATAAATCCCACCTAATCATGGTATATGGTCCCTTTACTATTTTGTTGAATTCAGTTTGCTAATGTTCTGCTGAGAATTTTTTTATCTATGTTCATCAGGCATATTGGTTTGTAATTTTCTCTCTCTCTCTCTCTCTCTCTCTTTTTTTTTTTTTTTTGTGGTGTCCTTGTCTGATTTTGCTATCAGGGTAATGCTGCCCTTATCAAATCAATTTTCTTCCTCTTCTATTTTTTGGAAGAATTTAAGGATTGGTATTAATTCTTCCTGAATGTTTGGTAGAATTCAATAGTGAAGCCGTCTGGTCCTAGACTTTCATTTGTTGGGAGATAAACTTTTTGTTTTCTTATGGAAAAAAAGAAGTAGAATGAAATAAAGGGAACAGGGTATTCCAGGTTAAAAGGAAGAAGTAAATATAGAGGAAACCACACTGAGAAGGTGACATCTGAGCAAAGAATTGAGGTGAGGAAGTTGGCTAAATAATTGTCCGGGGGAAGAATATTATATTCCAAAGAGAAAAGAGCTAGAACAAATGCACAAGGTGAGATGGCACCTGCCTGCCTGCTCATATTAGAGGAATAGTGAGGAGGGCTACTGCAGCAATGAATGAATCTGAGCAGTCACTAACATGGACTGAGAAGAATGGGCACCAGGTCATGCTAGGATTTGAAAAGTGTGACTTTTGCTGTGAGTAAAATCAGAGATGATTGCATGGTTTAATCACAGAAGGGAAATTTGAATTTGTGATTTACATGCATTTTTTTCAAAGGTGTGGACTTAAAGTATACCACTCATGGACTCTGAAAAAATACTGGAGGCTATAACTCGTCAAGAAGAATTAGTCCAGGAGGAAGGGGAGAGATGCTATTGTGAGTAAAATCTAGAACCAAATTAGTACTGATTAAGAAAATGTTTTAAAAGAATTATCTGACATTAGAATTCTAGATGATTTCAATATGGAGATAAGGCAGTAGGTGGTGGGGGGGAGTAGAAGGTATAAAAACGTACATTATGCTTCTTGCCTATGTGGGGCTTCTTGGCCCTTAGGAAGGGGGAAATATAGAGAAGGAACTTATTAGAAAAAAAAATATATGTGACTTAGACATTTAAAGCTTAAAATTAAAGAGTAAAAGTTAAGGGATAAATAGTTAAAATAATATGGAATATATAACTTCTAACTAGTAGAAGAAAAAACTGGAATTTAGGAGATTTAATTTAAGAAAATGCAAGAAAAATGTATGTGGGTCATAGTTCTGGTTTAAGAAACTGATAACTTGGAAAAGAAAAAGCAAAATCAAGATAGCAAGAATATGGTAAACAAAGAGTTACCATTTGATCCACTCCTAGGTATCCACCTGAGAGAACTGAAAACACATTATCTATTCAAAACTATACACAAATATGAATGGCAGCATTATTCATAGTAGTCAAAAGTAGAAATAATCCTAGTGTCCATTGACAGATGAATGTATAAACAAAATATGGTATATCTATTTATTGGAATATTATTGATCCATAGCAAGGAATAAAGTGCTTATATGTGCTTTGTATGGCTGAACATAAAAACATGATAAGTGAAAGAAGGCAATCACAAAAGATCACATATTACATGATTCCATTTATATGAAATGTTCGGAAAGGTAAATCTATAGGTACATAAAGTACACTAGAGGTTGTTTGTTTGGGGATGATAGGAAAGTGATAGCTAAACCATAGAACTACAGAGAGAAACTGGAAAATCCATAATAATGACAGAATGATTAATTTCTCTGTGAGTTTCTTTATTGTTGGGTATGGTGGGTTCCTCTTCATCCTTCACAGAGCCTGGCACATGAGTGGGCATTTCGTTAATTCCTTCATCAAGTGTTGATGGGCATTGGTGACTCAACAGTGAATGAGATAGACCCAGGACTGCCCTCACAGAGCACGAGATGGCTGCAGTCACTTGGGAAGTCACTTGGGAAGTTCTTGGACTGAGAACCTGTGGAAACATGTTAAGTCAGAATAGATCTCCAATGTTCAGGGTGTGCACTATGCACACCGTACATTTAGCAGAAAGAAAACCATTTTAATCATGTATATAATGCTGGCAAAATACAATGATTTATCTTTATTATCTTTAAAAATGCTGCAGTATACTTCCTATCTTCTGTTTTCACATTACTTGAAATATAGACATATTCACAATTACTTGAAAAATGTTTAAAAACAAGAGCTGCAATGTAATCAGTAGAGGAGCAAAGCCAGTGAAGACTTTCCAAGTTTGATTAGAGCTGTACTTGGCCAAGACATATGTACTTATGAGTGTGTGTGTGCACATGTATGTGTGTCTGCTTTGTATAGTATATTTTTTTCTTTTTTTTTTACTGCATTGTTTTCATTTATTTTTCCAGCTTTATTGTGACATTATTGATATACAACATACATAAGTTTAAAGCTTACAATGTGGGTAGTGCTTCTGGGAATCCTCAGCAGGCTGAGATTTACACATGGATTTCATCACCTTCCGTGGACAGTTTTCGCACCTGATCTGTACTGTGCCACTTACCAGCTGTGTGATCTCAGGTGCTGACATTCAATAATTCTGGAGGTTCACCAAAATCTAACTGAGATGCCCTCACTGGCAGTTTTAGATTCTCAATGAAGAAACCGTATACTCCTGTATGACCTCTGGAATCTCCCTCCCAGAGGTATTTGCATCATTGACATTCAGGACTTTAGATGTCTTCATTGGCCAGGATTCTCAGAAGACAATATGGAAGATCTTCAGTGGCTAAAAGGAAGAAAATTATCATCAATGGCAAAAAGGCACCTGCAGGAGCACCCCACAGAGCCAGCTTCATGCTCAGGAGAGAACGCTATGCTTTGTCTTCAAAGTTTTAGCAGTAAGCCATATAAAACTTTTCTTCCAACTTCTTATTCTCCCAAAGAGAGCTGCTTAAAGGAGACTGAAAACATGCTAAGCATTAAAGAATTATGGCAGAATGTGGCTGATTATTCAATGAATGAAGAGAACCAAGAGTGATACCAGTCCACTCAGTTTGGTGACGCCAGTAGCAGGGACGCTCAGAAAGAAAGGCTTTTCCAGCATTTTTGTCAAGTGGTTCAGAAAGAAGGTGATCAAGAGAGGCCTTCAGAGAGTGTTATTATTTCTATCAAGGAAGAATGCAGGGAATACACAGCAGTCATAGGTCATCAGTGGCAGGATCTCAGCCTTGTGATGGGTATGACTCACCTCTCTGCCAAGTTGAGTCTTACATGAGCACTCCAGGAAGTTAAAGATGATGGGTCCCCCATTTGCATCCTTTTTTTTTTTTTTCCATTTGACCTTCCTTATTGTGATATTTGCTTTGTCGAGGTGATCTGGAACCATCCCACAATGTCTCCGAGGTATGCCCATATATATAGAAACACACTGAATGATAAACAACAAAATAAGTAAAATTCCCAATTATTATCCCACACCTGATGCCATTTTGATCTCCACATGTAATAATTTTCTTCAGATTTTGGTGTATTCTCCCTTTTTAAATATTTTTTAAAAGTTTATTTTTTTAATCATATTCAATTAGTCAAAATAGAGTACATCATTAGTTTTTGATGGACTGCATTCTTACTGAACAGTCTAATGATAGACCTATGCTTCTTGGGTCAATCAAAGTACATCTTATATACCCTTGGAAGAAGCCTTGGCACTAGTGGCTAAAAAATACAGATTTCTCTCTAAATGGAAACAGTAGGAATGGCTGAATTGCTCTGTGGCCTGGAGATCTGGTGGACAACATCTAGGCTTTGGAGTGTCTTAAGAGTTACTCCATCCCTTCCAGCATCCAGGACCTTCTCTTTCTGTTGACTGAGAGAAAGCATTTGTACAGAAATGAATTGAACCTCCTCTTTGACTACCTGAAGACCAGGAAAGGGCAACTAGAAGGCTTGGAGACACTGGACTCTTTGTCTAGCAGTGATCATGCCTCATTTCAAGGCAGGAATACCCCCACTGTGGGCAAGCCACCTCCACTTCTTCCAACCCCTGGAAAGTGGTTCTTCTCAGGCCTTCATCCCCAACCACTTCCTGCCAAATCCTTACTGTTAGGGGACCAGGAAGGGCTCTCCTTCCATAACAGGACTGATCAACCCCAAAGTCTGATTCTACCTCTCCTGCTTCCAACAGCCCCTTCCAAGAGACCTCTTCCTTTTGAATGCCCCCATCCCAAGCATGCCAAGCATCCACTACTTGGGGAGAAACTGAGCCTTTTAGCACCACTGTCAGGTCTTCAGTCAGTGCTGCACAGGCAGACAGCTCAGCCCATGTCTTTGCTGAACTGAGGAAAGCTCCACTGAGCCTGGAAAACAAGGTGGCTGGCTGCTGCCCAGATGGCGGTTTCACCCACAAGGATCAAGGCTACTGTCTGACCGGCCACACTAATGTCCAGGCAGTGGGTACCAACTGCTTCCCTTCTGTCTGATACATGGTCCTGAGGAAATGTTTTTTATGCCTGAAGTCTCTTTGCACCAAACTAGAGATTTGTGGAAGGTCATTGTTGTAGATACTCGATCTTGAAGTTGTTTGATTTTATGCATATAAAAATACAATAAAAATTTCTAGCTTTTACATTACTGGTTGTAGGAAATTAGCACAATAATATTAACTATAATTTATAGGCTTAATTTGTATTTTACCAGATTTTCTGCTAATGTCATTTTTCTGTTTAAGGAACTATTCTGTGTACCATATTGCATTTAGACTCCTTTCAACTGTATTATATTCTAGTGTTTTTATTACAAAACTGCTTAAATATAGAGAAAAGTGGAATAATGAGTACAATGAACACCCATATATTCTGCATCAGCAATTGTTAACATTCTGCCATTTCTTAAATTATACTATATATTTGTGTAAATAAAATTTTTTCTCAACCATGAAAGTAAGTTGCAGAGCTCATGACATCCCACCCTTAAATACTTTAGCCTTTACCATTAATCTTTGAAGAATAGGAACATTCTCCTATATAAATATGGTCTGTTGTCACTACTTAAAAATTAAAATAATTATGCAATATCTAATATTTGGTTCCCTGATTTGAATTTTCCCATCTGTCTCAAAAAAACCCTTTTGTAACTTTGTTAAAAACCAGGATTTAATTAAAGTTTGTGCATTGCATTAAAAAAAATAATCTCCCTCTTTTTTTTTTAAGTAGGCTCTACACCCAGCATGGTGCTTGAACTCACAAGCCCAAAATTAATAGTCACATGTTCTATCAGCTGAGCCAGCTAGGCCCCCACATTTGGTTTTTATGTGTGCTTAGTTTCTTCTAATCTAGAACAGTCCTCCTACTTCTTTCTTCCCCCTGGTGATACTGATTTTGGATCCAAGCCACTTGAAGAATATCCTACATTCTGGATTTGTCTGATTGTTTCTTCATGTCACTTAACTGTTCTATTTCCTGTATATTCTGTATCCTGGAGGTTTGGTCTAGAGGCTTGATTAGATTCAAGTCCTACATTTTGGCAAAGATATTTCATAGGTGGTGCTAATTCCTATTGCATTGTACCACAAGGCATGAAACAGTTGTTCTGCTGGGAATGCTGCTATGCCTGGTCCTTTGGGTGTGGTGCTGACTGCCATGAAATAGGTAGGGTTTTCCCTAGGCATGGTACTTTGGCATCAAGTAGATATCCTATTCCCCAACAATTTTTTCCTAATTGTTTCAGTGTCCATTGATGTTTCTTGACTGATTAAATTATTATATTGGATTCTCCTTTCTTTTAGTTAAAGTATAACATCTTAAGTGTTCAGTTTACTGAGTTTTAAAAATGGTACAGACCCAGATAACCAGCAACCAAAACAATGTATAGGTATTTCCACCGCTTCAGAACATCTCAGGCCCTCCCCTATCTCTCCTCAGCCCTTTCTGACTTCTATCACTTTAGCTTTTTCTGTTCTTATAGTTGATGTAAATGAATCATGTAGACTTACTGTGGTGATCATTTCAGTGTATACAAATATTGAATCATCATATTGTATACCTGAAATGAATATAATGTTATATTTCAATTATACCTCAACAAAAAATAAGCTAAAAAAATAATTTTTATAGACATGCAAAAAAATAAAATGTACAATGTGATGACCTGATACACATATCTATTGTGAAATGACTGTAAATTTGGTATATTTTGATTTCCACTTTGACATGTGAATTCAGTTGTCTATAGGCTTAGTCCTGACTCTGTCTCTGATTTAATATCTATGACTTTGCAAGAGTGATTTAATCACTCCTGGATGCTGAAGGCTGTATTAACTTCAAATACCTTTCATATCAAGTTGGCATCCCTTCAAAAAAAGAAAATGGAAGAAAGCACTTTAGATGAAAACAAGTTAATTATTTTTTATTATGCCTAGTCCAATGTTTAAATGTGACCATGAAAATGAATCCTCGCCAATCAAGTCTTTCTTTAGGGAGTCTGCCAAATATTTATACAATGATTTATGTCCACATTGGATTTTGGGTCTTTCTGCCCCTCTTCCTATTGATGGGAAGACTCCCAGCATAATCTGTTGAGGGGCAAGTGAGCATTTGTTCTATCAGCATGTCTGTTCTATCCGACCCCACCTCTCTGTCCTTGGCTATCTGAACATTGAGTAAAGTGTCTGACTCAAGGGAAGTCCAATTATGCACCAGTCAACGAACAAGTGGCCTGATTTGATAGCATCAGTACAGCCAATCACATTCCTCTTTAGGAAATGTGGAGTTAGCCACATTTTACATTTTATCTGGGAAGTGCACCCAGGAGGCACTAGACAGGGACCTGGAGAAATGAGAGAGGAGCGGAGGGAATCAATGCCGTCTGTCATCAAGTCAGTGATTACTGTGAGTAGCTGGAGCATAGTTCTCCTGGGAAACCTGGGGGATAGGGCAGAACATTGTGATGGCTGACTTTATGTATTAATTTGGCTAGGCCACCATATCCAGATATTTAATCAAGCATTATTTAGGATGTTTCTGCCAAGGTTTGTTTTTTGTTTTTTGTTTTTTTGGATGAGGTTAACATTTTTATCAGCAGACTTTGAGTAAAGAAGATATACTCTCCATAATGTTGAGGGCCTGAATAGAAAGAGACTAATCTCCCCCAAGCAAAAAAGAGTTCTGTCAGCAGTCTGCCTTTGGATCTGGTCTGTAACAGCAACTTTTCTCTGGGTCTCCAGCCAGCTAGCCAATCCTACAAATTTTGGACTTGCTAGTATACACAACCATGTGACCCAGTTCCTTAAACCTGTCTCTGTCTCTGTCTGTCTTTATGTGTGTCAGCACACATGCACGCATGCACACACACACACATCTCATTAGTTCTGCTTCTCTGGAGAATCATATTACAAACATATCTCAGAACTGTCCTGGTCAATCATTGGGCATTAATTTCCTAGCACTTACAGCATGCTGAACACATGGACAGTGTGGCCAAAGAATGACCTTCAGCAAAGATTTTCAGGTTCTGCAAGAGAGAAATCTGTTCTATGAACTTGGAAAGCTGCCTACAGGGTCTGGGTGGGGCACTGACAGTTCCACTGCAAGCTTATGCCTTGAGTGGAGATCTTCTAACAAGACACTCCTTCATTGCCTCATAGGAAGGCATCATACAATTCTATGGCATGACTCTTGAACATTGAGCAGGACACCCAGCCTCTCTTCTTCACAGCTTTCCCATCCCACTTTTAAAATAGAGAGAACAGCAGCTCACAGAGAAAGCAATGATATAATACATGCAAAACTAATGCACAGTGTTTAGTACATGCAGCACAGTCCATAAATGATATCTGCTATTATCAGCTATTAGAACTTTAACTCTTCTTTCAGAGTGTGGTCCCCAAAGCAGATGTTGGAAGACTGGGTACTCATTGCTCTCCATTTTTTCTCATTCCTCCCAGTGACATGGAAACATAGACACAAGGCAAGATTGGACATAGCACAAACACAACCACTGAGGAGCCCTGCCCTTACATTTGGGCAGCTCTCCTGTCAGTTAAAAAAATTCCCATCAAATTCAGTCCTTTCCAACTGCCTTCAGCCTTGTGGTTTTTATGACAAATAAACAGGTCATATACTCTTTGTTAAAAATAGATGACTAGTTAAAAAGGAAAAAGAAACAGACTCAGGCAGTGATGTACCCAGCATTTGCATCAGGGTTATATGAGTTTCAAGCCTGAAAGCTTCTGTGCCTGCATCGATGTGAGACTGCCACACAGGAGAGCATTCAGGTTCCTCCCCAGGCACAGGAGGAAGTATCCATGTTTATCTGCTGGATAGTGTAAAAAAATCTCTGTACGCACAAAATAGTAAATGATTGGAGTTTAGCACTAGCATTTCTGAAGGTGAATTGCGGGAAATTAAAGATGTTTTAAAGCTGCCTTTAGGTTACAGGTATAGTGAAAAAAAGGGCCATATGCACCCCAATGTTCATAGCAGCAATGTCCACAATAGCCAAACTGTGGGAAGAGCTGAGTTGCCCTTCAACAGATGAATGGATAAAGAAGATGTGGTTCATATATACAATGGAATATTACTCAGCCATCAGAAAGGATGAATACCCAACTTTTTCATCAACGTGGATGGGACTGGAGGACATTATGCTAAGTGAAATAAGTGAAGCACAGAAAGTCAATTTACATATGGTTTCACTTATTTGTGGAACATAAGGAACAGTATGGAGAACATTGGAAGAAGGAAGGGAAGAATGAAGGGGGAGAAATCAGAGTGGGAGATGAACCATGAGAGGCTATGGACTCCAGAAAACTAACTGAGGATTTTAGAGGGGAAAGGGGTGGGGGGATGGCTTAGCCCAGGGATGGGTATCAAGGAGGGCACATATTGCATAGAGCACTGGGCGTTATATGCAAACAATGAATCTTGAAACACTACATCAAAAACTAATGATGTACTATATGGTGACTAACATAAAATAATTAAAAAATAATAAATAAAAGCTTTAGTAAAATAGTATTTTTCTTTTATACTCGGGAGTTAATATTATATAATCAATGAACAGTAATATTAAAAAAAAAAGCTGCCTTTTGAAAAAGAGAAAACTTCACTTATTGTTCCAGGAAATTGGAAGCCATCATTTCATTCATAACCCCCACTGTCCCCCCACACACCCACCGATCAGTTTTCAGCTGTGGGTTACTTCGTACCTCTATATGTATCCCTAACCTGGTTTGTCCTCAGCTGCAAGCGTGCCAGGATCTACACGGTGAGGCTAACTGAGCACTAATACACTTGGCTCTGGATGGATATTTGCAGACAGGTATAAAGGAGGCTAACTTGAGGGAATTCCCCTTTCTTTTCCTGAGACAACATAGGGTTTGTTCAAATGGAGGGCAGATAAAGCTCTCAGTACTACTAACAGCATATGTCATTAGATCCAAAGGCAACTTGTCATAGTTGTTTATCAAATGAGAACTGCAAAATAATTAAAACTCAAGTACACAAACTTACTTGGAAAACTACAACTAAAGTTTGTGTTTTGTTTTGTTTTTTAAATTTTGAAGGGGAAATAAATTTCACGATATTATGGACTTTTAGAAATTTCCACTTGGGACTTCAATGCAGATAAAGAGAATTTGGCTGAAAATTAATGCTCCTGATGGAAACATTTATTCTTATCTTACATATTATAGATAACTTGGTTTGTAGCACACTTTGTGTTTAACAGGTGATAATTTAAGTAGTAACCACATAACTTATCCACCGCACTGAGAATGCTCAGTTTTGACAGTGCTCAGAGTTGCTGTTCACACCATTTTGAATTCCATAAATGCCTCCAAATATATTAGAAAACATCATGACTTTTCATCTATAGAAAAATCAAAATGCTAGGCAAGCACTTAATGACTTCTCTGAATTATAGATTGCCTTCTGATCTCAGCCATGTGTGCAATGAAGTCCCACTCTCTATAGCATAATTACTAAAAGCCAGTCAACTTGTTTTGTGTTAGAGAATTTAAGCCAAATGTTGAAAACTGTTTTCAATATTTCAATAGTTTTGAAACTGTGTATTGGTTGCACTTGTATGATCTGATAATTCCCTATATAGACTTCTCTAAGAAAATGAGGAGAGAAAAGATTGGTAGTCATTTAATCACATCAATGGCCCTCTGGGTGGGTAGTAGTATTTTTTTTAAGATTTTATTTATTTATTTGACAGAAAGAGAGAGATCACAAGTAGGCAGAGAGGAAGGCAGAAAGAGAGCGGCAAGCAGGCTCCCCGGGGAGTAGAGAGCCCAACGTGACTGGATCCCAGGACCTGAGATCATGACCTGAGGTGAAGGCAGAGGCTTAACCCACTGAGCCACCCAGGTGTCCCAGTAGTATTTCTATTTTGTGATGAGAAAGTAGTTTCAGAGAGGCTAAATATTTTGCCTAAATTAATCAGCAATTAACTAACAAAGGCAGGATTCAAACCCAGATTTTTAAAAAATTTTTATTTATTTATTTTTTTCCAAAGACCTTGATTTTTCCACTCCATACCTGTGCTGTGCTCTCTGTAGTCCACATCCAACTATGAGCACTTCTGCTCTTTGAAGCAAAGACGTAGGTTGTGACTTCTTGGGAGATGTTACCGTGGTCTAAGGCTGAGTAAACGACAAATCTTACAATGGACAAATCCATAGCTTAGCTCAGTTAATAAAAAGAACTGTCAGAAGAAGGAAATGCAGGTTAAGTAGACATTATGAAACAGAGATGAAAGTCCTCCATGTTGTAAATCTTGTTTCCAAATGTCTTTTGAAGTAATTTCTGTGGATCTTTGGGAAGGCTTCATGTTTTGAGGCTGGATGTATCCAAAGAGAACCTACCTGTGGCTTCCTCTAGTTAGGAAGAAGAAAGCCTACTGACTGGTAGGGAGGATCCAGTAGTTACAGTAGATGCTGTCAACTGCTGGTTTGGCATCCACACACACACTTCTTGTGGTCCCAAATAACCCTTAATGTTCATACATACTGGATTTCAGAGGACACTGACCCCCACGGGTGGGTTTGATTGGTGTAATCAGAGAACTATTCTCTCGTAAGTAATTGGATTTGGCAAAGTTGGATGACACAAAGAATATGAGAAATAGGTGTTAAGGTTTTTTTTTTTTTTTATTAAAATACAGTTGATAAACAACACTGTATTAGTTTCAGTTGCAAAACATAATGAATTGACAATTATATACTTTACAAAATGCTTATTATCTGTCACATATAAAGTTATTACAATATTATTGACTATATTCCCAATGAAATAGTCCCTATTTCATCCTTTTGACTTATTTATTTTAATACTAGAAGTTTGTACTTCTTAACACCTACCACCTATGCTACCCATAGTTCCCACTGACAACCCCTAATTTGTTCTCTGTACTTATGACTCTATTTCCACTTTTCTTTTTGTTTTTTACATTGCACATATAAGTGAAATCTTATGGTATTTGTCTTTCTCCATCTGACTTACTTCACTTACCATAGTACTCTTTAGGTCCATCCTCTATACTGTCACCTTCGGTCTCTCCTTTCCACTCAGAGTCCCTTTTAATATTTCTTGCAGGACTGGCTTAGGGGTCATGAACTCCTTTAGTTTTTGTTTGTCTGGGAAACTCTTTTTCTCTCCTTCTATTCCAAATGGTAGCCTTGCTAGATAAAGTATTCTTGGCTACAGATTTGTCCCCTTCACCTTGAATATATCATGCTACTCTTTTCCGGCTTGCAAAGTTTCTGTTGAAAAATCTGCTGACCTTATGTGTTCCCCTTGTAAGTTACTAACTCTTTTATCTTGCTGCTTTTAAGATTTTTTTTTTCTTTATCACTATATTTTGCAAGTTAATTACAATATATCTTGGTGTAGGCCTGCTTTTCTTGGGGTTTTTCTGTGTCCTCTGGATCTGGATATCTGTTTCTTTCCCCAGATTAGGGAAATTTTTGCTATTATTTCTTCAAATAAATTTTTTGCCCCCTTTTCTTTCTCTTCTTCAGTATCTCCTATAATATGTTATTATGTTTGATGGAGCTATTCTCATTTTGCAAATTCTTTTCTCTCCTTTTGTTCAGCTTGAATACTTTCCATTACTCAGTTTTCTAGGTCAATAATTCATTCCCCTGCTTCTTCCATTCTGCTATTCATTTCATTAAGCTTATTTATCTCTGCAATGTTATTTTTTATCTCTGTGTTAAGGGTCTCACTCATGTCTTCCACTCTTTTTCCAAGTCCAGTGAGGATTGCTCTAAGTTCTCTATTAGGCATATTACTTAGATGTCTGGCTTTGGTTTTGTCCTGTTCTTTAATTTGAGATAAATTTCTGTCTCCTCATTTTTTCTGTCTTTCTGTGTCTGTTTCTCTGTGTTTAGAAAGTCACCTGTATCTTCTGCTCTTGAAAGTAGTGACTTTATGAAGAAGAGTTCCTAGACTGCCTTGTTCCCTGTTCACCAGAATTCAGGAGAGTGTCCTATGTGTGCTGCTTACACCCTACTGTTGTGTCTGAGTCACTTTTCCTTTTAGGGCAGTCATCTGTACTCTGTCTGTTGTGGGCTCTGTTTGCTCTCTGTGTTGTTAGTAGGACCCAGGCAGGCCAGCTCTTAAGGGGTGTGCCCACCAGAGAACTTGGAAGTGAGGCCATGGTGTTAGTAAAATTTGTGCTGGACTACACAAATGTGATATTCCTCCAAGCACTTTGCTGGTTGGAGGCTGTGTGTCAGGGCTGTCGGGGGCACAAGGCTGGGCCAGGCTGGACCTGGTGTATGATGGTAGCTGGGGTGTATTGCTGGGTACAGTATGGTGACTAGACACTGAGTCACAAGTGGGCCTAGAATGGTGGTTCTGCATGGTGAATAGCAGCTGTGCATCCAGTGGCTTGTAAGGGTGATCCGTGGCTTTAACCAAATTTGCCCTCAACCCAGGGCTGAGGCCAGCAGGCTTGGAGTGAACTAGTCCTCAGGAGAACTTGTGGGTGTGGTGCACTACTAGTCGGTTAGGTAGCAAGTGTCTATGCAGTCCGACCTCTTACAGGTGGCTCTGTTTATGCTGGGAAGCAAAGGAGGAAAATGGCACCTGCCGCTTCCCTCACCTTTTGGAGAAGTACCCAACATGCTGCAAAATCAGTATAAACAGGGCGCCTGGGTGGCTCAGTAGGTTAAAGCTTCTGCCTTCGGCTCAGGTCATGATCCCAGAGTCCTGGGATCGAGCCCCACATCGGGCTCTCTGCTCAGCAGGGAGCCTGCTTCCTCCTCTCTCTCTGGCTGCCTCTCTGCCTACTTGTGATCTCTGTCTGTCAAATAAATGAATAAACAAAATCTTTAAAAAAAAAATCAGTATAAACAGATCTGTCTCCTATTTGCCCGTGGCTTTGTGTAAACTGCCATTTTTATGTTGCTTCTCCATGAAGGCTTCTTTCTCTCTAAAGGTGGTGGGCAGAGCTATCACTCACCCTCCCTCCTCACCCAGTGCTGAGTCAGCAGACTTTTAAAGCTCCAGGCTCTAAGTACCAGTGGTTGTATAAACTCATGGAATTCAGAGCCTCCGGGTTTTTTTTTTTAATTAATTAATTTATTTTCAGATAAAACAGTATTCATTATTTTTTCACCACACCCAGTGCTCCATGCAATCCGTGCCCTCTATAATACCCACCACCTGGTACCCAACCTCCCAGCCCCCGGCACTTCAAACCCCTCAGATTGTTTTTCAGAGTCCATAGTCTCTCATGGTTCATCTCCCCTTCCAATTTCCCCCAACTCCCTTCTCCTCTCTAACACCCCTTGTCCTCCACGATATTTGTTATGCTCCACAAATAAGTGAAACCATATGATAATTGACTCTCTCTTCTTGACTTATTTCACTCAGCATAATCTCTTCCAGTCCCATCCATGTTGCTACAAAAGTTGGGTATTCATCCTTTCTGATGGAGGCATAATACTCCATAGTGTATATGGACCACATCTTCCTTATCCGTTTGTCCATTGAAGGGCATCTTGGTTCTTTCCATAGTTTGGCGACCGTGGCCATTGCTGCTATAAACATTGGGGTACAGATGGCCCTTCTTTTCATTACATCTGTATCTTTGGGGTAAATACCCAGGAGTGCAATTGCAGGGTCATAGGGAAGTTCTATTTTTAATTTCTTGAGGAATCTCCACACTGTTCTCCAAAGAGACTGCACCAACTTGCATTCCCACCAACAGTGGAAGAGGGTTCCCCTTTCTCCACATCCTCTCCAACACATGTTGTTTCCTGTTTTGTTAATTTTGGCCATTCTAACTGGTGTAAGGTGATATCTCAATGTGGTTTTAATTTGAATCTCCCTGAGGGCTAGTGATGATGAACATTTTTTCATGTGTCTGATAGCCATTTGTATGTCTTGATTGGAGAAGTGTCTCTTCATATCTTCTGCCCATTTTTTTGATATGATTGTCTGTTTCACATGTGTTGAGTTTGAGGAGTTCATTATAGATCAGAGCCTCCAGTTTTTAAAGGCAAGTGTTATAGGGATTAATCTTCCCTGCATGAGTTCCCCAGTGCAAGGGCCCATTTCTCTGCCCTCTCTAGATGCACAGCTCCCTCCCTGCTGTGGGCAGCCTCCCTCTGCATTTCTGACATTCCTAACCTTTCAGATGCAGCTTCTTCTCTATGTTTAGTTGTGGAGTTTATTCTGCCAGTCTTCAAATTGCTCTCC
This sequence comes from Mustela erminea, assembly GCF_009829155.1. Classification (NCBI taxonomy): domain Eukaryota; kingdom Metazoa; phylum Chordata; class Mammalia; order Carnivora; family Mustelidae; genus Mustela; species Mustela erminea. Next base: position 69,043,692 of record NC_045614.1, on the reverse strand, counting down.
ATTTTGTTGACTTGAAAATGGACAATATCCAGTTGAAAAAGTGGGATGGGGTGAGCTCAGTGTCCTCTTACTCTGCTACTCTGCCATCTTCCCAAGCTCCTCCAAATTTCCCTCTTAAAAACTTCTTTTGTTGCATCCCAATGATTTTGAACTGCTGTGTTTCCATTTTTATTTGTCTTCAGGTACCTTTTAATTTCCTCTTTGATTTCCTCATTGACCTTCTAGTAGTTCAGTAACATGTTGCTTAACCTCCACGTGTTTCTTTTTTTTCCAGTTTTTTTTTTCCTTGTAATTAATTGTTAGTTTCATACCATGTAGGGGGGAAAAAGGCTGGATATGTCAGCTTTCTTAAATTTACTGAGACTTGTTTTGTGCCCCAACATGTGATCTATTCTGGAGAATGTTCTCTGTGCACTTGAAAAGAATGTGTATTCTGTTGTTTTTGGATGGAATGTTCTGTATATAGCTGTTAAGCCCATCTGCTCTAATGTGTTGGTCAAAACCACACTTTCCTTATTGATTTTCTGTCTGAATGATTTATCCATTGAAGTAAGTGGGGCATTAAAGTCCCCTACTATTATATTACTGTCACTTTCTCACTTTAGTTCTGTTAATATTTACTTTATACAGTTAGATGCTTCAGTATTGGTTGCATAGATATTTATAATTGTTATATCCTCTTATTGGATTGATTCTTTGATCATCATATAATGCCCTTATTTGTCTCTTGTTACAGTCTTTATTTTATAGTCTATTTTGTCTGATATAAGTCTTGTTATCCTGGGGTGTCTGGGTGGCTCAGATGGGTAAGCATCTGCTTTCAATTCTGGTCATGATCTCCAGGTCCTGAGATCAAGCCTCACATCAAGCTCCCAGCTCAGCAGGGAGTCTGCTTCTCCCTCTTCCTCTCCCACTGCTTGTGCTCTTTCTCTCTCTCTCTCAAATGAATAAATAAAACATTTTAAAATTTTATTTATTTGACAGAGAGATACATCACAGATAGGCAGAGAGGCAGACAGAGAGAGAGGGAGAAGCAGGCTCCCCACTGAGCAGAGAGCCCGATGCGGGACTCGATCCCAGGACCCTGAGATCATGACCTGAGCTAAAGGCAGAGGCCCAATCCACTGAGCCACTCTGTTGCCCAATAAAACACTTTTTTAAAAAGTACCTCTATCCCAGTCTTTTATTGTTTCTATTTACATTAAACATCTTTTTCCATCCCTTCACCTTCAGTCTGTATATATCTGTAGGTCTGAAGTGAATTGCTTGTAGGGAGCATATAGATAGATCTTGTGTTTTTCTCCATTCTGTCACCCTATGTCTCTTGCTTAGAGCGCTGAGTCTATTTACAAAGTAAATATTGACAGATATGTGTTTAGTGCCATTCTGTTCATTATTTTCTGGTTGTTTTTGTATTATTGTATTATTCTGTTTCTTTCTTCTCTTCCTATATTTTCCTTGTGATTTGATAACTTTTGTTAGTATTATGCTTAGATTCCTTTTTTTATTTTAATTTTCTGTGTTTCTATTATAGGTTTTTGGTTTGTGGTTACCATGAAGCTTATGTATAACATCCTACATATTTAGCAGTCTATATTAAGTTGATGGCTGCTTAAGTTCAAACATATTCTAAAAGTACTACATTTTTATTCCTTTACACATTTTAGGTATATGATATCATACTTTACCTTTTATTTTACATATCCCTTAACTAGCTTTTATAGATATGATTGATTTTACTAGTTTTGTCTTTTATTCTGCATACTAGCTTTATAAGTTATCTACTAGCTTTATGAGTTATCTACTACCTTTAGAATATATTTGCTTTGGCCAGTGAAATTTTTTCCTTTTAGAATTGGGTTACTTCTATTTATGGCTTTTTCTTTTCTGCTTAAAGTAATTCCTCTAGAGGCACCTGGGTGGCTCAGTAGGTTAAGCCTCTGCCTTCAGCTCAGGTCATGATCTTGAGGTCCTGGGATTGAGTCCCACATCAGGTCTCTGCTCAGTGGGGAGCCTGTTTCCCCCTCCCCCTACCTCTCTCTCTGCCTGCCTCTGCCTACTTGTGGTCTCTGTCAAAATAAATAAACAAACAAACAAACAAATAAAATCTTTTTTTAAAAAAGTAATTCCTCTAATATTTCTTGTAAGGCCAGTTTAGTGGCGGTGAACTCCTTTAACGTGTTTGTCTGGGAAGCACTTTAACTCTCCTTCAATTCTGATAATAACCTTGCTAGGTAGAGTGTTTTAGATTGTAGGTTTTTTTTTCTCTTTTTAGCACTTTGAATGTGTCATGCCACTTTCTTCTGACCTGCAAAATTTCTGCTGAGAAATTAGCTGATAGCCTTAGGGGGATTTACCTTATATGTAACTATTTGCTTTTCTCTTGCTGCTTTTAAGATTCCTTATTTTTAGCTTTTGAGGTTTTAATTTTTTGAACTCTGAGAAAGTAATAAATGCCTTTTATTACAAAGGTACAGACGTCATCCAAGGCCACCTAGGTGGCTCAGTGGGTTAAAGCCTCTGCCTTCAGCTCAGGTCATGATCTCAGGGTCCTGGGATAGAGCCTTGCATTGGGCTCTCTGCTCAGCAGGGAGCCTGCTTCCCCCTCTCTCTCCCTGCCTCTCTGCCTACTTATGTTCTCTGTCTATCAAATAAATAAATAAAATCTTAAAAGAAGTCATTTGAGACCTCAGATATTAACCTGTTGCACACTAATATCACACTACTAATGTGCAATTTAATATGATTATTAAAACTTACAGTGTGATTTTCCAACAATCATAATGGTTATAGATTCTTTCTATAAATAATAATTAAAACAATTACTGGAACTTAAGACCAATATATACCTAACAAAGGGGACTGAAAATTCCTGCAAGGGCAGTTTTGTTTCTTGATAGAAGTAAGACTTTAATGGTCAAAGTCTACTGCCTACAAGAGGTACATTGGACCCAGCTTTTCCAAAGAAACAAGGTAAAATGAGCAACTTCTAACAATCTAAAAAAATATATGAAAGCAGTACTGAGATGATTCACAGACTGTTTTATCATTCCATCTGTTTCCAGTCTTCAAAAATACATAGTTTATAGGTCAGAAGTTCTGGGTTTGGCTTTAAACACCAAGGTGAAGGCCCCTGCCAGGGTCCAGGCAGGCTTTCCCTGGGAGTCCTCACTGAGGCAGGGCAGCCCCTCATGGATCAGATCAGGTCTCACAATGGCATCTGTGCTGGTGGCCTGCTCCACGCCATGTTTGGCACTCACTTTCTCCTCAGGCAGCCCAGAGCTGCTTGTATTCTTATGACCCAGAACAGTCCCTTTCTTCTTTTCTGTCAACACCTCTAGCCCCATCATTCTGAGATGGTGAAGCCATTCATTCCTGAACATAAAAGTCCAAATGGAGGACTTTCCCTGCTATCCACATAACACAATGGGACACTGAGGGGTATCTGGTTTAGAAGGGTCTGGCTCATACTTCAGGATGATGCTCCCCTTAGCCAAGTCCCTGGCTTAGCTGTATGTCTTACTGCTACGTTTTCTTAAAAAATGGATTTTCCTGGGTCAATAGAATTTTAACATCTTCCATTGATACAGTGATCATTCTTGAATTAATAAATGAATATAACGTGTATACTCCCTCTTGTGCTAACTGAAAAGCACAATCAAACTCTTGATCACTGTTATTCCAATACCAGACTTATATCCCAGTGTTTACAACCTTCATCCTCTCACTATTATTTAGCAGCACATCATTGTTCAGCTCCTTGGAGACTATGTAGAGTTGCCTTTTCTTCCCTTCCATAGTATGAGTTAATAAATTCATCTTAGGGAATGAAGGACCCCATGCATAGAGTTTCTGGATAGGGGTGTCTGGGTAGCTCAGTAGTTAAGCATCTGCCTTTGGTTCAGGTCATGATCCCAGGGTCCTGGGATTGAACCCTGATTCAGGCTCCCTCCTTGGCAGGAAGCCTGCTTCTCCCTCTCATACTCCTCCTGCTTATGTTCTGTCTCTCACTGTCTCTCTGTCAAATAGATAAAATCTTAAAAAAAAAAAAAAAAAAGAATTTCTGGATAGGTGGAAATAATGGTCCATCTTCAAGAACAAATACAAATGGATCATCTTTAAATTCTTCCATCTGATAACTTTACTTTCTTAGATGGAGAAGAACCATACACTCCATCTTTCTTATTTCCATTGTTCTCTAAATTCTCAGTTCTTTCCATTATCTCTGTGTTGTCAATTCCACTACCTGGTTTACTTTCCAGCTCAGAAAGAGTTTGTACTTTTTCCTTCTGTGGGATTTGCAGAGTTGGACCAGTTTCTCTGGGCACCACTGATTCACCCTCCAGCTTTGGTGGACGTTTATGCCACGTCATTGAAGACTTTTTCACTAACACTGTTACAAAGAACCCTCCAGTATTTTGATGATGTGGTAATATTCTAGGATACCACTCTAGGTGCATCCCCTGTAAGTATTCTTGCTCCTTCAGTGGAACCTGGTAGGCCAAATCTGGGTATGTCTGCTGTGAGCACTACCCTCTCACTCTCTAAACCACTGTCCATCTTTCATCATTACCTTCCACTATGTAATTCCAGGCAACCATTTAAGTCCTGGCAGCTCAGAAAACATCAGCCAGCTCCAAAGCACCTTCACTTTTTTCTCCAGTAAAGATACTATTACTACTTCATCTTTAATGGGGGTTTAGTGAACATATAGAAGACACCAACCTACCACCTTCCACTAGCTTCTCAGTGCCTTACCTAACAATCCACAGCTATAATTCATGCAGCTGCAAGTTATATGATGTCTTCCACTTTTTCCAAACATCAGTGGCTTTTTATCCTCATAGTGCTATCTCCACTGTAAGGGACATTACATATAATGCAATTATAGAAGAGAATTTCTTTCCTTCCTATTAATGTCTATTTTGAGTCTGGATATGCTGGATACATCATGGTTGATCACCATAGATGCAGAGGCTGCTCAGAATTTTGGCCTGATGAAGGAGCAGATAGTAATGCTTATTGACCTCATCTCTATGATGAAAAACCCCTCAGGAAAAGGGACAATCATGTCCGCATATAACATTTCAATTAATTGTGTGGTCTTTGATCCAGATGCTGCACACATATCTAAGATCTTATGGAGAGGATGTGTATTAAGTAATAGTAGTGGAATCAGGCTTAACGGCTTCTTGACAACTGATATTTCCAGATTCAGTTTCACTAACCAGTGAAACTTTTCCAAGTGTGGGGACCTTTTCAGATTTTTCCACCTAAATTTGTGTGCCTGGCATGTTCTTTAGAATACCGACTCATGGGCGGTGGAACTTTAACTTCCTGACCTTCTGCTTCAGGTCCTCCAATTTCTTGAAATACTTGTTCTTTAAGCAATAAAGAGGTTTTTTGTGTGTGACTTTTGTAATCAGTAATTCTAAAGTGGCCAGGAGGGGCCCCCTGAGTGCTTCCATGACCTGGTCCCATTTGCCCTTGGGTATTCTTGAGCTCCTGGTAGTACTGCTGGAAGGGCTTGTTCTCCTTGACAATCTAGGGATACTTGCCTTCCTAGCCCATTTCATTGCACTTCCTGCCATCCTTGGTACCATCCTTCGTGCCCTGACACTACTGCCATCCTTACTGCTGCTGCTGCTGCGGCTGCCGGAGTTACCAGCCAGCAACCCCCATGTCCCAGGTGGCTGCCCCCACCCATAGACACCTACCAGGCACCACTGGTTGGAGGGGACTTTATATTTTAATTATTTTATGTCTTGGTGTGGACCTCCTTGGGTTCACCTTGTTTGGAGCTTTCATTGATTTCTAGGTCTGGCTATGTTTCCTTCCGCAGTTAGGAAAGGTTCCTGCTATTATCTCTTCAATAAATGTTCTGTTCCTCTTTCTCTTCTCCTTCTGGGACCCTTAAAATGTGAATGTTAGTTACTCAGGATTGTCCCAGAAGTCCCTTAAACTATCCTCAATAAAAAAAAAAAAATTGGGGGAGTCACTTTGGTGGGTCAGTCAGTTAAGTGTTTGCCTCTTGATCTCAGCTCAGTTCTTCATTTCTGCCAAGCAGAGAGCATGATGCGGGGCTCGATCCCAGGACCCTGAGATCAGGGCCCAAGCTGAAAGCAGAGGCTTTAACCCACTGAGCCACCCAGGCACCCCTCTCAGCTCAGTTCTGAATCTCAGGGTTGTAAGTTCAAGCCCTGCATTGGGCTCCATGCTAGTGTGGCACATACTTAAAAAAAAAAAATTTTTTTTTCTTTTTGCTTTTCAGCTTGGTTGCTTTCCACTGCCTTTTCATCCTTCCTTCCTTCCTTTCTTTCCTTCTTGTATAATTTTATTTATTGATTTTTTTTAAACATTTTATTTATTTAAGTAATCTCTATACCCAATGTGGGGTTTGAACTCATGACCCCAAGTCAAGAGTCCTCCAGCTAGGCCAGCCAGATGTCCCCACTACCCTGTCTTTTAGATTGTTGATCCATTCTTCTGTATCTTCTAATCTGCTGTTGAATCACTCTAGTTCATTTTAGTTACTGTATTATTCAGCTCTGTTGGTTCCTTTTTATATTTTTCTCTCTCTTTATTAAAGTTCTCACTGAATTCAGCCACACTTCTCTCAAGTCTGGTGAGCATCTTTAGGACCATACCTTTGAACTCTATTAGGTAGATTGCTTATCTACATTCTGTTTGGCTCTTTATGAGGTTTTGTCTTGTTCTTTAATCTGAAATATACTTGTCTCCATTTTATCTGTTTGTTTTTATGTATTTTGTAGTTCAGTTATGTCTCCTGGTCTTGAAAGTAGTGGCCTCATGTAGAAGGCATCCTCTGGGGCCCTGTAGTGCAATTCTTCTTGCCACAAGAACAAGGTATTTCAGGAGTGTCTACCATATGGGTTGTACATGCCCTCCTATTGTGACAGGGCTGTAACTGCTGTGAAAATGCTGGTGGTTGTGGCTGGCTTAGAGACCTAGCTATAACTGCTGCAAGTATGGGGCTGACCCACTCAGTGGGTTAGGAATCCCCTGGAAGGGCATCAGATGTGGCTTAGGCTGTCTGCTGGGTTTGGTCAGACAGTAGTCACTTTGGGGGAATACTGGTCCTAACTGAGACTGCCTGCTGAATGTGGCAGGGAAGAAGCCACATTGGAGGGGTACCTTCTGGGACAGGAATGTTGGGTGAGGTGGGTCTACAAGGGAACACTAATGCAGGTTGGACAGTACTAGTAAAGTTAATGGAAAGCAACAGAACTGGCTCCCACAAGTGTCCACACAGCTTGGTTGAAGGAAAAAAGGAAAAATGGTGACTGGCACTTCTACTTCCAGAGAAAGCTTCTTCAGATCCCTGACCCTCTGGCTCATGTCCTAAAATTAGTCAGTAAATAGGTGTAAGTCAGGCTCTTTTTTCTTCTTCTTCTTCTTTTTTCTCAGAATGAAAGAGAGAGAGAGAGAGAGTACAAGCAGGGGGAACAGCTGGCAGAGAGAGGAGCAGGCTCCCTGTAGAGCACAGAACCTGACATGGGGCTCCACCCCAGGACCCTGGGATCATGACCTGAGCCAGAGGCAGATGCTTAACTGACTGAGCCACCCAGGTACCCCACCCAGGCTCCTTTCAAACTGCTGCCTCTGTGGTAGAATGATATAGAATGCTTCTCCTTTAAGAATGAAGACTTGGAGCAAAATAAGTCAATCAGAGAAAGACAACTATCATATGATCTCCCTGATATGAGTAAGTGGAGATGCAACTTGGGGGGTTTGGGGAGTAGGAAAAGAATAAATGAAACAAGATGGGCTCGGGAGGGAGAGAAACCATAAGAGACTCTCAATGTCACAAAACAAACTGAGGGTAGCCGGGGGGAGGGGGGTAAGGAGAGGGTGATGGGGTTATGGACATTGGGGAGGGTATGTGCTATGGTGACTGCTGTGAAGTGTGTAAACCTGGCGATTCACAGACATGTACCCCTGGGGCTAATAATACACTATATGTTTATAAAAAAATTTTAAAAACTAAAAAAAAAAACAAAAAAAACTTAAATTAGGGGGGAAAAAAAAAGAAGAAGAAGAATGAAGACTTGGTTCCTGTAGCCCTATGGTTCTCCCTGAGTTAATGTCTACCAATTTTCAAAAGCAGATATTATGGGGGATTATCTTTCTGGTTTGGGCCTCTAAACCAGGGCTGGGGGTACCTGATATGGTTCTTGATCCCCCTCACTACTCAAGGAGGATTTCTACACCACTGATATCTCTCCTCCTTGTTGGTCACCACCCTGGAGGTTTGTTTTCTGATCATGTTTCTGCCTCTACAGCCCTTCTGGATATAGCTTTTTCTTTATGTCTTTAACTATGGATGATCTGTTCTTCCAGTCTTCAGGTTGTTTTCAGAGTGAATTGCATTATATGTAGTTGTTGCCTCAATGTGTCTATGTTAGGAGGTAAGCTCAGAATCCTCCTACTCTACCATTCTCCCTGGCTCTCACCAACTGGAGTCTTTCTTGAAAGATAGCCTCATCGTTTATGTGTAAGAAAGAAGCAGAACCTCTTCGGCCTCTGGTCATTGGCATGCAAGTGAGGCCAGAAATGACCACAGCTATTGCAGCATCAGAATTAGAGGTAGACTGAATGCACTGGAGTGATTGAAAGGGGAGACCATAACCCCGCATTTATAATCCTAATCCAGGAGCTGTCCTGCTCATTTTGGATTCTTTTATGTGAAAAAAATATTCTTGTAGTTGAAACCGGCTAAATTTATTTTCTGTTATCTATAGCTTTAGGTATTATTTAGAAGGGTAGGTGAGGGTGAATTTCTGGTATTTTGGAAAGGCCCTGGGGTAACCTCCATGCTTTAAATGCGGAGGGCCCAATCCAGCTGAGATATACTCTTTCCCATGGTTGCTGGCCCCTCCTTCATTCCATGTCTGATTTCTAGGAGGCCTAAGGACCTCTCAGATGAGGTCTGTGGTGCTGTCTTTGATGGTCCTAAAAGTGCCTTCATTTCCTAGATAAAATTTTCTTCCAAGCACTCTCGACTTATTGATGGTTTGTGTTTTCTGATTATACAAGTTTTACATGTTAGTAGCAGAAAGACAAAAGGATGCAAAAAAAAAAAACACCAAAAAGCCAAAAAACCTGGTAACCTTAGTATTCCACTGTTTCGGTGTACACAATGGGTATTATTTGTGTTTCTGATTCATTTTATTCCCATTTCAAAAATGTGCTCCTCATATTCTACAGATAGTTTTAAGATTTACTCATATATTTGAGAGCAAGCACACGTGGGAATGGGGTAGGGGTAGAGGGAGAAGGAGAAGGAGAGAAGCAACTTCCCACTGAGTACAGAACACAGTGTGGGGCTCAATCTCATGACCCCAAGATCATGACGTGAGCCGAAATCAATTGTCGGACATTTAACAAACTGAGACACCCAGGAACCCCTCTCTATATAGTTTTATGTCCCATCATCTGAACTCAAAATTGTAACTTAAGGTTATTTTCCATATATCATTAAATGTATTTTAAATCTTATTTAATGATTGCACACCAATTTATAGCACAAGTATGTAATAAGTTACAAACTTGTTATATTTTACATGAGGATGCATTTATGACAATCTTGCATAATTTAAGCTTTGCATAATTCCAGACTCTCTTTTTCATAAATAGTTATACTCAAGTGGTTTCTCTAAATATTAATAACAAACACCACTGACACTGAGCCCACCAGCTTTGGACAGTAATCCTTGGACTTAAAATTTGGAGGTAATTTACATTATTTCAAAATTTGTTAACAAATGTTAGAACTCCTATTATGTGTTGGCCACATGTCTAGGTTTTTGGGAGCTATGACTAGGAGTTAACATTCTGGTTGGAGAAAAATAAACGTGATCATATTTACCTATTTAACATGTTTATTGCATTTGAAGTGGATAAGAGATATGGGGAGGAAAAGCAAACTGGGGCAGGGCAGGGGAGATTGGAAGTGCCAGCCTTTGAGCTACGGTGTGGAATCAGGAGTGGCTGGGCTCACAGAGCATTGAGAGAACCTGATTGGCTTTTCCAATCAAGCAAAATGCTTTGCTTTATTGCTAATAGGAATCCATTGACTTGTGGGGATGTATTATTAATGGCTGACCAAAGAGCCAGGTAAGAGAAGTGCTCTAATATGATGAGGGAGAAGAAGGCAAGCTGAGGGCAAACCACAAGATAACATTCTGGAAACCCCCTTCCTCCCACCCCAAGGTGCAGTTTTTGTGACATTCCTCTGGCACTCCTGGCTGCCCCAGAAAAAAGGAAAGGGAAAAACAAATGGTTAACTGATAGAGATCATAGTCACACAGGATATGAGTCTCCATCAGTTTTCACTGTCTTAATGATGTATAAGAAAAAAGCAATCTCCAGAAACCTATAGGCTCAATTTCCTGGAGCCCTAATCTCACCCTCCCTTCCATAAGACAGAAAATCTTATATAATCAATCATTCCTCACAACCCCAGTGCAGCTCTTTCTGCCCATGGATCCTGTCCCCATACTTTAATAAAACCACTTTTTGCATCAAAGACATCTCAAATTCTTTCTTGGCCATTGGCTCTGAACCCCACCACTTCAAACCACAACACATAGATGTCTCCTTAATCAGGATATGCTATCTGTCCATGGAAGTCATATCCTTATCATTGTCAAAGCACCAAAGTCTCACAAAATGAGCAAATGAGGGAATGGTTCATTGTCCAGTCCTCTCCCATGTAGCATGATCAGAAACTCCCCAAATTAAAGAACATTACTCCTTACACACTTGAGTGGTGTAATTTTATTCTCACCAAAACTCCCATTTTTTTCAGGAGAATAAACTAAAGTGTAAAGGAAGAGAGTGATTTTTCTGAAGTCATTGAATGTCCTTCTTTGCAGGCTCCTCCTATACTCAACCTCTAATTATCTGCAGTTCTCAGGGCTGGGTCCTTGGTCTTCTGGCCTCCATCCTTCCTCTTCCTTGGATTCCAAGATTATCTAACTGCTGACTACTCCCAAATTTTATCTCTGCTTTTAACTTTTCTTCTGAAGCCTTCTCCCATGCAACATTTCCACTTAGTTGTCAATAGGCAGAACTCTTCATTTTTCTCCCTTCAACCTTCTTCTCCCTTAGTCTTTCCAATCTTAACAAACACCTCTACTCTCTATTCACTTCATATATCCAAAAATCAGTTGTCCTTCTATACTCCATTTATTAAGAAGCAGAGAAATCTTTTGGCGATTTAAAAAGCATGCAGATTAATTGTTTCTTGGCCTTTTGGCTAAGATCAAGTGTAAAAAGCATGCAGATTAGAAATGAAGAAATAAAACTGTAACTATTTGCAGATGATGTTTCTCTGTGTTAAAAATCCCAGAGTATCTGTAAAACTCCCAGAACTAATAAGTGATTTTAGCAAGGCCACATGGTATAAGAGAAACATACATAAATCAATTGCATTTCTATATACTAACAACAAACATGTGGAAACTCAAAAATAATACCAAGGAAAATGAAGTAAATAGCTATTAATCTGACAAAACAGTACAGAATTGGTATGCTGAAAATCACAAAATGCTGAAGCACAAAATCTGATATCTAAATAAATGGAGAGATATATTGCGTTCATGGAGTAGAAGACCCAACATAATAAAGGTATCAGTTCTGCCCAGATTGCTCTATACATTTATTAAAATTCCTATCAAGACTCCAGAAAGGTTTTATTATTTTTTTGTAGTCATATACAAACTTATTTTAAAAATTTCCAGGAAGAGACAAAGGAGCTAAAACAGATAAAAACACCATACTGAAGAAGAATAAAGTGAAAGAATCAATCTTGACTTCAAAATTTATTATATAGCTACAGTATACACACACACACACACACACACACAGAGTGTGTATACATATATATATGTATATATATATATACAGAAGACAGTGTGGTATTGAGGAGGAATAGAAACTTAGATCAATGGAACACAATACTGAGCATACCAACTCAACCCAATTTTTGACAAGGGTACAAAAGCAACTTATTGGAGGGATAGAGAGAACACCAACAGATGGAACTGGAATAAATGCACCTCCATAGGCAAAAAACAAAAAAATCCCAAACCAACCTAAATCTCTCATCTTACAAAAAAAAAAAAAAAAAAAAAAAAAAAAAAAAAAAAATTTCTCAAAATGGATTATAAGCTTAAGTATAAAAAAATTTAAAAACTTTTTAGAAAAAAGTAAAAAATCTTTGGGACTTAGAGCTAAAGAACTGGCACCAAAAGCCCAACTTATTTTTCGTTTTTTATTTAAATTCAACTTAGTTAACATATAGTGTTTCATTAGGTTCAGAGATAGAATTTAGTGATTTATCAGTTGCATATAACACCCAGTTCTCATTACATCAATTGCCCTCCTTAATGCCCATCACCCAATGACCCCATCCTCCCACCCACCTCCCCTCCAGCAACCCTGTTTGTTCTCTGTAGTTAAGAACCTCTTATGGTTTGCTTCCCTCTCTGTTTTTGTCTTCTCTTGTTTTTCCTTCCCTTTCCCTATGTTCACCTGTTTGTTTCTTAAATTCCACATACTCATGAAATTATATGGTATTTGTCTTTCTCTGACTGACTTATTTTGCTTAGTATAACACCCTCTAGTTCCTTCGGCACCATTGTAAATGGCAAGATTTCATAGTCGTTGATGGCTGAGTAATATTCCATCATATATGCACGATATATGTATCATTATATGTATGATACGTCATACATATCATATGATACATCATATATGTATCCTATATGTATGATGAATATATAAATATATCTATAGATATAGATATAGATAATGGAATATATAAATATATAATATCTATATATCCCCCACACCTTCTTTATCCATTCTTCTGTTGATGGACAGCTAGGTTCTTTCCATATCTTGGCTATTGTAGACATTGCTGCTATAAACATTTGGGTACATGTGTCCCTTCAAATCATTATTTTGGTATTTTTAGATAAACACCTAGTAGTACAATTGCTGAGTTGTAGGGAGTTCTATTTTTAACTCAAAACCCCAACTTATAAAAAGAAAAACTGATAAATCATACCCCATTAAAATTAAAAACTTCTGCTTTGTGAAAGGCTTATTAAATGAAGAAAACAGAGGCGCCTGCATGATTCTGCCTTTGGCTCAGGTTGTGATCCCAGAGTCTTGGGATTGAGCCCACATAGGGGTCTCTGCTTGGCAAGGGAGACTGCTTCCCACCTCCCTCTCTCTGCCTGCCTCTCTGCCTACTTGTGATCTCTGTCAGTCAAATAAATAAATAAACTCTTTTAAAAAATAAAATAAAATAAAATGAAGAACATACAAATCTAGAAGAAAATATTTTCAAAGCACATATATGACAAAAGGTTTGTACATAGAATACATAAGACAAATCACTTTCCAAAGTTAACAGTAAGAAAATAATCCAAATAAACATTGGGCAAAAGACATGAACAGACATTTCACCGAAGAGGATAGCAGATGGCAAATAAGCCCATGAAAAATGCCCAGTATCATCAGCCCTTTGGAAAATGCAAATTAAATCCATGATACCTATCAGAATAGCTAACACCATACACCATCACCTAGCTAAAAATAGTGAAAACACCGAATGTTGGTGAAGATGTAGAAAAACTGTATTATTCATACATGATGGTGAAAATTTTAAATGGTATAGCCACTCTGGGAAAAAGTCTAGAAGTTTCATATAAAACTAATCATGCAACTACCTTAGAGCCTAGTAACTACACACTTGGGCATTTATCTCAGAGAAATGAAGACTTATATCACATAGAAACCTGCACATAGCAAAACCTATTCAACAGCAAATTTATTTGTAAAGGCTGAAAACTAGAAATGACCCAAACTTCATTCAGTATGTAAATGGGTATCAAATTGTGGTACATTTATACCATGGAATACTATTTGGCAATAAAAAGGAACATAAATCGGTACAAACACCCACTTGGATAAATCTTGAGGGCATTGTGCTGAATGAAAGCAGCCAGTCTCAAAAAAAAATTACATACTCTATGTTTCCATTCATATAACATTCTTGAAATAGTAATGTTATAGATATGATAGAGAGATTATAGGTTGCCAAGGGTTTAGGTGAGGAAGAGGGATACTTGTGGCTATAAGAGGATAATATAAGAGCACTGTGCTGATGAGCAGTTTTGTGTATTGACTATGAGGGTGGTAACATGAATTTACACGTGTGGAAAAACTGCATAAAATTATATATACACATACACAAATAAATACATGTAAAACTGGTAAAATTTGAGTAAGTTCTGCTTATTCTACCAATGCCAATATTCTGGTTTTGAAATTGTGCCGTCGTTGTGCCAGATTTTTCCACTGGGAAAAGCTGAGTGAAGGATACATGGAACTTCCTATATTTCCTTGCGATGTTCTGGGAGTATATAATTATCTCAAATACAAAGTTAACAAACAATAAGATGAAATGTTTAGAGGGTTACAGCACTCTTCTGTTTATAACCCCTTCAGTACTTTTCCACTGCTCTCAAGAGTAATTTCTTATACAGCTTACAAAGTCTGTATGAGCTAGCGCCTATCCACTTCTCCAGTCTCATAAGTCACCCCTCAAATCTTAGATCATGGTAACAGCTCTTTCCAGCCACAAGACCTTGTTCTTCCTGTCTGTATATATACTCTATTTTCTCTCTTTTTAAGAGCTTTTGACTTAAATATCATCCAAGGAAAGGCCTTCCCTGACCATTATATTTCTTGTGGCACTATGATGTTAATTTCATTCATTGGGTTTATTACAATTTGGATTATTTATCTTTTCATTGACTTTTTATCTTCTCTCTAAGTAGACTGCACGTTCCTTAAGAGCTGGAAACTTTCTTGTCTTGTTTTGTGTTGTATTCTGGCATCTGGCATTCTGCCCAGCACATGGTTCCAGCTAAATGAGTAAATCTATGAATTAATAGAAAGTTGGAATGAACACAATGGTTTGCTATCTCTCACTGCAACACACCTTTTATAGCCCTTTCTGCCTTACTCCTTACCAGATAAAAGCTTTGGCAGCAACATGCAATTGCCCCAAAATTAGTGACTTGTAAACAGCACAAACTTATTGTCTTATAGCTGTGGAGGTCAGCAGTCCAAAATGAATGCTACCGAGCTAAAATTTATGTGCCAGCAGGCCTCTGTTCCTTTCTCAAGGCTCTAGGGAAGAATCCATTTTATTGTCTTTTCCAGATTCTAAAGGCAGTCTGCATTCCTTGCTCATGGCCTTTCCTATCTTCAAAGTCAGCAATGTCTGGTCAAGTCTTTCACAGCAATCACTGACACTTTTTCTTTTGCCACCCTCTTCCGTGTTTAGGGATCCTTGTCATTACACTGGTTCAAGATCATCAATCTATTTTAAGGTGAGTCTAATTTCACCTGCTACCTTAATTCTTCATTGTCACATAACATAAAACATAACATAACATAACATAACATAACATAAAACATAACATAACAACAGCATATTCACAGGTTCTCTGGATTAGGATGTAGACACATTGGAAGGCCATTGTTCTGACTGTCATACCATTAGACTCCAATTTCCATAAAGAAAATGAGTCCTCTGTTCATAACTGGATCCAGATCTAGTTTACTCAATAAATTGTTGAAACAAAGTTAAATAACATAACCCATGGATAGTAACAGTGTCTAGCACGTGACTAGCACGTGACAGATACACTTACCTTTACTCACTAAAGGTCTTTTTTTCCCAGCCCAGCTCCACCCAAAATAGTCAGAATGTTCTTTGGGGCTTTGCTTAAAATTACTTCTTACATAAACCGAAGTCTTCCTCCTTATTTCTGTGGGCACAATAATGGTTTTTTCCAACATAGGTTTCATTAACCTCTTAGCTTTACTAGGTTATGGACAAGCTGGATAGTGACTGCCTCATTCATTTTTGAGTTTTCCATAGTTGCTAGCATGAGGTAAGCTTTTATGTAGTTAAGAGTAAAGGGGAAGAGCAAAGGGAAAGATCAGAGCAAGACAGCAATTGGGGAGTGTGAGAATCAAAAAGAAACCTCTTTCAGTCTTTCATTTCCTCACATTAATAAGAATCTCCATTGCAAAGTGGCTAGGGTGGGGTGCTGGCGTTGGTGAATACATTTGTAAGAAGGTATTAGAATCAGATGCTTCTTCCCTTATTCCTCTGTGGGAACATTCAATTCCCATTAATGTCATCAACACCAGAACCTGCAGCCCATCTGATGTGTATCTCTTTGCTGAGAGTGAAAGTAGCCTTTTTAAAAGTTTTGATTACATGATAGCTCTGCCTCCCAATCTGGCCACTTACTTTGTGATCTCTCAAGTTTGGGGAGGGCATCTATCACTCTCCTTTGCTGCCCTGTTTCCTTCACCATCTTCTTGGTACATGGATTGCTGCCCCTTGCCTGTCGAAGGTCATACCTGAAAGCCTACATCTTGGCTGAATAGCTTTTCCTTTCCAGAAAGTGCAGAAGGTGACTTCCATGCACTTTAAAAAAGTGGGTGTGCTTTTATTTTTCTTTTTTCTTCAAAGATACTTTAAACTCTTCGGTCAACATTTTTTATCATTTTCCTTTCAGATACCCAAGGTCAAGTCCTATTTTTAGCCATTGTTCTCCCCACTGGGGTTCTCCTCAGAGCATCCCAGCTACTGGGGCTGTACTTTTATAAGCTTCTTCAAGGGATAGTACACAGGTAGCCACATCTCATTTCTTCCCCCCTTTAAGTAGGTTAAATCTCCTACAAATAATTTGCTTATTGAATGCCTAGTTATTCTTGGATAATAACAACTTGAGTAAGAATAACTGATTGGAAATAGAAGAAAAACACATAACTGTGATTGCTTTGAGAGAGAATATTCTTTACCAAGTGTTCTCTTGAGTAGAGTACGGGGTATGTTTGAAAGAAATACTTTGTTAAGCCATTAGTAAGCAGGTGAGACCCTGAGGGGACAGGGTGAGCATAAAATGGTTAGTGAAAGAGCAGAGAAGAGATTTGTGGGTTGAGAGAAGGGGGAAGTGGAAATTAATGAAAAAGGGAGAAGGGCAGGGAGAAGAAGAAGAGAAAATAGCCATTGAGGTGGCTGAAGGCCATGTATTTTAAGATGGGACCCTTTCACACGATCCCTCAAATCCTTGATGAAATATAGCAAAACCACAAAATATCTCACCTGAGTAAATTCTTATATGAACTGGTGAGGCCAGGTTGGTGTGATGCAAACTTGGAAAAACCTAATGCTGTCAGGTTGAAAGGTATGAGATATGTGAAGATGTAAACCACAGGATTTCATAGAAACTGTAGAAAGGGCAAAATTAAAACCAGAATTAGAACTTCCCTGGTTGCCTCTAAGTCCGTAAGTGAGAAATATTATCTAAAAACAGTTACACTTCAGTTTGTAGCAATAGCTGACTTGTACAACCCTCCTTCTGATACCATACTTCAAGACCCAGCTCTGCCCCAACTCACCAAAAGCCTTCTCTCCTATAACTGATGTTCTCAGTGGTGTCCCTGTCCTCTAAAATTCTACCCTTATCAACTTTGGTACACAGTTTAGTGCTTAAAGTTAGTATCTTGTGTTAGTACAAAGTTATTAAAAAACACAAAGCCTTCAGTGACCTTTTGGAAGTGTTATAAAGAAGAGACATTATGATTGGGTCAGAGGGATCCAAAAGAGTGAGAACAACAGATAACTGTCCTTGCTGATAGTGGCATCTGGGGACAGCAATGGCTACACTATAATTAGTGGTGATTAGAGTCCAGTGTAACTCACAGTAACCAAAACTGGATACTGGTGTTTGAGGCAGTCTCTAGGGGCTTGAATTTGGACATTTTTTTGTGACTACACAACTTAGGCTAGTTTCTCATCCTCCTTGGCATTCTTTGTTTTTTAAGTTTTTTATTATATTCAATTTAGTTAACTTACAGTGTATTATTAGATACAGGGGTAGAATTTAGTGATTCATCAGTTGCATATAACACCTAGTGCTCATTACATCAATTGTCCTCCTTAATGCCCATCACCCAATGACCCCATCCTCCCACCCACCTCCCCTCCAGCAACCCTCACTTTGTTCTCTAGAGTTAAGAGTGTCATGGTTTGGGCCATCTGGGTGGCTCAGTCATTAACCATCTGCCTTCAGCTCAGGTCATGATCCAGGGTCCTGGGATTGAGCCCCACATCAGTTTGCCTGCTCAGTGGGAAGTCTGCTTCTCCCTCTTCCACTCCCCCTCTCTCGCTGTCTCTGCCAAATAAAGATATAAAATTTTAAAAAAAAGAATCTCATGGTTTCCCTCTCCATTTTCCTCTTGTTTTATTTTTCCTTCCTTTCCCCTGTGTTTATCTGTTTATTTCTTAATTCCACATGAGTGAAATCATATGGTATTTGTCTTTCTCTGACTGACTGACTTTTCTTAGCATAACACCCTCTAGTTCCATCCACATCATTGCAGACGGCAACATTTCACTCTTTTTGATGGCTGAGGAATAATCCATTTTATATGTATGTATGTGTGTGTGTACACACACACACACACACACACACACATACATACATACCATATCTTTAACATCTTTATCCATTCATCTGTCAATGAACATTTGAGTTCTTTTCATATTTTGATTACTGTGGACATTGGTATTATAAACATTGGGGTGAAATGTGCCCCTTTGGATCATTATTTTTGTATCCTTTTGATGGAAACCTAGAAGTGCAATTGCTGGGGTGTAGGATCACTCTATTTTTAACTCTTTGAGGAACTTCCATACTATTTTCCAGAGTGGCTGCACCAGTTTTTATTCTCACGAACAGTGTAAGAGGGTTCCCCTTTCTCCACATCCTCAACAACATCTTTTGTTTCTTGAGTGGCTAATTTTAACCATTCTGATATGTGTGAGGTGGTATCTCATTGTGGTTTTGATTTGTATTTCCCTGATGCTGAACGATGTTGAGCATTTTTTCATGTGTCTATTAGTCATTTGTATGTCTTTAGAGAAATGTCTGTTTATGTCTTCTGCCCACTTCTTGACTGGATTTTTTGGTTTTCAGGGTTTTGAGTTTGATAAGTTCCTCATCTGTTTTGGATATTAGTGTTCTATCTAATATGTCATTTGCAAATATCTTTTCTCGTTCCATAGGTTGTCTCTGAGTTTTATTGACTGTTTCTTTTGCTGTGCAAAAGCTTTTTATCCTAATGAAGTCCTAATAGTTCAATTTTGCTTCTGTTTCCCTTGCCTTTGGAGATGTTTCTAGGAAGAAGTTGCTGAGGCTGAGGTCAAAGAGGTTGCTGCCTGTGTTCTCCTTTAGGATTCTGATGGTTTCCTATCTCACATTTAGGTCTTTCAGCCATTTTGAGTTTATTTTTTTTTTGTATGGTCTAAGAAAGTGGTTCATTTTCTGGGACACCTGGGTGGCTCAGTCAGTTAAATATCTGTCTTCAGCTCAAGTCATGATCAAGATCCTGGGATAGAGTCCCCAGTCAGGCTCCTTGCTCAGTGGGGAGACTGATTCTCCCTCTGCTTGTCACTCCCCCTGTTAGTGCTTGCTCTCTCTCTCTGACAAATAAATAAAATTTAAAAAAAAAAAAAAGAAGAAGAAGAAGAAGAAGAAAGAAAGTGGTCCATTTTCCTTCTGCATGTGACTGTCCAATTTTCCCAACAACATTTGTTGAAAAGATTGTCTTTTTTCCATTGGATATTCTTTCCTAATTTGTCAAAGATTAGTTGACCCAAAGACTTGTGGGTCTATTTCTGGGTTCTCTATTTTGTTCCATTGATCTATGTGTCTATTTCTATACCAGTACTATACTGGCTTGATGACTACAACTTTGTAATACAGCTCAAAGTACAGAACTATGATGCCTCCAACTTTGGTGTTCTTTTTCAACATTCCTTTGGCTATTGAGGATCTTTTCTGGTTCCATACTAATTTTAGGATTGTTCCAGCTCTATAAAAAATGTTGATGGTATTTTGATAGGGATTGCACTGAATGTGTAGTGTTTTGTGTAGCGCAGACATTTTAACAGTATTTGTTCTTCCAATCCATGAGCATGGATTTTCCATTTCTTTGTGTCTTCCTCAATTTCTTTCATAAGTGTTCTATAGTTTTCAGAGTACAGATCTTTTACCTCTTTGATTAGGCTTATTCTTAGGTGTCTTAGGGCTTTGGTGCAATTGTAAATGGGATGGATTCCTTGATTTCTCTTTCTGCTGCTTCATTGTTAGTGTATAGAAATGCAACAGACTTCTATGCATTGGTTTTATACCCTGTGACTTTGCTAAATTCCTGTATCAGTTCTAGCATTTTTTGGTGGAGTATTTTGGATTTCCTACAGAATATCATGTCACCTACAAAGAGTGAAAGTCTGATTTCTTCTTTGATGATTTGGATACCTTTTCATTTTGTTCTCTGATTGCTGAGGCTAGAACCTTCAGTAGTATGTTGTACAACAGTGGTATGAGCAGACATCCCTGTCATGTACCTTCCTGATCTTAGGGGAAAAGCTGTTTTCCCTGAGGGGATGATTTTTGCTATAGGTTTTTGTTTGTTTTTGTTTTTTGGGTTTTTTTGTTTGTTTGTTTTTGTATATGGTTTTTATGATATTGAGGTATGTTCCCTCTATCCCTACATTGTGGAGAGTTTTTATTAAGAAAGGATGCTATATTTTGTCAAATGCTTTTTCTGCATCTGTTGAGAGATCATATGGTTTTTATTCTTTCTTTTATTAATGTGGTGTATCATGCTGACTGATTTGTGGATGTCAAACTATGCCTACCACCCAGGAATAAATCCCACTTGGTCATGGTGAAAAATCCTTTTGATGTACCGTTGGTGTTGCAGAACCTGGACTGGATCCTGATAGAAGAACCAAGAAGCCCTTGGAAACTTTGGAGGATGGGAGGTTTATTTAACACGGGTGGGCTCAGACAAGGTTGTTCTCCAAAGGTCTGAGCCCCAAGCCCAAGTAGGGAAGGGGATTTATACCCTTCTACTTCCACATACTTAGTACTTTGGTGTGTGTGGGAAGCGGGGTAGGAAAGAAGAACCCAGAAGGGCTTTGAGACAGGAACTGGAATTCCCTTTCTGGTTTGGTCAGCCATCTTAGAGTACAGTTTTTCCCTATCATTGGAACCAATTAGCTAGTAGCTTGTTGAGAACTTTTGCATCCACATTCATCAGGGATAATAGTCTCTAATTCTCCTTTTTGGTATAAATATAAAATGTAAGATATTATGTAAAATAAAATATGAATTATATAAATTATACAAATATATAAATATTATGTATTTATATATAATATATAAATATATATATTTATATTTCATCACTACTGTGATGAAAATCCTTGAATACAGTTGACCCCCTTATCTATAGGTGATACATCCCAAAACTCCTCATGGATGCCTGAAATTGCAATTAGTACCTAAACTTTACTGTTTTTCCCTATATATACAAAGGTATTATAAAGTTTACTTTATAAATTAGGCACAGTAGGAGATTAACAATAATAAAAGAGAAAAAATATAACAATATACTCTAAAGTTATGTAATGTGATTTCTCTCTCTCTCAAAATCTCTTATTGTACCTCACCCTTGTACTTCTTGTGATTATGTGAGATGATAAAATGTATACATAAAATGTGAGGTGAATGATGTAGGCATTGTGATGTAGTGTTAGGCTACTACTGGCCTTCTGACAATATGTCCCAAGGATGATCATCATCAGCTTCTTGACTGTGGTTGACTGTGAGTAAGTATAACTGTAGAACATGAAACTATGGATAAGGGGGACTACTGTCAAAATTTTCAACGCACCATTTTGATTATTTCCTTGGGATAAATTCTTAAACCTGGTTTTCAGTTTTTGAATAATATAGAATAAGCACCTACCCATCACTCCTACTGTACATGACTATGAAAGTTGAACACAGTGCATAAGATAGTTATTTGAGAACTTCAAAAAGTAAATAACAGCAGGCTGACTGGGGCAGAACTCAGAAACAAACGACCATCAATTTGGTAAGGAGTTTATTTTCTTTTCTCCTGCAATATCTCCCAGTCAAACTCAACGTAGCCAGAAACTCAGAAGTGAGCCCTGTGGCACAGAAAAGCTTCAGAAGAATTTTTTTTTTTTTTTTTTTTTGCTTGAGAAGTTGGAAAGCTAAACACACACACACACACACACAGAGCTGGGGGTGAGGAAGAGGGAGAAAGAAAGAAATCCAGAAATCCTCCTGGATAATCTTCCCTTTTTTTCTCTCACACCACAGCCCCCAGGTAATCCTGTCAAGTGCTGCAGTATTTGACTTTGATACCAAATGATGCGGCCAACCCCTGTTGATTTTTTATCTCTATCTTCCCAGCATTTGGCCTGAATGCAGAGCCAGTCATAGAAGTGTGTGGTTGAGTATTAGAACTACATTCCCAGTTTTCTGGCCAGAAGACTGAAAAGGAGAGCTCTAAGAAATCAGAAAATACCAGGGAGACTACAGAGATGGAATAGCTCAGAAAAGCAAATGTTAATGAGACGAGCTGTTATAAACAGTTGTTTATGAACTTCAGTGCTCTCATCTGAGCCTTGACTTGTGCATGATATCACAAATAGCATATTAAAGATTTTGACGGCTAAAGTAATGGATAGATTACCCGGATAGAGTACACTGACAATGCTGGGTTCCAGACTGGGTGATACACATTCATGACAGACAAGAAGAGCATTACAAGGATTCTGACAACTAAACTGATACTGAAAACATAGCTTCCAGTTGAAACTATTAGCCTAAACCCAATCAGATCTATTGCCTGCTAAAACAAAAACATTAGCTCTGGGGAAAAACAAAAAACGCAACGAAAGCAAAAACATTAGCACTCTCCAAAGGATTTGAACGAGATTCAGAGTATCAAAATATAATACTTAAAATGTCTGGATGATGTGGGAAACAGAGGCAGAAGAAAAGTTACTAAATTTCCTTGCTCTGGAGAGCCCACTGACAAGTCCTTGAAACAGGCAGAGTGACATTCCTCAAGGGACTCAACTGCCTCCACCTTAACACTTTGCTAAGCACAAAAGGCAATCCTAGCCTGAATGTCCCCCTGTCCCCTAATCAAGATCCTGTAAGTCTACTTTAACATATAAAAATTCCTTTAGAAAGTTCCTTTATCTCTGTACACTCCAAGATACATGCTGGCAATCATCCCCAAGCATATGGCCCACCGATATATATCTGAAGGGTCTCGTGAATAAGGTTTTATTAAACAGTAATAAATGACCTTTTCCCAACAACAGCTAGCCCCTCAACATCCTGGAAACCTTGCTTTCAAAATTCCTTAGAGACTTAGGCTATTCCTGACCGCCTCCTAACTTGCAAGTATATAATGGACCACTCCTCACAATCCCAGAGCAGAAGCTCTTTCTGCCCATGGATCCTGTCCCCGTGCTTTAAGAAACCACCATTTTGCACCAAGATGTCTCAAAAATTCTTTTAAGCTTGGTTGTCAGCTCTGGACTCCACCCCACTGAACCTTACTTATATTCTAAAACTTCATCAAGAATACAGTCCAAAATTACTCAGCATATGAAGAACCACAAAAATTTCAACTTGCGAGGAGGACAATCAACAGATGCTGATGCATAGAAAAAAAAATGACAGAATTATCTGACAAAGATGTTAAGTCAGCCATTATAAAATTACTCAAGCAATTGTGAGCACTTTGAAACAAATGCTAAAAATAGAAAGTCTCAGCAAAGAAACAGAGTACATAGGAAAGATTAGGTGTAAATTTTGTAAGGAAAATTACAACAACAACAGTAAAAAACTGTCTGGATGTACTCAAGAGCAAATAGAGGGAGGAGAGGGTCAATGAGCTTTGGCTAAATTCTATTGATCTATGTTAATCTGAAAAACAAAAAAGATTTGGGAAAAAGATAAACCACAGGAACTGTGAATATTTTTTTAAAAGTCTAACAGAAAGATCAGAAATTAATTGGAAAAGAAAAAGAATAGATAACCAATGAAACTAAAGGCTAGTATTTTTAAAAGATTAATACAATTAACAAGCATTTAGCAGGACTGAAAAGCAAAATGAAAAGACACAAATTACCAGTATTGGTGATCAGGAAGCAGAAGGCAAGCTGAGGACAAAGCACAAGCTGACACCCTACAAACCCTGTGACATTCTTCCCAGAAGCTTCCAACTATCTTCCTGTTAATACCTTGCTGAAGGAAAAAACAACCTTAAACTGACAATGGCAAGGCCTCTGGGATCTCTTAGGTCCTTTTTAGCATATGAAAGTTCTTCTGAAAACCTTCCTTTTTCTTATCTCCCTTTACCCCCAAGAATATAATCAGTAACCCCTCACAATCCTGGTGCAACCCTTCTTTCTACCCATGGGTCCTGTCCTTATGCATTAATAAAACCACCTTTTTGCACCAAAGATGTCTCAAGAATTCTTTCTTGGTCATCGGCGCCAGACCTCACCCCACCGAACCTCACTTATATTCCAAAACCACATCACTAGGAATGAATTAAAAAGGGTCACTGTAGACTTGACAAGCTTTAAAAGGACTACTACAAGCTGCCCTAAACACGTATTGAAAAATTTAGATAAAATGTACCAATTCCTCAAAATCCACAATCAAACCTCACCTAAGATAAAATAGAGAACCTGTATTGTCCTATAACTATTAAACAAATTGAAATTAGGGGCACCTGGGTGGCTCAGTGGGTTAAAGCCTCTGCTTTTGGCTCAGGTCATGCTCCCAGGGTCCTGGGATCGAGCCCCGCATTGGGAGCTCTGCTCAGCAGGGATCCTGCTTCCCCTCCTCTCTCTCTCTGCCTGCCTCTCTGCCTACTTGTGATCTCTGTCAAATAAATAAATAAAATCTTTTAAAAAAAAGGAAAGAAATTGAACTTATAGCTAAAATCTTTCCAAAAAATAAATCAACAGATACAGATGGTTTCATGGGCAAATTCAACCAAATATCAATTCTGAGTAAGAGAAGGAAATATTTTCCAGAATTTTTTGAGTCCAGCATTACCCTGATACAATGGACAAAGACAGTACAAAAATGAAAGTACATATGTAAGGACCTATTTAGCCAGAGCACTTCCATCCAGGTTAAACAATAATTTTGTTGTTTAAAACTTAACTGTCCCTGCTCCCCTTCCCCCAGGGGACTTACTTAAAAACAAGTCCCAGAAATCAGCCCCAGGTAACAAAGCCCAAATACAAGGGTGGGTCAGGCCAGGTGGAGACGTCCAATCAGTGGGGAGATGCATACTGTCTCCATAGTTACCAAGGAGTATGGGGCCCCCCCTTTGGGCACCTTTTGGGTGCCAATTCTGACCAAGGTGATAGGCTGATTCAAATGTCTACTATAGGGTAAATTGTAATTCAATTGGTCACTTATGTGTGACCTAGCATGACTGTGCAGCTTTCTCTGTGTGTTACAATTTCACTGGCCACCTGTGCGTGGCCAGGCCCAACCTCATGGCCTTTGCCCTTAAAAGCTAGTCTGTGAAACAGAGAGAGGTTGCCCTCTCTTGTAAGAGGTGCGACCCCGAACCTTCGGTCTGATTCTTGATGCTTGGTGTGGAATAAAGCTTTGCTTGACCTTTGCTTTCTATCAGTCTCACTCCTTTAATCTCAGACCCATTTGGGGGACCTAACACACACTAACATTGTTCATGAAAGTAGATATAAAAATGCTCAAGAAAATATTCGCAAATTATGAAAAACAATATATAAAAAGGATAATACACAGTGATAAAGTGGGGTTTGGTTTGGGAATGCAAGCTGACTCGATATTCAGAAATTGATCCCTGTAATTCACTATCAGTAGTCTAAAGAAAAAACACTCCATATGATCAAGTCAATAGATGCAGAAAAGACATTTTGACGAATTCCAACAGTCATTCTGATAAGAACAAAAGAGAAATGTAGAAAAAATTAAATTTCCTTAAAATTTGCAGCCCAGTGATAAATACCTGAGACTTGCAGAGTGTAACATTCCTCAAGGAACTCAGTGTGGTCTTAATGTTGATGTTTTGCTAGAGACAAAGGAAACCTTAGCTTGGTAACCGCCAGACCTCCAGGATCCTGTAAGTCGTCTTTAATAAATGAAAATCCCTTTAGAGAATTCTGTTATCTCTACCCCTACCCAACTTAAAAAGTGTATAATCAGTTGCTCTGTGCAATCACAGTGTGGCTCTTTCTGCCCTTGGTCCTATCTGTGTGCCATAGTAAAAGGCATCTTTTTTGCACCAAAAACTTCTCAAAGAATTCTTTCTTGACCATTCACTCTGTGGCCCCACATCACATTCCTGATAAGAATTCTCAAAAAAGAATAGAAGGTACGATATTGGAATTTATAACAAAATATATATTAGGTCCTAGTTCCAAGCAGAGCTCCTAAAACCCTTGGAATTTTCCTGTGATAAGAGCAGGGGTCTCTTAATATGGTCTCTTAATATGTTAATGAGATTGATGAAGTTCTAGAGCCTAGGTGAGGTTTGGTGGACTGAGGTCCGGAGCCGATGACCAAGAAAAGAATTTTTTAAAATATTTTATTTATTTATTTGACAGAGAGAGAGAGAGAGAGAGAGCGCACAAGTAAGCAGAGGCAGGTAGAGAGTGGGGGGGGAGGGGGAAGCAGGCTCCCCACCAAGCAGAGAGCCCTATGCGGGGCTCCATCCCAGGACCCTGGGATCATGACCTATTTAGGACCTATTTAGCCAGAGCATTTCCAAAGCCAAAGGCAGAGGCTTTAACCCACTGAGCCAATTCTTGAGATATCTTTGGTGCAAAATGGTGGTTTATTAGAGCATGGGGGAAAGGACCCATGGGCAGGAAGAGCTGCTGCTCCGGAGTGTGAGAGATGGCAAGTTAGGAAGATAAGAGGAAGGGAAGTTTCAAAGGAACTTTCTTATGCTAAAGAGGGCCTACAAGGTGCCTGGATACTGGAGGCCTTGCAGCTTGATCAATGTTGTCTTTTGGCCATTCATTAACATCAAAATAGTTGGGAGATTCCTGGTGGGATGTCACAATCCTGCTATCAAGCGTCATTGTTAGTGAGATTAGGTTCAGAGGAGATTTAACAATATTTACATTTCCTTCTACCTCAGTTTTGTTTATGGAGGGGAGGGTGACATTAGGGTTTGAGGAAATGAGTTATTTGCCTCTGGAAATTGTGCTATTGATAAGGTAACTTCTTTGTTTGTAGATCTCTAGGACATTTGTAAACCAAGGGAGACTCAGGTCTTGTAGGATTGTGATTTCTGCAAGTTAACTATTTGTTTCTCGCTTATGGCAGTCAAGGGTGCCTGAGGAATGTCACACACATTACCTAGGGGAGCAGATGGAGAGGGGGGTGCGAGGTGCCAGCTTTTGCTTTGTCCTCAGCCAGCCTCCTGCTACCTCATCAAGATGACTTCTACATAGCACCTAAGGATAGGGGAGGTTGCTGGAAGGAGTACCTGGGAGCATCAGTCAATTTCTGGCATTGGCTCAGATCTTGATCTTCAGGTTCCTGGGATCAAAAGCTTTGGCTTGATCCCCAGTGCTATCACTAGGGCAGGCCCCACAGGGGCCTCTGAGCTTAGCACAAAGTCCGCTTCTCCCATTCCCTCTTCCCCTTCCCCAGATTGTACAGCTGCGCACTTGCTCTCCCTCACTCTCACTCTCTCAAATAAATAAAAATCTTAAAGAATAAAAAAAGGATTGAACTTTCAACCCCTACCCGCTTCCCCCATACCTCCTGGGAAGAGATAAAGGCCAGAAATTCAGTTCAAGCATCAATGACCAATGATTTAGTCAACATGCCTATGTAATTGATGTAGTTTTGGAATGTAGGTGAGGTTTGGTGGGGTGAGGTCCTGAGCCAAAGACCAAGAATGAATTCTTGAGATGTCTTTGGTGGTTTTATTAAAGCATGGGGACAAGATCCATGGGTAGCAAGAAGTGATGAAGGAACTGAAGGCTGACTGAGGACAAAGAAAAAACTGACACCCTGCAACCTTCCCCTACCCCCACTCCTAGGTGGGACATTGTTGGGGTCCATTATCAAAGGAATGATACTGAGACAAAGTGAAAGTTATGCAAAGCCTTATTCTATGACAAGCATTAAAAGTTAGACTGACTGGCCAGGGGAACGAGACGGAGACAAAGTGAAAGTTATGTGAAGCTTTATTCTATGCCAAGCATTAGAAGTCAGACTGACCAGGCAGGGCCCCTTCCAAAGAGAGCAACCCCCTTCCAATCTCACAGGCTGGTTTTATAGGGCATAACCACAGACCCAAGGTACGTGGTTTCTATTGTTAAGGAATTTACTCCTGGAATTGATACCCAGAACCTATACCAGGAACTACAGGGGCGTTATTCCCAGAATGAAGTCCGTGGATGTAAACAACAATATGGCTACCTAGGCAATAGGAAGTTGCTCTGGCTAAGCAGGCCCTAATAGTTAAACAGGTTTTAACATATGTGACAATCTTTAGGAATATCCCAACTATCTTAATGTTAATACCTTGCTAGAGGGAAAAACCTTAACAATGACTAGGCCTTAAGGCATCCGGTATTTTACAGGTCTGGCCATCTTTAGCATATGAAAGTTCTATTGAAACCTCCCTTTTCCTTACCTCCCCCAACCCTTACATGAATAATCTGCCACCCCTCAAAACCCCAGGACAGCAGCTTGTTTCTGCTCATGGGTACTGTCCCCTGTTTTAAAAAACCATCATTCTGTACCAAAGATGTCTCAAGAATTATTTCTTGGCCATCAGCTCTGGACCTCAACCCATTGAACCTCACTTACATTCTAAAACTTCAGCAGAAGGGCTGCACCAGGATTGTGAGGGGTGACTGGTTATATACTTGGGAGTTGGGGGAGGTAAGGAAAAAAGGTGTCTAAAAGGACTTTCATATGCTAAAGACCTTCAGGATACTGGAGGCTTACTATTATCAAGATTGTTTTTCCCTTTAGCAAAGCATGAACATTAAAAAAGTTGGAAGTTTCCTGGAGGAACGTGGCACAGAATCCATGATGGGGAGAGGGGGTGTCAGCTTGTGCTTTGTCCTCAACAAGCCTTCTGCTTCCTCATCATAATGAAGTTTCATAACACCCCAAAAGGTTTGGACTTAGAGGACTTCTGAGTTGGTGAATATGAGGTGGGTTCTAAGAGAGTGGCATGCCTGGAGACATGGAAGCTTCACATCCCTTCCCACATACCCTACACATCTCTTCCATCTGGCTGTTCTGGAGTTAGATCCTTTTATAATAAACTGATAATCTAGTAAAATGTTTCTTTGAGTTCGGAGCTGCTCTAGCAAATTAGTCAAACCCAAGCAGGAGTTTGTTGCAATTTCCAATCTTTAGCCAGCTGGTCAGAAGTGCAGGTGATAACTTGATTTTGTGATTTGTGTCTGAAATGGGACTGAGCCCAAGGGATCTGATGCTATCGCCACATAGACAGTGTTAGGATTGAGTTGAAATTTAAGATGCCCAGCTGGTGTCAGAGAATTTCTCAGTGGTGTAGAAAACACATCAGAATTAGGTGCAGAATCAGAAGAGAATCTCCTCAACCTGATAGAGGGTGCCTATAAAAAAAAAAATCTACAATTAACATACTCATTAGTAAAAGGTAGAATAATTTCCTTCTAGCATTGGGAACAAGGCAAGGATGTCTACTCACCACCGCTACTCAAAATGTAAGCCTTAGCTAATGGAATTGGGAAAAAGAAACAAACGAACAAAAAAAAAAAAACCCAAAAAAACAAAACAAAAAAACCCGCTTAAAAACCATATAGATTACAAAGGAAGAAATAAAGTGATCCCCTTTCATAGACAACATGATTTTCTGTGTAGTAAATTTCAAGGAATCATCAAATAATCTCCTAGAACTAATAAGTGAGGTAAGCAAGTTCGTAGGGTACTAGGTCAAGATACAAAAACTAGTCATATTTCTATACACAAACAATGTATAATGGAAATCTAATATCAGTCAGATTCCCAGCAGGGTTTTTTGGTTAGTATAGACAAAACTATTCTAAGTATTATGGAAAATAAATAAATTGGAATAGCTAAAACAATTTTGATAAAGAAGACTATAGTTGGAAAAACTAGACTACTTGATTTTTTTTTTAAAGGTCCTCATGGTTGAGGCAGCTCTTTTTTTTTTTTTAAAGATTTTATTTATTTATCAGAGAGAGAGAGGGAGAGAGCGAGCACAGGCAGACAGAATGGCAGGCAGAGGGAGAAGCAGGCTCCCTGCTGAGCAAGGAGCCCGATGTGGGACTCGATCCCAGGACGCTGGGCTCATGACCTGAGCCGAAGGCAGCTGCTTAACCAACTGAGCCACCCAGGCGTCCCTAGACTACTTGATTTTAAGGCTTAGTAATGAGAGTATGATACTGAGGAAGAGATAGACACATCAATCAAAGAAACATAGATTAGATTATAAGGGCCTATTCAGCCAGAGCAGCCCCACCCCGTTTGAACTGCCATTTTGCTGTAAAGCTTAAATTGACCTTGGCACCACCCCCCAGGGGAACTTACTTAAAAGCAAGTCCCGGAAACCAGTCCCAGGTAACAAAGCCCAGATACAAAGGTGAAACATCCGATCAGTGGAGGGATGCATACTGTCTCCCTGGTTACCAAGGAGTATGGGCCCCACCCTTTGGGAGACTTTTGGGCGCCAATCCCAATCAAGGTGTAATAGGCTGGTTCAAATGTCCACTAGGGTAAATTGTAACTCAATTGGTCACCTAGCATCACTGTGGAGTTTCCTGTGTGTGTTACAATCTCATTGGCTACCTGTGTGTGGCCAGGCCCAACTGAAGAGGGAGTAGGAGGCAGGCTGAGGACAGAGCAAAAGCTGGCGCCTTACGCCCTCTCCACCCGCTCCCCTCCATAATATGTGTAGCATACATCAGGCACCCCTGACTGCCATAAAACGATAAATAGTTAACTTGCAGAGATCACAGTCCTACAAGGCAGGAGTCTCCCTTGGTTTGCAAATGTCCTTGAGATTTACAACAAAGAAGTTACCTTATCAATAGCCCAATTTCCAAAGACACATAACTCAGTTCCTCAAGCCCTAACGTCACCCTCCCCTCCATAAAAAACCAAAGGAGGCGGAGGTAGAAGGAAAAGTAAATAAAGTTAAATTTCTTCTAAACCTAAATCTCATTAACAAGGACGCTTGATAGCAGGAATGTAACATTCCACCAGGAGACTCCCAATTGTCTTTATGTTAATGCCTCATTAGAGGGAAAGTGGCCTTGGCTTGATAGTAACCAGGCCTTCAATATCCTGATAGTCTTCTTCACCCCAATAGCCCTGTAATGCCGAGCGCATTGTATGCCCACCTTAAAAGACCACCAGAGACGCAAGTCAAAGCCAAACAGCAAGGGTCGTTTATTACGAGTTCGAACCCGGACCTCCGCGCACTCGTTGCCAGTGACGCTGAGAGGTCTCAGGCAGAGTAAGTGCAGGGTTTTTATAAGCAGGTACAAACAAGTTTTGGGTGGGGTACAAACAAATTTAAAAAATCATACCTGGTGTTGGTTGACTGGTATTGGGAGCCCGCGCGCCATCAAGCAAGCATTCAAACAGAAGCGAAAGTAGCTAGTTAGCTCGCGCGTTGAGCAAGCATTTTTACAGAAGCAGAAGTTGCCGGTTGATAACACTTTCAGGCGCAAACAACTTTCGTGTGGAGTAAACAACTTTTGGGTGAAGTTTGTCCAGGCCTTTCATTTCCCCCTCTCTCAAGTACCTGAGGATCCAATCTTGGATCCTCCATGGTCATGTATGCAGTTGTTGTCATGTAAGTCTAGGGGCTGATATTGCTGTCTTAAGACCAGAGTTTGTACTGTCTGGAGGCGTTGATTGACAAAAGCTACTAGGCGGTTTAAAATGCATGGTCCAAAAGTCAACAGGAGGAGTAAAATACAGATGGGTCCCAGCAAGGAAGAAATTAAGGTCATTAGCCAAGGGGATGAAGCAAACCAGGATTGGAATAAACCCTCTGTTGCCTCTCGCTCCTTTTCCCACTTTGCCAACCCTTCTCTCACCTTAGCCATAGAATCTTTAACTACCCCAGAGTGGTCAACATAAAAACAACATTGCTCCTTAAGGGCTGCACAGAGGCCCCCTTGTTGGAGGAATAGGAGATCTAACCCCCATCTATTTTGTAAGACTACTTCTGATAACGAGCTGACAGACTCTTGCAACTTTGAGATAGATAATTCTAGCTGCATCTATGGCTTCTCGCAAGCCCTGGTAGTGGTGTTGTTGCGAGATTAAGGCTAAAGTCCCAGTAGCCACAGTTCCTAGTCCTAATCCTAGAATAAGTGCAAGAGTCAGGCTCACAGGTTCTCTCTTAAACCTGTGCGATCCTCCCTCCCAGTATGAAATCAAGTCCTCATAGGGGTGATAAATTAGGCAAGGTACAAGATGCACCAGAACACAATAGTCATTAGTTCGGTTCAGTGCTGACAAATGGATGCATGGGGTAAGTCCGGAGGCACAGGCCCACCAGGTATTTTGGGGTGGTATTAGATCTCATAACACAACCCGCAAGACTCTGTGGCACTAGGATTAGTATAGTTTAGAACTTGAAAGGCGTACTGAACTAGTTGGGTTAAGCGGGTTTGGGTGTCTTTTGGCTTAGGGCCCGTGATTTCTACAGGCCGCTTTTCGGGGTTTAGGGTAGGGATGGTTAGCATGTGTGTAGGTGGTGCCGGCCTTGGTCTCCGCGGAGGCAAGGCGAGAACTGGATTGGGTCCTATAGCGGCTTTAGAGGTCTCTATAGAAAGTTTTATAGTGAACGTTAGACCATCGTCATATCGTTCTTTATAGAATCTAAGGCCCCAAGTATGCCCCCTCACCCAGTTAAGTTGTCTTTTTCCCCACTCAGTAAAGGTTATTTTGAGTGGGTGGCACCACTGGTCTTTGCAGGCTGGGTTCTGTGTCCAGGGACTGCTCCTAGCGTGAGAATAATTTGCTGTCACGGTTATGTAGTCCCAGCTTGAAGTAGGTCTCCAGTAAGTGTCACCAGTGGTTTTGCAGCCCCAATTGCGACAATAAAAATGGGCTGCCCCACCACATGAGTGGGTCCACCCCCTGGGTCTGTGGAGCCCGGGGCATACATAGAAAGTAAGTGTCCTTAGCATACTTCACTGACTCCAGTCCCCACAGCCTCCCCAAGGATCTAATCCGAGTCACCCTCGGGGGGATGGTTGGGAAGGGGGCTTCTGTAGGTTAAAGTAGTTCTCTACGTCCCAGCAGGCTGGAGCTCCCATGGCTAACTTACAAATGTCAGGGTATAAGTTAGGCCACCAGGTGTAGGGAGTGGCTGCATGTGATATGTTCCAAACTACTAAGCCCACACAATATTAGTGACCTGCCAAGTCAAAATGGCTGGGGCTTGGGGACTAGAGGCCCCTTACCATGGCAGGAATGTAAACAGCAGAGCAAAGAGAGAAAGTTTCATATTAATTATTGGGGAAGCGGGGGTCAGGTTTTCAGCGCAGGGTTAGTTTAAGAGGATTGTCCTTACTGCGGTCCACTGTCCAACTGACATCCTGGTCAGGTTCCCCAACGAGATCCGACAGGGGGTCGACTGGTTTGACCTGAGAGTGGTGGACCCAGGATGCTATGTTGTCTACTTTGACGGCTGTGGGGGTGGCCAAGATGATCTGGTAAGGTCCTTTCCACATGGGCTCAAGGGTCTCAGGCTGATGTCGCTTGACGAGGACCCAGTCCCCTGGGCAGAGCTGATGGGGTGCAGGCGGTGGCTCTGTCTTATACAAGTCCTTCCGTTTAGACCAAATCCTTTTGTGGACTTGCTGCAGGGCTTGGAGGGAAAACAAGAGGGAGTTATCCTGGTCCAACTCTATGAGATCGGTTTTGAATTTGGGAATGACAGGAGGAGGCCTGCCATCCATGATCTCATAGGGCGTGAGCCCCAGCTTGTATGGGGTGTTGCGTACCCAATACAGAGCGCGATACAGAGCGTAGGGGAGTAGAGCCACCCAGTTAGCGCCAGTCTCCATGGTCAATTTAGCAAGGGTCTCTTTTAAGGTTCTATTCATCCTCTCTACCTGTCCTGAGCTCTGGGGTCTATATGCACAATATAATTTCCAATTAACCCCAAGTATGGAAGCCAGTCCCTGACTTACCTTAGAAACGAAGGCAGGCCCGTTATCTGATCCTATCACAATAGGAAAGCCATACCTGGGCAGGATGTCCTCGAGTAGTTTCTTTGTTACAACCTGTGCTGTTTCGTGCTTGGTTCGGAAAGCCTCAGTCCAACCTGAAAAGGTATCTATGAACACCAGTAAATACTTATAGCCATATTTTCCAGGCTTTACCTCTGTAAAGTCTATTTCCCAGTAGGCTCCCCGCAGGGTCCCCATCTCTCGGGATCCGGCTGCAGCAGGATGTGGGTGAGCGTTCTGGAGACGGCAGGCTGCACAGCTTGAGGTAATTTTCTCTGTCTTCCTGGTGATATCTTTGATGAGTAGCTTGGATTGCCTTATAAGTTGTTGGAGTCTTTTAGAACCCAACTGGGTCGTGCGATGAATTCGCTCCAAGACTGTCTGCCCCAAGGCTTCAGGGAGGATAATGTTATCCCTGGTATCCTGCCACCAACCATCCTTGATCTGTGTCATTGGGAGTGTACTAATCCAGACGATGTCCTCTCCAGAGTACTTGGGGTGAGGTGGCAGTTCTCGGGGCCCTGGGTCAGGCAGCTGTATAGGCAACACTGAAATGGTCCCATGGGCTATCTGGTGAGCAGTCTGGTCAGCAAGGTTGTTTCCCCGGGAAACCGGATCGTTTCGTTTCTGGTGGCTGGGGCAGTGTACTATGGTCAGTTTCTTGGGGGCCCAGATGGCCATTAGTAGGGCCATAATTTCGTCCCTGTTTTTAATGTCTTTCCCCTCGGCAGTGTGTAACCCCCTTTCTCTGTAAATTGCTCCATGGATGTGGGCTGTGGCAAAGGCATATCGACTGTCCGTGTACACAGTCATCCGGAGACCCTGCCCCAACTTTAGGCCCTGGGTCAGGGCGATTAACTCAGCTTTTTGTGCTGAGGTGCCCCGGGGGCAATGCCTCTGCATACCTTTGTCCTTGATGAACGAAGCTGCTGCCATCGGTGAACCGGACGACCTCAGCATCCATCAGCGGCTGGCCCTTCAGATCTTCTCTGGCTCCATGCACTTGGGCCAAAATCTCTGTGCAGTCGTGGAGCGGTGCGCCCAGGTCGGGGTCGGGCAGAAGTGACGCAGGATTAAGGGCGGTTGGTGGCAGGAAAATACTTTAAACAACAGTCCCTGATAGTGAGTGAGTCTGGCATTGCTGAGCCAGCGGTCAGGTGGCTGCTTGAGGACGCCCTCAATGGACTGTGGGGTAGTAACCTGTAGCTCCTGTCCCATAGTTCCTTTACCATCAAGGCAGTAGCTGCTATCATCCGGAGGCACGATGGTCATCCAGCTGTTACTGAATCCAGCTTCTTAGACAGGTAAGCTACTGGCCCTCACCATGGACCCAGATGTTGGATCAAGATCGCCTTGGCTATGCCTCGGCTCTAAGTCCCGCCGTAAGCGGGGAGGAGGGGATCCGCCTTTGCGCAAGCGGGTGGGGGGGGGCTGTCCTGCTGTACTACTGCTGCCAAGACTTTAATCATCTTTTCCATGGCCTTTAACTGCCTTTCTCCCGGTGCCTCTTGATTGTTAAAAACCTTCTGGGCGATCCTAAGTAGATCCTGGATCTGTTTCCCTTCTAAGTCCTCTAATTTCTGTAATTTTTTCCTAATGTCTGGGGCTGCCTGGTTCATAAAGGACATAACCAATGCTGCCTGATTCTCAGGAGCTTCAGAGTCCATGGGGGTAAACTGCCTAAAGGCTTCCATTAACCTTTCTAGAAATGCCGCTGGACTCTCTGTCTTATTCTATATGCACATATTCCTTGGCCATATTAGTGGGCTTGTGAGCAGCAGCCCGGAGACCCGCCATTAGAGTCTGGTGATAAATGAGTAGTCGTCCCCTACCTTCTGCCTCCTTGTGGTCCCAGCCATCCTGTGGGGGTCTGGTGAGAGGAAAAGCAGAGTTAATCAGGTCAGGGGCTGGCCATCATCTCCTGGGACCTACCTTCGGGCTTCCACCTGGATCCTTTCCCGTTCCTCTGTGGTGAACAGGATCCAGAGAAGTTGCTGACAGTCGTCCCAGGTGGGCGGATGGGTAAACATTACACTGTCCAAAAGGGCAATTAAGTCTCCGGGGTTATCAGAGAAGCGGGCATTTTGAGCTTTCCAATTATACAGATCACTAGTGGAAAAAGACCAGTACTGGAGTCTAGGGTTACCAGTGTCATCAGGGGGGTCCTGTTTCCCTCGGGGCAGCGCAATGGTGGAATCGGGGAGGTGTGGATGTGCCCCCTCGTCCTGCCTGCTGGTCCTGTTACAAGGAGAACAGATTCTTATTGAACTTATGCAAATGACTGATTTCCAAGGAAGAAAGAATACTAACCTAGACCTTTTGGCTTCAGAGGGTTCAGATAGAAAGAGAAAAGTTGAATGCCTTGATTCATATACAAATGAGCGCTTTTACATCTCTATAAGTTACAGATAACTTAGGAAAAATTTTCCCTAGTCTGGAGGAGCAAACCACTGGAGAACCAGCAATAAGACAAAACATTAAGAGACACAACACTATAATCTTTTAGTTCATTTAGTCCCATGTTACAAATTCTGGTTTAGTCCGAATGCAGCTTTTACTTTTGTAAATTTTTTTTTACCCATTTTAGTTCCCATGATTTTTACATATCAAAGACTTGTATTTGTCCTGAAATTCTTCCCATATGAATTTCCTTTAAGGTGGAACTCTTAGTCCATCCCATTTACAATTGCACCCCAAACCATAAGATACCTAGGAATAAACCTAACCAAAGAGGCACAGAATCTATACTCAGAAAACTATAAAGTACTCATGAAAGAAATTGAGGAAGACACAAAGAAATGGAAAAATGTTCCATGCTCCTGGATTGGAAGAATAAATATTGTGAAAATGTCTATGCTACCTAAAGCAATCTACACATTTAATGCAATTCCTATCAAAGTACCATCCATCTTTTTCAAAGAAATGGAACAAATAATTCTAAAATTTATATGGAACCAGAAAAGACCTCGAATAGCCAAAGGGATATTGAAAAAGAAAGCCAAAGTTGGTGGCATCACAATTCCGGACTTCAAGCTCTATTACAAGCTGTCATCATCAAGACAGCATGGTACTGGCACAAAAACAGACACATAGATCAATGGAACAGAATAGAGAGCCCAGAAATAGACCCTCAACTCTATGGTCAACTAATCTTCGACAAAGCAGGAAAGAATGTCCAATGGAAAAAAGACAGCCTCTTCAATAAATGGTGTTGGGAAAACTGGACAGCCACATGCAGAAAAATGAAATTGGACCATTTCCTTACACCACACACGAAAATAGACTCAAAATGGATGAAGGACCTCAATGTGCGAAAGGAATCCATCAAAATCCTTGAGGAGAACAGAGGCAGCAACCTCTTCGACCTCAACCGCAGCAACATCTTCCTAGGAAGATCGCCAAAGGCAAGGGAAGCAAGGGCAAAAATGAACTATTGGGATTTCATCAAGATCAAAAGCTTTTGCACAGCAAAGGAAACAGTTAACAAAATCAAAAGACAACTGACAGAATGGGAGAAGATATTTGCAAATGACATATCAGATAAAGGTCTAGTGTCCAAAATCTATAAAGAACTTAGCAAACTCAACACCCAAAGAACAAATAATCCAATCAAGAAATGGGCAGAGGACATGAACAGACATTTCTGCAAAGAAGACATCCAGATGGCCAACAGACACATGAAAAAGTGCTCCATACCACTCGGCATCAGGGAAATACTAATCAAAACCACAATGAGATATCACCTCACACCAGTCAGAATGGCTAAAATCAACAAGTCAGGAAATGACAGATGCTGGCGAGGATGCGGAGAAAGGGGAACCCTCCTACACTGTTGGCGGGAATGCAAGCTGGTGCAACCACTCTGGAAAACAGCATGGAGGTTCCTCAGAATGTTGAAAATAGAACTGCCCTATGACCCAGCAATTGCACTACTGGGTATTTACCCTAAAGATACAAACGTAGTGATCCAAAGGGGCACGTGCACCCGAATGTTTATAGCAGCAATGTCCACAATAGCCAAACTATGGAAAGAACCTAGATGTCCATCAACAGATGAATGGATCAAGAAGATGAGGTATATATACACAATGGAATACTATGCAGCCATCAAAAGAAATGAAATCTTGCCATTTGCGACAACATGGATGGAACTAGAGCGTATCATGCTTAGCGAAATAAGTCAAGCAGACAAAGACAACTATCATATGATCTCCCTGATATGAGGAAGTGGTGATGCAACATGGGGGCTTAAGTGGGTAGGAGAAGAATCAATGAAACAAGATGGGATTGGGAGGGAGACAAACCATAAGTGACTCTTAATCTTACAAAACAAACTGAGGGTTGCTGGGGGGAGGGGGGTTGGGAGAAAGGGGGTGGGGTTATGGACATTGGGGAGGGTATGTGCTTTGGTGAGTGCTGTGAAGTGTGTAAACCTGGCGATTCACAGACCTGTACCCCTGGGGATAAAAATACATGTTTATTAAAAAAATAAATAAATAAAAAATAAAAAAATTACAAAAAAAAATGTGGAACTCCTCTTACAAGAGAGTCAAAACAATTACAAACGACAAAACTCAGAATAGATATGGTTAAAATATCAAGTGATGACTCTTATGAAAACATTGAACTCTAGTAAATGTACTGATTGAACCTTTAGAGTAGCTATAGCGTTTACCCAAATCTAACCCAAGGTTTATCATTGGTCTAAATCTTGTCAACAATTGCTAAAACCTTAGAAGGTTTTAAAACACATGCCTAAATATAATTAGGGATGTTAAACACCTGATAAAACAAAACATAGAAACTAGGTTTTCTGGGCAGGCAAAAAGACGACCATTTACATTTTCTTAACAGCAGATCAATTAATTTAAGAAAACTTTGTCCTTTTTAAACAGAGAGAAAACCAGCCTTTCTATATCAGTGTCTTTCTTTCCTTTTTAAGCGTGCAGTCTTAAGATAAGGGTTTTCTGGGTTTCCCACCCATCTAGCCAGGAGAGGAGGCGGCGGCTGTGCCACTTCTCCTCCTCCTGGTTGTCGCAGACAAGGGGAGGGGGATCTTTCAGATGCTGTCGTGCTCCTGTCCCTCTCGGGAGCTTAGGAGCATCTTAGCTAAGGTCTATCCGTATAA
This sequence comes from Mustela erminea, assembly GCF_009829155.1. Taxonomy (NCBI): domain Eukaryota; kingdom Metazoa; phylum Chordata; class Mammalia; order Carnivora; family Mustelidae; genus Mustela; species Mustela erminea. The sequence goes on along the minus strand of NC_045614.1, from coordinate 69,004,291 downwards.
TCCCCGGACCAGGCTACTCCGTGGAGTAGATGACCATTATGCCACATGACGCTCCGCGAGACACAGGGGGCAGCCCACTCAGACTCCGTAGCCGAAGTGGTGGAGCTGTACAAACACATTCACACAGTCAAGCACTCTTCAGAATCAAACAGGTTGGACACCTACAGACACGATTACAATTACCACAGTTCACAATTCTGATGCCCTCGGGAGTGGGACTCGAATCCACGATCCCTGAGAGGCCCTGATGGGCAACGAGGGACGTCTCCGTCGGCCCACTGGCAGCCCTATAGCGCGTCCACCAGGGCGTATTTGCCAGTCCCCCTGTCTGGGACTCGAACCCAGACGCAAAACACAGGAAAGACAGAATACAAAAACAGAACACAGGAACAAGACTCACGAAAGACAAAACAGAGAGACAAAGCCGGCTCTCTTACCGATCGGTTCCGACGACCTGTTGACTGGTTGTCTGGTGGTCCTGAAGGGGGGGTATCTCGGTGGAACCTCCAAATGTAATGCCGAGCGCGTTCTATGCTCACCTTAAAAGACCACCAGAGACGCAAGTCAAAGCCAAACAGCAAGGGTCGTTTATTACGAGTTCGAACCCGGACCTCCGCGCACTCGTTGCCGGTGACGCTGAGAGGTCTCAGGCAGAGTAAGTGTAGGGTTTTTATAAGCAGGTACAAACAAGTTTTGGGTGGGGTACAAACAAATTTAAAAAATCATACCTGGTGTTGGTTGATTGGTGTTGGGAGGCCACGCTCGCCATCAAGCAAGCATTCAAACAGAAGCGAAAGTAGCTAGTTAGCTCGCGCGTTGAACAAGCATTTTTACAGAAGCAGAAGTTGCCAGTTGATAACACTTTCAGGCACAAACAACTTTCGGGTGGAGTAAACAACTTTCGGGTGGAGTAAAGTTTGTCCAGGCCTTTCAGCCCTTCTGAACACCCCTTTGTTCTCACCTACTCAACTCCTGTGTATATAACCAGCCACTCCTCACAGGCCCTGGGCAGCAGCAGCTCTTCCTGCCCACTGGTCCTGTCCCCGTGCTTTAATAAACCACCATTTTGCACCAAAGATGTCTCAAGAATTCTTTCTTGGTCATCGGCTCCGGACCTCAGCCCACCGAACCTCACCTAGGTTCTAGAACTTCATCACAACCACATGGCCTTTGCTCTATAAAAGTTAGTCTGGAAAGCAGGGAGGGGTCGTCCTCTCTGGAAGGGCAGCCCCGACCGGTCTGACGGTCGGTTTGGTTCCTGATGCTTGGCGCGAAAATCAAGCTTTGCTTGACCTTCTCTTTGTATCATTCTCTCTCCTTTAATCACGGACCCATTATTGGGGTACCCAATTTTGGGTTACCCAACAAGATAGTACAGGAAGAGATTCCCACAAATATGCCCAACTGATTTTTTACAAGGACCCAAAGTAATTGTGGAGGCAAGGATTGTTTTTTTTTGGGGGGGGGGGGGTTTCCTTTTTTTTTTTTTAAACAAATAGTGTTGGAAGAATTGAACATCCTCTGGTTAAAAAAAATAAACCTTGGGGCGCCTGGGTGGCTCAGTGGGTTAAGCCGCTGCCTTCAGCTCGGGTCATGATCTCAGGGTCCTGGGATCGAGTCCCGCATGGGGCTCTCTGCTCAGCAGGGAGCCTGCTTCCCTCTCTCTCTCTGCCTGCCTCTCCATCTACTTGTGGTTTCTCTCTGTCAAATAAATAAATAAAATATTTAAAAATAAAATAAAATAAACCTTGATCTACACCTTATACTTTATACAAAAGTTAACTGAAATAATAAAGATTCAAATGTAAAACATTAAACTATAAAACTTTTAGAATAAAACATAGGACACAGTCTTCATGACTTAAACTTGGGTAAAGAGCTCTTAGACATGAAACCAAAGCATGACCCATAAAGGAAAATATTGATAAATTGGACTTCACTAAAATTTAAAATTTTGGTCTGCAAATAACACTATTAAAAGAATGAAATAGAAGCTACAGACTGGTAGAAAATATTTACAAACCATATATTCAACAAAAGAATTATATCCAAAAGATATAAAGAACTCTCAAACTCAACAATAAAAAAAAAATTTTTTTAATGAGCAAAAGACATGGACAGATATTTCATTGGTGATAATGTGCAGGTGGGTAAATGAGCACAACAAAAGATATTCAACACAACTGATCACTAACCATTTTATCTTTTTTTAAGATTTTACTTGACAGATGACAAGTAGGCAGAGAGACAGGCAGAGAGAGAGGGGGAAGCAGGCTCCCTGCTGAGCAGAGAACCAGATGCAGGGCTCCACCCCAGGACCCTGAGACCAGGACCTGAGCCGAAGGCAGAGGATTAACCTACTGAGCCACTCAGGTGTTAGGTCCCCCCAATAATGGGTCCGTGATTAAAGGAGCAAGACTGATACAAAGCAAAGGTGAAGCAAAGCTTTATTCCGCGCCAAGTATCAGGAATCAGACTGAACGTTCGGGGTCGCACCTCTTACAAGAGCGGGAAACCTCTCTCTGTTTCACAGACTAGCTTTTAAGGGCAAAGGCCATGAGGTTGGGCCTGGCCACGCACAGGTGGCCAATGAAATTGTAACACAGAGAAAGCTGCACAGTCATGCTAGGTCACACATAAGTGACCAGTTGAATTACAATTTACCTTATAGTAGACATTTGAATCAGCCTCACCTTGGTCAGAATTGGCGCCCAAAAGGTGCCCAAAGGGGGGGCCCATACTCCTTGGTAACTAGGGACAGTATGCATCTCCCCACTGATCGGATGTCTCCATCTGGCCTGACCCACCCTTGTATTTGGGCTTTGTTACCTGGGGCTGGTTTCTGGGACTTGTTTTTAAGTAAGTCCCCTGGGGGAAGGGGAGCAGGGACAGTTAAGTTTTAAACAACAAAATTATTGTTTAGCCTGGATGGAAGTGCTCTGGCTAAATAGGTCCTTACACAGGTGCCATTAAACATATTTTAAAACTCTCATGAGACTGATGAGGGAGGAGAAGTCTAGCTAAAGACAAAGCACAAGCAACACCCAGCAAACTGCTCCCCCTCCCCCACTCCTGGATGGGATCCGTGTAACATTCTTCTAGGAAGCTTTTTTTTTTTTAAAGATTTCATTTATTTTTTTGACAGAGAGGCAGGCCGAGAGAGGGAGAAAAGCAGGCTCCCTGCTGAGCAGAGAGCCCAGTGCAGGGCTTGATCCCAGGACCCTGAGCCGAAAACAGAGGCTTAACCCACTGAGCCACCCAGGTGCCCAGCTCCCAACTATCTTAACTTTAATGCTATGCTAGAGGAAAAAATAACCTTAATTTGACAATGGCAAGGCCTCTCCGTAGGTCTTCCTTAGCATATGAAAGTTGTTTTGAAACCTCCCTTTCCTTACCTCCCCCAACTCCAAAGTATAAGATCAGTCACTCCTCACAATCCTGGTGCCCCTGCCCTTTCTGCCCACAGGTTCTGTCCCTGTGCTTCAATAAATCCACTTTTTTGCAATACTTTAATTGCTGTTGCCTTGGAGCCCTGACGTTCTTTCCTACATCAAGATAACACTACACATCTATCAGAAAATGAAAACAGGTAATGTAATTCTGAGCGTTACAAGAATGTGAAGCAATTGAAACTCATTGGGGAATGTAAACTGGTGGGAATGTAAATCTTGAAAATAGTAATACAGTTTATTAAGTAGTCAACCACATACCTACTGTATAACTCAGCAATCCACTAGAGGTGGTCTAGAGAACCGAAGACCTATGTTCACAAAATACCTGTACACAAATGTTTGTAGCAGCTCTGTTCATAATTGCCAAAAACTAAACAGCCCAAGTATCATTTAATTAGTGAATAAATAAACTACAGTGTATGTATACAATGGAATATGCTGCCAGCAATAAAAAGAAATTATTAATATATGCAACAACTTAAATGAGCCTGAAATGGATTGTGTTGAGTGAACTAAGATTGCATACTGTTGATGAAGTTTCAGAATATAGGTGAGGTTTGGTGGGGTGAGGTCTAGAGCTGATGACCAAGAAAGAATTCTTGAGACATCTTTGGTGCAAAATAGTGGTTTATTAAGGCACAGGGACAGGATCTGTGGGCGGGAAGAGCTGTTGTCTGGTGTTTGTGAGGGGTGGCAGGTTAAGTACCATGGAGTTAGGGGGAGGTAAGGAAAGGGGAGGTTTCAATAGAACTTTCATATGCTAAAGAGGATCTACAAGATACTGGATACCAGAGGCCTTGCCATTGCCTAGGCAGTTTTGCCCTCTAGCAAGGTATTGATATTAAGATGGGTGGGAGATTCCTAAAGAATGTCACATACGTCCCACCCAGGAGTGGGGGTGAGGGAAGGTTGGAGGGTGTCAGCTTCTGCTTTGTCCTCAGCCAGTCTTATGTTCCCTCATTACTGATCCAAGTAAGGACATTCTTTTTTTTTTTTTTTTTTTTTAAAGATTTTATTTATTTATTTGACAGACAGAGATCACAAGTAGGCATAGAGGCAGGCAGAGAGTGAGAGAGGGAAGCAGGCTCCCTGCTGAGCAGAGAGCCCGATGCGGGACTCAATCCCAGGACCCTGAGATCATGACCTGAGCCGAAGGCAGCGGCTTAACCCACTGAGCCACCCAGGCGCCCCCAAGTAAGGACATTCTTGAAAAGACAAACTATAGGGATTGAAAAATAAATCAATGGTTGCCAGGAATTATGGTGGGAAAAGGTGAACAAGGAAGAGCACCAGAGGTTTTTAATGTAACTTATCCTATTGGTGGTTAACTGAATCTACGTATGTACAAAACTTATTGAACTCTACACCCCCCAAATTTCCTAAACATGAATCTTTTGAGGGTCAAAGTACATATGATGAGGGAGCAGGAGGCTGGCTGAAGATGAAGCAGGGGCTGGTGCCTTGCACCCCCTCTCCACCCACTCCCCTTGGTAATATGTGTGACATTTCACAGGCACCCCTGACTGCCCTAAAAGAAGAGCAAATGGTTATCTTGCAGAGATCACAGTCCTGCAAGGCAGGAGTCTCTCTTGGTTTATAAATGTCCTTGAGATTTACAACAAAGAAGTTGCCTTATCAATAGCCCAATTTCCAAAGATACATAACTCAGTTCCTCAAGCCCTAACGTCACCCTCCCCTCCATAAAAAACCAAAGGAGACGGAGGTAGAAGGAAAAGTAAATAAAGTTAAATTTCTTTTAAAACCTAAATCTCACTAACAAGGACGTTTGATAGCAGGAATGTAACATTCCACCAGGAGACTCCCAATTGTCTTTATGTTAGTGCCTCATTAGAGGGAAAGTGGCCTTGGCTTGATAGTAACCAGGCCTTCAATATCCTGACAGTCTTCTTTACCCCAATAGCCCTTCTGAACAACCCTTTGTCCTCACCTACCCAACTCCTGTGTATATAACCAGCCACTCCTCACATGCCCGGCGCAGCAGCCGCATCTCTGCCTGCCCACGGGTCCTGTCCCCGTGCTCTAATAAACCACCTTTTTGCACCAGAGACGTCTTAAGAATTCTTTCTTTAGCCGTTGGCTCCAAACCTCACCCCACCAAACCTGACTTAGGTTCTGGGACTTCATCACATACATATATTTAGTCTTTTTTTTTTTTAAGATCTTATTTATTTGAAAGATTGAGAGGGAGCAAGAGCTGGGTGAGGGGCAGAGCTAAACAGGGAGCCCAATTTGCGGCTTGATCTCAGGACTCTGGGATTATGACCTTTGCTGAAGGGACACCTTTTCTTTTCTTTTCTTTTTTAAAGATTATTTATTTATTTATTTAACAGAGATCACAAGTAGGCAGAGAGACAAGTGGAGAGAGAGGAGGAAGCAGGCTCCCTGCTGAGCAGAGCACCTGATGCGGGGCTCAATCCCAGGACCCTGAGATCATGACCTGAGCTGAAGGCAGAGGTTTTAACCCACTGAGCAACCCAGGAGCCCCTATATTTAGTCTTTTTTGTTTTTTTTTGTTTTAAGATTCTATTTATTTGACAGAGAGAGATCACAAGTGGTCAGAGAGGCAGGCAGAGTGGGAGGGGGGAAAAAAAAAGCAGGCTCAGCAGGGAGCCCAATGCTGGGCTCTATCCTGGGACCCTGAGATCCTGACCTGAGCTGAAGGCAGAGGCTTCACCCACTGAGTCACCCGGGCGCCCCCTATATTTAGTCTTTTGAAACATTCCCATATTGGCTTTCAGAAGTGTTGCAATAATTTGCATCCCAATCAGCAGCATGTTAAGAGTCACTGTGCTCCTGCTCCCCCCCTCACAATCACCAGGACCTACTATCATTCTTTATCAAGTTAACAGGTATAAATGATGTTAGGTGAGCTTTTTATTTTATTTATTTTCTTTTTTTAAAGGTTTTATTTATTTGACAGATAGAGATCACAAGTAGGCAGAGAGAGGGGGAAGCAGGCCCCCTGCTGAGCAGAGAGCCCTATGTGGGGCTTGATCCCAGGAACCCGAGATCATGACCTGAGCCGAAGACAGAGGCTTTAACACACTGAGCCCCACTGGCCCCTCTAGGTGAGCTTTTTAAAAGAGAGAAACAGAGAGGGATGGGGAGAGGGAGGGAGAGGTTGTGTGTGTGTGTGTGTGTGGCAATCGATCATTCAGGCTTAGTTTGTTTTGAGTTGAGTGTATCCATTTCAGGCTATATTGTTAAGTTCCTTTTTATATTATGAACTTCCTGTGCTTGTTCCTAAATAAGTATGGAATAAATCTGGTCATTCTATATTCAGGAATCAGGTAGATGATTTCTGCTGCTGGATATTTTGAACTGTGAGTGGGAAATAAAGGGTCCAATCGGGAACTCCTTAAATTTGTTATTCTTTCTCTTAGGATTTGCAGAGGCCTATGAAATACAACTTTATCTCTCATTGTGGCTGCCACAAAAATGCTATGTTAGGCCCTTGAAAATGTAAGATATAACTAATAGAAATGTCCAGGTGAAAGAAAGACCTATTTCCTATGGAAATGATCACATGAATAAGGGCCACAAGTAATCACTTGGGACCCCCAGACAAAATTTTAAAAAGGACCTTTGTAAGTAGGCCTTGTCAGCCCTCTACAATGTTCCCTTGGACTCAAATACCATTTGTATGCATGTGATCCCCAGTGTGCTTTCACTCCCAGTGGCTAGCACCTGCCCACAGGCTGCTGGGGCCTCTCTGCACATGGATAGCTGCTAGTGCCAGGGAACTTTTTTCTGGGAACAAAAAAAAAAAAATTATATTTATCAACAAAATGATTAGAGTTTTACAATGGAATCCACTTGTTCTGGTGGCTAGTGAGCCCGGTAGAAAAAGGAAGAGATTATCAGGGGCTTGTGAGTGTGTGTGTGTGTGTGTGTGTGTGTGTGTGTTTGGTGGCATTCTGGTGTTATTGAGAAACAACTGACATTCATCAGTGTATCCTTCATCCATCTATGAAGGCTTCCCACCATGTCCACATAAGGTGATAGCCATGTCTCAGAAGAACATATTGCTGAAGGTCATACCCTATTGGCCAGAAGCTAGCTACATGGCCACATTTAATTAAAATGATAGCTGCCTGGGTAGGAGTGTGTCCAGTTTATAACTGTGGTTCCACGGTTGTGAGGGAGAAGGGAAGGCAGTCCTTGGGATAGCTCCTAGCCTCTGCCACAGATATACTTTTGTGTTATCCATAGTTCTACAGAGAGGAAAGATGGGCACCTGACAGGGTCATGTTTTCTGTTCTGGTTCTAGCTTATTTTCTTTTGCCTCATCCCCATTCAGACCCAGGTGGCAAATGATGAGTCACCTGTGGAATAATCTTTAAGCAGGTCCTTTCCAGAAGTCTACTTGAAGTCCACGTTTCACCTCCAAGTATAACATGTGGAGATCTCCATATTTTTGTGTGGAGAGCTCAAAACCTTGAATATCAGGGTCTTGGATGGGATAACACATAAGAGTTTTTTTTGTGTTTGTTTGTTTGTTAAGATTTTATTTATTTATTTATTTATTTATTTATTTGACAGAGTAAGAGAGCACAGGTAAGCAGAGTGGCACCAGAGGGAGGGGGAGAAGTGGGCTCCACACTAAGCAGGGAGCCTGACGCAGGGTTCCATCCCAGGACCCTGGGATCATGATCTGAGCCAAAGGCAGATGCTTAACCAACTGAGCCACCCAGGCACCCTCATAAGTGGTGATTTTTTAAAAGGATGAGCTCTTAGGAGAAAGAAGTAAGGACGTGTGGGGGAAAGAGGTAGTAAAGAGAAGCAGTCTCCAGAAAGAGTCGATTTCAGGCAAAGTTGTATCCTTGACTTGATCCCACAGAGGAGCTCTGGGACCAAGTTATGCTTGGACTGGACACAAGGGACCTGAGCTTCCATACTCTTGCATTAGGTCAGGTTTTGGCTACAGTGCCTAAGGGATGAAAGCCTGGTGCCTGCAGGCAAAGTTGCACCTGTAGCTCCAGAAGTCTTCCCAAGAGAGTTATATGTATAAGCATCAAGATGCTCATGGAGGGGCAAACAGAACCAGTGAAAGAGGTCTGAGGGGATCTGAGAAGGGCTCTAGCAGTGTCTGCTACAGGTGAAGTTTGTCATTGAGCCCTGTTGCTGCTCTTAATGGTACTGTCTTCTTGGAAGGAGTGGCCTTCCAGCCTCATGGGGGTGGGGCTCAAGCTTTGTGGCTGTTCCTAGAGATTCTTTTTAGCCCCGGTCAGGCACTTTCCTCTGGACTCTTCTTGTTTACTTGGAAGGTGTAAATTGGGATGGGTTCTTGAAAACCAGAGATCTGAAGGTTACAGAATGTAGATCACTTCATTCTCTTCCTTGGGGACAGAGAAAATGTCATGACATTGGAGCTCCCAACCCAGGCATATCCCACCAAACAAAGTGGGTAGTTGATGCAGCTTAAGTGATTCTCCCATGTGGTCGTTTCTAGGTACATCTTTTTAAATTGGTTGTGCTTTAATTAGCAGTGCTTTACTGTTAATATTCCTCTCTCGAAGCAGCCAGCACAGTTTCAATCAGGAGCCTGATTAATATGCAAAAAATGATTTGTTTTGATTTCAGTCTGGTATTTTTTTTTTCCTTTGCCAGGCAACTTCTTTATCAAATTCCTCCACTTTTAAGGGATAAGATGTATTTTCTTAAAGTTAGAGGGCCTGGTTTCCTTGAAATTGGAGTTGGAAGGCCTCTCCGAGACCTGTTCTGAAATCTCAACAGTTTAACTTTGTTAGCAGCAAAAGCTCTCTTCACAATTTTCAGTGTACCTTCAGGTGCCATCAGCTTCCTGATTACATCATGTAAAGTCTTGTTCATTGGAAGGCACAACTGACATAGTTGTTCTATCAAAGTGTAATATACTTTACTGCTTATTGTGTGACCTTGCGCAAGTTACTTAACATCTCTAAATCTGTTTTATTATCCTTAAGATAAAAGATAGTATCTACTCCTTGGGGTTTCATACAGTTTTGTTTGTAAACCCTTATCCCAAAATCCTGATGCATTTCCAATTCAGAATTTTGGGGATTTTTAGAAAGGTAACTCAGCACATATATTATTGAATACCCCCAGTGGAATCTGGGGAAGCACCCAGTAATCAAAGACATTAATATTTCTGCAGCCAAAACTATGAATATTCACACCGAGTAGCCTAAAGACTAAAAATAGCCCCTCATCAGTCCAGGGAAAGTTTGTAACTAAGTTACAAATAAATCTTCTGTTTTCAGAGCTCTTGGGATTTGGGGATTGGGAATCAGAAGTTGTTGTCTTCTGATCAGAGGATCTCTGTGTCCATCCATTCATCCATCCATTTCCTACTGGTTCTAGAAAGGACTGAAAGCAATACACTGATGCATGTGGAAAGGCTGGTTCATAGATGGTTCTGTTTTCCTCCCTGTTTGTGATGTGAGTGGGCTCTTTTGAATTTTCCATTTTTCTTTGACATTTTTCATCCTAATTTCCCTTTTCTGGTGGTCTAATTTCAGGCATGACTCTACTCTTCTGATATAAACAGACGAGGAGATGGTTTAAAATTTGTTTTTTTAGAGAGGAAATAACAATAATGTAAATACTTAATTGGTAGCCTCATGAAGCAACAAATGGAATTGTCCAGAAATTGGTAGGAAGTGCTAAGCAGTTCTCCAGATGGCAAGTTTCAGGAAGTTCAGAACTAAATATACAGCAAGTTTGTCAATAAACACAAAGGGCTGAAAGCCTGTGGCAAACTCTCAAAACTACCATGGTACCATCTCTGCTTCCCCAGTCCTCAATCAATACCTGCTTAACTTGGCTATGGTAATGTTTAATTTTTACTTGCTATTTCAAAAAATTAAAAAAAAAAAGTTATGGCACTAAACCCAGCAAGATTAATCTTCTACAAAATTTATTTTCACCACATAACCTCCTGGAATTTTCTTGTGAAAATTTGTTAGGGTAAAATTTTGCCAGAGGGATATTCAATCAGTGATCTTGACCACTTCTGGGACTGTTTTCTTCTTTTACTACATTTTTATTTATCATAGTAAAAAAATAATAGTTTGCATTTATTGAATGGTTACTATATGCTAAAAATTTATTAGTACCAACATTTACAGCCCACAACTCCTTATCCAAGTCCCTAGGGCCAGGTGTGCTTTTTGGGTTTTAGAAAAGTAATGTGTGATAGATGCTGATTATACTGTTCTATCCCAGTGGGATTTGTGGCATTATCTCCTAAATCACACGCAAGTGATCTCTCTGTAGGAAAATGTGGGATAGTTCTGTGGAAAAATGAAAATTCTCACTAATTGGGATGAAGGTTTTGCCACTAACTGATTTATGAGAAAACCCCAGTTTTCAGAGTACTTGGGATATTGGAATTGCATTGGGTAGACTCATGTTAACTCATTTAATCCTCACAATGAACCCCTGAAAGTTCTGGCTGATCTTTAGGTCCCTGGAATGTCTTGCCTGCCTGATGTGAGTGCCTTTGTTTGCCTGGGGGCCTTGGCCACCAGGCAGTCCAGCAATGTGATTTATGATAGGGACTTTGGGTCATGCTTTATCAGTTCTGACTTTTGGAGGAACTGGGGACTAAAGGTATTAGCCCAACCTCTAGAAGGGACTGAGGACTAAAGGTTAGCCACATAATCAGTATTTCGTGAAGCCCCAGTAGATACTCAAACATCAAAGGTTTGGGTGACCTTCCCTGACTAGTGTATTGTTACACATCATGGCTAAAGAAAGGTAAGGCCATTCAGGACTCCATGGAAAGAGGACAACTGGAAGAGCTGCATTTGGATCTCTTCCCAGACTCAATCCTGTGAGTCTCTTCCTTAGGCTAATTTTAACTTGTATCTTTTCACTGTAATAAACTGTGAGTATAAAAGCTTTCAGTGAGTTCTGTGAATATTACCAGCAAATTGTTGAACCTTGGGGTAGTTTGGGGAACTTTTCCAGCTTGTAGTTGGAGTCAGAAGTGAGGGAAGTCTTCTGTGGAGCATTGTTCCCTCAAACTGAACCGCTGGTTAAACTCATTGCATCCCCATTTGCCAGTACAGAAAACCGAGGCAAAGAAAATAAGTAACTTAAACTAGGCCAAAATGCTTGAAATTGCAAGAGCCACTTGATACCTAGGCCATCTGGCTCCAAAACCAAACTAGTCCGTAACCACCATTTGACACTTGTACAAAGGTGGCAGAGGTCCATGGTAGAAGGAAGAGGCAGGGCCCAGCTTGTCAGATGTGGTGCATGAACTGAATCCAGAATTAATGATGGGCAAGTGTTGTAAATCCTGTTTAAAGGAAGTTATAATCCAGAGAGATTTTTAACATGATACTGTACCATGGAAGGGAATTAGGTTCACTTGAACAAAAGTAATTCTGACTCTAAAACAGAGTAATAATTCTTCCTTCCTTCCTTCCTTTCTCTCTTTTTTTGGTACATTTGACCTCCATCACCCATTTCACCCATCCCCCACCTCTGGCAACAAACAATCTGTTCTCTGTATCTATAAGCTCATTTTGTTTATTTGTTTAGATTCCCCATCTAAGTGGGATCATACAGTATTTGTCTTTATCTGTCTGACTTACTTATCGTAATACCCTGAAGTTCCATCCATGTTATTGCATATAGCAAGACTTTCTTCTTTTTTTTATGGCTGAATATTTCGTTGTGTAGGGGCCTACTTCGCCAGAGCGACTCCATCTCAGTTAAATAGCCATTTTGTTGTTTGTGCAGTAAAATTTAAACTGACCTGCCCCCCCCCCCCCAGAAACTTGCTTAAAAGCAAGTCTGGGAAACCAGTAAAATATGGTCCTTCGCTTTGTATCAGTCTCTCTCCTTTGATCACGGACACCATCAGTTGTATATATGTGTATTGTTGTATTTGTTGTATTGTTGTATTGGATTATATTGTGTTGTGTTTTTTGTATTATATTGTTGTATTCATTGTATATCTGTGTGTATATATATATGTGTGTATACATATATATGTATGTACTAATACATATGTATGTACTAATACATATGTATGTAATACGTATGTATGTAATACATACATATATATGTATACACACATATATATACACACACATGTATATATATCACATTTTCTTTATCCATTCATTAATCAGTAGACACTTAAGTTGCTTTCATATCTTGACTATTGTAAATAATGCTATCATGAACATGGGGATACATATTTATTTAGAGTTAATGTTTTTATTTCCTTTAGATAAATACCCAGAAGTGAAATCATTGGATCATATGGTAGTTCTATTTTGAATTTTTTTAGGAGCTTCCATACTGTTTTCCATTATGGCTGTACCAATTTACATTCCTATAAACAGAGCACAGGTGTTTCCTTTTCTCCATGTCCTCTACTATTTCTTCTTTTTTTGACATCGGGCATTTTAATAGGTGTGAGGTGATATCTCATTTTCATTTGCAACTTCCTGATAATTAGTGATGTTGAGCATCTTTTCATGTGTCTGTTGACCATCTTTATAGTTTCTTTGGAAAAATGTCTATTTAGATCTACTGCCCATTATTTAATTGGATTATTTGGGGGTTTTGCTATTGTATTGTATGAGTTTTCATTATATTGTAGGTATTTATCTCTTATCAGATATATGATTTGCAAATATTTTATCCCATTTTTGATAGATTTTTTTAAAGATTTTTTTATTTATCTGAGAAAGAGAGAGACAGAGATAGCAATAGAGATAGCGAGGGAAGGGCGCCTGGGTAGCTCAGTGGGTTAAAGCCTCTGCCTTCGGCTCAGGTCATGATCCCAGGGTCCTGGGATGGAGCCCCGCATTGGGCTCTCTGCTCTGTGGGGAGCCTGCTTCCTCCTCTCTCTCCCTGCCTGCCTCTCTGCCTACTTGTGATCTCTGTCTGTCAAATAAATAAACAAAATCTTAAAAAAAAAAAAAAAGAAAGAAAGAGAGGTATAGCGAGACAGCAGGAGTGGGGAGGAGAGGGAGAGAAGCAGGCTCCATGCTCAGCAGGGAGCAGGGAGCCCAGTGTGGGCTCAGTGCAGGGCTCAGTGGGAGGCTCAGTGCCAGGACTTGATCCCAAGACTCCATTGCAGGGCTCTGGGATCATGGCCTGAACTGAAGGAAAACACTTAACTGACTGAGCCACCCAGGCACCCTGGTAGGCTGCTTTTCATTTTGTTGATGGTATCCTTTGCTGTATAAAAGCTTTTTGGCTTAATGTAGTCTCACTTGTTTATTTTTGCTTGTATCACCTTTGCTTTTAGTGTCAAATCCAAAAAAATCATTGACAAGACCTAGTCAAGAAACTTACTGGTTTCTTTAAGTCTTTAATCCATTTTCAGTTAATTTTTGTGTATGGTGTAAGATAGTAGTTTTTTTTTTTTTTTTTTTTTTAAGACTTTATTTATTTATTTGACACAGAGAGAGAGAGTACAGGAAGGGGCAGTAGCAGGAAGAGGGAGAGGGAGGAGCAGGCTTGCTGAGCAGGCTTCCTGACGTGGGGCTTGATTCCAGGAGCCTGGGATCGGGACCTGAGCTGAAGGCAGATGCTTAACCACTGAACCACCCAGGTGCCCTGATAGTAGTTCATTCTTTTGCATGTGACTGCCCAATTGTCCAAACACCATTTGTTGAAGAGACTATCCATTCTCCATTGTATATCATGGCCTCTTTATTATAAATTAACTGACCTTATATGTATGATTTTATTTCCGGGCTTTCTATTTTTTTCATTGATTTATGTGTCTGTTTTTATGCCAATAGCATACTATTTTGATTACTATAGCTTTGTAGTATAGTTTGAAATCAGTGAGTTTGATATTTCCAGTTTTGTTACTCTTTCTTAAGATTGCTTTAGCTGTTCAGGGTCTCTTGAGCTTCCATACAAATTTTAGGATTATTTATTCTATTTCTGAGAAAAATGTTCTTGGAATTTTGATAAGGGCTGTTTTGAATCTATAGATTGTTTTGAGTAGTGCAGATATTTTCACAATATTGATTCTTCCAATCCATGAGCATGGAATGTCTTTCTATTGATATATATCTTCTTCAATTTCTTTCATCAGTGTCTTATAGTTTTTGGTGTGAAGGTCTTTTACCTCCTTTAGGTATTGTATTCTTTTTGATGCATTTGTAAATGGGATTGTTTTCTTAATATATCTTTCTGATAGGTGACTATTAGTATATAGAAACACAATAAATTTTTGTCTATTGATTTTGTGTCCTGCAACTTTACGAAATTGGTTGATTAGTTCTAACAGTTTGTTGGTGGAGTCTTTAGGGTTTAGGGTTTGTAACATCTCCTTCGAATAGTGACAGTTTTACTTTGTCCTTTCTGATATGGATGCCTTTTATTTCTTTTTCTTCCCTAATTGCTCTGGCTAAAACTTCCAATTGTATGTTGAATATCAGTGGCAAGAGTGGGTATATTTGTCTTTTTCTTGATCTTAGAGATAAAGCTTTTAGTTTTTCACCATTGAATGTGTTTTTAGCTGTGGCCTTGTCATAATGGCTGTTACTATGCTCAGGTACATTCTCTTTTTTTTTTTTTTTTAAGATTTTATTTATTTATTTGACAGAGAGATCACAAGTAGGCAGAGAGACAGGAAGGGAGAGAGGGGGAAGCAGGCTCTTTGCTGAGCAGAGCCTGATGCAGGGCTTGATCTGAGTACCCTGAGATCATGACCTGAGCTGAAGGCAAAGGCTTAACCCACTGAGCCACCCAGGTGCCCAGTTACATTCTCTTTATAAGCACTCTAGTTTTTACCATAAATGGATGTTGAATTTTGTCAATTGCTTTTTTTGCATTTATTAAGATGATCACATGATTTTTATCCTTCATTTTGTTACTGTGTATCACATTGACTAATTTACAGATGTTGAATCATGCTTGCATCCTTGCATGGAATAATATCAAATGATCATGGTTTATGATCCTTTTAATGTATTGTTGAATTCATTTTGCTAATATTTTGTTGAAGATTTTTGCATTTATGTTCATTAGGAATATTGGCTAATAGTTTTCTTGTGGTGTCCTTGTCTGTTTTGGTATCAAGGTAACTCTGGCCTCATGAAATGAGTTAAAAAGTGTTCCCCCGTCGGAGGGGTCAAGATGGCAGAGAAGTAGCAGGCTGAGACTACTAGCAGGAGATCAGCTAGATAGCGTATCTAAAGATTGCAAACACCTGCAAATCCATCGGCAGATCAAAGAGAAGAACAGCGGGGCGCCTGGGTGGCTCAAGGGGTTAAGCCGCTGCCTTCGGCTCAGGTCATGATCTCAGGGTCCTGGGATCGAGTCCCGCATCAGGCTCTCTGCTCAGCAGGGAGCCTGCTTCCTCCTCTCTCTCTCTCTGCCTGCCTCTCTGCCTACTTGTGATCTCTCTCTGTCTAATAAATAAATAAAATAAATCTTTAAAAAAAAAAAAAAGAGAAGAACAGCAATTCTGGAAACAGAAAAACAACCACTTTCTGAAAGATAGGACCGGCGGAGAAGTGAATCCAAAGCGATGGGAAGATAGACCCCGGGGGGAGGGGCTGGCTCCCGGCAAGCGGCGGAGCAACAGAGCACAAAATCAGGACTTTTAAAAGTCTGTTCCGCTGAGTGTCCTCGCTCCAGAGGCTAAACCAGGGCGAAGCCCACGCGGGGTTAGCGTGGCCTCAGGTCCCAAAGGGTCACAGAAGGATCGGGGGTGTCTGAGTGTCACAGAGCTTGCGGGTATTAGAATGGGAAAGCTGGCTACAGAGACAGAGCCAACAGTAAGCTCACAGCTCGGGGTTACCTTGAACAGTTGCAGGCTCGGTGAGCTCGGAGCACAGCCAGAGGTCAGGCAAACGGGAGTAACTGGGCGCTGTTCTCTGAGGACACACTGAGGAGTGGGGCCCCGGGCTCACGGCTCCTCCGGGCCGGAGACCAGGAGGCCACCATTTGTATTCCTGTCCTCCGGAACTCTACAGAAAGCGCTCAGGGAACAAAAGCTCCTGAAAGCAAACCCGAGCGGATTACTCAGCCCCTGGTAAGGGCGGTGCAATTCCACCTGGGGCAAAGACACTTGAGAATCACTACACCAGGCCCCTCCCCCAGAAGATCAACAAGAAATCCAGCCAAGACCAAGTTCACCTACCAAGGAGTGCAGTTTCAATACTAAGTAGAGCAGCAGAATTCCAGAGGAGGAAAAAGTAAAGCACAGAACTCATGGCGTTCTCCCTGTGATTTTTTTTAGTCTTGCAGTTAATTTAATTTTTTCTTTTTTATTTTTTTTCTCTTCTTCTGCTAAATTTTTTTTAACTTTTACCCTTTTCTTTTTTAACGTTTTTTAACTAGTTTATCTAATATATATATTTTTCTTTTTTTATATTTTTCTTTATTCATTTTCTTTTTTTTTTAATTCTTTTCTTTTCTTTTTTATCTTTCTTTCTTTTTGAACCTCTTTTTATCCCCTTTCTCCCCCCTCACGATTTGCGATCTCTTCTGACTTGGTTAAAGCATATTTTCCTGGGGTTGTTGCCACCCTTTTAGTATTTTACTTACTCCTTCATATACTCTTATCTGGACAAAATGACAAGGTGGAAAAATTCACCACAAAAAAAAGAACAAGAGGCAGTACCGAAGGCTAGGGACCTAATCAATACAGACGTTGGTAATATGTCAGATCTAGAGTTCAGAATGACAATTCTCAAGGTTCTAGCCGGGCTCGAAAAAGGCATGGAAGATATTAGAGAAACCCTCTTGGGAGATATAAAAGCCCTTTCTGGAGAAATAAAAGAACTAAAATCTAACCAAGTTGAAATAAAAAAAGCTATTAATGAGGTGCAATAAAAAATGGAGGCTCTCACTGCTAGGATAAATGAGGCAGAAGAAAGAATTAGTGATATAGAAGACCAAATGACAGAGAATAAAGAAGCTGAGCAAAAGAGGGACAAACAGCTACTGGACCACGAGGGGAGAATTCGAGAGATAAGTGACACCATAAGATGAAACAACATTAGAATAATTGAGATTCCAGAAGAAGAAGAGAGAGAGAGGGGAGCAGAAGGTATACTGGAGAGAATTATTGAGGAGAATTTCCCCAATATGGCAAAGGGAACGAGCATGAAAATTCAGGAGGTTCAGAGAATGCCCCTCAAAATCAATAAGAATAGGCCCACACCCCTTCACCTAATAGTAAAATTTACAAGCCTCAGTGACAAAGAGAAAATCCTGAAAGCAGCCCGGGAAAAAGAAGTCTGTAACATACAGTAGTAAAAATATTAGATTGGCAGCTGACTTATCCACAGAGACCTGGCAGGCCAGAAAGAGCTGGCTTGATATTTTCAGAGCACTAAACGAGAAAAACATGCAGCCAAGAATACTATATCCAGCTAGGCTATCATTGAAAATAGAAGGAGAGTTTAAAAGCTTCCAGGACAAACAAAAACTGAAAGAATTTGCAAACACCAAACCAGCTCTACAGGAAATATTGAAAGGGGTCCTCTAAGCAAAGAGAGAGCCTAAAAGTGGTAGATTAGAAAGGAACAGAGATCATATACAGTAACAGTCACCTTACAGGCAATACAATGGCACTAAATTCATATCTCTCAATAGTTACCCTGAATGTTAATGGGCTAAATGCCCCAATCAAAAGACACAGGGTATCAGAATGGATAAAAAAACAAAACCCATCTATATGTTGCCTCCAAGAAACTCATTTTAAGCCCGAAGACACCTCCAGATTTAAAGTGAGGAGGTGGAAAAGAATTTACCATGCTAATGGACATCAGAAGAAAGCAGGAGTGGCAATCCTTATATCAGATCAATTAGATTCTAAGCCAAAGACTATAATAAGAGATGATGAAGGACACTATATCATACTCAAAGGGTCTGTCCAACAAGAAGATCTAACAATTTTAAATATCTATGCCCCCAACGTGGGAGCAGCCAACTATATAAACCAATTAATAACAAAATCAAAGAAACACATCAACAATAATACAATAATAGTAGGGGACTTTAACACTCCCCTCACTGAAATGGACAGATCATCCAAGCAAAAGATCAACAAGGAAATAAAGGCCATAAATGACACTGGACGAGATGGACATCACAGATATATTCAGAACATTTCATCCCAAAGCAACAGAATACACATTCTTCTCTAGTGCACATGGAACATTCTCCAGAATAGATCACATCCTCGGTCCTAAATCAGGACTCAGCTGGTATCAAAAGATTGGGATCATTCCCTGCATATTTTCAGACCACAATGCTCTGAAGCTAGAACTCAACCACAAGAGGAAGTTTGGAAAGAACCCAAATACATGGAGACTAAACAGCATCCTTCTAAAGAATGAATGGGTCAACCAGGAAATTAAAGAAGAATTGAAAAAAATCATGGAAACAAATGATAATGAAAATACAACGGTTCAAAATCTATGGGACATAACAAAGGCAGTCCTGAGAGGAGAATATATAGCGGTACAAGCCTTTCTCAAGAAACAAGAAAGGTCTCAGGTACACAACCTAACTCTACACCTAAAGGACCTGGAGAAAGAACAAGAAAGAAACCCTAAACCCAGCAGGAGATGCGAAATCATAAAGATAAGAGCAGAAATCAATGAAGTACAAACCAAAAAAACAATAGAGCAAATCAACGAAACTAGGAGCTGGTTCTTTGAAAGAATTAATAAAATTGATAAACCCCTGGCCAGACTTATCAAAAAGAAAAGAGAAAGGACCCAAATAAATAAAATCATGAATGAAAGAGGAGAGATCACAACTAACACCAAAGAAATACAAACTATTATAAGAACATACTATGAGCAACTCTACACCAACAAATTTGACAATCTGGAAGAAATGGATGCATTCCTAGAAACATATAAACTACCACAACTGAACCAGGAAGAAATAGAAAGCCTGAACAGACCCATAACCAGTAAGGAGATTGAAACAGTCATTAAAAAATCTCCAAACAAACAAAAACCCAGGGCCAGACGGCTTCCCGGGGGAATTCTACCAAACATTTAAAGAAGAACTAATTCCTATTCTCCTGAAACTGTTCCAAAATATAGAAATGGAAGGAAAACTTCCAAACTCATTTTATGAGGCCAGCATCACCTTGATCCCAAAACCAGACAAGGATCCCATCAAAAAAGAGAGCTATAGACCAATATCCTTGATGAACACAGATGCGAAAATTCTCACCAAAATACTAGCCCATAGGATTCAACAGTACATTAAAAGGATTATTCACCACGACCAAGTGGGATTTATTCCAGGGCTGCAAGGTTGGTTCAACATCCACAAATCAGTCAATGTGATACAACATATCAATAAAAGACAGAACAAGAACCATATGATACTCTCAATAGATGCTGAAAAAGCATTTGACAAAGTACAGCATCCCTTCCTGATCAAAACTCTTCAAAGCCATCTATGAAAAGCCATCTATGAAAAACCCACCGCAAATATCATTCTCAATGGAGAAAAACTGAAAGCTTTTCCGCTACGGTCAGGAACACGGCAGGGACGTCCATTATCACCACTGCTATTCAACATAGTACTAGAAGTCCTAGCCTCAGCAATCAGACAACAAAAGGAAATTAAAGGCATCCAAATTGGCAAAGAAGAAATCAAACTATCACTCTTCGCAGATGATATGATACTATATGTGGAAAACCCAAAAGACTCCACTCCAAAACTGCTCGAACTTGTACAGGAATTCAGTAAAGTGTCAGGATATAAAATCAATGCACAGAAATCAGTTGCATTTCTCTACACCAACAACAAGACAGAAGAAAGAGAAATTAAGGAGTCAGTCCCATTTACAATTGCACCCCAAACCATAAGATACCTAGGAATAAAGCTAACCAAAGAGGCACAGAATCTATACTCAGAAAACTATAAAGTACTCATGAAAGAAATTGAGGAAGACACAAAGAAATGGAAAAATGTTCCATGTTCCTGGATTGGAAGAATAAATATTGTGAAAATGTCTATGCTACCTAAAGCAATCTACACATTTAATGCAATTCCTATCAAAGTACAATCCATCTTTTTCAAAGAAATGGAACAAATAATTCTAAAATTTATATGGAACCAGAAAAGACCTCAAATAGCCAGAGGGATATTGAAAAAGAAAGCCAAAGTTGGTGGCATCACAATTCCGGACTTCAAGCTCTATTACAAAGCTGTCATCATCAAGACAGCATGGTACTGGCACAAAAATAGACACATAGTCCAATGGAACAGAATAGAGAGCCCAGAAATAGACCCTCAACTCTATGGTCAACTAATCTTCAACAAAGCAGGAAAGAATGTCCAATGGAAAAAAGACAGCCTCTTCAATAAATGGTGTTGGGAAAATTGGACAGCCACATGCAGAAAAATGAAATTGGACCATTTCATTACACTGCACACGAAAATGGACTCAAAATGAATGAAGGACCTCAATGTGTGAAAGGAATCCATCAAAATCCTTGAGGAGAACACAGACAGCAACCTCTTCGACCTCACCCGCAGCATCTTCCTAGGAACATTGCCAAAGGCAAGGGAAGCAAGGGCAAAAATGAACTATTGGGATTTCATCAAGATCAAAAGCTTTTGCACAGCAAAGGAAACAGTTAACAAAATCAAAAGACAACTGACAGAATGGGAGAAGATATTTGCAAACGACATATCAGTTAAAGGACTAGTGTCCAAAATCTATAAAGAACTTAGCAAACTCAACACCCAAAGAACAAATAATCCAATCAAGAAATGGGCAGAGGACATGAACAGACATTTCTGCAAAGAAGACATCCAGATGGCCAACAGACATATGAAAAAGTGCTCCACATCACTCGACATCAGGGAAATACTAATCAAAACCACAATGAGATATCACCTCACACCAGTCAGTATGGCTAAAATCAACAAGTCAGGAAATGACAGATGCTGGCGAGGATGCGGAGAAAGGGGAACCCTCCTACACTGTTGGTGGGAATGCAAGCTGGTGCAACCACTCTGGAAAACAGCATGGAGGTTCCTCAGAATGTTGAAAATAGAACTGCCCTATGACCCAGCAATTGCACTACTGGGTATTTACCCTAAAGATACAAACGTAGTGATCCAAAGGGGCACGTGCACCCGAATGTTTATAGCAGCAATGTCCACAATAGCCAAACTATGGAAAGAACCTAGATGTCCATCAACAGATGAATGGATCAAGAAGATGAGGTATATATACACAATGGAATACTATGCAGCCATCAAAAGAAATGAAATCTTGCCATTTGCGACAACATGGATGGAACTAGAGCGTATCATGCTTAGCGAAATAAGTCAAGCAGAGAAAGACAACTATCATATGATCTCCCTGATATGAGGAAGTGGTGATGCAACATGGGGGCTTAAGTGGGTAGGAGAAGAATCAATGAAACAAGATGGGATTGGGAGGGAGACAAACCATAAGTGACTCTTAATCTTACAAAACAAACTGAGGGTTGCTGGAGGGAGGGGGGTTGGGAGAAGGGGGGTGGGGTTATGGACATTGGGGAGGGTATGTGCTTTGGTGAGTGCTGTGAAGTGTGTAAACCTGGCGATTTCCAGACCTGTACCCCTGGGGATAAAAATACATGTTTATACAAAATAAAAAATTAAAAAAAAAAAAGTGTTCCCCCACTTCCATTTTTGGGGGGAGAGTTTGAAAATGTTTGGTGTTAATTCTTTACTAACACCAATATTTCTAAATATTTGGTAGAATTCTTCATTGGAGCTGTCTGGTCCTAAATTTTTGTTTGTTTGGAAGTTTTTGATTATTGATTCAATTTCCTTACTAGTAATCAATCTGTTCATATTTGCTATTTCTTCATGATGCAGTCTGGGAAGACTGTTTTTAGAATTTTATCTATTTCTTCTAGATTGTTAAATTTTGACATATAATTTGCTGATCCTTTGTATTCTTGTGGTATCAGTTATATTGTCTCCTCTTTCATTATTGATTTTGTTTATTTGACTCTTGTCTTTTACTTGGTCAATCTAGCTAAAGCTTTTCTGTATTATTTATCTTTTTAAAGAATCAACTCTTAGTTTCATTAAGTTTTCCTATTTTATTTTTAATCTGTTTCATTTATTTCTACTCCAATGTTTTATTCCCTCCTTTTACTAAGTTTGAGCTTTGTTTTTTTTTCTTTTTTTAGTTCCTTAAGGTGTAAAGTTAGGTTGTTTACTTGAGATTTTACTTGTCTCTTGAGGGAGGTATTTATTACCATGAAATTCTTTTTTTTTTTTAGATTTTTTATTTATTCATTTGACAGAGATCACAGGTAGGCAGAGAAGCAGGCAGAGAGAGGAGGAAGCAGGCTCCCCACTGAACAGAGATCCTGATGTGAGCCTTGATCCCAGGACCCTGGGATCATGACCTGAGCCAAACACAGAGGCTTTAACCCACTGAGCCACCCAGGTGCCCTATCACTATGAAATTCTTTCCTTCTCTCTCTCTCTTTTTTTTAAAAGATTTGATTTATTTATTTGACAGAGATGACAGTAGGTGGGGGAGGGGGGAAAGCAGGCTCCCCGCTGAGCAGAGAACTTGATTTGGGGCTCGATCCTAGGACCCCGGGATCATGACGTGAGCAGAAGACAGAGGCTTTAACCCACTGAGCCACTCAGGCACCCCGCACTATGAATTCTTTAAAACTTCTTTTGCTATGTGAGTTTTGCTATATTGTGTTTCCATTTTCATTTTTCTCGAGATTTAAAAAAAATTTCTCTTTTGATTTCTCTGACTTATTTGTTGTTCACAAAGATGTTTAATCTCCACATATTTGTGAATTTTTCAGTTTTCTTCTTGTAAGTGGTTTCTAGTTTCATACCACATGGTTAAATGATAGGATTTCAGTCTTCTTAAATTTATTGAGTTGTTTTGTGGCTTAACATATGGTCTATCTTAGAGAATATTTAATGTGAATCAGTGTTCTATTGCTTTTTGAATGGGATGTTCTGCATATATCTGTTAAGTCCATCTTGTCTAATGTGTCATTTAAGGCTAATATTTTCTTATTGATTTTTCTCTCTGAATGATCTTTCTGATGTAAGTGGCATAGTAAAGTCCCCTTTAATATTGTAATGCTATTTCTCCCTTTAGCTCTCTTAATTTGCTTTGTATGTTTAGATGCTCCTATGTTGGATGCATAAATATTTACAAATTTCATATCCTCTTGTGGGATTGATTCCTTTATCATTTTGTAATACTCCTCTTTGTCTCTTATTACAGTCTTTGTTTCATATTCTATTTTGTCTGAAATAAGTATAGCCACCCCAACCTAATTTTTGTTTCCATTTTCATGGAATGTTTTTTCCCATACCTTCACTTGCAGTCTGTGTGTGTCTTTACATCTGAAATGAGTCTCTTCTAAGCAATATATAGATGGGTCTGATTTTTTTTTAATCCATAGAATAGTAGTTCTTTATGCTTTATATCATGGTTTTTAAAACATTATGGCATTGATAATTTTATTTCATCCTCATATCAAAACATACAGGCAATAGAGTTGAGAAAACATAGATGTTAGAGCCTGACGGATATTGAGCTATTTGCTTGCTGAATAATGGGATTTGTTGCTCACACTCTTTGAACCTCAGCTTTCTCAACTATAAAATGGGGATAGTGATGGCAACTCTCCTAGAGGGATGGGTGTGGCTTTGGTGTTTGTGAAAATCACCTGAAATAACATCACAGGTAGTTATTTAGTGATAATATCATTATTCTACAGATGAGAAGTGTAAGTCAGAGATGTTAGGTAGCTTCCAAAGTTCATATACTTCTGTGAGGCAGGAATCAGATTTTGAACAGTCCCACAGACTTTTCCAAGATAAGGGTAGAAAAGGTCTTAAAGACCATCTGGGCATAAGTTTTTCAAATTTTTATTTTAAGTTTCAGTGAAAATCCTGGAAAACCCTAGAATGAGAATCAGATAAAGGTGAGGTTACTCTAGTTGAGGTGGTCCTGGCCTCTTCTCCCCTTTTAGACTCACAGTAACCTCTAAATGTTCTTTGATACCCTCCTAGGGTTCCTTGGAACACTGTTTGAGAATCTCTGGTCCAGCCCCCACCTCTCCTTTACAAATTAGGTTGCTGGGATTAAGAGAGATCATATTACTTGCCTAAGGTCACATAGCCGGTCTCCAGCAGAGGTGAGACTTAAGTCTTGTCGACAGATTCCAAGCTTAGTGCTCTCTCTTTTCTAAGTCACCACCTCTGTAGGGCAAGGACACCTGACCCCACATGAGACAGTGCCATCTAGTGACATTAAATGGTTGCCCTTCATCCCAGGAATCATATGTGGGACTTTAGCCTTATTCACTTCTCCAGTGCTCTCTTTTCCAGTTTGCACTCTGAAGGCTGAAAATAGGGATCTTCATTTCCAGTTAATCTTGCCAACTGGGTTCCTGTCAGGCATCGCTGCTGTAAGACAGTTGTAAGAAGCTGGAAATCAGAAGGGGTAGAAGCCACCCTACTTCTGGTTTTGAAGCTGTGAACAACTGAGAGTGACTTTGCAGATTTTAGCAGCATTTGTGTTCCTGGGAGCAACACTCATGGAAACTATTCTATGTGGTCTTGTGGTAATCTCATTTTATACCTCATGGCATTTAAAGAAGCCTTTTGAAAGTATCAGCTACTTCTCCCAGCTAAGAAGAACCAAGGGAATATTTACACCATTTAATGATTTCACAGCTAGGGAGGGAGAATACAGATATATTTTTTTCCTGTATTACATCTCCTTGGCCTACTTCTGATTTCAGCACTATGGCTCTGGACAGCTCCATGCCAACTAAATATTCTCAAAGCTTTGTGTCCCTTCAGGTACTCCTAGAGGCTGATGCCAAAGCAGGGTTAGATGAACAAAAGGTTTTTAAGGGGAAAAGTCTGTGAAGCATAAAGGGGAAGAAGCAAAAGTAGGCAGGGAGTTCCTCAGACTACAGTATAATTCCGAGTAATCTCGGCCAGGGCAATGGGGAGTTCGTGTACAGAGATTGCCTTTTAGAGGATTCCTGCTTTGGGTAAGAATGACCTGGTTCCAGTGGCTCTTTCGTACTTTTGTTAGATGGAAGCAACCAGGGACAGCATGGCTTTGGGGTGAGTGTTGTGGTAGATACGAGGATGCAATAGCAGGAGATGACTTGCATCAGGTTCATTAAAGGATATCTGAGCAGTGAAACTCTATGTACAGCATGAATGGTCCCACAGCTTCTTTCTGCTTTTTTGCCCTTGAGGTTTCTCCAAACCTGGTGAGATCCATGGAATTTTTACTTGCAGTCAGCCCAGAAGTGCAAGGGAGCTCATGCTTCTTCTGGGGGACAGGGACTTAGGAGTAATTGTGCAGTTTTTACTCACACTGGCAGTGTTTTCCAAACCTTTAAAACCCATGCAGCTATTTATTAACCACCAAACTTCTTAGGATCTGCCACCTGTCCCAGAAGTCAGTTTACTTAAGACTTACCAATTTGGGGATCACTACTTCGTTTCCTATATATGACAAACATATTTTACTGAACTTTTCTTTCTATACTTATATTCTAAAAAAGCAGTATGCTCTGGCTTCATGTGAAATTATATCACAATGTTTTCATACCAGTTGTCTTCCTCCTGGAGATCACTCTTCCACTTGAGAGTTCATCTTGAGAATTGCTACATTAGAAATATGGTGACTAGAGTGAAGTTTCTCACCTTCATCCCTTTCTTTCTTTCCCTTGATCTTACTGGCAATAACAGCAAAGAAGTAAATAATTCTATTAACCTGAGAATCTGTAGTGCCCTCTGCTGGTGCCCAGTCCCCTTGTTCTTAACCACCCTCCCCCATCAGACTTCCAGCAGCCAGCATCTACATTTTGTCACCTGACGACTTGACTTAGTCTGGTGGCAGAAGACATTTTTTCCTAACTGTGGTGGGCAGGCCCGAGGCTCCAAGAAATTAACAGCCCCTGGCAGTAGGACTCAAGTAACAGATACTCCGGTTCTTTCAAATGTTTTTTCTATACCAGCTCCCGTAGTGTCTCTAGGGGGTGGCATTAAGCTCTGGTGACCTCCAGGAGTAAACTAGCTCAATAAAGAACCCTTCCATGTCCTACTTCTTCATTCCCTTAGCCAGTGGAAACAGTGATGCAGTGTTCCCGGACACCCATCTCATGAGAACTGATGGAAACATGGTAGAAAATTTAAAAGTAATGTGTTCAAATCTTCTAATTCTAAGAATGACTCCTTCCTGGAAAGGAGCTTATGCCTCCTTTGGGACTGAGCAGGCCTAATGAGAGGTTATCCTCCATGTCTGTGTGTGAGTCTATGACTCCCTCCGTATCTGTGACAGAGTTGGTTGATGAGGACAGAAATGTATTTCTGTCTAACTCCTTCTAACTAGAATTTCAGGGTTTCCTAACTTCCTTCCCTGTCTATTAGTTAAATCTGCAACATAATCTAAAGCAGGCATAAACTTTTGTCCCCTAGAATCTCTCTCAAGATCCAGTGTGAAGGAGCAAGCTTTTGCTTAGGTGCCTGTAGGTAACAAATAGATTAGCCTCTCTGGGTGGTGGTAGGCTAGGCTGGGTCTTCTGAAAGGTGATCACTGTATCACTATGAGCCTGTCTGAAATTTTTGAAAAATTTCTTCTATTATTAGCTATTTTGATGCTGATACACACACACACGTATACATGTATACACACATACATGTATGTGTACATGCATACACATACATGTATATGTGTACTGCATACATGTGTATACATGTACGTATATAATATATGTATACGTATGTGTGTGTGTGTGTTTCCTAAGTCTTGATCCAAATGGAGACAACTGAGTGTCAAACAAGAAGCCTGGGAATTGTGCAGGTGGAATATTTCTGAGCAGAATTAACCAAGAATCTTGGATGGAGGTGGAGATGCTGCCCTTCTGATGCCAGGAAGCCCCCAAGGACTTCTCTCTGCAGGATATATACCTGCTATGTCTATACCAAACACTTCCAAGGGGGAGCCTGAGTGTTTTTTCTGTTACTGTTTGATATAATAAATTTCATCTTTAGGGAATGGGCATGATAGGTACCTCATAGTCCTAGGATATCTATAAATAATCATGGATTTTTAAAAATCATATTCATGCAGTAGAATAGAATAAAAATAAACAAACTGGTTCATTTGTGGGCTTTCAATCCTTGAAGGACATCATTCTTTGTGAAGCATCAGATTTTCAAGCTGTTTGTTTGCCTTTGACAGGCAAAGAGGCGGCATTCTCTGATCCTCTGAACGTCTCTGGGAGCTTAGGGCAGAGGTGGACATGGGGGTGTTCTGGGGACACCTCTCTTTGAGAAACTATGATTTAAAGGAACAAAGTGAGAGTCCAAATATGACCTTTATTGGAATGACCAGTGTCCCAGCTTAAAAAAAGAATCTCAAAGCCTAAAATCAGCCTCCTGGAGTGGGACTAAGGAGCTGCATTTAAAAAGCTCCTCCCTTCCCCGTGGCTCTCATCTAAACGAAAGTTTGAGGCTCACTGCTCTAAATAGGAGAGGGTGCTGTGGGTGGACGAGAAAACCTCTTTTTAATTTTCTGATTCAAATATCCTGTCACATGTGTTCTGATTTCTCTCTCTCTCTCTCTTTTTTTTTCCTTTTCTGAAAACACAAAGCAGCCTGGAATTAGAGGACACAAAAGCCAACAGCTTAAATAAAATCAAGGGGTTTTATATTAGAGGGCAGGAAATGTGACTCTTATTCAACATGTTGGCAGGGGTGTGGCCTCGGTTCTATTTTTCTAAGATATGGAAACATTATGGAGTAGAATTTAAAAAGTGTATGAAAGTTGCAGCTGAAAGCAGGAGTCAAAAGAAACCTGAAGGCTAGGGGAAGTGTGAAGGAAGGAATGGCTGGCTTCCAGCTCTCCCCTGAATAGCCAGGTACATGCCTGCCCTGCTCCTCGGGCTGAGGTGCCTGCAGCGAGGGAGAGCAGCAGGACACATGTGTTCACCGTACAGCTCTATTTCAGGTAGCGGAGGTAAGTTAGACTGAGGAAGCCCAGGGGCTCTCCTGTATGGGGGAAGGTTTCTCTTTGGGAAGCAAGAAGGCGCCATGAGCCTGCAGGGTAACAAGAGATCACCAACTGCCAGTTTTGTCTGATGCCTGCTCTACTCCACCCAACTTCTCCTTTGGGCTATAGGGGAATTCTATTAGAAAAACCAGTATAGAAGGCAAAGTCTTTCTCAAGGATCCAAGTGAGGATCAAGAACTTGGTGGCTGATCACTAGAGCCAAACCAGATCCCAGATTGGGCGCTTTCTAGTTCAGGGAATGTACAGCCCCAAAATGTACAAAGTAAACTTGCAGCCAAACACGCCACTCCAGCCCCCAAATATGTATGATATATAACAAGAGATGTGAGATGTCATTATAGTGTTCCCTGTACTCAGAGCTTGGCATGCATCCTCATTCACGATTCCCTGAACCATATGAGGTGGTACCTTACTTTGGGTTCTCTCCAAAGCAGACCCTGAAACAAAGACTCAGGTGATTTATTTGGGAGGTGGTCTCAGGAAGCATGATGATAGTGTGGGGGAGTGAGAGAGAAGGGAGAAAAATGGACGTTGGTGGGCATGAATGTGCAGGTTACATAGTGGGCACCTAGGGCTCTAGCCCTGTGAGGACTCTTTTTGAAAGAATCTCTGCCAGCCGCATCCTCACTGGTTGAGGCTACTTAACTCTTGGGCAATGGTGGCCTGCACCAAGTGTTCAGCTGAGCTCGTTGCTGTGGCTGGAGGATGCTGTCAGGAAGAAAGCCATGGACTTTGTGAAATCATCCCTAGGCAGCTTCCTGAGGAAGCCAAGCAGCTGTGAGTGGGACACTGAGCATCTGCTACAGGTACACATCACATCCATTTAAAAATAGGAAAAACAAAGACTTTAAGGAAGTCATGGTCCTGCTAAAGTCCTAAACCTTCTTGCACTTCTGTGGCACTCTTGGTGGCCATACCCAACCAGCAGGAGCCATCCCACAAGATCCCCTATCTGCCCCATAGGGGCATAGGGCTGGAGCCTAGAAGGGCATTGACTTCAGCATCCCTACACTTCTCACCCAGGTCAAATGTCTCACCTGCCTCAAAATACAGTAGTACCTTTTCAACGGTACCTCCTGGGCCATTCCTCCCTCCTTGGGGTCTCAGAATAGAATGATAGATGTGGACCATGTGGAGGGGTCATGATGGCTGCCAAACCAGACCTGGACAGTGAAGAGACCATAACTAGAGTGGACAAAGAGCTGAGACCAACAGACCAGTGGCCAGCCCTTAACACCCTCCAGCTCAATCATCACTCACAAAGCCAGAATCCGCCCCTCCCTGCTTCCATATGCACTTCCAACATCTGCTCGTTGGCCGCCATCTTCCTGGGTCAGGCAGTCCGAGGTGGTTACTTTCACAGCATGACGGGGATAGAAAAGCGCTTACTGCGGAGTCAGACAGATCTGGGCTCAGGATGAGGCTCCACAGCGTGGCAGCAGCTTCAGCAGTTACTTAGTTATTCTAAGCTCACTGATGGAAAACTGTAGTTTTGTCATCTGCAGACTCCATGTTACAGTGCTCCCTCTTGGGTCACTGAGGTCAAATGAGCCAGGAACTCTCATATATATTAAGTATTCAATCAGTGTGAGCTGTTGTTTTAATTGTAATGACTACTGAATTGCCTGGAGAAGGGAAGGGCATAGTGTCATTTGCCTTTGTTGGTGTTTCTCAAGGGTGGTCCCCACCCCCCCGCCCCATATTAAAGTTAACAGTTATGAAGTACACTAATTACTGCACTGAACCAGCACAGCTACATGGCATCTGACCAGTGCCTGGCAGGTTTGGCCAGGACACCTGGATCCTCCATGTCTCTGAGGGCCTCATTGTTACCATTGCCAGCGGGGATTGAGGCTCATGGGGAGGTAAAGAAACCACTAAAGGTGCGAGGAAGCTGAAATGCACCGGGGTCAGGGAGGCATGCAGGTAGAGGCTGCTGCAGAATGAGCTCTCCCTCTGGAGAAATTCCTTTCCCAGGGTTTCCTTTTCTCCCTGGAGGTGCTCTCCAGGTGGCACAGCACGCCCTGCCTTCCCAGCCCCCATTCTTCTGCCCCAGAGGCTGTGTGTGGCCCTGTGAACTCCCTGCAGCCCAAGCAGACTCTGGAAAGCTGAGCAGGGCTGGGCGCTGGTTCCCCTGCCAGTGTCCCCACCCTGTGCCCAGGGCCTGTTCTTAGCACCCGTCTTGACTGGTGAAGTCGGTCACTCCAGGGGAGCTTCTGACCTTCTAGGAGGAGTTATAGCCCGTCAGCAGATCATCGCACCCGTCACAGGCCTTTAAACCTCTTCACTGATTGCAAAGTGAAAGTCCTGGAGGACTCAGGCAGGGGTAGGAGCATGAGCTCAGACACCGGAGCTGGGGTGGCCTTCTCTTTCCCAGGAGCTGCCGCTGGCTGCTTGAGTCCCAGAGCTGCACTGCATTCTCACGGGGCTTCTCTCTCTCCCTTCCCAAGGGTATTTTCTGTGTGACTTAGAATAAGTATTGGGTCATGTGGATGTTACCATGGCAACTGGTGTTTTAAATAAAAATAGTCCTACACCCCCGGTAGTCTGTCAGTGTGAAATACGCCTATAGGCAGTGAAAGGCTGTTGGCATCTGCATCCCTTCTATTCCCAGAAGCAGCCTCCTGGGTCCTCCCAGGCCCAGAGGGCAGAACCTGCAGCTCTGTACACGGAGGCGGGTCTCCTGGGTGGTTCAGGGGACAAGGCGGTAGCTTTTGCACTTGGATTTCCCCTGCTGGTGGGGGGCTCTGCCTGATGCTCCCTTCCCTCACCTCCACCAGCAGCGGAGGGGTGCTGCTGTTCTCGGAGTCTTTCTGCAGAGAAACGAACGGATTCAAAGATGGGCTTTGTCTTGAGGTCTGCTTCTAGGGGAATATAAACTAAGACAAGGTTTTATGTGCAAGTAATTTGGGGGGAGGTGATCTAAGGAATCAGCGGTAGAATGGGGAAGTGAAGTAGGGAAGAGGAGGCAGTGGCGAGGTTTCAGAAATGACCTCTGCAGACAAGGGGAGTTCAGGACAAGGGGTTGTTTCCTGAGGAACTTTGGGAGATCTTGTTACCCTCCCAAGGGGCAAGGACGGTGGTGGTTTTGTGCAGCAAATCTTCCTGTCTTTGGGTGAGTGCTCCTCCCAGAGGCTTTAGCTCTACACTTGCAGCTTGACCTGTGAGCAGTCAAAACAAAAACAAAACCCCACAAGTCCTTGGGCTGAGAATCACAGGTTGTGGCAGGCAACAGCCTTCCACGTTTGAAGGTGAATCCCTACCTAAAGAAGATGGACAGGCACACCCTCACCTGCTGGGGGCCTCCTGGCCCAACTGTAAGCCTTCTTGCATGTTAATGAATATCCTCAACTCTCAAAAGTACTTTAGGGTTGGGATAAGGAGCTTAATCTGAAAAGTTAGAGCACGGTGAAATAGCCTTTAAAGATCTTAATAAATCCTGAAACCTTTGAAAGGTTGCCAAAATTCCCTAGAGCCTAAGGATGCAATTGGTGCTGTCAGGAATGTCTTGCATCAGGGTGGGGAGTGGAGGGAGGGGTTAGGGAAGGGCTGCTTTTCTTTTGGAGGCAAGGGAGGCAGTTTAATGCCCAAGCATGTGTTCTTGAAATAGTTTGAATAGGTTCCTCTTGACTGCACATCTGATACTTTGGGGGAGATGAAAATGTTAAGATCAGGTACAATGATATTGAGCTCAAGAAACTCAAAACACTAAGGGAAGGAATGGATGGTGGTTGGGCAGGAGTGGGGAGGTGGAGATATATTAGCAATGCATTGCTTTTGAACTCTTGGCATAATTTGGGGCAGTGTGGGCATCGCTTCTTCAAACTAACAGCCATCTGGTAGACCCATTCACCTCCTGAAGACACCTTGGTCTTGCTTTGGATGAATGTCAGTGGTTCTGTTCATCAGTTAAAAAAAAAAAAAAAAAAAAAAAGAGTTTAGGGGCGCCTGGGTGGCTCAGTGAGTTAAGCCCTTGCCTTCAGCTCAGATCATGATCTCAGGGTCCTGGGATCGAGCCCCACATCAAGGTCTTTGCTTCCCCCTCTATTTCTGCTGTTTGCAGTGGAAGGGCCCTGAGTGATCCTAATTTTTTTGGAGGGATTCCCCTGGGATTAAAAGACTAGAGACCCTCAGATGGAAACCTATGAAGACCTCTCTGTGTCGCTGCTATTTTGTGTAATAGGTCTATTCAGAAATAAGGGAGGAAGGGAAAGATGCCTTAGCATCATTTTTTGAGAGGACCCACCTGACAGGGAAGTAGGAATGAGAGAGGTTTTGGGGGTGTGGATGGGGAGAGTGGAGGGGCAATGCCAGTGAAGGGTAAAAAGGGGAGAAAGCAGAATTGGGCAGGAGAACTTCCAACTGCCATATAGGTCTGATGCAGTCTCAGCTGGTCTAGTGGGGAGCTCCTGAGCAAAGATTCCCCTCAGAGAAGTTTCAGGTTGCAAGGAAAGGGCTGGCCTTGGGGCTCTGCTGTGCTCAGTCACAGGCTGGGGGCTGCCTGAGCAGAGGCCGGTTTGGAGACTGAGGCACAGCTGAAAGTGCAGCTCACTGTGCTCCTTGCCACGGAGCAGCAAGTTTTTTCTGGAAGCCAAGCTGAGCAGTACATCTCCATAGCTGCCTCAGAAACAAAAGCTGGCTACCTTCTGCTGAGCACACCCTGTGGGCCAGGCACTTCTCCCATGTTATCTGCCTTGGGCCTTTCACCAATCCTGTGAGACTGGTGTTACTTCCACTCCCACAGTTAATGACATGGAGACCTAGCCAGTTATTTACCCTGAGATAGCCCTGCTTGTGAGAGGCAGGCAGAGCTGCGATTTGAACCCAGGTCTGTGCAGCTTGAACACTCCTGGTTCCATTTCTGTGGGGGTGGTCATTAATTTAGCTGTCATAGTCCCCGTGATAAGGACTTGGGCTCTACAGCTGCAGTGGCTGCTCATTGTCCCCAAAGAATACATAATATCTGGGTAGTGTGTATGTTTAGGCACCTAGTATGTCTTGAGTTCAAAATACAGCTGTTGATATCCTATGTGCCTAGTTTGAGTCCCCCTGAAGACAGGTACTAGGACAAGGGGTTTATTTGAGAAGAGATCTCAAGAAGCAGGAGCTAATGGGAGGAGTAAGGGAGAGGAGGAGTGTGAGCCAATAAAGGAGCATCAGTGAGTGCGTCAATATGTGCTTGAACCTGCTGGGGACAGTCTGAAGAACTGTACAGAATGTTGGGACCATTCTGACTTCTCTTCCTCACTGGTGGAAGACAGCCCCAGGGGCACTGTCTCCCTGCTGATCCCGGCCAATGTGGTCTGTGCAGAAGCCGAGCAGGCTCGGGGGACCCCAGGAAGAGCCTCAGGTATAGAACTGAAGGGGGAAGGCAGTCAGCATGCAGGGAACTGCTCATTATGACCACGGGAACCAGAGTCCACCTGGATAGTGTGTGGGTGTCCACAGCATCTGCCACACCAAGTATTCATGGCTTGGAAAGAATCTGCCTCCACTTTCTCAGTATCTGATACCTGTGGTTCAGAACGCCAAAGAGGCAGCAACAATCCCCTCACCTGACTAGTCCGCTCAGGCTGCCATAGCAAAGTGCCACGCATGGGGGACCTTGAACCACAGAGTGTTACTTCTTACAGTTCTGGAGCCTGGAAGCCCAAGATCAAGGAGATGACAAGTTTGGTTTCTTCTGGGGCCTTTTAAATTGGTTTATGGATGGCCAACTTCTTGCTGTGGCCTCACATCATCCTTCTTCAGTGCATACTCAGGGAGAGAGAGATCTGGTATCTCTTCCTCTTCTAATAAGGACACCAGTCCTTTCAGGTCAAGGCCCCACCCTTAGGACCTCATTTAACTGCAGTTACCTCCTTAAAGGACCTATCTCCAAGTATAGTCACATTCTAAGGCACTGGAGGTTAGGGTTTCACCATACGAACTTAAGGGAGACAATTCAGTTCCTAACAGGCATGAATGGCTGGCAAGAGAATGTGGACCCGAACCCTCTTTCCCCTATTTTATGGGCCCCAGAGACAAGGAAATGAGCAGCTTAGGGTCCCACAGCTAGAATGGCACTGCGGTGGTATGACAGAAGCAAATCTGTCTTGCCAGGGTGACTCCCTGACCTAGAACTGCTCATACCCACAACCTACTGGGCATTGTGCCCCCGGCACCTCTCTTGAGAATGCTTGGCCCCTCTTCCTGCCTCCCGAGGCCCTTCGGACTCTCCTGTATCCCGGTGCTTCTCTCTACCCCACGGGTGCTCCAGGAGGTGGCTTGATGCAGTGCCCAGGCCTGGGTTCCAGGGCTGGCTGAGCTGTGGGACCATAGTGCAAGTCATTCCTTTGTCCCATCAGCTGAGAAAAGAGGGGACTGGGTCAGGTTACTGTCCCTGTTGCCTCAGTCTTTTTGTCAGTGTTGGTGAAAAATTGGTGGAGAGAGGGGTACTGGAATCTGCTGGGGGGTAGGGGGAAATACATTGAAACCATCTGTCCAGGCCAAGGCTCTTTGGTAGGGTATCTCAAAGCTCCCAAGATGGTGCATGTCCAAGATTATTCCCTTATGATACTGTCCGGGAAGGGGGAAGTGCTGAACAAAAATTTAGCTCCAAGGAGAGTCACCAGGGTCGGCTTGTCACCTGATGCCCTTATAAACATCACAAGGGCCAACATGAAGGGGCTGAGTAAACAAACCATGGTACCTAATTCAAGAAACAGAGAGACAGAAAATGTGATTCTGTAAAGAATATTTAATGATTTGGAAAGATTTTTCACCAAATCAAGTGAAAAGGCTAATTACAAGACACCCCATAGTGTGGTTTATCCATGTTAAAAAAATATATATATATATATGTGTATATATATATACATATATATATATATATATATATATATATATAACCCACTGGAAGGATAATGAACCAGGAATAAACAGTGGTTATTTCTGTGTGATGGGACTGTAGAGATTTTTAAATCTTTATTTTCTAAAGTAACAATGTGTACTCATTGCTTTTGTAACACAAAAGCCCACAAAAACAGTTGTATAAAAAATAACTTTCCTAGTCTTGGCAGATGCTGCTGGCTAATTCTACAGCTACTAATACGCACTCCTCCCTCACAGCTTCAGCTTGCGCACTCTCAGCAGGTGAATCCTCATCTTTCTAGTTGTCCTGTGTGGCCACAGGATAGAGTTCTAGCCACTGAGATGTAGGTGGAAGTCGGCTATGTGGAGGTTTCTGGGAAAGGTATGTGTCCTGTTGAATGGAGAGAGATTTCTGGCCCTTTTGCCTCCTCTTTCTTCCTCCAGGAATGTGGAGTCGATGCCTTGAACGGTAACAGCCCTCTTGTGACCATGAGGTGGTGGAATAGAATGGTATAAGCCTGTGTTTTTGATGGCATCGTTGAGTCACCGCATCAACCCTGGACTCCCTACCTCCAGACTTCTTGTTATGGTGATAATTCTGATATAACAGTTCTGGTTAGACGAGTTGTGAGTGCTTTTGGCTCAAGTGAGAGTGTAGGTCTCTCTTCAAGTTCCTAGGTCACTCCTACTACTCCACAGACAGAAATAGGGACATCTTCACGGAGACACTCTATTCCCAAGCTGGTAATGCCATCCATTTGGCAGTAGTCTCTGAATTTGTTTCATGGATCTGGGAGGACAGGGGCACTGGATGTCTTTAGCGGAATGGGGAAAGTGTCAATCATCCCGGTGTGCCAGAACAGAGTAAAGCACTACAGGAGACAGTGAGTCAGCTGTCCTCAAAACACCTACTATATGCCTGGCATTGTGCCAGGTACCAGGGAGACCAAAGAGTGAAATAGACACTGACTCTGGGCTTCTGAAGCTTACTGCTTGGTGGAGAAAGAGGATATTGCAAAATCACAGTTATTTCTTTCCTTAGTTATGAGTGTAAAGTGTTTTAAAGTACAGGGTGCTGTGTGAGTAATGTGCCATGTGAGTAATTTGACCCGGTCTGGAGCTCAGAGAAGGCAGACTTATAAGCTATTTTGTGTGTCCTTAAGGCTGGCAAGATACATCTAAAATTCCTGGGCTTGTCTATGACAATCTCTGGTGACAATGCCCCACGGAAGTCATTCTTCCCTTTGCCAAGAGCCCTCATCTGTGGGCATAAGGGTTCTTACGAATAAAATGAGGGCAGTGGACTTCACAAACCTTGAGCTTCCCAGAGCTTAAATGCCACAAGAAAGCAGCTGAGAGGAAGCTACTGATGCAAGAAGTGCAGAGGGGCTGGGATGGAGAAGCTGGGGGACATAGCAGAATGGCTGTTTACTCCTTGGCCTTGACAAAGATGGGTCCAACATTTGCTCATCCAATGAACGTGTATTGAACACTGTGTGCCAGGCACAGTGCTGGGACTCTATCAGTGAACAAATAATCCCTGCCCTCAGGGGGTTACAGTCTAGTGGGAGGAGACCAGATCACAGGGCAATTATGTCAGAATCTAAAGGTGAAAAGGAGATGGGAGGGAAGGGGTGTGCTGTGGCCAGTGGCACACACACATTCAGTGGGTAAGTTCAGGTGGCTCTCAGAGGAGGGAGAGAGTCAAGCTGATACCTGGGGGGACCAGAAGCCTCTGCAGGGAAGGGTGTGTGAAAAGGCCTTAAGGGCAGACAGTCTGAGGACCAGCAGGAAGCAGGAAGGGGGGGTGGCGGTGCAGGTGGATCCCAGCCGGCTCTCTGCTGTGAAGGTCAGAGCCTCATGATTGATTTGTTTCAAAAGGACTACAAGTCAGTGCTTGCCTATCCTATATACTCTGAGTCAAAAATCAAGGGGCTCAATGGTGGGGAGACCTGGTAAACCATGTGGCAAGCTGTATGCATGGATGTGGTCTCAGACCCTGTGCCTACCAAGAAAGTCTGAGCAATGAAGCATGCATTTGCTTTTAATTCATTCTGATGTAGTCTTCAATGTGTATGGCTTTTGTAATAAAAAAGTCATTAAAAAATAAGTGGTAATCTCTGGGGATTAACCCTAAGGGACTTTCACATTCTATCCTATCCATTAACACTTCTTATTTTGAATGGTTTGGTGCTGGTCAGTGTTTTTTAACTGTTTTCAAGTAAACAGTGTTTACTTGTTTTGTGCCTCTGAACATTGAAGGGTATCCCTCCAGGCAATGTACAGGAAGAAATTGCACAGGCAAAGACAGAAGAGAATTAAGTGAATTTCACAGTCAAAAAGTCAATTACACACACCCCCACGCCCTCTTCCATTTGAGTCAGGCCCCAGGGAACAAGTTTAGAGGTTCACTACAGGAGGGCATGGCTCCCCCCAACCCCCTTCCAATGCTTTCTCTCCCCAAGCTCCAGTGTTTCAAGCCAAAGACAGCTGGAACACTTTGAAGGCAGGCAATCCCACAGTGTGGCCTGTTGGCAGGGTAGGGGGAGAGCTGCCCACGGAGGAGGAGGATGAAGCCCATCAGCAGGGTCAGAAAAAGACACCTCTGGAGCCTGACAGTCCACTCACCAGCTGGGAGATCCTGAGCAAGTTTCTTGACCTTTCTGAGCCTACTCCTTACCCGAAGAACAAGAATGACAACACTGCTTCCCTTCCCAGAGTTCCGGGTGTCTCAAGGAGACCACACAGCCAATGCCTGCAGGCAGTAAGCACCAGCGGGGGAGCTGGGTCACTGTCTCCATTCTGGAGCAGAAAGCCCCAGAAGGCTAGGCTGTGTGGCCTAATGAAGGTTACTTAACCTTCCTGAAACTCCACTTTTCCAACTATAAAAAGAGCTATGATGGTGATAATGTTCCACTTGGACTCTTCCTGAAATTCCAGCAAAGGGTGTATGTGCATAGCTTTCCTGCAGACCGTCTCACTACAGTGAGGGAACTTTTGTTGCATGATGAACAGAAACTCTCCAGTTACTATCTTTTTTTTTTTTTTTTAAGCCACTTCCCTGGGGCCAGTACCTACCAAGAGACAGATGCATGGAGCTGAAAGTGTCCTTGGCTGTGGTTTGCACAAGGAATACGTAAAAGACCATCCATGGGGCCTAAGGCAAACATCTAGTGATGACTATAAGAAAAACAAAACAAGAAGATCTGCTCATCAAAAGACAAACAAACAAAAACAAAAACTGACCTCAAGGTAAAAGAATAACATTCATTTTCATCAATTGCCTGACATGTTTTGTCTCTATGGCATTACATTTTGGAGTCAGGGTTTCCCCAGGTTAGCTGCCAATCATAAATGGCTTGTCATTGCTTAGACAGACACAGGTGCTCTGAGCAGGCACAGCTAACTTTCCTGACCCCAACTGTTCCTTGTGGAGGTAGAAAATCAAAAGCGGGTCTGAGTGTGGGTCTGGGGACACCATGGGGCTCCCATCCCTGCTTTGGCTCTGTTCTAGCATGTATATGACTCTCCTGGGGTGGGAATAGGTTGCTTAACCTCTCCTTCTTAAAATGGGGTGCTTGTGAGAGCAGATTAAAGAAATGTAAAGCCTTTAAAATATGCCATATACTGTGTTAAGAATTCAGTTCACTCTCAGTAATTGTAGGAAAAAAAATAAGCCTTTAAATTGGTGGAAAATAACCCACCTTCCAATGTTCCTGTTGTGAGAGAGAAAAGGGTATTCTGGGCATGTTTATTCAGGTGAAGAAGGGAAGGGTCAGGTTCCCTTCCAGAACATCTGAGGACTTGCTTTTAAGAATTAGAAAACTAGGGGTGCCTGGGTGGCTCAGTGGGTTAAAGCCTCTGCCTTCTTCTCAGAGTCCTGGGATCAAGCCCTGCATTAGGCTTTCTGCTCCGCGGGGAGCCTGCTTCCCTTACTCTCTCTCTACCTACTTCTGAAGTCTGTCTGTCAAATAAATGGATAAAATCTCTAAAAATAAAATAAAAATCAGAAAAGTGGGTCTAAAAAACATTATTCAACATATACTAAGTGCCCTATTTTCCACACCACTGTGGACGGCAGGCAAGGGCACTCCATTACTGTGCCCTTTTATCATCTGGCACTGAAATGGGCATTTCAGAACCTCCTGAAGGGCTGGTTCACATACAGATTGCCCGGAGTTTCTGATTTAGCAAGGCTGGGGGGTGATATGGAGGATTTGCATGTCTGGTTACCAGGTGAAGAAGCCAGTGGTGCTCACACTTTGAGCCACTGTTCTTCTCGATAGTGAAGTATTGACTCAGAAAATGTCCTTTCTAAACCCAGCTTTCCCCGGAAGCACTGACCAGGGTCAACAGGTGGCGACCAGCTTGAAAGCACAAGATGGTGGAGGCAGAAGTGTGCCTCTCACCAGTGGCACCAAGGCGTTTGGCTGTCTGCAGTGGGGCCCCTGACAGAACCTCCAGGGAGTTATAAAGATTCTGAATATACAGCTTTAGATGGTACAGGTCGCTAAACCAAGGTTTCAGGAGCGGGTGGGTGGCGGGGGATGCACACTCTAGTTTCTTTCTGCCCAGGTGGCCTCAAGTCTCCGTAAGTAGAGTATCTGGGACGTGCTGAATGGGGGCAGGCCATCCTCAGTGAGGCAGGGTGCATTCTGGAGAAGAAGCCATACTGTGCAGAGAGCAAGGTAGGGGAGGCATAGGGCAACGCCTGGGGCTAAGCACTGGGTAAACAGGCCTGGGGTTGGGCCTCAGCTGGCCTCAGAAGCACCCAGTTCTCCAAGTACACACATTTGCCTCTGCAGCCTTTGACCTCTGAAGGGAACTGTGAAAACCTCACGATTTCACCGGCTTAACAACAAAATAAAGTAGACCTTCCTCTGCTTCTTAAACAGTTCTCTCTCTCTCTGGACTTGACCCCACTTTTTTATTTTATTAGGTTTTTAATCAGGTTCCACTATGAAGTGTTTTTAACAAGGTTAGAATCTAACCTTTTAGAAAGGCACTAACAGGGAGAATACGGCCTGGTCTGTCTGGCTAAGGAAACAGAGTGGCAGCCTCCGAGAATGGAGAAGGCTTTGCTCTGTCCCGGGAGCAAGCCCTGGGGACTCCCACGTTCAGCTTTGTCCCCTGCACTCCGGTTCCTCGGCAGTGTGAAGCCGTGGCTCAGGGTGTGGACTGTGGAGCCAGACTACCTGAGTTTGAATAGCAGTGCTACTCATTACGAGCAGTATGGATGGTGTGGTCTCCGTACCTGGCTGATAGTGACCTGCCCATTATGGGGAAACTGAGGCAGTAAGTGGCTAAATGGACACGAAATGCTCAGAGCACTGCCCATCCTGTTGTCTCTGCTATAAGTGCCTGCTGCTGTTATTGTGTCCCTGAAAGGAAAAAAGACCCGGAGCTCCAATGGACAAGAGAGCTAGAGCGTGACCTTGAAGGACCCTTGCAGCTCAAGCCATGCTCATTCGTGTTACTGAACGATAGATTATTGCTTGATGTGCTGGAGGAGCAGCAATGAGCGAAGCTGAATGTCGCTGCCCTCAAGGAGCAAACGGTGGGGAGAAGATGCACACTCCGCTGGCGAGGCCCAGGAATGGATGCACCATGGCCAAATGAAAGGAGTGCTCTGAAAAAGCGGAATTCAGCTTACTGAGTGCACTGAACGTTACCTCTCCTGGCCTCCCCGGCTGGAGAGTCAGCACGCGGGAAGCTGGGCTCTGTCTGAAAACTGGAGGACAGTTAGACACCAGTCCTGGGGAGGATGGGGAGGGCTTGGAGCACTCCAGATGGGGCTGAGCCACACAATGGCCCCGGGGCCAGAAGGTGCTTCTAGCTGTGGGTTAGAACTGAATGCACACAGAGTCGACATGCCCTTCCCCTTCTATCCCACTCCCTAGGGCCGGAGGCAGTGTGAGGACCTAGGGAGGGGTCTTGTGTCAGGTGTGGCAGAGGGAGGAAGGGGTGGTATGAGAAGTGGCCTGGGGCGTATGAGTCGCTGGTGGGGTCTAACTACCGTTAGAGTGAGGCCAGCTCTTTAAGGAGTTTCAAGGCAGGGGTGGAGGGATTCACGTGCATCTTTAAAAGATCCTTCTGGGCGTGACATGCAAAAGGCACGGGGTTGAAATGGAAGCCGGAGAGGAAGTGGGGAGGAAGTGGGAAGCCGGGATTCTGAAGAACCCGTTGAAGGGCCTGTTAATGCATTGCCTGCCCCCCCACTTAAACTTGTGATGCAGTGGGGTGTACGGTGGGTCCAGGATTCCACCTCTGCGATGTGTTGCAGCTGCCACTGTGGACCAGGCCGTGCGTGTCACTAGCCCGGACTCCA
Source organism: Mustela erminea (assembly GCF_009829155.1). Lineage (NCBI taxonomy): Eukaryota > Metazoa > Chordata > Mammalia > Carnivora > Mustelidae > Mustela > Mustela erminea. The sequence continues at coordinate 68,962,590 of NC_045614.1, read as the reverse complement.
TTTTTTTTTTTTTTTTTTTTTAAGATTTTAATTATTTGAGAGAGATTGAGAGAATGAGGGGGTAGGGGAAGAGGGAAAAGCTGACTCCCTGTGGAGCAGGGAGCCCCATGTGGGACTCAATTCCAGCACCCTGGGATCATGACCTGAGTGAGCCAAAGGCAGACAGACACTTAGCCGACTGGGCCACCCAGGTGTCCCAGCTTGGACTCCACGGATGGTAGGGGAAGTGGTAGGTGGATGGATTCTCAGAGACACGCAGTTTATCTGCTTTAAGGAGAAAGCAGGAAGACCTTTCTAAAAAACTGGAACTCTTAACCCTAAGATACTTGTCCTAAGCATAACTTAGGACACATTTCAGAGATGCCACAGAGATTTAGGGATGGGTGAGGGGCAGACATCATGGAAGCAGTAGCCTCACGTCCCGGAACTCCAAGAGGACAGAGACCCAGGGCTGTTCTGCTTAACTCAGGCTCCAGGTAACCTTGTTCTGTGCAGTGTTTCCACCATGCTTGTTTTTGTCCATCCCTCTGCTTCCTACAGGACGGTGGTAAAGCACTGAGGGGACCCAGAGCCTGGATTAACCAGACGGGCTCTGGTCTACCTCTGGCTGTGACAGCGAGCCAGAGGTAGACCTCTTCCTTTCCCTTAGTGCTTCAGAAAGGACACTGGCCAATACAGCCACTCCATCTCTAAACTTCCCGCTTGGCTCTGAAATATGGTGTCATGTGTAAGATATAAGTTGGGCATAAAAAGACATGAGCTCCAGAGACCTCTGTTCGTTCCCACTCTTTCAGGTCCCTGGCTGTAAGGCCCCATGTAAAGAAAGCTCACCTGTCAGCACAGGTGATAGGCCACGTTCCCAAGACCAGAGTGTCAGACAAATCCAGCCAAGCTGGGAACACACTCCTGACCCAGAGCTGTGGGCAGCACTCTCCTACTCAAAGAAAGGCATTTACTTTCCAGGGAACCTGGGACCACCTAGGAAACAGATGTGCTCCCACACAGCTACCAAAGGCCTTTGTTTCTCCAGCAGTGTCCCCTGAGGCCAGCCTCCATGACTAGGACTTCACTTCCCACTGCCTGTCCCTTTCAAAACTCCCACCACCACATCTCAAAACCAAGACCCAAGTTCACCCCACGTGTTCCTAGCACCTAGAAGGAAATGTTCAGTTCAGCGGCACTTAATCCTTCGGAGGGGCTGAGCCCCCATTTCACAGTGGGAAACCCACAGCACCACTTCCTCTGAGGATGCCAGTGCTGCTGGGAGTGGTTTTCCTTTCTGAGTGGAGCTGTCTGTGCCGGGGAACACATAGCCCCAGGCACCTGTGCGGCGGAGTCCACAGCACACGCAGGAGGAGCCACAGCTGCAGGCTGGGGTTTTGGAGGGCTTGGACGCGTCCCTGAGACAAGCCGATGTGGAGTCTGTGTGGCAGCCGGTGCCCGTGGTGAGGTGTGACCCTGGTGTTGTGAAGTAGCCGTTCTCTCATTGGCAACGGCCTGATTCACAACACCAGCTGCCCCACCACACCATGCCTGGAGGTCTCTGGGGTGGCTGGCGGTCCTGCAGGTCACCTCCTCAGTGCTGTTGCTGGCATGCGGAGAGGGGACAGAGGCAGCTGTGGGTTAGAACTGAATGCTCGCAGAATCAACATGTCCTTCCCCTTCTGTTCTTTTGCCACAGACTTTTGTTTGTCGTGTCCATTGCCAGCCTTCCATCCCCCAGAGTCATGGTGGTACCAGTGGCTGCAAGGAGTCCCAGCCCCTGGACCCAAGCACTGGTGCATTTCTGGGAAGGGGATCCACTGCCCTGCACAGATCCTCAAAGGGAAACACCCCCACCCCTCCGGCTTGCATATCTCTGCCCTGTAAGGTGGAATAATAACCAAACATTTGTAAGGTTAAAGTTTGCTGTAAAGAGTTTTCCTCCATGAAATGTACATGGCAGGAATGCAGGGACTCCCACTACTGCACTGCCAAACACAGAAACCAGAGACAATTCTCACTTCATGTTCTGGGTAGTAACTCTGCCAAGACCCCCTACCTCCTCCCTTTCGATCTGTCTGTCCCAGACCCTGAAGGCTGCGCAGAATATTTCCCACATCCACTGAGAATAACCAGAGTCCGAACGGAATCCTCCAAGGATAGAGAATATTTCTTGACTCATCCTCCACAGGGTGGAAACACATTCTAAGCACAAAGGGTGATCACTGAGGATCTGGAGCTTTCATGCAAACAAACAAAAGCCAAGGCTGACTGAAAAGCAACTGGTGGTCAATGTGAAAACCATTAGCCATCACTGCGCTCTGCCTTCCCACCAGCAGGTGACCTGCCTGGCCCTCCATCCCTCAGGCTCAGTGGGCAGATATGGAATGTCTGAGCACAAAAATGACTTTGGAACTCTCATTTTGGTATTTGCCTGGGTTTTATCACCATTATGAAATTCTGTAACATAAACTGACAGGCAAATAGCATTTGAAGTTGAATCCCTATTTCCAGGTGTCGATAAACACTTTTAAATGAACAGCTTCTTTGGCCAAAAATGGTTCTTGCCTGCTGCATGGTTCTTAGCTACCCAAACAAGAAACATATTTTCCACTTTCTTCCATCTATCTTGGAACCTGCTTTATTTTAGGGATGCAAAGTTGGCAAGTTCCTACCACTGGATGTGGCACAGAAGTTCCACCAAACTTCTTGCCAGAACTGGGGAAGGCAGAAAGTTTGAGTAACTGATCAACCAACCTGGGCCATGTAAATCACTACGGCCTTAGATTCTTAACGTCTATGCCCAAAGAATCTCTGCTGGGATATTAGGCCATAATATCTACGCTGGGGCCTCTGTGGTCCACAGAACTGCTAAGCTGAGGTGTCTACCACATGTGGGTTCCCTGTGCCAGACCCCAGGGTGTGCTTTCAGACTCTGTCCCTTCCCATGTTCATAGGGCCAGTGGCAGAACTTTCTGGCCTCAGTTTTAGTATCTGCAAAACAATGTAATAAGGTTAGAAAACGTTGCATACAGCAAATGCTTGATATACATGTGTATTCGATCATTCTGGGTGCTGAGTTATATGGCTGCCTTTTTGAGTTTTGGGTAGAGGAAGGTTTTAAAATTTTTCTTTCCAGTGGTGCTGGACTGTCTAGTAGATTATCTTGAGGATAGATTATCTTGAGGATACTCTGAGAATGAGCAAATTCTAGAAAGTGAGATTTGTTCCTCGTAAAATAAAGCAGGAGGACTATTAATTGCTACTGCTCAGTGGCCAGAGCCTTTGGCAAAGTTAATGTGCTTTTTTGGCTAAGACTGTGTGCGTGGGAAGGTAGTATTGGTGCCAGCTGAAACTGGCACAGACTCCTATGAAGTCAAAACACCAGGAATCTAAGGAGGCACTATCCCGTTCTGCATCCATGGGGCAAAAGGTGACTTGGAAGTAAGTGAGAAGCTGGGGCCATGAACACAGCTATCTGCAGCCACCTCTTCTTGGTTCTATTCAGAACCCACCAGTGCTCAGGGTGTCAAAGAGATGAAGAAATGGTTGTGTCAAAAGTCACAAATGGGATGCCTGGGTCGCTCAGTTGGTCAAGCAACTGCCTTCAGCTCAGGGTCATGATCCTGGAGTCCCAGGATCGAGTCCCACACTGGGCTCCCAGGTCCATGGGAAGCCTGCTTCTGCCTCTGACCTTCTCCCCTCTCATGTTCTCTCTCACTGTCACTCTCTCTCTCAGTAATAAATAAATGAAATCTTAAAACAATATATTACAAAAAAGAAGCCACAAGTGACCTTCATGTTTTAACTTTACGTGCTTGCAAGAAGCTGGCCCCGTGCAAGAGCAGCCTGGCCCTCTTCCTTTCCCCTTATCCTTCACTGCACTCTTCCTCCCTCTCTGTGATCTTTTAATTTCTCAATTATGCCATATTCTTTCCCACCACAGGGCCTTTGCACAAGCCTCTTCCTTCATCTGGAACCCTGTCTCCCCATTTTCCACAGTTTAATACCAACTCCTCCTTCAGACTTCAACTCCAACGTCACTTCCTGCACTGACTCCCATCTCCCAGACCAGACTAGACTCCTCCAAGACATGCTCCTCAGGCATCTGGTACTCTTCCTTCAAGCCACTTGTTATACAGCATACGTCTCTTCCATGCAGTTCGAAGCTTGCCACTGGGTCCCCAGCATTGGCTACATGAGGGATACCTGATAAATACTGGTTGGGTGAATGTATGATTTAAACTGAGACTCTTATGTTCCAATGACTCTTTCCCAAGCAGTTAGATGAATCCCTCAGACAGATCGAAATGGCACTAAGAATCTTAGGAGCATATACCGTGCTATTTTGTAATGAATGATTTTTATGTTAGGAGACTGACTGCTGGAACTCCTAATTCAGCTCCCCGCCTCCAGGCTGACCCCATGCTGATACACGGGGATTCACAGGGATTCTTCCAGAGGGTCAGTCTAATGTAACTTAACTTCTCCGGGGCTCATTTTGTGCCCAGGATAGAGTCTCAGGTCCTTGGGCTCCTCACTTCCCCACCTGCCCTACCTGCCTGCCCCCACCCATTATAGAGCAGGAATGCCCATGGTATACACCACATGTGAATGCCCCTGACTCTTTCTACCCAGCACACTTCTCTTCCTTCACGTGAGCTTAAGGTTCAGTCCTCAAGAAGGTCCTTCTGGCCCCATGTTCAGCCTAAGCTCTTGGGCTGGCATTTATGACTTTTGTACCTTTTGTTTCCATTTTTGATCTGGGCTTCAGTCTTAGGAGACAGCAATCCCAAGGGCAGAGGCCACCGTGGAGTCACCTGGTAGCTGGGTACCGCACAGCACCTGGAACACAAGGGCTCTCAGCTTCGACGAGCTCTCACTCAGAGAGGAAGTCCTGCAAAGCTGGGCAGCTGTGGACACCAATGGGTAACAATTTGTCTTTCCTGTTCTCTGTGAATCACAGGTGTCCAGAAATCCCAATATTTTGCCACTGAATTACATTTCTTCATCTCCATGCCCACCCTGCACCCCCAGCAGACCCCCACCCTCTCACCAGGACACACAATATACAACCAACTTGTCCTTTTGTGAGTCACTCTTCACTCCGCAGCCTGAGAGATCCTTTTAAAATAGGAATCACAGTGTGTCACTCTGCTACTTCCAACCCTTCTTCCATTCCCATCACACCCAGAATAAAATTCAAATTCCGTGTGAAATCCCACAGGTCCTGGCGTCTCCATCCCCGTACCTGTCCAGCATCACCTCCTCTCCCTGAGGACTCAGCCGTACTCCCTTTCTTTCAGATCTTGGAACACAGGGCTAGACCATATGGTGCCTTCTGAAATGTAAACAGTCGGGCGTTTCCTGTGGATGAAAGCTTTTGTGAGCTCCAGAAGGTATCCATTTCCCTGGGCCGACCGAGATGTCTAACAGGGCATGTGAACTGGTGAGTGGCCTTGGACAACCCCCACTTCCCCCAGGGCTGGGGGCTCTGAGTGTCATTCAGCCCCGTGGAATAGCCCTGCTGGAGGGCACCCAGTCCTCTCCCACCGCAGGGCCTTCTTACCTGCTTCTGCCTTCCTGAAGACCCGGGGGCATGTTAAGAGAATGTAAGATTTCTGGTGTTCCAAAATTCTGCACCAGTTGTAACCAAAGCCTTTTATCTCATTATCTTCTACTCTGGCCTGCTGCTCTTAGTCCTTCACTACATACTTGGTTGGGTCAAGCAGCTAATTCTGTTTTGTTTTGGTTTTAGTCACATAATGACCACTTGCGTTGGCAATTCCAAGCACATGGCATTTATCTAGCTTTCTAACATCAGAGGTCTCAAATCAATAAACTGTTTTTCTGCCTGTGACTTCTGGAAAAAGATGACAGCAACAGAAATGCAGGTGGTTCCTCATCAACCACCTCCCCTCGTTGAACAAGGGTCAACAGACCCGTTCAGCCTTGGAGATCAGCTCCTTCTGGCTGGCGCAGGGTTCCACCCCCACTCCTGATCCTGTTTCTGCCAGTTTGGGACTGAAGCTCAGGTATCCAGCCCCCACCCCAGGGACTTCCATAAACCAGATTTGGGGATGACTGCTTTAAATCCAGGGCTCTATTTGGGAATCTGATACAGCTTCAGCATCTTCAGAGGCAAATTAAATCTCACCCACGTGGCAGGTGCTATTAGCGTCCAGCACCAGCATTCCCATATATAGGATGTGGTAGGCCTGGGGGGCTTCCTCGGATCCGGAGCAGGAGTGCATCAGCTGGATGTCAGGGAGTTAGCATCCTCAAGCAGCCCCCACCGGCGACACAGTGGAGTTGGTGGGCAATACCTTGCTCTCTTGCCCCCCAAGGAGCAGAGGTCCCCACTTGCTCACAGCAGTAACCTGGTGGACAACACAAGCATTACTGGCTCCCTCCCCCTCTCACCTCCATAACCCAGCTTGCATTGGTGTCCATGTTAAGTGCACTTAAGTGCACCCATGACTTGAGCAGGTGTATCTTATGTTGTTCCCGCAGTCACTTTCAGTCAGCAAGGGCCAGCGTGAGGGGAGCAAGGAGTTACCTGCTCTCAGATGCAGGCCGTGAGCACCTCCTCAAATTTTGCATCTGGGGTGGATTCATTTGCTCACCTTGTTCCCATCCTGATGTTCAGGGAATCAGAACACACGAATCAGGCAAAACAACCCACTCCAGGGGGGTACTTTCTAGAGTATGCTGCACTTACAACTCTCCCTTGCTTTTTCATAGACAATAACCCTCTAAATGGAGGACCCTTGGCACCAAAGCTCCGAGGAATTAGGATCATCTGGCACAGTCAGTAGTCACAAATACCATTACAGGCATTTAAGACAGCATGTCTACTCTATGATGATGGCAAAAATAAACCCAAACGCAAGCTGTGAATTCAGCTTTCTTTAGCTCATCTTGGCTGATGCCTTCTAGGTGGGCTTCAAAATAAAACCCCTGGTTCGGGGACTGCCTGGCATGCTGCGCACAGCCCAGAGTTTATTAGCACAGTTAATACTGCATGCAAATAGATTTCCCCGCTTCCGTCATGCCAGTCCATTAATTCAGCCCCTTGTCTGCTACATCTTTATCCTTGGCAGGTTAATCCTGCCAAATGCCTTTGCTGTAGCACATGTCACGCTGTGCCTATGTCCAACAATGCAATTTTGCTAATCCTGTTGTATCAGCTTTGTGGCCCTGTCTGGTCAATCCAATGGTGGAAAAAGTGCAGATGAGAATTTCTGCCAAGATCTTTCTCCTATTCTGGCATCCACCCCTTCCTCTTCCTCTTCTTCTTCCTTTTTAAAAAATTTTAAATATGGTTTCAATTAAATGGTTTGAAAGTCAGCCACAGTGTTTGGACAGCTGCCATTGCCAATGTCATTCAGACAAGAATGTCAAGGCTCTCAGCGGGCTTCCAGGCTCTTTCCAGTGGCCTCACCCAGCTGCCAGCTGAACAGGATAATGGGAAGGGTTAAAAAGAAAAATCTGCTAAGCATGTCTTTTTCCTAGGCTCTCCAAGGCCTGAAGATGGCTGAATGGAGCAAATACATATCACCCATTATTTTTTATGCCAACCTCTTTACAGCTTACTAGGATCATTAACATGAATTATTAGAGGAGGTATACCCCTTCCTGTAAGCACCTTTGTCCAGCTTGCACCCGACAAGGGGAAAGCGCCTCCAGGCCCCAGAGGGTCCTGCTCAAATCCCAGCTGGCTCATTTTCTACCTCTGCAACAGCTAAGGCAAATTGCTTTACCTATCTGGACTCACTTTCCTCATCTGTAAAATGGGCATAACCACAGTACCCAATGAATAGAATTGCTGTGAAGACTCAGTGAGTCAATACCTGTTAATTACTCTGCATGAAACTAGCACACACACACACAGCAGGCACTGGGGTAGATACAAATTAATCATAGCATAGATTGTGGAATTTGTCAAAACTCACTGTCATTTACAGTTTACTATAGCACATATGCAAAATATGTGGTAGAATTTCACCTGGGGATGTCTTTTAGGGTCTTCAGATGTAAATTCCGCTCTCTCGCCTGCTAATTACAGAAATCTGGAGAACTTCCTAGTGTCCCTACCACTGGTTTCTGTGTTAACCCTGGGAGCTCCGGTGGGTGTGAAGAGGCATTCCAGGGTAAACAGCAGTCTCTGGTGAGATTCCTGGGGACTGAGTCCTGGCTCTGCTTCCACCTGACCCTGGACAAGGTACTCAGGCTTTAAGACTCTCACAGTCCTGACATTAGAAACAGGGGGCTTGGTTCTACATTGCAGGGTGATTGTGAGGGATATGTGCAAATGCAGGGGTAAGGCAGCTGGCATGCTGCTCAACAGGAGTGCAGGGCACGAAGTCCTACTCACTGCTGTTAAATCATACACCAGCCTGAATCATTTCTTCCCCCGAACGCCCTCGGCCCCACCGAGTCCCTGCTGCATCAGTGTGAGAGCTTCAACCTCTAGTCCAAGCCCTGCTAAGACTTATGTGTGGGGTTCTTTAGCGTGTGTGTGTGTGTGTGTGTGTGTGTGTTTAAATTTTATTTTATTTATTTGACAGAAAGAGAGCACAAGCAGGCAGAGTGTCAGGCAAAGGCAGAGCGAGGAGAGGAAGAAGCAGACTCCCCGCTGAGCAGAGATTCCGATGCAGGGCTTAATCCCAGGACCCGGGGATCATCACCTGAGCCTAAGGCAGCCGCTAAACCGACTGAGCCACCCAGGCACTCCTTTCTTTAGTTTTTAGTTTATTTGATGAAAAAATGCTTTTATCCCATATGTATGTCCCCCTAAGCAATATGTTATTTAAGTTTGTTTGCTTCTGAGCTTTATACAAATTGCATCATACTGGACTTAATGTTCTGCAACTTGCTATTTTCATTCAAAGTTGTTTCCAAGATTTATCCACGTGGTTGCATTTAGTGGTGGTTCAGCCATTTCCCATGCATTTCCCTGCCTCACGACAGTCCACTGTGGGAATATGGCACTGTTTACACATCCATTTTCCTGAAGATGTACAGTAAGGTCAGTTCCTTAGCTTGGCGACTAAGGCTGCTGTGTGCGCTCTTGGGTAGTCTTCTGCTCTTGTGCAGGCATTTCCAGCGTGGATGCCTGGTTCAGAGACTCGCGAATGTTTGACTTTCTAAGACAGCACTAGTTATTCTCAGTAGTCTTGTGTGAATTTCTTACTCAACTTTATGAAAAATATGTCAGTGCAGCTATGATTCAAAAGGAAAGGGAGGCAGACAGGCAGGAAAGCAAGAAGGGAGGAGGGGAGAGAGAGCAAAAAAAGAATTCTCCTAAATAGTTCAAGGCCATTATAGAAAAATACAGAAATGTCCTCAGGTGTTTTGCTTTATCTAATGATCCAAATTCAACTGCTCTAGGATGTTCAAAATGCTACTGAAAGATTAAAATTTATTAAGTCCTGTTGGCATGCATATGAGGAGACTGGCATTTTCACTTATTGTTTATAGAGTGTTAATTGCCCTCTTTCTTGAAAATAATTTAGCAAAATGAAACAAATTTCCTTAAAACAAGTATAATTGACTTGACAATACCCCTTGTAGGACTTGATTCTAAGAAGAAGTATGCAAAGATGTTTGTTTAAGAATGTTAACTGCAGGGGCTCCTGGGTGGCTCAGTGGGTTGGGCCTCTGCCTTTGGCTCAGGTCATGATCCCAGGGTCCTGGGATGGAGCCCTGCATCGGGCTCTCTGCTCAGCAGGAAGCCTGCTTCCCTCTCTCTGACTGCTCAGCCTACTTATGATCTCTGTCAAATAAATAAATAAAATCTTAAAAAAAAAAAAAAAGAATGTTAACTGCAGAGATACTGATAGCAAAAAAAAAAAAAAAGGAGAAATAGTCTTAACATCCAGAAGTTACTGGTTAGATAACTACGCTGCAATTTAAAGTGATGGAAGGATGTGTATGTTGTAGTGAGTGGGGAATGTGCAGTTATGTGTACGGACCATCCCATGTATGGGAATGAGTGGTTTTTGAGCAATGGTGCAGCTTTCAAACTTCCCCTGTGTTTGGACTGAGCCATGTGATTCTGAGGTGAGCACTTAAGACCCTTTTATGATAACCTTGAGGGCAGAGGATTAGACATGTTTGGTACTGAAAGTCTCAAGACAGGATTTTGCTCTTGATGCAAGAAGAGTATTTTGCTACTGGGAAGAGCCATATGCCTCCCTTGGCATCCCAGGTATCAACCACCACTTCATTTCTCCTAGATCCTGATGGGTCTTCTAATAAATCAAGTCCAATCATTAGTAGAGGACTTAACTATGTACTCATTGCCAGGCTTGATGGTTTACATTCATTATCTGGTTGAATTCTGATTGAGGTGAGATGTACTATTTTCCCAATTTCCCACTTTAAGAAAGTGGAGAAATAAAAGTACTAAATTATTTTTAAAAAAATAAATAAGATGGGGGCTTGGAAATGGCAACTAACTTACCCAAAGCTGTAGCTGGGAAGTGGCCACATAGCCATGTTTTGAGCCCAGAGCTCCTGGCTCTCCAGCCCCCAGGCTACAATATACACTGGCATGATACGTAGTAGGCATGATACGTTTCGTTCTGCTGGCATCTGAGTCAAGGTAGACCTCTTGAATTACCAACTCTCTTTAGCATGTTATCCGTTCCAAATTACAGCTATGCCAAACGCAATATTTTCCTTTTCATTTTAGTTGGTTGTAAATCCTATACTTGAGGTTGAAGGGGTATGGGATAGGGAAGGGAGAATGTGACAAAAATCCCTATAAAACCTGAGGACTCTTTTTCTGCAAAAACTAGGAAATTCTAGCATCTGGCACCCTCCAGTGATTAGAAAAATCCGGTACACTTCAAGTCTACCGTACAGATCTTAATCCAGTTTTCATTTGCCAGTCTCTTGAATAGAATGGGTTTGTGATACTTCTTATAATTAACACATGATGGAATCATGCTATTTGTAAAACGAGCAGCTCTGACTCCCTGGCTTCCATGGCTAAGGCAAGTCCACTGAGGCACAACTGTGTGTTGCCTTGGCAAGAATTCCTGCTGAGTGGGCAGTCCATGTAGCTTGGGTCTTGAGAGAGTCATGCTTACCTAGCAGAATGCAAACGTCTCTGAACTTTGCTTACTGAGTACCAGGCAACATTAGCTTCCCATTGCATTTTCTCCAGCAGGATCAATCACACATCCCAGCCAGACGTGTGTGGCCCCTGTTGGTGATTAATCTCACAGAGGCAAAGCTCCTCCTTGCACTAAATTGCTGTATTGGAGTGCAGCCTTGGGATAGGGTGGGGGGAAGGGGGAATAAAGGCTGGGAGCAGAATAATAAGCACAGGACTGCCTTTGAGAAGGCTGCTCTGTGCCGTGTGCTGCAGGAAGCTCTTTTTAGTGGTTGGTTCACTGCCAGAAGATTCATTTTTGCCATGAATGCTACCTAGCTAGCATCATGGATTTCTTCTTTTCTATGCTGACTTTGGTGTCTTAGTTGTGGGTTTTTTTTTTTTTTTTCCCCATTTCTTTTTAGCTAAATTAAAGTTGGCTACCTCCAGTCCTTCAGTAGTTCTAGAAAAGTACTCAGCATTCAGGTCTCGGCAGAGGGATAGAAAGTGCTTAGGTTGTGCTACTCTAGAAGATTTAACTGACAAACAACTGAAAGAGGCCTGTTTCTGACTTTGCTCTCAGGACTCTGCTTTCGTAATTCTTCATTGAGTTTGACCATGCTTGAAGGCTGCTGCATTTTTTAAAAACTGGGGTCATCTTAGTGACTAGGCTTGTCTCAGAGGGATGTGGGAGGGAATGCTCCAGGGGGGTGAAGTCCCACATGAATTTATCAGACATGGGTAAGACTTTCTTGAGGCACTAAGAGCTTCCAAAGGGTTATCAGCTGCTTGCCTTTCCCAAATGATGCTGCTTATTAATATTTTAGGATCCAAGCAAAATAGAGGAAAAAACTGGCTTTAAAGAAACCCAATACACAGAAGCCTTTATTGATACAAAAAAACCCGGAAGGAGTGACTTCTTCAAGAGATCTAGAACTCCACTGAAAAGGCAAGTTTCCTCCATACCTTAAATACGGTTCAAACACATTCTGTTTTAGGGCCATGCCCCATTGTATAAAAAGAAGCCCAACCGCATTTCTCTCTGAAAAGCGCCTCCCTACCCTGCAAGCCTCGGAAGACATATTGACAAGAGGAGGATTAAGACATAATGACAATAGGGGGATTATTTCCTAACCTGGTGTGTGACAAATGCCTATTAATAAATGAACAAGCTAGTCCTGTCTCCATTTTCTCTAGAACACAAAGCCCCATCACCCAATGGCCGGAGCTGAGGCATCTACAGGGTTGCTGACCTCTCCTCTGCCCCGTGCTGCTGGGCCCAGGACTGGGGAGAAGCCCTCCCACTATGCCTGAGCATCTGCCGCCCAGACAGCAGTGGCTAAGGGCCAGTCCCACCGCCCAGGTCAGGTGGGCTGTTTTTTGCTTTGTGTGCCCCTCCTGTCTTGATTCCTGTCATGTCCACTGCAGGGGACAAAATTTCTCTCGTCAGATAAAATATATATATTGGAGAAGCTTGACCGAGCAGCTTTTCTCAGGGAAGAAGAGAAGTTGTTGTTTGAAAACCTTGAGACTTCAAAGGCCTTGCTGGCCAGTTCTGGTTCACAGACCTGATTTTCTTTTCTTTTCTTTTTTTTTTTTTTTTGGAAGTCCTGCTCCTTCCCACAGTAGCTGGCCTCTATCACATCAGGTTTGCATTCTCTTCTTTCCAGGACTTCTCCCAAAATGATCTCTTACAAAATGCAGCAACTAATGTAGTCTTGGAGGAAGAAAATGTTTCAGTGAAATGTGGTTTAACACAGGAGTGAGGGGAGGTTCTGTAGAACAGAATGAGCTACCTCTACAACAACAGAAAACACTCCAGAAAAGATAACAAGAATAGGCTTCTGAGAATGATGAGTCACCGCTCCTCTGCACTCGTAGCCCTGAGCTGGGGGAAATATTGGTGCACACACTCACACCTGGGCTCGCCCACCTTTGATGGCTCGCTGCAATGTCACATTCACAGTCTGTTAGGAGATCTCCCAGCCATTATTTAGAGATCACTAGCAAAACAGAAGGACACATTACGAGTCTGAATTTTTCTGACAGTTTCTGGGGGCTGGGAGCAGTTGCCTCCTGGAAGGTCCACTCCCCAGACTCTAGACCGAGCACATCACTGATATGACTTTTGCAGAATGTCATTACTGGAGTAGCTCAAGGACCCACTTCTATTAACTCCTAAAGGAGCCCAAGATCAGCTGGAGCTAGTGAATTCCTCTGGGACCCTGGCCCTTTGCACTACACCTCAAAAATGCCTATGAGGCCTGGTGGCAAATGAATGGGCTCACCTGCCATGGGGTAGGGGTTTTACAGTGGAACAGGAAGGTGAGATGGACCAAGGCAGAGGGTAGAAATCGGGGGTGTCCATGCAACTTCCTTAGTAACACTATTTGAAAAAAATTCTTTATGTAATTTTTTATGGATGTAATAGAATATCCATGAGACTTCAAATTAAGCTCCTTTAAAACCCTAGGTATCTTAATATAAGGATTTAAAGACAGCATCATGAGAAGAGGTCCATCCAGGACATGGAAAGATTGAGGACCCCTTCCCCATGGATGTCGACACAGTAGAAAGTGGACATCAGCATGGCTGGGAAGCCACATCCTCACAGCTGTGGCCCCATCTGACTTTGCTGCATTCATTAGCCTTATAATATGTCCACATGCTTCAGGTCACTCTGTGCCTCAGTTTCCTTCCTGCTAACATGGGAATAATTATACTCTTAAGACTCAAAATCAAACATCATGTGTCTTGCCCATGGCCAGGTTGCAACCAACTTGTCATAAGGTACAAACACCTTGTCCCAAGGCACAAAACAAAACCCTACCCACCTGTAGGTACTGCTGAGCATCTCCATCCTTCTTCTGGACACAACATAAGATGTCCAGCCTCCTTCATTCTACAAAAATTTCCAGAAACTGGTCACCCTCTTAGCCACTCAACATCAGACTCAGCAAAAGCAGCATTAGGACTCAGCTGAATTTCATGGGGGCTTGCTTTCTTTACACCAAAGAAGGCCTACCTCATTGCTAACCTGTTGTTTTAAATCTGGGCTGAAAAGATTTGGGAGGCGTGGTGGGCATGATCAGTGGGAAAGTCTCTCCTGCACTTGTGTATTTTTTAAGACGTACTGATGGGCACAGCTAACATTATCACAGAACCTTTAAGTGCCTCTTAGCTCTTGCTTCATGCAATGCTTCTAGAGATAGGCTTTCATGGGTCTTTTAAGCACAATGGCAAGAGGAGGAAGAGTTTCCTGTTTTAGGGTCCAGGTGCTCTGTTCCTTCCAACCTCCCCTCACCCTATTCCTCATTCTTAGAAAGAAAATAAAACAAAACCCAGGTAGGATGGCAATACAATACTCTTTAGACAAAGCACCAAGCCCACAAATTTGCTGATGTTATTCCTTTGTCCTCTCACTCTCAGACGCAACAGCTACAGACCTGGGGGCTCAGGAGAAGTGTGGGAGGTCAGGGGGCTTTCAAAGGAACCTGAGAAGAAAGGGCTGGAAAGAGAAGACCCCCTGCAAAGCTTGTCTTCTCATTTGAGGATATACCTGACTTTCATTCCCTTTGTCCTCAAGAGGTTCCAAAAAAGATCAGTGTTGTCCCCATTTTGTAGATGGGGTAAACTGAGGCAGTGGGTCTTAAAGCAAACTGTTCTGGGGAGCTGCCTATTAATCCTTATAAAAATTTGCTAGGGGCTAGCTTTATAGTTAATGCTTTCTATTTTCTTTACTCCCACAATGGGTTCAGACCAGCAAAGAAATGGTAATGAAGAACAAGGTAGCCTGTCCACAACACAGACTCAGACTGAATTGCCAGGAAGTTCAGTTGAGCAGGCTACTGCCAGAAGGATACTAACACCCAGAGCACTGGCAGACATTTCCAAACACCACTTCTATTGCCTCTTCCAGTGTGAATTACTTGTTAACAGGACCATGGGCAGCTTATGCAGGTCTAATGAGATTATGATCTTGGTTCTTCTAGGGGAGTCCTGGAATCAGAAGGTGAGAGTCACCATCACTCACCCCTAAATGACCCTGAGGCACTCATTCATCTATCCGAAGCCTCAGCTGCATCCCACAGAACACGGAACCAGAGTATTGTAATTGAACAAGACAGTATGTCCACATGAGGCTTTGTTATTTATGAAATCCACCCTCCCCCACCAATGCCTCAGCACAGTTAACTGTAAAACACTGGCCACCTTTTGTGGCTGCTTCTGAGGGTCTGACCACCTAGTACTCATCAAGTAGAGGGTAGTGTGGCTGGAGTTCAGAGGGGACTCCCATAGAGAGCCTGCGTGGTACCTGGGGTGGAGGGGTAAAGTGTAGGGGTCAGTGAGAGAGAGTGCCAATGATTAGCTGACAGTTTCCTCATCTGTAACATAAAGACCAGCACAACACTTCTCCTCCTTGGCTGTCAGAGGGAAAAAAAGAGATAATCCGCAGGCTCCATAAACAGTCCCAGCCACCATCATCACCATCACCATCACTGTCACCAGCAGCGCATCACAGAAATAACCCAAATGCCAGAGTAGAGAGGTCCTATAGAGCTCTGCCTTGAGAATCCCCGGAGGAGCGGTGTATGCTTTGGAACATTCTTTTTAAATAATGCCCCGGGGCTCAGAGTTCATTATGTGAAAAGATAACTTGTTGGTAGAACCCATCATGTCCTTGGAAGTGTTTTTCTCCAATATCAAACTTTAGGAAAAAAAATTAAAAAGGATCCAAGTAGAGGCATCTAGTCGATTCACAGCTACACAATGTTCAGGTGTTTCTATAGCGAAATCACAGAAAAAAATGGAAAAGGGAAACATGATATGATGAATGTTGGTAGGAGAGCTGGATGGCAATATCAAGAAAATTTTCTGATGCCCATTAGGTTACTATGACCTTGTCTACCTTGTATACTCTGATCTTGGCCCCCACAGAGCTCTTCAAGGCAGTTGGTGCCGCCTTACTAACATATTTCTTAGGGCCTTAGCAGAGTGTCCTCTGAGCCTACTCTGGGGATGGTGAGGAAGTGGGTATGCAGGGCACCCATGATAAATCTACTCCAACCTCCTAGGCTTCCTAAGCCTTTCAGTCCTTCCTTCTGCATTATGCCAGGGAAGTTCTAGAACCTTGCTGAATGTAGAGCCATTGAATCCAACTTATGGCCAATCAGCAAAGCAACCTTTTAGAGCCACTTCCAGCTGCTTGCTCTAACACATAAATTCAGAATCTCTCTCTTCCATCCTCCTTAGTCTAACACCCTTAGAATTCATTTCTGGACATTTCTCAGGCTTTCGCCAATACAATTTAGCAAGATCTTGCAATCCTTTTGGAGGAATGTCTCTCCTGGGCTCTCCCCACTCCTGTGCCCTGGGGACCAGAAGTCTCTCTGCCCACCCCATGGGGGGTGGGACCTTGGTGGAGGCAGAACTCTGGGGCCCCAACTCCCTCTGCTCCCTTAGTTACCATTAGTGTTTCCACCCGTGGAGACAGTTCCTTAGGAAGCAATTTGCTGACTGAGGTGCTCAGTTCTATTTTGGTGTTTTGCCAGAGATTTTGCTTTTGAAATTAAAGAGTCCTTCTGATCATGAAGGGTCCCAGAGGAAAGAGCCTGAGGAGATGCCCTGGAGTTCTCTGACCCGAGAGCACTGCTTTTCAGCATTGCCTCTCAAACAGTCTTTGCAGGCTGGGCCCCGATATTCACCTCCAGCACCATATACTCCCACATTTCTACTCCCTTCAAATGTCAAAGGATCTTAAGTGGTTATCAAAGACAGACCAATTTCAAGTTTGCTGAGAAGGGAGAGTGATGTCTGGACGAGATGGCAGTTTCTGGAATGCCCCCTTTCCCAAGCTGGACTGTGCCAGGTGGTCCAGGTGCCCTCCATACCCCTCTAAGACACCCAGGGAGGGAAGTATCATTGCCCCTGGTTTATGTGTGAGGAAACAGAGACGAGGTCTCACCTCTGTGCCTGCCCCCCCAGCACTGATGTGTGCCCCTGATGACAGAGAGGTCTGTTTTCACTCCCCAAATAATGAGAAAACAATGCATGCCCCTGGATCTCAGAGGGGAGTGAGGGGAGGAGGAAGAAGGGGCTCTGGATCAGTCATGGGGAAGAACCTGGGCCCTGGCCACAGTCCTCCAGCCCTCCAGTGTTGTCAGGAGACATTGCCCTTCCTGTTCTCAAAGGTTGGCAGTCTGCCTACTCTCCACTGCTTTCCCAAATTCCTTGGGTGCAGAAGGGAGACCAAATCATGCCATTCCATTTATTCCTGCTTTAGACACACTGCCTTAAATCTGAGTTTTAAAAAGCCCAGAACTGGCAGTAAAATGGGCCTTTTGGATTATCTAAGAATGCAACTACTGATGCTGCTTCTGAAATGTAGTTGAGAAAGTACAGACTTCCTACAGGCAAAACAATCCTCTGTCGAACAGAGTCAGGTTGCAGACACTGTGCTTGACATTAACCCAAAGGAAACAATGTTACAACTTCCAGAACAATTCAGCACCAGTATATAGGCATAATGAGAGCTACTTCTTTCCCCAACCATATTGTTTTTAGCAAGTAAGCTCAATTCTGAGTTATAGTGGAAAACTTTCTTAAAAAGTTCTCTGCTTTGGCAGAGAACTGGGACCTGGGGTCAGACAGACCCAGAGGCTTGATTCCTCTTTCTGTGCAGTCTGGGGAAAGTCATGGGGGCTCAGTGTCCTCGGGGTAAAACAGTACTGTGACCCCTCAGAGTTTCACCGTGGGGACTGATCCAGATGAGCCCAGGGTGTAAACACTGTCGACTCATGGTGAGAACAGTCGAGCCTGACACATCTGTTTTAATTCTCCTGGCCCCTGGGACTCCTGCAGGTCACAGGAAGAGAAGGTTTCTGCATGTCCCAAGCATTTCTGCAAGAGTTCCTTGCTGGCTGTGAGTAAACTGGGCCGGACGCTACCAGATTTGGTAACCAGTGATTAAAAAAGCAAGCAGGGAACATGTAAGCACCTGGGTCAGGTTAATGGGCCTTTGCTAGCTTTTTCCCTTGAAGGAAAAAACTATTTAACCTATTAGACGTGGAGCACAGAGACTTCCTTCACCATGACCACCAGACAGAAGTGTTAACAGTTACCTACCCAGCCATCACATCGGCCTGCAACTTCCAGCGAAATCTCCTGTTCCTAAAGATCAGGGGCAAGTGCAAACCTCGTCCTTCTGGCCCAACTGAATAACAGGATGAGTGAAGGAAGCTGCCGCACATGCCAGTCCTGAGAAGGGGGAGGTTTTATTAAAATCCCGGGGAGACGGACTTCCTGTGGGTGCTCGTTTCTCTCCTGCCCTCCAAATTCACCCCACACTGGGGATTCGGGATGCACAGCTGCAAGGGCAGTGATGTGGGTGGGGGAAGGAGATGATGTGACTTGACCTGTGGGTTTTGCAAGGTCTGGCTTCTGTCAGGATGAAGCCGAGGAGGATGGAGACAGACTCAGGTGCAACTGTTGAGATCTGTGAGGAAGATGCCCTCCGAACCAGAGGCTTGGCCCCAGCAACGCAGCTGCCCTCTTTCTTTCCAAGGAAATAGAATCTGCCCGACAAAGCATCCTAAATGCACAGACCCCTTCCTCTGAGCAGACTCAGGTCTTAGAAATCATCTTTGATGCTTTGAGGCTCATTAAAAACAAAGGGTCACCTTATCTCCGCCTGATTTTGTTTTTGGTTCACTTTCAATTTGGGTTGTCATGAACCAAAGTAGTCAGAAAGGGATTATGGAACACTCGCCCATGTCTGTCCTCTACACACACACACACACACACACACACACACACACACACACACACACAAACACACGATAGCCCCAACCCCATCCCCCACTCCTTAGTCCTTTCTGCTACGACTAAATCTGTAAGCATACAAGTGCCATTAACTGACATGCATCAAAACACTCTTCGTTGTTCACAGACATGAGTGGCTGAGAGGTGGAAATTACTTGGCATTTCATTCTAATCTGTACTGAAGACTTGCCTGACAAAACAGATTACGTGCAAGAATTGCTGGCTTGGGAATGGAGCTATGTTTACGGCTTACCCCATATTTTTCTTTCCTAAAGGAAAGGAAAGGACACTTCCCTTGTCCTTCCCAACCCTCTGCAGCTTCCCAGACCCACCCCGCTACCACCACCTGTGAAACCTTAACATTTGATTTCCCTTCGTGAGGGAAGTTTTTGTTAGCTGTGTCTATAAAATTATGATAAACACTCTGTGCCTCTGTGCCAGCATCTGAAAGGACCGACAATAACACAACCTGAGCAGCTCTGGCCTTCCACATGGTGCTATGGGCGACATCTCCCTCAGGAGGTGTGTTGTAGCCATCTAACCATTGGCAGATCCCATGAGCTGTCTCTCTGCAGAGAGACCGTCACCACAGGCTTCTGACAAAGAGCGGATGCCATGCTAACGGCTGCTCATAATTACCAAGGGACAGTGCTTCTCCCTGCTGGATTGCAAGACAAATACCTATCCTGGTTCTTTTTCATAGAAAAATTAGGTTAAACAAATAATAATGCCCTCTTAGCTTCCCCTTGGACAAACTAAGTCTTTTTCTTCAGGAAATAATTGAAGAAAATTATTATTCAGGAAATAATTGGTCAGATTCTCAAATGAACTCCTTCTCAGTTCCTTGATCCAGTTCTGCCTGTAAGATGTACACAACCCTGTTTTGTCTCCTAGAAATTCCAAATGACTTAGCATCTCCAATACATCATCAGTCAGGACCTCCTGGGGCCCTGCTGGCATCCCCCCACACACTCACCTTGGATCCAGCCCAAGAGAGAAGATGGAGCAGGCAGGCAGTCTGGGCAGAAAAGCACCAGGGCTCAAAGCCCATAGTCAGAGAGGACATCCCTCAGAAGGAGCTGGTGAGTGACCTAACCATTCCCCACTCTCTTTCCCATTAGCCTGTTTGATTCTCATGACAGCACCTGTTCCACGTTCCCTGGCTTTACTTACTAGTATGATGCCTGACCCTGCACCGGACATAAGCTCTGTGTGTAGGGACTCAGGTCTGAGCTGTGTCTGTGTCTCTAGCTCCAAGAACAGTGCCTGGCACATAACAGAGACTCAAGTCATGCTTGCTGAATGAATGAATGGATGGATGGATGGATGGATGGATGGAGAGATGAAAGGAAATGAATGAATGGGAAGCAACAATTCACAGAGCTGCCCACTCTCTCCTTGATCTCTGCAGTAATCCCTGGCTTTGCACAGAGCATAAGGAAGCTGTTCAGGAGATTCTCATTAAAGCCGAAAAAGAGCAGGTGAGAACCTAAGTTCAGAAGCAGGGCTAAGATACGAGTTATAAAACAGAGGGATGCACTAAATATCATGCTTAGAAGCCCCAAGACCTGGCATCATAGTGTAGAGACAACTCTACACTATGCTGATATACTATGCATCAGCTCTGTGGTGATGTCCCAGGGCTGGGTTTTTGAAGACCAGAAATAATTGCATAAGGACAGGAAGGGGTGGAAGAGAAGAAAAGAGAGGTAGAAAGGAAGGAAGCCGGGCACTAAGCTAAGAGTGCAGAGAGAGAGGCTGAGAGGAGATGTGGGATCCTGTTCAGAATCTATAACGTGTCCGTGGGCCCAGATGCCGCCGCAGCCCTAAGAAGACAGACACAAACCTCTTCGGTGCCAAGGACAAGAGAAAGAAGCAGTTCTTGGACAATTTCTTCCTGCAGATCCAGCCACGTGTGAACATTAACCCTGACACAGATGTGCCACACTTCCCACAGAAGCTTCTCCGGACTGAGCCCATCACCTGTGTGTGGCAAGCCCTGACCTGAAGATGGGCAGCCTATGTGCTGATTCGCTGGCCTGGAGGTGACCATCTCTCCTAAGTCTTGTTGACAAATGTCTCTGCATTGCCAGTGATGTTCACTCATAACTCTCAGACCTTCATTTCAGCCAACCTTTCAGTTTAAAAATGTAACTTGCTAACTATCAGCGGTGGAAGAACATTTAGATAGCCTCAGTGTTTTTGCTAATGTATGTGGTCTTTTGTTTCAGGAGCTTTTACATGTCTGAAACACCTATAAAGAGGAGAGAAAAAATAGGTTTCAAGCTGAAATGGCCACTCGCCTATTTTGGAAAGAGCCCCGGGGTACTGTGTCATAAAATGCCTACTGTGTGCTGAGTGGTGACGCTAGATAGAGTGCACACTGCCTGTGTGGCCTGGGCTGCAGGGTCTGCCAGCCATCAGCTACTGAACGATCCTATTAAGGACTTAGAGTACCCAAAAGAAGATTGTAGTTATTGATGGAAAGATGTGTCTTCATTCTAATCATGACAAAATATCAGAAATACCCCAAATGAGGGATCTCCCCTATTCTCCTAAAAATGCTAGTGCCAGGCAAGACAAGCTAGGCGAGGAATTGTTTCAGATTACAGAAGATCAAGGAGACCTAACAGCCAGACACAATGAGCACTACTGGATGGGATCCTGGATGGAGGGAAAAGACACTGCTTGAAAGGATATAACTGAGGCAAAGGACACAATTTGAATATGGATTGTGACCCCATATCAGTGCAATTCTATTATACTTGTATCAATACAATGCTATTATATCAATGTTAAATCTCCTGAATTGAATAACTGTATTTGGTTATATTTTCAGGAAATAGAAGCTAAAATATTTAAAGATAAACTAACTCTCAAATGGTTTGGGGGAAAATGTGCAAGCATATATGTATATGTGTGTGTGTGTGTGTGTGTGTGTGTGTGTGTGTGTATGAGAGAAGAAAGGGGACAGAAATGGCAAAGCAATGAGTGTGAGTCCAGAATCCAACAGGGTTTCACTGAACTATTCTTACAATTCTTGTTTTAAGCTTTACATTATTTTATTTTCGAAGGAATAACTTTTCTTTTCTTTCTTTTTTTTTTTTTTTTAACTTTCTATGCTGAGGTATGTCATCTGTAAATACAGGCAATTGTTAGTAGTTTTTTTGGTCACTTTTTCTTTTTGAAGAGACAGAAAAAGTCAAATTTGAAGTAACTGACATCACATTTAGTGTCAACTTATTTGCCATGGTATGTCTTTAAACTCTACTATTACATGACTCCAGTAAATACTTCATGTACAACATAATCTTACACTGTTTCTTAATTTGCTGTGTCTTGGTCGAAAGCTGCTTTGGGAGGAAAAATGATATTTTTATAAGGAAATGGGTAAAGCAGATGGTTTATACTTTTGTTCTAATATACTGATGTGGCCTTTGGCTTTTTAAATGAAGTCAGAAAAAATAAATTCCTGGTAGTTAATCAGAGCTTCTTCCTGCTCCTGCCCCTCCTTGGCAATTTTGGGGGCTGGTGTGCCTAGATGTCCTTGGGAAGCCTGTCTATCTCTCCTGTATGTTTTGTCACCAAGGGGTATTCACTTCTAGCAAGTAAGGTCAACACAAATGTTGCCTATTTGACACTAAAATATTCTTCCTTCCATTCAAATGGCAAATGATCAAAAGGATACAAGCAAGAATATTTTGCTTGGCACGTGGCCTAAAAGTTCTAAATTTATCTATGCTATTTTTGCTTCCTACTCAGATTGGACTAGTTACTAGGCAACTGAAGTGTTTAATTTCATTTGCTAATAGTTACATTTTAATAGAGGCAGCTAGTGTACATGACCAATGCTGCCAATACAAACACAGCCCAACACCCAACCTCTGATGGGCAGTAGGGCTTACTACTTCATTCTTGTTACAGAAAAACACTATTTATACTCTTAGGTTTTGTTTATTTGACTTTTGTGTACTAGAAAAGGGGACGTCTCTTTTGGAATTATTTATATTAAAAATATTTGCTACCTGTTTGTGGCATCCTAAACCTTCTTTAAACTTGTGGTTCACAATGGCAAACCAGGCACATAGGTCTTCTTCCCACCACCAAGAAGGAAAATTAATCCTTAATAGCACTGAAAGGGAACCATCAGTGCCTCAGATGGGGGGGTAGGTTGATAGGAAAAATGAAAATAGTGAAAGCTACACCCCAAACAAGTATAGCATTAGGCTTGGAAGAGGTCTTCCCAATGGTTAGATGGGAAAAATCCAAATTTGGAGAGAGGGGAAACTGTTGGGGCACTTAGGAGGGAAATTAGTTACAAGATAGTCTCCACACATTCAGACCAATCTTACCCCAGTATATAGAAGGCTGGATGTGGTTTGCTATGGAAATGACTCCTAAGGAATGCTGGAAATTGGTCTAGGATGGGATGAGGGGCTGTTCTCTCAGATACTGAGTATAGAATGTTAGCTAGAGGACACCACAGGTACCTCAACAGGCAAGAGTTGGGGGGAAGGAGAGGAAAAGAGAAACAACTCTGCCCAGATATGAGCTATGGGAAATGGTTCCACCTCAGGGTAAAGGTTCCCTATGAGGCCCCCGCTGGCCTGGCTACCTCCTTCGCAGGCACCCTGAAGGTAAATCCCATCATGCCATTCACTAATGGATACATGCTTTGCAGCCATCGTTTCCTTTGGAGGAGGGATCTACAGTAGAAACCGAGGCATATGATTGCTGAGGAAACACCCATCCACACATTTCTGCATTTAAAATGTGAACAGACAAGAATCATGAGCCTTTGAGGAAACCATTTGTACAACAGAGAAAGAGTAAAATAACCTGAGCCAGATCCCAATGCAGAGAATGGAAGGTACAGAAACAGACAGACAGACACACACATACTGTGGGGATGCACACATGTGCGCACTGTGGCAGACACCAGGAATGACACACTGATGACCCAGGAACAGGCTACCGTGAGAACGGAGCGATCAGACAGCAAGAGACAGTCCCTGGAAATTTAAAAACAGGTAAAAATGGGGTACAGGTTTTGTCCTGTGGAGAAGAGGGAAGTTTATAAATTTGGATTAAAATTATATTTCCCTTTCAATGATGAGAATTAAATCCTCTGTCTTAAACAACTAAAAAGGAATAGAATTTGGAACTTCCAAAGCACCAAGGGGAAAAAAGAAAACGTTATTAACAAGAAAGAAAAGGGAGATAGGGAGAGAAACAATGAGAAACATGTGAAGTAGACAATGAAAATATATGACAGGGATGAGCTTAAATATACAGGTATTTATAATAAATATGAGCAGTTTAATTGTTTTAAAAGATACAATTTCAGATGAGAAATATGTAGAACTAAGCTGTGTGTTAGTTAAAAAAAATTTAATGGCACAAAATAGAACGACTGGAGAAGCATAGTAAGGGCTACCAAAAAGAAATGCAAACCAAAATCACAATGAGATATCACTTCACACCTGTCAGAATGGCCAGTACCAAAAAGACAAGAAATGACAAGTGTTGGTGAGGATGTGGAGAAAAAGGAACCCTTAGACACTGTTGAATCATTATGTTGTACATCAGCAACTAATATAACATTGTGTCAACTATTCTTCAATAATAACAAAAAAGCAAAAAATTCAGTATTAATATCAAACAGAAGTATAATACAAGGCCAAAAGCAAGGGAATATTTTATATGTATTAAAGATATAAACCAGAAGATAGTAATAGTCACAAACCTTTTTTACTGAACAGTACAGCATGGATCTATGTAACAAGTGTTAGAAATGTAAAAAGAAACTATTAAATTCATGATCACAGTGGGAAACTTTCACACATCTTCCTCAAAAATTGACAGGTTGAGTAGACAAAAATATAGGTAAGAGTATAGATGATTTGAATACACAATCATCAAACTAGATGAATTTCATATTTAAACTCAGTTCTCAACTAACAGAAAACATGTTTAAATTTCCAAGGAATATTTTAAAAATCTGACCAAGTATTTGGCCAGAATATCTCAGTAAAACCTTCAAAAGATAAACACTACAGGTGTCTTGGAACTCTAACCCAAGAGTAATTTATAAAAGAAAATCAAAGCTGAAATTAGTGTACAGCAATGAATCATCATGAGAGCACTCAGCTCAAAATCTATGGAGTGCATCAAAGAGGGACTCCAAGTTTGAAATGTATTTGGAAATAAAAGATTGAAAATGCACTAAACAATCATCTCAGTAAGTTAAAAAAATAGCTAAATAAAGTACAATAAAGGGAATCAATAAAGATAAAAACAGGAACTGATGAAATAGAAAAGAAGTCAATTTGATTATTAAAACCAAAAGTGCTTAAAGACCAAAAAAAAGAGACCCATCTGATAAAAAAGGTAAACAGACCAAAATTAGAAATAATAGAGAATATAACCATAGACAGAGATTTTATGTCAAAATTATTAGAGAATATATATAAGAATTCCAATAAATTTGAAAAAAATTGAAACAAAGTGAAAGTAGAAATAATTTTCTAGGAACATATGGACTATTAAAATGACTCAACAGGAGGCAAAAAACAAAAAAAAAACACCCCAAAAAAACACTGAAAAGATCAGTAACTATTAGAAAAGAAAATTGGAAATGTAGTCAAAGATCCCGCACCTCTAACCCCTAGCAACCAGGTCCCAGGCCCAGATGTGTTTACTACTTCTTTCTTTTTTAAATTTATTTAAATATTTTTATTTTTATTTATTTGACAGACAGAGATCACAAGTAGGCAGACAGGCAGGCAGAGAGAGGGGAGGAAGCAGGTTCTCTGCTGAGCAGACAGCCTGATGCGGGGCTCGATCCCAGAACCCTGGGATCATGACCTGAGCCGAAGGCAGAGGTTTAACCCACTGAGCCACCCAGGTGCCCCTACTACTTCTTTTTTAACTTTTAACAACCTTTAAAATTTAGAGTACTTATTAATTCCTATGTTCGATTTCTATAGAACATAGAAAGTATGTAAATATTCTCAATTTATTCTATAAAGCTAGTATAACCTAGATATTAAAAAAGGGATAAGGTGACACTAAAATAGCAAAGTGTAGATGAGAGTTCAACAACTCAAAATGCCTATTAAGGCCAAGACATTTAATAGTAAAAAATTTAATATTTAATAGGAAATATTGTATTAATTTGATATAGTGGCCACAGGGAGTGGTCAAAGTGTGGAGAACATATAGCCCATCTAAAAGAGGTCACTGGTTTGATGTACAGCAGGGATTAGAAGCACAATCTTATTAATCCATACATAGGCAAAAATTCTAAATATAATTAAAAACCAAAATTAGTAATTTCTTTAAAAAGTAACATACAATGATCTAGGAGGAAAGTTTATCCAATGAATGCAGGGAAGACTCAATGCTAGAAATATTTTATTGCTATAATTCAACTCATTAATATATCAGAAGAGAAAAAAACATGATTGTCTTGATAAAATCAATGAAAGCATTTAATAGACCCATACACCAATTCCTAATAAAAATTATTAATAAGCTAAGTTCAGAGAAGATATTGATAGAATAAATTTTGATAAATATCAAGATATTTTGATAAATATCAAGATATTGATATTTGATAAACATAAAACCTTATCAAAATTTATATCAAATATAAATATATTTGATAAATATCAAGATATTGATAAATATAATCAAAATTGATAAAGGATATAGACAGAAACCTACAAAACCATCTATCAACATTCAATAATTAGAAGCAAAAGAGGGATGCTTGCCCATCGTCATCATTGTTATTCCAGATTACACCTTGGGCAAGGCAGTGACTAGAAAATAAAGTGAAGCATAAACATTGGAAAGAAACAGAAAACAGTTCTTTTCAAAGTACGTGGCTGTCGTCATCCAAAATCCAAAACTCAACTTAAAAATGGCTAACACTACTAAAATAGGTCGGTAAGTTGCCTAGATATATTTTTTTATCTGTTCTGTACCTTCACATCATGGAGATATAGATATGCAAAGTGGAGAGAAGAAAGACCACCAAGTAAATACAATATATAAACCCTCTGGAGTTCTTGAATTTTCTAAATTATGTTTGATGGTTGAAAAAAATTCTAACACTGTCTTATGTGGTTGTATGTGTAGACAGAGGAAATATTTAAGATAGTGGTGGTATAAACAGGGGAGGGTAAAAGAATGCAAAGAGAAGTAAGGTTTTTATACTTCACTCAAACTAGTGAAATGTTGGTACCACAGACCATGACACATTACATATATGTACATATATGTACACATACACATGTGCACACATATGTACACACTTATGTAATATCTAGACAAACCATTTCAAAAACACTACGGATGAATCAAAAATCAAAATGGAATTTTTTTAAAAAAAGATTTTATTTATTTATTTGACAGAGATCACAAGTAGGCAAACAGGCAGGCAGAGAAAGAGAGGGGAAGCAGGCTCTCTGCTGAGTAGAGAGCCCGATGTGGGGCTTGACCCCAGGACGCTGAGATCATTACCTGAGCTGAAGGCAGAGGCTCAACCCACTGAGCCACCCAGGTGCCCCTCAAAATGGAATTCTGAAAAATATTTAAGAAATCCAGAGAAAAACAGGAAAAAGAAAACAGGGAAATAAAGAGTACAGAGAAGAAAAATAAAATTGTCAAGTTAAGACCTATCGATACTTAAATTAAATATACCAGTTAAAAGAAACTGACAAAGTGAATAAAGAAACATGGGCCCAACTATATACTGTCTATAGGAAATTCAATTCAAATATAATAATAAAGATAGATTAAAAGTACCAGGATAGAAAAAGACCTATCATGCAATCAATCAAAAGCTAGCAGGAGTGGCTATATTGATATCAGATGAAGTAAGCTTCATAGCAAAGAAAATTATATGCTGTATTACCATACCAAAATTACCATATCATAGCAAAGTGATGAATATTACATAATGGTAAAAAGGTCTATCTATCAAGAAAATACAATATATCCTGAATGTGGATGCACCAAACAATAGTGATGCAAATATGGGCCAAAAATTGACAGAACCCAAAGAAGAAACAGAGAAATCCAAAATTATAGTTGGAGACTTAAACATCCCTGTTTCAAAAGTTGACAGGAAAACAGGCAGAGAAGCAGCAAGGACAGAGGGACCTCAACAGCATCATCCCCCAACAGGATTGAATCAACATTTACAGTACACTCCATCTGATAATAGCAGAATACACACTCTTCAAATGCCTGCAGCACACATTCAAGGAAAAATAATACCTAGAGTCAAACATCACACACACACACACACACACACACACACACACACACACACAGGAAACCAGAAATAAATAGTAGAAAGATAACTCTAAACACTTATAACTAAACAAAAGGGTCCCAAGTGATATATGGTTGAAAGAAGTCATCTCAAGGAAAAAAAAAAAATAAAACATGCTGAGCTGAATTAAAATAAAAAAAAATATATCAAAAATCTGTGAGACACAGCTAATGCAGCACAAGGAGGGAAATTTATAGCACTAAAATTCTTGTTTTAGAAAAGAGGAAAATTTCTAAATAGTAATAATCTAAGCTCCTACTTCAAGAACTGAAGAAAAGAGGAACAAAATAAACCCAAAGCAAGCAGAAGAAAGGATATAATAAAGAACATAGCCCAGTGAAATTTTAAATAGAAAAATAAAGGAAATAAGAAACAAACAAAAATCTTGTTCTTTAAAAAGATCAGGAAAGGGGCGCCTGGGTGGCTCAGGCGTTATCTGCCTTCAGCTCAGGTCATGATCCCAGAGTCCTAGGATGGAGCCCTGTGTCAGACTGTGGGAAGCCTGCTCCTCCATCTCGCATGCCCCCTGCTTGTGTTCCATCTCTTGCTGTCTTTCTCTGTCAAATAAATAAATAAAATCTTTAAAAAAAAAAAAAAAGATCAGGAAAATGGACAAATCTCTTGGAAAGACAAAGCAAAAATAAATAATAAATAAATAAATAAATGAAACTCCACAAATTAACAATATCATAAATTAAAACAAAGGATATTATTATAAAACCAGAAAACATCAAAAGGATAATAAGCATTACTATGAACAACTCTATACACATAAATTTGACAACTCAGACACAATGGACCAATTCCTCAAAAAAACACCCACTACCACAAACTCACCCGATATGAAATAGACAATTTAGCTAGCCCCATAAATATTAAGGAAATTGAATTTGTAATTTTAAATCTCCCAAACAAGGAATTTCCTGGCCTACATGATTTCTTAGGAGAAGTCTACCAAAGAGGAATTAACCCCAATTGTATACTTCCTCTTCCAGTGAACAGAAGAGGAAGAAATGCTTCTAAATTCTCTTATGAAGCCAACATTATCCTAATAACAAAACCCGACAGGGGCAGTCTAAAGAAGATCACTAGAAAATAATATCCTTCATAAAAATAGATGCAAAACTCTTTAACAAACATTAGCAAATAGAATTCAGCAATATATAAAGGGAATTATACACTATGGCCAAATGGGGTTTATTCTAGGGGTCAAGCTGGTCAATATTAAAATGTCAGTCAATGTAGTTCACCATATTAACAGGCTAAAGAAATTATATGACCATATCAATGTGTTAAAAGTATCTGACTACATTTAACACCCATTCATGATATAAACACTCAGAAAAATAGGAACTGAGGGGAACGTCTTTAACTTGATAAAAAGCATCTACAAAAGCATGTACAGGTAAGTGTATACCATATAGGTAAGTGAAAGACTGAATGCCTTCCCCATAAAATGGGAAAAGGCAAGGACGGCTGCTTTCACCACCCCCGCTGAGGATAATATTAGAAGTTCTCGCCAGTGCAATCAGGCAAGATAAAAGAAATGTATAAAGGACGAAAAGGAAGAGAAAAACTGTATAGATAACATGAGATTGCATAGAAAATCCCAACAAATCTAAAAATAGAAAAAAAATGAACAAACAACTTGAACTTATATGGAAGGTCAGCAAGGTCACTGAATACTAGATAAATACAATAAATGTTCAAAAATCAACTGTATTTTTTGGTATGCTACCAGTAAAGAGTATTGAGTGCTAAATTTAAAATACAGTACCATTTAATATTACTCAAAAAAAAAAACCAGTTTTACATGTAAATCTAATAAAACTTACATAGAACTTGGATGCCAAAAACTTCAAAATGCTAATAAAAGAAATCGAAGATCTAAATAAATAAGAGACACACTGTGCTCATGGATTTGAAAACTCAACAGAATGAAGATGTCAATTCTGCCCAACTGATACAAGTTTAATGAAGTTCTTAACAAAAATCTCTGTATTTTGGGCACATGGGTGGCTCGGTGGGTTAAAGCCTCTGCCTTTGGCTCAGGTCATGACCCTGGGGCCCTGGGATTGAGGCCCGCATCGGGCTCTCCGCTCAAGTGGGGAGCCTGCTTCTTCCTCTTTCTCTCTTTGCCTGCCTCTCTACCTATTTGTGATCTCTCTCTCTGTCAAATAAATAAATAAAATCTTTAAAAAAAAAAACCTAAAACTCTGTATTTTGCAGACACAGAGTTAATCTAAAATTCTTCTGTAAAGCTAAAGGTATTAAAATGGCTTAAACAATTCTTAAAAGAATCAAATGAGAAAAATCAATCTGCCTGCTTCAAGACTTGGTAACCCAACACTATATGGTACTGGTGGAGAGAAGGGATAGAGACCTCAACTAATTCCATATTACTGCCCAGCAGATTTTTGACCTTTAAAGATGCAACAGTAAATCAGTGGAGGAAGGATGGCCTTTTCATCAAGTAGTGCTGGAATATCAATAGACATCAACCGGACATCAACAGACAAAAACAAAATGGACCTCGACTTAAACCTCATACCTTACACAAAAATTAACTCTAAATGGATGATGGACTTAATTACAAAATGTAAAATCATAAAACTCAGAAAAAAATCCAAGAGAAAACCTTTGAGATCTGGGGCTAGACAAAGAATCCTCAGATGTGGCATGACACCATAAAAAACAAGTTGATAATTGGACTTAACAAAATAAAATCCTTCTGTTATACGGCTGGGAGAAAATATTTGGAAACCATGCATCCTGGAAAGGATTATTATCTAGACTATACAAGGAAATATCTAAGCTGAATATTAAAATGCCAAGCAATCCAAAGTAAAAAATGGGCAAAAAGAAAGAATAGACAGACATTTCACTGAAGAGGATATTTGGAGAGCAACTAAGCACATGAAAAAATGTTCAACACATTATTCATTAGGGAAATTCACATCGAGACCATGATGAGATATCACTATACACCTTTGAGTGCAGATAAAATAGGAATAGTGACAGCACAAAATGCTGGAGAGGATGTAGAAAAATCTTTGATGTATTACCTATGAGAATGCACCAATGGCCATTCTGGAAAACAGTCTAGCAGTTTCTTCAAAAAATAAACACATAGGGGCACCTGGGTGGCTCAGTGGGTTAAAGCCTCTGCCTTTGGCTCAGGTCATGAACCCAGGGTCCTGGGATCGAGCCCCACATCAGGCTCTTTGCTCCGCAGGGGGCCTGCTTCTTCCTCTCTCTCTGCCTGCCTCTCTGCCTACTTGTGATCTCTGTCTGTCAAATAAATAAATAAAATCTTTGAAAAAAAAAACCCACATATTTGCTATATGACTCAGCAGTCATATAGGACATTTGTCTCAGAAAAATTAAAATTTATGTTCACACAAAAACCTGACCACAATTGTTATCACAGTCTTCCTTATGATAGCCTTAACTGGTAACAACCAAATGTCCCTCCAAAATGGTGAAATGAACTGCGGCACACCTGTACCTGAAATACTATCAACAATGAAAAGGAACAAGCTATTGATACAACAATGTGGATGGACCTCAAGGGCATTATACTGAGCAAAAAAGCAATTAGCAAGTTCACATAACGAATGATACCATTATATAACATTCTCAAAGGGACAAAATTACAGAGGTGAAGAACAGGTTAGTGGTTGTCAGGGTTAAAGGCGGTTAAGGGGGTTTGGGATGTGTATGACTACAGAGGGGCGGTACGAAGGAGATCCTTGGGGTGCCACCCAGCTCTTGATCTTGACTGTGGTGATGGTTACGTCACCACATCTTGATCTTGACTGCAGTGATGGTTTATGTGATTTTGTATCGCGGGCCTTAATAATGTACTATGGGTATATAAGATGCAACCGTGGGGTGAAACTGAGGAAACAATACACAGGAGCTCTCTGTATTACCTTCTCAACTTTCAGCAAATTTATATTATTTCTAAATAAAAAGGGTTTTTTTTTGGTTTGTTTTAAGTTACTAAAGGTTAGAGTACAAACTACCTGAGATCAGGGACCTTACTGGTATCTGGGTGTTTTATCCTTAGCCCCTAAACAGTGATTGATCCTTAGTAGTTGCTTGATTAACATTGGGGAGCTGGATGAATACTTCTGTAACAGGGTCCTGTTTCTGTTCTCCAAGGACCGTGATTATAAATGGTGGATGTCTAGAAACATAAGAACCACATGGTGAACCACCGGTGGTTATTTCCAGAGATGGGACAGAGATGGGAAGTCACCTCTTTGGGAGGAGGTGAGAAAAGGGAGATCTTATGAACAATGCAGAAACACACAGAAAAAAGGGGTAAGTTTTTTTTTCATTTCCTCCTCCATCGTTCCAAAAGAGGATCTCCTTCACCTTAAAAACTTTTTAAAAACTATAACGCATGCTTATCCTTAAGGAAAAAACAAATATACACATAGATAAGGGAATTCCCCCCTCATCTTGATTCTGCTGTGGTGGTAGACAGCAAATGGAGGAGGCTTGTAGCATAAACACACTGCTGTGAGAAAGAGTGGGTGTCTCTGAACAGACCCGCTGATCAGCTGCAGGGTTAAAAATGCACATTACATATGAAGTAAGTCCAGGTGGCTTCCAAAGTTCTTAAATTCTTTAAAAAAAAAACTTATAAAAATTATATTATATAAGCAATACCTACCTATTTGAGAACCCTTCTCTTCCCAACTTCTATTGCCTTTCTGTCCTGAAGCATGGTGCAAGGCATGTTGTGATGAGCACTAATGAATCATTGAACATTATATCAAAAACAAATTATGAATATGTTTGACTAATTGAATTTAAATACATTGACTAATTGAATGTAAATAAAACAAACAACCCCCCCACCTGATAAATTGGATTTCATCAAGGATAAAAAAGCAAAAACAAACAAACAAAAAGAGCAACAACAAAAAACCCTACATCATTTGAATTGATAGCGTTTCAACCAATTAACTAGCCTCTGCAGGTGGTGATGTAAATTCCTCTTGCCATCACAGGGAAGAAGCACTGCCAATTCATCCGTCTTATTATGAATTTCTCTTCTAAGTCCTGATCTTCTGCTAGATCACTGCTCGAATGTGCCTATTTCAGTGCCCCCTATCATACCCTCATATAAAATGTGTACAGCAGGCTATGAAACCCTAAATAATAACATTTTAGTTTTACATTGTATCAGACAGTGCTTTAGGTTCTTCAGGATGCCTCTACCTAGACTTTCTTAAAGGCACATCACAGCCCTGTGAGGTAGCAGTATAAAAACAATCTCAAGAAATGAACTATTATACCTCACATTTCAAGTTTAGACAGTAGATAAGTCAGAAATTGAACCAGAGATTTCTGCCTCCCATTACACCGTGCTTTTATGTGTTCTGGAAGGCAACCTGGTGGGGAAATAAACACATTATTTGTGTTTATATCTTATAAAAAGAATGCCTGTTTGCAGTGATGGCTGTTTCACTTTGTTCTTCCTGCTTCATATAATACCTCGACTCTACACGTTCTCCTTAAACGTAACTTTAAAACATTGGCAGATATTTATTAAGACCTACTATAATGTTAGAGACCCAACATTCTGATTGTGAAAGAGCTGAACTAACTTTCTAAGAAATTCTGCTGGGAAAATTCTAGAATAAAGGAATCTTCTGGTCCCAAAGACATGTTTAATTAAACGAACAATAATTATAATCTTTTACAAAGCAAAGCCAAAACACGACCTTGCTTTCATTTAAAAAAAGAAAAAGAAAAAGAATCTGAAGTACAATAAAATAACTATAGGGGCATTGTGAGTTCTTTGTTACTGTTAAAAGCCAGCAGATTTACCAAGTTGGAAGGGTGTAAGGTCACATACTGCTTAAAGCTTTAAGCTGTTTTCTTGCTGAGAAACAAGACGATCAAAGATTGTGTCAGCTGGGGAGGGGAAATGGAGCTTCAAAATGAAATGTGTCAGGAAAAAAAAAAATCAATGGGAAAAGTATGGAAAACCTGATGCATCTACAAGTAAGTGGAGACAAGGATGAGGGCAGGTATTATTCTGAATGAAACCTTCTCCAAAGCTGCCTTGGGAAGTGCTCTGAGATCTGTGGTTCTCAAACATGACTGCACCATGGCTTCCATGCACCATGGCGCACGGTTTAGGGAAAGGCACCAACGTGTAGATCTCTCCCCTACAGACTCAGTGTAATTGATGTGGGGCTGGTCTGAGAAGAGCATCTCTAAAAGCTCTTCTACCCTAGATCATTCTAACTGGCAATGAGGTCAGAGCTCTCCGTGAGTTTAAGAGCCTATAGATTCGGGGTCGTTCACACCCCTTCTACCCTAGGCGGGTGACTGTGGAGAGGTGAGGCCATGGGAACCAGCGGGCCAGCCTTCCTAGGTGGAGGGAGATGAGGCATGCAGCATTGTGGGGCGCCCTGCACCCCTGCCATGCCCCAGGGGTTCCTCACACCTCTTGTGCCTCTGGGTTCTAACTCAGCAGGCTTGAGGCAAAGGGGGAAACAGGAAGCATCCTCTGTGTCTCAAGGGCCCCAACTAGTCTAAATATGGGATCCTTATGGGCTCTTTTAAAATTTTTTGACGGCCCCTTTCATTTTCTTTATCAAGAAAAAAAGCAAGAAAATGATACTTGATAAGTGTTAACAACTTATCACTACCCAATCTGGATTTGGGGAAATCAGACTTAACATTAATCGGCCAAGAATTACATTTTCCCATGTTGACCTGGAGAGAGCATCTCCAACATCAGGGCTTAGACACCTTTCTCTTAAAAGCCATGTGAATTTGGTGAGTGAATTCAGACACTTTTGGTCAAAGACACAAAAAACTCCACACCCCGAAAACTAAATGAGATACAGTCTGCTGAAGAGAGGAGAAGGAAAGGGAAGACAAGTGGAGGCCGGCAGTAGAGCCATCCCAGCTACCCTCCGGGGCTGCTGGAAAAGGCTGCTTCTGGGGGTGGCTCGCCTTCAAAACTAGGCCTGGCCCAGGGGGAGCCGATGAAGGTCAGGGAGGGACGCCGGCACAAGCCCGGGAGTCACGTGAGAGCCAACCCCCCCCTGACTTCGTTATCTAAGAGGGAGACAGGAAGCTGTTGAGGAGGACCTTCGATCCAAAGGCAGAAACCTCTCTCCTGCCTCTCTCCCTCCTGTCTTCTCTGGCAGTCATTACAAAAAACAGACAATGAGAGAAACCCTGGCAGCCAGGGATCCTGGCCCTCCCAGTCTGCTGGTGATTTGGGAGCAATCCTCATGCAGGATCGGGCTGGGATGCACGGAGCCCTCCAGAACTTGCTTGAGTCGAGGTGGTGACCTGTTGCTGTTCACCGCAGTTGGTTTTACCTCTTCTAATTAAGTATTTCTGTTGTAGTTCTTTCTGTGATACATTATTCATTGCGCATTAATCCCCTTAAAATTGGTCTTTACGGGAAAACTTTGCTTTTTAAAAATCAGGATGTGTTTAACAAAGGGAGTTGGTCCGGGCTT
This sequence comes from Mustela erminea, assembly GCF_009829155.1. NCBI lineage: Eukaryota > Metazoa > Chordata > Mammalia > Carnivora > Mustelidae > Mustela > Mustela erminea. The sequence goes on along the minus strand of NC_045614.1, from coordinate 68,926,832 downwards.
TGGTGATGGGCAAGCAGCTTCATAAAGGCACAGCCGTGGGCCTCCCTGCTCCTTTTTGTGTGTGCTCCCAGCCCCCGGCCTTGGCACTCACTGATATGCATTTTCTGCCTCTCTCTCGGCTAATAGACTCTCTTCAAAAATGGAAGTTAATCCTTGGGCAATGCAATGTTAAACCGCCCGAGGAAGAATTAAATATTTCAGAAGAGAACATGGTAAAAAATGGCAACTGCTATTTTAGATTCTTTGAAAATTTAAGTAGGAGAGCAAAAAATAGAAAGCAGCTTGTACTTGGTACAATGGATCTAAGTTCACTTTTGTGAGATTCTTGAGAATGTGCGGGGAGGCCGAGAAAGAGCAAAATGCTTGGACACTGAGGGGACCTGGCCACTCCCGTCACACTTTCGGAGGCCCAGAGACTGTTCCAGTGCCTTAGGAGTGAAAAGAACATGCAGTCTGAAAAGAGAAAACTGACCCTTGCCTCTGGCCCTTGCCGTAAGGTAGCAGAGAAGTAATACCTGCAAGTCTGAGAGGAGTGGGCTCTGGATTTGGACATCTTGGGTGGTGGTCCTGGCTCCCCCTGGGAACCAGCCCCTGGGCTTGGAGCAGGCCTGGCCTCAGTGCCCCAGGGGACTCCTCTGCAAAGCACAAGAGCCAAGAGAGAGTGTGGGCAGCGCAGGTGTGAGCCCTGGTGAGTGGTGAGCAATCAGTACACGCTGGATTATGATGATACAATAATGAAACGGACTTGGGCTAGATACATTTTTACCACAGCAGCACAAAGAGAAAGCACTCTTTCCTCCGTAGACCGAGGCAAACCAGGTAATTGTAAAAATGCCGCAATCATTTTTCTATCCTGTGCTTTTACAATCCAATTTATTGCCCTGCTCCTCGCAGCTGCTTTCCAGAGCCCACAGACTGCGGTTAAAACATATTAGCTGGAGTCAGAATAGCAGGTTCAAGTATTTATGTATTTATGGCTTGCCTCAAAGAGGCACAAGTGATGTGACTTCAATTGTTTTAATTTGCTGTGCTTTGTCTTGCTCTGCCTCAGGGGGCTCTGCACATTCACGGAGGCGGCAAGCAGGGAGAGAAGGGACTCCTCTACCTTGGAGATCTGTGCCGCCCAGCCAGGGGCCTGTGTGGGTCCCAGAGGCCCCTCCATCTCCAGCGCCATGCAGGGAGCTGGCTCAGAGACTGATTCGGCCTGAAGACAACCTCAGTCATGCACAGTGACAGGTAGCTCTAGGGGCTTCCAAACTCTGGTCTTGAGACTAGTTTTGTGTGTGTGTGTGTGTGTGTTTTAAGATTTTATGATTTATTTGACAGAGATCACAAGTAGGCAGAGAGGCAGGCAGAGGGGGTGGGGGAAGCAGGCTCCCTGCGGAGCAGAGAGGCTGATGCGGGACTTGATCCCAGGACCCCGAGATCACGACCTGAGTCGACGGCAGAGGCTTAACCCACTGAGCCACCCAGGGACCCCTTGAGACCAGTTTTGATTCCCTGGGATGAGGGTTCGACTACCATGAGGATTTCACTGTGGTTTTATGCCTCACTTTACCTGAGCAAGTCGCCTGGGCTTTAGTTTCTCTATCTGCAAAATGGAGATGCTAAAACCTACTTCCACAGGTGAGGGGTGGGATTAAATCAGACAAACAAAGAGCTGGGTGGTTTAAGAAATGTTGGCTCTGTTATTAGAGAATTAAGACGTCTGGCAAGCCCATATGGCAACACAGCTCCAGGCCCCAAACACCCTGGCCTGACAGATTCTCTTTAAAGTCCTAAGGTGGTTTCTGTGCTTCTCCCCTGCAATGCCTTCTCCTGAAGCCTTTGCTCTGAGTCCCACTGCCTCATTTCCATCTTATCTCAAGGCCTCATCCTCTGTGAGGCCTCCCCACCTCTCTGCTGGCCAGCTCTCTCCTCGCTTCCTGGGCCTTCCATGGCATGTGATAAAGCCACATGTGTCACTGCCTGACACTGCCTGTGTCAGGCCCCAGACCCAGGGGCTGTGGCTCCCTTATCCCTCTCTGGCGTCCCCACGGCTTGCACTTGGTAGGTAGACAACATGCTCTGGCTGAAATGGATTAAATGACCCAGCTTTCAGTAACCCCAAATTGGGATCTGGTAGTTTTATGTATTAGGTTCCCGGGGTGCCTGGGTAGCTCACTCTGTTAAGTGTCTGCCTTTGGCTCAGGTTGTGGTCCCAGGATCCTGGGATTGAGTCCTGCATCAGGCTTCCTGCTCGGCGGGGAGCCTGCTTCTCCCTCTGCCTGCTGCTCTCCATGCTCGTGCGCGCTCTGACAAATAAATAAATGAAATCTTATGTATTAGGTTCCCAACTCAATGAGACATAAATGAGGGCACCAGATGCAGACAATTCCTGAATCTGAGACAGCCTTGCTGCTGAGAACTGGGGAAGAGCCTACCCCAGATGCCCTTAGTGGGCATGAAAAGGCCGTGGTGGCACTTGTCATTGAAGGAACATGTCCCGACAGAACCCCCGGCTCTGGATGTTGTGAAGCACACTGGGGAGGCCCACAGTACTTAGTGTTGCACTGTCACGCTGGTGGTGTCAGTCTACGATGTTCTCATTCAGAGACTGTTTGATATTTGGGTCCTCTGAACTGCTCCTGAGCTTATCAGGTTAGGGTGGAAACCACTCGAGCTGGCTCTCATCCTACATGGCCCAGTTAGGAACTGGGTGCTGCAGCTGGATAGGCCCAACCCCCTATTCCCACCAGAGTGCCCCTCATCAAAAGTAATTGGTCTGTGCATGTCCTGGTCTCTCTGGAGTGGGAACGAGACTGTACCCCTACCTCAGGGGCGCCAGCACAGCAATGAGCTATTGCACGTCAGGTCTTGGCATACAGTAAGTGCTCCGCAATGCTCACTCTCACTGGAATGCTGCTGCAGATGCACTGGGACCTCTCTGAGGCCAGGCTGTGATTCCACATGGAGTTAATCAAGTCCCCACAGTGAGCCAGGGATCATAGGTGAAACTGTATTGCTCGGTGAGCTTGAGTGGAAGGCGAACAATCCAGAAAGAGAAAAGAAAATGACCAGACCCAGGTATATCTAGACCGCATATGCTGGAAAGTGCTACACTCTGCTCTTAAGAAAGTTCAAGAAGAGGCGGGGGTGGGGCTGGAGTAAGCTGAATGAATCAACCCTAATTTCTATTAGCTATCGAAATTGACCTTAATTTCGATTCATCGACCTTAATTTTTACTGCTTGTCCTTGTATGGGCTTACTCTTAGCCAAGGAGGGCTTCAAGTGGGGGTCTGAGAAATCATCATCATCTTCAAATTGTGCTTTTCAAATCCAGAAGAACCCTAATAGTCCTCTTCAGGTAATGAGTGAAAGGGACACTGGGGACCTGAAATGTACTGGTATAGTCAGAGGGGCAGGGAGGCCAGCCTTCCAGACACCAGGGTTAAGGGGGCACTTAAAGGGGCTCATGAACCATCTGCCTCCAGCCATGACTCAGATCACCCCCCAAAAGTTGAAGGAAACCACTTTAGTGTGCGCAGGGGTGCAGGGAGAGAGGAGTGGAGGGGAAAACATCTAGCACAGGAACTAGAGAACCATTTCAGGAAGAAGATCAGGAAGCCGCAGGGCTAATCTATTTATGGTGCACTGATATTAACAGTTAATTTACAATGTGCATGAGAGGTTTTGCACGCAGAAGCTGTTTTTAAACAGCACACGGTGTGTACCAGCAGAGAATGTATTCAGAAGCCTAGCAGAGGGGATGTACGGAGGTAGAAGTGAGCTCACTGCTTTGAGCTGCATTTCCTTTTTCTGTTCGTTCTTTCCTCCCTTCCTCCTCCTTCCTTCCTTTTTCTGTTTGTATAGATGCTTATCATCTAGTTCTTACACCTGTGATCTTCAAGCTGCTCTTTCTTTCCCCCCCTCCACACCCGCAGTCATTAGAAAGGGCCTCCCAGGGCCTCGCTATCCACAGCGGCTCCAGAGGTCATCAGCACCTGGCTGGGGAGCGGGCAGAAATGCTGACCCTCGGGCCCATCTTGGACCTGCTGGATGAGAGCCCGCACCGAACGAGGTCAAGGTGCCCTGCTCTCTGGTAAACTTTGCGACCATGCAGATTCTGGTGGATTGAAAAGGAAGGGGAAGGGCTGCTGCTGGTTCAAGGATATTCTCAACCTCCAGTCAGGCCAGACTTTCCAGGGACAAAAATTAAGGGGACGTGGGGTTTGGAAATTCTGGTTTCTGCTGATTTTGTAGAAGCAAATCATAGGATAGAAAGGCTCATCAATGGCTGGGAGTTTACTCTGTATTCATTCTCATCCTTACTCAGTTTTCATTGGTTACTAAGATATTTCTTCTTTTTTATTATTACGCTTTTTCTGGAGGGAGGACTGACCAGAGATGTATATCTATGCCTGGTTATTGGAGTCAAACCCACCCCTTCCCACCTTGGTTCCCCCCAGTAATCTTCCACATCCTCCCTTGATGTGGGTATGCCCAGCTGGGCTCCCAGCTGCCCAGTGCCCACCAGCTCCATCAATCTGCCGCCGTGTCTGCATCAATTCTTGTCTCCCGCACCTGCAGCTTGGCTGTGGATATGCTATGGTTTTTTCCTTACCCCTCCAGATCCCCTCTCCTCTCTTTGCTGCCCACTCCCCAGCGAGGGAGCGGGGGAGACTCATGGTAGGGACTTCATCAATGGTGCCCATCTTTTGTGGGGGTAGTAGCGGGGAGACAAGTGAGGCTGGGATACTGCTGTCCTGGGCTCACTTTCTGCCAGCTCCCTCTCCACATGGCCTCTATCTCAGGTTACAGCCCCACCTCCAGTCCCCTGCAGGCTGGCTGCCACTGCTACCAGTCAGTCCATGGCTCCCCCACCCCCTGCCCACATTTCTGTACACCACCCCTTAGTTAAACTCTCCTCAAATGACCCAACCCGGTGTGCCATCTGTCTCCTCCTGGCCCCTGACCACCGACGCACAGCTCTGCTATGCCACTCACCTCGCATTCCAGAACATCCCCACAGCCTTGTGAAAGATAAACCCAGGGGCGGTTCCTTTCACCTTCAGCCTCTTTCCACTGCATCTGATAGACAGTTCCCCAAACACATCCCATTCAGAATGCCTGAAATAACTCCTTTCACTCTCCAAATCCGCTCGCCCACCCTCTTCCAGGGGCATCACCATTCTCTCCCCCGGCCCCCAGGCTTTCACCCTGCCCGCACCTCCCTCCAGGACTGCACAAGCCCCATGCCCCAGCATACAATCAGTTGTCTCACCATCTTTCCAGTCCGAGGACAGCCTGCGGCTTCTCTCATCTGCGGAAATCCATCCTTCACCTCGGCCCCGGTACAAAGCACACAGCCGCTTGGCCGCCACAACCTTTCTACTGCTTGCTCTTACTCACCCTGTTGTCATGCTGAGGACCTGTCCCAATCCCAGGCATCCTTCTAGAGTTCAGATCTGGCTCAGGAAATCCTAAGGGGCTCTACTTTTCTCTCATTTCCTACAGTCCCTTATTTTCTGTCCCATTTATCATTAAACAATTAATCACGTCCTACTTCTGGCTGCCTTGATCTGCTACAAAAGACACACGTTTAACTCTTCCACTGCACCTACCTAACTGCCCTGACCAGACCCGAAGCACTCTGCAGATGGGACTATTTACTCTGCGTATCTCGACAGCTCTCCTAGCGTCTAGCAAAGTGTGATGCCAACAGAAGGTGCTGGAAAGACAGAGTATAACCCTCCATTTTATGACAAGGGATGTATGAATAAAAGATGACAGAGGCCATTTTGGGTTCTCTGAGTGCCCTGTGAACAGAGAAGGTGCAGCGACAGTCACTCTAATCACTGTTGTGCTCCAAGCTGCCTAATATGAGATTTCTAATTTCTGATTTCTATCTTCTATGTAGGTTTGGTCTCATTACAACTGATTAAATATATTGCAAATACTATTTTAATATAAAGATGATTTTCTTAAAAATGTTTTTCTCCAAAGATGCTGAAGTATTTCTACATCTTCATGTGAGAACCTCGCCCCTGCTAACTCCACCCCTGCTGAAGTACAAGACACTGCTCCTCACCCCCTACCCCTGCTCAGGTACAAGGCACTACTCCTTATTCACCACCCCTGCTCAGGTACAAGCCACCACTCTTCACCCTCATCTTGTCTAATCCACTCTCCCTGCAGCAGCAAGAGAATAAAGAAATTAGCAAAGCTGATCATGTCATTCTCTACCACCCTGACCTTCCAGTTCCCCAAGGCCATCCTGCCTGCTGTCCCTGCTGCCTAGCGGGGTGGCTTAACCCCTCTCCCAACTCCTGCTCAGCCCTCCTCCACCTGGCAACCTCATTAACCCATCCTTTCACTTAGTGCCTAGATGTCACTTAATACCTGTTCACTCTCCCTCTCGCCCATAAGACGTAAACTAAGGGGGATTAAGTTTGGTCTGATGCCTTCTGTGTCTGGTAGATCCTGCACATAGTAGGTCCTCACAATGTCAGTTTCACTTTCTGCAAGAAAAACTGTAAGAGTGTGGGATTCCGAGATGCCAGTCATCCCAAGGAGTTACTCCCTGACATCCCCAAAAGTGTCATTTGCGTCTCAAATTAATCTGGGCTATAATACCCAGAGCAATGTGCTCTGTCCTTGCTGTGGAATCCTTGGTTGGTGAGGAGGTGACAGGCTGAGTGAGGGTCCCCCGTGCCTGCAGAGGCAGTGGAAGTGTCTCAGGCTCTCCATGGCCTAACCACTAAACAGTTTTGGAGAAGTTACTCAGATGTTGGCCTTGGTTTTCCTTAATTTTTAATTGTAGTAAGATATACATAACCTTTGCTTATCATTTTGCTTATCAATTTAATGCCATTCTGTGGCATTAAATTCATTCAAACTGTGGTGTGAATGAACCAACACCACTATCTACCCCCAGAACATTCTCATCTTCCCAAAGTATAAAACTCCATACCCATTAAACTCTAACTCCCCCTTCTAGGACCCATGGCAACCACCAAATTGTTTCTATGATTTTGGCTACTCTAGGAATTTAACAGAAGAGGAATCATACAGTGTTTGTCTTTGTGTGACTGGCTTATTTCACTTAGCACTATATCCTCAAAGTTCATTCATATTAGAGCATGTGTCAGAATGTCCTTTCCTGGGGCATCTGGGTGGCTCAGTGGGTTAAAGCCTCTGCTTTCAGCTCAGGTCATGGTCCCAGGATCCTGGGATGGAGCCTTGTATCGGGCTCTCTGCTCAGTAGGGAGCCTGCTTCCCCCTCTCTCTCTGCCTGCCTCTCTGCCAGCTTGTGATCTCTGTCTGTCAAATAAATAAATAAAATCAATAAAAAATTAAAAAGAAAAAAAGAATGTCCTTCCCTTTTTAAGGCTGACTATTACTCTATTGCATGGACAGACCACATTTTGCTTATCTGTCCATGGACATTTGGGTTGCTTCTGCCTTTTGGTCTTCCTTCTTGGAAAAGGACAATTACTCTTAGTCTGCCTGAAAAGACAAAACCGAACCACCCTTCCCCAGACAACTTTAGCTTATGTAGGTGCTGCTGATGTCCCGCCCATGTTCCCTGGGTACCTGCTGGGACCACCCACAGTTTCTTCCCCCGAGCTTGGATTCTCTGTCCGAAGTTGCAGAGGGAAGGCTGGAAGTGCTGGGACATCAACAGCCCCAGAAGCAGCCCTCCACCAATGACCAGGAGAACAGGCGGCTGAATGTCTCACGCAGGTTATTCAACCCTCCATGGCTGTGTCACTGACTCTCGAATGACTGCAGGCTCTCCGGCTTCCCTTCCCTCTCCCCTAACCACTGTACATGCGTTCACCTCCCAGATACCCTCTTTGCACCTGAATCCTCTCTCAGTGTCGGCTTTCAGGTGAATCCAGACTAAGGTCTGCACCAAGCCCACTCATGCACAGATGCAAGGATGGAGGGGAGACAGACACATAATGTGTACTTTGCTGATTGAGAATCCCGTTATTCACTTCTGGTGGCAATGACCCCCACCTGCAGTCCAGTGGGATGGAGGGCAGCTACCCCAGCTAGGGGATCCTGCCCTAAATTGGCCTGGGAAGACTCTTGGAAAATGAACGAGGAAGATCTTTTCTGACTACTCCAGGCTTGTGATGGCAGCTGTAGGTTCCTGCTAAGACAGGCCAAGACACCCTTCGGGATTGCAGCTGGCCTCCCCCACTCATTGTACCAAGTAGTGTCTCCCCATACATGGGGACACAATTACTATTCCAAGGCCAGGGCCTCGGACAGAGTCTTCAGGGACAGTCAGGTCCTGTGCAAATCTCACTCCTGTGGACACACCCCCGCCTGCTTTTGTGGGGGCTCTGTCAGTCCCTCAATGCAAATGCAAAGGTGCATCATCTCTCACTATGTTTGGGCAGCCAGGGTAGAGGCAAACCTAGAGGAGGTGTGCATCCAGACCAAACACCCACTTGGCCAGGCCATGTGGGCTCCTGCCTCCCCACCATGGGAGCAGAGGACCAAGTGTTTCTTGGAGTCACTGAAGCCTCCCATCTGCCTTCCCATCTCTTTTCTGTTGTGAGGCTTGTTCTGCCAAGTTGACCCTTTCCTGCATATTGCAGAAGATTCCATGACTCAGCCACATGGCTCTGGGAACATCAGAGAGGTGAGAGCTAGAGTTTGGGATGTTTACAGGAGCAGATGTCCTCCACACCATCTGCTGTCACTGTGTCATCTAAGCAGACTTCATGTGGTTAATGAGGTCATAGGCCATGTTACCCTCCACCCAGATTCAGTGCCTGGTGACCAGAGGATGGCTGCTTTCCAGCCACACTGGACCTGCTATGGTTGCAGGGTTCTCAACTGTTAAGAAAGAGCCACTGAGGGGTGCCTGGGAGGCTCAGTGGACTCAGCTTTGGCCTTTGGCCCAGGCCATGATCTCAGGGTCCTGGGATCAAGCCCTGCCTTGGGCTCCTTGCTCCCTGGGGAGTCTGCTTCTCCCTCTCTCCCTTTCCCCAGCTCCGCTTGTGTTTCTTGCTCTCTCTCCTCTTTCTCTCTCAAATAATAAAATCTTAAAGAAAGAGCTACTGAGGATGGAACTAGAGGTATTATGCTGAGCGAAATCTATCAGAAAAAGACAATTATCATATGATCTCACTGATATGTGGAATTTGAGAGGCAGGGTGGGGTTTCAGCGGGGAGGGGAGGGAAAAATAAAACAGGATGATCCTGGGGAGGGAGACAAACCAAAAGAGACTCTTAATCTCAGGTAACTGAGGGCTGCTGTGGGGAGCAAGGTGGGAGAGGGATAGGGTGGCTGGGTGATGGACACTGGGGAGGATATGTGCTGTGGGGAGTGCTGTGAATTGTGCAAGATTGATGATTCACAGACCTGTACCCCTGGGGCAAATAATACATTATGTGTTAATTAAAAAAAAAAAAAGAAAAGAAAAGAAAAGAAAGAAAGAAAGAGTGAGCCACTGATTATAAAATGGAGATCACTAAATTCCACAAGGCCAACTTCTACTTGTTCCTCTGTTCATAATGTATTCTGACCTGCCCAGGAGTAATACCTGTAATTCAAAATATTGACTGATTGCTTTTCTCTCTCTGACTTGAGCTGGGGTCTGTAACCATAGGGAGGAGCCTGCCCTCTGGGAGCCTCCAGTCTGGAGTGCGACAACTAGCCACATCTCAACAATGACAACTGTCTGCAGCTCTTCCAAGGGCCTTATGTCCATTAACTTTTCCATCTTTCACCAGCCCTTTGAGGAAGGTATTACTACCATCTGCATGTCATGGAGTGAGGAAATAACAGAACCCGACTGCCTCAATTTGCCCACAATAACCTGGCTATTAAGTAGCACACAGATAGCAGGCCCTGGCACCCACACTCTTTTTTTTAAGATTTCATTTATTTGTTTGAGAGAGAGAGAGAGTATGTGCACACACAAGTGGGAGGAGGGGGAGAAGGAGAAGCAGACTCCCACTGAGCAGGGACCCTCCTCCCCCACCACCACAGGGCTTGATCCCAGGATCCCCGGGGCTCATGACCTGAGCCGAAGGGAGATGTTTAATGACTGAGCCACCCAGGTGACCGTGCACCCACAATCTTAACCACTGTGCCACACAAAGTCCCCAGAAGCCCAAATGAGAGTGATCTTTGCATTTCCCATAGTTACAAGGTCAGCTGTCTCCCTTTCTCAGCCAAAGAGCAGGGTTGGCTCATTGTCACAGGGAATCCACAAGGAAAAACAAATGTCTACTCACGTTTCTGAACATGTCAAGCTCTGCTGACCCTTGTGCGGAGCAGTTTTGCATGAATAATGGCTCAAGTCAGGGTTTTGATGGAGGGAAACTAACTACGACATCTTACGAAATGTTAATCAGGTGGTGAGGGCTCTGATTTGTGACAGAGGTTTCCCCCGCTGCCAAGGGCAGCCCCTGATGAGGTCTTGCCATCCTGCTTTCATGAGTCACCGAAACTGCCCCAGCACCGTCTGCTCTGCTGTGTTACAGACACTTCAAGGTGCAACAGTGGCAACAGAATATGGCACACATGTAGAGAAACATCCATGCCTGCGGGCATGCAGACACATACGCTTTCAGTTTGGATTGTTTTAACACACTGAGTCCACACATCCCTTATGGTGGTAGTGGCAGGGACACTAATGTCTGTCCCTGTGCTGGGAACTTGGAAGAATACAACTGACTTCAGCTCAAGGCTCTCAGAGTCTGATGAGAAACACAGACCATGAAGAGTTTGCTGGTTACACAGACCCTACCAGGAGTGGGGTGCGGCGATGGGAAGTCAGGGAAGGCTTCCCAGAAGAGGAGATTGAGAGTTGAGTCTTGAACACCAAGAATCATACATAGTTCTGAAAAAAGTGAGCAAGGCAATGGCATGATGAAGAAGAGGCATTTCCTGGTCAGAAATGTGGAGACAGGCTGGAGTTGTGACCTGTAGAGCCAGGAAGCCTAGATTGGGACCGTTGCCCCTTCCTGCTGGACCTGAGGCCTTGAGCCACTTATTACTTCCTGATTCTCAACTGTTGACGGGACTACACTCACTATCTCACGTAATCCTCGCTACTGAGAACTTAGCACCTGTTAGCACTTAGCACTCAGTACCTGTTCAACCAACAGCCTATTAAAAAGGCTCATAGACAGAGCTGACCCTTGGCTTCTTTACCATGACTATGTCCCTTCGGTCTCAAGAAGATTGGGAAGTGCCCCCAATCCAACATCTCAAAGCTTTGCAGAGTCCTTGGCTCCTGGAATTTGCCTTAAAGCATGAATAAAAGATGATCCTTTGGTTTTTATGCACAAACTGCCCATGCTTCCTTACAGAATAATGTAGGAGAATACATAATAGCCAACAGGCTACCCTGAAGCGGGTGGGGAAATTCAGCAGGCACCCGGGGGGTCACAGGAAATTATATTTCCTGTTTGTTACTTTTAGGGGACTGCTGTTTAAATGGTCATATCCTTTGCAGGAGCTATGGTGGGGTGGAATGGGGTATGGGAGCTTGGCTTGTGGGAAAAGGGAGTTTCTCCCCGAACTGACAGTTAATTGTAGTGAACTGTGGAGAACCAAGAAGAGAAGCCCCCATTTCAGAAAAACAATCCACAAATAAATTGCCAATCACCACAGCTCCAAGTCCACTGTAAATTCCCCTTCAAAATAGCAAAGGAAAGGAGCAAGACAGTTTATAGTTTCCTGGGCATATACCAGCCTACATTTTTGACAAGCAGTAATGGAAAGCAGGTTTCCTGCATGCTTCTACTCTCCTTGCCGTTGTTCCTCTAGCTTGCTTTCTGTTCTGGTAACATGAAATTTATTTTGTGATCCTGACAAGTCTAGTGACCCAGACTTACATGAGGCTTGCTTAGAATTTTAACTGCAGTTCTCTTCTTGACTCTTGATGGCTCTTACATTTCGTCGGTTTTCCTGGCCCTTGGTCCTTGGCGAAAGAGAGCCTAGAATGTAGCACTATGAATGAGCTGCCACATTGACTACAGCAGGACCAGGGACCAGAATGTCTTCGAGACAGGCTTTCACGAAAGAAACTGGAGGGGAGAGTAACAGGGAAGGTACAGCGGAATGAGAATGGTTTCGAAGGGACTGAATTCAGGGCTTGTAGAAACTACTTTAATAAGTCTACAAAAAATGGTGATGAGAGACACCAGCCTCTCTGTCCCCAGCAAACCAGTTAGACTGCTATCCACCAACAAGACCACTCTGGGAGAGCTAGAGTTCACTTAAGAAATTTTAGCAGCACAGCAGAAAAAAACCTGAGAAAACCTGCACAAGAAGAGAAGGAAGAGTTTTATTTTGCCTGTATCATCCCATTCCTCCCGCTAGCATTGCTCACCACCAAGAGGGAAAGTTCAAGCCAGAAAGAGCTCCCCTCTCTAGGAAAGGAAGAGCAGAGGGAGTGACTAGCGTCTCTAGCTTTTTGGGGCAAGTGAAGTTCCTGCTTCGGCTTTACCCTAGAAGGTACCCTCTCAAAATCCAACGCATATGTGAATTACTGGCAGGTTCTGATTCAGCAGGTCTGGGGTGGAGTCTCCAATTCTGTTTAGAACACGTCCCCATGGCACACACTTTGCATGGCAAGATTCCAGGTAACCTAATTCAACCATCTCATTTTCAGGTAAAGACACTGAGGTCCAGAGTGAGAGAGTAACTCAGGGAAGGAAGGTCAGAGCCAGAAAGGAGTCGAAAATCTAGCTCTGTGATTCCTGGCCAGTGGTTCTCTACGGAGATTTCCCACCAGCTCTGCCCTTTGTCATCCAGGCTGCCAGGAATCAGAAATGGGCGAGTCAATCCCCCAGCTGACTCTAATGCTTAGCCCGTTTTAGAGACCAACAGATGAGATGTCCCTCCAACTGCCTTCCAGCCTAGGATGGTGCCACTTGAGACAGGTTGCTTGATGTGCTGCCTGGTGACAAGGGGAACAAGAGTACATTGCAGGCAGGTGAAACCAGGGCCATTTGCCAGAGTTCACAAAGGGGTTGTAAGCACGGCTGGGGACCCCACCTGCCATCTCTCTTTGAAGAGAACCAAAGCCACTGAAGATGAGGAAGAGCCACTGATGAGCTCCCATCATTGTGAGGAGGGAGATCTGGATGTTTTGGAATCTATCAGAGAGAAAGTAAGCAAAACTGAGGCTGTGATCTCAGTGTGGAGGGAGGCATTTCTAGAAGAAACAACCCTTTGAAGAGCTTTTGAGAATTAAGTGAAAAACATCTGAGGTGGGACAGTTTTCCTCTGAAGATGTGAATGGCTGGCTAGGTGGCTTCTTTGCTGTGTGAGAGCATGGCTATGAGGATGGCATATTTAGGGGGTCGGGGTCAAGGCTTTCCCACTGCCTGAAAGGAAAGGAGCACACAGAAAGAAGGTTCCACTAAATGAGCCTCTAGGAATGAGGGGCTGTGATGGGGGCACTACTGGCCCAGATTCTGACCTCCTTTCCCTTTGTTTGCCACATGGATTTGTAATTCCTCCGCCTAAAGAGGGAAGGGAGAAGAATGTGCTTCTCTGCCCCTGGACTTTGGATTGCTGTGTAACTCAATTTGGCTTTCGAAGGGGCTGTAACATGTTGCTGAAGTCCCTGAGTTCTAGGGTGGTTCCTGACACAGCCAGGGCTGAACGGCACAGGAGCCAAGGAGATGGGCCATGAGCCCGAGTGCACTCACAGTGCCAAGCCAAGCCAGTGCTCTGCTCAAGGCCACTGGTCACTCCAGAAGACAAACTGCTGAGCCGCTAAGTGAGAGGACAGGACAGCTATGGTAACCAGTCATCACCGACTCCAATTTCATGATCCCTTCTGAATTTCAGACCTTTGCTCTCATTCCTAGACATAATGAAAAGAGAAACCAGACTTTTAATCATGGTGGTTGGCTGCAGAAAGTGACACTTCTGCTAATAATAAACATGCGATCCTGAATGCCTTCCCACATCACATGCCTTTTGCTCAGGTCTCCTGGTGCTTCATACACACTCCCTCATTCATCATTTGGAGGCCTGAGGCTTCTGCTCACTCCCATAGCGAAGAGAGGCAGCTAACTCCTGGCCTGGGGGACTTTTCCCAGGCTCCTGAGTTAATAGGATTCTCAGAGGGAAGGAGGACAAGGAATTACCCATGGCCTTGCTGGAGAAGCTAGGCACTGACTGTAAATAATTTCCTATCAGTGCAACTGCTCGCCATATCAGTGCCTGACTTGGGTCTTAATCTGGTTCAGCTTCTTGCTGACTGTTGTTATCTTAGGGAGATCAACTTTTCTGAGCCTTAGCTTCCTCAACATAAAACCTGAAGAGTTACTGTCAGGGTTCTAGGTAATAACTATGTGAGAAAAAACTCCTGGTCTTATGCTTACATATATAGGTACTCATGGGTAGCTATTTTTCTTTATCAGAGCACAGAGGAAGGAGGGTTGTCCTATGTGAATGTATATGTTGTTAACTGCACAAAGACTCCCAGCCAAGGAAGCAAATGGAGCTGAAGTCCAATCGTTGTCTCCTCTGTGGCTTGCAGCTGCCCCCAAATGAAGGGTCCTTGTTTCTAATCCACACATGGGTATATGGTGGGCCTAATGGCCCAGCACACTGACCATTAAAAATATGTTTGTATTGAAATTTCTCTGAAAGAAAGTGAAAGCCCATCACTTAACTGAGTAACTCCCAAATGATTGCTCAGCCCTTTTTAAAAAATTCAGTACATTTGGGGAGAGATCTTGGAATCTGTACTTTCAGTCAACATCCTGGATGTTTGTCCAAACCAAGGTTCAAGAATCACTGGGATATTTCTGGTCTCCTTGGCTCAGTCGAGGGCTCCTGAGAGACAAGAGCAGGTCGAGCAAACAAATAATCCACAGCAGTCCAAGTTTAAATCCCAGGGTTAAAAATCCAGACATACCCCGTGTGTCTTGTTAACAATAGCTTCAGCCTGCAGGGCCTCCCAGTGTGGTTGGGGCAGGGAGGGGCACATGGCAGAAGGGGCAGCTTGGGAGGTGGCCGGGTCTCTGATAAGTGGCCTCTGATGCTCACTAATGATAGGAAAGAGCTTGGCCACCGAAGGCAATTACGGAGGATGAGACACTGTGCAAGCCAGAGAGTCGGGGGAGTACAGGGGGATATTATTATCTGTCTTGCTTAATAGGAGTTAATAGTTGGAAGGGAATAAAAGAATGGTGTGTGAAGTTTAGTGCCAATACAGTCTAATATACATGCTACATTTTTATTTCAAAGAGGATAAAAGCCCAAATTTTATACTGAAAACAAATGTTAAAAATTAATTATAAAGAAGACACCAGAGGGCCTCGAGCATGTTCCCTGGGTGACTGATTAAATGCCTGCCTCATTTAGACTGGTATAAACCCAATCTCTTGGAAGAAGGCCAAAACTATTTGCCAACGTCCACAGAGACTCTCCAAGAAAATGATCCCAGTGCCAGGAAAGAGAAAAACATACTCACCACTGCTGCCCGGAGCCAGCCACCACTGCGGGGTGGGATCCAGTCATGGGCAGGAAAGGGAATGCTTTTGCTAGGTCAGTGTGGGTCAAGTGCATCCTTTCCCACTGGAAATGATCGAGGACCCATGAAGCCTGTGATGAAGGTGGCCTGAAGAGTCCCTGCTCTCAGGCCTGGAAGGCATGGGAGCTTTTTTTTTTAACCCCCAGATTTTGTTTGGTTTCAGAGAATTGCTTCCCAATTCTCAGAATATGCAAGCTCTAATTGAATATTTAAGAGGTAGGAAATAAGCCAATGACTCTGTTATCTTTTGAATTTTAAAATCATATTTTAAAGGCAAGATAACATTTTCCTTGTTAAAACAAAACTGAAAGATTACCAAAAATGCTGACTGTCTGCCTTCAATACTTTGCACACCCCCAAACCCCAATTTATTTTTCTTTCTTTCTTTCCTTCTGTCTTTCTTTTTTGCCTCAAAGTCTGGGGTGGGCTCTCTCTGACCTGCAGAGAACACAAACCTACCAGAATAGTTTTGTGTAGTATTCTCCTATTGGTGACATTACACTGGGCATATTTTCCACACCTCACATTTTCCATTAAATGACAGGTCTTGGAATTTGATCGATGTTGGTACATACGCTAACCATGGCATAATATTCCAAAATATGGATACAATTACTCCACATTCAACATTTTGAAAAAAGGTCCATTTTTCTTAGGCTGATATTTAGGGCTGTTCACAGTAAGATCCCAACCTATATTCTGTGTACTTTATTTTCCACAGATTCCGCCCTCCACCTCCAAGGAAACGAACCAAACCAGAGGAACCATTTTGCAGTTTCCCACAAGAGGGCAGCATTTCAATGAAAGGGTATCCGTAACATCAGTTCTTCTGCATCCTTTAAGGGCAGTCTTGGAACCTTCCTCACAAGTTCCAGTCTCCTTTACCTGCCCCTGCGTGGGGCCCTTACCACTCTTGCTGTAATTCAAGTAATTCATGTAATTCATTGAAGTAATGAATAGACTGTTCTCATGTCCCCTTTTAGCAGCAAGCTCTGTGAGGGTGAGAGTATGGACCAGGGATGTAGTAGGTACTCAAGTTTTTGTTGAATTAAAACAACAACAACATCTTCCCGTTTCTCTATACTGCTTTGGGAAGAGGAGCAAAGGGTCAGCCAGAAGTTGGTACTATGGATGCATTTTCCTCCCATTCATCCATCCATTCATCCAACCATCTTTCCTTCTGTGCATTCTTCCACCCCACCCTTCACTCTTCCTCTTCGGTGGTAGCCATGAAAATATGTCTTAAGATTTCTGACAGCACTGTGAAGCTGGGGTGGGCTGACTAATGGGAAGCATGAGACTGTGCCTAGCACAGGGGCACCTGCCCCCTCTGGTCACTGTGGAGGTGTGGCAGAACGGACGATGACAGCTCACATTGGCTGGGCTCCTCTGAGCCACATCTCAAGGCTGCACCAGTTCCTGGAGTTCCTGCACACGGCAGGGCCTTCCACGTTGCATGGTGTTTTCATTTTACCGCACCGTGACATGGATCGGACAACAGCTATTTTAGAGTTAAAGAAAGTGACGGCAAGAGAAACCGACAGTTCACCTCAGGGGCCGCGGCTGGTGCCCACTGGAGCCTAGGCGGAGGCTCCCACCTGGTGAGCAGCCCCAGTCCAAGGCAGGGGTGGGGGGCCAAATAGTTGCAGCCCAAGAACTGCTAGAACAAAACCAGTTCCATGACTCCTCTGGATTCCCTCCTGGGGAGGGAAGGTATGATATGCCCAGTATACACCAAAATCAGCTGATTCTGTTTCTTTAAACCAGACTCTGTCATTCAGAAACAATGGGCTCTTACCCACCTCTGAATTTTCTACGTTCTGAGATTCTGTAGCCTCCCCAATGCACCTTCTTCTAGTTTTCGACAAGCACAGCCGGCCAAGTTTTATCTGGCCGGAGGGTCATGCTGCAGGCCGAGACCCCTACCAAAGGGAAGAGCGAGCTGCAGCGTGAGCCCTCAGAACTTGGGCCACAGGGCTGTGAGGTCAGTTGGGAAGGGAGATCTGGCTAAGCCCTCTCTGAGCTGTCACCCCAGACCCGCTCTGCTCTCCTCTTCCCTCTGAGCTCCTGTGCCTCCCAGAACCGGCCCCCTCTCTCAGACGACCGTGACTACCTCACGTGTGTCTGTAGGCCTTTCCAGGCCTCTGCAGGCAGACCATGTCTGGTAGCCCTACTCCCTCCTCTATGTCCACGTTTGGGAAATGGGCTTTTAAAAGCATTCCTGCTGGTCAGTATCCTATCAACCATTTTTCTGGTTGGTTGCTTCCTGGTTTCTACAATTCCATTCGTGTCCTCTGTGTCAGGGACCCTGTCCCCACTGCTCACCCTTCCCTGGGGTCCCTCCTCTGTTCCTTCGAATTCTCTTGCTGCTTCCTCTACACACTTGCCCTGTGTCTGACCTCTGTGCTCATCTCATGCAAACAGACAGGACTCCGTGAGCAGCGCAAGGCTGCCTGCCTGGGCGACGGCCAGCAGAGATGTGAACTGTGATGACCTGGCCGGGATACACCAGAGCCCCTGGGCAGTTCTTAACACACCATCAATTTTCGGGGATGCACTTGGGTAAACAAGCAACCTGAGAGCCAGCTTGGGAGTTACTGGGCAGGAACCAGTAGTCTGAAAGCACTGAAACAACACACAAGAGCTACCCAGACTGCTTAAGTTGCAGGAACTGGCAAATAGAGAGGGTAGGTACTGGATATGGAAAGAAATACTAATTTTCATCAGTTTTGCTCCCTATGCCCCAATCAACGAGCAATGGATGCTGCCAACAAGGATGATGATGATACAGAAGAAAAAAGGTGAAACCAGTGAATTTAACTTTCAAAAGTCAGATGAGTCTAACTTTGTTCCTATTTTAATGGTTAGAAGATAAATTAGAAACTACGAGAGAGTCTGAAAGTACAGAGCCATTTGCAGTGCTTTCCAGAGAAGAGGGTTAAGAAAGCAATTTTTAAAAACAGAATTAAAATTCTCCAAAATAAGATTAATTTCTAACTATTCTAATTTTTATTTCAAGTGCACAAAACTTGGATCCTGATGTGGAGAAGACCAATGATTTCCAAGTCTGGTGTGCTTCTCAGGTTGCTACACTGGCCCCCATCATGGGTAGGGTGGAAGGGTGCCGCCTGCCCCCCAGCGGACAGCTGGGAAAAGTCCTGCCCTCGCCTTTCCTTCTATCCTTCTTTGAGGAGACTGAGACATCACATATGCCCTAGAGGAGGACAAGGTGACAGATACATTTTGTCCTAGCCTCTCTGTCATTTTCAGTCCAAAATAACTACATTTTAAGTGTGTCTTTCCTTGTCAGCTCAGATTCTTCCTACTGGGAGAGAAGGCTACCCAAAGAATCACCAAAATATGTTCCAGAAGTCTGCTCTGGCTCACGAGTTAGCACACTCTGGCCTCGGGTGAGTGGGATCCCGTAGGAACCAGCCCCTTCACATCACAGAACTGGTCACCCTCCAATAAGGTCCAGTACGGAAATGATGAGTTCAGGTGAGTCTCAGCTTCCCAGCCTCCAGGCCCCCAGTTTTTGGTATCTTCTCTTTTCTTTCTAGTAAGTCATTTCACAGTAACCTTCAACTGAAGGGCTGACTTTTCCACTAGTGCTTCTTGGGGAAGCTGTCCCCCTTTCCTAAACCAGCATCATATGAAACTGTAGCAAAGGGTCATGGGTGCCTTTTGTTCCTGCCAGGGAGGTGAAAATTGAAGTGAGCACAGCTCTTCGGCGGCTGTGCAGTTAACCCACACGTGTTTCCAGGATGACGCATGAGCCGTCGAAGCATTCGTGCGGGGACCTCGCCGTTCTCCCTGCCCTCCCATTCAGTGCACCTGACGCACGTGTTGGGGGTGCAGCATTTCACCTGAGCGCTTCCTGCAAAGTGTGAACCTCGTTCGCACACACTCTCTCTCAACCTCCTTGTGTCTCTAAATTAGAAAACCTAAACCTAAATGTCGCTTTTCTCTGATGTGAAACAGTCCCATGGTCAATGGAAAGGAAGGTGACAATTAACTTTCAGGGTAAACTGCAGCACGGTGGCACAAAACGCCACATGGAAGAAAGTGGTCAAAACAGAAAGCCCCTTCCACAAATGACTTCCCTTGTTTAAGACCAAAGTGATGAATGTGGCTCCCGAGGCTCCTGTCAAATGAGCAAGGTAGAGGCGCGTTTGCTCTCCCCTTCCGTTGCCAGCTGGCTACGGGAATGTGCTGTTTTCATGCTGCTGGGTATGCTGATTGGCTGTTTGATGAGGCCGATTTGTGGCTAGTTTCTTTGCTTTTCTTTCTTTTCTTCCCATTTTGATACCTTCTTTCAAGTTTTCTAATAAAACAAGCTCCATTTCTGAATTTCCAGTGGGGCCATTATGGCCTAACACACAATGGACTCCGTAGGCCCTGACTAAACGTGCCATGTTCTGTTACTGAGTCCGGTAATTACAGGGGAACAGCCCGATGCAGAAACAAAAAGACGGAGGCAAGCCTCCAACTAGTTGTTCGAGTCTTAACAGTTTTCTTCCAGGTCTGATTAAAACTGTGCCTGAAAAATTGCCGGCTCCTGCTTCTGCATAAATGAAAATGAAAACACGTTTTGCTTTGCACAGTTCTTGACAAGAGTCACATTGTGACTCAGAGGGGTAAAGGGACCCGCTTAACCATATTTGACTGATTCCCCAAATCACAGACTGATTCCTGCCAGGCCAGCTTAGAGCCTAGGAGTTCCCATAACCACAGGAGGTCACTGCTCTCTCCCTGCAACTGAATTTCCTAAAACCTAGCCAAAGGCATCAGTTGGTTCTCCAGATGAGCTAGACCTCAGAATACAAAAGAGCGCGCAGAGCATGGCGGTGTCTGGCAACTCAAAAACATTCCATAGTAAGACACTGGTGGGTCCTCTCACCTTCACTCGACAGCTACGGCTTCAGTAACAGAAGTGGGTCATGCTGAGCCGGCCTGTGACGCTTCTGCCCTACTCATACCAGTGCCATCTTCCCAGACGACTGGAGGGCCACAGGTGTGTTCATGCGCCTGTGACAATGGGCTCTCATCAGCCTCTGGGGAAAGGCAAGACTGTGGCTCAGAGACCCCTTTCAAAAAAGGACCCTAAAGAATTGGTGATGGGTTCTAAAGAGACATGGATGCACAGACAGCAGGTCTGGCCAGCTGCTCTCCTGGGCACCTCCAGGGAGGGTTCCAAGAACTCTCCAGCTGTTCTACTCCCCGGGGCCCCGTCAAGTCACTCGTTTCCATTACCCTCCAAATGTCCCTCCCACCCAATGTCTAGGCATTCTTCCCTCGCACAGTGATAGCCCCCTTTCTCATTACAATCTCACTGCCAAACCCTACATTTCCTAAATCAGCTCTGAAGCATTACTGAAAGAGCAGGCCTGCAAAACACCTTGGCTGTTGCCACAGTGACGCCCCCCCCCCCTGGAGCCCCCAGTTCCACAAAGGACTGTGCATGAATCTCCTCATCACTCCTCCAGGTGCAGGGAGAGATCCAACACTGCAAAAGGGGGAGTGGCAGGAAGAGGTGCTGCCCAGTGCCAGGGACCCTAAGGGGTAGGCCCGGGGAGCCCACCTTCCCATCATCCTTAGCTGCAAATCTTCTCGACCATTCTGCAGACACTTTTGAAAATCTCCAGCCTTGCCAGGCAGGGCCACCCCCTCCTGCTGCTTCCCTGTGCTATTCTGATGCACACAGTGAAAAACAGGCACTCGGCTCTGGTCTCAGGGTCTGGGGCCAAAGCAGCCCCTGGCAGGCTGCTGCAGCGTCACCGGCAGACAGACTGTCCAGGAGCAAGAGGAGCCCAGCGTCCAGGAGTGAGAGAAGCCCAGCGGGGCATGCCGTGGGCTGGGGGTGTCCTGACTCTGCTGGGAGGCACACAGGAGGTGGTGGGCCTGGGGGAGGGGATGATAACACCCACCCACGAGCCCCTGCTTTGCACGAGGTGTGAGCAAATGAGGAACCGGGAGGGGAGCTCTGCAACCCGCTGCTCTCAAAGGCTGGCAAGCTCACTCTCTCCGTGACTCATCCAGTTTCCCTCTCAGGACTTCTTAATGCCTTTTATCTGCCACAAATGTTCCTGTCAGGGAGCTGGTAGGTGTTAGATGTTCAAGCAGACTCAGGGGTGTGAGCACACACACACTGTCTTTTGAAAAGCACATTTGTCTCGCTTAAAAACAAACAAAACAACATACCTGCCTGCCTTCAAGTACTTCTTTGGGGATGAATGGCCTGCCTCTGACTTCTCGGCTCCCAGGGCTGGCCACCCTGGAGCCAGGCATCAGGGATGCGCCTGACGCGGGGCCACGGGTGGGAGGTGGTAGGGCTGGCAACCAGCACTCTCTTCAGAAATGGCAAAGCCAAAGGGAGAGAATATTAGCGAAATTTCATAAAGTTTCATTAGTGAACAGCACTCTTTCCTCTACCTTTCCCTCAACAATTGCTAATGTAAGGTCCCTTCCCAAATCTTCAAGCCCCATTTAAAATATGCTATAAAGTAATCCACCTACCCATAGAGAGATGGGGATCCAACCCCGTGAATGGATTCAGCTCCACTCCACAAACACACCCAGGGAAGAAAAGAAGGGCGCTGCCCCAGGGAAGCTGGCAGCTCTGGGAAGCAGCAGGCAGAATAAGTGTAAGATGTGCAGAAGTAGGCAAGCGAACGGGCCCCAGAAAATGCTATGAAACATAGAAGAAGAGCCAGCGATGGGGCAGGGGCCACAGGAAGGGGGTGGGCTCCGGTGGAGGGCATCCAGACATGTGGGGCTGTGGATGAAGGCCCGAGGGCAGGCCTGGGCTGACATATGGGGCTGGGAAGGGAGCCTGTAGCCACAGTGCAGAGGGGCTGGCACACTTCCCCAAGGACCCCCTTTGGAGAAGCCGGTCATCAGGTGCTTCCCGTGGGGAGGTGACTGGCTCCGGTGGGGGGCAGGGGTTGACTGGGGGGTGGTCAGGGCACTAGGGTGAGAGCAGTGGGGTAGAAGGGAATGACCAGAGCAGAGAAACATTCTGAAAGCAGAATTCATGAGACGGGCTCAAATGAACAAGGCACAAAGATGTATCTGCCAGCAAGAGTCAAGGGTGGGTGGCTGGTATCCAGGGTACCCCAGGCTGTGGGGGAGGGGCGGTGGTGGAAACAGAGCAGGAGCTACACAGAAGAAAGAGAAGCAGCTTGCAGCAGAACAGTGTCTTCCTGTTTCTGGGCCCCCAGAGGCAGGCAGTGGCCTCTTCCCAGTGCCCCACACACCTCAGCACCGAGGGGACGGTTGGGGAGGGGTAAGGGAGAAGGATGACCAGTCCTGATGAACACAGCATCACCCAGCGCTGTGGGCAGAAAAATACGGGTCAAAAGTGAGCTGGAAACAAGAACCCGTTGGGGGTCGAAAAGGAAACGGAGGCACAAGAAACAGCTGTAAAAACCAAAGAAAGCCAAGGACCCTGTCCACCTTCCAACTCCAAAGGCTGGCATCTTGCCACCACAGGTGGAAGGACAGCTTAGGGGTCCAGGAGGGCGGGTCCCCTGGTCAGCTTCGGAAGGAAGAGCTGCTGGGCTGCTCTGCTTCCGGACAGACCAGGAAGATGAAGGAAATAGGGTCTGTCTGCAGGAAGTATCAAGTGCTTTCCAGGCCTTATTTTTAGATTAATGTGCGATGCTATTACTAGCACTAGATTCCCAGCAGGAAGGGGCTGCAGAAGCAGCCATGTTCGCCGTCTGTTCTGTCACTTCAGCCACAAAACTTTCACCCTTGCTACTTCTCACAGATGGTCCCCACTCCTCCATTTTATTTAAAATTTTTTTTCAAAATTTATTTTTCAGGTTTTTTAAAATTCAAGTATAATAAACATACAGTGTTACATTAGTTTCAGGCAATAGAAACACTTTTCTAGATACATGTCCTAAGGCAAAGGAAACAAAAACAAAATTGAACTATTGGTAGTACACCAAAATAAAGTGCTTCTGCACAGCAAAGGGCATCATCACGAAACAAAAAGGCAACTAACTGAACGGGAAAAGATATCTGCAAATGAAATAGCCAATAAAGGGTAGTATCCAAAATATATAAAGAGTATACACAACTTGACACACAGAAAATAATCCAATTAAAAAACGGGCAGAGGACCTGAATAGACATTTTTCCAAAGAAGACATCCAGATGGCCAACTCCCTCCTCCATTTTAAAACCACAGCTCCAGGAGGCATCCTGCAGGGGTCCTGGATGGCAACCTTGGCCTCAAGTCTTGGTCCCCCCTGCCGTGCCACCCAGGAGTCCCAAGAACCCCTGCCACTGTACGCCCAGAGTGCATACAACTTTCTCCAAGGAACCCCAGGGCCATGGCATTAGGTCAATACACAAAATAAAATGACCAGCCCTTTTACCTCCCCATTACAAATTGCACTTCAAAAGGGAAAAATACAAGAAATATTCCGAACATGCTCTTCCGGGCAGTGGCTGAGCTCTGGGTTGATTCACTCTGCTTGTCTTCTTTTCCACCAAGGGAAGGGGAGGAAAAGTGAGGAAAGACCACAGTTTCATTTCATAAAGAGACTTGGTTTTTAAACACAAACTTCTTAGTGGAAACTTTAGCCCATCTCATCAACTCCACAACTGCAGGGTGTTCTGTTTTAGGTTACTGCAATTAGACAAATACCGCTTGTTTTAAGAAAGGAAATAAATAGCAAAGGGTGCTGAGATTCTATCCCCAAAGTTACAGTTCACAGAATACTGATGTCTCAGAACAATCCTGTGGTTTCAGAAAAAACAGTCCACATATTCTCTGGGTCTACTGGAAACCTTTGTCCAAGGCCTGTAGATTTACTTTAATTTGGTGACCCACCAGGGACTTTTGTCTACATTCTTCCTTTAAAAAAAAAATGCTACTTTTGGGCTTTTTGAGAGAAGTCTAGCTGCTTACAAAACAAAATGCAAAAGCAAACAACAGTTACAGAGTGCTCATCAGGCACAGAACAAGTAATCTCCAACATGGAGAATCTCACGCCCTGTTGTTTTATTCTGTCTGGTATTAACAATTAGTGATGACCTGCATTGTCATCGATTATATCTCAGAGTCTGTCTCGGGAATTAGACGGTAAAGTACCAGAAGCAGCAAGAGAGTGAGTCCTTCTAGTATTCTCCAACATTTCTGCCTGGTGCCTTTGTATACGCAATAACTTCTTGAATGAACAACGAACAATCGGATGAATGGCCTTTACTTTACTGTAGCTTCAGCAGGATCAGCTGTGCTTTCCCTGGGGTTGGAGGCAAATGATAGGAGGATCTGGAAAGGCCTGGTCAGGAGATGGCAAATTCGCAACACCTAAACCAGCCCTCCTCCATGTACCCTTGGCAGACATTAATAATCAATTCCAGGACTCTTGCTGAGAGGTGATTAGATCTCAGATTTCATCTCAGACCAAGCCCAATCAGTTGGCAGCAGCCACCCTACATGCTCTGTAGAGAAGGATCTGTTTGCCTTCTCAGTGTTAGGTCCTGAGTCTTAAAAGAAACATTTACTAAAAATAAAAATAGAAAACATAGATTAAGGGTTATTTCTCTAGTTTCAATGTCAAGCTTTTTATTTTTAAACCCCTTCCTCCTTCTCGTGCTGATTTGCATGTGTGTGTGTGCACGTGCGCATGTGTGTTCTGCCTCCTCCCCTTTGAGCAGAACTGTGTTTGATAATCCAGCTGACTTTCTTTATGGTTGCTCTCTCCTCCTGCCTGGTGCCTGGGACCCTCCTCCACGAGGATCACACACCTGCCTGCACTGTGACAGCAAGGAGCCAGATGTTACCATGAGAAATACTGGGTCATTCTCCTCAACTGAGAGAGACTCCATTGGCCTAGATAATTCTCCTGATGGTATACCCCAGGCTTGGTCCTCAACACAGAGGACCTGCTCCGTGTACTAGGTTTGGGGAAGCCAAGTGGTTCCCACTGGACCCTTGACATCACCATTGCTGAAGCTACCCCGCCTGCTGCCAAATGTCTACCTTTCTCCAAGGGATGGGAAGGACTCACCAAGCAATGGGGAGTGGTTCGTTTGGGGATACCCCCGAAGGTTCCTGGGCACGAGGGGGATGCAGACATGGGAGCTTTCAGTCAATGATGTTGTGAGACCTGTTAGGAGCCGCAGTCAGTCAATATGAAGGAAAGAAAAGAAGAGCTTGTCCCAACACTTGAGAGGCTTATGATCTCATGGGGCAGATGAGACCTGCGTGGTGGGAAGACCAGGCTAAGACATGAACATGGCCTCTTTGTCTTGCCAGCTGAGAGATCGTAAAAGCACGAGAGGGGTTCCTTATTCCCCTCTTGTGGGAGAAAGCCGGAAAGCAGAAGGTCAGAGGCTTCCTTGGCATCTAGAGAAAGAGGTTTTTGATGACTAGTTCTTGGAAATCAAAAGGGGAAAAGCTAGATGAGGGAGAGCAGTAGGTCTCTCAAAGACTAGAACCAGCCCAGTGGAGCCTGAGGGGCTCTGCAGTGGGAGGGGATGTGGGGCTTCTCCCTGACACTGATAGAGGAGCCTGGGAGCTGGAGGTGGAGGTGGAATTCTGGGAGCTGTGCCCCCAGGGCCGCCAGAATCTCTCGACCATGACTATCAGCTTTCTGTGTTTCTGTGTTTTTTCAATAAAAGTATTGATCAGTTGAATTAAAATATTCTTAACAAGTCCTAATATTAAAGTCTGAGATTGGCGAGAGAGCTACCACGTGCTGCCAGGGTCTTCTGTCCCTTTTCTCTAATTGTCGTGATCCTCATGGAGGTATTACTGTCCCACACTTAGAGATAAGGAATAGATAAGAAAGAGGGCTCAGAAGAGTAGTAAACCTTGCCCATAGGCCTGCGGCCCCCCAGGCCAAAGCTTGGTTAGACCACAGGCTTCTCTTTCCACATCACCAGGCCCCCTCTTAACTTCCACAGGGTCCTGAAGTTGGTTGTTAATGGAAGGATCCTCAGGAAAATAGTTTTATTTAGGAAAACATCTGCCTAGCTGTGGAAGGAGTCTGTGGGTCACAGCAGGGTCTGGGGTCAGCGCCTTGGATTCAATCTTGACCTTGCCTCCAAGTCACGTTTATAAGAAGCCTCTCATGATGAGAATGTCTCTCATAGCAGTAAATCAGGAGAGGAAATCTGCCCTTTAGTACAGATGTGATGAGGAAGAGCTCCAGGCTCAGCTCTAGAACAAAGCCATAAAAGAAAAAGTTCAACAAAAAAGTTACCAACATCGGGAGTATTTGTATCTATGTGATTAAAATAACAGCATATCACCACTGCTGGCTTTAGTGATAACTTAAGGTCTGTGCTGTAAGTGAACTGAGTTTCTGTTTCATTTCCTAAAGATGTGTCCCCTTGTTCAGGCAGTTGTCCTGAACTGCGGACAGCTTAAGGGCCCTGGGAAGGAAAGTGAACCAAGGCCTGTGCTGGCTGAGGTTCCCCCCAGGAGGCCTGGACCCCTACAGCACATCTGCTCTTCTCCTCGACAAAATGACCTGGACTGCAGGACTTCACTGGCCACCTGAAAGCTAAGTCATCCCGACAAGCAAAAGACTGGAAAGTGACAGTCCATGAACCTGGTGGGAGCATTCTTGTGCTAGAAGGTCCTTTGTACAGCAATAGGCTGTGTGTTAGCAACACTGTCCCATGGAGGGAAAGAGGACAAGGTGTCAGGATCTGGGTGTCCCTTGGAGGGGAGTGTAACTTCTCATTGCCAGAATGGATGCAAAAAGTGAAGGGTGGGAAGAGTGGGCCCTGGGCTCAGGGAGGCTAGTGTCTCCAGAGGCTGGTCCTCTCTGCAGATGGGGGTGGGGAGGAGGAAGGCAGACACACATCCTCCACCTCTTGGAAGTGTAAGAGCTGGGTGAGGTGTCTGTGAAAGCCTTCTAGGGTGGGCACCTGTCGTTCGTTACAAATTGCTATACTGTCGGCCTGGGTTTAAACATTACCGGTGGACTTCCATGGTGCTTGGGGAAGGGGGTCTGAGTGGAAGGTGAGGCAGAACCCTACTCCCCTGGTCTACACAGTAGCAGCAGCCCCAGGGTTAAGGAGGCTGGTAGTCCTGGATCTGAAGGGAGATGAGCTGGGGACAGGCAGGAACCCTTGGCAGGCAGGAGTCAGGGCAGAGAAATCAATAGCAGGCCCAGGATGGGTCTGCAAAAGATCTACACATACCCTAGTGGCACAGAGACTCACCACTGGGGAAGCTGGTCAAGTGGGCCAAGGGGTGGTATAGAGGAAATGGGGTCTTGGTTTCTCCCCAGGCTGGCGGGCTGGGCCGAGCAGTTACGCTATTGGTCTCCAAACCTCCGGCCATGGAGAATATACTTTCTGGCCCAGAAGATGCTGCCCTGGACTTGGGAATGGTGGCTGAAAGGGCAGGGGTGCGGGAGGAAGGGCAACAGTTTGGAACCCACCCGATACAAGGAGCGCTCCCTGGGCTCCGGGCTCCCTGAACCACAAATACAAATGTTTTTGGCCTGTGAGTATTTCATCACAGACAAAACTCTTTTGGATAAACAGAGGTCTCCAATTTCTCCCTCCGTGGGTGTTCTGTGGTCACCATTTCCTCTGCTCTCCTGGGGGGATTAGGAACCCACTGACAAATGAGCCCCCAGGGTTCCCACCAGGGGAACAGAGCTAAGTCCAGGGGAAGGGGAGCCTGCGCCATTTCCCTGGGTGAGCTTCTCTCTGGCTTCTGCCTCTCCTGCTGCCTCCATGCCACAGGGACTCTTCTGGGACCTGTGCGGGAAACCCAATACACGTGTCTTCCTCCACAAGGTCTGGCATCCCCCCAGACCAGAAGTCTTTTCCTCCTCCTCTTCATCCCCAGTGTAAGGAAGCGGTTTCAGAGTGAGTGTGATATTGAGGACACCCTGTTGCATTTCCATGGTTCCTTTGAAACTCAGAAATCACAGTCTTTGCCCTTTAAAAAAAAAAACAAAACCCTAATTTCATTTAGGATATGCTTCTGTTTGCTTCTTTGTGAAGTAAGATAGTCTATAAGATACCCTGCAGCTCTAAAACTGATTTCAGACACCATACACTACAGAGGCTTATGAAAGTATGTATATGAAAGTGACCTAAAGCTCAGGGCTAAGCACTTTTCAGCAAACTCACAGCCCTTGTCGCACCAGCAGCCCAGGGAGACAGAGGTGGGGGGTTTGTTGGGGACGGTTTGTTCTATCAGACTCAACCAGGCCCCCGCCCCTCCCCCCCCATCCCGGGGCTCTGTCCTTTGTGCCAGTGACAGTGCAGATGTGCTGACTGGCAAGGGGCAGGGTCAAGGCTGGAGATGTCTGAGGATGTGCTAAGGACTGATTCAGGGCCCTCAATGGCTTCATGGAAAGCCCTTTGTGATGCACCCACCCCCAGGGGGAAGGATATAAGGACCAGCCATGAAGGACCCATTTCAATTCAACAAGGATGTATTGAGGTCCCACCAGGTGCAAGGCACTGTGCTCAGCTCTGCAAGGCCGGCAGAGAGGAACAGAGGACAGACAGTGGTGTCAGGGCTGCACTCACCAGTGTCTCAGTCAGCCAGGCCCCTGGCATCACGCTGCACCAACTGAACAGTGGGGAGCTTTGCTCCCATTGTCCTTGCACAACTCACTCTGAGTCGGGGGAAGCTGTGGATGCTGAGAGTCACTGTCACTGAGAGGACACACTTTTACTGTCTCCTGGGGATGGTCTGTTCTGCAGCATCGTAAGGTGACTGAGTACCCTTCTGCAAGGGGCAGTGTGGATGTCACAGAAACACAAAGACACCCGGAGGGTGCTGACATTTCCACCAAATGCTTCCTTCCTGCGCTCCTGGATCTCACCTAGCAGGGACCACAGAACGCGGCATGCGGACCCTTTCCATCGGGCCTCTCTGATTGTCGCACATGACTCTTGGTGCTTTAATGTTGATTTCAGCGGAACGACAATTGATTTTTTGAAATTGGATTAAGCATTCCAACACTTGAGAGTTAAATCGCCCTTGAAATGTGAAGACTGCAAAATGGTATCTAATGAGTCTATAGATAAAATTCCCTTAAAAGTGGGAAAAATCTGCCACGAGCCAAAGGGCTTTTATATGATGATGTATAAAAATACCCACAGCAAAGAAGTAAAATAAAAATACCTACTTATTTAGTTTTTTCAGAATTTTAATGCAAAGGCACGAATGGGCCAAAATCATAAATGAAATTTTATCCCTAAATCAAATCTTCTTCTAAAAACGATTACCAGAAGATCTCTAACACTGCTAAGCCCCACTCAATATTTGAGGCCGTCATGTTCTGGCGTAGGCACCAAACCCAGACAGTCTCCTGGAGTTTGGTGCTATGAGGTTTCATCTGTATTAGAAGGTGTTACAACTGATAGATTTGTGGGGGAAGCCCGGATCAAACTAGACAGTCCTGCCAACCGAACAGCAATCAACTCACATCTGTATCTGGAAGATACTCTGCAGAACCAGAGTCTCTGCGCTGCTGGAAAGCCCTTGACGCAAATGAACAGACCCCACAGCGGAAGAGTCCCCTTCCGTGGAGCGCAGAAGAAATGCGCCGGTCAGACAAACTCAGAGTTCAGAGGCTGACTCCTAGTGATCCCATGTAAGTCCTCCACAAAGAGGACCCCTCACGCAGGTATAGTAAAACTGCCCCCGTGGCTGGCTTCAAGTGTTGGCGGGGAAGGAGCCCCTGCTGTTGCTTAGCTCTGGTGTGACAGGCTGACAGCGGTTATCACTCTGGGCCTCTGCCCATAGAAGACATTACTAATTAATCACATGCCACTTCACACCTCCTCACGCTGACTGCCCTCCCCCAACCATAACAAGGAAATTCCCTCTTCCGAACACAGACAGCATTTCTTCATCTACAGTTTTTGGACCAGAAGCCTAGGGACGTTACTGAGGAAATGGATTACAAAAGCTCTGTACTTCAAGAGAGCATTCAGATGTCTACCACAGTCATGTTTAGAATTCCAAGAATGGACTGGTATGAAGAAGGCTGGCTCAACCAGCTTGGTTGAAAATACCAACTCGACCCAACACACTGGGCCCTTTGTTTATCTGGGCTGTTCACAGAGAAATGTCCCAATTCAGAAGTATTTACAAAGAGCTGAAATGACCATTCACCAAAGACCTCTCAGGGTTGCTCTGAACTGATCAGCAATGGAGGGCAGGCCCCTAGAGAGGACAGGAATTATCTGCAAACCAGAACCTTCCTGTCAAACTTCATTCCAAAGAGAATAAAGGAAGTCACGCAGGCAATAAAACTAGCTTCTGTGAGGTTTGGATCACCTACTCAACGTCCATCACTAGCCTCTGTTGGTTCATAAAGGAGGAACCCAGAGACCACTGGGAAAATGGCAGAAAACCCTCCTGCCCCATAGTCCTGGGAATCTGATATCTAACAGAGGGACAGGAATCAAGGGCTATTAGCATAACATTAGCTTAATGGTGTATAAGAACCGTGGATGTTAAAGACCAGGTAACAAAAATCGCAGGAAGTTCCTGCAGTTCCCGTGCCATCTCCCATGGAGGGGGAGCTCTTGCTGGTGCAAGATAGTCAGAAGCTGGACCTGGTGACCTGGAAGGGACTGGCCACAGGCAAATCTCTGAGGCCTGGTACTGTCCTGTGCAGTAACTCAAAACTAAGAGTTAATAAAGTGTTAAAAATGTAAGAATAAGATCTGCTTTAAAAATAGCATTGTCAGGTGTATCCATACAATTACATCCCCTGCATTCAGATGGGCTGCCGGAATGGAAGAGGGGGGTGACTTTTGGCAACGGCCAGGGAACTGCTCACAGCTGTCAGCCTGCTTTGCCTGTGTCACTGCCCTCTGTGACGACCCATGAATCTCGTCTTGTCTAGAGTGATGGCAATTACCAAGGAGCTTCGTGCATTACTCCCCTGCCTGAAATGGCATTGCTGTGAGTTCTGTTGGAATCTGAGGACACCCCTGGAAGTATATTTCATGTGTCACTATTACCTAATGCCCATGTTTGGGGTCGGGGAAGGGACAAGAATGTTCTCAGAAGCAGTCAGAAATCTTGTGATGGAGAACTGGGACCTGGGCGAAGGAGCAGCTGGTTAGAGTGCAGACAGGGGAGCCTCAGGTCCCACCTTGCTGGGAGGAATTCCAAGTTCAGGTCAAGTCTATGCATCTTCCAAGGGTTTCTCACCCCTATACGGTTCTCCAAGGTATTTTCAGTGCTGAGACGAGAAGGCATTCCCTGGTCTACCTAAATCATGGTGTGCATGGAGCCTGGACTTCTCACTGCAAAGCCCTCACTGAGTTTTTGGATTTACAAAGTGTTAGCAACAAGGACAGATTGTCCAAGGTCTGAATCTTTAAACCAAGAAGCCAAATCGTTACAAATGATCCTCACTATCTTTACCCTATCCCTGTGATCTGTTCTCACCTTTTGACAAGAAAAAAAATACATACTACATGAAAAAACTGGAGTTATAAAACACTGTTCAACATAATCATAATTTGGTTAACCAAAAATATATGCATATATTTACAGAAAAAAATGTTAAAATATACAGCAAAATAGTAGTAGCGGTCCCCTCTGCCATCTACCTCTGCAGTTTTTCTGTCATACAGGATGCCGATCTTGTACCCCCTCTAGAAAGCTCTTCACTCTATTATGCACATACGGAAGCTAACAATATATGTAAAATACGACAGCTCACACTTTTATATTTCTGCAGGAAATAACCCAAGGGCTATTAAATG
This sequence comes from Mustela erminea, assembly GCF_009829155.1. Lineage (NCBI taxonomy): Eukaryota > Metazoa > Chordata > Mammalia > Carnivora > Mustelidae > Mustela > Mustela erminea. The sequence goes on along the minus strand of NC_045614.1, from coordinate 68,894,588 downwards.
CACACCAACATTACCATATGATGCTGTGAGGAAAATTGCCACACTTGATCTACACAATTGAGGCTTAGTTTGAAGTCTGTTAGCATTTTCAACCATTCAACTGAAAATTGACCCTCTCTGTTCTAGATTAATGGCAGTCAGCTAACACAGTAGCCTCCAAACTTTTCTAAGCACATGACCCCATTAGTAAAAGAAAAACTGTGGTCATGCTAGCCACTGTATGCATATTTATTTATAAAGTAGGTGCATATACTACTATGCTAACATATTGGGTCCGTTTTCCAGTGCAAGAGAATAGAACTCTTCTAGTCTAATCTGCATTTTCCCTGCAGAAAGTGGGTTCTTTGGTGGTATCCCCCACATTGGAAATCCCAAGTTCTGGAGACCTCAGGTTTGGACAACTGAGAGAAAAAAGTGTTCATGGCTGATGTTAATTTCCTGCCCCTTAGCACAGGGACCCCAGACACTGTCACCATTCACCCCTCTCACATGCAACAGAGGTCTGCCAGCCACACCCTGGAAACCCCCAATCAGATGAGCAGAGTGGTCTCGACCATCTGCACCTGCAGGTCACCAGCAGGAACTCATTTTTCCTGGGGCTGAAAGTTCCATCCCACAGTGAGGCTCGTAGCAGCTAAGACTAGGAGCCTTCGCACAGCTGGCTGAGGTCCAAGAAACTTCCCGAGAATGAAGCACACTCCCCCCTTTTTTTTTTCAGATGGCTTTCTAGAAGATGATTAAATAGAAAGGCTTTAGTGATTCTTTCTTCTGCTTGGAAATCTATAAATACAGACAGCTGTCAGAATAGTAGTATCAGAGGTTTCTGAATTTTTTATAAAAATCTGATGTCAATTAGGACATTAAGAAAAGTTAAGACATCTTGGTACAATGCTGCATCCAGATCTGTCCCTAAAATAGTTGATAAGAAATGCTGTGAATCTGCATGGTTTTCTATTTCTTTTAAACAAGCTCTGAGTGCCATGGGAGAATGCTCTCAAATTCAAATCTGGGGAGTGATGGAGATTAAAGGTTTAAAAAGTATATATGTATTTATACACACATACACACGTATATATGTGTGTATAATACACACACACACATATATATAACCCTGAACTATGTGAACTCAAAACAAAGTCTTGTAAAGTATTTGTTAACCTAAATCCCATTTTTGCCAGGTGGAGGGCCTGCACAGTCTAGGGTTTCCAGTAGGAAGCAGGGAAGCAAGACCTGTTCTCAAGAATGAATGAATGAGGGCACCTGGGTGGCTCAGTGGGTTAAACTTCTGCCTTTGGCTCAGGTCATGATCTCAGGGTCCTGGGATTGAGCCCCACATCAGGCTCTCTGCTCAGCAGGAGATGCTTCTCCCTCTCTCTGTCTGCCTGCCTTTCTGTCTACTTGTGATCTCTATCTTGGTCAAATAAATAAATAAACTCTTTAAAAAAAAAAAAAAAAAAAGAAAGAATGAATGAGTGAATGAATGGACGGACAGTTGCTTGCTATCCCGAAGTTGCATCACTGAGGTATAGGTACATGTAGGCCCTGATGATTTGATGACCCACTTTTCTTTTATACAAAACTAGTGCCATTTTGAGGGGCTGCCCAACTCCCTCAGCCATGAGAATAAAGCTCACGCTGACACTACTGAATGAGAGATGGTGGCGGCATTTGTGGAGTGCTGCAGGGTGCTCTGTTTACATGGCTGAGAAGCCACCTTGGCAAGGCCAGAGGATCACTGCACCCTATTCTTTGCTCACCAGAGGAGCACCCTGGAACTGCCAGAGGCAGGCAGGAAGGACACATAGCCCAGTGCTCCCCAGACCCTCTTCACTGCATGCATCTTGGGACTACCCTCTCCAATACCAAAGGTTCTGAGGCAGACCCAAAACTGCAGAAGAGCTTTCTTCATATGGCTCAGATGACTAACACTGTCCTTGACTGTGTTCACTGGTAAAAGATGATTTTTGATTGGATAAACAATTTTGGTCTTAATGAGCAGAAAGACACAGGACTGAGAACAACCTCTTAATTCCTTCTTGGTTGACATCTCCTGGCCTTCTTCATCCTCTCCCACCTGGGATACATGTAACTGGTGCCTTGCTGTTTTACCAGCAAACACTGGCACTGATGTGGGGCTTTGCTTTAATAGGTCTGTTTTGAAAAGAAAGTTCTGATCGATCTCCAGAACCAGAAGCTCACACCTGTGTCCTATACCGTGCAGCTCAGGGCAGGGAAGGAAGGTTGAAACAGGCAAAGTCTTTGTCACCCAGTTGAGGAATCCAGGAAGGGACAAAACCCAATCAAATGCTACAGACTGCAGTGATGATCCTGATCTGCTCAGAAAGGTGGACTTTAGCCCCATAGATCATCTTATCCAGTGAGGGGTCAGCATGAGGTAGGAGGTGGACTCTTGGGCTTCTGGAGAGTCCAGGGCAGGCCAGGTTTTCCCAACTCTCTCCATTAAGGGCAGCACAAAGTGCCACAACAGGGAAGCGCCTCACATACAACCGTGCAAGCTTTGCAAGCGGTTAAGTTGCATCCTTCTCTGGGCCTCAAGGTCCCTAATGTGGTACCACAAACATGCAAATAGGGTCGAGCAGTGGGGACAAGAGTCTTGGGTATCCTACTTATCAAGCAATTCCTATTACCAACCCACCAAGCCACTTCCAGAAATGCATAATCACTTCTTTTCTCCTCTGAGCCCAGAGAATGTTTTTAAAACATATTCAAATCTTATGCAGTCTAAAAGCTTGATGACAAGAACTCTTATTTTGGCAAGCAATATGAATAGACGGTTCATAGAAGAGCACATTCAAATGGCCAATAAACAAAGGAAAGCTGCCCAACCTGAGGAGAGATGTCAGGGAACCGCTAATCACCCCCACAATCAGCTATCACTTATCACTCCTTCAGTTTTACCAATCAGAAAGGTGAGAAATCCCACTGCTGGAGGGTCAGGCGGGGAATGGCTCAACATCACTGGTGGAAATGTAAATTAATTCAGTCTTTTTAGAAAGCAATCTGACAACATAGATTCCAACTTAAAGGGCACATTCCCTCATACTAAATCTTACTCCTGGCAATCTTTTCTGTGGTAGACACTGTTGGGTTGGTTTCCTACTTAGCATTCATTTCCCCCTTCCTCTTTGTAACAAAAAACTAGGTTTCCTCAGGTATCCACCTCTGTCCCTACACAACTCACCTGGTCTTCACCCATAGCTCCTTTCAAGGACCTAGCAAGTCTAAGAGTAATCTCATCTCCCTTGCCCGTGACTGGCTCAGGGACATAGGCCTAAGCCAGTTGACTCCTGGTGTTCTCCTGGCTCCATGGTTTGGTTCAGAACTAGACATGTAACCTGTTCTGGACTAACAAGACTGAAGCAGAAGTCTCCCAAGGACATCTGAGAAAGATGGTTCCTCAGTCTGAGGAGAGACCCCAAAAGACTCGTTCTTCCTTTGGCTGTTGTTGAATGCAGTGGCCAGGTCACAGATGACAGCAGACATCTTGTTTTTAGTCTAAGAATAAAGCACAAACACGCAGGAGAGCAGGGGCCGGCTTGAACCACATTTGACACTTCACTGTAATTTATGAAGTATTTTAAACACAGAGAAAGACACAGAGATTAAGGTAGAGAACATCCAAGTGCCCAAAATTCAGACTTTACAAATGTTCACATTATGCCACATCCTCCAGTTCTACATGTTAAACCAAACTTTACAGACACATCTGAAGCCCCCTTGTAGGTTTTCCTACTCAGTAATTCTCTCACCTTCTCTGAAAACAATCACTACCCCAGAACTGGCGAGTATCTTTCCCTTAACCTTTTAATATTTATATTATATTTGCATTAGAATGGACTATATGAACTGGTCAATATCAACCATTATTACCTACATATTTTACCTATACAGATATGTATTTTGTATAGTCCAACACAATATATATATACATTATATATATACATTTTATATATACATTATGATGCCATCATGAATGGCATCACTGTATATACAATTTAACAACTCCAGTGACCAATACACTTTTGAGGTTTATCCACATTGATCCCTGTCATTTTAGTTGCCACTCAGAACTGCATTGATTAAGTGTGCCAAAAAGTATTTTTTCATCTCCTACAGATGGGTGTTTAACTTGTTTTTCATTCTGTCACAGGTCCTGCATCTCCTACAGCTCATGGAAAGGGTCTCTAGAGTAGAACACCAAAGTGCAGTTGCTGGGGAGAGAGGCTGGATCTTGAGATTTACTAGGTGCTGTCTGCATTTATAACCCCATCATCCAGTATGACAACTTCTACTTCAATGCTTCCTCTCCCATCTGGCTCATTTTCATCAGACTTCAACAGTTTAGCTAATCTGTTGGTTATACAATGGTTGCCTTTTGAGGTTTTAGTGTGCATTTCCTGCATTATTAATTGAGCATCTTTTCATACGTTTATGAACTATCAGTTTTCCCCTTCTGCAAAGGGCTTCTCCCCTATACTTGGACTATCTCTCTAATGGCTTGTTAGTGGTTTTCTCACTGAATACTGGGAATTCTCTAGGTAGTTTGAATTAGTTCTTTGCTACGTGTTTTAGATATCTCCTAGTGAGGATCTTATTTGTCCACATTCTAAAAATGGTTTCTATTGTCCTTCATAAACTTGAATTTTTTTTTTAAGATATCATTCATTTATTTGACAGAGAGAGAGAGTACAAGTGGGGAAGTGCCAGGCAGAGGGAGAAGCAGGCTCCCCACTGAACAGGGAGCCCCATGAGGAACTCGATCCCAGGACTCCCTGGGATCATCACCCAAGCCAAAGGCATCTACTCAACGTACTAAGTCACATAGTCACCCTCATAAGCTTGAGTTTTTATGTTGCAAAATTTATCAGTCTTTTCCTTTTATTGTTTGTGCTTCTTTTGTGTCTTATTTATGAAATCCTTTTCTTCAACATAATAAAGCCCACATATGACAAGCCCACAGCTAACATCATACTTGATGGTAAAAAGCTGAAAGCTTTTCCCCTAAGATAAGAAATGAGACAAGGATTCCCACTCTCACCACTTTTATTGGAAGTCCTAGCCAGAGCAATTAGGCAAGAAAAAATAAAAGGCATCCAAATTGGAAAAGAAGTAGTAAAGCTGTCATTATTTGCAGATGACGGTACATTATATAAAGAAAACCCTAGAATTCCACCCAAAACTCTTAGAATAAACAAATTCATTCAAGTTGCAGGTTACAAACTCAACATACAAAAAATTGTTGCATTCCTATATATTAATAATGAACTATCAGAGAAACAAATTAAGAAAACAATCTCATCTACGAAGGCATCAAAAAGAATAAAATACCTAGGAATAAGTTTAACCAACGAGGTGTAAAGCCTGCACTGAGAACTATAAGACATTAATGAAAGAAATAGAAGGAAACAAATAAATGGAAAGATAATCTGTGCTCATGGATTGGAAGAATTAATATTGTGAAAATGTCTGTACTACCCAAAGCAATCTAAAGATTCAATCAATTCTTATCAAAATTCCAAAGGTTCCAAAAAAACAAAAGTCCCGGAGCAGACAGCTTCACTGGCATATTCTACCAAATATTTAAAGAACAGTTAATACCTGTTCTTTCCAAAACATTGAAGAGGAAGGAAAACTTCCAAATTCGTTCATCACCATGATACCAAAACCAGATAAAGACACCACAAAAGGGAGAGGGAGGGAGAGAGAGAGAGAGAGAGAGAGAGAGAGAACACTACAGGCCAACAGCTCTCATGACTATAGATGCAATCAAATCCAAGAATACATTTAAAAATAATCATATACCAGGATCAAGTGGGACTTATTCCCAGGATGCAAGGGTTGTTCAATATTCACAAAACAATCAACATGTAACATCATATCAAATAAGCTTTTGGGACTACATCAAAATACATCTGTGCAGCAAAGGAAACAATCAACAAAACTAAAAGGCAACCTACTGAATGAATGACATATCCAATAAAGAGTATCCAAAATATACGATGAACCTATATAATTCAACACCCAAAAAACAAATAATCCAATTAAAAAATGAGAAGATATGAAGACATTTCTCCAAAGAAGACATGCAGATGGCAAACACTCACATGACAAAGTGCTCTACATCACTCATCATCAGGGAAATGCAAATCAAAACTACAATGAACTATTACCTAACATTTATGGGAAGTCTAAATAAAATAAAAAACACAAGAAACAATAAGGGTTGGCCAGCATATGGAGGAAAAGGAACCCTCTTGTACTACTGGTAGGAATATAAACTGGTGCAACCACTGTGAAAAATAGTATGGAGAGTCCTCAAAAAATTAAAAATAGAATCACCCCACAACCCAGCAATTTCACTACTGGGTATTCATCACCAAAATATAAAAACTCAAATTCAAAGGGATATATGTACCCCTGTGTTTATAGCAGCATTGTTTACAATAGCCAAGATATGGAAGCAGCACAAGTGCCCATCAATTGATGAATGGATAAAGAAGATGGGTACATATATATGCAATGGAATATTATTCAGCCATAAAAAGGAATAAAATCTTGCCATTGGCAACAACATGGATGGAGCTAGAGAGTATAAAACTAAGTGAAATAAGTCAGTCAGAATGTGTTACGGTGAGTGCTGAGAATTGTATAAGAGTGATGAATTACAGACCTGTACCCCCGAAACAAATAATACATCATATGTTAATTTAAAAAAAGAAAGAAAGAAGTCAGTCAAAGACAAATAGCATATGATCTTGCTCATATGTGGAATTTAAGAAACAAATGAGTACTTCTCAAAGGAGACATACAAATGGCTAACAGACACATGAAAAAATGTTCATCATCATTAGCTAACAGGGAAATTCAAATCAAAACCACCTTGAGATACCATCTTACACCAGTTAGAATGGCCAACATTAATAAGACAGGAAACAACAAATGTTGGAGAGGTTGTAGAGAAAGGGAAACCTTCTTACACTGTTGGTGGAAATGCAAGTTGGTGCAGCCCCTTTGGAAAACAGTGTGGAGGTTCCTCAAAAAGTTAAAAATAGAGTTACCCTATGATCCAGCAACTGTACAACTGGGTATTTACCCCAAAGATACAGTTGTAGTGAAAAGAAGGGCCATATGCACCCCAATGTTCATAGCAGCAACGGCCACAATAGCCAAACTGTGGAAGGAGCTGAGATGCCTTTCAACAGACGAATGGATAGAGAAGATGTGGTCCAAATACACAATGGAATATTACCCAGTGATCAGAAAGGATGAATACCCAATATTTGCATCAATATGAATGGAACTGGAGGAGATGATGCTGAGTGAAATAAGTCAAACAGAGAAAGACAATTGTCATGTGGTTTCACTTATTTGTGGAACATAAGGAATAGCATAGAGGACACTAGGAGAAAGAAGGTGAAAATGAGGGAGGGGAAATCAGAGGGGGAGAAGAACCATGAGAGACTATGGACTCCAGGGTTGGGGGACGGGTGAGCCTGGTGATGGGTACTGAGGGCACATATTGCATGGAGCACTGGGTGTTATATGCAAACAATGAATCATGGAACACTATATCAAAAACTTATGATGTACTGTATGGTGACTAACATAACTTTAAAAAATTATTTAAAAAAATTTTAAAAAAGAAACAAATGAGCAAAGGAAAGAAAAAGAGACAAACCAAGAACAAGAATGAACTCTTTTTTTAGATACATTTAAAAAAGATTTTATTTATTTATCTATTTTTCAGAGAAAGTGAGAGAGCATAAGCTGGGGGGGGTGGGGTGGGGAGCAGACAGAGGGAGAAGCAGACTCCCCACTGAGCAAGGAGGCCAATGTGGAACTCGATCCCAGGACCCTAGGATCATGACCTGAGCCAAAGACAGATAGGTGCTTAACTGATTGAGCCACCCAGGCATCTCAAGAACAAACTCTTAACTATAGAGAACAAACTGGCGGTTATCAGAGGGGAGGCAGGTAAGGGGACTGGTAAAATAGATGATGTAGATGAAAGAGTACATTTATCATGATGAAAAAAAAAATTCCAATGGCATTTTTCATAGAAATGGAACAAACAATCCCAAAATTTTATGTAACTAAAAAAGAACCATGAAGTAATCTTGAAAAACAACAGCAAAGTGGACAAACTGTGCTCCCTGATTTAAAAACTGGATTACACAACTATAGTAAATAAAATGGTGCAGTATTAGCATACCAACAGAAATGCTGACCTATGAAACAGAGAATCCAGAAATAAACCTAAGTATATCAGGTCAATTAATTTACAACAAAGCAGCCAAGAATATACAATGGAGAAAGGACAGTATCTTCACTTAATGGTATTGAGAAAAATGAAACAGCCCCATGCAAGAGACTGAAACTGGACCACCATCTTACACCATACACAAAAATTAGCTCAAAATGGATTAAAGATTTGAATGTAGGACCCGAAGTCATAAAACTCTTAGAAGAAAAGAGAGGCAGTAAACTCCTTGATATTGGTCTGGGAATGATTTTTTTGAATCACCAAAAGCAAAGGCAGGGAAAGTAAAGATAAGCAAGTGAGACTACATCCAACTCAAAAGCTATGCACAACAAAGGAAACCATCAACAAAATGAAAAGACAACCAAAATAAGAAAAAAATAACTGTTAATTATATATCTGATAAGGGATTAATATTATATATATGTATATCCTAATATATATATATATATATATATATATAACTCATACAACTCAATAGAAAAAAAGAAAAAGACAACAAGATTCAATTAAAAATGGGTAGAGGAGGGGCTCCTGGGTGGTTCAGTCATGAAGCCAGATCTGCCTTGAGCCCAAGTCATGATCTCAGGGTCCTGGGATGAAGCCCGTATCAGGATCCCCACTTGGCAGAAGCCTGTTTCTCCCTCTCCCATTATCCCTGCTTGTGTTTCTTTTCTTACTGTCTCTCTTTCTGACAAATAAATATACAAAATCTTTAAAAAAGGGGGGGGATGGAAGACCTAAATAGATATTTTTCCAAAGAAGACATACCGATGTCCAACAGATACATAAAAAGGTACTCAACAGCACTAATCATCAACAAAAGGCAAATCAAAACTACAATTAGATATCATCTCACAGCCATTAAAATGACTTATTATCAAAAAGACGATAACAGGTGTTGATGATATTGTGGGAAAAAAAGAACCCTGGTGCACTGTTGGTGTAACCACTATGGAAAACAATATGGCAGTTCCTCAAAAAATTAAAAATATTACTACTGTATGATCTAGCGATTCCACTTCTGGGTGTTCACGTTAAGAGAATGAAAACACTAACCTGAAAATATATGCGCACTCCCATGTTCACTGCAGCATTATTTACATTAGCCAAGATGGGGAAACAACTTAAATGTCCATGACAGATGAGTGGATTAAAAAAAATGGTCTATATAACATACATATACAACATGTATGGATATTAAGAGCATTATGCGAAGTGAAATAAGTCAGAAAGAAAGAGATAAATATTGTATGATTTCTTTTGTATGTAGAATCTAGAAAAACCCCCAAAACAAAAAAATTGCATTCATAGGGGCACCTGGGTAGCTCAGTCATTGAAAGTCTGCCTTTGGCTCAGGTGACAACCCCAGAGTTCTGGGATTAAGCCCTGCACTGGGCTCTCTGCTCAGTGGGGCCCTGTTTCTCCCTCTCCCTCTGCTTGTGTTCTCTCTCTGTCTCTCTGTCAAATAAATAAAATATTTTTAAAAATTGCATTCATAGATATAGAGAACAGACTGATTGTTGCCAGAAGCAGGAGTGGAGTTGGAAAGAAATGGGTGAAGGGGGCCAAAAGGTACAAATTTCCAATTGTAAAATAAATATTGTGGGTATAATGTACAGCATGATGACTATAGTTAATAATACAGTACTGCGTACATGAAAGTTGGTGAAAGAGTAGATTTTAAAGGTCCTCATCACAGGAGAAAGAAATTTTGTAACTATGTATGACAACTGATGTTAATTAGACTTACTGTGGCAATCATTTCACAATAAACACACATATTGAATCATCACCCTGTACATCTGAAACTAATATAATGTTGTATGTCGATTATATCTCAATTAAAAAGAAAAGAATGTGGAATGAGGTGACTCCAAGATTCATCCAGTTTCAAGGCCCATGGGTTCATCCTTTAAGGGTTATACTTTGTTATATTTCACTAGAGTTGGTTCTCAGTTGCCATTGAGGAAACAGGGGGAAAAAAAAAAGAAATTGTTCCCTTCTCTAGGTCATAAAGATATTTGCCTGTTTTTCTTCTAAACATTTAAAAACTTTGTCTTTCACATTTAGGTCTTAGAACCATCTGGAATTTATTTTTGTGTGAGATGTGAGAAAGCTATCTAAGTTTATAATTCCCTGTATGAAAAAATCAGTCATGGTAGCACAGTATATTGACTTGGCTCCCTTTTTCCACTGATTAATAATGCCACCTGTAAAGTATAACTCTGATGAACACTTAGACCAAAGGGACAGACTAGAGAACACAAATATTACATCTCTTCAAATACTGCATTATTTTAATAACTATGTCTTTAGGAAAACCTCTCTCACAGTGAAGGCTACATCCTTTCTTCTTCATCCTGGGTTTTCTTGGACCTTTACTCTTCTATAGGAATTTTAGGATCATCTTATTAAATTTTGTGGAAATTTTTATTAAAGCTTCTATAGAAATTGTACTGAACTAATATATTAACTTGGGGAAACGACTAGTTTATTTCTCCATGTATTTTCTTGCCCTTCAATAGGTTTTAAAATTATTTCCATATACATCTCACACCACTGTTATAAGAATTATTTCTTAGTTTCTTATAGTTAACAGAATCTTTTCTATTTCACTTCTGTCTTAGAAGTTGCAAGTACTTAAGAATGAACTTTTATCCAGCAAACTCTCTGAATTCACTGAACAGTTCTGATCACATAGATTATTTTGAATTTTCTACATAGATTACTATATGGATTTCAAAGAAATGATAGCTTTCTACTCTTTTCAATCCTCATACCACACAGGACTGCCAGGAAGCTGTTAAAGGCGTAGAATCAAGGCATCTCTACTGTATCTCCACTGGTGACACTTGGCCATTAAGGCTTGCTGTTCCTTGTAGGCTTTTGATAAATGCCCTTTTATCAGGCCCTTGATTCACACTGGTCAGACACATTTTAAAAATTGGGAATGAAAATAAAATTTTCACCAAAAGCTACTCATGCATTTGTTGCGATGACTGAACACTTTCTCTCCTTTAATCTGTGACTGTGATCAGTTCTGCTAATAGAGTTTCAGATGTAAAGTCATCCTTGCATTTCCTCGTGTTGAGGTATTCTTTACTAATAAGTTGCTGGGTTCATTTGAGTCATAAATTACTGGGGATTTGTGTATCACTTTTATTGTGTTTATTAAGCACCTGATTCAGCCTGTGAGAGTCTGGTCTTCTCTTACAGCAAAAAGGGTTCTAGTAGGCACAAACCCAAGGAGATAAATGGATTGGTGGGCATTGCTAATACGCATGCACGTGCCCACCCTGCCAGAGCCTGCTTCAGAAGTGCAGGGAAGGCCCTCAGTGAAACACGTGCTCACACAGTGCGACATCCGTCCTGTGGGGCTCTGCTGCCACTGACACGGATGAATTAGGGCTAGCTCCAACAGCTGACTGTAGCAATGGGCTCCATTTATTTAGTGACAAGAGTAAAATGCAGAGAACCACAGAGAATATGATCTCACTTGTAAAACAAGGACCAAATCACATTTTACTTATGTTATACATACGTGAATTTATGTCCATGGGGGAACTGTATGGAAGGAAACACACAGACTCTGAATACTGCCTGCCTTGGTGGGAATGGTGGAGAGAGGAAAGAGAAGGGCTGATTAAGAAAAAATATGTCCCCCCCAAAATAACCCAACATACATACAATTGCTTTTTATGTAAACTGCTTTATACTCTTCTGCAGAGATTTTTATGATAAATATTTTTTATCATAAATGTTTTTATGATAAATATTATATAAAAAGAAAATGTTTAAAAATTACTTTCATGGTACATTTTTGCAAAAGAGACCCCGGAAAGATGCTTTTACTTGATTTTGTCTGAAAATGTTGCTTGCACGTCAGCACCTACTCTCCCTGAACTCCGAAGCCCAACTCAGCCCCTCTGAGCTAACAGTGTCCGCAGCCAAACTGCTCACACCTGAAGAGGAGACAGTCTGAGCTGTGAGGGGCTTAGGTGGACCCACTCTATGCTGACCCTACAGCACCCTAGACCCTTTATTCGAGAACTCAGGCAGTTTAACAAATAAGAAATGTTGGCATTCTGTCCACTTCTCAGAGATGTCACCAACCAAAAAGGAAAAACTTATGAGCTGGTTGCTCACCACCTCCAAGCCCCAGGCAGGAAACAGAAAACAGATGTCCTCAATGGAGTGTTTTGCTCCTGGCAACTTCTCCTCTCCTTGCTTTTACAGCAAAGGAACAGAGGGGATGGAAGAAGAACATAAAAGAACGTTATTTTATTTTTTTTCTTCATCTGCCCTGACGGAAAGCCACTTGTCCTAAGACGGGCTTCAGAAGTAAGGCAAGACAGGCAAAGGAAGGCAGAGCGGCTGCTTTGATGAAGAATGGGATGTTGCCGACAAGCGTCTCTGCGAATTACCTGAGGCCACCAGTGACTTTCTCTAGGGCTTCTCTGTAAGGAAATTACTGACTCAGCAAACATTGCTAGTGCTTGCTCTGGGCCACAATCTTAGCGAAGCAGTAGAGATCTGACCACCCCTGCCCTCCAGGAGCGGATAGTCTGCTGAGAGACTCCAATATTTAAACCAAGGCTTTAAGTCCTATACCAGAAAAAATGGAGAGCCTTAAAGAAAACTACACACAAAAGAAATAGCTTATCTCTAAATAAATCAGTACAACATTCACAGAGCAGCACAGCTGAAGTCTTCTGTCAAGAACCCTGGCATAGAAGTCTAATACTGTGGAAGATGTCAGGGAGTGAGAAAAAAGGAATGAACGGAATACAGAAGAATTAAAGTTTGAAACAGGAAGAGGAAAATAATATGTGATAGTTATCACCCCCTGGGTGGGCAACAGTGTAAATGTTTTGCAGCCACTCACTTCCGTAGCACTTACAACCTCTCTGAGGTGGTGGCATAATCATTCCCATGAGCCCCAAAGAGATGACAGGAATTAGATGAGAGGCACAAGGAATTCAGTGACCAACCTCTTACCCCCAGGTCTACTTTCCCCGTAAGATTAGGAAAATGACATGCTCCCAGAGAAACACTGGGCTCTGGGCTGGGCTGGGGGCCTGGTCTAGAGAGAGAAACATCCACTTGTATTCTTAAGGCATGTGAGGGCTGTGGACAAGTCTGCAGTGTTTCTTCGAGGCAAGTTTTCCCATGGCCTCAAGGGAACCATGGCAGAGGATAGTGGTGACTGAGCTTACTGTGTCCTCCAGGGTGCCAGGGAGCAGGGAACCATCTTCAACTTGATTATCAGCACCAGCAGGAACCTCAAGGAGCCTTGGACTGGTGGGGCTTCCCGCTTCATGAAGGGCTGTTCTAAGCATCTCACATTTGCTTGCTCATCGAACTCAGAGGCAAGTCCTATTACCCTTCCCATTCTGCATATGAGGCCTGCAAGGTAAAGGCAACTCGCCCAGACTTACAACCATGACTGAAACCCAGCTACTCCATCATGGTAGATGGTCCCATCACCATGAAGTTTTGGCCCCAAACTTGCACATAGCAAACCAGAGCCCTGGAATTAACTGGGCTCCCACACTTTGGATGGCAGCTCATTATCTATTAACTTGTTCTTTGAGGGAGCTTGGGGGTCCTCACCCCATCTTACCCCAAATGGCTTACCCTGAAATTCCTTTTAACCACATACACTGAGGAAGTCTGGGAAAGAATTTTCCCCATCGTGTTGGATTTCTCTGTGACGGGAATGCACTTGGGCTGTGTCCAACCTGACAGCCTTTAATCTGGCTGTATCTTCAAGTGGAAACAGTAACTCACCCCCACCTCGGCCCCAGGCCATTCACTCTGCACACTGTCTGTTGACCTGATGAGACTCAACCCGTGCTGGAGACAGATGTCCTTGGTTCCGGGCTTAAGCCTCCCCCTAGCATGTTGTCTCCCCCAGGCAGATGATTCTGGACTCAGTGTCATCTTCGTAAACTGGGCAGGTGGGACCAAACAGCCTGGAAGTTTCTCTCATGTCCCAAGTCTAAATTGTGCACCTTAACTGAGGCCTCCTTTCTATGCTTTGCCAACCAAGCTGAGACAACTTGTTAACTGGTTTTCATAAGCTGCTGTCCTCAGATTTGCTCCTTTCCTTGGGAACACAAATGGGGAAAGCCTGAGTCTGTGGGAGGGGCGTGAGTGGGTGAATTATGACTTAGTCGATGACAGCTGATACCACTTTCTAGTCCCGAGAAACACACGTGAGCAAAATACTACCCAAACCAGAAAATAGCGATGACAGTTCTCTACTGATTTTAAATGCAAGCTCTAATCAGGCAAGTCAGTGCAGTCAATTACTGACCCCCAACCTTAGTTTAAAAGGGAAAAACAAACGAAACAAAACCTAGCGGCTTCCTGTTCTATCAAGGGCTATTGGCATCTTTTACTTTTAATTATCTCAGAGAGAATGTCACATAGAGCTAAAACTGTGAGTGCAGGCAAGACTGGGATCTGATTCTGCCTCCACGCTTCCTCACTGTATGGCTAGGGCAATCTACTTAGTGCGTCGAGTCTGCATTTCCTCAACCAGAAAGTCAGAACAGCCAGGTGCCCCAGGGCATTACATAAAATCCTACGGGAAAAAGTCCCTGCTAAGTGTTGGTGTCTGGATACTTGAAACAAACAACAAATTGTTGAAGCAAACAATTTCAAGAGAAATAGAAAAAGGAGACTTTAAAGGGGGCCTAACACGCCGGTGTATTCATATTAAAAAATGCATGTTGAAGACCTGTGTGTTTTATTTTCTGTACAATATACCTCAGTTTAAGAAGCTAAAGAAGTACAGGCCCAGAGACAGCCCTGAAGGTTTAACAATGACATCTAGAACAACACTATTCATTCTAGCAAAAAAGAGAAACAATGTAAACATTCAGCAGTAGGTGAACAATGTAGTAAGTTCAGGTATTTCCACAAGGTAGACTGTTGTTTATCTATTAACATTGTTTTCAGAGAATGTTTAATGCCCTGAGAACATGCTCAGAAAAAAATGAAAAGTTGAGGGGAAGGAAATGAAACCGTGTGTAGAGCACAGTTCCAATTTATGGCTTACATCTACACAGACGAAGACTAGAGGAATCAGAAGGTGGTCTAATAAATTGTCATCCCTGGAGGTATGACTGTGGATCGCATTTATTTTCCTTTATTTGTCTGTATTTTCTAAATTGTCTCAAATGAACATATATTACTCCTAGAACCAAAGAAAAAAGCAGTAAGAAATAAATGCACGCCATATAGTACTTATGAGTGGTGATATTATGGAAATAACGCACACACTAACGTACTGCACCTCCAAATGGGCATGTGGATTGTTGTAGAAGAGAAAAACATCCTGCCTCTCATCACCAGAGAAAATAGAGCCTTTGCCCAACCCCGAGATAGAAAATCTGGAAACTGGGTTTTGAGACTATGGAAATCATGGACTAAAAATCTAAGGGATCACTAGAGCATGCTGGGAAATGAGGACCAATAGGGAAAAAGAAAAAAGCCTTCAGAATTATTTTAGAATTTCAGTCCTAGAGAGGTAAGTTTCTCAGTGAGAAGGACCTTGTTTCTAAACCATGATTTTTCTGTGACATACAGCTAGAGACTAGTTCAGGGATCATGTGCTTTGTAGTTTCATTACCATTATCACTCTTATCATAACATCACTTTGCAAAACAGTGAGTTGTCTAAGATGTGAGGATGGCCATAGATTTCTGAATTTAAATGCGAAATTGGAGTTTATCTCCAAAGAAGGAAAATAATATATCACTGCAGCAATGAGTACTTTGACTGTGTGGGATTTTACACTCACATCCTTCTTTTTTTAAAAAAAGATCTGAAGTAGAATATCATCTTTGATTTTTGGTCTTTATCTCAAAATGTCTAATGTTCTTGAAGGGATAGCATTAAAAAGTCTAGAAAGAGAATTTCCTCTTATCCCAGCGACTATACTGCTGGACACTGGCAGGGAGACGCCCTATTTAATTACTGAGGGCAGAGAGATTTGGGGAGAGAATGGGTTGAGATTAGAACCACAGCCACTGCCAGGAAAGCACCCCAGAGTCCCCAAACCTCTTAACCATAGGAGACAAGGCTTACCATCAGCTCTCCTCAGAGGGCTCTGCCTCCAGTGAGGCATCAGCTCAGACTGAGGCCTGGCCAGGAGTGGCCATGGGCTTTGGGAGTGGACATCATACCCCTGGGAACAAGGGCAGGGATCTCAAGGTGAGGGTAGGAAAGTGACAGCAATTAGGCAAAAGGTAAGAGGGGCACCTTGCAAGTCCACGGGCAGAGCAAGGAAATGGCACCAGGTAAAAAAGGGTCAGCTGTGTGAGCTGATTTCCCAGAGAGTAACTGTGTGGATAACGGAATGTGAATTTCAGCCAAAGACTTTTGATCTTTCCATAATTAGCAATCTGGACCATGGAAGTTACATTTATATTCATAAGGAGTATTTTAGGATGGGACTACACCTACCCCTGTCTTTCAAGAAAAATGCAAACGCTTTCATTTGTTCACCTTATGACAGCCAAGAATGCTTCCATCCATCCAGATCCATCTCTTCATCTGTCTATGCATCCATCCACCCATCCACCTTCTATCCATCTGTTCATCTGTCCACCCAGTCATTACTTAGTGTACCATTCATTGTGCTGGGTGCTAAAGACACAAAGCTGTTGGGAGCAGGGGAGGGCTAAGGTGGCTGGGCGATAGACATTGGGGAGGGTATGTGCTATGGTGAGTTGGGGAAGACAGGGATGTGTGACAGAAATGGCCCACAACACAAGACATCCTACGATGAAGAGTTGCAAGGCTTGGTGACATCCAAGGGAAGAAGTCACAAATAATGAGGAGGATCTGAGGATCTTGGCCAGAAGGTGAGAACTGGGAAGGCCAGCAGAGTTCTTGCTTCAGTGACCTTCTTCCCACCCCTGACAAACCCCATCTTCAATGAAATCCCCTTTAAGAGAGATAAGAAGTCTGGAGTGGCTGAAGGTCTATGAGTGGAGGGGAATTTGACAACAAAGACAGGCAAGGGGACCTCTGACCTCAGCTAGGAGCACCGTGCTACACAGCTGGGCCACCATGTGGTAGATAGAACACTGGGGGGCAGTATTTTGGCTGTGCTGACAACTAGAAACTGGGCCTCCCAGCGGCATGCCCAATGGCAGTAGCTGGCTCCTGGGGTGCAGCCAAGGTGGGCTGAGCTTCAGGTATGAGGGAGGGCTGTACCACACACATTCTCCCTCCCCTGGGAGTGGCAAACCATTGTTGGGGCAACACAAAGTCATTAATGTGGCACTGTTCAGCCATTTTTAATTCATGCCCTTTTGAGTAACCAAGAAAACTTCCTACTCCCTGAAAGATTCTGAAATGTCCCTTCTACCTCCATACACCATGGGGAGTTGGGGAGGTATCTTTGGGCATATGTTATACAAGCCCACCAGCCAAGACTTGTCTTGCCCCCTCCTGTGCTCCTTCCCCATTTCCATATATAAAATGGCAATATCAAAAATTCTACTTCAAACTAAACCTCCCTGGGTTATCTACAATTCTTGAAAACCAGGTTCCCACCTTCCACCCCACCTCTAAGAACTGTACTGGAAGGCTGTAGAGTGAAGGGTGAAGGGTGAGTGAAGACCATCAGATTTGAGGCTATGGCAAGTGGAGAAGAGGAACAGGATGACAGGCTGACCCCGGGCAGGGCTGTGAGCATGGCCTGTGCAGGAGATGCTGGAAAAGGGACAGGAACAGAATGCATGGGCCTTAGGCAGTGAGGCAGAAGCAAAAGTCAAGGACAAAGATGCCAAGAGTTATGACTTGGATAGCCTGATGACTACCTGCGCTGTTAACAGAGATAGGGAAGCCAGGAGGACAGGACCTGACAAGAAAGTAATGAGTTCGGCACTAGAATGGCTAAAACTTTAATGGGAAACACAAGATGAAATATAGGGTCAAGACTCCCTGGCCCTTTATTTTGGGATTATTTGGGATAAGTCACACAAAAATCATATGAATCTTTTAGGGCTCCCAGCTGTGTTTACCCTTCCTTCCACACTTCCATCCATCCTTCTTATCCTTCCTTCTATCTGTCCATCCATCCATCTATCCATCCATCACATATTGAGCATGTAGCGCATATTAGTGTGTGCCAAGCACTGTCAGGGTGAGGGGGATCCAAGAGTGAAGAGACAACCTCTTGACTCTCATGGAACTTTGACTTTCTCACTGGACATTTTAAAATAATGACTCAAAGAAGGCTCCCTTGAGGAAGAAGTGCCTTTTTGTATTATCAAAAAGATGAGATAGCAAGTATTGGCAAGGATGTAAAGAAAAGGGAACACTTGTTGGTGGGAATGTAAGCTGGTATAACCAGTATGGAAAATAGTGTGGAGGTTCCTCAAAAAAAAAAATATATAATCCAGCAATCCCACTAATCCCACCAATGAAATCGTTATCTCAAAGAGGTACCTGTACCTTCATGTTCATTGCAGTTAATACACAATGCCAACATATGGGAGCAATCTAAAGGTCCACTGATGGATGAATGGATAATGAAGATGTGATGCACACAGTGGAATATTATCCAGCCATAAAAAAGAAGGAAATCTTGCCATTTGTGACAACATGGAGAGACTCTGAGGGGATAATGCTAAGTGAAATAAGTCAACCAAAAAAAATTGTGTATGTTCTCACTTACATGTCAAATATTAAAAAGCTGAATATAATACAGTGTATGTCCTCACATGTGGAATATAAAAAAATTTTATATATATATTTTTATAATATAAAAATAGCTTATTTCTCTTGGAAATAAGAGAATCAGATTCTGGTTGCTAAAGATAGAGGGGATGAGCAAATGGGGAAATGCTGGTAAAAGGGTACAAATTGCCAGTTAGAAGATGGGTAAGTTCCAGGGACCTAAAGTACAGCATGGTGACTATAATTAACAATAGTGTATTATGTATTTGAAAGTTAAGACAGTAGTTCTTAAGTATTATCATATCAAAAAATGGTAATCTTGTAAAGTGATAGAGGTGTTAACTTATTATAGTTATCATTTTCTACCATTTTATGTGTATGAAATCATCACATTATACATCATAAACTTACATATGTCATGTCAATAACATCTCAATAAAGCTGGAAGAATGAAACAAGGAGTGGTCTTTTAAGCTGAGATCTGATGAATGAGAATGGAGAAAGGGGGATTTCAGCTCCAAGTTTGGGGCAAGCACAGTGCATTTAAAGGAAATGAAAGAAAATGGGCAGGGGCCCAATGGTGCAAGGCCTTGAGGGCAGTGTAAGGGACTTTGGTCTCCCTTTTAAAGGTAATGGAAAGCTTTGACTGGACTGTTTTCCCAATTCCCCCAAGGATGGTTCATAATTGGTATCCTCCTAGATGCACCACAGAACAGTTAAATCTTTACACGTGGATGCCTTAGGGCTTAATACTTTCAAGGGACTAAGAACTACTGACTGTATTTCAACAAACTCTTTTTGTTATTTCAATAACTATATCCCTCATTCAGGGGCTCTCAGGCCAAATCTGCTTTATACGAAGTTTGACCATACATCCTGGGGGAGGCAGAACAGCACAATGGTCACATACACTTGGGCTGAAATCCCAACTGAGCTACTACCTCAGCCAATTTACTTAACCTTTTTTTTTTTTTTTTAAGATTTTATTTATTTATTTGAGAGAGAGACAGAGAGAGCACACAAGCAGGGTGAGAGCCAGAAGGAGAAGGAGAGGGACAAGCAGACTCCCCGCTGAACCAGGAGTCCAACATGGGGC
Organism: Mustela erminea; assembly: GCF_009829155.1. NCBI lineage: Eukaryota > Metazoa > Chordata > Mammalia > Carnivora > Mustelidae > Mustela > Mustela erminea. The sequence continues at coordinate 68,874,507 of NC_045614.1, read as the reverse complement.
TTGATCTTAGGACCTGGAGATCATGACCTTGTTGAAGGCAGATGCTTAACCATCTGAGCCACCCAGGTGACCCAAGCTGCTTAACCTCTATGTCTCAGCTCCGTCAACACTTATTTCCATGACTTCCTCCAACATATAATACTATGAGACAATTCATAAATGGAGCCTGGCATACATTTTCTTCTTTTGACTGGGCATCTACAACTATATAATTATATATAATAATAATAATGTCATGTGAGCTGGAACCAGAATCTTGTCTTCCACAATGAGTGAGAAGCAACTTCATTAAAACATATCTTTAGTTCATAATCCTTGTTATCCTATTCTAGTCCACAAATTGAACAAAATAGAACTGTTATCCTTCCTAATTAACGCCAGGAAGTGAAAATAATTTGGGATTTTTTCCCCCCGGGGACTGGTGGTGGTCTTAAAGTTTTCTGGGCACTCTGGACAAGGAAAGTACAGGGAAATTTTTACCTATGGGCTCAGTTATGAGCAGCACATGGCAGGAGTATCTCTTGGGGCCATACAAGAGCCAGCACAAGCCAGAGCTATATAATGTGACCCTTGCTACTTGCTGGATAAGATGGGCTCGGAGCCACCAGTTATCTCTTAGGAAGTGTTTGCAAGACCAACTGTAGACATTTCTGACCAATACCATCTTAAGGGTTATCTGAAAAGTGGGAGAAATCACACAAACATTACTCTCACAGTGGAAGAAACCACAGTGTTTCCTCACCCATCTGGGTCAAGAAAGGTGGGAAACCCAGCCTCAGATATGCCCCAAGCACCTAGAACAATGGGTGTTCAGTATATAACTGTTGAAGGGAGGATTTGGGGGAATAGAAGGCTTTTCTGGGTATTTTGATGTGGGAAGATGAAGACCCAAGATGGGATTCTACCTGGAACAGAATATTTTCCAGTACCCGGGCCAACCTCAATCTGGAGTGCAGAGCAGAAACTCCTCTAGAAGGAGGCTGAGAGTTAAACCCACTAATTCAGCAGGTCCTCGTCTGTCTCATTTCACGGTTCCCAAGGCCCTTTCCCACACATTCTTTCAGTTCCTGCCAACAACTCTGTGAAACAGATATTATCCTCTTTCAGGGATGTGGAAACTGAAGCTAGGAGAAGAACCCAAACTAGGCTGCTTGTCACAGGCACTAGAACGCCTGTTAAAAAAGCAGAATCCCAAACCCCAAGCTTCAGACCTACTGGATCAGAATGCAGGTTTGGGGAGGGGGTGGCTTCGAGGATTCCTTTATTACTTAATTACCCCCAAGTGACTGTTATCAATAATCATCTCCATTTAGAAGCCACGAGGTCCCTGGGTGATCACAATGCTGGGAGCCCCACCTGATATTCTCCCTGTGTGTCTCTCCATTTGCCTCACAGTGCTCTGTCCCTAGATTGGCCATGAACTATTCTCATCTGGTAACTTACCTGGGCCAGATTTAAACCAGCATCCTGGGAACCAAGCTAGCAGGTGTATTCATGGAGGCTGTAAGGGGCAACCTAAGCCAGCCTACTTCATATCTTCCCACTGTATTGCCAATGTGTAACGTATTCCATTCGCATTATACTGATATCAGTATGAATTTTAACATCATACCCAAGAGCAACGGATGGATTTTAGAATGGTACTATGTGTGGACAAAGAATCAAACGGAAGAGGGGTAAAGAAATCAGCATTTCACATGGGAAGTGCCTCTCAACAGTGCACAGGGAGAACCCACCTCTTTCTGTTGAAAGTGAGCAGGGAATAATGAAGAAGGCATTTGAATAAATTATGTATGGATGGTGGTGACAGTTCTATATACTTGCACTTTTGTGTTGTTTCTGGTGATTCTACCCTTCTAATCTGATGATCAGTTAATAGTTTCACCTTTCCATGCTCCTGCTCTTCCTTCTCACTCACACATTTTTAAAAATATGAAAACATGGTTTATGAAAACAAAGCAAAAGATTAAAAAATTCAACGGAGTTCTCCCGTGCGACTTGAAAACAAAGAGACATTTCTTCAGAGAAGACAGAATCACAAACTGGACCTAGAAAGTCTAGAAAAGACAAAGAATTAATATGATCTACAAAGGCCTTTGGCCGACATGCAGATTTTTACTTGGATGATCACTTTGCCCTGTGCTGTTGGCAGAAATACCTACAGCACTGTAAATGATATACATACCTTAGCAGAAGGAGGAGGAAGAAAACTTGCTTTTGACATTATGTATCAACTCTACGTCAATTAAAAGAAAGCTTGCTTTCTTTGTGGCTAGACATGCTAATAAGAGAACAACACAGTTGTGAGCAAGAACTTAAAGACAGTATTATATATTTTAAGAAAAAAAATCTCAGAAAAAGTCAACAAATTCCTCTATGATACTGAGCAATGGGCTGTTCAGAGCTATTGGATTTAAAGAGACCCCGATGGCAAAATGGAACGGTACCTTAAAACAGTCTTTCCTGGGCATGCTGGTCTACCTAGAAGGAGGAAAATGGCTGTTCTGGTCACTTACAGTCAATAAAGACCCCGGCACTTTCCATCAGAGGTAAGAATAAACACTGGACGATTAGATCTCTTACCTAATCAAAATTCCTACTTTTTCCATAGGAAGGGCCTGCCTGGCAAGAAAAGATACTTTCTCTGCAGTGTGGTTGTCTTGCCCAATGTTTTATTCCTTGGTTTTATATGTACCATCAACAACATATAATTTAAAGCTACATCTGAAATGTTCTCTACTCAATTGCATCTGAGTAGTACTCAAATGCATCTACTCAAATGCATCTGGACCCTGTGTGTGGCTAGGAAAAGCATCATCTATCAAGTTACGAGTCCTATGCTCTGAAGGACTCTGCCAGACCCACACATGAGCACAGGAACAGGAAGTCCAAGGCATGCCAATCTGTCATAACCACTGCCTTCAGCTTGCTCCCCACTGATCAGAGTGCCTAGGGTAAGAGAACTTCAACAGCTCTCAAAGCTAACATGTACCCTCTGGTTCCTAGTGTATCCCTGTGTGGACAATACCCTCTGCTAAAAACCAACAAACACTGCATCGCTTCCAATCCTATCCAGCACCCATGTGCCCTGGAGGGAGACAGGTGAGTGCATGGATTTCCATACCTTTACAGACAGGGGCAGGGGAGCCTGACACTGACCGAGGCGGGTGGGAGTCCTGGTGGAAGAATCCAGTGGCTTGGAGATGAGGAATCCAACCCCTGCCTACCCCTGCCCTTCCTGCGGGTGGAGGACTATGCCCCGAAAGTGCTGAGACTGCCTTCAGGGATGCAGAATGATGCACCAGCCACACCAACGGGCCTCACGATGGATGGCATCCATGCTTCCCCACACCCCCAAGGCCCCCTGTTCTGCAGATGTGCAGTGGGCTCATGCCTGGGGTTAGAGATGCCCAGAACAAAAGGAAAGTGTACATAGTGGGCCTAGGCAGGGCAATTGGTCTAATCCTGGTCTTACTCCTTCCTGTGTGCCTTTCTTCTCTGACTTGATAGAGGCAGAAAGAAGGCAAAATAGCATTTTCCTCTGTTCTGATGTGCAACAGAGAAGCTGGGCCCTCTCCTGGATTTGCCTCTCCTCCTGTCCTTATCTCCCAATACCCTCTAAAGTAGTTTTTACAGTGCTTACTGGGATCTAGGTATGCTCAGCACCTTAAAGATGCTACTTTGTTTAATCCTTAGAATAACCTGGGAGGTGGGCACTGTGGTAAGAGAAGAAGAAACAGGGCTGGAGAAGGGCAGCGGCACCTGTCCAGCTCTGAAGGCTGGATGGGGTAGGGGGTGGTTGCAGAAGGTTCAACCACTGCGCACCAAACCACAGAGGTGGAATCCCAAGGATAGAAGCAAGCCCAAAAGGCAGGTGTAAATGCTAGAGCCAGTTTTTGGTGAGCTCCTATTCATCCCTGCACGGGTTAACACCTGTGGTCAGCCAGAGATCATAGCCTCCTAGCACCCTTGAGAGAAGAACTCACAGAGAAATAATGCAGGGACAGAAGGACTCAGAAGAATCGGACCCCGACCTACCCCTGCCCTTCCAGCGGGTGGGAGCAATACTGAGGCTATTGGCAAAGGCCAGAGTCAAGAGCCAGGAGACAGGGGTCGTAAGGGCAGGCTGAGAGAACCAGTCCTGGATGTGATTCAGCTGTACTCAGCCCTGTAGCTGAGGGCCTGTGACCTTGAGCCAGTTATTAATGTCACTGTACCTCAATTTCCTCAACTGTTCAGTGGGGAAAATACCTCCTAGGGCTCCTGTGAGGATTAAACGTTTAGCCTTAAAACTGTAAATCCTTATTAACTATTAGCTATTACCAAATCAACTGGGTAGCATAGCGACTTACTGGGTGAGTTTTGGTTTTGGGTTTTTTTTTAATTTTTTATTTTTTATAAACATATATTTTTATCCCCATGGGTACAGGTCTGTGAATCGCCAGGTTTACACACTTCACAGCACTCACCAAAGCACATACCCTCCCCAATGTCCATAACCCCACCCCCCTTCTGCCAAACCCCCTCCCCCCAGCAACCCTCAGTTTGTTTTATAAGATTAAGAGTCACTTATGGTTTGTCTCCCTCCCAATCCCATCTTGTTTCATTTATTCTTCTCCTACCCACTTAAGCCCCCATGTTGCATCACCACTTCCTCATATCAGGGAGATCATATGATAGTTGTCTTTCTCCACTTGACTTATTTCGCTAAGCATGATACGCTCTAGTTCCATCCATGTTGTCGCAAATGGCAAGATTTCATTTCTTTTGATGGCTGCATAGTATTCCATTGTGTATATATACCACATCTTCTTGATCCATTCATCTGTTGATGGACATCTAGGTTCTTTCCATAGTTTGGCTATTGTAGACATTGCTGGTTTTGGTTTTTTTTATTTGTTTGTTTGTTTTTTAAGAACAAGATCACAAAACATACTGCACCTTCATTTGGCTGAGGACAGGCAGATGGTTTAGTGGGAGTGGGGACAGGAAGGTGAGCTGGAGGAGGTCATCAAGCCAGTAGGGGCTGCCGGCTGGGTTGGCTGGAGGTGGTACTAGCATAGATGCTCCCCCAGAGGAGGAGGTGCTAGAAGCTGATGGCCAGCAGGGGTTGGGAGCAGAGGCAGAGACTGCTCAGGGCGGGGCTCCCTTGGCTGCATCTAGAGGAAACTGCCCCGAGCTGCTTGTGATCAGCCTCTGCAGTGGCTTCAAGCTCTGCGGACTCCCAGCAGTGCACGCCGTGGCCCATTTGGTCACTCAACAAATCTGCGCCCAGACCCTGCTGTGTGGCAGGAAGTGAGGACACTGCAGAGAACCGGGCAGGCAAGGTGCTTACCCCCTCTTCCACTGTTGTGAAGGAGAGCACAATTAAGAGGAAAACATGTTAATCTCAAACAGGGATAAAGTACTTGGAAGAAAATCAAATAAGCTGATGGGGTCCACAGGAAGGCCTCCTTCAGACACAAGCACCAGGAATGGCCCATCTGAGGAGGTGAAATTTGAGTTGAGGTTTGAATTACAAGAAGGGGCCAGACACAGAATGCGAGGGGCAAATGCAAAGACCCTGAGGCAAGTTCTAGGAGCACCCTGGAGGCCCGTGCGTGCTCGGGAGGACCAGTGTGAGCAGCAGGAAAGCAAGGAGACAGGGAGAAGGGCAGGCAGGGGCCAGGTCCTGAAGGACCTCGTTGGGGAGGCCAAGGTGAAGAGCCTGGATTTTATTCTGAGTGCACTGAGAAGCCAGGGGAACACTTTCAGTCAGGGGAATTACGTGATCTGGTTGCTGTGAGAAGTAGAGCAAGATCAGAAATAGGGAATGAGGGACTGCTGTTTTTGTAGGTCAGAAATGGCCGAACATTGGCAGTGGCATGTGGTTCAGCCTGATTCCTGCCCTGTTAGATGGTTGTTGGGAACAAGAGCAATGCTTTAACAAGACTGTGGTGGCTGCAGATGCCATGGCATATTCCAAGAGAGAGCAGCCCGCCTAGGAGGAGCCTCTCAGGTGGCGGGTGGTAGAAGCCTAGCAGTGGGGGTTGTTGCCGCGCAGTGTATCCGTGACCCCACACAGCACAAGGGAAAGGACTTCCCAGTGAGCGATGCCCTTCCACCGTCCTCCTGGGTGCTGGGTTACTCACGCTCTGCCAGTACAGAGCCAGCTCCCCACCAATGTCCCTGACTATAAGCACTTTATCTGCTTTATCACAGACACGTGCAGTGAAAGGACCCCTGTGACGCCTTTGCTCCTCTGCTTGCACTGTTTCTACCGCCACTCACTTCCTGGGTAGAAGGGAAATTCTCCAGAGGAGAGGGGTCCATGCAAGAAGTAGCCACATTTCATCATCATCACTCGCTCCATGCGGTGACAAGGCTCCATCTGCACCTTGACAGGTCCCTGTCTTAAGGATTCTGTGGTTAAGCGCAAGGCTGGCTGGTGAACTGCCAAGCCCAAATTAGCACTCGGACCAGATTAGCACACATTCCTATTTTTCTACCCATCCACATTTTTACTGAGGCGCATATGACACTCAGTTCCACAATGGTGTGAAGGTTATGCTTTTAAAAATGTAAGAATATGGCATAAAAATTTATCTTTGGGCTGTGTAACCACATCCAGTATCCAGTATCTGCCATGCATTTTCAGATATTTCATGAGGCTACTATGACCATTCTTAATTTCAAAAACCATAGGCTGTCTAACAATGAAACAATACCTTGATGCTATTGTACACTTTGCCTTTCATGCTGTTAATCCTTGAGGCACAGAGGGGAAGCGCCTGTTTAACCCCTCGGCCACCTGGAGACTGTTACAGAGAAATCCTATGGGGCAAAGACAATGACATTTCATTGGAAATCAAACCCCACACGAATCATTATTGATTATCAGCCAGTGGAGCACTGTATTTGGGATAAAGTTTGAAGAAAGGGCAAGAGCTTTTCTCTTTGAATCTATTACAAACTAGTTACTGAGGGCCTCTGGGGCTGCTCAGTCATTCCTAATTTATTCTTTCTAGGATATGTTGGGTTTGTTAATGCTGGTCAATCATCTAAAGCAGAAAAATAGGCCACTGACCTGAAATAAAGAGCTTAAAATATGTAAATTACATAAAGATGAAGCCACTAAGGGAACTGAGTTCTGCAAAACTACCCCAAATCAAGTCTTTTTCAAGTACACAGAAGATGTTGTTTTCTGGGTGGAGAAATCATCCTGATCCCCAAAGGACAGTATTAAAGTAAGCCTAGAGACAGTATTGCCTAAAAGGTGCCCAGAAGTCAAATATTGCTCTCGAGGGAGGCTGGTATGAATGGGTTTCTGCATTCCACCTTATTTCTCAGGGAAATTCAAGACATCCTAGTGGGGTAACTGGAACGCCCCCAGTCCCCAATGTGCTGCAGCCCTACACCCACAGCCGCTCAAAGAATTCCATCCTTCTCTGAGTTGCACTTAAAAATTCAAAGAATACATTTTTTGCATAAGTAAATATCTACACAAATAACCTCTACTACTCTCCAGTAATTTCATTCCCAACATCAGCCTTGATAAACAAGGGATGATCAATAACCTCTACAAAGCGGAAATGACTTTCCCCTTCCTTCTGGATTCAGCCACAACAGACCATGATACAGTATCACGTTGCCTTGGTACAAGCTTTTATATTAAACCATTCCCTTTCAATTGTTTATCAAAATGAAAAAATATATTTTTTAGTGAATCTTTGAACCAATCAAATAGGATATTTGTCTCAAATGTTTCAGATACTGACGAATGTTCTAGTTTTCCAGTTCCTACTCTTTCTTAGAACAGAAGCCTAGGGCGCCTGGGTGGCTCAGTGGGTTAAGCCGCTGCCTTCGGCTTAGGTCATGATCTCAGGGTCCTGGGATCCAGACCCACATCGGGCTCTCTGCTCAGCAGGGAGCCTGCTCCCTCCTCTCTCTCTCTGCCTGCCTCTCTGCCTACTTGTAATCTCTCTCTGTCAAATAAATAAATAAATCTTTAAAAAACAAAAACAAAAACAAAACAAAACAAAACAAAAGAACAGAAGCCTAAACAATCAAGCAAGCAATTCACCCCCACCCCCGGTTTTTCTCCTAATGATCAAGGGTTTTCGGTAGAGAAAAGGTTGCTTTCTAGGTTAAAAAAAAAAAAAAAAAAAAGCACAAGTCATAATCTGCAGGGTAATGGTCTGGAGTGGAGTTTTTAAAAATTACCTTATGGTCTTTTAAATGGATTTAAAGAAGCCTTGACAAACACATGTTCGCATGGGTTACTATCTAATAACTGAGTGTTTGTGTGTGTTTGTAGGAGGACAACAGAATTCAGACCATCAGTAAAAGATTATATACACCATAAGCGTCTCCTGGGGATTTAGTGCCAACCCCACCTACGATAAACAAAAGGCCACACAGAGACCGTGCCACTAAAGAGGATGGGGGAGGGAGTTCTACTGTCTGCTTCCTCAAATATCTACATTTCAAGGCATCATATCTCTTTGCTCAGGGGGAACAAGCCCGGCTCTCTTTAATTCTCTCCTTCCTTACATCCTCTGTGGGAAGTTTCTGCTATCCCCAAGTCCTTAGAAAGATCGATGTTCTGCTTACCACGCTAAATGTATAATTGCGGTGTTAAGTCCTTGCGTTCATTCTGTGTGGGGTACATGGTGCGTGGTTCACAGACAACGCTAACATGCCTCCCATGAAACAGGCACAAAGACCCACCAAACACACCGCCCATCTACATGCCAGATTCCGGCCCATAAGCCTAATCACATCCCAACTCCTCTCTGTTATTACTCTGAAAAATCTGTTCTCATGTCATCTTCAGAATATCAATTCTATGATTACTTTTCAGTAGACAATAAAGGCATTTCAAAAATTTCTGTAGTGAATATATAAAATGAAAACAACATATTGTCTGGTAAGCGTCCTGTTTTCTTCTTTTTGCTTCACCACTCCAATAGGAATATGATGCCACTAGAAAAAAGCCTTATTTAAGAAATGAAGCAAAAAAAAAAAAAAAGCTTCTAGGCCCCTTTTCGTGCTAGTTACTTATGACTTATTGATCTACGAAGGTTTTCTCTCTTGCTCGTTCTCATAGAGGCAGATGCTTCTTTATTCCCAGCCTAGTGGCTGTCAGGGATTAAATCATATATGCACATACATGTAGCATGTTCATCTATTTTACATATAATATAAATTGGCAGTAGACTGAAAAATTAGATCATTTTTTAAAAAGTAAAAGAGGCATATCAGATAGAATATACAAGTTTGCAGAAAATATAAACCCAAACAAAACAAAAATAAACCCAAAATAAATGTTACCATACTTTATTCATTCTTACATGGCTCCTTCCCCCTACTATAGAAGAAATGCATACTTTTTTCTTGCATTTAAAAATCAGAGTAATACTTTAAGTAGTGAAATTTCTATTGTTGTTAGATCAGCTATTTCCATAAGGGAAATTTATAATGATTTAATCATTAACAATATAAACATCTTTTGTTAAAAGCACATTTTACATTGATTGAACTGAGAACTGGTTGGGTTGAACAGGCTTTTAAAGTACCGAATCTAAAAATAGGTCTATCAAGATCTGTAAAGACATTTTTGCTAAGTGTTCACTGGCCTAAAAATATCTTTTAAAAACAATTTAGCTAATTTGGCTGAGGGGTTCATATGAACATATCAACCCATCGGCTGTGATTTCCTGTAGGACAGATTAGTACCAAATTAGTAACACAATCCAGGTCAAGTTTACAGGCATAATAGAGTCCCTGAAAAATATAAGGGTGCCTGTGGAGATAATTTTTTTTTAACAATGGGAATGTGGATGGATGGATGAGTAGAGGGGTGGGAGCATGAAAAGATGAAAACCAAACTTGAGAATAAAATAAGAATATAGAAAATACTGTTGAAGTGATGTCTCCCTTTTCACTGCACCATCTTTGTAATGAAAGGCAACATTTATTTTCACGTGCCTTGATAGGAACATGCCAGTGACTGTTTCACAGAAGTAACATCAATCCTAGAATCATCCCCGAACTGAAACAACACACCACCCTGTCCAACCTTTACAACACCCCCCCCCCCCAAGTAGCTACTTGTCAGATGCTGGGCTTTACAAAATAACAGTGTCCTTTATTTGGAAACACTACTATTTAATTCACTGATGGAGGGGTGCCATTCCTAACTAGCTTTCCATAAACCAAAGTCTGTGGTCACTAGGTAGAAAATGTAAGGGGGAGGGGGGGCGGTGCCACGACAACCTTTGTCTTTCAACCCTAGCAATGAACATGCCTGGGAAGTGCAGACGGCTCCATGAATTCAGGATTGCCTAATTACTAAAATAAAACACACTTTATACATAAATCAATAAATCAGCCTGCAATGGCAAGATGGGCAGCCGGTTACTAGACGAAATGAATATGCATAAGCACCACCTCCTAGGAGAGCTTCTGTGCCCGGGCAAGATCACAAAATCTGAAAGGATGGTTCCAGGAAGGCGGCAGGCAATGCCCCGTGAGAAATGGCACGCAATTTACCGGGCAAGAGAAAATGCCCCGCAAAGAAGTCGGGGGAGGGGGCGAGCTCGGCTCGCAGGAGCTCTAGTGACAGTGAGGACGACCCCTCACCTTGAAGAAGGGGAGGAGCGGGCAGGCAGGGTCCGCGCCTGCCCCGGTGCGCATGGTCCAGAGCGCAGGGGCGCTGCTCCCCGAGCCCGGGTACCACGCAGCCCGCCCGCGCTGCACCGCTCAGCTACTTACCCCGGCCGCGTTATTAATAGATGCTAATGGCTCCGTTAGATCGAGGAGAAGTCTCTTTCTTTTTTGTCATATGGAAATTCCAAGTTAAAAAAAAATCCTGAAGCAGCAGTGGGCTCCCTGGTGCAGTGGATGTGAGTTCACACTCCGCCCCCAGCCGCCTCCACACTCCCCGCCAGCCCCCAACTTGCTGCAGCAGGGGCCAAAAATCAATCCGGAGCTGGGAGCGATCCTGAGCGCAGGCAGACAAAGACTTCACCGGGGCAGGGCCGGAGTCTGGCTTTGCTTTGAAAGCGGTAACCTGCAAGTGGCATTGCAGAAAGGGGTCCGACACGTTTTTCTCCAGGGTATTCTTTCATGACACCCTAAAATACTGAAGTCCTGACATTGTCCCACGACGGCGGGACAGTCATGTCCCACGATTCTCCAAAATACATTCCCAATCCCCTTTGTGCAAGACCAGAAAACACCTGACACACCCACCCTATTGGGGTCCAGTCCCAAAGACCTTCCTCTGCCTTGCCACCCAACAACCCCTCAAAAGCCCCTTTGGTCTGGGGTGGGAGGAAGGGAGGGAGGGAAGGGAAGAAGGGATTACACTTAATCCATTAAGAGATACCATGATTAATATCAATCAACTATTCCAAGATAAACTGTTTTATAAATGAGTGGAAAATTTAAAAAAGAAAAGAAAAATTAAAGTAGGTCCGGAGATTTGGTCTGAATGCACTTTGGCAGAAGAAAAACGAAGTGATAAAAACAAACAAACAAACAAACAAAAAACGAAGTGCTGCTGTATAGCACCCTCAGGATTGCTTACTTAAGCCCTTAGATGGGCCAGACCATCTTGGTTTCTCACACACCAGCAAGGCCTGCCATGTTGGTGGCTGAAACTACCCATGTTACAATTCAGCTAGTATTTGCTGGAAGACTATGTAGTTCAACTCTATTAAGAACACACTAATTTTGAAATCTGCAATAAATCAATCTGTGGAGGTGGGCCCTGAGTGGAGTAACAGTTAACTTCCAACTTTCTTAATATTCAGGATCTTCCAACTTGGCGGGGTGGGGGGCACCTAAACTGACAGCCTTTGTTTCTTCAATGTGTTTTCCTGTTCTTGGTCCAGAAGTTGTTTAAGTGAACTCTGTGGTTACCATATCATGTTATACATGCCAGTTGTGAGTTTTAACTATTTTAATTAAGTCATCTTTTTCTATTTCTTAGTATTCATTCATAACTATTTATCTTCCCCAAAGTCCTAAAACTCCATTAGTACAATTATTATTTTTCAATAAATCAGATTGGCCTTCTTACCATGATTCTCAACAAACAAGAACTAACAGTACAATAATTACGGATGTTGTAACTGATGTCACAAGTGACGGAGAAATTGGGAATTTGACCAGAACCTTCGAATCATCTTTCCAATTCCTAATTCTTGTTCTCCTCCAACCACAGGCACCAAACAGAATGACAGGGCAAAGTATAACAAAGTTTCAGAGTACTGGATGTTTGCTGAGAGATACATGGGCTTTATCATAGCCCCTGTTTCTTTTGTTAAGTTGGTTTTTAATGAGCAGCTGCAAAAGTTCAACAACAAGCTATTAACCACTTCAGGGTTGTTTTACGGGAAATGGGATCTCCCTGCACAACCCTGCAAATTCTGGTAAACCAGGGGCAAACCATTTTAAAAATAAATTGATTTACCAAAGTGGTTGCATGGGACATGCCGGTCCTGATTAGGTGAGGGTAGTTGGGGGAGAGAAAGGTGCACAGAGAATTACCTTCTTATAGGCAGATAAAGAGCTGCAGCTGTTTTCTTGGTTCCACCGAAAGAATGAAAAATGCCATTAATTCTTTCAAGACAAATGCAAGCAACTGGCTTTGTTGCCTTTTCTCTTTCCCTCCCTCCCTCCCTCCCTCTCTCCCTCCCTCCTCTGTCTGTGCAGCTTTAGAGAAAGGAGCCTGTAAGATTGTTGCAGTGATGGAATCACAGGGTCTGGCTATATTAGCAGAATCACAGACAGCACTAGGGTGATGTCTTCGCTCTCCAGCTCTCTAATTATTTACCCAGATCAAGCCTGACTGCTGGAAAATCAGCTCTCTCCAGGAGGTAACCGAGCTGAAAGGTTCTTTTCACTGAGAAATGATGGGCTGGTGGCTGGCATCCAGCCTACAGGCCAGTGCGCCCTTGTGGGCAGTGTCACAAAATAAATACCCAGCACTACACCATTTTCTTCATTCATTCCCAGGAAAGTACTGGTCAATTTAAGAAAATTAGGTAAGAAGAGCATATCGGTGGTACCCAAACACACAAAGATTGAGCCCCTTGAAGACACTGTACTTAAAATTAATTTTGTGAAATGAGGAAAGGGGGCATGCTGAGATTGTTTAGTATTTTATAGCTGGAGCGTCCATTCAAAGTCCCTATATGCAGACAAAGCAGATTGCTGCATTGTTCCCACTTACGGGTGCTGTTTTCTCTTGCAGGTCTGAAAACAGATAATGTTCAGGCAACATTTATGTTCTAATTTGCTCAGACTCTTATAAAAACAGAAAGCCACTAGCACTCTGTCAGCTCACACACTTCTCCAAAGCTCTGGGTCGCTCTCTCTTGACTCCCCAGAATAAAAGGAAAAAAAAATCGATTTAAATCAGTCAATATCATTTATATTTGTCTATTTATAAAAGCTTTGTTTGAAGCAACATTTAATTTTAATGCTTTCCACTTTCTTCTTTGCTTTCCTAGGACGATAAAACTATCGTCACACACACAAATTTTTAATTTATCAGGTCCACGATGGGACGAATCACCTTCAGATTCCTTTATTTTTCACCACTCACAGACGAACATGGCTGCCAGCGAGGATCTGTCGTGAACGTGAACATGTGGGCCTGGCACACGCATCACCACTGCTCATTTACCTACACCCTTCGGAAGGCGCAATGACAGCGTTCAGATACAGGATAGCTTGGGGGAAACAATGTATGTGTTTTGATTGGCATTTCAAATTTATGCTGTGTTTATTCTAACATTAAAATCCATTTGTATTCTCTACATATACAGCCATCACTTAGGAGTACATGTGAGGATTCTTTTTCCTGCTTCCCGGTCAGGACTAGAATTCAAAATCTACTGTGGGTGATTAGCTTGCTGATTTTTAAAAAGAGATTTCCCTTTTCAAAAATCACTCTTGGGGGGCAACTGACATTCTAACTTGAGCTTGAGAAGCAGTGGAATTTTATTCCTGTATTCAACACTGAAGCAAACTACAGTTGACCCTTGAACGTGGGAGTTAAGAGCACTGACTCCCGTGCAGTCCAAAATCTTGTATAACTCTTTACTCCCCCCAAACTTAACTACTAACAGTTCCCTGTTGACTGGAAGTCTTACCAATAGCATAAACAGTCGATTAACACATATTCTGTATTTTATGTGTATTATATACTGTATTCTTACAATAACACATTTTCCTAATTTTCAGTACTTCTAAGCATTGCAGTTCATCTGTTTTTCTCAAATTGTTGTACATCTCCAAAAAAATTTCCCATATATTGAAAAGAATCTGTGCCTAAGTGGACCCGCACCCTTCAAGCCCATGTTCAAGGGTCAACTGTACTTCGTTTTGCTTAGGATTTGTAATACAGTCATCAAATTTCTGTAATGAAACATTTGCATCTGTATTGCAGCATGGCTGCAAACATATATCATTTAAGAGAAGGAAACAATAAATTCATTATTTAGAAAATAACTAGTTTGGGTTTGTTAAAAATCTATCTTGAGCTTCTTCTTAAACATCACAGAAGCACCTCAAGTATTCCATAGAACAAACTGTTAATAGAAGTATTAATAGAGTTTTGAACAGGGTATAAATTTAACAAGCAGAGACAATGGGGTCACCCCTTTCCAGTATGAAACCACACTGCCCAACTGTCCTTTGAGGCCATTTAAAACAGGAGGAAAGAAAGACACCTCACCACGCCTCATGTTAACGAATTATTTTATAAGAAAAAAAGAGTAATTTACATTAGATTATTTTTCATTTGGAGAACACATATTGATTATAAACAATTTCTTCTCTGGTATTGAAAAAAAATTCAACTGGAATGTCAAGCAATTTCCCCCCAATTCTAAGGGGGAAATAAACTCACTATTCTCATAGCCATCACAGACTATAGACCACAATGTTCAATTTGGAATTTTTTATCTTCTATAGAAAAATGTTTAATGTAGTGAATAGCGGGTTTTTTTTTTTTAAGATTTTATTTATTTATTTGAGAGAGAGACAGGGAGAGAGAGCATGAGTGAGGAGAAGGGCAGAGAGAGAAGCAGACTCCCCGTGGAGCTGGGAGCCCGATGCGGGACTCGATCCCGGGACTCCGAGATCATGACCTGAGCTGAAGGCAGTTGTCCAACCAACTGAGCCACCCAGGTGTCCCGTGAATAGCATTCTTAAAAAACAAAGAAAAACCTCTTAGGATATTGAGGACATTTCCATTGTTCATAGGATTTACAGCTGTTTAAACATTTTGAGCTTTTTGTCTCAACTGCATTACGCTCTACTCAGACCCAGATCACTGCTTTGTTCACCTGATTGCAAGACAAGTTCCATTTTCCTTCTTGGGGCCTGTTAATGGTCCCTGAGCCTGAGTTCCCCTCTTCGTTTTTTACCTAACAGTGCCAGATATCAAGTTCTTAGAGCACTAACCCTAAAACAAATGGGCTAAGGTAGGATCAGCCCAACCCAGAGAAGAGCCAGTTGACTTGCTTTATGGCTAAGTTATATCAGGATCAAAAGCCAGGGCAGTTGACTGCATGGGGGCAAGCTTGAGACTACACATCACCAGGGGCATCCCTGAAGAAGTGTGGAGCGCTGAGGACAGCTCCTCTTACTGCCAATGCCCCGTGCTTTCCTCCTGATTTAGGTTCCCTTGTGTCCTTTCCTGGCCTTGGCAATAACTATTATTGGCTGTGTGCAATCCTCCTCTTTTCATGGAGGTGGTCCAATTGGACCACAAAGGCTTTGTGAATTACTCATGAGGAATCACAAGCTAGTAATTATAAAAACCAACACCACCTTGTAAAGTTGCAGGGTCAGGGTGGCTAAAGCCATTAAAGGATCAGGGTTTGAAAGGACAGTATGGTAGACCCAAATGCAGTTTGCCTTTATCTGAACCTGATATCTGCCATCCTACAGATGCAACAAGTGCTCCCCTTTTGTGGAAGAGACAGAGAGAAAGGAATGAGGTGACATGGCAAGTTAAT
The DNA here is from genome assembly GCF_009829155.1 of Mustela erminea. Taxonomy (NCBI): domain Eukaryota; kingdom Metazoa; phylum Chordata; class Mammalia; order Carnivora; family Mustelidae; genus Mustela; species Mustela erminea. Next base: position 68,858,488 of record NC_045614.1, on the reverse strand, counting down.
GTCCCAGTCCAGGATTGGGTCTACTGATTTCAGGGTGTTCTCCTTCAGGAATCTGGACCTCTGAATGTTCAGCTAATATGGGGATGGGATTGTCTTGTGGTTCCTTTTGGAAGGCAAGTTTGGGTCCTTTGTAGGGCCTCTTGTGATTCCCCAGCATCTTTGAAATCTAATCCCTACCTGTCCTCACCTGAAAAGCCACCACCATTCCTTGCTTGGGCCAGCATCATCAACATGAGGGGTGCTGCAGTCCAAGACTCTTTTACCTAAGAGCAGATGAAGGGGACCCTGTGCAATGCCATCTACCCCCAGGATCCCATCTGTGTGGAGAGCATGGAGCTTGAGTCTGTCTGGCCAATGCCAGCACCTAGAAGGGGGGCGTGCTCATGAGCAAGCACTGAGATGGGAGGTGTCCTCTACCAAGGAAAAGGTCAAGAACCACCACTAACTGTCATTCTTGGAGTTCTTCAGTCTTTCTCCTTTGCCTGGTGCTTCTACCACCATCACCCAACCTTTCTGTCATGGCTTGGTTACCAAAACCTACTTTACCCATTCATTGGTATCTGTTAAGCTCTCATCACTACCCGCTCAGCTGCTGATACACACACAGGCAGGGCCATACTGGGAGGGGGAGACTTGACCTTGCTTTTCCACCCACCTCCACTGCTATTTGTCTTCCTGATGCGTCAGTGCTCCATCGGGAGACTGACAACACCGGACCTTCTTGTCAGACCTGCGGAGCTCCAGATGAGGAGCTATGCCACTTACATGCTGCCAGAACTAAGCAACCCTTTCCTGGACAGATCCAGACAGGTCCCAGATTCTTTAGGTAAACACCATCTGCCTCCCTTTACAGACAATCATCATATCTGAACATTCCTCACTGTGAGATCTCATGTTGGCTGTGACCTGGGGATCAAGTGATTTGATCATATGATGGCAGGTGGGGTTTGAGCCCTTGCTGACTTGTAGTAGCTTTGTTTAGCTCAGGCTTGGTTCATGGACCAGGAGTGAGGAGGAGAGGATGGTATGTAGCTTCTCTGAGCCTCCATTTCCTTATCAGTAACCCCACAAAGTTTTGGTAGAGGTGAATGGAGATGGTGTGTGAGAAAGATGGCACCCAAAGTACTCAATAAATCTTTCCCAGTCCTCTCTCACCCACCCAGTATTGCATCCATCAGGAGCTAGTCCCTGGTTGCCACCAGGTGAGACAACCCATCCTCTCACCACCCCTCCTCCCCATGAGCACTACCTAGCCCAGGAAGCCCCACCCGGCTCTGAGAGGCAGAGATGGCAGGAGGGTAGGGTACAGGGGTTTCCTTTTCCCTGCACCTGCACCAGCCCAGCCACCTCCAATGGGTCCTCCTGGCTTCTCAGCAGGCGGGCTCCCAGTCTTTAGATGCTCTCAGACTTCTCGCTTTCTGTCTGCCCCCAAGCAATGACGGTGAGGCCAGGCTCGGTGCTGGGGTAGAGGGGAGCAAGAGTACAGAGGGGAGAAAGACAGACACAATCCTGCCCTTGGGGCCCTTTCCAGCTAATGGGGGCCAAGGGAACAAAGCAGGCCCTCCACCCCCAAATACAACGTGAAACGGCCGTGTTACGAAACACAGAAGGAGCAACAGCCCATGGCCGGGAGAGGGGAATGCGAAGAATAATGTGATTGTATTTGTGTTTCTAAGGACCACCCTGGATGCTGTATGGCCAGGGACAGGGAGCAGAGGCTGGAGACAGAGCAGATGCAGCTGGTTCTGCTAGAGGCCCGGGTGTGGGCTCAAAGAGGGAGGTGGGGGCCTTTGCTTGGGTGGGGACTCTGGAGACAGGGTAGATGGTTCCTGGAGGTGCCCAGATGGCAACACAACTGGGTCTGGGGCAGGATTTGGGCCAATTCTAGGCCTAATCCCAATCACCAAGAAGCAACAGCACATGGAGAGAAAGCAAATGGAAGACAGTTCAGACCCTGTGTGGAACTCAGCCCAGCCTAAATAAATTAAACAAACAGTAAATCACACAATCTCCCTGAATTCTGTAATGTGGCTGACAGGGCCTCTTCTGATTTTAAGTGGGTGCCTCCCTAGAGCTGCCAACCATTCTGCCCATATAAAATCAGAGTTAGTACTGGGTTTCATTGGGTGGCAATATCCACAGCCATAATTCTGCACAGTGTCTCTTCCCATTGCTCACAAAGAGCACGACTGAGTGCAAGAAACTTTTCCCGGGTGCTCACATGCACACAGTCCTCAGTCTAGATAACCACCCTTTGAGGGAGTACCATTATTATACATATTTAGAAGCTGATGCACAGAGAGGTTAAGGAACTTGCTCAAAGGCACACAGCAGCAAGCAAGTGGTACACCCAGGATGTAAACCCAGGGTGTGCCTGTGTTCTGTCACTCTCATAAACTTGGGCACCCAGCCCTGTGTTGATGGTTTCTCATCCTGCTGCCTTCTCCCTCTGCCCTGAAGCCAGTTGCACCTGCCTTGTTTCTCCTCCTGCTAACATTGATACACGGGAATTGGGGATGACAGGTACCACTGAGCATGAACCCACTCCTCCCTCTCTCAACATCTCTCCAACTAAGGTTTAGGTTGCCATGAGACAGAACATTTAACTAGTATCTGGGATTAAAAAAAAAAAAAAAGATTCAGAGTGGTGCTCCACTGAAGCCGATGTCCAGAATTGATAGCATATGGCTGTACACTTTGCAGAGACAGAAATCTAATATTCAAACAAAAAAAAGTTCTGAAACTCTTTGGAATACTTCAACCAATGATCTGCAGAGGCAGACATAAATCACTGTGAAGAACACCTTTTCTTCTAATAGGAATAAAAGTCTAAGGGAAGAAACTGGAGGAAATGACTCACTGATATGCATGGAGGTGAGGGAAAGTGGGCCCTGGGGAGCCACATGGATGGATTACAGAGGCCTTGAGGCCCAGCTGGGAAGAGGCTGGGAAACGAGGTGCCTGGAACACATCTGAGCTTCTGATTTGTTCCTTCCTTTTCATCTTGCGCAGCTCATGATTCAAACACCTGGGGTAGGTGGTGAGCTGGTCTAGAAACCTGGCCTGAGGCGACTCAGTTTCTGGGCCTTGGAGAGGAAGGACAACAACATGGCTAGCCTCCACCTCTTCTGGCTGTGTGACCTTGGCTTGCCCTCTCCAAGCCACTGTCTTCATTTGCAAATCGGTGATCATGGTACCTACTACACAGGTGCTTATGAAAATACCCACATCAAGTGCTGAGGAGACACTACAAAGTGATAGTTATAAGTCATGGAGGTGAGGAGATGATTTTCTCTGGGCCCTAGGTCATGCTGCTCAGGGCCTAGGTGGCTAATTTCTGTCCCTGAGGGAGGGAGAACACATACCTGGATATTCCCAATTCAAATAATGCCCTCAGAGCTTGAGCCTACTGTGGTGTGTGATCCTGACCACCCCTGGCCCTTGGGGCAGAGCAGGTGCTAGGAGACTAAGAAGAGCCAGACTGACTGGAGGAATGGGACAGATGGTGATGGGACCAGGGAAGCCTTTTGCAAGCCCTCTGGATCTTGACATTAGACTATCTCCACACCTGCTCTCAGCCTCTGTCAAGACAACTCCTTTGGGCCAACCTATCTGTGAAAGAAGGTCAGAAGGTGTCTGCGGGATGTCCTTGCTACTTAATGGAGCATTTGTGCCAACAACCAGAAAACGTTAGAAATAACCATCGTCCTTCCCACATGAGATTAGTTCCCAATACTGCAACTTGAAATCACGGATGAACCCAAGCTTCTCTCAGTGGGTGGGAGACCAAAAGAACATGAGCTGCCCACATGAGCTGTTGTGTCACTCTGCAGGGGGCTCTCTACTGGGCCACACCTGTCATAGGCCTGCATCCCTGAGGCAGCATCCCCACCTCCCCCAGCCCACAGACTCCATGACAAAGGCTTAGCCAGCATGACCCTGCCTCTGTGTCGGCATGCGGCATGCGTTCTGCCTCCCACTCAGCAAACTCTGATCAAACCTCAGCTGTTGGCCCGGGCCCACAGTCCTGACTGGGGACAATGAACCCTCTCAGTGTGCTTTCAAATGAATGACCCAGCCACCTTCTTAAAGCAATGCCATTTGACCATTCTCAAGTATGGTAACTCCTATAAATAGAGATATAAATGATGCTAATCTGGAGGATTGGGCCATTCTTGTGCATAAAAGGATTTTTCTGTGTAGGCTTGTTGTGAATTGTCCTTTCTCAGTGGCTTAATTGTCAGCCAGAGGTTGACAGCAGAGTGGAGAAGGTGCCAGCCATGCTGGTGGGCGGAGCTCACAGGGAGATTTCCCAGAGCTATCTGCATTTCAGGCCCCAGAGCCCATGGGGGTGGTGGAGGGATGGGGCATCAGGGGCGGTGTGCCCCAGTCCACAGCCTGGCATGCTCCTGGCACCGGATGGGGCCATGGCAGGGACACCTGAGTAGGGCAAATGAGGCTGACCAAGCTTTTCCCCAGAAGTTGCCAGAGGGCCTCTTAGCTGAGGGACAAGTTTGGAATGTTACAGCCATCTTCAGGGCCACAGTACTCTGGACTTTGCAGCCATTTCTCTTTGGGGATTAGTTCTTTCCTACATGAGGCTATTGGTATGTCAGCCACTATCTACAGCAGGGGTAGAAAGTGCCCACATCAGCCCTCCACCTGACTATGGGCACTATAGCAAAAGCTCTCCACGTGCTGGGCAGCATGGCTTGGGCATGGGGTGATGACACAGCCAAGGGGGACCATGCCCCGCTCAACCAGCCCAGCATCACTGTGGCAGCACTGAGATGGGAGAACTCCCAGAGAGGGGTGGAATGAGAAAAGCAGACAGTGATGGCCCTCTTGGGGATCAGCAGTGCCCCAGCAATGAGCCACTCCTGCTGCCCTGAGAACAGAACCCGGAGACTGTGCAAGCAAGGTAGGACCTTGCCTCTGCCTCTCCTACCTCCTCTCCTACACCACATCAGAATGCCCTCAACGCTTGCAGTTCCTCCAGTAAGCCTGCTCCCTCAGCACCCCCACCTCTGCACATGTCCACAGAGGGTCCCTCAGACTCACGCCTTCTTCCTCCTCCACTAAGACTGAGTTCTGGAAGCTTCTCCAACCCCCCTCCCAATGCCCCCCCCCCATGGGTGAGGCCCTCTGCATCCTGGATTAGCTCCCTCTCTCGGTTCTCCCTCACCTTGTGTGCTCCCAGTCCTCCACCCTATGTGAATGGGGAGCAGAGCCTGCATCCTTCAACAACAGGGCCTGGCTGTCCCCACATCCTGAGGGATCTCCTGGAGAGGAAGGTTCAGCCCTTTGAGGCTACCCACAAAGCAGCAGTCCCAGCAGGGGGCTTATTTGGTACAGCCAGGACCCACACAAAATGGAGAAGCTGTGCTTGCAGAACTGCCCTTCACAACTTGTCCTGGCAGGTCAGCTAAACTGGAGACTGGGGGACACAGCAAGAGGGCAACAGCAGAAGGGTTAGTGGCATCCTTCCCCCACCCTACGCACACACTACAAATACTCGCCAGCTATGCCTTGAAAATTCTCATACCTTCAAAGAAGGAGGTGGAGGAATTTCCCAAAGTACCACCCAAGTGCTGGGAGGCTGCTCTGAGAAGGCACGTATGGGTGAGCGGCTTGACTGGGGAGGGCGGGAAGGACAAGGTAGCAGCAGGAAGGAACAGAGTTCACCAGGGAGAAAACAGTACACGTGTGCATGTGTGTATGTATGTGCACTCACATGCATGTGTGCATACATGTGCACAGATGTATGCATGCATGTTGGGGAGAAGCAGTAAGAGCAGAAGCTGAAGGCTGGGAGGCCCAAGATGAACACCCAGCACATCCACACTCAGGGGAAAAGAGCCCGGGTCACTGCCAAGAGAATCCAGTCAAAAGCACTAAAAAATTAAGTCCTAGGCACCTCTAGGGGTGTGTGATACAGATTAAAGCCCTTGCAAAGTCATGGGGGCTGAAGGGTGGGGAGGAACGGACTGTGGCTCCTACTTGCAGGATGGAGGTAGGGGGTGGAAGCAGGCCCTGTGGGTGCTCAAAGTATGAGCCAGGACAAATGAGGAAAGAGAGCCAAGGACTAGATGGGGGGCCTTAGGAATGAGGGGTTTGCCAACAGGTATCAAGAGAAGAAGCATGCAGGCACCCTGTGAAGCATGCCTTGAGGAAATTAGATCAGCAAACACGGAGTGGGAGACAGAAGAGCAGAGATCATGCAGGGCCTGCAGGGTGAGGGAGCCCCGCCTACAGCCCCAGGGGGGGCAGGGGGCAGTGAAGGCAGGGTTGGGCAGATGATGGAGAGGTGACTGGTCCTGTCCTCTGAGGAAGCCCCTCCACAAGCCTAGAAGGACGACTGGAGAGAGGAGCAATCCAAGAAGCCAGAGACCAGCATGGAGCATTTACAGTCTGCTGGGCATGAGATGGCACAGGCCTGAATGAGGTGGGCATCAGTGGCTAGAGAGACTGGGCATTGCAGGGGACCATGGCAGCAGCAGAAGTGACAGGGCATGGAGACCACACTGGACCATGGCAGGAGGGGTTGCTGAGGTCTGAACATGATTCCAAATTCCTGGGGAGTGGTGTGGGAAGGGCACACACCTTCACCTGTGCCTGAGGACATGCCCAGGGGGAGCTCGAAAACTGTGTCTGCAGTGGTCACTGCTGGACACAGGCCTAGGGCTCATCTACTCAGTGGGTAGGGCAGAAGCAAGGAAACTGCCAGGAGGATGAGGCCAAGGACACTAGCATAGACGAGCCTGACTCACAGCAGGTACCCAACAAGCTGGGGGCTAGGGGGAGCGGCATCCCAGAAGAAACTCCTACAGATGTGCCAGATGCTGACTGTGGCAGAAGCCCCTGGGAGACCTGAAAAATTATCCATGTCCAAGCCCCCACCCCAGAGATTCTGATACAATCTGGGCCGCAGCCTGGCATCAACAGGTTTTGAAAACCCCCTAACCATGAAGACAAAATTGAGAAAACTGAAAGGAATGTTCTAATTCTATGTTTTTTGTAAAGAATCTCCTAGGTGATTGTGAGGCAGGGCCAGTGTGAAGGATCTTGGGCCAAGGGGGAGATGGAGAGGTCCAGGCTATGAGGTTCCTGAGGACGGTGCCACCCTACTCACCTGCGCCCACCATGCTGTCTGTCCCTCCTCATACAAGCTTCCTCTGGGTACTGGGGGAATGGTGTCACCATGGGCAGACACAAAGGGGATGGTCACAACTGCAAAGCATCCTTTACCTTTCTATCTTCCCCACATGTCTATTTATAACATCTTAGGATGGTGGGAGCCAAAGACCTCAAGCTCCACTAGGAGTAAGTCCACTGGCCCAGTGACTCTTACATCCCGGAACAGATTCTGAGAATGTCAAGGTCAGTGCAGTCAAAAGACCCTCTACATTTACAGGGGAAACTTCAGCTGGTTTTAGCAAGAGGCCTATGCCTGTGTCTTAACTTCTCAATAGGTCCTGCCTTGACTGAAGGGGTCTTTGCTTCCTTTTTAAGCACACTTGAGGAAAATTCTTTCAGATGCAGGAGCCCACATGGAAATTAGATGGTGAAGCCCTACCCACATGTAACAGGGTAGAGTGACCACAAAGAGGACCTTCTGGAAGGGCAAATAAGGACCTTCTGGAAGGGCAAATCCACACTTTTGTCCCCAACGCTCTTCTTCCAAAGTCTCTGAGAGCACCTCACATGGATACTCAAAGCCAAACAAATGAGCCAGAACCTGGGTAGGTTCAGGGGTAACAGAGACCAACTGCCTAGTTGGGAACTGAGTCTCAGAGCAACAATAGTCAAACTCATGGAAGCAAAGAATAGAATGGTGGTTGCCAGGAGCTGGAGGAGGGGGAACGGAGAGTTGTTAATCAACGGGTATAAAATTTCAGTTATGCAAGATGAATACATTCTAGAGATCTGCTGTACAACATTATGCCTATAGATAACAACACTGTATTATATACTTCAAAATCTGTTTAAGAGGGTAGACCTCATTCTAAGTGTTTTTACCACAATAAAATTAAAAAAAAAAAAAAAAGCAGTGACAATATCACGCACTGTGTCCTGATTGAAAGCATTCGGTTCTATTTAAAAATATACAAAGAAGAGGGCAAAGGGAGCCACTATGATTTGCAAGGTGGCTGTGCAGGGCCCCCTGTGTAGAGAGCACCATCGTCGGTGCCGGCTGGCCTCTAGTTTCTGCAGCACGTGCTGCCTTTAGCTCATGTCGTCCACAAAGGGCAAGCCTCACCCGTTTCCCAAATTCTCTGAGGAAATGCCACCAGGCACGTAGTCACTAGCTCTCCATGTGGCTTTTTAAACTTTCATTTGTATATAAAGGAAGTAATATTTCAGAAATTATGCTTTTCATTCACACTGGCCACATTTCGAGTGCTTGGCTGCCACATGTGGCTAGTGGTTCTTGACTGGGTGGAGCCGATACTGAGCATTTCCATCATCAGAGACGCTGCTCAAGAAATATGCTTTCTAAGGAAGCTGGTCAGTCCCATGTTTAGATCTAGAAAAAGTCAGATCATTTTAGTCATCGTGGCCACCACCAGCAGCATCCCTAGACTAACACACAAGGGGGGGAAAAAAAAGAAGAAGAGGAAGAAAACCTGGAATTTGGCCAGTTTTCCTACATTTACTAGCATCTCCAAAGAAATGGCAGAAGCTATCATCTCTATACATGTTCACCTTGTGCTGTTTTAGTTTTTATCTGTCAGTTTAAAAGTGTCTGTCTGTCTGCCTGCTGTGAGTGGACTCTCAGTTCCACAAATAACCTAGCTAAGACCACATCCCCAAAAGGTGTTCAGGAAGGCCTGAGTTAAAACTTTGGGAGGAAAATTCATGCTCCCCCAAATTACTTTCAGGGATAGAAGAAGCCAACAATGTGGGTTTACAATAGGTTTTGTATCTTAAAGTCTTGTCTTGAATGCTGAGCTTTTATTTGAATGTTTAAGGGAGAAAAATTATCTTGAAGGACTCTCAGGAAGACAGAGATGTTTGCAGAGGTCTGTGAAAAACACAGCCACAAAATGAGGATTCTGAAGAGGGTATGGCCACCTTGTTGCAGAATAACATTGGGTAGGACACTGGGTTTCCAAATTCTTGATTTAGGCACAGAATTCATAGATGGGGTACCCCTCTGCTTGGCCAAGGAAAAAAAATCAAGCCCATCAGATAATGGGTTTGCATGTTCACCGAAGCACACGGTCATCAGGGGGCCAAGGCCACAGCAAGATGAAGAAATTTAACTTGAAAGTAGGACTAACTGGTTTCACTTGATTTTTTAATTTTTTTAAAATGAAACTTAAAGCCCCGATCCCCAGCACATCCACATCCACACACACACACACACACACCCCAAAGCCAAAACAAACCAAAAATTCTACCACATATTACTTTTTCACCAAATTTCTACATAACCATGGTGGGGTCTGCTTATAAAAAGAAAATAACTTTTGTCACAGCACGTATCTCAAATAAAAACTAAGCTGGGGAAACAGTCGCGCCTATTTTTTTTTTTAATGTTATAGGACATTTGGTTATGCCTATTTCTTAGTATTCGGGTTTTGAATTCAACTGGAATGGTTTAGGCTCCCTGGAAGTGGGGCATAAGCATTTAACTATTAATAAGTATAACAGTATGCTTACGGGTATGTTATATATTTATAAAATGTACATATATTATAAATAAAGCAATAAGTCTAAGTAGTCATCAGCTGACTGTGGTCCCCAGCTAATCCCCTCTTACATGGGGAATATGGATTCTTAAGAGGCTAATGGGGGTTTAATAAAGGTTTCCTCTGTGTCACAGGGTTTCTCTTAGTGAAACTAACTTATATAAAGCTTGGAGAGTACATGCCCTAAGCAAACTGCCTGTTGATATTCTTTTGGCATGAGCAATTGTGCCTGAAAGTAAACTTTTTATTAAATGTGAAGCTAGATCTATTTAGTATAGTATATGCCACTACTTCACTGATAATTGAATTAGTACATTGTAATTTTTCCTTATTTTGCCTAAATGTGTTTTTATTAAAGTGGGAAAAAAACACCAATTTTTAAAAAGCACATTACCCTCAATCCCTCCCATCAACTTGGCTATTATTGAAATAATTGCTGGAAGAAAAAGTAGTCCCACTGCTGCTCTTCTATTGAACAAATGTAACCTTATGCTGCATCTAAGCGAAAAGAGCTCGGAGTCTGGTTTCTGAAAATACAGCAGTTATAGGGAAAAAATACAGGCATTTTAGCTACTTCCAGATCTCCATTTAACATATAAAAATCAAAACTCAGAAATGATAATGTCCATTTCTGCAAAACAGCTGCAACTGTGACCCTGTTTTTGAAATTTATCGTGAATAAAGATTCTTTTAAAACAATTCAAAAGCTTTACCAAGGACCAGGTGAATGTATTGAAGTTATTTTTAAATCGACTGAAGATATCTATAAGTGCTTACATTTGTTCTGCCTTTAAATATTCTCACCATAGGATATTAAGGCCTGGTTAGAATGCAATCTATTAAAGATGGGTTTATTTTTAACTAAACTGGATATTATATTAGCAACACATAACCTTTAATATTTTTCAATCAGAATATAGTTCATTTAACTTCTACCTTAGGTCCTAGTCATTTTTCTCCCTCCATTTAATTAAAAGAAATTAGTAAAAACTGTCCAAAACTTAAGACAACAGCAAAGCCTGTAAATGTAGTTCTCAGATTCAAATTTCTCCAGGAAATGTCTTCTTTCCAATTTTCTTTTCCCCAGGATTTAATTTGGTGACATCCAGTAAGTCCCAGTTTTGACATTTGCAGACATACATTTCTCTGTAGGTTAAAAGTAATGAAATTTATGCAAATAGTTAATTCCCAAGTTTAAAGTTCTCATATAACCTCACTTTTGCTAAAATCTCAACGCATAATTCCCCAACCTTACACTATCAAATTTGACTGCCTCTCTTTGTGCAACAACAACAAAAAAAACCACGTATGGCAAATAGTTTCTAATTGTTACAAAGCTGTATACATACATAAGGGAATATATATATAAAAGATTTTACTTATAAAAGATATTACTAAAATTCGTAGCTTTCCTCTAATCATATACTGTTAAGCCTCTGTAGCTGTCTAGGGCTCATACAATCCCATTTTCTCAGGAACATTTGCATTCTCTTACTGCTAATTGGAAATCTGAAAAAAATCAATCAAAAGCACTTTAATGAAGTAGATGAGATAAAGCAAAAGTTCTTGGAACCCTACAGAAGAAGAGTAGAAATGATCCGCCTGATGTCAAGTTCTTTATACTTGATAGCTTCACTGTCCTGTTTTCACCCGTTCTCTGTGTAAGTCATAGGTTCTTCTGGTTATCAGATATGACCTGAGATTTAACAAGTGAAAACTCTGCTGCAGCACACTTTTAAAATTCTTGAATACTGCCCAGGAACTAGGAGAGTCATTTGTCTAGAGTGTGATTTGATTTTTGCCATTAAAAAAAAATCAACAATTAAAACTTGATTAGCAAAGAGCCCACTGGCTTCATTCATTTATAGGAGACAAAGAATTCCTGAAGGAAGCTAGGTTGCACCCCACCCAGTGGGCTGGAAGAGTATAATGTATCCCACTGTCCTGGGATAAAACAGGATTATAGCTACAATACTGCATGTTCCCTCTGTGGCCAGATTCTAAGCAGGCAACTGGCCATCAGGGAGTCAGCTCTATGCCAACTACAGAAAGTAACCAAAAAATATCACTTTCCCAGAAATACATACCATCATCACCGCTCTATCAGGAAAATGGATTTTAACAAATAGCACATAAAACTTATTAAAACTGAGATTCCTTTACTTATCATTCACTGGGAAATTTTAAAAGAAAAAGATTTAGCTTTCTAACGCATGGGTACTTTTCTGCTTGGTTGTTCTTAAAAATAATTTATGTAAAGCAGGCTTTCTCTAAATATACTGTGCTCTCCCATATACACATTGAAAAAGATATTTGCATACAGTGAGTATATGCACTGATACACACATGGTAAAAACTTAAAAAATATGGACTGCATAAATCAGTTGCTGATTTTAAATATACACCAACTTAAACAGATTTGTTTGCAATGTCTGAATTCCTCAGGTAGAAAAGATCTTTCTTTTGGCTGTGGATCTAGAAGATGGCTGTGGATCTAGAAGATGTTTATACTCTTAGAGTGTGCAAAAAATGCTTCCCCATATAAACAAAGAAAGAAATCTTCCAAGATCTTGGTATTCTAACCTTGCCTCTGCTATTAAAAATCTACCCGATGAATGTGATGGAGAGCGGCGCAATCAGTCTGTCATGCTACAGTAAACATGATATTTTGTGTGCTGCCCAAGACATTTTTTCTCATGAATATAAGTCGCCTGCCATTTATTATGAGATTTTTTTCCCCGATTGACACCCCATTATGTATATTCAGTCAAGCTCAAACAAGATTTCAAGTGATCAATATACTATTTGTGCTGAAAGTCTATTAGCAGCTCTAGCAATCAACTCTGCAGTGAAACAAAATGGAGAGATATTTAGTGAAAGGACTTACATGGAAATCCATGTTCTGGGCAAGGGGACAGAGACTGGAGGCAGAAAAGCAAGGGGAAGAGAAGGTAGGGCAGACGATTTTCCTAATAAAAATCCACTTTGTAGAGCTTGATCACTGAGGAAATGCCTAAGAATTTTGCAAAAATATCTTAAATTCAGATCTAAACCAGCACTGAGTCCCTTTCCGAGAGCATACAGCTTCCTTCGTAAAGAGCAGTACTTGTAAGTACTTGCTAACTGCAAAGGGGAGAAGGTGGACTAACCCTGGGAAATCTGCAAAATTCTGCACCATCCACATCTTTGTGGGAAACAGCAATGGCTTCCTAGAGATTTTGACTCTTGCTGTTTTATAAACAAAGTGTACCAGGTCGCTCTAGTATGAGCATAGCAGCTGAGCTAAGGTCACATTTGGGTTAAGGTACATGGTAGGAAACGGAGCTTGATAAAAGCCACAGGGTTTCACCTGGCACAAAAGAACTCTGGTCCTGAGGCTAGATGTGTCTCCATATTGTAATCTGTCCACTTGAGCTGGAAGAGGATTAGAAGAGGCAGGGCCACCCAGGAAGATGTAACATCTGGGGAAGGGTCCATTCAAGCATCACTCAGACAGCAAAAATTCATATTCTATTATCAGAAAAACAATGAGGCAGGGAGGGTAGGAAGAATGCCGCCCCATGACTGTGATGGCAATTGTATAAGTTTACCTTGCTGTGTGGTGAACAAACGTTGGTCTAAGTTAGGCACTCCCTCCCTCAACCCAAGGAGGTGGTTGCTTACTTATGAGGCTGCAGTCTTAGGTAGCAGGAACAAAAATAAGACAAACTGTTCTGCATGGAGCTCCAAAATTATCGATATTTCATTATTTGGTTAGTTGAACTTACATTTTGAACCACTCTTGGGCAGAAGAGCAGAGTCACCATCCACTGTTATCAAAGGAAGACCTGTAAGATGAAAATATTTAGATCAATAGCAGACTGAATTGTTTCCAAATTCCATAAGTAGTAAAGATGATTTACAGGTGTTGACCAAAAGAGATGCATCCTGAGCTACATTGGGACAAAAGCTATTCCTCATGTTATTTTTAGTTCTAAAACCTAGAACATGAGTACTTTTAAGTCGGCAACCTAAAAGAAAACACATTGCAAAAAAACATACTTTACTTATAATATGAAATATCGTGTTTGTTCTCTGCCTCTTCTTGAGGGCTGTAAGCACAAAGATACCCAAGCACAGAAGGATCAGAACCCAACATCCGCCAGAAAAGAAATAAAACCCCTCTCCATTACCCCAAGTCTACTCAAAATAATTAACCAAATAATCCTAAAGAGCAATTCTACTTAGTGTAGATTGCAGGCACAGGTGGCAAAGCATGCACACCAAAGTGTATTCTTGATTTTGCAGAGATATATGTGCAAGTACGTAATATCACATGATTTTTAAGCAGCAACAATTTCCAAATGGTTTTTTATTTTAATTTTATTTTTTAAAAAAGATTTTTATTTATTTGAGAGAGACAGAGAGTGAAAGGGATCTCAGAGGGAGAGGAAGAAGCAGAAGAAGCAGACACCCCACTGAGCAGTGAGCCTGACACAGGCTCCATCCTGGGACCCCAAGATTATATTCTGAGCGGAAGTCAGATGCTTAACCAACTAAGTCACCTAGGCGCCGCACCCCCCACCTCCATCCCGCAAATGGTTTTTTAAAGGCATCTTCTTACCAACACTCAACCCAACCTAATACTCACACACCCCAAAATATATAATTAATTTTTAAATACATAAATGCACCGATATTACTAATCTTACAGCTCACTAGAATAAGTAGATTAGCAACATGACTTTTCTTCAATCTCCTTGCAAAGTACATGTAACCTGACATCCTCAAATGGACAAAGGTAAATTCCTGGAGGCCAGCTCAAAGAGAAGTCAGACATCAGATGCTCCTCTCCATCCTGCAAGGCTCTCTAGGGTCCTGAAAAAGCTCAGATGAAACACCATGTCCTATGGTTAAAAATGAGACTTGTCGGCAGGCTAACATAGCCCAAGTGTTTATTCAGCCAGCACATTCACTTTAAAGAAGGTGCGTGTTCTGGAATGGTCCTCATACAACGCTGTGTACGTATTTACTGTCAGAACTCAAGGAAGTACTGTTCTGGAACCTTCTCACAATGCAATTAACTATGCAAGTGGGCAGAGCTAACTTCCACAAAAGAACCACTGCAAATCTTAGGAAAAGACCCTCTGTGAAACCAGGCTGCCAGGTTACTGGTGTCTGAGCAAGGCTCTGGAGACATCCTACCAATTTGATTCTTGAGGCTGAAGCTGAGATCTGTTTTGATTTCAGAATGACCCACAATCATAGGCAGTTTATCTGATCGTCTGTTCCAAGGGAAATCTCAAAGCCTTCTAGGTGCTAGGATTTGTACCTGTGGTTTGTGGATTTTAAAGAGAGGAAAGATAGCATAAGAAAGAAGGAAAAGAAGCAGAAGGTGGTTTTAGTAGCTTTGAACCTAGATTGATTCTCAACAGAATATAGAATACTCACCTGGAGTCTCACTTCAGTCAGGAATAACTGTTAAGATACAGCTAACTGGTCACTGTTTTTTAGAGTAGCGCATTAATTCTCTCTAGTCATCAGAGGAAAAGAATAATTTTTTCTTCTTTAAATAATTTATTTGTCTTAAAAAATGAATGGCAACATCAAGTAGGCATCCTTTGGATTTGTTTTATTAAAAAAAGAAAAAAAGAAAAAAAAGGAAAGAAAAAAGTCTTGGTATCTCTCTTCATCATGGTCAGACCCGCTGTCTGCAGTAGACAATGCGGGTAAGCCTGACTATGATCATAATGATTTGTGAATTTACAAAGATCGCCTCTTTCTTCAGAGAAACTCAAAACGTTTTCTTTCCCATAGATTTGAAATAGGATTTGAAATCTCCTTGCCTTGTTGCAGAAATGCTTTGCCTTCTAATCTGAAGTGACATGATTGGGTTCTGACTGAGGGACCAAGCAGTAGAAGGTAAGCTCATTCACCTGTTTCTCACTCCAATTATGCATCTCTGTTCTGAGATGCCAGGTGTTTGTCTATTCTGCAAGCAGGTTTACTGCCTGAAAATGAGCCCCCTCTTTCTAAAAAACTTACTTTCATAAATAAATTGTAGTAAAAATACCAGAGCAAAAATAACTCTTTTTGGCTTTACTAGATGCTTCGTTATTTGTCCTTCCAATCAAGTCTTTTAGCCCTGGGATCTTAAAATTTGGAAGCAGCTCCGACTTCATATCGCTTTTCTATCAAAATCAACCTCTGAAAGTTAAATGGATATTTAAGAAGCTGCCAAGTGAAACAGAAATAACACTGTGCTTTTCAAGACCTACCTATGGATTAAAGGCTACCCACACTCCACAATTTTAGAAATCATTTAAGTAAACGGAATACCCAAGCCTAAAAACTGCCTCTCTCTGCACCACTGCAATTCTCGAATTCCTTTCCTGGCCTTTCATGCAGATGCTCAGAAACAGGGTGGGGCTCCCTAGTCTTGCATGCAATGTTAAGGGAGTCTGTGCTGCAAAGAAAACTCAATTAATCTCTCATATTCCCATTTTTCAGTATCCTCCACAAATACCTTCAAAATAATCCTCTTCAGGAGGGCCACTATTTCTCATGTTCAGATTTAGAATAAAATCTTTGTGTCAAACCAAATGTTCTGTGCGCAAGCATGGATGACAGGTATTGAAATGAAGGTGACAAGTCAAGGAAAAGGGAAAAACCTCCCTGAAGAAGAGAATGGAAGAGGAGATGAGCTTCTCTGTTTATGGATGTCTCTGCTAGAGCATTCTTTCTTTTATTCTTATTATTGTTTTGGGGAAGGAGGATTGCAGGTAGAGTTCTTTTAGAGTCTACAAGTAAAATCCAACCCTGCTAAGCCATTCTGGTTCCCTTATGAGTCAGCAGGCCACTGAGCAGTTCAGACAGTACAGCCCAGAGTAAGAGCTGTCTTTGGACACACCCATTTTACTAAAACTGAATTTTTTTTTTTTAAATCATCTTTATGCTACTTGGTGTCTGACCTCAGAACTTGCATCAAAAACTGTACCCTTCCACCTCCACCAAAGACTCAGGCTCCAATGTGGAAACACTCTCCTTCAGCTCTTTTACTGATGAGCACAATTGGATTAGGGCTTATTTCTCCCTCCATGGGCAACTCCTGTTTCTTTTTTTTCTCTAGTCTGCATGTTATCAGCTTGACATTCCCTTCAGTGGCATATGACAAATCAAATTGGCCATCATTGCACTATTCAAAGGAGGATGTTTTCTATTTCGGAGGACTGATTCCTCCACTCCTTTCACAATCATGGACACACCAAAAAAAAAAAAAAAAAAAAAAAAAGTCTTTTTTTGGGGGGGGTGGTTAAGAGATAATGAATGGATACAACTCACACTAAAGAAAGAAAAGCAGCTGATATTCATAAAGCCAAGGGCACAGTCTCAAAATGTGATTTTTAAATACTCAGTGCCTACACCTTAAATTTAAAGCATTCATTCAGAAATGCAGATGTTAGTAGCTTTGAAAAACTTTACCCCCCCAAAAAAGTACATTTTTCACATCTTTTTGCATGATTCAGCACTTTTAATACTAATTTCTGCCAACAAGTTAAAATGTAAAAGGAATATTTTCTGGATGCCTTAAAATCTCACACACTCTTTATAAGCACTTGCACTCCTGCTATTATAGGGGTATATCCAAAATCCGATGTGGGGTGGGGGGAGTCAATGGTTTGCTGCCCTGTCATCTACCCAGTGACCACCTCAGAGCAGCGCAATTTCCCTCTCTAGGATCTAAGTGGCTTCCGGGGATGGAATGACCCACCGCAGTGACTTCGTCCTATCTCGGGCTCATCCTCCTAGCCAGGAACCACACACACACACACACACACACACACACGCATACACACCCAGGCAGGCACACTCCAGTGCACCTGTCTAACCCCCATCAGCTGCAGCTACACGCTCCACCTGATGTGTCTTTTCAACCTTTGTCAAGTATCTCAAGACAAGAATTTCCCAAAGCCCTTCCCCCAAATCCAGGCTTTAGCGGGAGACCCCAACCCGCTGCAGCAGCAAAAGGAGGCCGAGATGGAGAGAATCCTCAGAATCTCTCGCAAACTTAACCTGTGCATCGCTCGGATCCGCGTCTGCATCCGAGGACCCGCAAGTCCCCACGCACTGTCCCCGCAGCATCCCACGCCCGTACTGCACACTCACCTGCGAGTAGGAGAGCCGCGCGCCACCGCGGTCTAGCCTCCCGTAGAGACCTCCACCGGCTAGCCTCCGCGCTGGGTGTCGGCAGCACCCTTAAGGGTGGCGGGGATCGCCGGCCAGTTCCCGGCTGGGCGGCGGGACGCCCGGAGCCGGCGGGAGGAGCGCGCCCGGGCGGGTCTGCGCCGAGCCCGAGCGAGCGGGCGAGCGGGCGAGCGGGGCGGGAGGGGCCATTTGTAACCGAGCAGACGCTACCACCGCCCCTTACTCGCGGGGGGCGGGGGCGGGCGGTCAGGTGACGGCGGCCCACCCTCCGCCGCCGAGCCGGGTGGTTCCTGCCCAGGAGGAGCCCCCTGGCGCGCTCTGATTGGAACTCCCGCCGCAGTGGCGGGGGTGGGGGGCACGTGACAACCCGGCCCCGCTGCCCGGCGTGCCCCACCCCCGCTGGGCACCCCATCTTCCTCCTGGAAAAGCCGGGGGGACACAGGAAGGCGGGGAAGCTCGCAGGGTGCGGGAGAGCCTACCAGCCCCTTTAGCCACAGCTCGGGGTGCTCCCGGCCGCTGAACCCGGATAGGAAGTGTTCCCTGGCGGACTGCGGGCTTTCACTGTCCTCCTGCCTTGCCCTTGGCATTAGTACCCTCCCCCCACATCTCCAGGCACAGTCACTCCGTGTAGACCACCGCCACTTCGTAGATGCCAGGGGCTCTTTAGGAGCGTGGTTTTGGTTTTGGTTTTTCTCTGCACACCGGCACATTGTGCCAAAGAGAACCCAAGAAGATGCACTGCAGACCCCGCCCAACTCCAAGGCCTGGGAGAGCCCCGACCACGCCCGGGGTTGTCTGATAGCTCCGGGATTAGGTCGCTGGGAGCCTGCTTCCTCCGCGGAAGGTGGGGGAGCCGCAGGAGCTGCAAGTTTCCGACCCTCCCCTGGAAGCACGCTGTTGGGTGGAGGAGGGAAAGGGCAGCCACCGGGGTGCAAATCCTGCTCCCAACCTTCGGGAGCATGTTGCTGATGATAAAGGTTAAATTAAAACTATTAAGCTAGCGGTGCCGGCAGGGACGCGCCTCCTGGTCTTGGAAAGCCCGGCTATTAATCATCCAAAACCAGAGTTGCTTTTCTCAGGTGGGAGAAGGGGGCCGTACGAGACCCCCCGCCCCCGGAGTTGTGGTCCGAAAGAACGGATGGATTCCGCAGCCTCTTTCCCCACCTCCCCATAGCCCTGCACCACCCTAGAAGGCAGGAATTCGGAGAAAATGCGGTGTCACGTTCACCACTGTGCCCGCGGACGCGTCTGCGCCAGCTCTAGCAACACGTGGGGACCGCGAATCTGGGCATCTGCTCTCCACTTGGGTGGTTATGTGGGTATACTTATATGATTATTTATTATAACCAGATTTAAATGAAAAGTCTATTTCTACACTGGATTCTTTTCAAACTTTTGTCCAAGGTAGTTTCGTACTCGGTTTGGGCGGGGACGCGGGCGAGGTCGCCGCGGAACTCAGCTGAATCAAGGGGACCTCGGGGAGGAAAACGGAGGCCCTAGGTCCCTGGATGCTCCAGCCCCGTCCCCTATTTCTGTCAGCCTGGCGACACGTCTGTCGCCCCTGAGGGCCTTTCAACCAGAATGTGACTCTCAGTATGG
Source organism: Mustela erminea (assembly GCF_009829155.1). NCBI lineage: Eukaryota > Metazoa > Chordata > Mammalia > Carnivora > Mustelidae > Mustela > Mustela erminea. Next base: position 68,839,010 of record NC_045614.1, on the reverse strand, counting down.
AAGTCAGGGGACCTTGACCCACTGGTACCTGGGTTTCGCTGGGCGCGGGACAATTATCAGGCAGGTTTACCCGAAAAGGGGGTTTAGAGGTAAAGCTTCTGGTGCAAATGTTGTACAGAGAACCTTCGAGGAAGCCGAGAATTTGACCAATGTAAACTGGGTGGGGGGAGGCGGAAAAGCATCACACATGAAAAGAAACGACGTGTACCCCTAAGTCCCCGCCTCCAACTTCTCCAGACCGCAAAGGCTGAGGAAGTCTTTTCAGTAAAGTGTTAAATCCATCAGGAGGAAAAATGCTCGGTTAAAAAACAAAAATTAAAAAGCGCCTCTTTAATAAGAAAGTGGGTAAGTTTTCCATTTCCAGGTGTTAATCTTGATGGTGCCGCCGCATTAAAAATAGGGGGGTTGACTATGACAAGAGAATGCCAGCACACGGGATTCAGAATTTTCACAATTAAAAATAGCCCCCCCCCAAACACCCCAAACAGCTACTCCAGCAGGGGCTGGGGACCAGGAGGCTGTAATCCGGGGTAGGCGGCGGGGCCACTTGTTGCGGCACTGCCAGATGAGATAATTGCCAAGAGGATCTGGAGAAGGTTCAGAGTTAAAAAATCCCTTCTCCGCGATGCAGATGCTCCAGACGCCTAGGCAGGCGGCAAGCACTGACTCAGTGCCTCGAGATTTTTTTTTTCCCCGCTTGAACTCTGGACCATCTTCAGACAGACCAGTGCTTTGTCTTCTGGGAATTACTGTGTTTTAGAGGCATTACACACACACACACACACACACACACACACACACACACGTCGCCCCACGCTGGGGAAGATGTGGGGCCCAGGTGCCTCGGACTTTCGTGGGCTCTGCCCTTGAGAAGCAGAGCAAGGTGGATGGCCTCCATGTAGCTGCTGCCCTAAGACAGGTAACTCGGAGAAGCCCTCCTTCGGCTGCCTGGAAGTGAGGCGTGGAGAGGCTGAGGACGGAGGCCCGGGGTGGTCCAGGTGCACAGACAGCGCTGGCTGCAATGAAATGCAGAAGTGTCGGCAGGAAGATACTGCGCGCGGGCAGGAGGGTCCTCAGGATTTCGAGTGCATCGTCTACCGGGTCACGCTCTGTTGAGAAAATGCGCGCTACCCGAGAAGGATACAGGGGCACCCGCCAAGTGTCGGTGCAGCGCCGACCCGCCAGCCTTGGGAGGAGGACGCGTGGCTTGTCTATATTCCGCTCGCGGCAGTCTCGAGGGCGCCCGGCAGCCGCCGCTTTTTAAACCCTGGCGGCCGCGGAGGCTTTGCCTTCAGCGTCCTCCGGTGGCACCGTCTGGGGTTTGAAAAGCCGAGCACACGAGCAACTTGCTATGGGTTTGGAGTAACCACATCTTAGGACTGTGAAAAGCTGCCTCGTGGGGACTTGGGGTCGGAGAGGGGAACGGAGTTAAAAAAAAAAAAATTTTTTTTAAATGACATGAACTTGGTAGAACTGACCTGACCTTTTAAAAGCCTGCTAGAAATTTGGAGGTGTTTGGGGGTAGGAGCTGGGAATGGGGTTAATACTAGGTTTAGGACCACTACGGGAAATGCCCAATTTAAAAGATTGCCCGCTCTCCGGCTGCGCTCTTGGGAGCTCAACCCAAATGGAGGCGCCGCTGCGTTCGCAATCACTTTCCCGCATTATGACACCTGGCGCTGCCCTGCGACTCCCACGTCCCCGCGGCTAAAGCCCTATGCGCGGGTTGGAACCAGCAAAGTCTCTGCCCGCCCCTGCCCCTTTAAATGGACCTTTTTTCCTTTCTCTTTCATCTTGAGGACACGTTAACGCGGGCAAGGACCGCAGTGCGACCGGCGGGCACTTCGCCGCCTCCCGCTGCTTCCTCTGCGCGGGGCGCCCACTGCGGAGCTGCTGCGGCAGCGGGGCCACAGCCTGCCAGTGCCTCCCGCCTCCTCCCCAGTAACCACACCTCAGTCGCGTACCACCCGGTCAGCCTTCCCAATACCGCGCGCTCCCGGCGCCAACCCCGCTAGGGGCAGGAAGCCCGGACCATGTGCCTGCGCCCGTGTGCCCGCATAAGGGAGCGCAGACGACGGCGACCTGCGACCGCTCCAATGCCCCCAGCTCGGGGTCCACCCACGTGGAACCCGCCGGCCCCGCCAGTCCCCGGCGCCACTCTCCTGAGCTCGGCTATGGGTGGCAGTTCCCTCGAAGCCCCACGGCACTCCCATTGATCACTGTCCATCCCAGTCTTTCCCCCATGTCTGGGTTTGGAAGCCCCTTGGTCCTCCGCCCGCACCCTCGGCCGTTCCCGGACAAAGCAGGCGGGCTTTCCGCACCGGAGCCGAGAGGGGGCCCAGACACCGCGGAGCAGACCAGAGCGGAGAGCGCCTCCAGGCGCGGAGCCTGGGTGCTGTCCCCGCCCCTGGCCTGCCCGCAGGGTGCCGGGCGGGGACCATGGGGGCCGACTGTGTGGTACAGGCACCCCACCCGCCGTTCCTCTGGCGCGGACACCCGGCCGCGGTGGCGCTGCAGGATGGAGGCCCCGCGGCACCGGTTCATCCACACCCACGTGCCCCTCGTGTGCGCGCCCCCGTCCTGCAGACGCTACCCAGCTGGCGCCACCGAGATTTCCGGGCGGCCCCACCCTCCCCGGCCTCAGCGCTGCTCTCCTGGCATTCGGAGTCTCCTTGGCGTCTTTGCAACAGCATCCAAGACCAGGCGCCGCCACCGAGAGCCAGGCTGCTCAGCAAGCCTGCGGGCCGCAGCTCAGAGGCCGCACCTCCCGCCCCTTCCCCGCCCCCGTCCCGCGTTCACCTTTTCCTGCAGGCGGTGGGGTTCAGTCACTGCCCCCGGACAGTTCAGCCGCCGCCCACCGCCTCCCGGAGGATGCAGCAGGAGAGCGTTCCTGAGGCGCCAGCCCCCTTCTTAAACCCTTCCCTGGCTTTCAGCATTACCTTCATCAGCCGGCCACCTTCCTTGACAGTGACAGAGGCATAGCTTTCCGTCTCCTTTATTTCTCACGTTCATACCAGTGCCCACCTACACACACACATACGCACATGCACACACACACCTGAACACTGCGAGCCCAGGGCCAGTAATCTGCCTCTGGAACTCCTAATTCCAACACTCTGCAGTGCACATCACCTGCTGACAGCAAGGTGAGGGAGTGTCAACTTAGGAGCCAGGTTTCTTAAAATTTGTGAAATAGCTTTCTGGCCTTGGACAATGCATTTTAAGAGGATTGTACTTTAAAAATAATAATAATAACCCTAATAGTGGATGCTGCAGCAAAGACACACTTTTAAAATAATATTAAAGTATGTTGAGATGATCGTAGGTTCACATGCAGCTGTTTGGAAACGATGCAGAGAGATCTTGTCCACCCTTTACCCAGTTTTCCATTAATGGTAACAGTTCCCAAAACTATAGCACAATATCGCAGCCCAGGTATTGACATTGATCCAACAATATTATTTAGATTTCCCCAGTTTCTCTTGTACTCATCTGTGTGTGTTTACTTAGTTCTACAGAATTTTATCAAATGTGTAGGTATGCATCACCATCTTCAAGATACAGAACTGTTCATCACCACATAATTCCTCTTGTTGCCTTGTGTAACCTCACATCCTTGGTGGGGGTGGGGGCTGAAAACCATTAACCTGTTTTTCTATAATTTTGTCATTTAAAGAATGTTATATGAATGGAATTACAAAGCGGTGTAGTCTCTTTAGACTGGTTTTGTATTTTTTATTTTTTTTTAAGAGTTTATTTGAGAGAGAGACAGAGAGCACGAGCAGGGGCGGGGCAGAGGAGGAGGGGGACAAGCAGACTCCTTGCTGTGCTAGGAGCCCTACCTGGGGCTCAATCCCGGGAACCTGAGCTGAAGTCAGTCACTTAAGTGACTGTGCCAACCAGGAGCCCCTGGATTGGCTTTGTTCACTCAGCAAAATTCCTTTGAAATTTGTCCAAGTCCTTACCGGTATCAATAGTTCATTCCTTTTGTTGGCTGGATAGTATGCCATGCTATGATGGTACTACAAATGTAAATAGTTTCACCATTCACTGGTTTAAGGATGCCTGTCTGGGTTGTTTCCAGATTTTGGCTGTTACAAATGATGCTACTATGAACATTTGTGTACAAGTTTTTGTGTAAATGTAACTTTCCATTTCTCTGGAATAAATGCCTAAAAGGGCAATTGCTGGATGATACAGGAAGCACACTTTCAGTTTTCTGCCATTCTCTTTCCCAGAATGCCTGGACAATTTTACATCCAGTTTCTCCTCTCCACAGCATTTGGTATTTTCACTATTTTTTGTTTATTTTTAGTGATTTTGATAGGTGCAGCAACATCTCCTTGTGGTTTTAATGCACATTTCCTTGATGGCTAATGATACTGAATATCGTTCCGTATGCTGATTTACCATCTTTATACCCTTTTTGTAAAATGTTTCTTCACGTATTTTGCCCATTTTCTAAATAGAGGTTGTTGTTTTGACTTTTACTTTAAAGCTTTGAGAGTTCTTTTTTTTTTAAACCACTTTATTGAAATTTGATTGACATACAAAAATGGTACATATTTAAGGTATACAATTAATAAATTTGGAGATGAGTAGATATTTGTGAAACTTATCACCACCTTTGCAATAAATATTTCCATCACCTTCAAAAGTCTCCTCCCACCTTCTTTATTATTTTTTTAATTTTATTTTTTCAGTGTTGCAAGATTTGTTTATGCACCACACCCAGTGCTCCACGCACAATGTGCCTTCCTTAATACCCGCCACCATCCTCCCCACTCCCTTCCAAAACCCTGTTTGTTGCTCAGAGTCCATAGTCTCTCATGCTTCAACTCCCCCTCTGATTTCCCCCAATTTACTTTTCCTTTCCTTCTCCTAATGTCCTCCATATTATTCCTTATGCTCCACAAGTAAGTGAAACCATATGATAATTGACTTTCTCTTAATTTCCCTCAACATAATCTCCTCCAGTCCCAACCATGCTCATACAAAAGTTGGGTATTCATCCTTTCTGATGGTGGCATAATATTCCATTGTATATATGGACCATATCTTTTTTATCCATTCATCTGTTGAAGAACATCTTGGCTCTTTCCACAGTTTGGCGACAGTGACCATTGCTGTTATGACCACTGGGGTACAGATGGCCCTTCTTTTCACTACATCTGTATCTTTGGGGTAAATACCCAGTAGTGCAATTGCAGAGTCATAGGGTAGCTCTATTTTTCATTTCTTAAGGACTCTCCACACTGTTTTCCAAATTGGCTGCACAAACTTGCATTCCCACCAACAGTGTAAGAGGGTTCCCCTTTCTCCACATCCTCTGCAACACTTATTGTTTACTGTCTTGTCAATTTTGGCCATTCTAACTGGTGTAAGGTGGTATCTCAATGTGGTTTTGATTTGAATCTCCCTGATGGCCAGTGATGATTAACACTTTTTCATGTGTCTGTTAGCCATTTGTATGTCTTCATTGGAGAAGTGTCTGTTCATGTGTTCTGCCCATTTTTTGATGTGTTCTTTATTACTTTTATCATGTGCAATATAAACACTTAACATCAAATCTATCCTCTCAGCAAAATTTTAAGTATAAAATGCAGTATTGTTAACTATATGTGATATGCTATACAGTACATCTCTAGGAGTTACTCATCTTGCAGAAGTGAGACTTTATACCCTTTGACCTCCCTCCCTATTTCCCTCTTCCATCAGACCCTAACAACTACCATTACAGTCTCCACTTCTATGAGTTTGACTCAGTGAGTGATAGCAGGTGTATTTTTTATTCTGTGTCTGGCTTATTTCATTCAGCATAATGGTTTTCAGGTTCATCCATGTTGTCATAAATGCCAGGGTTTCCTTCTTTAAGACTGAATAATATTCGATTATGTGTGTACACACACACACACACACACACACACACACACCCCACATATATACATCTGTCTCTATATACATATATAACCTACATACCTATAAATGTATGTATATAAAAGCCATTGTATTTATATACATATACGTATATACACGTATATGTGTGTGTGTGTGTGTGTGTGTGTGTGTGTGTACTATATCTCACATGTTTATCCATTCCATCTGTAGATATTTAGGTTGCTTCAGTGTGCTGGCTATTGAGAAAAATGCTGCAATGTATGTGGGAGTGCAAACAACTCTTTCTTCAAGATCCTGATTTCAGTTCCCCTGGGTATATACCCAGAAGTGAGATGGTTGGTTCAATGTGGCAATCTTATTTTTAGGGTTTTTTTAAGACCCACCACACTGTTTTCCATAGTGGCTGCTCCAGTTTATATTCCCACCAACAGTGCACAAGTATTCCATTTTCTCCACATCCTGGCCAATGTTTTCTATTTTTTTTCTTTTTAATAATAATTATCCTAACAGGTGTGAGATGATATCTTTTTGCAACCTTGATTTGTATTTCCTTGATGATTAATGAGGTTAAACACCTTATATGCCTTCTTTTGAGAATGTCTGTTCAATTCCTATGACCATATTTAATAGGCCTGTTTGTTGTTGCTGCTGTTTTGCTATTGAGTTGTAGGAGTTCTTTATATTTTGGATATTTACCCTTTACAGAAATATATTTTGCAAATATGTCCCCCATTCTGTAGGTTGTCCTTTCATTTTGTTGATTATTTCCTTTATTGTGCAGATCTTTAGTTTGATACAGTCTTATTGTCTGTTTTTGCTTTTGTTACTGCATCTAAGAAATCATTGCCAAGACCACCGTCAAGAAACTTATCCCCTATGTTTTCTTTTAGGAGTTTGATGGGTTTGGGCCTTATGTTTAAATTTTTTATCTCTTTTAAAAAAAAAGATTTTCCTTATTTATTTGAGAGACAGAATGAGCACAAGAGGGGGCAGGTCAGAGGGAAAGGGACAAGCATACACACACACACACACACACACACACACACACACACTCTGCTGAGTGTTGAGATGAGCACTGAGCTTAACCCCAGGACCTGAGCCAAAATCAAGAGTTGGAAGCTTAACCAACTTAGTCACCAAAGTACCCCCAATTTTTAATCCTTTTGAGTTAAATTTTGTGTATGGTATAAGAAAAGGGTCCATGGGTGCCTGGGTGGTTCAGTTGGTTGAGTGACTGCCTTCGGCTCAGGTCATGATCCCGGACTTCCAGGATCGAGCGCCACATCAGGGTCCCAGCTCCTTGGGGAGTCTGCTTCTCTTTCTGACCTTCTCCTCTCTCATGCTCTCTCTCACTCATTCTCTCGCAAATAAATAAATAAAATCTTAAAAAAAAAAAAGAAAGAAAAGAATCTAGCTTCATTCTTTGATTTTTGAATATCCAGTTTTCCCAACACCATTTATTTGAGAAACTTTTCTTCCCCTATTGTGTATTCTTGGCACCTTTGTCAAAGATTGGTTGACCATATATATGGGGCTATTTCTTGTCTCTCTATTCTGTTCTGTTGGCCTATATATCCGTTTTTATGTCAATACCATATTATTTTGATTACTGTAGCTTTGTAATATATTTTGAAGTCAAGAATATGATGTCTCTGGCTTTATTCTTCTTCTTTGTTTTTTAAGATTTTATTTATTTATTTGTTTATTTTAAAGATTTTATTTATTTATTTGACAGACAGAGATCACAAGTAGGCAGAGAGAGAGGGGGAAGAAGGCTCCCCGCTGAGCAGATGCAGGGCTCGATCCCAGGACCCTGGGATCATGACCTGAGCTGAAGACAGAGGCTTTAACTCACTGAGTCACCCAGGTGCCTCTAAGATTTTATTTATTTGACAGAGAGAGAGAGAGAGCACACAAGCAGGGGGAGTAGCAGGTAGAGGGAGAAGCAGACTCCCCACAGAGCAGGGAGCCTGATGTGAGACTCAATCCCAGGACCCCGGGATCATGACCCAAGCTGAAGGCAGTCGCTTATCCAACTGAGCCACCCAGGTTCCCCAGCTTTGTTCTTCTTACCCAAATTTCTTTGGCTAGTCAGGATTCTTTGTGGTTTCTTATGGATTTTAGGACTGTTTTTTTCTTTTCTATAAAGAGTGCTATTGGAATTTTGATAAAGGCTGCATTGAATCTGTAGTTTCTTTGGGTAGTATAGACATTTTAACAATATAAATTCTTCCAATTTTGAATATGTGAACACATTTATTTGTGTCTACTTCAATTTCTTACATCAGTATTTTATACTTTTCTATTTAAAAATCTTTAACCTACTTTGCTAAGTTTATTTCTAAGTATTTCCTGCTATTATAAATGGGATAATTTTCTTAATTTTCTTTTTGAATGGTTATTAGTATCTAGAAGTATAACTCATTTTTGTGTATTGATTTTGTACTGTGAAACATTACTAAATGCGTTTATTAGTTCTAACAGTATTTTAGGGGAAGGGGGGATCTTTAGGGTTTTCTACATATAAGATCATGTCATCTACAAACAGACACAATTTTACTTCTTCCTTTCTGATATGAATGCCTTTTATTTCTTTTTCTCACCTAATAGCTCTGGCTAAGACTTCCAGCACTATGACAAGTGGAAGTATTAAGAGTGGGCATCTTTACCTTGTTACAGATCTTAGAGGGAAACCTTTCAGTTTTTCACCGTTAGATATGGTGTTAACTGTGAGCTTTTCATATATGGTCTTTATCATGTTGAGGTATGTCCTTCTGTATCTAATTTGTTGAGAGTTTTCATCATGAGAGGGTGTTGAATTTTGTCAAATGCTTTTCCACAGATAATCATGTGATTTTTATTCTTCATGCTGCTCATGTGGTATATCAGATTGGTTGATTCCTATATGTTGCATCACTCTTGCATTCCAGGGACAAATCCACTTGATCATATATGATCTTTTCAATACGATATTTAATTTAGTTTGCTAATATTTTCTTAAGGATTTTTGCATCATTTTTATCAGAGACACTGGCCTGTAGTTTTCTTTTCTTGTGATGTCTTTGCCTGACCTTGATATCAAGGTGACACTGTCCTCATAAAACGAATTTGGAAGTGTTCTCTTCTCTATTTTTGGAAGAATTTTAAAAGGACTGGTGATTCTTCCTTAAATGTTTGGTAGAGTTGACCTGTGAAGTTATTTGGTCCTGACATTTTCTTTTTTGGGAAATTTCTGATTAGTGATTCAATCTCTTTATTTATTATTGGTCTGTTCAGGCTTTCTGTTTCTTCATGATTCCTTCTCGATGGGATGTATATTTCTAGGAATTAATTCATTTCTACTATGTTGTCCACTTCATTGCCATATAGTTGCTCATAATGGTCCTTTATGATCTTTTCTATTTTTGTGGCTCCACTGAAACATCTCCTGTCTCACCTCTGACTTTACTTTTGTGAGTCTTTTTTCTTAGTCTAGCTAAGGGTTTATCAATGTTGTTTGTCTTTTCAAAAACCAATTCTTAGCTTTGTTGATTTTTTTCTATTACATTTATTTTTGTTTTAACCTTTGTTATTTTCTTCCTTCTGCTAACTTTGGGCTTAATTTGTTCTTTTCCTAGTTCATTGAGGTATAAAGTTGGGTTGTTTGAGATCTTTCTTCTTTTTTAATGTAAGCATTCATTGCAATAAATTTCCATCTTTGTGCTGCTTTTGTTGTATAAGTTTGAGTTTGTTATGTTCTCATTTTCATTTGTCTGAGGTATTTTTGTATTACCTGTAAAGTCCCTGTTTCTGTAGATTGTCTCTGTTTCTTTATGATCTATGTTACTTTTGGGTTCTCTTTGCTTTTAGGATCCCTTTTAATATTTCTTGCAGGACTGAATTAGTGATCACAAATTCTTTTAGTTTCTGTTTGTCCTGGAAGCTCTTTATATCTACTTCCATTCTGAATGAGAGCCTTGTGGGATAAAATATTCTTAGCTACATGTTTTCTGATTTATTACCCTGAATATATCATGCCACTTCTTTCTGGCCTGCCAGGTCTCTAGTGGATGGGTCTGTTGCCAGTCTAATGTTCCTATCACTATAGGTTAACGAGTCCTTGTCTTGAGCTGCTTTCAGGATTTTCTCTTTATCTCTGGGTTTTGTAAGCTTCACTATCATATGTTAGGGTGTTGGTTTATTTTTATTGATTTTGAGGGGGGTTCTCTCTATTTCTTGGACTTGAATGCCTGTTTCTTTCCCAAGATTAGGGAAGTTCTCAACTATGATTTGCTCAAATATATCTTCTGTCCCTCTCTCTCTTTCTTCTTCCTCTGGGACCCCAATAGTTCTAATATTGTGTCATTTAATGGTGTTGCTGATTTCTTGAAGCCCTCTTTCATGGTCTATTAGTTGTATTTCTTTCTTTTCCTCAGCTTCCTTCCTTTCCAGAATCTTGTCTTCTATGTCATTGACTCTCTTCTGCTTCATTTACCCTAGCTTTTAGAGCATCCATTTTATTTTATTTTTTTTATCTTTTAAAGATTATATGTATTTATTTGACACAGGGAGAGAGATCACAAGTAGGCAGAGAGGCAGGCAGAGAGAGAAGGGGAAGCAGGCTCCCTGCCAGGCAGAGAACCTGATGTGGGGCTCGATCCCAGGACTCTGAGATCATGACCTGAGCTGAAGGCAGAGGCTTAAACCTCTGAACCACCCAGGTGCCCCTAGAGCATCCATTTTAGACTGCATCTCAGTAAAGCATTTTAAATTTCAACCTTATTAGATTTTACTTCTACAAAGAGATTCTCTAATGTCTGTTATGCTTTTCTCAACCTGAGCTAGTAACTTCATAATCATTATCCTGAATTTCAGCTCTGACATTTTACTTACATCTATATCAGTTAGATCTGTGGCAGAGTATTACCTCAGGTTCTTTCTTTTGTTGTGAATTCCTCCTTCTAGTTATTTTGTCCAGAGAAGAATGGATGAATGAGAGAACAAAATAAAAAATATCCACTACAACCCAAGCAAAATACACACTAGATGAATCCAAAAACGTCAGAAACCAAATAAGAAAAAAGAAAAAAAAAAAAAAGGAAAAGGGAGAGAATATAATCCTCTGGGTGGACAAAACAGAGTGATCCACTTGATCCTGGGTGTATTTTGGTCTTTTTGAAGACACGAAATCCCAAAATTGTAAAGAAAGCATAACTTACATATAAACAAACAAACAAAAAACATGTGAAAGGAAGCAAAAAATGAAGAATATATCTATAAAATATAAATGTAAAAATAAAAGTTAAAAAAAGACTTAAAAACAGATTTGATAAAATAAGAAACAGTTTGAAAAGGAAAAAAAGAAAAAAAAAGGAAAATATGACCTGAAAAATGACAGAATCATGAGAAAAACCCTCAAATTCTATATACTATTTCCCCCTAGCCTAGCCTTGGGGTTTTGCAGTTTTGTGTGATCCATAAATTTGGTATTTACCTGATATTCTAGCTGGTCTTCTGGGGAAGGAGTCTGTTGCACTAATTCTCAAGTGTGTTTGCCTGGGCCAGTTGCAATGTCGCCTGCCAGGGGACTGGGCTCATTGTAAGCGCTTCTGGTTGTTCTATGTGGCTTTTGTTCCCTGAAGGGTTCTGCTCCACTTTAAAGGATGAAAATAAAATGGCCAGGAGCTAAAAGATTGCAGTCCCTTCTCTTCAGTAAATCCTCAGGGAAAATGAGTCTTCACTTTCGCATGCACCAAACTCTGCAGACTCCTGTGGTGTGCACCTACACCAATCCTCCCAGGGGAGGGAGGAGGGTCACTAGGGGTCAGTCACTAGCAAGGCCCCTGCAGGGAGAGTGGCCACCTGATCCTGCATGCACCCACCTTGCCCTTCTTGGGGGAAGGTGGACAGTTGTCTCATTTCTCCCCCTTGCAGGTCCCCCCCACCACACCCATTCTGCCACAGTTTGCAGTTTATGGCAAACTGAGCTCAGAGCGCACTCCCAGGCTTGCTGATCATAGCCAGTTTCCTGCTCCAACACTTGAGAACCCTGCTGGCTCAGGCACCCCCATTCCTTCTGTGACCCCAGGGATCCTGAGATCACACTGTCACACCAAGGATTCTTCCCCACTTTGCCACCTGAGTGCCTTTCAGGCAGGGACCGTCCTTACTGGAGTAGACTTCTAAAAGTTCTGATTTTGCATTCTGGGGCTGTATCACTTTCTGGTAACCAACTAGCTTATGGAGGCTCCTTTACCCCACCATTTACCTTCTGATATATCCCATCAGATTCATTTCTCTGAAGCCCCTAGTGGTCAATTTTCTTTGTGGAATTCTAGTAATTCTTTTCTTACATCTCAGTTTGAATTCATAGGTGTTGAGAATGATTTGATACATATCTAGCTAAATTCAAGGGACGAGATGAAATGAGGTCCTTTCCTCTTCGGCCATCTTGACTCCTTCTCTGACATATTTTTAAAATTCCCTTTTGAGTTCCTCTTTGACCCAATGATTGCTCAATAATGTGCTATTTAATTTCCATGTAAAGATGACTTTTCCTTTTTTCTGTTTTTGTTATTGATTTCTACTTTTATTCCATTGTGTTTAGAAACTGTACTTAGAGTGATCACAATTTTCTTAAATTTGTTAAGACATTTTTATGGCCCAGGTGACCTACCCTGGAGAATGTCCTGTGTGTGCTTGGGAAGAATATTTTGTATATGGATGTTAGGTTCATTTAGTCTATAGTTTGTCCAAGTTGGCTGTTTTCTTATTAATTTTCTCTCTGGATGACCTATCCATTATTGAAAGTGGGAGACTAAAATTTCCTAACATTGTTATATTGTTGTCTAATTATTCCTTCAGATCTGCCAATATTTGATTTATATATTTAAAGTACTCTGATTTTGGCTGCATTTATACTTATAATTGTTATAAAATCCTGTAGAATTTATCCTTGTATCATTATGTAAGGAACATCCTTGTCTCTTATGACAGTTTTTTACATAAAGCCTTTTTTTTTTTAAAGATTTTATTTATTTATGTGACAGAGATCACAAGTAAGCAGAGAGGCAGGCAGAGAGAGAGGAGAAGCAGACTCCCCACTGAGCAGAGAGCCCGATGTGGGGCTCGATCCCAAGACACTGGGATCATGACCCAAGGTGAAGGCAGAGGCTGAACCCACTGAGCCACCCAGGTACCCCCATTAAGTCTTTTTCTATCTCATATAAGTATAGACACTCTTGCTCTCTTTTGGCTATCATTTGCACAGAATATCATTTTCTATCACTTCACTTTCAACCTATGTATGTCCTCAAATTTAAGACAAATCTCTTATAAACAGCATATAGTTGGGTTTTTTTTTTTATCCATTCAGTCACTCTATATCTTTTGATTGGTGAGTTTAATCCATTTACACTTAACATAATTATTTATAGGTAAAGACTACTGTCATTTTATTCACTTGGCGGGGGGGGGGGGGTCTGTTTTATAGTCGTTGTTCCTTTATTTTTTTCTTGCTGTCTTTGTGATTTGTCATTTTTTTAGATTTTTGTGTGTTTTTGTTTTGTGTGTATATGTGTTTTGTAGTAACATACTTTGATTCTTTTCTCTTTATTTTTTTAATTTCCCTAGGTTTTTCTGTTTTAATTGCCATGAAGATTGAATAAGATTTCTTATTTTACCAGTCTATTTAAGCTAATAACAATGCATATTCAACTGTATTAAAAACTACACTTTTACTAACCCCTTCTTTATTTTATTTATATCAGAATTTACTTATTTTTCATTGTATATCCATTTATAAATTTTTGTGATTCTAGGTATTCTTAACGCTTTTGTCTTTTAACTTTCATACGAAGATTAAAAGTTACTTATGCACCATTATTATCATATTACTTTATATTTTTGTATATATTTATCTTTACCTGTGAAATTTATGCTTTCATGTTTTTAGCATTCTTTTATTTCAGCTTACCTAGTGATGAATTCTATCAGTTTTATTGATCTGGGAAAGAAAGACTTTATCTCTCCTCCATTTTAATTTTTTATTATTTATTTATTTGTTTCAAGTTTTCATTTAATTTGTAGCTAATTAACTTATAGTGGAATATCAGTCTCAGAAGTAGAATTTAGTGATTCATCACTTACATATAATACCTAGTGCTCATCACAGCAAGTGCCCTCCTTAATATCCACCACCCATTTAAACCATCCCCTGCTTACCTTTCCTCCATCAACCCTGTTTCTACACAATCATTAAGAGTCCCTTACAGTTTGCCTCCCTCTTTTTTTTCTTCCTCTATATTCATCTGTTTTCTTTCTCAAATCTCACAAGAGTAAAAGCATGTGGTATTTTTCTTTCTCTGACTGACTTGATTAGCATAATACACTCTAGTTCCATCCACATCCTTGCAGATGGCAAGATTACATTTTTTGGTGGCTGAATAATATTCCATTATATATATATATATATATATATATATATATATATATATATATATATGGTCACATCTTCTTTATCCATTCATCAGTCAATGACCATTTGTATTCTTTCCATAATTCGGCTATTTTTGATAATGCTGCTATAAATGTCGGAGTGCATGTGCCCTGTGAATCTGTATGTTTTATCCTTTGGGTAATACCTAGTATTGCAATTGTTAGATCATAAAATAGTTCTATTTTAAACTTCTTTAAGAACCTACATAGTGTTTTCCAGAGTAGCTGCCCAAGTTTGCATTCCCACCAACAGTATACAATGGTTTCCCTCTCTATATCCTCACCAACATCTGTTGTTTACTGTGTTATTCTGCAAGGTGTGATGCACTGTCTCATCATAGTTTTAATTTGTATTTCCCTGATGATGGGTGGTGTTGAGAATCTTTTCATGTGTCTGGTAGCATCTGAATAACTTTGGAAAATTGTCCATTCACATCTTCAGCCCATTTTTTAGCTGGAGTATTTGTATTTGGGGTGTTGATTTTAATAAGTTCATAAGATTTTAGACTAACCCCTTATAAGATATTCATTTCCAAATCTCTTCTCCCATTCTCTGGGTTGCCTTTTAGTTATGTTGACTGTTTCCTGTGCTGTGCAAAAGCTTTGCATTTTGATGAAGTCCCAATAGTTAATTTTTGCTTTTGTTTCTCTTTCCTTTGGAGATGTGTCTAGCAAGCAGTTGCTGCAACTGAGGTCAAAGAGGTTGCTGCCTGTGTTATCCTTTAGGATTTTAATAGTTTTCTTTCTCACATTTAGGTCTTTCGTCCATTTTGAGTTTATTTTTGTGTAAGGTATAAGAAAGTGGTCCGGTTTCATTTTTCTGCATGTGGTTGTCCAGTTTTCCCACCAAGATTTGTTGGAGAGACTGACTTTTTTCCAGTGGATAGTCTTTCCTGCTTTATCAAAGATTAGTTGACCATAGAGTTGTGGGTCTATCTCTGGGTTCTCTGTTCTGTTCCGTTCATCTATGTGTCTTTTCTTGTACCAGTACCATATTGTCTTGATGATTACAGCTTTGTAATACAGCTTGAAATCTGCAATTGTGATGCCACCAGCTTTGGTTTTCTTATTAAGCATTCCTTTGGCTCTTTGGGGTCTTATCTGATTCTATACAAATTTTGGGGTTCATTGTTCCAGCTCTGTGAAAAATGTTAATGGTATTTTGAAAAGAATTCTTTGAATGTATAGATTGCTTTGGGTAGCACAGACATGTTAACAATATTTGTTCTTCCAATCCATGAGCATGGCGTGTTTTTCCATTTCTTTGTGTTCCTCAATTTCTTTCATAAGTGTTCTACAGTTTACAGAATACAGATCTTTAACCTCTTTGGTTAAAAAAAAAAAAAAGCTGGCATCCAGGTTGGCTGCCCTCAGCAGGTGTCTCTTTTCCTATGCTAATGAACAAGGCAGCATAATAGCACATACCAGTTCTTTTGTCCCCTAAGAGATAGTGTTACCTCTTCCAAATGCGCTCCCAGAAGGGGAACTGTCCTTCCATGTTTGACTGAGGGGATATTCGGAGCATCCTGTCCACTTCTGGGCCTCTGCCCTCCTCCATAGGAGCATCACTGTTTATGCCAGCCTCCACTCAGGCACAGTGCAGGCTCTAAAACTTCAGTCTTGAAACTCCCCTGGTTGTAAAAACTGACAATAATCAACCTCTTTCATTTTCCCAGCCATTGGTTTTGGGGAAGTTTTCTTGTGCAATCCCCTGTGCACTGTTCTCTCTATCTCTCTCTCTTTTCTGTGATCAGGGATCTCTCCCCTCCCATGATTCTTTTCTCCTCCAAATCATGCATCCACACCTCCTATCTTTGATGTGGCCTCTTTTTTCCCCTCTAGTTGTACAGTATATTCTCCAGTCCTCAGACTGATTTCTTGGGTATTAAGAATGATTTGATATTTATCTAGCTGTGTTTAAGGGACAACACAAGCATAGGGTTCCCCTACCTATAACTTCATCATCTTAAATCCTCCTTCTCCTTCACTTTTTAGAGTACAGTTGTGCTGGGTATAACATTCCTGGTTGGCTGCCCCCCTCCCATACACACCTTCAGGACTTTGCATTTATTATCCCACTTTTTCCCCAGTTTACAGACTTGTTCTGGGGAATTCATTCATAATAGTATTATGGGGGTTCCTTTGTACATGACAAATCGCTTTTCTTTTGTTGCTCTAAATATTCTACCTTTAAATTTGACTTCTAACAATTTAAGTATAATGTGTCTTGGTGTAGACACCTTTAGAGTCAATATTTTTGAAGTTATTCAGACTTCATGAATCTGGTTATTTCCCTCCACAGGTTTGGGAAGTTTTTAGTCATTATTACTTTAAATAAACATTCTGTCCTCACTTTTTTTCTCTTCTCCTGGTGTTCACATAATGTATTTTGGTTTACTTATGTTTTCACAAGTATCACAGGCTTTCTCCACTCTTTTCATGCTCTTTTTCCTTATTTTTTCTTTGGACTGGATAATCTCAAATGACTTGTCTTTACATTCACTGATTCTTCCTTCTGCTTGGTGAAGTCTTTTGTCAAAATGTTTTAAAAGTTATTTCAGGGGCGCCTGGGTGGCTCAGTGGGTTAAGCCGCTGCCTTCGGCTCAGGTCATGATCTCAGGGTCCTGGGATCGAGTCCCACATCGGGCTCTCTGCTCAGCAGGGGGCCTGCTTCCCTTCCTCTCTCTCTGTGATCTCTTCCCTTCCTCTCTCCTACTGTGATCTCTCTCTGTCAAATAAATAAATAAAATCTTTAAAAAAAAAGTTATTTCAATTTAGTCATTGTATTCTTCAGTTTCAGAATTTGTTTGGTTCCTTTATTTTATGGTTTCTATGTTTTTGTTGGAGTATTTATTTTGTCCATATATTGTTCCCTTATTTCATTTAGTTGTTTATTGGTGTTATCTTGTAGCTCTTTAAGGTGATTATTTTGAATTCTTTTTCAGACATTCTTAGATCTTCATTTATTTAGAGTTTGTTGCTGGAGCTTTAGTGGTGTCATGTTTCCCCAATTCATTATGATTCTTATAACCTTGCATTGGTTTCTGAGTATTTGAAGAAGCAATCACCTCTTAAGTCTTTATAACCTTCCTTTGTCAAGAAAAGCCCTTTATCAATGAGCCGAGCATAGATTGTGGGCAGGCCAATTGGTGGGGACCGTGAGCGGACCCAGTGCTGGAGTCTATGAGTGGGCTTTCTCTTTTTTTCCCCTACAAGAGAACTCATTGGCTAAAGGGATTGCTCTTGACACTGCACTGTGTTGGCTTGGGGGAAAGGTTGTGCAAGTAAAGTCAAACTATTTTCTTAACTTTTCCAATGACTCTTTTCTCATTTCTGTGCTCCACTGATGTGCTGTAAACACTGACCTGAATTTTGGAGCTCTCATAAGCTTTTTTTGTGCATGTGTGGTTGTTAAATTTGTATTTGAATGAGAGGATAAGTTCTGGGATCTAATATTATGCCACTTGCTATCTTCATTCTTCTAAGAGTTCTTTATATGTTTCAGAAAAAGTCCTTCTCCAGATATATGGCTTGAAAATATTTTGTCCCAGTCTCCACCTTGTGTTTTCAATCTCTTCACCTGAACTTTTGTGGAGCAAAAATTTCCAATTAAATAAGATTTGACTAATCAGTCTTTCATTTTATGGATCTTGTTCTTGGTATCAAGCCTAAGGATTTTTCCCTAGGCCTAAATGCTTAAGATTTTTCTCCAATTTTTAAAGTGAATTTTATAGTTTTACATTTTTTATTTAAGTTTGTATCCATTTTGAGTTAATTATTCTATAAGGTGTGATGTGTATAGATGAGAGGTGAATTTTTTTTGGCCTACGGATACCAAGTTGTTGTAGCATCATTTGTTGAAAAAGCTATCTTTCCTCCATTGAGTTGCTTTTGCACATTTATGAAAAGTCAGTTGGCATATTTTGCATGCCTTTTCCTGTGTTTTCTATTTAGTCCCATTGATTTATATGTCCATCCCTTTACCAATACCAAACTGTCTTAATTACTGTAGCTATAACAAACTATAGTAAGCTCTAATATCAAGTAGAGTGATTCCTTTCACCTTATTCTTCTTTTTAAAAGATCATTTTAGCCCTTTTATGTCTTGTGCTTTTCCATATACATTTTAGGTTGGACTTTCTATATTTACAAAACATCTTGGTATGATTTTGATAGGAATTGCATTAAGTCTGTAGATCAATTTGAGGGAAAAGCTGACAACTTTTCTATGTTTAATCTTCTAATTCATGGACACATTATATCTATTCTTGTATTTAGGTCTTCATTGATTTCTTTCACTAGCATTTTGCAATTTTCAGCATATATATCTTATTTGTGTTCTGTGAAAAATGTTGATGGTATTTTGATAGCGATTGCATTGAATGTGTAGATGGCTTTGGGTGGCATAGACATGTTTAATAATTATTTATTCTTCCCGTCCGCGAACATGGCATGTTTTTCCATTTCTTTGTGTTCCTCAATTTCTTTCATAAGTGTTCTACAGTTTTCAAAGTATAGATCCTTTACTTCTTTGGTTAGGTTTATTCCTAGGTATCTTATCGACTTTTGTATAATTGCAAATGGGATGGATTCCTTGGTTTTCTTTCTTTCACTTCATTGTTAGTGCTTAGAAATAAAACTGACTTTTCTGCATTGATTTTATATCCTGCAACTTTGATGAATTCCTGAATCAGTTCTAGCAATTTTTTTTTGTGGTCTAGGAATTTTCTATATAAACAATCATGTTACTTAAAGAGGGCCAGTTTTATTGTTTTATTTCTTCCTTTCCAATCTGTGTGACTTTTTTTGTTGTTGTTGTTCTTGTCTTATTTCAGTAGCTAGAACTTCCAGCACTCTATTGGATAAGAATGGTAAGAACAGAATCCTTGTTTTCTTCCCATTGTTAGAGGGAAAGCATGCAGTCTTCCACCTTTAGGTATGTTATTAGCAGTAAGGTTTTGCAAATTTTTTTTTTCAAGTTGAGATAATTCTTCTCTATTTCTAACTTGCTTAAAGTTTTCATAATTAATAGGTGTTAGATTATGCCAAGTGCCTTCTCTGCACCAATTGATAGGATTATATGATATGATAAATTGATATCATTGATTAGTTTTTGAATGTTGGACCAGATTTGCATGTGTAGAATAAATCCTATTTTATCATGGTGCATAATTCTTCCTATACATACTTAAAATCAGTTTGCTAACATTTTGTTGAATAATTTTGCATCTAAGTTCATGAGAGATAGTGACATAAACTTTTCCCTTTTTTTGTACTGCCTTTGTTTGGTTTTGGTATTAGTCTCATAAAATGAATTGAGAATTGCTCTGTCTTCTATTTTCTGGTAGAGATTATACAAAACGGGTGTTAATTCTTCATTTAGTATTTTGTAGGATTCTTTAGTGAAATTATTTGGGCCTGGAAATTTTTAAGTAATTTTTTTATGAATTTAATTTCTTTAATGGCTACAAGACAATTCAAATGATCTTGGCTGTGTTAAACATAGATTAACTACATGGTACATCAATTCTACTTCCAGGTGTATACCCCAAAGAATTGAAAGCAGGAATTCAAGCAGATAATTGTATACCAATGTTTATATCAACATTATGCACAGTAGTCAAAAGATGGAAAAACTCAAATGTCCATCATGGAAAAACAATGTGGTATATACATAAGTGGAATATTACTCAGCCTTAAAGTCAGATACAAAAGTGAAAATATATTTCACTTATATGAGATAACTAGAATAGATAAATTTACAGAGATAGGAAGTATGATAGAGGTTATTTGGGCTGGGGAGAGGAAGGAATAGGGAATTACTATTTAGGGGGTAAAGAGTTTCTGTCTGGCAAAAATAAACTATTGGGAGTATGCCAAAATAAAAAGGTATTGCACAGTAAGGAAAACCATCAATGGGACAAAAAAGCAACCTACAGAGTGGGAAAAGACACTTGCAAGTGATATATCTGGTAAGGGGTTAATATCCAAAATGTATAAAGAACTTTTCAAACTCAACATCAAAAGAAAAAAAAAAACCCACACACAAATAATCTGACTAAAAATGAACAGAGGAACTAAATGGACACTTGTCCAAAGAAGTCATATAGATGGCCAATGGACATATGAAAAGATACTCTACATCATTAATCATTAGGGAAATGCAAATCAAAACTAGAATGAGGTATCACCTTACACCTGTCAGAATGACTAGTATCTAAAAGGAGTAACAAGTGTTGGTGAGATGTAGAGAGAGAGGAATCCTCATGCACTGCTGGTGGGAATGTAAATTGGTTCAACCACTATGGAAAACAGAATGGGAGTACCTCAAATAATTAAAAATAGAAATACCATATAATCCTGGCCATATATACCATGCATTCTATGCCTTACTCACCTCCAACTGCCTGTCTCACCACCAGCACACCCTGCTGCTACCCTACAGAAATGCTTTGATTACCCATAGTCTTTTGCCAAATTAGGCCCGTGTTCAGGGCACTGGCTCCTTATCTCACTTGGGCTCTTGCCACAATCTGAGCTTTGATGCATCAAAGTGCAGACCTTTTAGCCTCTTAGCCTGCTATAGCCATTACTATGGGACCAAAGGGAAGAAAAGTGATTATTCAACAGAATTGGGAAAGTCTCAAAGTAACAAAAGATGGTATGACTATTTTTAAGTTAAGTTCACTGATCTAAAAGATAAATATAAAAATATTGGTGTTAAACTTGTTCAAGATTTTGCCAATAATACAAATGAAGAGGCTGGGGATGGCACCACTACTGCTACTATACTCTACATGCTCTATTGCCAAGGAAGGCTTCAAGAAGACTAACAAAGGAGCTGTTCTGTGGAAATGGTAGCTGTTGATGCTGCAGTTGTTGAACCTAAGAAGTAGTCTAAAACTGTGACAATCCCTGAAGAAATTACTCAGGTTGCTATGATTTCTGCAAGTGGAGACTAAGAGATTGGCAACATCATTTCTGAAGCAATGAAAATGACTGGAAGAGAGGGCATCATCACAGTAAAGGATATAAAGACACTAAATGATGAATTAGAAATTATTAAAGATTGATGGTGATGGAGGTTATATTTCTCCATACTTTATTAATACATCGAAAGGTCAGAAATGTGAATTCCAAGATACCTATGTTCTCCTGAGTGAAAAGAAAATTTCTAGTGTCCTATCCATTTTACCTGCTCTTGAAATTACCTATGCTCAGTGTAAGACCTTAGTCAAAACTGCTAAAGATGTTGATGAAGAAGCTCTAAGGACGCTGGTTTTGTATTTAGCCTATTGGCTAAAAATAGGTCTTCAGATTATAGCAGTCACAGCTCCAGGTTCTGGCAACAAAAGAAAGAACCAGATTAAAGACATGGCTACTGCTACTGGTGGTGCAGTGTTTAGAGAAGGACTGACTAATCTTACAGATGTTCAGCTTCGTGACTTAAGAAAATTTGGAGAGGTCTTTGTGACCAGAGATGATGCCATGCTCTTGAAATGATGACAAGGCTCAAATTGAAAAATATATTCAAGAAATCATTGAGCAGTCAGATGTCACAACTAGTGAATATGAAAAGGAAAAACTGAATGAACATCTGGCAAACTCTTAGAGTAGCTGAGCTGAAAATTGGTGGGACAAGTGGTATTGATGTGAATGAAAAGAAAGAGGGTCACAGATGCCCTCAGTGTCACATGAGCTGCTACTGAAGAAAGGCATTGTTCTGGGAAGCAGTTGTTCCCTGCTTCAGTGTGCATTCCAGCCTTGGGCTCAATAACTCCAGCTAGTGGAGATCAAAAACTTGGTATAGAAATTATTAGATGAACACTGAAAATTCCGGCAGTGACAATTGCTAAGAATGCAGACTGTTGAAGGATCACAGAGTTGAGAAAATTATGTGAACTTCCTCAGGAGTTGGTTAAAATGTTATGCTTGAAGATTTCATGAATATAATGGAAAAAGGAATCATTGATCCAAATAAGTTCTAAGAACTGCTTTCTTCGATGCTGCTGGAGTGGCTTCTCTATTAACTAAAGCAGAAGTTGTCTTGAATTTCCAAAGAAGAGAAGGGCTCTGGAATGGGCAGAATGGGTGGAATGGAAGGTATTATGGGCAGTGGTATGTTCTAATTCCTAGAATAGTGCTGAGCCATTACTAATGAACTATGAGAGGAAGCTCAAGGCAGAGCTCCTCACTAATAATTTCAGAGAAGAGTTTGAAGGAAATGACTGAAGAAAAGGATGGCTGATGTTTAAGGAAATCACTGTAACCATCAGTTACAGTTGACAACATATAATAGTTTACTGCTGTCATTGTCCATGCCTGCAGATAATTTATTCTGTACTTTTGAATAAAAAGATACTTATATGTTCCTGATAACTGAGTACAAGGACAATGTACTGCTTTCAACTTAAATCACTGAGGCATTTTTACTACTGAACTGTTTAAATCAGGATTTTAGTGCTTGCCATCACCATATGAGAAGCTCAGAAGCAGACATTCTGTGGAGAGCAAGAATTGTGTACAAAGGGGGGGATGTAAAGAAATATCCAAGTATGTGATGAACTTTGTGTAACAAAATTTATTTAAAATTTTAAAAAGAAACAAAGAAAGACACAATAATTCCACTACTGGGTATTTACCCAAACAAAAACAAAAACACGAATTCAAAAAGATGTATGCACCCCCATGTTTATTGGAGCATAATTTACAATGACCAAGATCTGGAAACAACTGAAGTGTCTGTCAATAAGTGAATGGGTAAAAAAGATATGACAAGGGAGCCTGGGTGTCTCAGTTGGTTAAACATCTGCCTTCAGCTCAGGTCATGATTCCAGGGTCCTGGAATGGAGCCCCACGTCAGACTCCCTGCTCAGAGGGGAATCTGCTTCTCCCTCTCCCTTTGCTCCTCTCCTGCTCACGCTCTCTCTCTCTCCCCCACCCCCCAAAATAAAATCTTTTTTTTAAAAAAGAAGATATGGCAATATTTCATGTTATATTCCATACATAATATTCCACACATAATGGAATGTTACCCAGCCATAAAAAGGATGCAATCTTGCCATTTGCAACAACATGAATGGACCTAGAGGGTATTATGTTAAGTGAAATAAATCAAACAAAGAAAGACAAATACTGTGTGTTTCACTTACATGTGGAATCTAAAGACAAAACAAAACAAAAAAATGAGCAAATAAACCAATAAAGCAGAAACAAACCCATAAATATGGAGAATAAACCAGTGATTGCCAGAAGGAAGGGGTTTTGGGGAATGAGCAAGATGGATGAAGGGGAGTGATTGAATACGTTAGTTATGGAATGAATACATCATGGGGTTGAAAGAGAGCATAGGGAATATAGTCAGTGATATTCTAATAGCCTTGTATGGTGACAGGTGGTAGCTACACTGGTTGTGAACTCCGCATAGTCTACAGAGTTGATGAATGAATATATTGTACACCAAAACCAATGTAGCATTGTATATCAATTATGTTTCAATAAACTAAATTTTTAAAAAATATCTAGATGCAGGATGCTTGGGTGGCTTAGCTGGTTAAGCGTCTGCCTTCAGCTCAGGTCATGATCCCAGAGTTCTGGGATTGAGTCCCACATCGGGCTCTTTGCTCAACAGGGAGCCTGCTTCTTCCTCTGCCTCTGCCTGCCACTCTGCCCGCTTGTGCTCTCTCTCTCTCTATGACAAACAAACAAATAAATAAATAAATAAAATCTTAAAAAATCTAGATGCAACTGTAAAAAACAAAACAAAGTGAGTTTCTGTTTGAGATGATGATTCCAGAAATTCAGGATGGAATATTAGTTATATAGCTATTGTCTTGCAAAGTTTTAATGATGGTATCAGCTTAAAAAACCTGACATTATCAAAAGTAGAGAATGAGTATAGATTATAGAACCTCAGGGTAGCTTGTGATTTGTTTTTTTCTTTTTTTTTTTTTCATCTGAACAACTCATTGGGAGATTCCATTTCTATAAACCATAACCAGATCTTCCACTGTCTACTATGAATTTATAGAATTTAATTCTCAAACTTCAAAGACACAAAAACCAATAACAAGGAACCGAGGCATACCTGGTTTTACACAACCAATGTATTAAAAAAAAAAAAAGTCAACTGAATTGTTGAAACTGAATTATATTTGAAATGCACTAAGAAATTGGATATTAAAAGAAAACCTGCATTGAATCCTTTTGTACAACAAAGAATAATTTTTATAAAGCAAAAAATTACCCCTAATTTGCTTGATGTGAAAACTCAGGCTTAAGCGCACAGTTTTGTGACTGTACAAATGGGAGCCCATTTAGACGCACAATGGCTGCTCTTCTTCCTTTCAACCCTGAGGATATGCAGGTAGAAGGAAGAGGTAAGAAGAGTGGGAGGATGTCAGAATTCTTTACAAATGTTCACAATCCATTTGCTACTTGAATGAAAAGTATTTTCCTAAGCACAGGAAAACTGTAAAACCCAGAGCCTTCAATGGGATCAACATCTATGTGACAATGGAAGCTCTTTTCAGGAAATACATTGTGAAGAATAACAACAAATACCACTTAAATTCAGAATTTTAGTCAGCTGAGGTGAGGTGGTGTGGTGTGGGAGTTGACAGGTCATCCATCCATGGCTTTTCAAACCACAACAGGCTACACTAGACTCAACCAAGCAGCTACCGAGAGATACACGGATTCTGAGACCCCACTCCCAGAGGCAACAGATTCATCAGTCTGATTTTTCTCCCAGTTGGTTCTGATTTTGATGCACAGATTTCAGAACCATTGATTTACAAGCCTAATCATGAAAAAGGGAGTGGGTAGAGGCCTCCTCTGGAGGCCTCCCCTTCTCTCTTACATAGTATGTGGCTGTGTGTGATGGCACCTGCTTGTCTCACTCATCTGTTCTGCTCTTACCCTCTTCTCCTTCCCACAAACTCCTGGAAGCTGAGATGGGTAGACTTTTTCCTTCCTTTTTCTGTTGGGATACCGTATCCCCCTTTATGATTTCATCTAAGTCTTAATGGCTGACAGAAGTAAACTGTCTGTACTAGCAGAGAACTGTATGATCATTGACCCTCAGGACAAAGAGAAGGATAATCGAAATAAGAATGAAAGCAGGTGTTTAGGTCATGATCTCAGGGTCCTGGGATTGAGCTCCATATCGGGCTGTCTCCTCAGCAGGGAGCCTTCTTCCCCCTCTCTCTCTGCCTGCTGCTCTGCCTACTTGTGATCTCTCTCTCTCTCAGTCAAATAAATAAAATCTTAAAAAAAAAAAAAAAAAGAAGGAATGAAAGCAGGTGGAGGTGGGAAAATTAGTCTCCCAGGTAAAAGCTGAGCCAAATCATTGTCTTGGAACAAAATTCAGTTCTTGATCTTTTTGTATTCTTTTTTTTTTTTTTTAAACATTTTGCCCCTGTATGGTTTCCCAAAAGAAGACCATGAGATAATGATTCAAGTGTGCTTACTTTATTCGGAGAATGATTGCAGGAAACACCAATATGAGAGTGAAGAATGTACATGTGTTGAGAAATGAAAGAAGGCAATAAAGAGAATATAATCAAAAAGTCACTACCCTGGGGACCTGGAGCTTAGCTGCTCTGTGTACTTAAAGAACCAGTATGGAATACTGTGTAGTGAAGAATTAGCATTACCCAAAGAGAGATCTGGCCTTTGCCCTTGGCTAGTGAGAGGTGATCTCTAGGCCCCTGGAATGTCCTGCCTGAAGGAGTGTCATTTTTTGCCTGGCAGCTTTGACCACCAAACAGTGTAACAATGTAATTTATGTTGGGGCCTTCAGGCCACATGGTGGCCTCTAGGAGGACTGGAGACTAAAGATCAGGCATATGAGGAGTATGTGATTAGTCCCAATAAAAACTCTGGACACTGAGGTTCTGTGAGCTTCCTTGGCTGAAATATTTCATGTGTATCATCACATTGTAGCTGGGAAAAGTTAACACTTTTTATCACTACACTGAGAAAGAGCAACTGGAAGCCGTATGTTTGGACCCTTCCTGGACTCTGTCCTATGCGTCTCTTTACGTGGCTGATTTTAATCTGTTTCTTTTCTCTGTTGTAAATTTTAATCATGAGTATAACAGCATTCCATAAACTCTGTAAGTTCTTCTTATTGTAACTGAGGGTGGCTTTGGGGACCCCCAAACACAATTGGTGTCAGAAGTAAGGATGATATTGTGTGAATGTGTTCCCTTTAAATTTGCAATTCCATTTCTGGGAGCATACTTAAAGGAAATAAAAGCATTGTTAAAAACATATCTTCATCTTCATGTTTATAGCAGCATTATTTACAATAGCCAAGACATAGAAACAACCTAATGTTCATCAATGGATGAATGGATAAAGAAGTTGTGATATATTCCATTGTGTATATATGAACACACACATACATATTCCATTGCGTATATACGTACATAGTGGAATATTATCCAGCCATAACAAATGAGGAAATCCTACTGTTTGTGATAACAGGGATGGATCTTGAAGGAATTATACTAAGTGAAGTGAGTTAGAGAAAGACAAATACTTTATGATCTCACTTATATGTGGAATCTTAAAAAAAAAAAACAAAACCCAAGCTCATAGAAAAAGAAAAATTGTCCGTATTAAAAAACTATAGCGTGATAAAAGATGCCACAAAGAAAATTAAATTGCATGCTATTGATGTAAAAAATGCAATAATAATTCACAACAATGAATTAATGTGGAGGTATATAAAAATTACCAACCCAAGAAAAAAAAATCAATACAGCCCAATTAAAAATGGGAAATGAGTAAACAGCTCACAGAAAAGGAAAAATAAATAGCCAATAAACATGTGGTAAGACTAATTGGAGGAAAAAATTAAAGCAATGAACTATCAGTCTTAACCAATCCAATTATTTAAATGTTATATGTTGATAAATATCCTAAATTGAAGCAGGTAAGAGAGAATTGCACACTCTCGTAGATTGTTGTTAGGAATGAATATTGATAGCTTTTGTGGAAATCTATTCAGTAGTGTATTTTAAAACTTTAAAGAGCAGAAATCAATAAAAAGGAAACTGACAAAGAATAGAATAACAAAGCTAAAATTGGTGTTTTTTTTTAAAGATCAAGCTAACAGCTAGACAAATCAAGACCAAAAAGAGAGAGAGAGACTACAAGTTACCAATATCTGAATAAAAAAAGCATATTGCTATAGGTCCTACAGGCATTAAAATGATAATAAAAGAATAGAAATAATTTTATGACAATGGTAGTTAATGAACCAGATAAAATGGATAAATTCCTTCAAATTTCTTGGCAAAGACTAATTACCCAAGTGGACATAAGATACAAGAGAAAGTTTGAATAATCCTATAACTATAAAGAAATTGAATTCATCATTTAAAAAAAAACTTTCTGGCACACAAAATTCTAGCCCAGATAGTTTCACTCACGAGTTATATCAAACATATAAGAAATAACATCAATCTTATACAAACTTTTTCAAAAAATGTAGAAGGTAATACTGCCCAGATTATTTTGTGAGGCTAATATAACCCAAATACCAAAATTTCACATAGGTATTACCAAAAAAATGTTACAGACCAGTATCCTTCATGAATATACATATATATTTCCTTAATAAAATGTTAGCAAATAAGGTCCAACATTATATTAAAAGAATAGTGAATCATGACCAAGTAATGTTTACCTAAGGAGTACCAGGTTGGTTTAACATTAAAGAAGATCAATCAATGTAATTCATCATATTAAAAAAAAAAAAAAGAGAGAGAGAGAGAAAGCCCATATGATTACCTGAATAGATACAGATAAACTATTTGACAAGAGTCAGCATCTATCCATAATAACAATTTACAGAAAACCAGAAATAGAAGGATATTCCTCAACCTGATAAAACAAATCTACCAAAGGAAACCTATAGCTAACATCAAGCTTAATGGTAAAATTTTGAACATTTTCCCCCTAAGACTGGTAATGATGCCCACCTTGACCACTTCTATTCAACATTATACTAGAGATGCTACTGCAGTAAAGCAAGAACAAATAAATAATGACATAGCATTTGGAAAGAAAGAAGTAAAACTTTCCCTATTTGCAGAGGACATAGATTCTAGAAAATTCTATGGAGTCTATAAAATAATTATTGAGCTCAGAAGTTACTTTAGTAAGATTATGGGATATATATTAATATACCAAAATGAATTACATCTTTACGTACCAGCAGCAAATAATTGGAAATGAATTTTTAGAAAATGAATTCCATTGGTTTAAAATAATATAAAAGTAAAATATTTAGGATAAATTTTAACAAAAGCTAAACAAGAACTTTATACTGAAAACTGGAAAATATGCTGAGATAAATTTTAAAAGACCTAAATAAATGGAAAAATACATCAAGTCAATTAATTGGAAAACCCAATATTGTTAAAATGTTAAATAGCCCTAACTTGATCTTCAGATTTCTCTCCATTTCAATCTTAATGCTAGCAGACGTTTTTAAAAAGAAATTAACATCTAGATTTTAAAATTTATATGGAAATGCAAATAACCTTGAATATCCAAAGCAATCCTGAAAAGACACAACAAATATAAAAAATATATATATTTATATTTTATATATGTGTGTGTGTGTGTGTGTGTGTGTGTATATATATATAATCAAGACAGAGTCATATTGGGATAAAGGTCAGCAGTTAGGTCAATGACAGAACAATGAGCCCAGAAATACATTCAAGCTTATGTGGTCAGTCAATTTTTAACAAAGATGTTGAAATAATCCAATGTAGAGAAGAAATGTTTTTCAACAAATGGAACAGGTTATTCACATTAAAAAAAATTATTCTAACTCACTTTATACTCCAAAATTAATTCAAGATGTCTCCTGGACCTAAACATAAAAGTTAAAACCATGAATTGTGTTGGGGAAAAAAAAAATGGAAGACTAGGGGTAGGAATATGTTTCTTAGGTTACAGAAAGTAATAACCTTTTAAAAATTGAAAAATTTAATTTTACCAAAATTAAAAACATCTCATCAAAAGATACTGTTAAGGAAGTAAACAGGGAAGCCACAGACTGAAGAAAATATTTGCAAAACATGTATCTGAGATAGGTCTGAGATTCAGCATATATAAAAAACTGAATAAAACAAAAACAGGATGTCTGGGTGGCTCAATTTCGGGGCATCTGCCTCCAGCTCAGGTCATATTCCCCGGGTCCTGGGATCCTGGGATCCAGCCCTACATCGGGCTCCCTGTTCAGCCGGAAGCCTGCTTCTCCCTCTCACACTCCCCCTGCTTGTATTCCCTCTCATTGTCTCCCTCTCCATCAAATAAATAAATACAATATTAAAAAAAAAGAAAACAAAAACAAATGAATACACAAACACAAAGCAGAATCAGACCTATAAATGCAGAGAAGAAATTGAAGGCTGCCAGTGGAGAAAGGGGCAGAGGAATGGGCAAAATGGGTGAAGAGGAGTGAGATGTACAGGGTTTGTCATGGAACAAATAAATCACAGGAGTAAATGGCACAGCATAAGGAATATAGTCAGTGATACTGTAATAGCAATACATCAGGACAGATGGTAGCTACACTTGTGGAGAGCATAGCTTAATATATAAATTTGTTGAATCACTATGCTGCACACCTGAAACTAATGCAACATTATATGTCAACTATGCTCAAATAAAACAAATAAATTTCCTTAGGAAACAGATAGGATACAGTAACAAAAAGTGAACATTGACAACAACCAAAAATGGGTGAGAGATTCAAATAGATACCTTATGAAAGAAAATGTATGACTATCCAATAAGCACTTGAAAACATTTGGTTTCAATTGTCATTAGAGAAATACAATTTAAAGTCATAAGATCCTACACTCCTCCCAAATGGGCTCAAATTAAAAAGAGTGACACTAGTAAATGTTGGTGAGGATGTATTACTCCATTTAAATGAGGTTCAACAGTCAAAAGGATGAAGAACAATCAGAAAAGTAGGTGCTTCTGTTTGTGGAGTTGGGAAGTAGCCAGGAAGTGGAATGAGGAAACTTTCTTGGGTAATGCTAATGTTCTGTACTTTGATGGATTTCAGCGTGACACGGGCATAACATTCGTCAAAACTCCACGAATGTTCATTTAATATCTGAATATTTTATTGTACATGAATTTTACATAAGAAGAAATTAAAAATCTGAAAAATATTTCACACTAGTCAACTCTATGCAAGTTAAAGCATTTGGGGGAAGTGTAGTAATTTCTCACATTTATTTGGAAATGCATCAGAAAATTAGATGAATTAATGGATTGATAGAGGAATTGGAGATGTGTGATAAAACAAGTATACAAGAATGTTAATGGTAGAATGATAGGTAGTGATATATTGATACTCAAATTTTTTTCGTCTTTGCTGTTTGTTTGAAAGTTTTATACTTAAGTACTGGGAAAAAATAGATACACCCTTGACCCACTCCATTTATGTCTAATTATTCATCCTAGAGAGATACACTCCACATGTATGCCAAGAGGTGTACATAAAGCTAGTCATTGCAGTATTGTTTCTAATAGCACAAAATAAAAAATAAAGGGCAGGTGGGTGACAGGCATGTTGACTGTTCATGGTTAAATATACTATGGTATATTCACACAACAGAAAACTATGCAACAGTTTAAAAAACGAATGGGAGGGGGCATCTGGGTGGCTCAGTGAGTTGAGCCTCTGCCTTCAGCTCAGGTCATGATCTCAGGGTCCTGGGATTGAACCTCACATTGGGCTCTCTGCTCAGCGGGGAGCCTGTTTCCCCCCTCTCTCTCTGCCTGCCTCTCTGCCTACTTGTCATCTCTCTCTCTCTCTCTCTCTCTTTGTTTTGAATAAATAAAATATTTTTAAAAATAAAAATATAATGGGGTAGATTTATATGTACTGACATAAAAAGATCTTCAAGGAAGCAGAAAAAGAAATTATAGAATGATATAAATGATGTGTTCCCCTTTCTGTAAAGTTTTTAAAAACAGTTAACATGACACATGTATGTATATATATACATATATATATATGTATACACACACACACATATATATGTAGGTATTATGTAGAAATGTTTAGAAAGATCTAGAACTAGAGTCAGCATATTTTTCTATCAAAGGCATGGTAGTAAATTTCAATATTTTGTCAATATTACTTCTATTGTAACTACTTAACTTCGCCATCATAGTGTCAAATTAGCCATGGACAATACATAAATGAATGAGCATGGCTGTTTTCCCAATAAAGCTTTATTTACAAAATCAGGGGTGGGCCAGATTCAGCCTGTGATCCATAACTTTCCAGCTTTTGATTTAGTAGTGTGATCGATTATAGTGAGGGCCCTGACTCTTCACTCCTTCTCAGGTCTGTACCCTTTGCTATGTATCTTTATTTCCCCACCTCTTCCTGACTCTGACTTCAGTCATGTGATTTCCTTTGAATCAATGGGATGTTGATAATTTTGAAGCAAGTGGAAGCTTGAGACAGACTGGCGCAATGGGGCTGGCTTGCTCTCCTGCCTCTTCCATTACTCAGAGAACATATCTAGGCTAGTCTGCTGGGGAAAGAGACTTCAGTCTCCACAGTGATCCTAGATGAGGCCACCCTACATTGGTTGATAGTCAGGTGACCCCCTGACTTGTGGGCAAATCCAGTCAAAATGAGTAGGGCTGCGAAACTGACCATACCAGATGTGAAGCAATAAATGTCTATTGCTGTGAGCCACCAAAATGATGTTTCTTAGCATTTGCTATCCAATATAGAAACAAAACATGTCCAACTATTGATTATCTTTGAAGAAGGGAGAGGACTGGGGGTCAGCTTCTGCAACTGAAAAGAAAAGAATAAATTTTAACAAAGAAAACTTGGGTAGCAGTGTTCTGGGATTCAGAAAAAATAGGTTTCAATCAAGGTTCTTTGGAAGTTCAGGCAGAGGCACAGATTCAACTAAAGGACCAAGGTCTATCTGCCACTTATTTTCTTCTATCTTTAGTATCTTTTAATTTTTCTTTTATCCTCTACCTATAAATATGTCCAAATCTTTTATATTCTAAAGAACCCTCTTGCCCTTGTACTCTCATTTAGCTTTAATTCAGCTCTCTTCTTTTTAAAAACTTGATGTTACAAATAACAGAGGAAACAATGTATGCATGTGCAAATAAAAATTCTAATGGTATAAAAAGCACAAAATAAGGGCGCCTGGGTGGCTCACTGGGTTAAAGCCTCTGCCTTCAGCTCAGTTCATGATCCCAGAGTCCTGGGATCGAGCCCTACATCGGGCTCTCTGCTCAGCGGAGAGCCTGCTTCCCCCCTCTCTCTTTGCCTGCCTCTCTATCTACTTGTGATCTCTGTCTGTCAAATATATAAAAATTTTTAAAAAATTAAAAAAAAGAAAGCACAAAATAAAAATAAAAATCTTCTTTCCTGCCCATCATCTCTCTATTAATACTGCTCCATGGAACCAATAGCTTTAAAATGATTTTGCTTCGATTTTTTCCTAATAGTTATCCACATTTCTTTTTTTTTTTTTTAGATTTTATTTATTTATTTGACAGGCAGAGATCACAAGTAGGCTGAGAGGCAGGCAGAGAGAGGTGGAGGGGGGGTGGATTCAGGCTCCCTGCTGAGCAGAGCCCAATGTAGGGCTCATCCCAGGACGCTGAGATCCTAACTTGAGCCAAAGGCAGAGGTTTAACCCACTGAGCCTGATACCTGATACCCAGGTATCCCCACATTTCTTTTAAATAATGTATTTATACCTACTTCCTGACTTGTATATTTTGGCTCCTCTATATGGAAGATCCAGCATTTGGCCAGTATATTCTACTCCTCTGCCCTCACCTCTGTCTTCACACCTATTGTGTCCTTTAAAACTTTGAGTTTTTTTGTTTTTCTACTTTATGCCTTTAAATAATACTCTCCAACACCAATTTCCTTTTTTTATAGTGGTTTTTATTATTGAAGGCATATGTCCACCCAGTTAAAACTAAGAGCCCAGTCCTTCCCCCGCTTCCATTTCCACCTCCATCCCCTTCCCAGACGCAGATGCCCACAGTGAGATCCTGGGATTTCCTGAGATGCAAATCCTGATTAGTAGATCAACAGGTGGGGCTGAGAATCTGCATTTCTGGCAAGTTCCCAGGTGACACTGATGCTGCTAAGCCATGAGCCAAGTCCTGTCTTTGGGACAGGGTCGGCACAACAGGTGGGTAAATGGGCAGCCTCTGTCCTTTCCAAACCTGACTCTTCACCCAGAC
Source organism: Mustela erminea (assembly GCF_009829155.1). Taxonomy (NCBI): domain Eukaryota; kingdom Metazoa; phylum Chordata; class Mammalia; order Carnivora; family Mustelidae; genus Mustela; species Mustela erminea. The sequence continues at coordinate 68,805,347 of NC_045614.1, read as the reverse complement.
CAATCATCCCAAAGTCTTTGTGCTCCTAAATCTCTGGCAAAAGAATCTTTATACAAAAAAACTTCTTAGTGGGTTGGTTTGACCTGCTGGAGTTTCCTAGATGCAGAATAAGACCCAAAGCAACACTTAAAACCTAAAGAAAACATGGAGATGCTGTTTGGAGGCAGATATTGTTCTTCATCTGCTAAACATCTTTCCTCTCCATCAATCTAATTCCCAGCTTCTACCATTAGGCCATGGTACCTAATTATATGCGTAATTATCATATTCATAATACATAATTAAGGCATATAAAAATTCAAATATCTGGCATTTGCCCTTTCATCTGTATTCTGTTAAATACATAAGTCAGGACGCAAAATAGCTGTACTAGAAGTCATACGTTTGTCTTCCTTTGGGTTCCCTGGAAGCAGCCCTTGCCAGGAAATTGCTAGAGGGCATTGGTGAGGTAAGCTAGGAGAGGGAAGGCAGTTAATAAAGAATTTGGAGTAACTAGGTTACCACTGGATGACCCTGAAATTTAATCCCTTTGAGTAACTAAGAATAAATGTAAAATGTGCATCTCAGATCTGTCTCACTTGAGGGCAAAATTGCTGGGGTGTTTGCACAACAATTCCTTGCATGAGGGTTGCTCCTAGAGGAGCAAATTCCCTGGCACTCAGAGCTTGCAATGAAGCCAGCAGAGTGGGCACGAAGCAGCAAGAGAGAGCCCCCAGGAAAAACAAGATGCGGGGAAGAAGCTGGAAGTCTGGCCACAACCTCCAACCATTTTAAGTGATTCCCTTAAGCGGCGGGGTCCTCCAGCCCAGTGCACTCGAGCATTTATCCTTCCTTGACACTCTGTGCACATTAGATGCTACATATGACCAGCTTCAGGGCAGAATTGCAACCAGTCTGCTCCCGTCAGTGAGGTCTGCTATCTCACCAGGCTAAGAAGAGTGGTGATCCAGGTGTTCTGCCACCAGGGCTTGGAGGGCAACCCCAGGCATGGGGACCACTGTCCTGGGATCCCTGAAGTCTCACATGGTGAAAGAATCATGTCTGTTCTTCCCTCTGGAGATTTTGCCCTGATCATTGGCTCTATTTCCCCAGGAATGTATGTCAAGGAGATAGATCTGTGGAGAAGCATTATCCGGAGGGGCCATTTTCAAAGGAACTATTTTAAGGCTGTCCTTCTAGTCCACCACATCCTGACATCTGGTATATTTAGCATCACCCATAGACAGGGCTAATGGATTTTTAGTTGCAAATCATTATGATTCAAACCACTGCAGTCTTTAGTTTTTTTTAATTGCAACTAAGTCACGCACACATGCACACAACACACATTAATAGCTACCTTATATTTATACACGGAAAATGCTTCCAATAAAAGCGACTCTAGTTAAACTTACAAGCCTTTGCTATTGAACCCTTTATATTTGGGGGAGGGGCTAAACGTGGCAGGTTAGCGGGTATTGCCTTCACACTGCGCATGAAATGCACATGTATTTGGTCAAAGAAAAGAATGCACAAAAGGTGTTTTAAATTGACAGCCCAAGACAGGAGTAATTTAGCATGCCATTCTTTGCCTCCTGCTCTAGTAGTTGCAGAGCACTGCTGATTTGCTTCACTGAATACAAATTTATATTGTCCCTTCCATTAATATGGTTTCTTTTCATCCCATGAATTAATCTCCTTTTGCCAGCACAATGAAGACTGTAGAGTAACGAGTTCCAATGTCAGAATCAAAATTGCCGGAGACTTGGGCTTTCTGATGGAGTCTCATTCTGAGGCAGCCCGACGAGTTTAGTTAATTCACTGCAGATAAAACGAACCACACAATCAAAAGGAGTGTCCACCGTTCATCCCTGCCCTGTGGCCACCACGCCAGAGCTTGATTTCCCATTTCCTCTGATGACTAATTTGGCGAATTTCTGGTCTTTGGCTGAGATTCTAAGGCAGACATCAGATTCTCCACTACTGGTTTCCAAAATCAACTGCCTGGTGCCATGGTTTGGACTGGGTCTTGAATGTCCCATCCTCGGCTGGACCCATATTCTCTGAGCGTAGGCATTGTTCTTATAGGTTCCTCTATCTCTGCAGTGCCTTGCACAATGTCTGCCATTGTGGGGACTCAGGAAATACAGGCAGGAATGGAGAGGGAGTGTATGTGAGCACAGCCCCGAGTGTAGCAAGAATGTGTGTGAGCATGCTGTGGGGTGTAGTCACCACACTAGGGCTCAGGTCCCCTGGGGCACACAACCTGCACAGAAACAGGCTGTACTATCTGGATAAGATGGATTCATTTTAACAAACATCTTCATCAGTAGGATGAAAGGAGCCCTACTTACTGCGGTCTCAGTCCTAGAACAGTGGTTCTCATGCTGTGGTGTGTGAGCAGCAGTAACAATACTGGAAACTGGTTAGAAATTGAAAGTCTAGGGTTTTGTCCAGACCCTGGGAACTCTGGTCATCGAGAGCGATTTGGGTTTAGCATACCCTCTGGATGATCCTAGTGTATGACCCAGCTCTAGAACCCCCTTACTAGTGATTAAGAAGTCAGACTCTGGAGCTTGGCTTCCCCAGGAGTTAGAATCTTAGCTGTTCAACCTTGACTAGGTTTTCTCAACGCCTTGGTCTGTCAGCTTCCTCATCTGAAAAGTGGGGAGGTCTTAGTTGGTGATTTCCCCAAAGCAGAACTCAGTGACAAAGATTTAGGCCAAAGCAGTTCATTTGGGAGATGATCTTAGGAAGAAGGAGTGAGGAGAAGGTCAGAACAGATCCCGAGTGGCACCAGGCAAATCCCACCAAGGATCAGTGAGACAGTGAGGGCTAAATACCCCAGTATTTATCATTCTAACTGGCTATCAGTAGGGTGATTCTGAGCTGGGTTCCACAGATTCCGCTTCTTCAGTGGTTAAGAGTCACTTGTTGGGTATTAATGCTCTGATATCTATTAGAGGTCACAAAGTAAAAACGACAAGTATCAGTGCTTCCTTCAAACCTCACACAGAAATGACCAGGCCTGGGTGAGATGAGGAGCCATGTGGTCTGCTGGCACCAGGCACTAGCTTTGAGATTAGCCTCTGCAGGGCCTCCTTTGCAACCATTCACTTTTGCACAACAGTAAAATGACAAACATATGAGCATTTGTTTGAGTTGACCCCCACCCCCCACCCCCACCCACCAAGGCGCAGACCCCAAGACAAGAAATTCAAGTGCAAGTGGTTAATTTGGGAGGACACTCCAGGAAGGCTCTTGAGGGAAGTGGGAAGTGAGTCTGGCTGGGGAAGAAGGTCCAAGCAGCATGCTTTTCTGTGCAGGGCTCCGTGGAGGGCCACTGAAACCTGGACCCACTGGGGTCTCTGAGACACTGTGCAGAGCACACCTTGGAGAGGTCTCACCTGAGCTGGCAAGGAAGCTGGGACAGTAATCCACAAAGTCTCATTGGTTTTCAGTGGAGGGCTACTTCCAGCACCGGCAACTCTCCAGCATTTCTGGCTTCCCCTATGCACAGAACATGCTCCCAAGCCCCAAAATGCCCTCGGGCAGAGTTGCGAGTATTCACTGGGTAGCTTCCATACATCCATGAGAGCTGTGCCCAGTGGGCTGGCACCAATCGTATCTGCTCTGTGTCAAGGAGCAAATAGGAAATGGGAAATTTCCTGTTTGTGCAAATAGGAAATACTGCTGGTGTGGTCAAGACTCTGGTACAGTTGTGTGTAGTTCTGGGTCTGCTGAGTCGGTAGTGGGGCCCTCTGGCAGCCACGAGGTTGCACTTGGATCTTCCCTCAAGAAAGGTCTTGCCCCAGGCTGCTAGGATGCATTGAATCCAGGCCCCCCAGCTCTTGGCACACTTGCCAGCCCAGCTGATGACTGAGCATAGAGAGCTCCTAGGATCTAACATTTTGGTCCAGCACAGAACTTTTGTAATGACCACTCTTTGTTCTGGAACTCTCCACGGGACTGCCCGGAACTTGGCCCACTTGCAGAGTGGGTGGGTGGTCTTGCTGCTTAATCCTGCTTCTTCTTTGGTTGTTCATGGGGGCTACTTCTCAATAAACCTCACGGGTACTTGCACAAATGGACGTGGTAGAGAGACGAAGTTACAGCCAGTGAATCTAAATAAACAGTATATGTGTGTTCCTTGTCCTCGTCTTGCAACTTTTCTCTATACTTGAGATCTTTAAAAAGTTAAATTTGTGGGAAGAAAAACGATCAAGAAACTGGAAACTTCTCTGAGAATCCCTGTCTCTCACCTCCTGTGATGGGCCTAGAAACAGGCTGCCATTGTCTCTTGGCCAGCAGTGAATATAAGGCAAGTGAATTCTTCGTCTTCGATGGAAGACTGCCTGATGCGTTACCCTAGAGCAACAGATCAGCTTGTATAGCCTGGAAGTTTACACTAAGAGACACAAGGGACACCATCCAACCTTGAAACATCCCAATGGCAAGCTACCATGCCCAGCATGGCCCCTCCTGTATGTAGTGGAGATGCTGTGTGCATGGGCTGGGCAAAGCCCTACCAGACACAGAGCCAGTTCAATGGGCAAAAATAAACAAACAAACAAAATAAAAAAACAAAAACCCTCTGCAGCAAATGGCTTGTGCAGAATGCAGGGACTGACTGGAGGAGAGGCCAGCTTATAGAAGAACCAGAAAATAAGGTGTGCTGGATATCTCCTTAGAATATATAATGATGAAAAAAATAAATCTCCTGGGAATAATGAGAATATCATCCAGCTCAGTTTTCTCCACGGTAACCAGATGCCCCAGTGTACATGGTTTAGTCGTTGTTTATCCTTGTATCCAATCTCAGAAGTGTCCTGGCTTGGAAATTCAATAATGCGATTGCCCCACTGCTCTCCTTTCTAATCATTCTCTTCATTCACTGGTCAGATATGTGCCATAGACCTGCTCAGCCAACGTTCTGAGCTAGTCCTCGACAACTTGGTACATGGTTTCTCATGCTCAGAGAAGGCACGATGATGCTGTACTTTCATTCCCCATGCACGGCAGAAGAGAAAGAATAGGGAGTTTACATTCAGACAGAATGAGGTCTGGATTCTGGCTTGGCCACTCAGCTCTCCGAACCTGAGTCAGTTGCCCTCCATGACTTAGTTTCCCATCCATAAAAATGGGAACATCACATAACACATGTTCTTCAGAAAGCTATATGGATGAGCTATAGTAAATGAAAAGTGACTGACATACAATGTATTTCCAGTAAATGGTATTTTTATTATTAATAGGGAACCTCCTCAGGGGTTCTGTAGTTCAGAGCCCCTCCCTCTGTGGAATGGGCCACCTGCACATGGTCAGTGACCCAGAGCTTCCCCATCATGGTTCCTTGCTGCTTTGCCCATTGGGCACAAGGAACTGGTAATAACCAGCCCCTCCCCTGTGCCTGGCTCTGTGCCAACCTTCCTACTCATGGTCACAGCTAATCCCCTCAAGTGTCACTAGGGATTCCTATTGCCATGTTGGGGACCAAAGGCAGGTGCCCCCAGGATGAGCCACTTGGGCAAGAAGATTATTTTGAGCTAAAAAACAATCAAAACCCAGGAAATTCTAGAAAACCCTTTACCTCCCCCACAACAGCCTAAAAGAATTCAGACAGAAGACCTGTTCTGAGAAGAGTGCTATCACTATAGACAACTACATTATGATGCGAACTAGGTATGATAGACAGGGAGGACCTTGGCAAGGCCTGTTCTTTGTTTTTTTAAGGACTCTGATCAGTCCTCTATGTCCTATTGCTTCTGAGTGGCCCACCAAACATTTGTTTACAAAACATTTTCTCTTTTTTATCTTCCTATAAATTGTATTCCTTCCCTTTGAAGATCCAGACCCCTACCCCTTTCTCTTTCATTCAGGATGGCCTATACACTTCATTGTGCCTATCTTTAGAATTATCATGTCTGTGTGGATTCCATGTGTCTGCTATTAAATTTGATTTTCTCCTCTCAATCTGTCTCATGTCAATTTGCTTATCTTAGGCTAGAAGGACCTTGAAGGGGACAGGAATTCTTGCTGCCTGACACCATTTCACAGGTGACGAGACTGAGGCCGAGTGAGATGGATGAGGGTAGAGACCATTGTCAAGTTCTACCCTTCCTCTTAGGACACTGTGTGGTTGAAAGAAGTACACCCAAGACTGACTACATAACTGGGCAGGCCCAATGCAAAGAACACGTGGACCTCTTTATCCAACAATTATTAAGACTCTCTAGATGGTGACAGCAGAGACTTCAAACAAGTGCAGGACATTTTAGTGTGGGGGGGGTGGGTCCCAAGCAGCTGCATGGGTCACAGGCCCGCAAAGCCAGCCCTGAGCATAGCCCTTGGATAAGTAGCTAGGGGGAGTAGAGAGGCCTCAAGGACAGATGTAAGCACCCTGAAACATCATGTTTGTCATGCTGCTATTCATGCTATATGAGGCAGGATTTGTGTCCCTCCTGATGGTAGGGGAAGAAGGAGGATCCTGGGGAGGAAAAAGAAGATGTTGACCGTGTCTTTTGCTGTCTTCAGGAGAATCTATTAAAACATCCAGCAACCACAGAGGTGGAACAAAACACAGGCAGATCTGAGGGTCACTGGGAACCCAGGGCTCCAGAACTCATAGAAATCATAGGGGAGGGCTGCGGGCTTCAAAAGGGTTGGGGTTGCTGAGGCAACTTTCCTGGCTGTGTGTTGGGTGAGATTCTGGGGTTGCACACTGTATCTACAGGACAGTAGTAAGGACTCACTGGGGGTCCCTCTGCTCCTCTGGCCTGCCGTGTATCAGTTTGATATTGGGGTTCCATATGGAATCTGTAGACAAGACGGTCACATTGCTCTCTGAACAACCTTTGAGTTGAGGGAGAAGCAGGCATCAAACAGTTCCCTGAGTGAGCGAGTCTGCAGTATTTTTGGCTCAGTCAAGGCAGGCCTCCTGAGTCATCCTGGCCTGACAGAGAAACACAGCCTCACCTTGCAGGTCTGGCTTCCATTAGTGTCTGTGAGTCCAGCCACGTCCCTGGAGAATCCTAATAGCAGGTAATGTGAATACGGTCTCCAGCATCTCTCTGGAGTGGTGTGGACAGTCTCTGTGAAGGTCTGCAAAGTTCGTGGACATCAGGACTTCCGCTTCGGAGCTTTTATTCACCAATAGGAATCATCTCAAAGGCTTTAAGCCAGATCCAACTCATAACTGCTATGTTATTTGGCCTGTACAAATATTCAGCCACAGTATTTAAAAATCAGAGCTTTCATAGACAATTCTGAATTTCTGGCTCTCCTTGAAAGAAGTGTCAGCTTTTGGCAACACTGGCCATTTTCCTCCGTGTAGTTAAACTTACCTGGAGCAGTGCAGCAGGTGCCTCCTCTACCTGACACATGCTCTTCATTCACCGCGGTCCCCACCCAGGCCACATCACTCACTTGATCATGATCGTTTGCACTGGCACGTTATGTGCTGTGTCTATACCTGGGGTCCCACGGAGTTGTGGGACCTCAAATGTCATTTGGCCTATCCCTCATCTCTGAGCATGAGTTTGCTTAATTTTAGAGTCAAATATTTAAATTTTTAAAGTTTATTTTTATTTGTTTATTTATTTATATTTTTGCTAGGAGGGATTTTTGTGATGGAAGTGCGTGCTATGAGTATAGGTACTTAAGTCCGGACTCCTGCTTGGTCAAGGGGCTAAGGTTTTGTTTATGCTTTTCATGAAGCTTCCCAAGGGTTATGTGAGCTCATTCCTGGGGCTTTGAATCTTTGGGTCCCAATTCTCTCTCTTGCTCTCTTTCTCTTTGCAACATGAATCCAGCAAAGGTCCTGTGTGGTGGATTATCTCATTAGCAACACCCTCACAGGAGAAGAGTCGATAGATGCTAAGCATGTCAGTAATTACGTCCTTGGTTCGAGGCCAGAGCCTCCTCTCCTTCCCTGGCAGCTTGCCAGCTCCAAGGAGCGACCACAGGCTTCCACAGCCCTGCCCGGAGAGCGTGGAGCCCCAGCCTGCCGCTCTGGAGAAGAGAGCTATTTCTGAGTGTGTATGTGGGAAGGGTGGGAAGGCGGAAAGAAAAGTGAGAAAACGTATGTAAGCAAATATTTCAAAGAAAAGAGGGGGAAGTCATCTTGAGACAGCATTATGAACTAATTGATGAGATCCTGCCAGAATGAACAGCAGGCCCTGAGTCCCTTTGTAGCCCAGGGAGACACTGCGGATTGCCAGTTGCAGTCTCTGTGCCGCCTGGAAGTCCTAAGGAAGATGAAGCTGTCTTGGTGCCCTTGGCACTTGCCTGGAAATGAACGATACATGCGGGGCCTGGAGCTGCCCATGACCGGGGCTGCAGAGGTGACCCTGTTCTGTGCCACTGATGTCGCATGTGGACGGCAGTGCCAAAATGATTTCAGTGGGTTTACTTCTAGGAGCAGAGGATGAGGGCAAGAGAGGCAGGAAGGAGTGAATGTTGTTGTTTTTAAAAAGATTTTATTTATTTATTTATTTGACAGAGAGAAAGCAGAGAGGGAACACAAGCAGGGGGAGTGGGTGAGGGAGAAGCAGGCCTCTCACCCAGCAGGGAGCCTGAGGCTTAGCTCAATCCCAGGACTCTGGGATCATGACCTGAGCCTACTGAGCCACCCAGGCACCCGCCTCCCCGCTTTTTTTTTTTTTTTTAATTTTGTTTTTTCATATGCAAGAAAACCACCAGAAAACTTTGAAGCTAAACAAGAGTTATTTCTTCCCACCAACTCTTTTCCTGGCCACATACTCAGCAGATTCTAAAACTAGCCCCCTCCCCTCCCTTCCTCCTCCGTCTTCAAGGGGCAACTTGAAAAGGTAAATGAGATTTTGAGAGAATAGTGAAGAAAGAGAACGGAAATAAGAACATTATGACAGAACTGAATCAGCTGCTTATTGGAGACAAATGTCCACAAGTGACTCAAACCAAATGAAATTGCATCAAATTTTGAGATTATTTCAACATGTAGGTTTTTCTTTGTTTCAGGAGTTTTGGAAAGTATATAAATCTGCTTCTCATTTATGTTTCTGATTCATGCTCCAGTTAAAAGAATTTGGATTTGGTTCTGTTTGGATTTAGCAAACTACCTTCCCCTCCCCCACCACCCCCGGTTTGATTCTCTCAGTTGGGTTAAGACCCAAGCACATATATGCAATAGCTCAGAAACACACATTTCAAAATGGACAGCTCAATAGAGCCAAATGGTTTAGTTATTGATTAGAATAATTAAAATATCAGAATCAGATGGATGGTAAATGTGTAGAGGATCTTATTTTACCCACAGGAAACTGAAATAAAGAGTTAAGGAACCCATCTTTTATGATAAGCTGGGAACCAGTAGCGTTAATGCCAAGATCACACAATAAATCTTACTTTACAGTGATTTAGCTGGGTTTATTGGTGTCAGCCATTCATGTGGATGAAATGTGGTGTTTCCTTCAGCAGTGGACGCTGTTGGTGGCCCACTCAGAGCCCTTTACAGAGCAAGTGCACCTGTCTTCAACTGCTGTGAGTGTTGACTGCTAATGACACACAGCTGCCCCCTCCCAAAAGAACAGGAGCCACTCCCCACCACAACATCCCTCAAGATTACAAGTCACCTTAACCCTTGAAACCCCCCCCCCCAAATCTGACCAATGACTGTGTGACATGAGATTGCAAAGGTCAGCCCTTTTCCCTTAATGTGGGACAACTCTAGTGCAATTCATGCTCTGGGGCTCTCATGGGGACTGGTTGAGCTAACCACATCCTTGCCTGGCTCCTCCCCCCTGCTCCCCTCTGCTCCCTGAGAGCATTTCCAAACAAGAGTTCTGTGGCAGGTTCTGCTTCCTCCCAAGGACCTCTTGGCTCAGATGCCTACAGTCTTCTGAAGGAAGTTCTCACCAGTCCAGGGTGCTCTGCTGAACTCCCACACAATATCCCAATATCCCAGTCTAAGAGCCTCCAGGCGAATAGATGTTTCCAGTTGCTAACAAGAACAACACAAAGTCAAACCGACACTGGATTTCTTTCTGAGCTGAAAAGAAATCTTTTTTGAGTAACACTTCCAACCTCCTCTGTTGTCTCCTCAAATACAAAAGAAAAACACCAGCCCCCCTCCATTAAGGACTCCTGAGCTGCTATGTGCATTTTCTGGAGGCCGCCAGCAGACAGCCCTCTGCTCGCTGGCCTTTGAATAGCTTTGGGAAAGCCCTGGCTCCAGTCACTGTTCTGGTCCTTGGTAGTCATGAACACTCACCAACCTCTCCATTTTATTAAGAAACAGCCAAGATGCAGTGCACTAGCCATCTTGCCCCTTAAATAGAAAGTAGGCAGGGCCTGAAGATGTGTGGCTGATAATTTGGAATGCAGGGGAGAGCCCCAATGAGCACGGATATGTCCTTGAAGTTCAGACCCTGTGGAAGCGAGCTCACAGTTTCAGCAGGATGGCCTTCCTTCTCTGCCCCTAAAACCCCGCTGGTTCCCAGAAACCCCTGGCACCAGCAGCACTTAATCCCCGAGTTGCCACATATAAAAATTTAGGGAGTCTGTTGTCCCGAAAAAATGAATCCCAGATCATTTGTTAATACTTCTGCCCCCACGTCAGTTCTTTCTCTCTCCTCTCATAACCCTCATTTCTCCAAGGAGGTTCGTTTTGGGAACATGTTCTGAAGAAAGCCTGAGGCAGGCGTCAGTATTGCCGGGCCCACTCCATACCCTGGATTGTGGCATCTGACCATGTGAAGCCCACCCTGTGGGAGGGTCTTAGGCCCTTCCGAGGCCCCCTCCGTGGTCCCAGGCAGGGGTTCCCAAGGTTTTGCTCAAGGTACCCTTGGAAGGGAGAGCAGACTTCACCGGAAGGCTGAAGGGAAAGGGGAGTCAGGTTCCCCCTCACCCACCTCAGCCCCATATCCTCAGCCTCATAACTTGGCAGGGCAGGCAGGGAATCAGGTTATCTGGTCTTCTTTGGTGAGAGTCAAAACCAACATTCCTGTTGGGGTCTTACCCCTGTCACACCTGATGGCCCAGTAAAGCCCACCAGAAGGCCATGTTACATGGTGTCAAAAATATGGCCGTGGGGGCAGACAGGCTGAAACTATTAGCTATGTGGCCTTGGCCGAGTAACTTAGTTGCTGGAGGTCCCAAATCTGATTGGGGCAAATGTATATGGTGCAGCTCATGATCAATACTCCAGAGCCAGGGATGCAGGAGCAGAGAAGATGCCAGCTTGGGACAGGATGAAGGACAGGATCTCAGGGCCACGGTCATCAGGGTCTCCATCTGGACCCAGCTGGTTGTCACTCCCTTCCCCTGCTCCTTTGCTCTGTAGGACTCCAACCCCAGAATCCTGGCAAGTTCTCAGTCATTTGCCTCAGTTTACCTGCATATGTGTTTGACCAGAAATGGATGGCAGCATTTGGCTATAGGAGGATGGCTGTGCCCACCTCCTGTGCCACAGATTCAGTTGAGGTCATGGATGATCTTTCGCAGTTCCCCAAAGTGTCTCTTTCTGTCCTGGTCTTGGAGTGCACAGTCTCTGGGGCTTACCAGGGACAAGCTCCTCCCTCTCAGCACAGCAGCTCCTACCACTGTGCACAACATCCTAATAAAGAAAAACACAATAAATCAAATCAAACAGCTGTCCCCAGAATTACCGGCAGGAGGAGGCACAGACTCCATTCATTAGCGAAACCAGTCCTGGTTATTATCTTTAATATGTAGGCTGAGTCTTCATTGCATGCTTGTCTACTCCATTCACTCTTTGTGGGCCTAGGATTTGAATGAGAAATCAGGTCAACAATTTCAGAATTGCCATTTGTTGACAGAGTAGTGGTTTTTAAAATGTTCCCATGTTCTTGTCCTGCCACTGTGGAAAAAACACTTGGCCTTGAAGTCTAGAGATCTAAGTTTGATTTATGCTTGAACCACTATCTAGGTGGTGCAAGGAAGGCATGCAAAGCATGTGTCTTGGTTTGGGCTCCTCCAGATGCTGACCCTGAGACAAGGCCCTGGGTGCAGGGAATTTATTTGGGTAACACAGTGAGGAGAATAAAGCACAGGGAAGAAAATAAGAGTAATGGGTGACAATTACTGATAATCAGTGACCACCAGGCTGTCATCTTTTGCTGGGGCGTGTCAGAGAAACCACGGCGAGCACCCTTGCAGTTCTTCCACTGCGCACTGGGGGCCTGGGGCATGAACGCACTGACTCTTAGGTCCCTCTTTTGAAGGTTTCCCCAGGCAAATTAATGCCCCCAAATATCACTCATGCCTGCTTGTGGTGGAGCAGAAGGGAGGGGGTGTGGCACCAATTGCATCTGCTGCAAGGATGAGCCTGAGATGGGAGGACACAGGAGTGGGTAGCAGTTTGTTGCTCAGAACATACATGAGATATATTTTGTATTTTCCATATGCACTTAACCACCTTTGGCTAAGCATCCACAAGTGAAAGTTGATGGACAAAATTTGCTGCAGCCCAGCTGGGCTGCATCCATTTTCTCCTTCTTCCTCAGTGAGAGGATTTCTAGCTGGGCACATTGTCACACAAACCAGACCATGTTTCCAGTTTCTCCTGAAGATGGGGATGGTCCTAAGATTCAGACTGCACTAATGGGATGTAACTAAATCAGTGGTATGGCAAATACTGTGAGCCTTCCTTCAAAACAGTTTGTGCCTCCCCTTTGTCCTTCTCCCTTTTCTCTTGGTCACTTCTTCCATCTTGTGCCTGGAATGGGATCTGAGGGTCATCTGCTTGGACCACAGTGGAGTGGCACTGCAGAGAGCTGGAAGGAGCCTACAGACTTTGCAGGAGAGCTCATCACATAAGCCCCCCAACTGAAGAGCTCCAGCCTTTAACCTGAGAGAGAAAACCTTTTATCTTGTCTAAGCCATGTTGCACTAAGGCTCTTGTTACAGATGAACTTAACCCTGATGGATATAGTTGCTCATAGTTCTAATTTTTCCCCTGAATTCAATGTTCATTTTCTTTAAAAATGACTAAGGATGGACAGGCCAATAGCAAGAAAGGAGATTGAATGAATGATCAAGAATCTCCTGACAAATAGAAACACAGAACTAGATGGTTTCACTGGTCCTATGGTAAGACCAATCCTCAAACTTTTCTAAAGAAGTTTTAGAACACTTAGTTTTAGAACATTTCCAAACTCATTTTATGAGACCAGTACTACCCTGGTACCAAAGCCAGGTAAGTACCCTAGAGGAAAAGAAAATTCTAGGCCAATATCCTTGACGAACACAGATATAGGAATTCTCAACAAAATAATAGCAAGCCAAATTTAAGAGCACGTTAAAAGGATCGTACACTATGATTCAGTGGGATTTACTCATGGGATATAAGAATGATTTAATACCCACAAACCAATCAACAGAATGAAAGGTGTCTTAACACAATGAGGGATAAAAATCATAGGATCTTCTCAATATATGCAGAAAAACCATTTGACAAAATTTAACATCTTTTCATGATAAAAACTCTCAACAAATTGTGTGTAGAACATAATGGCCATATATGACAAGTCCATAACTACCACCATATTCAGCAGTGAAAAGAGGAACAAGGAACATCAGGAACAAGACATGAATGCTTACTGTTTCCACTCTGATTCAACATAATACTGGAAGTACTGCCAGAGGAATTAGGCAAGGAAAAGAAAAAAAAAAGCATCCAAATTGGAAAGGAAGACATAAAATTATCTTTGTAGATGAACTTATGTTTTATATATATATACCCAAAGATGACACGAAAAAGCTGTTAAAACTAATAAATGAATTCAGTAAATTAGCAGGATAAAAAAATTAATGTTAAAAAATTAATGTATAGTATTTCTATACACTAAAAACAAGCTATCTGAAAGAAAAATTAAGAAAGCAATCCCAGGGCGCCTGGGTGGCTCAGTGGGTTAAGCCGCTGCCTTCGGCTCAGGTCATGATCTCGGGGTCCTGGGATCGAGTCCCGCATCGGGCTCTCTGCTCAGCAGGGAGCCTGCTTCCCTCTCTCACTCTCTGCCTGCCTCTCTGCCTACTTGTGATCTCTGTCTGTCAAATAAATAAATAAAATCTTAAAAAAAAAAAAAAAGAAAGCAATCCCATTTATAATAGTATCACAAGCAATAAAATACTTAGGAATAGATTTAACCAATGCTAACATTGATAAGGCATTAATGAAACCAAGTGAAGAAGACAGAAACAATTTAATTTAAAAGATATTTCATGTTTTGGGGTTGGAAGAATTAATATTGTTAAAATGTCCATATTATCCAAAGTGCTCCACAGATTCAATGCAATCTCTATCAAAATTGCAATGCCATTTTTCCACAGAAATTTTTTAATCCTAAAGTTCTTACAGAACCATGAAAGCCCTAATTAGCTAAAGTAATTTTGAGCAAGAAGAACAAAGCTGGAGGCATCATATTTTCTGACTTCAGCTACATTACAAAGCTATAGTGATCAAAACCACGTGGCACTGGCATAAAAAGATATATAGGACAAGATACCTAGGAATAGAGTAGAGAGCCCAGAAATAAACCTATGTGTATACAATCAACTTATCTTCAACAGGGATACCAAGAATGTACAATAGGCGGAGAATGATCTCTAATATGCGGTAGTGGGAAAACTGGATGTCTTCATAAAAGAACAAAACTTATGCCACTCACAAAAATAAACTCTAAATGGATTAAAAAAATATATAACTAGGGAAGAGGATCAGGACTCCTGGCTGGCCTCCCCTGCTCTGTTTGGGGTTGCAGTCCTCTTCCCATGTATGACCGGACTTCCACACAACCCCTGACTGCCTGCCTGCTGGGATACCTCAACATTTGTGGCTCTGGACTCACCTGTCACTGACAACCACTGGCCTCCAGACACATTTGCTGATCCTTGTGCCCCACATGCTGTTGCCCTCAGAGCTCGAGGTAGATCTAACAGGAGCTGCAGGTTCCCACTGCCCACTTCAGGGTTCACATGCTGCTGAGAGGAGTCCCCACATGGGACAGTTGCCACTCCCAGTGTCTGCATCTTCCTGCTCCCTGACTGAGGTCTTCCTGGAAGCAAAGAAATTTCCTCAACCTGGACATGGCAGCCTGCAAATGTGGGGGTTTCATACCCATAGGGCACCACTTATCTGACCTGTGGGTCTGTAAATAAAGCCAGCTTTCTCTCCTTCCGGGAACAACCCTGAGGTTGTGGTACATATTTCCTCAGAGAGTTCCTGGCAGGGTGGACCCCCAGTTGACTATAGCAGAGACCCACCCATTCCACTCCTGTCTCGGGATCATCTCCCCGAGTAAGCCACGTGCACCTAAGTCCTTATTTCAGAGGCTGCTTTTGGGGGATATGGACACCAACAACTCCATAGTCCAAAGAGTTCCAAAGACCTCTCTAGAATAACCACCAGTTCCAAGGAGCTCTCAGGCTTCTGTTCCTGGCTCCCCCATTCATACCTGCTGTCGCTACTTGTCCTCACACCAGTCTAGTGATGGAACCAGGCTTTCATGGGTACCTGACAGATCCCTCCACACCAGACTCTTTTCAAGTCGGCAGACCATACCGCAGACCTGGGGCTACAGGAATCACATGGCTTTGCCCTCTCTCTGGCCTCCTCTCTTTCATTCTATCACCTCTCCTCCCATACCCCTTCCCTCCCAATCACCCAGGAGCTCTCAGCTCTCCTCCTCTGCATTGCAGGGTAGCGTAGCCAGGCACTGTTGCCTCCACACCCAAGAAGCCGAACCAACCCTATGAGGTTGTTGACAGAACAAAGGGCCTCCCATTGAACAGGACCTACTTTCCTTGGAAGCAGGTGGGTTTATCTGTACTATGCATGCTGAGACCACAGCTTAGAGATGTCATATGGGTTGTCCAAAGTCCCAGAGGAATCCTACCCATATCCTCTCAACACCTTTCCACACTGAACTAACTGCCTGTGGCAACCCCCTGAACTTCTATCTAGGTGCCCCATTTCCTGAGGCATAGGAGACAAGTTGAAGTGCCAGAGCGTTAATGGCCTCAACTGATGATGGAAGGGTGCTGGCGGACACACACTACAGCTCCCTCCCCTCACACTGGGAACAGCTCCGCACCTCCTTTCCTTCAGTGCTAACTGTTGCATAACTCCCTCCATATCTTTCACTCTCCCTCACCTCCCCACCCCAACTGATGTTTCTTGGACTTATCTTCCAAATGAACGACCTGAATCCAACTCCTCCTTTCAGAGTCTATGCATATGGGTGGTGGGGAAGGATCTCCAAAGAAGACAGCAGCAGAGCTGGGGTGTGAACTCATGTCTGCAGACCCCAAAGTGATGTCTTTACTACATTCCATGAGTGGCCCTCCCCGGGTCTCCTCAGCATTTCTGCCTGTTGTCTGGTTCCCAGCTTCTCCTGATATTCGTGATGCTATTCAGTGTCTGACTGACTGTCTCCTTTCTCCCAGGGTCCTATCTAGTTTCCAGTCACTCCTACCCTGACTTTGTGGCCTTGCTTGGGGACCACACGCTGAGCTGGGAGCTCTCTCCCTGAGACCGTGGGAAACCCTCCTCACCCTGATACTGTGGGGTGTAATTATTCGTGGCTGTGGTTTGTCTGTGGCCTGGAGTTTTCCAAGCTCTTTGCAATCATTTAGATGCAACCTGCCCAGCATTTGTGAGATGTGGCCAGAGGAAATTGCCTCTTTGTTTTCTTGGCTCCCTCTTCAATGCCTTTGAAATGGGCCACCCTGGCCCAGTTTACAGTCTTCGAGGCTCATCTGTCTGCAGCTACATGACACCCCCTCCCCCAAGCCCTCACAACAAAAACTAATCAAAACTAGTACTCCACATTCCTGAGAAGGGGAGTTGATCATAGTTTCAGCAGGCTCTGTGAGGGTCACCAGTATAGCCAATGGTGTATGGATTGGGGACACTTGGATGTCATATGTGGGGATTTGGGCCTGTCCTTGATTCAAGGGCCCCTGGGTGGGGTCCCCCCCAGTGCTCTTTCTGTCATAGGGCACTTTCCATACCCTCTCTGCCCCTAGTCATACAGGAGCCTAGTCCCGAGGATCTGGCTGGGGGTAAGGTATGATAAGCCATCAGCAGTGATGATGGGGAGACCATCATTCACAGCCAGATGCAGAGATAAGCTTGCTCTGCAAACCATTTGAAACTTGACTGGGAAGTTCACGTTGCTCCTCCCATTTTGTCCACTGGTCCCACTGAGGAGGATCCCTGTCAGACAGACTATGGGGACCAGCCTGGGGGCTCCCAGAGGATGGGACATTAGCACTGCCCTTTCCGCAGGTGAGAAGCAAGGAGGAATCTGGAGGAGAGCCTGGGTATGAGGCCATGGGCTACTGGCTATTTGAGGAACGTGATCCTTCCTAACTGGACACAAAAGTTTACCAGGTCGCTTAGTTGGCAAGAGCAGAGTGCTCAGGCCAGGAAATTTAGCTGGAATATGATTACTGGATATACAAATACAGTTAAAATGCAATGCAATCTAGCCAGAACACCTCTGTGTTGGGCTGTGAACATCAGACAACAGTATGTTAGAAGAGGGTTCTGGGTGCCCATAAATTCATACTTGCTGAAAATTTAATGGGTTCCTAGTTTCATTAAAGCTTTCTGGATCTTACATTTTATTCTCACTTACAGGGCTATTTCTTTAATCGCGGACATCCTGAACACAAGGGCGAGGCAATAGCCACCTCAGCCCCTGTCCCTTCTCCTTATAAAACAGATTGTCCCTCATACCCTTGCCAGTTGGGTTGCATTGGCATCTGCAATGTAAGCAGTTAAACAAATATCACTTAGCACTGCTTGTAAGAATGTAAAATGGTGCATCTGCTACAGAAAACAATATGGTGGTTCCTCAAAACACTAAAAATAGAATTACCATATGACCCAGCAATTCTACTCCTAGGTATATGCCCCAAAGAATTAAGAGCAGAAACTTGAACAGATACTTAAATACTTAAAAGATGGAAACACCCAAATGTCCACTGATGAATGAACTGATAAACAAAAATACAATGGGATATTATTCGACCTTAAAAAGGAATGAAGTTCTAAAACAGGGTTGAAAGCTGAATGTGTTATGCTAAGTAAAGTAATCTGTTCACAAAAGAACAGATATTATATGACTCTAGTCATATGAAGTACCTAGAATAGTCAAATTTGTAGAGACAGAAGATAGAATGGTGGTTCCCAGGGGCTGAAGGGTGGGAGGACTGGGGAGTTAGTATTTGATGGGTTCAGAGTTTCATTTGGGGATGATGAAAGTTTCTGGAGATGGAGAGTGGTGATGGGCACATATTGCTATAGACTTACACACTTGAAAATGGTCAAAATAGTAAATTATATGTTACGCCTGTTTTACCACTACAAAAATGTATTTTTTTTTAAAAGTCATTAAGTGTGTTTGTGATGTATATTTTCACGGTGTATACACAAATCCTTTCACTGAATCCTTCTAGTTTCTCTATGTACATTATGACCAAGCAGTGATAACCCCCTGTTTAGTGTCTAACAGGGCCTCTTTGCAAGCAGATACCTTCATTTATCACGTGGTTTCAGGATCTGGGCTGACCATCAGCTTCTCTTGGGTGTTGTTACAGGGAGGGTGTGTGAGTACTGTGGGTTTCTGATGTCTATTCCTTTATTCTGTTAATAATCCACTTTCCAGGAAGACGAAAATGGTTACAAGATGCTGACAAAGACTGCAAAGATTGCCCAACCATCTCGGGTAGAAAATGGCTCATGAAAAAGCCGGAAAAAATGAAATGCACTTTGAGGAGTAAGGTATACATGAATCAGAAGCATGAGAAATAAATAAATACATCTAAAATCTGGGTAGGTTTCAAAATTAAGGGAAAATGGTGCTTAGCAAAGTCATTTGTGGTTTTACAAACTCAGATAAAGAACAATAGAAAAATTGTTCCAGATGTTCAGCGAAACTTGGAACGGAGCCAGGCCCACCCAACCCAGTGCTATCTGAGGTGGGAGAGAGAAAGGGAAAGAAGGAAACAGAAGACGGTGGAGGGTTGCTTCTGGTGTGTATATTTAACTGTGAAATTAAACACCAGTGATGGAAGATGACAAGTCCTTTGAGCCGGCTAAGCAAGGAATAGAAAGGCAACCTGAGTGTCTGAATTTAAAATTATAGGACAGAAGTTTAAATTAGCTCCAATGCTGAACACTTGGGCATCTTCCCTCTGCAGGAATTCAGGGTTAGAGAGATTCCTGTAGGATGTATTGGATTCTTCCTTTCTAATTGCACTTGGGTTGCTTTATGCAATTCTTTATATTTTGGCATTGTTTTCTGAATTGAAAATCTTGTCATGTTAATTTATTTATAATCTAACAGAGGCTGAAAATGCATAGATTTTTGCTGATGAGCAGTAGTAATTAATTTGCTGCTGAGTGCTGGAATTCTCGCGAGAATGCTGTGGGCGAATTTCTCGTAGTTGTTAGTATTCAGTTGAAGATCGGGCTGAATCAGCCCCAACTGTCCTATAGAACATATCCGAGTCTAGAATAAAATGGTTGCTAGCTGTAAGCTGCCCAGAAATTATAGAAAAACACTGTTACTACCCAAGGAGTACCCGAAACTCCACTAGCTCTCCAACATCAAGATGACCTGCATGTGCCAAAGCTACAGGACAGTTCATGCGGCTCTCACTGCAGGCCAGCCTGTGTCAGCCTGTGTGAAGGGTTAGCAAAGGAGGCTTCTGACTTTGTTTACTTATTTCAGAAAGAGACACCGAGACAGAGAGCGCAAGCATGGTGGGGGAGGGGCAGAAGGAGAAGCAGACTCCCCGCTGAGCAAGGAACCCCATGTGGGGCTCCATCCCAGGGTCCTGGGATCATGACCTGAACTGAAGGCAGACACTTAACTAACTGAGCCACCCAGGTGCCCCAAGGACTTCTGACTTCAAAGAATTCCCAGTTTAGTGGGGGCTGACCGATTATGAACAATCAACCATCATATAATGTCTTAAGTGTTATGAGAAGCTGGGTGCAGTGCTATAGGAACTCATGTGATCTAGGGACCCGTTCTGTTTAGGTGCCTGTGCACATGTGTGCAGGTGTGTGTGTGTGTGTGTGTGTGTGTGTGTGTGTGTACGTGTTTGTGTGTGAGATCAGAGAAGGCCCCGGGGACACATTTGTCCTCTGTGTTAAAGAATGACTCGAATTTCAGAAGGCCAGAGTAGGGGCAATTCCAGAGAAGACTGCGTGGGTAGGGGGAACCGCTGGAATGAAATAGATTGATCCAAGCCAAAAAATAGTTTTTATAAGGAAGACAGGATTGATTAAAAAACAAAAAATAGATTGTCCTCCTCCATTCACTTCCCCCTTTTCTACCTTTCTCTTCCTGTTTTCCCTTCCTTTCTCAAAACACAACTCACCCCGCAGTCATTAGATGGGGCAAAGCAAGGAGGTGGCCATGGCAGCCCAGAAGAGCACCAGGGCCCGGGCCCCTGCGAGGGCATCCACCTGTGGGAGCCGTCAGGAGGCCTGGTGTGGGGTGATGGAATATCCACAGAGGGCCGGCCAGGCATGGTGAGTCCGAGCTCAGCAGGAAGGTGTTCCCCTCGAGGGGCACCTGACATAAGGTGAGGAGGGTGTCTCTACAGTGGCAGAGCAAGCGAGGTGAGAGAGACAAAAGGCAGACAACAAACTCAAGAATGTACGAGCTGATAAAGTTCGTGTATTCGTTCAACAAAAAGTTCATGGAGCACATACCAAGTTCCCCGTTCTGGAATTGTGGAGGCACAGATGAGAAAGGTGAGCACAATTTCCATTCTCACAGAGCTTAGAGTCTTTGGGGAGATGCTCTCCCTAAGGCTGAGAGAAAAAGAAGCTAATACTGTTTGCAAAAATGTAGGCCTCGTATCCTATACGGACCACAAATAAAACGAATGAACACCATACTCAAATTCCTACTGCCAATGCGAGTGCATAGAGCAGCCCATCACGCCTAAAGGATGACACAGAGTTACATGTAGAATATTTGTCTAGATTTGCCAACTCCTAACTGATTCTTTGCTCCTTAATGGTTCTTCCGTTCCACTATTCCAGTTCACTTTTCTTTTCCTGCTGGAGGCTAGGCTTTCGTTTTTCTTTCCACAGGCATCTACAGCATCTATGGCTTTGCTGGTCCTCTCCAGTCACTTTAGAGCTCGCATAAAGCAACCAGAAGTCTGGTTGGAGAGTTCTTCTCCTTTGGCATTTTAAAGGGTATCTCTTTGTCTCTGGGCAACCGTAATTCTCCTAAGAAGCCTACGTCCAAAGGGACAGCCAGCACATTGACAGCAATCTTTCTTTTACCTCCAGCCCCTTTTAGGAAAGTCTATTTGTATTTGATGCACTGCAGTTTACATTATAACAAGATAGGGCTTTATTTTTATTTAATCTGAGATATAAAGTTCAATCTAAGAACCTTAATTCCTTATATTTTTGAACTGGATTCTTCTCCATTCTCCCTATGTTCTGCTTGAAGTTATGCTGTTTCTACTCATGCTTCTCTTCATCTCTCCAAATTTTCTTATGATATTTTCTATCACTTTTTCTCTTTGTGTAATTTCTGGGTGGTTATCTCAACTCCATCTTTTTTTCCATTAATTCTCTTTTCCCCTATATCAATTTGACCATTTATTTCTTTTAAAAATGTCTTTATTGAGATCTAATTCACATACCATAAAATTCACCATTTTAAATTGCACAATTGAAGGCTTTCAGCCTATTTGCAAGCTTGCACAACTATCACACAATCTACTTCCAGACATTTTCGTCACCTCAAAAATGAAATCCTGGGGGTTCCTGGGTGTCTCATTCAGTTAAGCATCTGCCTTTGGCTAAGGTCATTATCCCAGGGTCTTGGGATTGAGTCTCTCATCCAGGCTCCCTTCTCAGTGAGGAGTCTGCTTCTCCCTCTGCCTCTGCCCCTCCCCCTGCTTGTTTTCTCTCTCTCATTCACTCTCATTCTTTCAAATACATAAATAAAATATAAAAAAACCCCACGAAACCCTGTATCCATTAGCAGTCAGTTACTCCCCATTTACTCCTCCCTCTATCCTCTGGAAACCACTAATTCACTTTCTGCCTCTGTAAATCTGCCTATTTTTGTCATTTCGTATACATGGAATCATATAACATACAGCTTCTTGTGTCTGGCTTCTTTCACTTCGCGTGTTTTCAAGGCTCATCCATGTTGTAGCATGTGTTAATACTTCATTTTGGGGGGGCACTGAATGATAATCCATTGTATGGGTAAATAACATCTAGTGCATCAGTTTATTCTCCAATGTACATTTGGGTTGTTTCCACATTTTGGCTGCTATGAATAATGATGCTATGACTCTTTGTGTACATGTTTCTGTGTGGACATGTTTCCATTCTCTTGAGTATATATCCAGGAGTGAAATTGCTGGGTCATACACTAACTCTATATTAAACCTGGTGAGGAACTGCTGAGTGGTTTTCCACAGAGACTGTACCATTTTATATTTCCACCAGCAATTTATAGGGATTCCAATTTCTCTGCATCATTGCCAATACTTGACATTGTATGTCTTTTTTACTATAGGTATCCTAGGAGGTTCTATGTCACTGTGGTTTTGATTTGCATTTCCCTAATAACTAATGATGTTGAACGTCTTAGGTGTTTTTTTATTGACTATTTGCATATCTTTTTTGTAGAAATGTCTACTCAAATCCTTTGTTCACATTTAAAGTGGCTTATTTAGGGAGGGGGGTCGGCAGAGGGTGGTGGGGTCATGGACATTGTGGGGGGGGTGTGCTGTGGTGAGTGCTGTACCCCTGTGGCTAAAAATACATTATTTGTTTATTAAAAAAATAATAAAATAAAGTGACTTACTTGCCTTTTGACTGTTGAGTTATAAGAATTCTTTATATATTCTGGATATTAGTCTCTTTTTTGATATACAATAGATACTCTACCATTTTAGGGTTGTCTTCAGCTTCTTAGTGGTATATTTTGAAGGACAAAAGTTTTAAATTTTGATGTAGTCAAATTAATTAATCTATTTTTTCTTTGATAGCTTATGCCTTAAATGTTGCCTAAACCAAGATGATGAAGATTTACACCTATGTTTTCTTCTCAGAGTTTATAGTTTTGTTTCTTAGATTCATTTGGGTTAATTTTTCTACCTGGTATGAGATAAGATTCCCAATTCATTCTTTTTCATGTGGATATCAAATTGTTGAAAAGACTTTCCCACTTGAAATGTATTAGTACCTTTGTCAAAATCAGTTGACTAAAATAAGGTAAGGGTTTATTTCTGGACTCATAGCTATCCAAAGAACTATTTACTTGATTACTATAGGTTTGTAGTAAATTTTGAAATTGGAAATTATTTCAACTAACAACATTAGCAACACTAGTGGGATTTTCTTGACTTCTCTCCTTCCTGGAAAAGCAAAGCAAAAAGCACAGACTTCCCTCCTGGAAGAGTCCTCTCAAAAAGCTTCCTTCCTGGAATATAATAAAAACAACAGGCATCAAGTTGGCTGTCTACTTATATTGTCTCATTGATCATTATTTTTATTATTTCCATTTTACAGATGAGGAAGTGGAATATACTAGATATATTCCAACTGCCCCTACAGACTCAAAGTCTGTGTTCAGGGGACTTGCTTCCATGGGGTCTTCGCTCTGTGGCTTCTGATTGTGTTTGGCAGGGGAGTCCCTAGAGGAGGTGAGAGGGCGGGGTGCATGAGGTCAAGGCTTCCCCTCAGTGAGGGTGCTTCTGGCTGGCCTACACCCTTTCCGAAAGTCACAGCTCTTCTCAAAACAGCTTGCTCTCTACAACTCCCTCCTTCTGGGTTCTAGAGACCTTACCACCTCCAACCCCTCCATGCAGTTGGGGTGGTAATAACTTCTGGGAATTGAGGCTTTCCCCCAAGTGGGCTGATGGGTCTTAGCACTTTAGCTGAATGAAGCCCTTCTCAGTGTCGCCATTCAGGAGGCTCAGGGAGATGCACTCTGAGGAAGGCCTCAGGGAAGATCCACCTGATGGGCCAATTTCTAGAAGCACTTACTCCAAGGTCCTTTGCCAAGACATGTAATATTAATGGTAGTAGTAGGTGGAGCAACTCCTAGGAAGGAAGCTTGGGAAAATGTAATGGAACTTTCAGATGCAAAGTGCACGGCCATGGAACTCTAGCTAAAGGCTCTGCCTTGAAAGGTTCATTTGAACTCTGCCAAGTTTGGAAAACCACTTAGTCTTTCACAGCAAACTGAGAAAGAGGGAAAGTCATAAGTCAAATGTCAAGGTAACTTGCAGCAGATGAGCCCATTAGCAACGCTTCAAGACATGCAGGTTTTGAGAACCTTATGGGAGACTTTGAAATGATCTGGGCAGGATTCAAGTGCCTGCTTGGAGAATACTTTGTGGAGAAAGGGGGGGCAACACCTATACAGAATGTGCAAATTACTGCTATCACTGCACCTTCCTACTCGGCACATTCTAGTATGCCCTCTACATAATAACAGGTTACTCTATCTTAGAGCCTTTAAAAAATAACCCTTTGTTTAGGAAAAAATTCTCAGACTTCTGAAAAGTTACAAATATTTCAGTGGACTCCAATATACCTTTGACATAGAATTTACATTTTGTTCACATTTTGCCACTTTGGTTTATCACTTTTTTCTCTCTTTCCATTTATAAGGTTGAGCAATATTAAATACATGCATTATTCATTCCTTTCTTATTTTTGCTGAACATGTGAGATTAAATTGCAGAGACCAAGACCCTAGATCCCCAAATACTTCACATGTATCTCTTAAGAAAAAGGACATTATCTTTTATAACCACAGTTCAAGAATAACTTGAGGAATTAACATTGCTAAGACTGCTGATGCCCCCAATACCATTTTTTATAGCAACATTTATTCCCCCACAATGTAGGATCCAATCCAGCATCACACCTGGAACTTAGACAGCAAGTTCAGAGCTTTTTTGTTGGTAACTTGAGTTATTGGGAGTTAGTGTGGATCCAGGCCTCTGCTCGTTGGTTCTGATTGGCAGGGCAACAGTTATTTCCCACCAGAGAAAAGTTTCCAATGTGCCTGAGATGAGAAACACCCTCTGCTCCAGACTCAGAAATTTAAGTTCTTTAGATGATTCTCCAGAGAGAGGCCATGTCAGAGACACTAGGAAGGAAGCTTCTTGCTCTGGGTCCCCACTCAGTGGCCCCATAGTTTGTGATTCACCCCAATGTCCAACTTGACTTCTCAGCATTTCCCTTCACCCAGGACGGAGCAGTTCTCAGTAGTTTCAGATGTTCTTCCCAGGGTTGTACATTTTCCCAGGGTTTCTAGTCCTGGATTCTGTGTTCCTCTGGCTTTAAAATCAGAGATGTATAAGGCCAACCCAAACCCACCTCTACCTAGCTAGGCAATAGTATATCGTCAGTTCCTAGCTATATAATGATGTCTGCATTGCTAGTTTTAAGGATTCGAGATTGTCCACAAAATCGTGGAACATACAGGCTGTAAGTGAAAAAAAAAAGAAAAATAAATTTTTTGTTAGTAATGTCTGCTTTGCTAGTTCTTAAGTCTTCAAAGTTGTCCACAAAATCCTGGAACACACAGACTCTCAGTTAAAAAAGAAAAAGATTTTTTCTTAAAAATAAAAATATTTTTGTTTTTTCTTAAGATGAAATTTCCTTTTTTCTTAATAAATAAATGCAAAGTGAAAATCTCAGCTCATCTGACCTCATTATATATGTATGTATTTACATGTGTATATATATATAAGATATATTTAAATGTTTATATATGTAAAGATAGACATTATATATAGTATAATATATATTATACACACACACATGCATGATGATTGATTGGATCAATCTATCATCTATCATCTACTTATATGTATGACTTCTATGTTACAGAGACAAAGAAGAGTCAACAGCAGACTCTGGTGGTTGGATAACCCAAAACCAATCCCAATCCTTTTTTTTTTCAATACCAGTTTCCAATGTAGAGGTGGTAGAATCTGAATATTTTTTAACGCTAGAAGTCCACATGACATAATTCTGGTCAACAGGATGTAAGTAGGAGCCTCTTGGGAGGCTATTGGGAAGGAATGTGATTTTAACTGAAAGAATAGGTGCTGTTTGCACTGCTCCTTCCTTCTTTTGCCTTGTCTTGAGTGCAGATGGGATGTCTGCACGTGTGGCAAACATCTTGTGTCCATGAGGGGAATCTTTTGCAACCTAAGGAGAAAAGGCCATCACACAGAAAGACAGAATCTAGGTCCACAATTCATTGAGTTGAACTGATTATTACAACCACCTATCTCTCATCTTCTTGTTATATAAGAAAAAATTAATTGTATCTAATAAATCCCCTGCAAATTGAAGTTTCTATTATGTATTCTGAAAACACTCCTAATTGATAGGAGCATAATTCTGAGAGAACTTTCCAAAGGAGATAAAGTCTGGAATTACTAAAATTTTTAGTTCCAGTTATATCTGGAGGTGAAGAAAAGATAACTAGTTTAACAGATGAAGATATTAAATTTATTGTCAGTTTTATCAGTACTTGCCAACACATACTATCTCATTTAATCCTCAATTCAACCCTGGGAGCTCAGGAAGGAAATGGAGACTTTGCCTGACGAGAAGTTCATTGGACTAGGACAGTCACATTATACTCACTCTAGGGCATTCATTGTCCAGGAAATCTCATCATCGTGGAGCCTCCAAAGGTACCAGGATGTGGCCATGAGGACATTGGTGACCTCAGAGACAAGTTGCAGAGGCTACAGGCATATCCAGATGCCCAGAGTTGAGTGCACGTGCTGAGCGAGGGTTTTGATTCCCTAGCCTGAGCTTCCTTCCTTGCTTACTTTAACAAAAGCTGTATTTGATGCTCTTCAGGCACAGTTTGGTTTTCACATTCTGTGAGTCCATGCTCCCCCTGGACACAGAGAGTGAAGATCTCTGCTTCTAGATGCCTAGGGATGAGGAAGAACAGACCATGAGAAAGGGAAGGAGGAATGAAAAGAAGCACACAGGTAGGAAGGGGTATCGGAATAGAAGAAAGAGTATGGCACCTTCTGTTTTGTACAGCAAAAGGAGACATAATGGAACGTGACAGCAGAGCTCCTGATAAGGCGAGAAGGTGGACACTGAGGTATTATCATTTCCCAATCAGAAAAACCAGGGCACTCATGTTTCTACTCTGTGCTCAGCAGATACTGCATGCTGTTTAGGGCATCTTTTGGCTTCTGTATTCTTATTTGTGTTGGCTTTTACTAGTTTTCCAGCTAGATGTCAATCCTACATTCCTTAGCTCCCTCTCAGCCTCCAGGATGGAGCTTTGTATGTCAGCATGTTTACAGATTTCATTTGAGGAAAGTAGATTTTGGTTTAAGTCTTTGCCTGCTGCTTAAACTATTGTCACCTTGCCCTTGCTAAGGCACATGACAACTGCACAAGAAGCAAATGTCAATAGTTGACATACCCATGACATCCAAATATACACCTCCTGCCCACTTTGCCCATGTCTGCCCCCATATTTAGCTGTCTCTCTGTCCTCATATCCTATTTCTATGGCTCAACTACCTCACACACAGCAAATCAAGGACAAAACTTATGGTCTCCACACCCTACCCCACAAACCTTCTTCCATTTCCCCAGATGGCACCAGCACTTCCTCTGAACACATGCCTTGCCCTTACATCTTATATCCCATCCATTGCCA
Organism: Mustela erminea; assembly: GCF_009829155.1. NCBI lineage: Eukaryota > Metazoa > Chordata > Mammalia > Carnivora > Mustelidae > Mustela > Mustela erminea. The sequence continues at coordinate 68,777,643 of NC_045614.1, read as the reverse complement.
ATACCCATTAACACCACCTAAATATTACTCCTTCCATCTCCATCCCAAGCCTTTGCCCACCTATTGGCTTTCCTAACCAGACCACTCTAATACTTACTTCTCATTGATACTTGCTCCCTACCATTTTTTTTTTCCTGTATTTGGAAGCCGAAGGTAGTTTTCCAAACAAAAAAATAAAGATTGAATCATATCTCCTTTGCTTAAAACCATTCTATGACCTGTTATTACCTTCCAAATAATGACTGAAATTGTGGCTATCACCTTAAGGATCTTTCTGGCCCTGGATCATTGCTTCAGCCTCACTCTTTTCTGAGCTCTGCTTTTCAAGAAACAGCTGCCATGTTCACATGAAATTCCCAAACACTCCCTGTATACTCTTCCCTCAAGGTCTCCCCATCTGTCTAGAGTACTCTCCTTCACCTTCGTGAGTTCCTACTTGAACTTCACATTTCAGTTCAAAGTTACTTTCTTAGGGATACTTTCCCTGTCCTCACACAGCCCAGGTGGACACTCTTGTTACATTCTCCCATATAAGAACAGTGCTTTTCCTTTACAGCACTTATCACAGTTGTAATTGAGTATTTGTGTACTTTTAATTAGTGTCCTCTTCACTGAAAACTTCATGAGCACAGATGCTGGGTCTTTTTTTGCTCCCAACTGAATACTAGTCTTATCTAAAGCACTGTGTGGCAAAGAGTAGGTGCTCAATAAACACCTTTTGAAAACTGAAGATATGACTAGGTGAATGGACTAATGATCAATTGTCAAAACCTTCTCTTTTTTTCTGTTGAATGAAAGTTCTGCCCCATTTTACATTCCCATCAACACCTGTAATGTATGAGGGTTCCAATTTCTCTACCTCCTGCCAACACTTGTTACTTTATCTCCATCCTAGTAGATGTGAAGTGGTATTTCACTGTGACTTTAATTTGCATTTCCCTGACGACTAATGATAAGCATCTTCTCATGGGCTTATTGGTCATTTGTATACTTTCTTTGCAGGAATGTCCATTCAAATCCTTTGCTTATTTTTTAATTGGCTTGTTTATCATTTTATTGTTGTTGTAATAGACTTATCAGATACACTCTTATCAGATACATGATATGCAAATATTTTACAGAAGTCTTTATCTTTGCTTTCTGCTGAAACTCCCCTAAAATGACAGTAAAGAAATAAAATTAGATTCACTTTAGATAGAGAGAAAGCATCAAAAAAACGTAGACAAGAGATTTCTAAAAGTCTTTGGGAGCAAACAATATTTGGAGGCATGGTCTCTGACTTTGCACATGGAGGCAGTCACAGCCGAAGTGCTGAGAAGGAATGAGCCCACTCTGCAAAATTCTGAAAAAGTCCCTAAAACACCATACTACAGAAGTCGGAGGGCAAGCAGGAGTAAAGTCGGAGGGCTAGCAGGACTAGCTTTGTCTATACACAGAATGGATGGACCCTACGTCTCACCTACTGTCACCCACAGGAGATGAGAGATTTCCTTTCATGAGATTTCCTCTCAGATACTTCAGATTCAATGACATAAGCACATAGGAGGTGCCTGAGAGGTATGGGGTTCACAGTGGCAGGTAGAATGAAAGTCTGCATTCTGAACAGGTCCCTTTGTTGTTGCCTTATCTTGTCTCCAAATGTGGGCATGTGGGCACCTCTACTCCAGACAAAAGACTGAAAGATTCTTCTCTAGAGAATCTGCAGACCTTGAAGAAAAGCCTCAGGATCCTGGCACTGGGGGCAAGGCTGGGCCTGAACATACCCTGACAGTCTTTGGACACTGACCAATCTACAAGCCCTGCCTATCCTCAAAGTAGATAATGGCATGCCTGGACCCTGTCTCCCACCACATGAATGTACCTACTAAATTAATCCTCTTAGAAAAGAGAGGAAAGCATGTTTCAGCCAAAAAGCAAAACAATACAAAGCAAAACAAAAAATACACAGAATACCATGGAAAAGGAGCAACAGAAAATGCACGCAGCCTGGAAAACTTTAAATGTAACAAAAATTATAAAAAATTAAGTAGCAAAACTAGAAGATAAAGTATAGCAACTCTCCCAGAGAATAGAACAAAAAGTCAAAAATATGAAAGAGCAGAGAAGATAAGAAAATTACGTAAATGATCCAGAATTCCAGAAAGAGAAATAAGAGAAAGAGAAAAAAGGGAATTATTAAAGAAATATTACAAGAAAAAAATTTCCAGAACTTGAAAGGGCACAGTAATCATCCAGTTCAGAAAATGGAAAAAAGATCCACACCAGGTACATCAGGAATAAAGAAAAATTCTGAAAGTTTCCAAGGAGGAGAAGAAATAGACCCTACACAAAACATTAGCCTGCATAATGACACTGGTTTTGCCAATAGCATAATCGAAGCAATGAATTTAAAAGTATGAGAAGGAATCATTTTGAATCAAAAAATCTTTCTTCCAAGCAACTAATCATATTTGAAAGCAAAAATTTTTTGGTTGAGGGGTGCCTGAGTGGTTCAGTCATCAATCGTCTGCCTTTGGCTCAGGTCATGATCCCAGGGTCCTGGGACTGAGCCCTGGGTCAGGCTCCCTGCTCCATGGGAGCCTGCTTCTCCCTTTCCCACTCCCCCTGCTTGTGTTCCCTCTTTCAAATAAATAAAGACTAAAAAAAAAAATTTTTTTTTAGGTGGGTATAACCTCAAGAAATCTGCATCTCTGAATAAGTCAATGAGGAAAGGACAATTATCACATGATCTCACTGATAGGTGGAATTTAAGAAACAAAACAGAGGATCATAGGGGAAGAGAGAAAAAAAAATAGAACAAGACAAAACCGGAGAGGGAGACAAACTTGTAAGAGACAGACTCTTAATTAGAGGAAACAAACTGAGGGTTGCTGGAGGGAAGGAGAGTAGGAAGAGGGGGTAATTGGGTGATGGACATTAAGGAGGACACTTGATGGAATGAGCACTGATGAACCACTGACCTCTACCTCTGAAACCAATAATACATCATATGTTAATGAATTGAATTGAATTTTTTTTAAAAAGAAATTTTCTTCTTAAACACCCAGTATTAGAAAGTTACTGGAGGATACGCTTAAGCAAAGAAGGGAGAAAACAGAGAGGAAAGAAGAAAATTTTAGATTCATTGAACCAGGGAAACAACACAGAAAGATCATGAAGGAAAATATGGGATATAATCTACACCCAGTTCAGAATAAAGGGGAAGGACAGACAGCTGTGTAAGAGAGGTCTTTAGGAAATCAAAAGAACTAATAAAGCAGCTGATATACTTGGTCATTTATAAAATGTTATCTGTACATACTTGATAGATCCATTGGAGGATATGGGGGAAAACTGACATGGATACACAGAAAATGAAGTAAATGGAAAAAAAAAAATTGAGGCTATGGTTAACTGCAGGAAAAAAACAAAACCTTGTACAAGAGATGAAAAGATCAAAGGGCCATCCTGCTTTAGCAGTAACCAGTATTTATATACTTGTAATAATATAAACACTGGCAACTGTTTTAATTCCTGAAATAGCATATTAGGAGAATGGGTAAAATGAAAAGGGAAGGTGATAATCTGTAAGAGTGCTAAATCCTTATCTATCCTAATAAGAAGTCAATAAATCATTTTGAACTTTGGTAAATCAAGAAATTGCAGCATAGCATGTTATTTAAAAATGGAGGGGGTGAGTACTGGGACAAACAACTGAACTAAGTGGTTGTTGCCTCGGGGGAGTGGACCTAAAGATTGGTAATGAGGAAGGAAGAAACCATTGCTTTTTATTGCCATACTAGCAGTATTATTTCACTTAAAAAAATTGAAAATCAATTACAAAGCCATAAATAGGCTCCTTTTGAAGGGTTCTATGAAACCAAGAATTTGAAGTTTCCACTCCACGTACCTTGGGAAAAAGTGGCAGCACACATTCTCAAAGTCCCAGGGGATTTTATCAACCTGGAATTCAATGAATTCCCAAATCACCCTCTTCCCCAATGCACACTTCCTGCACTTGTGAAAACCTTTATGCTTTAGAGGAAAAGGGGGAAAACAAGTGTGCAGAATTCCAAAGAACTTAACTGGAAGAATCACAGCCCAAAGCACATATTTATTTGTATCACAGACAAACTCTCAGATTTGGTTGGAAAAACTTAAAATCATTAGTGTCTGCATTAGTGTCAAATGTGTTATCTGCAACGTTTTCCAGAGGAGCAGCACATGTTTTAGAAATAAGTGGGAGACCAAAAAGAAGGAGCCAGAAAGCCAGGAAGTGTGACTCAGACATTTGCTTTTAACTTTAATTAGTAAACCCTGCCAATTTACTTCTCAGAAGGGAAAGCTCATCTCATACCCTCTCTCTTCTAAAGCAATTTCAAGTTAGTCTCACCCAAGAAGTGAGCCACTTCATTGCCATTACACATCTGATGAGGCCTGCTCACTTGGTACTAGTTAACATCCAAGCTGCACAACAGTCAGCAAGAATATATTGATCAGTGGCTGTCTTTCTTTATCCTCACACCCTTTCATAGGACTCCCTAATGCTAGTGGATTTCTCAAAACTAATCCAAGTCCCAGAAGGTTTGTAAAAGAAATGATGGTGTGTATTGGCTCAGAAACAGAATTGCAAAGTGTTTTCCAGTTGGTAGACTTGCAGAGAAGATGCAAAGGGGGTGGCATACGCGAAGCGCAGACCGAATTTGAGTCAATAAATATTTATTGAGCGCCGACTATCTGTTGCTCTGCTGGGATATAGAAATGACTAAGCCTAGGAACTGGACCTCAGTTACCCCAATATTGGAACACAGCTCTTGTTCCAGGCCCTTCCTTTCTGTCCCACAGGACTGGGGGTGCCCCACACTGTCCCTTGGACAGGGGGAAAAAAGAAGGGACTCCAACTTGGGGTTTCTCCTGCCAGTCTGAGGGAAATGGGATACAGTCCAGTCCACCAGGAGTCAACACAATGTGTGTGTCTTGGGGGCAAGGGAGGTTACCCTTTTGAAAATACTGCTTTGTTAGTTTTTCTGTAATTTCCTAAATGGAAAGTGAACTCTGGTGGTGTTTTAACAATGCCTTTAGGAGGAATTCCAATCTAAATCTCCCAAATCATGCAAACTCAGAGGATTTATTAACTAACGCTCCTTGTTAGGGGGACTAGGCCTCCAGAGTGTCCCAAAAGTCCGCTCCCTCACTTGCCATTTTCACTGCTCAAACCTCCTAAGCTTCTACATCTTCCTCTGTTTAAGCCCTTCCTCTCCCTTTTTCCCAGGACATGCCACCCCTCTCCAACAAATAAAAAAAATCCTGTGGTGGCTCCCAGCTATCCTTGAGCATACTTCATTTGGCTTTCCGTGATGGGTGTATTTTTTTGTCCAGGCCTTTTCTGGGTCTTAGGGAGGAAGTGGGGTAAATATGGATAGTTGTAGCCTGGTCATAGCTATTCAGACACTTTATCGCCTGTGGACCCTTATATATCCAACAGTTGCCACAGCAAGGTTTTTCTCCCATCTCAAAGGCAAAAAGCATTTAAAATAGGGGGGAGGTGGGAGATTTTCCAAGTAGGCTTTTCATCTTCTTGGAAGGCATTGAAGTATGAGTTTCTAGAATGTTAAAATATAAACACCCTGAATCTGGTCATCTGAACTATTACAGTATATCATTCATGGTCTAGTCAACAATATGAGAATTAGGTAGGTAGTTCAAAAAGAGAAGTTAGTACAGAAAGTTCACACAGCAAAGGAAATCATCAATAAAATGAAAAGGAAAACTACTGATAGGAGAGAATATTTACAAATCATATATCTGGTAAGGAGTTTATAACCAAAATATATAAAGAACTTGTACAACTCATAAAATAGCAAAAAAAGGATCCAATAAAAAAAAATGGGCAGAGGATATGAATAGACATTTTTCCTAAGAAGACATTCAGATCGCCAACAGGTACATGAAAAGGTACTCAGCATCACTAATCACCAAGGAAATGCAGAGCAAAACAACAATGAAATATTATCCCATACTGGTTGGAATAGCTATTATCAAAAAGACAGGGAATAATAAGTGTTGGTGAGGATGTGAAGAAAAGGGAACCCTTATAATACTGTTGGTAGGAATATAAATTGGTACAGCTATGATGGAAAACAGTATGGAAATTTCTCAAAAAATTAAAAATATTATATGATCCAGTAATTCCATTTGTTGGTATTTATCCAAAGAAAATGGAAACTAATTTGATAAGGTATCTGTACCTGCATGTTCACGGTAGCAGAATTTACAATAGCGAAGATATGGAAACAAACTAAGTATACATCAATGGATGAATGGATAAAGAAGGTAGAAATGGAATAATATTCAGCTATAATATAGGATGATATTTTGCCATTGAAGGCAACATGGGTGAGGATTATGCTAAGTGAAATAAGTCAGAGAAAAACAAATACCATACGACCTGACTAATAAGTGGAATCTAAAACAAACAAACAAACAAACAAAAACCAAGGTAATAGATCCAGAGAACAGATTGGTGGTTGCCAGAGATGGGGAGTTTGTTGAGGGGGGATAGGTGAAATGAGCTAAGAGGGTCAAAATGTAAAAATTTCAGCTGTAAAATAAGTAAGTCATGAGGATGTAATATACAGCATGGTGATTATAGTTAAGAATATTGTATTGCGGGGCGCCTGGGTGGCTCAGTGGGTTAAAGCCTCTGCCTTCAGCGTGGGTCATGATCTCAAGGACCTGGAATCGAGCCCCATATTGGGCTCTCTGCTCAGCGGGGAGCCTGCTTACTCCCTCTCTCTCTCTGCCTGCCTCTCTGCCTACTTGTTACCTCTGTCTATAAATAAACAAATAAAAAAATCTTAAAAAAAAAAGGATATTGTATTGCACATTTGAAAGTTGCTAAGAGAGTAGATCTTTTCTTTGTAACTAAGTGTGAAGACAAATGTTAACTGAAGTTTTTTGTTTTTCTTGGTGTGTGTTTTGTTTGTTTGTTTTGTTGTTGTTTTAAGAAAATTGGTTACAGAAGCACTGGAAGGGCTGGAAGAACAATGGGGAAAATCAGAGTATACCCTGAGATCAGAAACTACTTGTGCCTTTGGGCTAGAACCCATGAGTTTGCACATGTTGCTGTGCTGGCAAGATGCTGAGTATTCCTAGACCAGGGCTTGCTTAAACTACAGAAAAAGGCTGTTGGGGCTTCACTGCTGAATGTGGAATCATTCTTTCCAATTGCTATCATGTCATCTGTACAGAAACCAGAGCAGATAGCTTCTCTCTTCTTCCTTCTATCTGATCTCCAGCTGATGTCTCTGTTGGCCAAGTATAACATGGTGTCTGCAGCAGGAAGCCTGGGAATATAGTTTGAGATCTTCCAGCCCTGAACTTTCAGAACTGCATATGGAAGGGTAGAAGTGTAAGACAACAAGAAATTATCTGAACATAGAAACAATTATCCTGCATTTTGCTTTGTGCTGTTCAGTACAGATTCTCTGATGTTCAAGAGGTTTGAGGCTAAGGCATTGGGACCAGTGCTGGAAAAGCTGCTCCCCTTGCTGCCATTGACCATGGTGTGACATCACCATTCTGCCAGGTGGCTAAAATCTTGAGAACCAAATCCTGGAGGGAGTCAGCTTTTCTCCTGAAAGATGCAGTTTTGTAGATATTTACTGAGTCCAGTTCAGTACAGCTGCATGAAAAAGAATAGGAAAACCTATTCTTTCTCTTTAGAAACATTCTTTAGAAGAACAGTATGATCTTATGTACAAAATTGGCTCTTCGTATGCCAAAAAGAAAATATGTTTTGCCAGACAAGATGCTTGGCTTTGTTACCCCAAACTAGCTTCCAGTTTTGGGGAGAATGTGTTTCAAAAGTATGTCTCTTTTCTTAGAGTCAGATAAAGTACAGAAACACAGAAACACTACCTAAAATTTTTTATATAAAAGTACACATTTGGTCCATTTTTTATAATCTTACTTAAATTTAATTTGGAAAATATTAAAAAGCATACAGGGAAAAACAAATTACCATAAACAATTTTTGGTGTATATGTCCTTTCATCTTTTTCTGACATATAGAAAAAACATCTATAGGTCTCTTTTTACAAATATTTTACAAATTAAAGTGAACTGTCTGAATTATTTTGTAAATCTTTGTCTGCTTAACAAAATGTCATTAAATCAACTTCTACGATAGTTTTTCAATGGCTCATATAGTCTATCTACAAACCATAATTTACTTAACCTATTTATAGGCCAAATATTTAAATTATTTCCTGTTTTTTTACTAATGCTATGATGAATATGAAAAAAAATTTTTTTTTTGCAAAACATTGAATATTTTTATAGGATAGATTCCCAGAGATAGAAATTTTGAGTCAAAGGGTAGGAATGATTTTAAGGCATTTGACACACGGTGTCAGGAATCTTCCAGATACATTGACCAAGTTCCACTCCCGTAGGCAGTGCACAAAAGTGGTTGCTTCCCCAAGCACTCACCCATGTGAGGTTCTATCACTTAAGAAAAAAACAAAACAAAACAAACAGCAAATAACAATAGAATATGCACAAAGGCCATGGAAGACACGGTGTTCACTTGTCCAGACAATCTGAAAAGTTAAATGCCATATTTCACTGATTAAAAGATGTATCCTTTTTTATGTTCATATTTTAACATCTCTGAAGTCAGAAGGGTTGAGCACATGGCCTTGTCTATGCTGGTTGTTCTTATGTAATTACTCATAGCTTTGCCATTCTTTCCTAAGGGTTCCAGTTTACCCAGTAAATAATATGATCATTCTAGTTATCTGCTAACCATGCAGTGTGGCTGGTTCTGACTTTGGACTATGAGAACCCTTTGGAAGGAATCCTAATCCTGTCTTACAGGACAAGGGATGGCTAACCTGGGGCTAAGATGCAAAGAGGATTAAGAGCCTCTTAAAGAGGCTAAGATTCGGGGAGGTTGAGGTGATGAGAAAGGTCAGGTCCAGCGGAAGACCTAAGCAAAGGCCTAGAATAAGGCATGTAGTGGGAGTGACTAAGTTAGAGTAGAACAGTATTTTTGGCCATGGGTTGACCTTTATACACCAATAACATATATAGGTTTGCATTTGGATTTTATGACTCTTTTGACTTAACTAGCATCTAAGGTTATTCTCCTACATAGCACACAGTGAAGAAGACACTGCAATGAACTGATAAGTATAGATGGCTCACAAACTGGCAGTAACCTCCTTCCAGCCAGTATATTGTACACCACCCCTGAAGAAAGAACCAAATAATACTCCTGCCCATCTGTCAGAGCATCTCTCAGTTCTGAATGGCCACAGACTCATGTCCAGCAGCTCTGGAAGAAATTTTAAATTCTTGAGACAATCTCATTAAAGAAGCATGATGGAGATGTTGTTTAGCAATTCCGGAGGTATTCTATCTCTTTGATTTTTCTAGGATTTCTCTCATAGAGTACAGTAGTGTATCCAACAGGGTGGAATGCTCATCTCCCTTCAACTCCTCATGAATCTGGTACTATTCCCAGTTCCACCATAGACTTAGTAAATAGTTGGATTAAGTCACTTGAACTTTTTTCTGTTAGTAAAACAGGTGAAACACAAATTATATCCACATCACTGGCAAGTAAATGAAAGATATTACTCAGAAACACAAAAAATAAATCATTTCTTACATTTGAATCCCAACTACGTCTCTATCATGGTGTAGAAGGAACAAGAGCTAGCTCTTCCTTGCTCCTGCTCATGGTACCACTGCACACAGGTCTGTGCACAGATGGAGGATCTGGAAGGGAAGTCTGGCTCTTTCACTGACCAGGTGTATGGTCTTGAGCAGGCCTTGAAGCTTCTTCAAAGCTGTTTCATTATCAGTAAAATAGGAATAACAGTACTGAGGCAGACACTGCTCCTCCTCTACTTCCATTCCCTCTTCATTCTTGCCATTGAAACACCGGTCTTAATTGGAGAGGCAATGACCCAGATAAAGTGCTCCCCTGCCCAGGCTCCCTTCACCCAGTGGTGACCAAATGGCTAGTCCCTGCCAATGAGAGGTGGCCAGAAGCCTGCTGGGGTGGCTCCAAGGAGAGCTATAGCTTTCCTTATAAAAAGGACCAGACTCAGCTGGTACATGACTTTTACTCTCTGCCCTTCCCTTTCTTCTTGTCTGGGACAGAAATGCTGTTCTCAAAGAAGGGGAAGCCATCTTGTGACAGTGAGGATGAAAGGCACATGCTCAGGAATGGTGGTAGAGCAGGGTCTTGGGTTCCTAGTAATTAACTCTTCAAGCAGCTCTACCAGCCTTGGGCTGCTACTTGACTTGGACTTTGTGTCACGTGAGAGAAATAAAACTCTTATTTGGCAAAACCACTCTACTTGGATGTCTCTGAGCTGTACAGATAGATACCTATGTCACGAAGTGGCTGTGAAGATAAAAATGACAAGGAGAGAAATTGTCCAGTTCACTATCAGGGTGACTATCTGCAGGGAGATGTTCTAGTTTACCTTTGAGAGACTGGCAGATAAATGGCACAGATTGTACCGAACCCAAAAGGCAACTCATTTCCAGTTCAGAGTAAAATCTGAATTGGGAAACCCTGATCTCCTACTTGCTGCTCCTCTGAACCTCTAAATTCCTCTCCTTGCTTTCCCACAGGCTGCACTGGCCGTATTTAAATAACTTGAGGGTTCTGCAGAAATAACAAGACAACTAGAAGGAGAACCTGAAAAGAACATGAATGAGGCAGGAATTGGTTGCGTGGTCATCTGAGGTTAAAGTGTGGCCCATGAGGACACCTGATCAGAGATGCAATTGGTAAGGAGTACTGAAATAAACCTAGAGAATGTGCTGTCCATTGACTGAGTCTTCTAGACACAGCATCCTGTGTGTAACTAGAAAAATGTAAATTAGACTTCCTTTGGAGGGAAAAAGATAGATGCCCTCAAATGGAAATAAGATAGCTTAACGGCAGTCTAACTCTGTCTAGGTTTGCATGTGAGCAAGACCGGCTGTACTCTGTTGTGCATCTCTGTCATTGACTCATAAGAGGTGGACACACCACGGGCAAGCCTAATCAGCTGGCTATTGTTGAATTTAGCAGCTAATGTTGTTGAATTTTTGAAACAGAAAAATGTGTAACAGAAAGAATGGTTTATGATCCAAATAGTTAAAACATTTCAAATGCTGCCCAGTTTTCCTGGTCCAGAAAATTGCATAGAACAAATATGTGTACATACTGTCTCTGATTAACGATGGTTCAACTTACACTTTTTCAACTTTATGATGGCGTGAAAGTGATATGCATTCTGAAGAAACTGTACTCCAGATTTTGAACTTGGATCTTTCCACAGGTTAGTGATATGCATGATCCTCTCACACGATGCTGAACAGCAGCAGTGAGCACAGATCTGGAGTCACCCACGCTGTCAGGAGGGTAAACAACCAATATACTTACAGCCATTTTTAAAAAAATTTAAATTTAATTAATTAGCATATAATGTATTATTGGTTTCAGAGGTACAGGTCAGTGTTCATCAGTCTTATAGAATATCCAATGCTCATTACATCATGTGACCTCCTTAATGTCTATCACCCAGTTACTCCATTCCTCCACCCCAACCCCTCCAGCAACCTTCAGTTTGTTTTCTATAATTAAGAGTCTCTTATGGTTTGTCTTCTTCTCTACTTTTGTCTTATTTTTTCCTCCCTTCTCCTATGATCCTCTGTTTTGTTTCCTAAATTCCACACATCAATGAGATCATATGATAATTGTCTTTCTCTGATTAACTTATTTCGATTAGCACAGTACCCTCTAGTTCCAACCATCTCACTGCAAATGGCAAGATTCCATTTTTTTGTTGAGTAATATTCCATTGTACATATATAAACTACATCTTCTTTATCCATTCATCTGTCAATGGATATCTGGGCTCTTTCCATAGTTTGCTTTTGTGGACATTTCTGCTATAAACACTGGGGTGCATGTGCCCCTTCGGATTACTACATTTGTATCTTTGGGGTAAATACCCAGTAGTAGTGCAATTCCTGGGTCATAAGGTAGCTCTTTTTTCAACTTTTTTGAGGAAACTCCATACTCTTTTCCAGAGTGGCTGCACCAGCTTCCATTCCTACCAACAGTGTAGGAGGGCTCCCCTTTCTTCACATATACTCACCAACATCTGTCATTTCCTGACTTGCTAATTTTAGCCATTCTGACAGGTGTGAGGTGGTATCACATTGTGGTTTTGAATTGCATTTTTCTATGCCTAGTGATGTTGAACATTTTTTCATGTATCTGCTGGCCATTTGGATGTCTTTGCAGAACTGTCAGTTCCATTTCTTGATTGGATTATTTGTTCTTTGGTTATTGAGTTTGATAAGTTCTTCATCGGTTTTGGATACTAGCCTTTTATCTGATATGCCATTTGCAAATATCTTCTCCCATTCTGTCAGCTGTCTTTTGGTTTTGTTGACTGATTACTTTGGTGTGCAAAAGCTTTTTATCTTAATGAAGTCCCAATAGTTCATTTTTGCCTTTGTTTCCCTTGCCTTTGGAGATGTGTCTAGCAAGAAGTTGCTGTGGCCGATGTCGAAGAGGTTGCTGCCTGTTTTCTCCTCTAGGATTTTGATATATTCCTGTCTCACATTTAGGTCTTTCATCCATTTTGTGTCTATTTTTGTGTATGGTATCAAGGAATGGTCCAGTTTCATTCTTCTGCATGTGGCTGTCCAATTTGCCCACACCATTTGTTGAAGAGACTGTCCCTTTCTACTGGATATTCTTTCCTGCTTTGTCAAAGATTAGTTAACCATAGAGTTGAGGGTCCATTTCTGGGTTCTCTCTTCTGTTTCATTGATATGTGTCTGTTTTTATGCCAATACCATACTGTCTTTATGATTACAGCTTTGTCATAGAGCCTGAGGTCTGGGGTTGTCATGCCACTAGCTTTGGTTTTCTTATTCAACATTCCTTTGGCTAGTCAGGGTCTTATCTGGTTCTATACAAATTTTAGAATCATTTGTTCCAGTTCTATAAAAAAGTTGATGGTATTTTGATAAGGATTGCTTTGAATGTGTAAATTCCTTTAGGTAGCATATTTTTTTAATTTAAATTCAACTAGTCTATATACAGTACATTATTAGTTTCAGATGGAGTATAGACATTTTAACAATATTTGTTTTTCCAATCCATGAGCATGGAATGTTTTTCCATTTCTTTGTGTTTCCCTCAGTTTCTTTCATGAGGGTTCTATAGTTTTCTGAGTACAGATCCAGATCCTTTGCCTCTTTGGTTAGGTTTATTTATAAGTATATTATGCTTTTTGGTGCAATTGTAAATGGGATTTCTCTTTCTTCTGTCTCATTGTTAGTAAATAGAAATAAAACTTATTTCTGTGTATTGATTTTATATCCTACCACTTTGCTAAATTCCTGTATGAGTTCTAGCAATTTTGGGGTCTTTTGACTTTTCCCCATAGAGTATCATGTCATCTGCAAAGAGTAAGAGTTTGACATCTTCTTTGCTGATTTGGATGCCTTTTGTTTCTTTTTGTTGTCGGATTGCTGAGGCTAGGACTTCTAGTACTATGTTGAACAACAGTGGTGATAGTGGACATCACCTGACTTTAGGGGATGTGTGTTCCTGACCTTAGGGGAAAAGCTTTCAATTTTTCTCCATTGATTATGATATTCACTTTTTGTAGATGGCCTTTATGATATTGAGGTATTTTTCCTCTATCCCTACATTGTGAAGAGTTTTCATCAAGAAAGAATGCTGTATTTTGCCAAATGTTTTTTCTGTATCTATTGAGAGAGTTATATGGTTCTCGTCCTTTCTTTTATTAATGTAGTATGTCACAATGATTGATTTGCAGATGTTGAACCACACTTTCAGCCCAGGGAATAAATCCCACCTCGTGGTGGGATTTAAAGTAGTGTTGGATCCTATTGGCTAGTATCTTCGTGAAAATTTTGGCATCCACATTCATCAGGGATATTGGTCTGTAATTCTTTTTGGTGAGGTCTTTGTCTGGTTTTGGGATCAAGGTAATGCTGCCCTCATAAAGCAAGTTTGGAAGTTTTCCTTCCATTTCTATTTTTTGAAACAGCTTCAGAAGAATAGGTATTAATTCTTCTATAAATGTTTGGCAGAATTCCCCTGGGAAGCCATCTGGCCCTGGACTTTTGTTTGCTAGGAGATTTCTTTTATTACTGCTTCAATTTCCTTGCTGGTTATGGGTCTGTTCAGGTTTTCTATTTCTTCCTGGTTCAGTTTGGTAGTTTATATGTCTCTAGGAATGCATCCATTTCTTCCAGATTGCTTAATTTGTTGGCATATGGTTTCTCATAATATGTTCTTATAATTGTTTGTATTTCTTTGGTGTGGGTTGTGCTCTCTCCTCTTTCATTCATTATTTTATTTATTTGGGTCCTTTCTCTTTTTGATAAGTCTGGCTATGGGTTTATCAATCTTATTAATTCTTTCAAAGAACTAACTCCTAGTTTTGTTGATCTGTTCTACTGTTCTTTTGGTTTCTATTTCATTGATTTCTGCTCTAATCTTTATTAATTCTCTTCTCCTGCTGGGTTTCATTTGCTGTTCTTTCTCCAGCTCCTTTAGATGTAAGGTTAGGTTGTGTATTTGAGACCTTTCTTTTTTCTTGAGAAAGGTCCTCTTAGGACCACCTTTTCTGTATCCCAAAGGTTTTGAACAGTTGTGTTTTCATTCTCATTTGTTTCCATGAATTTTTTGAATAATTCTTTAACTTACTGGTTGGCCCAATTATTCTTTAGTAGGATGCTTTTTAGCCTCCATGTGTTTGGTTCTTTCCAAATTTCCTCTTGTGATTGAGTTCCCATTTCAAAGCATTGTGATCCAAAATATGCAGGGAATAATCCCAGTCTTTTAGAACCAGTTGAGACCGGATTTGTGACCCAGTATGTGATCTATTTTGTTCCATGTGCACTAGAGAAGAATGTATATCTTTTGCTTTAGGATGAAATGCTCTCAATATATTACACTTAGAACCATTCTGTTTGTCACTTTCAGTATTCAGCAAATTACATGAGACAGTCAACCCTTCATTATAAAACAGACTTTGTGTTAGATTATTTTCCACAAAGAAATTAATGTAAGTATTCAGAGCCCATTTAAGGTGAGCTTGGCTAAGCTATGATGTTTGGTAGGTTCAGGGTAGTAAATGCATTTTTGACCTAATGATATTTTCAATTTATGAGCAGTAGGTAGAGGAAGGTTTGTAATTACTTTTATTTCAAACAGAAGAAAATATGTGTTTTTTACAAGAAAATTAGTTTTGGGTGCCTGGATTGCTCAGGTGGTTAAGTAGCCAACTCCTGATTTTGGCTCAGGTTGTGATCTTAGGATTCTGGGATTAAGCCCTGCATTGGGCTCTGTGCTCAGTGGGGAGTCCTCTTGGGGAGTCTCTCTCTTCCCCTCCCTCTGCCCTTCTTCCTGCTCACTCCCTCTCTCTCTTTCTCTCTCTCTCTAAAATAAATAAATCTTAAAAAGAGGGACAATTAGTTTTTCAGAGTCTCTCCAAATTAAATGTTGAATGGATATTTTAAAAAATACTATTTGACATAATGTCAAAATAATAACCAAAGTCCCTGGAAGGAACACACAGAGAGGAATAATGATAACAGCTGGCATGGACCAGGCCTTGTGGGGCGCTCTGAACTGTTGTTCTAAGCAATTTACATGGGCTAACTCATTTGAGCCTTGCAACAGTTTATGAGATACAATTTTTATTCATATTTCACAGATGAAGTATACAGCTAATAATAAACATTTTGCCCTTTCAATTTTAAATTTAATCCTTAATAAGAAGTACACAGTAAAACAAAGCTAAAAATGCCCGCCTGCGGCCTAATTAACAAACATTTTCACTCTCTCTATTTTATTTTTATTTATTTTCTCCCCTTTAACCTAGAGTGTATTTCTTCTGCTTTAATAAAGCTTGCAAGCAGCATTAGAGAGAACAAGTAACAACTTGGTCACAGAGAAAATGAGGTAGGAAGCAATAGCAACTTTCCTTGGCTCTTGGGGGATTAATTGTCATGGATATTTAATTTAGGATTAATAATTGTTTTAACCAAGCCATTTAAAAATGTGCCAAACCAGCAAGGAAGAGGGGAAATGAATTCGTGATCTGAAATTTGGGGAATAAAGCTTTTCTCATTAGCAAACAGCTTTCTCTTTGTAATGTGAATAAATCTAATGAGGGTCAATTATACGTTTTATTAAATTTTACAAAACCAGTGTTACTGGATCCCCCTCTGCTCCACACTCCCTCTGCCTTCCCTCCTGCATTTTTATTCTAATTGCTTAGGATTCTTCTGTTGGAATATCAGTGCCATTCATTTCTGTTCTTTATTTCCCACTAACCTCTTATTTTGGAGATCTCTTGGATACAATTATCTAGAAAATCCGGACCAAAAGCAAATCCCAATGGCAACTAATATGGTCTTAAGAAACAAGCCCCTGAGTCATTTGTGGTTAGGAAATAGGAAGAAGGACAGATGGGCAAGAAGGAGAATTAGGAAGGTTGAGTATTCATATCAGCAACCTCTAGCTCCTTTTACTCATTCAGCCAACAGACTCTGAGCATATGTTATATGCTAAGCACAGCCACAAGAGAAGAGGACATGGTCCCCACCCTCCAGAATTTCACAGTCTCACAGAAATTCATGGCAGCTTAATTGACTTCAATAAAGAAGGATCTGGTAGCGATGATATGGCCAGACTAATCCAATCAAAGCCTCTCTCAGTTGGGTAAATTGGAGAATAGGTTAAAGGTAAATGGCAGTGACATGGCAACCACATAATTTTGTCTTTTTCTTCTGGACAATCCAGAGAATTCTCAATGATGCTTTCCTTTAGCTCAGGGGTGGTGACTTTATTAAACCCAGTGCCTAGTCTGCCAGAATCTTCCATCACCACTCACTTTGCTATGGAAATTCTGAGTCTCACTTTTGCCAAGTCAGGTACTCAGGGGTCTGCAAAAATTCCTTCTCCTTAGTACTGTTATGTTAATTTCCATTAGGGAGGGAAGAAAAGGTTGAACATGCCACTCTGCTTGGCTCTATGCCCAAAGACCAGGACTGGAGGTGCCACTAGATATTTTGCATGGCCTTCCACAATTATTCAACTTTGTTGTCTTATTAAGTGACTCTCTCTTTCCCCAGATATAATTTGGAGGATTTCTGGACTTTCAGACCCCAGACTTCATAAATATTCATTAGGGAGGAGCCACCAGCCCCTATCAGGGGACTAAGTACCTTGAGTACAAAATTCAGTTATTCTGAAGTTCCTTAGCATCTTTTCAGACCAGCCAGTGTTTCCACCACCTTTACTGCAACTATTTTCTTCACTATTCTGCTCTTTTCTTGCATTTTGTTCTTAGATAAATAAAAGAAAATTCCTATATCCCCTATTAGAGTATCAACCTTGCTGTCTTCTTTCCTTCTGGTTTCCCTTCTAGAGAGTTCTTTTAAATAAACTGTAGAATATCCTGAAACAGGGATTGAAACAAAACAAAACAGAGCATCGTGCATAGGTAAAGGCCCAGGTGAGCACAGAATTGAGATTAGTAATGTTGTTCTCAGCCCTTCTTCTTTGCTCATGTCTCAGCTCCCCACAACCTTCCTTCTGGCATCACTTTGGATTCCCTTGGCGGTATGGACAGAAGTATTTTTGCTTCCTCTGATTATGGGTCTCAGCTCGTCTCAGTGACTTGGGTGGAATAGAGCTGGATGCAGGCTCTCCTTGGTGATGAGGCATTCTCCATGCAACATGTGGAGGGTAGTAGTGGAGTGATGATTCCAGCTTCTAACAGCATCACAGCAGGGGCTGGCCTGGAGGACTGAAGGCACTAGATGGGAAGTCAGCTCCTGGGCTTATGAAAGGAACAGGATGTCTTTGGTTCAGTGGCCAGTGTGTCCTTAGCCTCTGTCTGTTCTCATCATGACTATTCTTGATGTCATAACTTTCTACTTCTCCTTCCCATTAACATCATTTTACCTGGACATACTGAGGTGCTCCAAAACAATGGCAATGAATTATTACTATCATTAAACTTCAGTAGGGCAAGACCCAGATTTATTTGAAAGTTTAGGAATCAGCTCTGACTCACGTGGTAGCTGATGTCCCTTAGGTCCCGCCTCTTGCCCCTATAAGCCTGGTGTGCAGTTATAACCCTGGTGAGCTGTGGGTCTCCTTGCCTCTTTGGCCTGCAACATCCCTCCATAAGCTGTGTGTTCTCCACTTACTTCTCTGGGGCCTCTCTTGCCCCAAGGAGGGGTTCCCACACATTGTGTATAGAAAGGCAGTACCAGGTCTGGCTTGCTGGAAGTAACATTATGTAGGAAGGTGGAGGCAGAAGAAGAAGCCAGCCATGATGCAGTCCCAAGGAAACATTGAGCCGAGCTTTCAGCATGCTCTGGACCTGTGATGAGCTTGTAGAGCTGCCCAATCTGGGGGGCTGGGTCAGGCCTTTACATCCCAGCATTGACAGACTATGGGCTCCCCTGGAAGGAAGCGTGTCCTTGGATGAGGTAATTTTCCTTCTCTGAGTCATACCCAGGAAGGCTGATAGCTGATGGCCATCTTTAGGCAGCACAATCAAGACCAGGGAGGTAAGTCTTCCTTTCATGACAGTTTTCTAGTACCTTTTCCTTTTACCAAGTCCCACCCTCCCTTACTCCTACTTTTCGGAATCAGCTCCTAGATAACTCAACTGCATTCAAGTCCTCATTTCAGAGTCTACATTTGGAGTGTGGAGGACCCAGGCTATAACGCATATGCAGGGCAATGTCAATAAAGACTTAGAAATAATGGCACTTACACTGTATGACCTTGAGAAAATGCCAAGCTGGGATCTGTCATCAGAGAGATGAAACCATGCTGTTTCTCCAAACTTTCCAAAAAGCTGAAAAGGAAATGGTGGTGAGAAGAGGGCAGGAATGAGATTGTGAAAAAGAATTAAAAGTTGAGGGGCACCTGGGAGGTTCATTCAATGAACTAACTGTCTGCCTTCAACTGAGGTCATGATCCCAGGGTCTTGGGATTGAGCCCCTCATTGGGCTCCCTGCTCAGCAGGGAGTCTGTTTCTTCCTCTTCTTCTGACCCTCCCCCCACTGCTCATTGTCTTTCTCTCTTTCAAATAAATAAAATCTTCTTAAAAAATTAAAAGTTGAAGACAAATTAATCTCTGTGAATATTTTAAAACTGTATGCACTGAAAGACATGGTCAACAAAGCAAAAAGGCAACACAGATTGGGCAGAGATACTTGTCAATCATATAACTGATAAGGGAGTAATTTCCAGAATACATAGAGAGTTCCTCAAACTTGATAACAACAAAACCAAAGAAACCAGTAAAGGTGGGCAAAGGACTTATTCAGACATTTCTCCAAAGAAGATGTATGAATGGCCATTAAGTCCACGAAAAGATGCCCAACCTCACTGATCATTAGGGAAATGCAAATCAAAACTCTAATGAGATATTCCTAACACCATCTGTATGACTGCTATCAAGATATTAGAGAACAACAAGTGTTGGTCAGGATGTAGAGAAAAGAGGATCCTTAAACACTGCTGGGGGGGAGTTAATGGCACAGCTGCTATGGAAAACAGTGTAGAAGATCCTCAAAAAATTAAAACTGGAACTACGCTATGACCCAGCAATCCCATTTGTGGGCACGTAACCAAAAAAACTGAAAACAGGGTGTCAGAGAGATATTCATATACCCATGTTCATAGCAGCATTATTCACAATGGCCAAAATGTAGAAACCACCCAAATGTCCATTGATAGAAGAATAAATAAGCAAAATGTGGTATATACATACAATGGAGTATTTTACAGTCTTAAAAAGAGAGGACATTCTGGAATATACTACAGTATGGATGAACCTTTAGGACAGTATGCTAAGTGAAATAAGCCAGTCTTAAGAAGACAAATATATATGGTTTCACCACTTTACTGCTTTGAGTAGTCAAAATCATAGGGACAGGAAGTAGAATGGTGGTTGCAGGAAGCTGAGAGGGGAGGGGAATTGGGACTTATTGTTTAAAGTGTATAGAGTTTCAGGGGATGGATGGATGGTGGTTACAGAGCAATATTTAATACTATTGAACTTGTATACTTTCATTCATTATTTCATTCATTTTATTCATTCATTTCTTTCAGATTATTAAGATGGTAAATTTACATTACATGCATTTTACTACAACCAAAAAAAAAGGAAAAAAAAAAAATAAGACTTGAGAAATCAGAGGCGGCAGAGGAAGTGAAAATCCCAAATTGGCCTAGGTTCAAATTGCAGTCTACTTATTAAGACTCCTAGTTAATCTCTCTGAGCCTCAATGGCACCATGTCTATAAAGTGGGACCAATGACAGAGACCCCCCAAGAGTGTTGCTTAAGGATCAGAAGAGTGAATAGGCTGCATCCCATCGTGCTTTCTGTGGTTTTCACCTCTGCGAGCCTCAGTTTTCTTACCTGCAAAGTGGAGCTGGTGGCAAATATTTAGAGGAACAGAGTTGCATGATGAGCAGAAGAGAACATAAGGATCCAAAGGTCACTTCTCAATGATCAGTTATGGAGAGTGGTTCCCATCAAAATGTCCCCAGGCATGCCTGCAAGCCAAATACAATGCAGATCAACTGCAAAGAGAAAGTAAGCTACCTGTGAATATACAGATTTTCACAAAGCTCATAAATGTGAAGCTGGAGCATCGCCAGGGTCCCAGGCAAGCTCAGCAAAACCAGAACATCTTGAGAGTTAATTAAACCAGTTAAAAATTGAGACAAAGAATGATGGAAGTTCTGGAGAAAAAAGTAACTTTTGATTCATCCATCCTTTGTTCTTTCTAAGAGCTGGTCATCCTTTGTTCATTCGTTCATCCAACCAGTATTTGTGGCACGGTTAGCAGCTCTGGGCAGGACAGCAGACCAGTGTTGCATTAAAAATATGGTTTTGTAAAGTAGGAGATAAAACATATCTTTGAAATATTCTGTTATACTCTTGAAGCATCAAAAGATGCTGTTCTAATTTTTTTTTTTTCACTACTTGAAATGACATTTTGGTTCCCATTTTAAGTGGATTTACTTTAAGAGGCCTTTTCAAGATGCAGGTTACCCTGCTTCTGTTCTAACTCTCAGAGTGTTTTACAGAATCAGAGGACATTAGGTACCTGTCAACACTTCACATTTTCTAACCGACATGACAGGAAAAGTGGCTTCCCCTGGGGTCTTGTTCTGTAAGTCTGGCATGATTTAGAGAGAAGAGCCCCTCCCCCCCTTAAACTATTATTTCTAATATTTTAGGTGTAGAAAGATCTGAAGTTACAGCACATTAGCATCATTGTTCCGTAGGAATCATCACTCCCGTTCTATTGATTTTTCCTTTTTATCCCTGATCTCTCCTATTCCCTTCTTCCCCTAGGCATCCACTTCAATGTGTTTGATAAAAGCCCTTGGATAAGTTACGTTTCTTTGTAGAACATAGTGTTATTTTGTGTTTTAATTTGTGTATATGGCATTGGAACTTGCCCTGGTTCTTTTTTTTTTTTCACTCAACACTGTCTTTTAAGATCTGTCCACATGACTGTACAGCTAGTATATTTGCTCACTGGTGCCAAGTGTGCCCTGTGCTGCGTCCACACCACGTTATCCATTGTGTTCAAGGACAGGCCCTTGGATTGCCTCCAACTCTTAGCTACCTAATAACATAGATGGGAATGTCCTTATAAATGTCCATAGATGGGAAAATCCTTATAAATGTCCACCTTATAAATGATCCCTTATAAGCAGGTCTTTTGGATATTATCTAGGAGAGGGGTCATGGGTCCTAGGGCATATGCCAGATAGCTTTCCTGTGTGACTATCTCAGTCTCCTCTTCCACAAGCAGTGCACAAAATTTCTCATTTGCTCACAACATCATCAACCCTCATGTTAATTACCTTTATATTACTCCTCTATTCTTATGGGCATATTAGGTTGTGTGCACTGTTTTAATTGCATTTATCTGATTGCATTAATATGAGTTTGAGAATCTCACCTGTGAATTGACTACACATATCCTCTGTCTGTGCCCTGTTAAGTTTCCCGTGTTTTTCTTGTTAATTTGCAAGAGTTCTTTGTAGAATATAAAAATTAATTACTTCTCTTTTTAAGTTACTGTGACTCTATTTTTCCAGGTTGATACCTGTTTATACTTGTTTATCCAACAGAAATCTTTTCACTTAATACAATTAGACCTATTGTTCTTTGTTTCCCTTATAGTTAAGTTGCCCATCTCTTGGTCAGGATCTTCTCATACATCTTCCTCTATTTTAAGAGGTAATATCTAAGTTTTATCATTCTTCCTTTCGCACTTTAAACTCTAATCAACCTGGGGGCTTCCCTTTCAGGGTATTGAGGAAAGGCTGCTGTCTGACTGCATCATATGTACTTTATTACTGGTCTTTAAACTGCAGTTTCTTATCACAATCAACTAAGCAATCTAGAGAACCATGGCTTTGTGATAGCATCTTCATCATTGTACCAATTTACCACATAAAGATGACCCTAAGGGTTCCTGGGTGGCTCAGTTGGTTAAGTGTCTGCCTTAGGTTCAGGTCATGCATGATCTCAGGGCCTTGAGGCAGAGCCCCATGTCTGGCTCCCTGCTCACTGGGGAGTCTGCTTCTCTCTCTCTCTCTGTTCCAACCCTCCTGCTCACGGTCTGTCTCTCTCTCGGAAATAAATAAAATAAAATAAAAGATGACCCTTGTTCTATGTCCTCTATTTGTTCTTTTGGTCCATTGTATTTATTTGACCTCCCACGTTTTGTCTTTAAAAAATCCTTGGGGTTGTATATTCTGTTTCTTAATATAATATTTTCTGTAACATAAAAATCATATCTTAAAGGCCATATATGTAAGTGCTAAGGCCATTTAACTTGTACATAAAGAGCGCAGTCTCTGCAGGCACACAGAACACCGTTCAAAGCCGGCCTCTATTACCCCACATCCCTCTGACATTGTTTAGCAGTTTCCTATTGCTGCCCTGACAAATCACCACTAATTCAGTAGTTTAAAGCAACACAAATTTATTATCTCACAGTCCTGGAGATCATTTGTCTAAAATCGGTTGACAAGGTGGTGTTCTTCCAGGAGGTTCCAGGGAAGAATCCATTTTCTTGCCTTTCTAGCTTTGAAAGGCTGCCCATGTACTCCTTGACTCATGGCCTATCACTCTGGCCTCTGCTTCACTTGTCACACTCCTTTTCTGACTCTCCTGCCTAACTCTTTTCCTTATAAGGACTCTTGCAGTAATCCAGGATAATCTCCCCATCTCAAGGTCCTTAATTTAACACACCCACCACATCCTTTTGGCCTTGCAGGGTAACCATTCACAGGTTCTGGGATTAGGACATGACGAACTTCAGGAGCCCATTATTCTGCCTGCCACACGTTGGCCAGGCAATGTAACCTCTCTGAGTATGTTTCCTTCTCTCAAATGCTGATGAAATGGTAAGTAGATGCTGTTTGCTTGGCACAGCACTGGGAACATGGTGGGCACTTAATAAACGGTAAATGTTTTTATCCTCTTTATGGTCCAGGAAGGTGCACCATGTACTGCGGCTGGAGAAATTCAGAGTAGATGAGGCATTTTGTAAGAGAATGTTGAATTACTGAAAATAGTCATAACAGATCATTTTATTATTATTTCCATATTAAACCAACATCCTATCAAAGCCCAGGGTTTGTCTGGTTATTATTCTAATTGTTATCCTGGTCAGTAGGGTCAAAGTGATTTATTTTGTATTTGAAACATATGACCTCTGATGTTCCCTGAATTCTCTGAATTCGTAGGAAACCAAGATTTTATCACCAGCTTTCTTTTGCTTGAGAGCTGGCATTGCATGGTTTCAATAAAGAAAATCACAGAGAACTGAAAGAGTCTGGTGTTCATAAATCAAGGTCTGTGTGTGAGAGATCTCAGGAGACTTAATTTGGCAAAGGGAAGTTCCCTGAATCAAGGCATATTACAATTTGTGTCTAATCAGATTAAGTAGATCAAGGAAGAGGGAGATCGTGTCATCCTTTCCAAGGCTGTACATTTCCAGAGCTGGAGCCATCAACAGGAGGAGTCTGGATGTCAAGAGCAGAATGGGAGCACCGTGAGGGGGAGGAGGCAATGACCAAGTACAGGCCATCACAAGGCCAGGATCAAGAGCCCGGCAGTCACAGATTATTTCATTCTGGTGCAAATCTCAGCATTTTGGAATCCCGAGAGTTTTGTTCCGGCCCTGGAATTAGATCGCCTATGTGTGAATCTGATATTTACTAGGGGAATACCTGGGGGAAACTTTCCACTGGGGAAAGTTACTGTAATCTAGAAGACATCTTGAAATTGGGGACAACAAGGGGTCTACCTCCCCATTTTATTGTGATTGCAAAAGAGTCCAGGTTGCCGGTCCTTAGAAAAGTGGAGCTCCACAGCTCTCTGCAGTCCAATTCACCTTGGACTCCATGGATTTAGAGCCAGCTTGGCAGACTCGAAAGATTAACAGTGTATTAGTTGTGGTAGGCTCACTGCTGTAACAAACAAACATCTCCACGGCTTAATACAATTGAAAGCTATTTTCTCTGCCAAGTGAAGTCCAGAATGGGTATTCCTGCTAGGTGGGAAGCTCCCCTCCATGTGGTGATTAGGGAGAGACCCACGCTCGTGGCATCTTGAGCTCTGGAAATGGTGCCATCACTCCTACTCCTATTCCCTGGACTGCCACTGTCTCACAGGTATTTATGAATTGCAAAGGAATCTGGGAAATATGGCCCTACTATTTTTCACAGGGAGAAGAGGACACGGACTTGATGACTAGCTAGTTGGTTTTGCTGCAGGAGAAGACATTTCTTCAGAAGACTGACTATAAACTCAGACCAAATTTCATCTGCCACCTTCCCCTCAGGTGAGACCCCACCACCATCACCCCTCAGATTCAGTGAACTTCTCAGCCACGAATAACGAAAGCTTGCCACCTACCCAAAGTCACATGAAACACCAAGGATCTGGAGCTAATGGTATCTTGTTTTTTGATGGCAGGGAGAGTGGGACAGTGAAGGGAAGACCAGGAAGCAGAGGACATTAAGGTAGCAAAAATGGGAAAAGTAAGAGGAATAATTGTTTTGAAACTTATAATTTCTATTATGGAAACACTTAAACATACAGAAAGGTTGGAAAAATTAGCCTACTATAAACATTTTCATTAAAGAGGTAAAAATCAACATTTCATTATGGACTCAAAGAAAAATTATCCATAATTCCACCAGCTTAGTACAGTATAATTTTTTCCAGGCTTTTTGATTTGTTTTGTTTTCCTGCCCATAAGTTTCCACACAGAGTTGTAAAAAAGACAAATGGTTATAAACAGGGACTTGATAGGTAGTGTGTCCTTAGAGTGGGGAGGGGTGGATTGTTCTATCTGTTTTTTCCCAGAATCCCCTGTGTTCCTCACTCTGGGGGCATTTCACGCTTTTGTAATTCTCCCGCAGAACTGAGTGGGGAGGGAGGCGAGGAGTGTGAAGAAAGAGGAAGCATAACCCCAATCAGTTATATGTTCAGTTTGTTAGCAGCTCTGGTGGAAAGATTCCATGCAGGAGCAAATGGAAATGCTTTCTCCAAACGAAGTTTAAAATTGTCTCTAGCACATTTATGCTTTGTGTTGAACCTGCGCTGGTTGCCACGCCAGTTTCGCTCCCGTAGTGAGGGCCAACCAATCAGCAGTTTCAAGAGGTTGGCGGTGTAGTCCCACTCCGTGCCCCTCAGGTTGGGCGGGGTACCTAGCCTGCCAGAGGGCCCCAGCATGTTGTGCCTCAGTTGCCCCTAGTTGCTCACCACTGTGGTTTTTTTTTTTTTTAAGATTTTATTTATTTGACAGAGAGAGAGATCCCAAGTAGGCGGAGAGGCAGGCAGAGAGAGAGGGGGAAGCAGGCTCCCGCTGAGCAGAGAGCACAATGTGGAGGCTCGATCCCTGGACTCTGAGACCATGACCTGAGCTGAAGGTAGAGGCATAACCCACTGAGCCACTCACGCACCCCATCACCAGTGTATTCTTTTTTTTTTAAGATTTTGTTTATTTATTTGACAGACAGAGATCACTAGTAAGCAGAGAAGCAGGCAGAGAGAGAGGAGGAAGCAGGTTCCCCGCTGAGCAGAGAGTTCAATGCGGGGCTCGATCCCAGGACCCTCGATCCCAGGACCCTGGGATCATGACCTGAGCTAAAGGCAGAGGCTTTAACCCACTGAGACACCCAGGTGCCCCTCACCAGTGCATTCTTAACGCCACTTCCCTCCCAGCTTCGTTTCCTGCGGTGGCCGGAGAATACACCTAGCTGACTAAGGCTGGCTGCCATGCTCTGAAGCCAGCAGCTGTTTGCTCGAGGCCTGCTTCCCATGGGCTGCTCCAGTCAATGGCTGTCACAAGGACTCCAAAGCAGGTCGTTTCCAGGAGAACTGAGACTCTCCTAGCTTTGCTACTCTTCCTTAGACTGGCAGGCAGTCGAAGGCTTTCCCTCTTCACTTAGGGTAGGATTCACCTTTGCCTGTGGTCTGCCAGCTCTCCCTGCCTCATCTGGCTCTGTCCACATTGTCCCTCACATACATGTTTCCCCTATAAAATACTGGTGTGTCTAATTCCACCTTGGCACCTTTTTTTCAGAAAATCCAGACTGACACACTTTCCCCACTCCCCTACTTATGCTTTCTGGAATCACCTTCTCAGATAAACTTGCACTGGAATCTTGTTTCAGCATGTATTTCTGGGGAAGCCAGCCTAAAAGAGAGGGCATTGCAGACACTGGACACACCACTCCCACTCATCACCCGAGGACAGAATCTAGTCACAGGGCCTTACTGAACAAAGGAAGCTGGGCCAGGCAGTCTCCTGCGATGGACCACGTGAGGGAGAATGGATATCGGAGGGCCTGCTGGCCGTGTGGCTGGCCACTCCTCCTCACTACTCAGCCTTCAAGTTCCGTCCAAACTCCTTCATGGCCAAAGTTCTGAAACTGGGTGTATCAGGGAGAGGCCTTTGACAAGTCTGTGCTGATATAAAGGAATCAAAATCAACCAAATCTAACTTTATACTCTATAGATTACTGTCTGCTCCAAAGCAAAATTGTCAAGTGTGTAATGCTTATCCTCTGGACATACCCCACCCCGGAGCTACGGCCCCTTCGTACCCTTTCAAATTCCTTCCAGAGTTCCAGCTGCCCAGAATCCCTATTACAATGTTCCGCCCCAGGCACTGATTCACCAACCCAAGTTTCTCCTCCCTGCTTTAAAACACACCTGTTCCATTCTCCCAGGTTCTGTGCATTAATAACGTGATAAGTTAATTTAACATAAAGACATTAACATTGGCTAAGGCGTCACTGTGGCAGCAACCAGATGGACTCATCTGGCATTTGACCAGAACCTGTTAACGCCTTATCCAGAGGATGGAATGGTCATTTGCTTGGTGACTGCCATGGAGTCCTAGATTCCGTGTAACAGACCAATATTACCTATCTTGAGCTTTTCTTCCAAAGCAGAGAGCATAAGTCAAGGATAAGGCACAAATGAGTCACCCCACGGAGGCTCTTGTAAACTGGCAAGCTGGGACTCCATAAGGTCTGTGGTCTCTTTTCCTTTGGGCCGTCTTCTTTGGGATCCTTTTCTCTGTCATGTTCAGGAAAGAAGCACCAGTTTCCTTTGATTCAACACTGTTCACAGTAGTTATCTCTAGACAGTGAGCGCGTAGGGCAGAGGACAGTGAGAGGGCAATGCGAAGGTATTTTACTTCTTTAGGGTTTGAAGTTTTCAAATGGAACATATCAAATTTTTGTAATTTGAAAAAAAAACAAGGTAATTGATGATAAGCCATTTGCCTTCACCTGTGGTGTGGACCAGGCACCTATCCTATCTACTTTCGAGGGGTCCTTCATCTTTTGTAATTGATGACAAAGCCAGTCCTTAGCGCCTCCTTCTCTCCCAGGAATGCACTTGGATCCTTCCTGTTGTCTGCTTTCTCTAGCATGATATGAACTGTCCTCAACCTTGGTTTCTACCTGCCCCTTGAATCAGCTGTTCTGATTTGTTTAAAACCCTAATTTTAAGTAAAAGTAGAATGGAGACCACATTTACTCATCTGCAGCACCTCAGCTTAGTGCCTGATATAAAGTTGATCCTTTATAAATAAATGTTTTTGAGGAACGGCTGCACCCTCATATTCAAGGAACTCCTCATGACCATTGAGTTGTTTTAATAAGGCAGCCACTGCAGGGCCTGGGAACGGTGGACACAAACCATCAGTCCTCTACGGGCTTTACCTGGGATGTCAATCAAGATGCCAGATGTGGCAGGAAAGGGATCATGATGGCCTGAATGATGGTATAATACTAAAATCAGAAGTGTTATCTGTGAAAAACCCACTTATGCCCTACTTACTAGTCACTGGGCAAGGCTTCAAGGGAAATTACTGGCCAGAATGTCAGACGTCTACGGAATCTTCAGAAACTGAAAACAACAACAACAAAAACAAAACAAAACAAAAAAACAGTTTTGTGTTTTGTGTTTTAGACAATGATATTTCCTGGGCTGTATCTGCCAAATCCATGCTCTCAGAGATAGTTTTCCTGAACTTTTGTTAGGCCACATTATCTTCTATTTAACTTTTTGAAGTGGTTTTCCAATTTTCACACCTCTGAGTCTCCAGCTACCTTTGCCAACATTGTTGTGTATTGTGAGAGAGGGGACTGCCTCATGGCATAGCAACAGCAGAAATATCAAAGTCCACCCTCAACCCTGCCAATCCTGGCCATATGACCTTAACTCACTGAGCCTCAGCTTTCTCATCTGTTAAATGGGTATTAATCATAGCTGCCTCTAAGGCTGTTTTAGGAATCAAATGACATAATCTACCTTTTTTTTTTTTTTTAAAGCACTGAATATGTAGTAAATACTTAATAAGTGATAACCACTGTTATCACCACCACTACCATCATTATCATCATCATCATCACCAAAAGGTCATCCAAGGGTCCAGAAGGATCTGGGATGTAGGCCCAGAAAAATCTCTTTCAAGCCAAATAATAACCAAACTAGTAGATAGAGTTCATTCTTGCAGGACCTCATGTTCTGTTCTTTGCAGAATCGGGAGGTGGGCAGACTGGAGCACAGGAGTGTGGAGTCTGGTGGAAAGGCAGAGGGAAAATGAAGCCTGCTGATGGTAGGTTGGTAGTTCAGAAGCAACAATGCCAGCAGAGAGGAAACAGGAATTGTCAGACTCCTGATGCCAGCTCTCTGCTGACATAATTAATGAGGCAGTTGTGCCAAAAATGAAGCATGTTGTTAATATACAGACTTGTTGGGTGCACAAGGGAAATGCAAATAAAAGCTTTGCCAAAAGGGGGGTGAGGTCAGATCAGCTCCAAAGGGAAATCTCACTATCTGTAAGACAATAACGTACAGATTAAAAAAAAAAAAAGGTTAAAAATATGATTTATAATACAGTACCAACAGCTACAAGATACTTAGTGGGCTTTTAACATTCTTACTTGATCATTTTACTTTTGTCTTCATGCCCTTCAAAGTTTGTGCAGTTGGTCAAGGTCACCTGACAGACAACTAAAATTCCAATGGAATTTTTGCACTCAGGATTTTAATATGCATTCCATAGGATAGATAAGAGAGTTTCTTTTCACTTTGAAAACCTCGGGGTTTGCGGAGAGAAAGGAATCTTGAGCCCATATAAAATTTTTGTGATTTTTGTGCCTGATATTCTCACAAAAACAAAATGATTTTCAGTTCGCCGTGTAAGTGTTCTCAAAAGTGAATTCAGTTTTTTTCCCAAAATGCCTTCTTGAATTACGTGGGAGAGACCTGGACCAAGGATTTGACCCTGACCTGACTCTGCTGCCCCGTGAGGCAGTTTTCGAAAAGGAGCACCCGGGTACCACCAAGAGCAGCGGAGCCTCGTCCTTAGAGGCAGCCGCGGCTCGAGCAGGTCGCGGGCAGGCGTGCTGCCCCCAGTTGCGAGCACCAGCCGGAAGCCCTGACTTTGGCTGCGCAGGGACCGCCCCGCACTGGCCCCGGCCGGTTCCGTGGCCGTCCTGCGGGGGCGGGAATCACCGGCGGGGGCTGGGAGGGAGCAGTGCAGGGAGGGCGCTTTCGTCTCCCCTACTCCTTCGCTAACCCATGCGGCTCCTTGCCCACCTTGCTCTTCTCCGACCATCTTTTCTGGCTTTTTTCCAGAGACCCTGTGAGAGCGCTTGGGAATCCAGAGTCCGTTTTAGGGGCAGAATGTGGAAACGTCTGTGTTATTTCTTTACAGTTCATTTATTTTTCCTTTTCAGTCTGCCCGCTGCCGGGTGTTTGGTGACGGCAAGAAATACTAGAGCAGGGGGGAGAAACTCGCTCGGGTCCGACCGGCAGGTCTCGGGGGACTGACAGACCAGAGATGCGCGCACGCGCACAGGGGCGGGGGCGCGCGCTCCTGAGAGTCGGGGAGCGGGTGCGTGCGTGCGCGCGCGCATTGTTCCCGCTTCGAACTGGGTCCCCAGCAGGCGTTTGGGTGCGAGCACTGTTCTTGGGGTCTAGGGTGCCTTGGCTCGCAAAGCGCGCGGGGTTTCCGGGCGGTTCTGCCAGACGCAAGGCGGGACGTTCAGCCAGCGTTCACGGAGTGCTTCCTCTGTGCCAGGGCGCCGCTCTCACACTTCCTCGGAGGCGCTCAGGTTGTCCTCCGCGACGACCCGGGAAAGTAGGTGCTGTTGTCACCTTCCGTTTCCAGGAGAGGAAGGGGGGCACAGAGAGGTTAAGCCAAGGAGCTTTGAATTCAGCGTGATTTCGGAATCCACGTCTTTTTTTTTTTTTTTAAGATTTTATTTATTCATTTGACTGATATCACAAGTAGGCAGAGTGGAGGAAGCAGGCTCCCTGCTGAGCAGAGAGCCCAATGCGGGGCTCGATCCCAGGACCCTGGGATCATGACCTGAGCCGGAGGCAGATGCTTTAATCCGCTGAGCCACCCAGGCGCCCCCGGAATCCACATCTTAACCACCACTCCTTATGTTTTAATCGCAGGAGCCCTTAGACTTTTGTTATAAAGTCATAGGTTAAGGGACCCTTTTCACTTCCCTCCATCAAAAACACTGTTTTAGTTCATCTAAAACCCAGGGGCTGCTCACTAAGGCACAGAAAGCATCGAAGTAACTGACTTTGGCTTGGAAAAGTGGAATCTGTCAACACTTCATCAATAAATGTGACCATCATTTTAAACCGATTGGTAGCATCTTTTACTCTGTAATAATACATATAGTTTAATACGTTTGATTCACGGTTCTTGACTTATTCTTTTCCTCTTAGTGATGCCCTCTCGGGAAAATATAGGAAAACACAAAGAAGAAACAAGAAGTCCCCCATAATCTCAGCGCCCCCTACACTATATGTTGTTGAAAATCCTTCCCGTCATTTTTCTATGCATACATGTTATAATAAATTAAAATGGATTTATTAGAGTTCAAAACAGTATCATAATGTACATTCTGTTTTATGCTTTTTGAAATTCAACAATTCACAATGAACATTTCCCCATCAACTATTCTTCTACAATTCTTTTTAATGACTGCACAGTATTTCAATGTATGATTTTGTCATAATTTAATTGTTAGTCTTATTTTTTTTTTACACTTAGTTTTGCTATTATAAATGGTGAACATCAGTGTGCAGTAATCTTTGATACCCTTGACTGTTCCCTTAGGACAGATAGCTAGCAATGAAGTTGCCAGGTCAAAGACAGCATGCCAGAAAGATGGGCTCAGTCCACACACCTCTAGGTAGGATGAATGTATCCATTTTGTTTTCCCCATTCTGAGTGTCATTGCTCAAGAGAATCTTTATTAGCAAATGAAATCCTTTAAAAAAAAAAAAACTTACGTAATGTTGTTGGAATATGCTGGATTTCAAGAGAAAGACTTTATATTATTGCAGATTTTTAAAACATTTGGGAAATTTAGTTTATTCAGAAGCTTCCTGACTGAATGGGTCTCTAGATACTATGGTAAAATAGGGACATTTTAGGAAAAGAAACAAGGAAAGTTAATTCTCAAACAGTTTTTTCTAAGGCAGGGAGACAGATGCTGTCTACAAACTGAAAAAGGAAGTATTAATTGCTGCTTTTGCTGGGCCTTCACTCCCTGGCAACTTCCCCATTGTCTGGTCTGAAAACACTGAAGGTGCTGCCTGCCGCAGAGCACAGAGCAACTGCAGAAATATTCAAGGCAGCAAACCTGGGCAATTAGAGGTTTCTGTTCATTTTCCTCCCCTTTCATTCTACCAGCTCCCCCTCCCCCCATATCAGCAAGTTGGAGTGACAAATATTTAAAGTCAGCTTGTCACGCATGAGCAACACAGCTGTGTGAATGACTGATTTTCCTGACATTCTGAACAGCTTTGTGTGTGCGTGTGGAGACCTGCAGACCCTCAAACCCAACACCATCTGACTTACAAGATGCCATGGGTTTGGTGTTTGAGGCAATAGTAGGGGGTCTGGACAGGTGGTGTTTTATGACCAGGAAATGAACAGACCTACAGACTGCAGATGATTTTGTAATATATGTGTTTGTTGCAATGACCTCTAGGTGGATTTCTGCAGTGACAAAGAGGAAGCTTTTAGGGTGTGGTTTAAATTCCTTTCCTTGCAAAGCTTGCTCTCAAATCACTTTTGCCTAATGGGTTGGAGACCATGTGTCTTTAGCAAATTTGAGAGAGAGACTTGGACCCGACTGGTCTTTTTTCTCCCCACTTAGCATTGCAGCAAGATTAACAGATGCCTATTTAGGGAAGACATGTTCCCTTTTTATATGCAAACCTTGTTGCTAAAAATTCTCTTTTAGATGAATTATTAAACCCAATTTATAAAATAAGGATAGTACAGATCTCCTCTTGAACTATTCTTTCTCTTTGATATGTGATACCCATGTCTGCTGGTGGAGAAAAGCCAAGAGACTATGAGAGGCCCGGTGGGGATGGGAGGAAGGAGATAACAAGTAAGTCCCATTTTAACACCTCAGAAATTTCCTGAATGCTTGGACCCCTTGGGGAACACTTGGAATTCTTTAACCATCACATAGAAATGCACAAAAACATAATTATTTTGTAAACCAAGGTTTCTCCTCATAGTCTAATAAAGTAGGAGTTATTTAACATATCAGAATTCCTGTAAGAAACAGTACTGTCTTTGGGAACATCTATGTTTGGAGCATTCATGTAGGTGCTTTCTGGGCAGAGAGTAGACTATTCTTTTTTATTCAAGGGGAGGGATTTTTGTGTTAATCTTGAAGGAGAATCAGCAGGAAAACCACGGAGGAATCGAGTGAACAGGAAGTCACAGAGAGGTGGTAGCCCCTGGGTGTTCTGAGATGGGGAGACCCAGTGCTCAACTGGTCATTTAGGTTATAAGTCTAATGTGACATGTAAATCACCCCTCCTCCTTTATGACGTCTTCAGTAACACCTGTACTTTGTAAAGCATAAAAAGCCTTTGTTAATTAATATTCTCCTTACATTGTTTAGAACTGTGTTACAGAATTCATATCCCTTTCCGCAATGCATAAAACTGTTTTAGAGAGGAAGGAGGAGCAGAAGGAGAGTGAGAGAGTGAAAATCTTAAGCAGGCTCCACGCCCAACCCCGAGCCCAATGTGGGGCTGGATGTCACAACCCTGATCGTGACTTGAGCTGAAATCAGGAGTCGGACATTTAAGTGACTGAGCCACCCATGCACCCCCATAAATTTTTGTATTAATTACGAAAAAGAAATTAATCATGAAGTTGAAATTCATACCTTAATGCCAACCTTAGATGCTGCCTTCCAGGCTAGCACTTCCCTGCTGTTGTACCTGCCCAGCATCATGAACGACCTCAATACATGCACTGTGATCCCAGGACCCGCAGCAGCCCGTGGGAGCTGGATAGACCTAGTGAATCAGAATCAGCTTTTTAACAAGATCTCCAGGTGATTCAGGTGCACTTTCCAGCTTGCAAAGTGATGGTCTACAGTACTGGTTCTCAACTCACTGCACATTGGAATCCCTGGAGAGCTTCACAAACTCTAGTCCTGAGTCACACTCCTAGGGATTCTGACTTAATTGCTCTGGGGATGGAGGACACTGAGCCTCCAGATTTTTAAAGTCTCTCAGATGATCATAACGGTGTTTGATTAAAAGAATGTTTGAAAACCCCTTAGAACAAAGCGCTCTCAGAATGCTTCCTTTTTCGAATCGTGTTTGAACCCAGACACCCTGTGAAGTACCTGGGCTGGACACAAGGTTTGCTGCCTTCACCAACCACAGCTCTTCCCCAGAGGCACTGCTCCCAGCATCTAAAACTTCTGTGTAATAGATTTTCACCACAAGACTCAATGGAAGACTAGCCAATGGCAGATATTCAGAGGAGTTTCCGGGATTTTAACAGGGAGAAACTTACTGTGTCTGAGTCCATACTGCTTCCCTCTCTCTTGCTGCTGTAACCTGTAGATTAGAAACACCCTCTTAGCCCAGCTTGCAGGAACGTTACAGCTAAAGTTTGCAGAAACTGCTTTTTACCAAAAACATACCTTGCCTGAGGAGTTAAGGAAGTATGTACAGAAATGACTCCACCATGTTTAAGATTTACAGAAACATCGTGACCAGATTCCTACACACAAAAAGATCAACTGACCGAGGACGAAGAGGTTGTGTGAGCTTCCTGGGATGTCTACAGATGTCAGTCACCTTTTGACTCCCCACGCCCTCTCCTGCCCCGTCGCCTCCCCTTGCTAACATAAAAGAAGCTCAAACCTCAAGCTAGGGGAGACAGACCATTGGGATAGCAGTCTGCCGTCTCCTGGGCTTCCTGGCTTTCCAAATTAAGTCTCTTTCCTTGTCCCAGCATCTTGCCTCTCGACTTATTGGCCTGTCATGCAGGAAACAGAAGGAACTGGGACCCCATTACAGGGTCACTCTTCTCTCACAACTTGTCCCCCATCTTCTGCTTCTGTGCCAATCCCCCACGCCCACCCCAAGGCTGCTTAATATGGTGGCTCGGGGCAAGGGTTCTGGGGTCAGATGGCCTGGGTTCACACCACAACTGTGGCCCTAACGGATCACCTACCTGCTCGAAGGCTTCATTCCCCTCTCTAAGTGGTGTTGATAATAGTACCAAGCTCTCAGAATAGCGAGGATGGGTCTGAGAGATAATGCACAGAAACAGGGTACCAAGACTCATATTCAAGTAATAAAAAGAACATCCACCCAGCATGACTAAGAGAAGGAAAACCTAATTAGTGCTCAGCTTTCTCTGCTGTTAAAAGCGTGCACAGGGGGATGCCAACAAGAAACGTGCCCATTCATGAAGCAGACACCTGGAAAAACTCAGGAATCAAAGACTAGATATCTCTGAAAGTAAGAATAAGTGTTAAGGCTGAGGAAGACAGTCGATTCATCTGTCTGAAGGCCAGTAAATTCCCTGCCCCACACCACCTGAGCCCGTGCCCTTCCCCACGCCAGCAAAAGCCTGGAGTTTTCATTTTAGAGAAACCAACCCAGGGTAGCTCCTGGTTTGGAGATGCCAGGCACAGCTGGGAGGAAGTGAGGCCCAGACAGATATGACAGGACGTGAAATTATGAGGTGTTATCCCCACTTTGGTCCTCTATCCCAAGTAGGCTCCCAGAATGCTGGTTGCCAGCAGACACTCCCCAGCCAGAAAGCAGCGAAAAAACAAAAATGCTGAATGTGGGAGAATCTTCTAAAGGAACAGCAGGGCTGCCTGATCATCCTCAGTGGAACCCCAGGTGGCAAGCCCATTCCCACTTAGAGTTTCCAGCCAACCTTCAATGTCACTGTCCTAAAGGAACAGGCAAAAATCATAAGAAATACCATCAACATGGAAAGCAGATATCAAAATAAACAAGAGAAGGAATGGAATAAAGGGAGATAATGCCCTATCCTAAAAGAGAAGTCACATCATCCATAAGACAGAGAGTGTTCAGACAACAATAGGGATATGGAAAAAAAAAAAAACACATGACAAATAAGATGAAATAGAGGATGGTCTATGGCCAAGGTCATCTCTCAGGAAGTATGATAATACTAGAGGTCCAAGAGAAAATAAAAAGTATTCCATGGAGGACAGCAACAACAAAACAACCCCCCCGATACACACACAAAAAGGAGAGAAAATTGTCAGAAGAAAAAATATTTTCAAATATCCCAGAACTAAGAATATGATTCTTCACATTGAATAGGCCCAGAAAGTGCCTAGCACCCTAAATTTTTTTAGAAGGGAGAAAGGGGTCCAGCCAAAGCATATTTTCATGAAATTTAAATATTTCAGGGATTAAGCCCAGATCCTAAAGAAACCCCTCTGACACAGTCAGGGCATAGTTGGGGCAAGAAAAGCAGATCACATTCGAAGGGCTAAGGGTCAGAGTGACATCAGTCATCTCAGCAAAATTGGAATCTAGAAGATAAGAAAACAAGACTTTCAAAATGTTGAGGAAAACATTTTTCTGGTGTAGAACTCTATACAGTAGTCCCCCCGATCTGAAGGGGATACATTCTAAGAAACCCCCGCCAGTGGACACCTGAAATTGTCAATAACACCAAACCCTATATGTGCTATGTTTTTTCCTATACATACATCCCTATGAGGAGGCTTAATTTATAAAGTAGGCACGGTAAGAGAATGACAACAATAATAAAATAGATTATAACCATCTATTGTAATAAAAGTTACATGAATATGGTCTCTCCCTCTCTCAGAATAGCTTATTGAGTTTTGCTCTCCCTTCTTCTTCTTGTAATAACGTGAGATGATAAGTGCCTACTTGCTGAGATGAAGGGACGTGACTGACATAGGCACTGTGACAACATCGGGCTCCTACTGACCTGACAATATGTCAGGAGGAGCATCTGCTTCTGGGCTGCAGTTGACCGTGGACAACTATAACCATAAAAGACAAAACTACGGATAAAGGGGGACTACACCCAGTCAAGCAACAATGGGTAGTCTCTGGATACCAGAAGAGAGACATCAAATAAGGGAATTAGCAAAGAAAGAGGAAGTGTAGGATCGAGAAAATGGATTCAACACGAGAGAAAGGCAGAGGGAATTGAAGGTTTGGTGAGTGAAGCCCGAGGATGGCCACTGGGAAGCAAGGGTGGAAGCCACCAGCCCAGACCGGCACGGGAGAAAGGACAGCTCCAAAACACAGATGGAACCAATGCATTTCAATATATTGAAGGGAATTTTACATCCCTTCTCCCTTCTGGAGAGTTTGTAGGAATTTTACATCCCTTCTCCCTTCTGGAGAGTTTGTAGGAGAGAATTAGTGATGGATACTTGAAATTCTGCTAGTGGGGGGAATAAAAAAGCCAATTATTAAGTCCAGGGAAAACAAAAAGTCATATATGAAAGGAAATGTAATACTTTCCTGGAGCAGCTTGACCAATGTTTACTTAGTAAAAATAATATATTCATGGAATATTTATTTAACAAAAACTGTGATATGATTACATGGGGAGGACGTAGGAGGGAAAGTAGATAAGGTGAAGGTGTGTGTGCTAAAACCCTCATCACCCATAGCAGGAAGGCAGGGGATTATGTCTAAAATGGAAAAATCAACACAATAGTATAAGCCTTTTGCTCAGACAAATGGAGGTAAACACAAAACCTATTTGCCAAAGAGTTGGATCTTGGGGTAGGAAGCATGGGAAGGCAAAAGCTCTTTTCCTCACTACCGTTATAGTGCTCTCTGGCTTTTTAAAACATATGTATGTTAATATGTTAAGTAATCTTTGGTAGAAATAGAATTAAATTTTAAAACAAAGCTGAGCCCCAAGCCTGGCCCACATTAAGTGTTGGCCAGTGTGGGGAAGCTACTCTTCCCATTTATGTCTCCAGCCCCTTGGCTTTTCTCAGCAAGCCTGAGAGGTGAACTACAAAAGATGGCCACTCTGGTTTTTTGGAACTTCATCTCTCACTCTCATACTCAAAAGACCCCGCTGTAGCATCCATTTTTGTTGCTACTTGTCTCAATTTGCAGCTTCGGCAACTCCAATAAGTAGGCTGAGGGCATAAGCAACAAATACGTCTCTCTCACAGTTCTAGAGGCTGAGAGGTCCAGGATCACGGTGCCGGCGGATCTGGTCCTTGGTGAGGGCCCACTTCCCAGTCTGTGGATGGCCACCTTCTCAGTGCATCCCCCTTGGTGGAGAGAGAACAGGGAAGCTTTCTTCCCCTTCCTGTAAGAACACTTCCCCCATCCTGGGGGCTCACCCTCACGACCTCATTACCTCCCAGTACCTCCCAATACTTTCACATTTGGGCTTCAACATATGAATTTTGGGGGACACAAACATTCAGTCCATGGCATCTCTGTTGTGCTGGCTTATTTTTGTTCTTTTGCTGCATTTTGCCCTCAGAGAAGATCCTTCTGCACTGTGTTTTGCTGGAGAAACTCACAGTACACAGGAACATCTGAGGGTATTTTTGGTGCTGCTTTAGTTATTGAAATAAATGACCGGTGTTTTAAATAAGAAATCAATCCTTTTCACCTTACGTATAACTAGGGATTCCTCTTACGTATTTTTATGTGTGTGAAAAATCAGTATGTCTTTTGGAGCATCAGCATCAATTGATTAAAGGTTCCCCATTGAAATAATCAGTCGGGGCCTTTTTGCAAAATACCTCTACCTTATGCTGGCCCATTGGAGGGAAGAGGGATGTAAATTGAGGGTGTTATGTGGTGGAGAGCTGCACCTATAAGAGTGGATTATTTTATGGAAACCAGGGAGCAGGCTGATATTTTGTATCTGGATTGCCTAGGGGTGAATGTAACCCCACCCCCGGATTCCAGAGAAGGAAGGATCTGGGGGCAGGCAGAGAGTCTGGTAGAAAATACTGAGAATTTGCAGAGATCTGTGGAGGACATGGGACCTAGGTCTTCAATGCGGACTTGTGGGTCTGCACTCTTCCAACCTCCATCGGGCGGGGCCAGAGGAAGCTCTACTGACATGGGGCTTATAGAAGTTTCCCGTGGTTCTCTGTTGTTTCAGCACATCCATATAGCTGTCTTCCCCGCTGCAGAGAATAGGACTTACTGGCATTGGGACACAACACAGGCTTGCCTCCAAAAAAACCCTCTCAATGACCAAAGTGTGTTTCTTAGTCATTTTCTCTCCCTCCCATTCCCATAACCAAGCTGAAGTTCTAGGGCACCCAACAGTGCACCCCTTTACACATCTCAGTTCAGCTCCTCGCCTGCAGTAACTGAAAAAGTAATAAGAATTTTTTAAAAAAATAAGTTTTATCATCGGTCTTGCTTGATCCTCAGCAGCACTGTTCTGGCAGATGTGGCAAAATCCTCTCACAGGCCAACTTGCTTTGTTCCGGAGGCAGTTTGTACAGAAAGCAGTGAGCTCCCCGATGCTAGATGGCAGGGAGCTGGACGGCTCTCGGGACACTGCTGCTGGGAGCCGCAGGTGGGGTGGGGGTGCCCGCGCGCATGCGCATGTGCAAACACGCGTGGGAGTGGGAGCAGGGCTGTGTGTATGTGGCTGGATGGTGTGGTGGGTAAACCTGGAACAGAGGAAGCTGAGAGGGTGCTTAAGAGGTTGAACCGAGCACTCGGGGCATATTCTGGTTTTGTTTTGTTTTTTGTTTTTTGTTTTTTGTTTTTAAACGAAGAGTGGGTTTTTTGTTTTAGTTTTTGTCTTTTTAAACGAAGAGTGATATCTTCTGTCTTAGCTAGTCATCCTCTTGGTATGAAAATCCCAGCAAGATTCCACCAGATTTATTTTTAAACTACCTGTAATTTGAAGATGGACTTCAGAAAGACTATGTTTGCACTGGGGATGATTGCAGATAATTTCTTCTTCAGAATGAACTCTTTGCCCTTTCTGCAGGGGAGAGAAGACGTTTCTTGTGAAGAGAGCTGTCACAACAGGGGGCATTCATTCTTTATTAGCAACAGGATAATATGTCGTATTTTATGAGAAAAGTGCAGATAGTTTCAGAAGGGACATGTTCCTGCATGGTGTGCATTGGCCACACGTCTGGAGTGCCCGCCCTGTGACCGTGTGGGTCCTAATTTTAAGGACGGCATTCAGACCGGAAGTGTGTGTTCTGAGCTACGAGCTTTACCACAGAGCAACTCAGTCCTTCCCAAATGGCCTTGACAGGTCACGGAGACACCAGAGGTGACTTTAGGGGGTACGTGGTGGGCACTTTTATTTTAAAAGTGTCTTATATCAATGTGTATTACAGTTTAGAGTGTTACAGTTTACAATGTGTATATAAGTTTAGAACCAGCATATCGAGTCTGCAATGACATGGAGACAAAATCCCCATAAAGCAAATCATCTAGATTTTTTTTTTTAAGATTTTATTTATTTATTTGCCAGAGACAGAGGGAGAGAGAGCAAGCGAGCACAGGCAGACAGAGAGGCAGGCAAAGGCAGAGAGAGAAGCAGGCTCCCTGCCGAGCAAGGACCCCGATGTGGGACTCGATCCCAGGACCCTGGGATCATGACCCGAGCTGAAGGCAGCCGCTCAACCAACTGAGCCACCCAGGCAGTGTGTGTGTTTTTTTTTTTTTTTTGAGAAAACACCAGTTAAACAATAATTCAGGGGTGTATCACCCAGGGTTAGGTAGGAAAAAGAACCCTTCCTGACGGTCCACATGGCAAGACTTGATTAGGGGACCACTCACAGATCTCCAGGACAGGGTAAATGGAGACCTAAAAAAGGCCGAAGTCCCCCGTCCCACAGTAGCCCCAGGGGCAGCTGTTATTACAGAGCCCCAAAAGGTTAAAGAAGGGAACCAGGTCACAGTGGGAGCTGAGGCACCAAGGGGCCCAGCTGTAGATGGAGTCAGGATACTGAAGGGAGGGACAACAGGAAGTGATGCCCAGGCCTTTCTCTGCTGGAGCTCTCTTCTTGGCCAGAGCCTTCCCTGCGTGGGGAGGCTGGCAGCAGCCCCCAGAGTCAGCCTCCCAGGGATGTGGGTCTGTGCAGAGACCGGGTGTAGGATGGGGAGGTGTTGGAGCAGAGAATGATTCGCATCGGGTGGGACAGAACCGTGCAGAAGGAACTGTGAGGTGACGTGAGTACGTCATCGCTGCAGTCTGGGGTCTCACAGCGGTCCTGTGAGGTTGCTGGGATCGTCATCACTTTGCAGACAAGAAACCCTTGGGAAGGTTAAGAATTCCTAAGCTGACACTGCTGGTGAGGGGGTCTTCCCCTCCGCAGAGGACAGCCTTGGGTCTCAATCCAGATCTGTCTGGTCATAGAGCCTGCTCTCAGCCCTCCCTTTGTGCACACATGTATACACACACACACACACACACACACACACATCGTTTCTACAACAACCACCAGCAAACTGTGATACTAGATGGTGTTCACAATGGCTATACCCAGTAAGGCATATCAAAAATGTAGTCGAAGTGCTGACGTTTCGTTCCTTCTCAGTCTGTGGCCAGGAGCATACAGCTGGCCTCTCGTGTAGACAGGCACTGCCACTCAACCATTGCCCCACATCTTGGTAATTTACCCCAGGCCCTGTTGTTCCAGCCACAAACCCTATTTGTCCAAGCGCCGGAGTCTGCTTGGCTCTCCTCAGGGCTCACACTCAAGGGCAGGGCTCCCGGCCAAATTAAAGTGGGACCTGGGAGAGTACAAATGCACTTAAAAAATAATAATAATTGCATGTACTTTCTTTAATGAGCTCTCATTCCCACTTGGCAGCAGGAACACTGAATTCAGTCCAATCCAGCAAAGGCCAGTCTAATCCAATAAAAATGTTAGTCTAATCCAAGAATTCAATCACAATCCAGTTCAAAGTTCTCTTTCCAAAAGGTGCTGCCCCTCCTCCATGGGATGGGACTATCGCAGTGACTCCCAGCAAGCACCCAGTCGGGCGAGCAGGGATAAGGCAAGCCAGAACCCAGCAGTGGCAAAGCTGGGGCCATCACAACTGCTGTTCTCTCCTCCACTCCATCTTGTTCAGCAGCCATCTCTGTGCACATATGAGGGCTCTGTGCTGTCTGGCAGGTCGGTACTTCCCACCCAAGTGCTGAGCATCTATAGAAGCCTAGGGGCTCCTGCTCCTCCCTTTACCCAAGCAGGCTGTCCAACCCCCAGCCCCTGCCAGCAAATCACTCTTTTCCTCTGGGAAATCTTTTGAGGTGAGGAGAGTAGCTCAGTGTACTTCTGAAATTGACTTTTTAAATTGTTAGGGATGGGAACGGGGAGGGGAGGGAGGGGGTGCGGGGGAATCCCCATTTGGTTTCAGATAGCTTGGTTCTTTTTTTTTTTTTAATTAACATATAATGTATTATTTGCTTCAGGGGCTTCAGGGGTACAGGTCTGTGAATCATCAGGCTTACACAGTTCACAGCACTCACCATAGCACTTACCTTCCCCAGTGTCCATAACCCAGCCACCCTTTCCCTTCCCGCCCCCACTCCCCAGCAACCCTCAGTTTGTTTCCTGAGATTAAGAGTCTCTTATGGTTTGTCTCCTTCCCAGGTCCCATCCTGTTTCATTTTTTTCCCTCTCTGCCTCCCACAAACCCCTCCACCCTTCCTCTCAGATTCCTCATATCAGAGAGATCATATGATAATTTCCTTTCTTTGATTGACTTATTTTGCTCAGCATAATACTCTCCAGTTCCATCCACATCATTGCAAATGGCAAGATTTCATGTTGTTTTGATGGCTGCATAGTATTCCATTGTAGATGTGTACCACATCTTCTTTATCCATTCATCTGTCGATGGACATCTAGGTTCTTTCCATGGTTGGCTATTGTGGACATTGCTGCTATAAACATTCAGGTGCATGTGCCCCTTCGGATTACTACAGGGTAAATATCTTCAGGGTAAATACCCAGCAGTGCAACTGCTGGGTCATAGCGTAGCTCTATTTTCAACCTTTTAAGGAACCTCCATACTGTTTTCCAGAGTTAGCCTGGGCTTCCTTGGGTAGATGGCAGGAGTTCTTTAGCTAGTGTTTTATGGGAAGTTGCAATCCCAGGGTAGCAAGGAGGTTGAGGGAGGGGGAGGAAGTGACACAGGCAAAAGTGGGGAGAACATATAAGGTGGAGATTTGCCAAGCAGGCCTGGCTTCAAGAAGGGATACAACTAGTTGGTCATTTTCCCATGTGGGATACCTCTGAACAGATTGTTCAAAACACCATGCCCTGAAAGAGTCTGTTGTGGTGGAATGGAGAGGGAATTTGTATTCTGGCTCATCTCCCACCTCTTGTTCCTCACTGGTCAAGTTCTCCCCACAGAGAGTTAAGTTCCCTGTGCTTCTGGGCTGTATGGCCTGAGTTTTTCAGGAGCCACCAGGTAAGCCAGGTCCCAGGAAGTACCAAGCAGCGTGACAGGTCATTTGAGTCATAAAGTCAATGGGAGCGGCCAGAGTCTAACACTGAGGCTTCATGTGGGTAGAACTTAGCTGCTTCCTGGAGGCCATCATGGTAGAGGCCAGGTACAGTGCCGACCACTGTGAACAAGGCAGCACATGGAGTGTCTGATAC
The DNA here is from genome assembly GCF_009829155.1 of Mustela erminea. NCBI lineage: Eukaryota > Metazoa > Chordata > Mammalia > Carnivora > Mustelidae > Mustela > Mustela erminea. Next base: position 68,734,036 of record NC_045614.1, on the reverse strand, counting down.
AGTGAGGGTGATTGTTATTCTTTTACATTTTTCTAGAAGAAATTGGCTGAAATAAGGCTAAAATGACATCTGAAATGTCTAAGTATAAAAGATACATGATGGGTAACTTGGGAAAGAAGCTTCCCTTTAGCATGCCCAGGGTCCCGTCTGTTCCATTCCAGGCTGTGAAGACACCTGTGTCCAAGAACCATGGTAACTCTCTGCAGCGCAGAGACCTGGGATGGCTTTGCTGAGTGTGAGCTGGAGCTGGGGTGTGCCCCGGTGGTGAGACACCAGGGCTGTCGTGATACACGGGCGGGAACAACAGCTATGTCTAACTCATGGAGCTGTGCAGAGGGCATGAGATAATCCAGGCTTTCCCACATTTGGGGCATTTGTCCTACCTTCACACTTTGCCCCTTACATGTGTATCATCTGCTTTATTGTCTAGTTAATACCTTTCTTTAAATCAACTCTATTTTAACCTTTAGCCATACCCTAAGCAAAAATGTCTGTGAATTCTGCAGGACCATAAGCTGGCTATATACACATTCATAATACATACTGGAATGAGCATGTTAGTCTTATTGGCAGTCTGAAATGAGAAAATGATCATCATGGTCTACCTGACACCATCTCATCTCTGGAAAGTGGTGCAGTGCTACGCTTTGATGGACATGGAGCTAATCTGCATATTCAGAGTGTATCTAGTGTCAGAAAACGTTCTCTGTGTTGGCTTCTGCAATCCCAGCCTTGGCCGTGCCATGTACTTCCTGAGCACACACTGCTCAATTTGTCTCCAGCGTTTCTGTCTTGCCTTGCTGCCCCAGGAGAAATGCCTGTCTCCCACTGACTCTGCAGCTGCTCGAGGACTGCTCTTCCCTTCCCAAGCAGATACCTCCGTCTTCAAATTCCTGTCATTGATCTCTATCTCCCTCTCCTCTACAGTGGGCACCTTCCACCAGCCTTCTGACCACTCTCTCTCTTGCCCTAAAAACTTTGGCACCTGCTGCTTGTTTTTCATCTCCACTCCAAGCTCCACCATACAGCTCGTGGTTTCAGCTTTCCTGTTCATCCCTGACCTCTTCCAATCACTCCAATAATGACTTTACTATCTCTGTCCTTTGGCAAACCACACCCCTTCCTAAAATGACATAATGACAGGAATCTTTTAATTGCAGACTTCTCTCTCTACCCTCCTAATCTTCTGTGTCCTTATTCCCAGTGTTCTACTTCTTCTGCTTTATTAGGACTCTAATTCTTTGTTAGAATAATTAGGACTCTAATTCCCGCCCCCCCCCACGCACTTTACTACAGTTCCTCATCCACCTTCCCCCCTAGTCTAGATCCCACAAGGCATCACTTAGCAACTTGGAAGGTCCTGGCTACTTTCCGTTTCTGCCACATCCATCTTGCAAACACCCAATGTTGGAGCAACCAACCTATCTGCAGAACAATCCCACACCTGGGACTGGGATGAGAAGGAGATATGGACTGAGCCCCTTTTGAAGCATATTTACCCATCCTTTTCTCAGAAGTTTGTTTTTGTTCTTATTTCTCTATTTTTTGTACTGTTTTTCTTAGATAAGGTTGCAGGAGAGACCAAAAAAAAAAAAAAAAAAAAGGATTTTTAGGTGTTCTGAAAACTATAAAGTGCTTTTTAAATAAAAAAGCTAAGAATTGCATCTTTATTATAAAAGACTTGACATACCCCATTGAGGGATTCACAATCAATCAGTTGTGAGAATAATTCCTTTGAAGTCACTGGGGTCTTACATTTCTGTTTGAAATGCCCTTCCCCTTCTTATATGACCTTTAAGTTGTCCTGGAATCACTTCTTATGGAAACCTTGCCTGAGCCTCTGGGCTTGGTCAGGTGGCTTCCTCCCATTGTGCTTGCTGGATTTTGTAATGAGCCCTTTATGTGTCTGTCTCTCCCGTGAGACTGGGGTACAGGTTTTTGAGGGGAAGGACCTTTCTTACTCATCTTCATTGCTCTACCTCTTGGCCAAGATCAGGCTTACAAAACTGAAATGGACTAAAGCCCAAAGGGGAACTCCAACCTCTTCTGGAGAACAAAATAGAAAATTTAGTGCATAAGAAGATGTTGAGCTGCAAGAGACAACATTTTGTCTGCTTGCGTTCTACCTTCTGCAGGGAGCATCTGTTCTCCACTCTTACTGTGTGGAATGGAAGGTAACAATCACAGGATGTTTTTCCCTTGGCTACTGTTGGCTGTCCTCAGAGGAGCCAATCAGAGTGCTTCCTGGGATCTTTTGAACTGGAATTAGAATAAAGGATGTAGTTCCTCTTTGTTGGTAAAGCTGAAAATGTAAGGCTGGGAGTTACTGGCAGCCATGTTCAGACGTCAGTGTGCAGTGAGAGAGAATGTTCTCAGGCAAAGGGGGAGATGAGGGACAGAAGTGAGCCCCTGGTTCCCATCACTCCCGGCACCCAGGCTGCAGGTCTGAGAGAGATGCAGTCCTTTCATCAAATTACACCTCAGATCTAAGCTAGATTGAGTAGAAAAGCAGCCTGACCAACTGATGGGCTTGTCCTTTGCTACAAAGTTTTACTTTTCTTAAGACAGCATGACCAGCTTAAAAGATGGTGCTAGATACAATGGAATTTTCCAGTGATTACATGATGTGTGAAATCCCAATAGATTGAATGCAAAGGAAGATATGAGAATCTGTCTCTATTAAGCAAGATATTTTTTAAAATTGGCAAAAATGATAAAACAATGCCACTATTCTCACTGAGCACATTTTTATTTTGGGGGAATCATTATTTTTCATAAAATCAATGATGTTAACATGTGGTTAATTTTTATGTTTAAATAAATCTTTTAAACTTAAAAAAAAAAAAAAGATGGCACTAGAGAGTATAATGCTAAGTGAAGTAAGCCAGAGAAAGACAAATACCATATGATTTCACTCTTTTTTTTTTTTTTTGATTTCACTCTTAATAAGAGTTTAAGAAACAAAACAGATGAGCAAAGGGTTGGAGGGTGGAGAGAAAGAGAGAGAGAGAGAAGCCAAACCAAGAAGCAAACTCTTAACTACAGAGAACAAACTGATGGTTACCAAAGGGGAAGTGGGTGGGGGGATGGGTGAACAGGTGATGGGGATGAAGGAGTGCTCTTGTGATGAGCACTGGGTGATGTATGGAAGTGAAGAATCCCTAAACTGTACACCTGAAACTAATATAACCCTGTATGTTAACAAACTGGAATCAAAATAAAAACTTAACTAGGAAAAAAATTTCAAAAGAAATGGGTAGATATGCTTGATCTGATAATATTATGTTCCTCATTATTTTTTCCATTTATTAAGGCATATTTTACACAGGGTAAAAGTCTCCCTTTTTAGTGCACAGTCTTGCAAGTCTTGAGAAAAGTAGCGTCAGGGAACCACTGGCACAGGTGAAAATAAAGACCAGCTCTGTCATCTCCCACCCTCTAGAATTTTCCCATTCTCCCTTGTTTAATCTCCAGCCTACCGCTAGCTTCTGAGAGCCACCGATCTGTCTTCTGACCCTGGATATTTGCCTCTGCAGGAACGTCCTATAAATGGAATGCTGCCGTGTGTAGGAATTAGCACAGCAGCTGCGAGATTCGTCAGCAGTACGGAGGGTATCGGTAAGCCTGCCCTCCAGCCCTTTGCAGTGTTTAGCATCCTACTCCACGATGTGCCACGGTTTGTTTATCCCTCGCCCACTTGGATGTCTGAACTGTTTCCAGAGGTTTTTGTCCATGTCTGCTCCACCCTCAGCTTCAGGGGTCCCCTTGGCCATTACCCTCGAGAAGATGTCTCTCTGTGCGCTGGCCCCTCTCCTAGCAATGGACCGGGCCACTTGTCCCGGCCATAGCCTTGTTCTGATTCAGACTCAGTCTTGGGCAGCCATGGCGTCCCTGTGCCACAGGAGAAAGGTCTTCTTTGCGCTCCAGACCGCCTCCAGCTGGAGGAGACCTTTTATAGTCTGGGTCCAGGATGCTCAGAAGGCGGAAGAGTGTGTGGTCCTTCCCACAACAGCTTAACTCCATCTCATCAGGCAGAAGGACCACTTCCCTTTCCTGCAGCGCCTTAGGACTCTTGCTGTGCTCCTAATCTTCTTATGAGGGCCTCCTGAGTCCATGCAGGGGAGCCTGCAGGTGGGCCAGAGTCCCTGTGTCTGTGGCTCTCAGGGGCTCCTCATTGTCACACCACCCACACTTCTTGGCCTTTAGCAAATCACTGCAAATTGGAGGGCTTTTCCTTATTCACTAGTGTAGCATCTGGTGATGTCTAGCAAACTCCTCAGAGGTGACTGTCTTTCTTTAGATTTGGGGTTAGTTATTTAGTTGGTGGCTTTAGCTCTCCTAGGGTTTCTGGGAAAGTTGTTAATTTGCATTCAGTTTGCTTTCTTGTAAGGGTGGGGGTGGTGTTTCTCCAACTTTCTATGTGGATGCTGGAAGAACAGGCTCACTTTTAAACAGAAGATGGAAAACAGAACCCCCATGTTGGGTGGAGAGGCAATAACTTCAGACAGGGGAGGGGGCCTCCCATGGGTCAGCTCTAGCCCTCAATTATTTTTTGGTTGACCCACAGGTATTTAGAAAAACAACAACAACATCAACATCAACAACAACTTGAGGTGGCTTCCAACATTTCCAAATCTGACATTTTCCCAAAAAATCTGGCTTTGGGCTTCTCTTGGGGAAAAAAAAAAACAAAAAACAAAACCTGCCCTCCATGATCATCACGAGGCTGCTTCCTTGATGTGGGGCATAGTTCTTCAGTCCCCTGCTGTTCCTGGTACACATGTGACACTCAGCCTGCTTCGTGCACGCTCTTACCCTCCTTGTCCCTTGGGTCAGGGAGGAGACCGAGTGCTGATGACTGCTAATGTTGTACCAAGTTGTGAAAAACGTCAAAACACTTCTGTGCCCGTAGGCAAATGGCCAGTTCCTTCAGCCCCAGACATCCCCCACCACACCAACCGTGTTGGCATCTTCCCTCGAACCCCTCATTCCAAAGGGATGAAGTTGCAAACCCCACAGTCCAGCAGCACAGTGAGGACAAGCATTCACCTTAACCAATGATGCCTGTCATGTTCCAGCGTCAGGTGCCTATAGGCTAGGTGACACACTCTGGAGGCTTACAGCCCCTGACTTCAAAGCACCACGCAAACTCCTGGCTCTGAGGTGGGTGGAGTAGTGCTGTTTAAAGTGATCTTGTCCAACAACAAGGCTTTGGTAGGCGTGCTTGTAGAAATCAATGGAGCGGTCGAAGGTGGCTTTGGATGCTGGTAATAGAAGTGGAAGAAGAGACCAAGAACAGATAGGAATTGAGACATTTAAAGGACATGACTGAGAAGCTAGAGCAATAGGAAAATCAAGAAGCAAGTATGATACATGTTCAAGATAAACCAGAAAATGGCCATGCCTGAGGGTAGCCCCTTATCAGGGATTTTTGGCCTCTTTCTACTTTAAAAAGACACATAATTACAATAAGGTAATTATGTGTTTTTTAATTAAATATCAAAATAATTAAATTTGAAATTAAATATGATAACATCAAATTGTTCAGGCAGGATTAATTTGTCTTCATCTGATAAATTGTTTTCGTTATTACTAGGATTAAGATTTTGGGAAAGAAATTGTAAGAGGAATAGTTCCTGCATTCAACAGAGAAAGCCTGCCTGGGCTTTTCATTCCTCATGGGCAGAGTTCTCTCAAAGGCCAAGTGCTAGAAAGGGATTTTAAGTCATGAGCTGGAAGAACAGGTGAACCTCTTCTTGAAAGGACTATTTTTCTGATATTTCTACCTGGACTATTTTGTCCTAGGATTTTGAAAAGTAACCAATTTTTTCTTAGGGTCCTGCAAATTTTTGACCAAAGGGGGGGAAAAATTGAATTGAAGCCAAAAAGTAGCCAAATTAATAGTCACTCATCAAATAAAAAACATGTGCTACTTTGTGCAAAGTACTATGCTAGAAAATGCCAGAGCATGCAAAGAGATATAAATCACAGTTGCTTGCCTGCAAACAGAGACTTTCCATCCCTTGCTGTGGACAAAAAGGAAGTATACATGGAGAAAATAAAGTGGCCATGATTGATTCGATAATAATAGAAGGCACCTGTAATTGTTAATGGTATGTGTCAATTGGGCAAAATAATGGTACCCAGAAATTTGGTGAAACGTTATTCTAAGTATAGATGAGATTAAGACTTAAATTGGTGGGTTTCACTTCCTTCTAGAATGTGGGTGGGCCTCACCCAATCAGTTGAAGACATTACTAAAAAGTCTGACTCTCCCAGAAGAAAGGGGAACTCTGCCAGCAGACCACCTTTGGACTTGAACTGCAACTCTCCCTTGAGCCTCCAGCCTGCCAGGCTACCTTGCAGAGTCTGGACTTGCCAAGCCCCCAGGATTGTGTGGGGGGAAAAAAAAATCTCTTCTCTCTCTCAACATATATATACATCCTCTTGGTTCTTTTCTCCTGCAGAGAATCCTGGCTAATATGGCACCAAAGTCCAAGGTGTCTCAGGGAAGTTCACTCTTTGGCAGATTCTAATATTATACCAGCAAAGTACTGCAGGATGGGTAAGCCCACAGTGTCCTAATAAAACTGTATTTATTAAATCAGGCAGACAGCCTTGAGGCCATACTTTGCTGACTTGATTCTTTTAAATATTGCAGGAGAATATTATTTCTCTTGATTTTCTTAGCAGTTAATCCCTGAGATGCTGGGTCACTGCACAGTTTTTCAGAGCTAGACCCATGCCCCTTGCTGCCACCAGCCACTCCAACTAGGGAGGCCTGGGTGCCCTTATAGTCAGGCCTGTTTCTGGCAGTGCTTGCTGGGCAGCCCCGGGAGTGCGGATGTCTTGGGCTTGAGGAGAGCAGGCACCTGCTTCTGAGCTGGTGCCCCTGTCCACAGCTGTGGCGGAAGAAAGAGGAGGAGCCAGGACAGGTTGGAAACAAGCCCACCCACCATGCAGGGGCTCACCTGAGTTAGACAGGGCCAGGTCCAGCTATCCTCATGGACCACCCCACCCCAGACCCAGGAACGTGGCCATGACCGGGCAAGTTCCCTGACTGCTCCACAATGCAGGGACCTCATCTGGAAAGTGGTAATAATGGCAGTAACCCCACAAGCCTAGCAAGTTAAAGGGTGGGATGAATGGAGAGTTTAGCACAGCACATGACACAGAATTGTCGCTCAACAAATCGGTGTCCCTGTTGTTGGGCTTGGGCTGAGCAGTGACCTAAGCCAGGCCAGTCCAAAGCCAGCGCTGGGATTCTATAAACCAGCAAGCAGGGAGACGAAAGGTCCATCCCTCTTTGGTGGGGAAGCTGTTTTCCTGCCGGGTTCGGGAAGCTGGTTCTGGGAGCGCAAAGCCAGAGAGAAGCAGTGCTGGAAGACAGAACGTGAGCTCTGGGTGGTCTTCAAGTCCCTGACTCCATTGCCCCATGCGCCCCCTGTGGCCCAGCTTCACTCTGCTCTCCCTGCAGACTTTCCCTCTGGGCTGCAGCCAGACTCAGGGCCACATTAGTCTCCTCACCGCCACACTGAAGCACCACAGGCCAAGTGGCTTAAACAACGGAAACATATATTCTCCCCGTGGCAGGGGCCAGAAGTCTGCGGACAGGGTATCAGCAGGGCTGGTCTCTTTGGAGGCCTCTCTCCTCTCTCCTTTCCATGGCCTCAGCTCTTCTTAGAAGGACCCCAACCATCTCGGATTAGAGCCCACTCCAATGACCTTGCTGAACCTTAATTACCTCTTCAATGGCCCACATAATAGGCATGTTCTCAGGTCCTGGGGGCTAGAACTGCAACATTGGAATTGAGGGAGGAGTGGGCATGATACGAGACACAATTCTGCTCCTAACAAAGGGTTCAAGTGGAGTTTCTGTTGCCTGCGACCTGGACAGTCCTGACTGGGATGCCTGAGTGTTCACAGCAAATAAAACCTGGGAGAAGATTTACCAAAATGTGTTCACAGCAAATAAAACCTAGGAGAAGATTTACCAGAATGTTAATAGAGGCTATTTCGCATGGCAGACTAAGACTGACTTGTAGATTTGCTTATCTGTATTTCCTTTATCTTCTTATTAACATGCATTCGCATTGTAATAAAAATATTTTAGAATACCTTAAAGCATCCCCAAGACTTACAGGTGATGGGGCAAAGCCCAGGGGCTGCGCCTGAAAATAGGAGGGCAGTGGGAGTGGGGAGCATGGGGACTGATTGTTGTGGCTGAGCTCTGCAGACACCCGTGGTGGGGGGGAGGGGTGGCGAGGTGGAGGAGAGGCCACAGAGACGTGCCTGGAAGAATTCAGAAATAAGGAAATGAGGCGTCCCTTTGCCAGTTAAACCATAAAGCCAGCAAAATGGATCCAGGCAGAGAAATGCCAAGTCACCTTAAAGAGGCAGGAGGGCTCCAGCCCAGACTGGATTTGATTGGAGGATCCGAAAGGCTTGAGGAAGGCAAGGGAGGGTGGGGAGAGCTCTGGGGACGGAAAAGAGGGGGCCACGGATACGGGGGCGGGGCAGTGGCAGCCATCAGGGGACAGGGAGGAATGCTCTTCTTAAAACCAAGCTGCCGTTGGGGCCAGTGTTCTCGGGGAAAGTCCCTCTTAGTCTCTTGGGCTGTGCTGCCTCTGTGTTTAAAAACAAAATAAAATGCAAACCAAATGAAAAATTGGAGATTTCAACTTTTGCTTTTTTATGGTTGAGAAAGGTGAGGCCCCTCTGGGTGGCTCAGCAGGACCGGGGTGACAGGATGGTATCTCAGGCCCTGAGACCCGCCCTGGGACAGCCTGTGGGGTGGCAGGGGAGGGAGGGTGCCCAGGAAAGGCTCACAAAAGAGGGTCTCAGCAGGAAGATGAGGAGAATCCTGGGGAGATCCAGGGTCAGCGAGAGCTGCCCGTGGGAAGGACTGGCAGCTTTCAAGCATAGGATCTGCAGCCCTGCATTGAATGTTGTTTCCTGTTACGTGCTCTATCATAACCTCATTCGCTCTCTCAAGCCTTGAGTAAAATGTCATGTCCCCCAGGAGCATCTTGTCGGTGGCACTTGGGGAAAGGAAATCAGAGTGCTGGCAGTTTCGGAGAGAGAGGGCTGGCTGAGGAGAGGGGTTAGCAGCCTGGCTCGGGGCGACAGGGAGAGGATTTCGGGAGCACTTGTTTAGGAGTGGCTTGAGAAAAAACCCCTTTCCTCAGAAAGAAGGGGAAGATGAGCCTCGAAATAGGGGAGGAAGACACAGGTCATAATGAGTGACAGTCCCCCTGGATCGAGTAGTAATCCCTTGGCTCTCTAAGTAAGTGGTCTGGAACTAGCAAGGACTGGGATGACAGTCATTCCAGTCAGACACTAGGCGATGGAAGGCTCCGAGAGGCCAGGAGCTTTGCCCATGGATGCATAGTTGGTGCATGAAGACCTGGGATTCGAACCTGGCATCGGACTCCCCAGCACAGAAGGCTTCTTCCCGCCACACACTGCTGCAGGCAAGGCCAGGAGAGTTTGTTTCCAGCACTGTCAAAACCAGGTGGGATCCCGACCCACAAAACCCCCTCCTTGCCCGGTCGCCGTTGGAGCTCTGGGACTCAGCCATGGCAAAATCCAGCCCCCTCCCTCTCCAGTCCGTTTGTGACAGGCTCTCCTCCCTAGGGAACATGGGTTGATCCTTGGACAAAGGAACCCTGTGTGCCTGTGGGTTCTGTTTTTCCCTGGAGAAGTGCCATCTGTTGGGAGCTGGCTTCCCATGGAGCCAGTCTCTGGCACCATCACCTTTGGACATTGTAACAGTTGCTCTTGGGGCTCTGCCCAAACCCCTCTGATGCCCTCACCCTGCCTGTGTGCACTGGCACCCTCCAGCAGCCAGCACCTGAGGGCACAGCTTGGGTGGCCAAACCCACTTTGCCTGTGTGCAGGAAGAGCCAGAAATGCCTGGGAATTTGCCTCCTCCCGGGGGCCCCCTTGACCCAGGACTGCGAAGCCTCCACAACTTTGTCCCTGAAGGAGACACTCTGCCATGTGACATACACGGTCCACGACAGGATGGGGCCAAACCTCCCTTCTCTGCTCAGTGTCGCGTTTGCCACTCAGTCTCACTTTCCCCTCTCTCCTACAGGTGTTTCCACGAGGCACGTGCTAAAAAATCCTTTCCTCCTAAATCGCTTCCACATGAATCCTCATCTCAGGGTCTGCTTTTGGGGAGCACTACCTAAGACAGGTACAGGAACAAATTGAGGTGCTGCAAGCCGGCAGCCTGGGACCCCCGGGCTGAATCTGGCCTGCAGTGCTGTTTTGTTCTGCGTCCCTCCCCCATCCCTCCTGGTCCCCACTCGGAGCAAACGCCGTTTTCCACATGGGAATAAAACTCTTGACCTTGGCTAATGGAGTGCTGATTGACTGTGTTGAGTAGCCACAGGAAAAACAATGCATGTGGCTACAGCAGAGTGAGGGATTCAAAGCCACAGTATTTCATGCAAATCTTGCAAAAACCTATGAGTTATCATCGCTCCTTTCAACGGCTGAGGATTCTGAGTCATCAGGACTTTGTTGACTCACAATCACATATCTGGGAAGTGGAGAGACGGGATTTGAACTCAGGCAATGTAACTCAAAAAGATATGCCCTGACCACGGTGCCACATGGAGACTGGCACACCCACACCTGCCCATTCCCTGTCTGAATATCCTCGAAGGAGGTCTTCCCTAGATTGAGCCCCATAACGGGTGAGACTTCTGACTGTTCAGCTGGGTGTTGCTAGCTTCCCTTTTCCTATTATTTCTGTTCTCCCTTCCATCAGCTTAGGGCTGGGTTTGGGCAGGCACAAGAATAAAAAAATGATATAGGACGATACATTTTGGGAGGGATCTATATCTTTCTTTAAAAGTATAGACAAAGCATCAACACATATTTAGCTCCTCAGACTGCAGAAGGGCTGTTCCCGGGACCCAGCATTTCCAGAAGCCAGTGAGGCTGTTCCGGAAATTGGACTCTTGTGTGCACAGGACTGTGGGTGAGCCAGAGCAAGCGATCGGGAGAAGAAATCGCCCCCCACCCCCACCTTGTGCCATCCCTCCTCCAACAAGCTGTCAACTCTGCAGTGGAGAACAGTGCCAGCCTGCAGGCTTTCTGTTCCCAGAGCTCAGTGAATGACTCAGTTTCTGAGCTATTTCCTTTTCTCATGAGCCTACCATGCAGGGATTTTCAAATTATTTCCCTGAAATGTTTCTCCCCTCACCTTGCTGCATGCCTTTTCCCCAGAAGGCACAATTTTCAATAGCGTCTTCCTAACAATGTACCAACCAGCCCAGCTCAGCAGTTTCTGACTCTCTTCTCAACTCACCCTCACAACCACCCTGGAAAGCCTGCACATTAATGTTTCCATTTCTGGATGTGGAAACTGAGGCCTGGACAGGTTGCCCAGAGTCATTTTGCCAAGAAGTAGAAGAAGTGGTACTCGAAACCATATATGTTTATGTCTTGAGCTGCCTTGTTATACTGTCACATTATTTGGAGAAGAGTCTCATTGTCTATGGTAGATTATATTATGTGCCCTGAAGTTCTTCCTTCCTTCTTTTCCCTTGATATGACTTTTCTGTGGGTAGATCTTCTACCCTTGACTTCAGCCTTGGCCATGTGACTTGCATGGCCATGTGACAAGGATGGAGGTAGAAGTGTGAGATTCTGAGCTGAGGCCGTAGGAGGCGTGGCACATTTTCGCAAGCCCTCCTGGAATTTCCAGTCTCTGCCATGTAGCAGCCATTGACTCTTAGCTTGAGCCTCAGCATAAAGGTCTGTGGAGAAAAAGACCTGATCAAACCTACAGCCTAGCATTCATCTGGACACACCTTTCATCTGGACACACCTGAGCCCAGCCAGGATTAGACCAGTTGCAGCCAGCCAGCACGCTGTGGACACAAACTCAGTGGTAGTTGTCATAAGCCACAGAGCTGTTGGGGATGTCTGTTCATACCCTGATCCTAGCCGAAGCCTCTCACCATTGCACTGACTGCGTTCTAGCCTGGCTGGTGCTGCACAGCCCTGCTCTCACCATTGTGCTGGGAGAGTGCAGGGTCATGATGTCAGAAAGGGGAGCGCAGCTGTGGGATCACCCAACCCAGCCCTCCAGTCTCCATCTGTCACTGCCTCCAAGGGCAGCCCACTCCCCCTCTGAATATTCTTGAAGGAGGTCTTCCCTAGGTTGAGGCCTGAGAACCTGTGCTCAGCTAACATCCACAGTTCTTTCTCTCTCCTCATAGGATCAGGACCCTATGACCTTCACCACTATAAGCAAGCACACTTCTTGTTGATGTCCCTCTGAAATAACAGTCAGGCCATTTGCCTGTTTGTTCTCCAGTCCCTGCTTTGCCCATTCTTCTCTGGACCATAGGGGAAGGACCCAGCAAGCTAGTGTCCTGGGACCTCTTGCTCTTTGGCTTCCAGCTTGGTATAGCTACGTGGAAGACCCTAGGGGAGAGAGTGAAGGAGGAGAGAAAGGAGAAGCCAAGGCATTTCTACCCATCCTCCTTGCTTTGGATGACGTACCAGACAATGACTGTAGCTCCTTCATGGCTCTAGTCCTAGCCTGCTATGGGCCCTCACTGTTTCAGGTCCCGTCAGAGGCCCCCTCTCAGGTGGTTCCAGTTCTGAGACCTACCAGCCCAAAGGCTGCAGCCAGACTCTGGGTTGCTTCACCCTTTCCCAGTTGCCTTACAGCATTGTGGCCTTTGTAAGTAGCTTCTCCTCATATCCATCCCCTTTCTTCAACTCCTTGGCCTGGGCTCTGTTTCCTCCATAGACACTGGCTAATTTACAGCCTCCTGGCTTTTAGGGTCTGGTCCCACATTATATACAACATGCCCACACCTCACACAAATAGATTTCACATGTGAAAATACCACACAAGTTGAGTTGCAGTTGACCTGCCAACAAACTGTTAAATTTTGTAGCTGTTTAATTTTAATTTCAAATAAAGTTTTCTTTTTTGGCATTGTGAAGCCAGTATTTTTTTTCCCAGACCTTGGAACATTTTCGCAGCCCTTGGAAAGCTCATGGACCCTGATGGTGGTGACTGGAGAGTACACAGTGTCCCAAGGAGCAACCACAAGGGCCTGTCCTCTAGAGTCACTGTCTCAGTGAAAAACCAAGGAGAAAGAAGCCCAATGAAAGCATTCACCAACAGCACCATTTTGCCCAGGGAGCCTAGCATATCCCATCGAACAAGACAGAGTCTTTGCCTTTGTAGACCCTAGAGCTCAGCAGGACCCTGTGTCTAGGAGATAGATTTTCTCCCTGAACTGAAGGCAAGAGGGTCATAAATGTGTCAGTCGAATTCAGATGTCCTAAGTTGCCCAGCCACCATAATAAAGTTAAAAGCAAAACTCTGCTGGAACTGTGCCGAGACTTTAATGCAAGATGCTGTGTGGCAGCGAGAAGACAGATAGGGATCCGACAGCCCCTCCCCTGCAAATGGACTTGGCTGCCGCAAGCTGGGTCCCTGCAGCATTGGCCCCACTGCTGAGCTGTGTGGCTCACTCTTGTCGGGGGAACTGCCACACCCAGGACAAGAAAGCTCTGCTCAGGCCTGCTGGCAGTACCCAAGCACTAAGCACTGAATTTTCTCAAAAGGCCGGCAGGCAGTTCAACTCCACCTTGGTTTTGTAACCAGCTCTGAGATGGCAGGGACCCAATTCCCTCTTTGGCTGTGCCTCAGGTCCATCCCATCAGGCTCTGTGAGGAGCCAGATCTCGGTAGGAACACAGGGAAGGAGCCAATATAGTGGGCCCAGCAGGACTTGGTGTGGAATGCCCACCAGTGTGACTAGTGGCCCAGCCACCCTCCCTCTGGCCCTTGGCTGGTGGCACTGGAAAGCTTGATGTTGTGACACCCTACCACCCCCACTCCCCCATTGTGGACAACAGTGGGAATGGAGACATAAGCCTCTTGCTTGGAGATGGACAAACTGGGAATTGTCCTGAAGAGAGAACCAACTTAATACTATGCATCACATGAAGAAGGAAAGAGAATGAGAAGAAACAAGGAGTACCTGGCCCAGAGAGGACATGGCTCCAGCCTTTCACCATTTGAAGGACATTTAACCAGAGGGCTTTCTTAAGCAGCTATCAAGAGTCTACCACGCAATTGGCACACTCACTGGGGCTGCTGGAACTTTCCAAAACACCTAGTATGGACCTGGGAACAGCCTGGTCAATGAGAGTGTCTTTGTGCAAAACACTTTTGTTTGTACAGTAGGGAGCAGTTGCCCAGGGGCCAAGCTGGGCAAAGAGGCAAATCGTGCCAGCACCAGGAACCAGGCTGTGGAAGGGAATGGCATAAATGGTATTTATAGGCTTTGTGGGGAGCAGAGACTCCAAGCAGCATGTGTTTGAAAGGAACCTTTGGATAAGCTGCATGGGAGAAAGGAATGCTCTGGGGGGGACATGGAGGAACGTCCTGAGGGCTGATGCCAGGGGTCATGCAGTAAGACCTTGTTGAAGAAATGCTTGAGAAACACCAAAGGGTCTCAGGACTGCCTCCCAGGGAGGGGTGAGTCTCCTGAGATGAAGGGCTCAGGTGAGCAGGCATTACCTGCTGGGTTCCTGCTACAGAACTTCACCAACCTCAGAGCTCAGCCCTGCCCCTGAATCAATGTAGAACCAATATTTACAGAACATCCTATTTGTGGAGATCCCACTCTTGGCCATCACAGATCCTTTAAGTCAGGGATGGTCGGATGGTAGAGTTCAGTGATGACAAGACTGAACCCTGCCTCTAGCCAGCTGTGTGACTTGGAGGAAATTGTTTATTCTCTTTGGGCTTTGGTTTTCCTTAGCTGTAAAAGGACAAGCTAAGGTTTGGACTAGAAGCCCTTGCTGAAGCCAGGCAAGCAGCTCTCACCGAGAACAATGCTTTGGGAAAGAGGCTGGGGGGTGGGTGGGTAGAAAGAAAACGACAATAACCAGCAAGCTCGGAGCAGTCACTACAGCCAGTACCTTGTGAGTACTGGACACTCATTAACCTGCCCAATTCTTTTTTTTCTTCTTCTTCTTTTTTTTTTTTTTTGAAGCAAAATAGTGGTTTATTAAAGCACAAGGATGGGACCGGTGGGCAGAAAGAGCTGCTGCCCCACGGTTGTCAACCCGCCCAATTCTTATAGCGACACCCCTATTAATCAAACGGGTGCCAAATGTCGGAGTGTTTGTGGACGCCTCCATTGGGGGTGTGAGGCTAACATCATATCCCCATTTCGCAAGTGAGCGAATCGGAGGGGTGTGGCGGGAGGGCAATCACTGAAGGCTGGAGGATGTAGAGGGCACAGGGCTGAGGCAGTGCCATGACGCCAGTGCTCCCGGAGGAGCTGAGGGTGTGCCTGGCCACTTGGCCACAGGGCCCGGGGCTGGCTGCTTCCTTCCCGGGGGCTGATGCCCCTCCGACCCTGCCCCTGCTGGGAAAGGCCGCGTGCTCATGGACCCTGCGTGACTCTTGTTTACCATTAGTTGCAGCCAAATGGAATAAGTGCAGTATTGATTAATTGCAACTTTTTCTTTGGAATACATATTCACCCTGATGTTTTATCATTAATGCATTAAGAAGCTGAACAAGCAAGAAGACCAAATGGACTTCAGAACGTAGCAGAATTTCCATCCAGCAAGGTCTGATTTACAGCCATTACCTCCTGGCAAAAGACAGCTCCCATTACAGCCCACACCTTGGCTGAAACTCGAGAGCTTTTTGTTCTTAACCTTGCAGGCTCAGTGCCACAGGGTGGGCCCTTCTTTGTGATGGAGGGACACTCCTGAAGTTGGGAGGCAGGACAGAAAAGAAGGAGTAAGATTTTACTTCATACTTGCTGGAAGCACTGTTGACTCTCATTTGGTTATTGGATGGGGGATACCCAATACCGTGCCTCCTGCCCTTATGGGCAGCAAACCCCAGAGGGAGGGGTGGCCTCAAGGGTCACCTGCGCCAACCTACCTGCTGTCGGCACCCCCTCCCCCAAGCATCTCGCTGACTGGTATAGCAACCCACGTAGCCTGAGGACTGGGTTGGGGCTTTGGCTGTGTCCCCAGATGATTGAGGGAAACTCAGTTTTTCCCTGTATGAGGACCTCAGTTTTTCATTTGCACCCCCCGCCCAAAAAACTCCACAAAAAAAAACCCAAGAAAAATAGAAGACTGGACAATTTCTTACAGCCTTGAAGATCTAGCAGTTTATGACTCTGCCCTGTCTCTCCTTCCCTTCCCCTTTTTCCCTCTCCCTTTCTTCCTCCTCCCCTCCCCCCTTCCATTCTCCCTCCTCCAACTCCCTCCCTCCTCCCCCTTCTCTCTCTCCTCTCCTTCTGCCCCCTTACCCTCCTCTCCATCCCTCATCCCACTCCCCACCCCCTTCTTTCCAAGACAATTTTATTCTTGCAAAGTCCAAACAAAAATTCTCCAGATGCACTGATAGAGACAAAAACAAACAACAACAACAACAACAACAACAACAACAACAACAAACCAAAAAAAAAAAAACCAAACCTTTAAAAAAACCATCGAGCAATAAAAATCTCTTTAAAAAGCAGTTCAGGCAAAGCTCAGATGTCAACAAGGAAAGCTTAGGAATGGCATCATTAAGAGAGCTGTGTTGTCAAAAGTTAACCCAAGATACTCTAGAGAGCAAGGAGGGGTTTTAACTCGGGTTGCGGTGGGGTGGGGGTGCCTCAAACATGTCACCCACAGAACTGGCCACTCCAGGATGAGATTTCTCTTTCTCTGCCTTTCCTTTCAAAGCTCTAGGGTCGGCCTGGGATATCACCCTGATGAGGTCCCCCTCTGGATCCTCGTGGGCCCCACGATGGTGAGTACCACCACCTCAGACTTCTCGCTGCACCCTGAGCCCTTGAGGGCTACCTTTGTTCTGCCGAGGCAAGTCCCACAGGGAAAGTCCAGCAGGAGGAAAAGGGCTCTTAGGGCTTGGCCATTCATTCATTTCTTTCAGGGTTGCTTGTGGGATTACTAAGTGTTGGGAACTTTCTGGTGGTAGGCCCTGTGCTAGATTCAAAGATGGCATCTAGAGAGGAATGGGGGGCAGCCCTGACCCCAAGAAGCTCAGCATGTAGCCGGGAAGCCAGAGAAGGACGGTGACTGGCCAGCATGCTGTGGAGTGGTGAAGGTGAGCCCAGGATGTGGAAGGGGTCCAGCACAGGGGGTGGGGAGGCTGGCAGGAAGGTTCACTGAAATTAGAACTGAATAGGAACTCTCATTCGGAGTTAGTCAGCCAACCAGGGACTGGGAGCATTGCAGGGGACGTTCCACGGGAGCAAAAGCCCAGGAGCCTGGGAGACTATGGCTAGGTCTGGAGAGCAGGGAGGGAAGGCAGGAATGGTGAGTAATGGAGCTGGGCAGATAAGCAAGAGCCAGGGCCTGCTGCTGGCGGTTTTACATGGGAAGCAATAGAGTTGAAGGCTGGGTAGCAGGGGGTGATCTAAGGTGCACGGATGCATGGAAGGGGAGAGATAAAAACCCATGTGTGATGCTGTGTGCTTAGGCTAAGGACATTCAAAATATGACACCTGGCTCAATGCTTCAACCAGCCCCAGAGCCCACAGGGCCAGCTGGGGGAGGGCACTGACTCACAACTGCACTCGAGGCCCAATCCCAGAACCATCACTCATTAGTTGGCTGGTTTGGCTCTCTCAGGGCCAAGTCTCCTCATCTACGATGTGCATGTGAATTCCCTAAGGTTTTGCAAAAAGAACTGCGACCATGGCAAGTGCTCAGCCAAGGCCCACCTTGACCGGACCTGGTTTGTAAATGAGAAAAATGGCTTGCACCCCCCGGGTTTGAATCCCAGCCCTGTGAGCTCCAGCACCCCAGCTCTTTCCTCTCAGCCATGTCCTGACTGGCCCGGAACGCAGCAGAGGATGCTGATGTCTGGAGCTGGTGAGGAAAGAAGACAGGGAGTAGGGGTGGGGAGGATCCCACTGGTTCCTCCCAGGGGACTGTGCTGACTTCCAGTCCAAGCATTTGCAACTTCAAGGTAATCTCAGGTCAGAGGCCAAATGCACGGAGTCCTGCTTTGCACTCCTTCCCCAGCACGTTACCTATGTAATGCGAGTATCAACTTCCCAAGAAGGCAGAGGGTGGATAGATAGCCCAGAACCCCGCCAGGGTGGGCAGGGGGCTCCAGGTCATCCAGAAAGCCTGTAGTCAGTGTGTCCTTACAACCTGCCTACACCAGACTTCTTATACCTCTCAAGAGGGCTGTGCTGACAGGTGGGTCCAAGATAATCTCCCCTGACCTTTCTCTCTGTGGACCACACTTACTTCTTCCCAACAGCCCCAGTCTGAAAACAGCATCTCCTGACTGTCTAGAATGCTCAGGGGCCTCAGGAAACCAGGGACCTGCAGACTAGAAGATCAGACTAGCTCTGGTCCCTTGGGAGGGTTCCAGAAGGGAAGTGGGAGGACGCAGCGAGACAAGCAGACGACAGAGGCTGCCCAGACCCAGCCCAGACCCTTCTCCTCACCAGTGCACTGTGCCCTAGCTACCAGGAGTATGGCCATTGTGGAGCTGCCAAGAGAATTGCCTCAGGCTGAGTAGGAGTTATCTGACCTGGGGATTTTGCCTACTCCGTGGACCCTGCAGCTCACAGACCTTGGTCTCAAGTCCAAACTACCTCATGCTACAGAGTTCCTGGTGGGATGCCACTCATGCTAGACCCTGGCTGAGGCCACATCCTGCTTGCCCTTCCACCCCACTCCTTCTGCTTACCCAGCTGCCTGTCACCACAGAGCACTCCCTCAAGAAATCATAGACTCAAAGATCCAAGTCTCATGCTCAGTTTTGGGGAATCCACCCCAAGAAACCATGAAACCCCAATGTTGTTCCTCCCACCCACCCAGTACCACCAACATTCCAGCCTCTCTGAATGGCCTGCCTTCTCGTAATCCGCTGTGCTTCTACACACACACACACACACACACACACACACACAACCCTTCCCACACCCTGGGCTTTGCAAACACAGTCCCTCTGCCTGGAATGCCTCCCCAGCCTCTCAGTTCCAAATGAAAAGTCTCAATTTGAAGGTCTCCCTCTCTGTGGTTGCTTCCACTGAGCCACCAAGAACTTGGCATCTGCAGCCCAGCCGTAGCATTCACCTCAGGGCATGGCCATCAGCAGACTGGGTGGGGGTAGGAGTGGGGGTTGGGATCTATTCATATTGAACTGTGGGCCCCCAAGACCCCTCACTCCTGCTGCAATGCCCAACATCCATCAGGTGCTCAATCAGTGCTCAACGGCTGCCATGACTATGTCCCCAATGTCTGAGTCTGTCCCCTGGGAGCCAGTCTGACCTGTGACTGTCTGATCCACCCTGTGGTGCCTGGAACTGTCTCCTTAGAACCCATCAGGTCACCTCCCATGGACTACATCCATGAGAGAGACTTGAAAAGACACTGAGGCTCACAGTGTAGTCCCAGGCCACACAGCCAACAGAAAAGAGAAGCAGAGCTCTTGCCCCCCACCCCCAGGATATCTGTCATCCATCCCAATTTGGATCATAGCAGGTGTGGGGGATGAGGGTATGTGGTTCTGCTGAAGTCCAGGAGATTCACTAGTGAGTCCGCCCACTCCTCAGGAATTGTCCTCTTAACCCCTTTGTAAAGGAGATAGAGTTAAGCCCTTAACCCCCTTAATCTTCTTTGTAAAGGAGAACCATCCAGTTGATGAATAAAGGCCATTTACCCACCAGGCAATTCTCCAGTGAACAACAGGAGACAGGGATGACAGCGACGGATGTTAGGTAGGATGACATGTTTCTTCTTACCCACCCTTTTCTACAGGTCACCAGGAAAGGACATGAAGTGTTGTGAGCATGGCTTTGAGGGGTACATGTTCTCTGTCCCTTCCCCGTATTAATATATCCCTTCCCCCAAGATATCCTAACAAAAGCCTTCAAGTCTGAGAAGAATGATGTCATAAAATCAGTGGATATACAGAATCAAATATGCAAATTCCATTGTTTTTAGGTCTTACACTGCAAAATGTCTGCACAGAAAGAGAGAGCCCACAATCTGGAAAGGAGTTAGGGACTCCATGCGAGGCTGGGGACCCCCCCCAGTTCTCTGGAGGGAGGACTTTGGTGTCCCACCCACAAGGTTGGGAGGCCCCAGGCCAGGCCCCAATAGCCCGGCAGGCTTGTTCACCGGACATCTCAGCAGGGACCAGCATGAGCTAAAACGGAAGGGTCCTTCCAGAAAGCTGAACTCTCACTTAATACCAGCATCTTGACATGTCTTCGTGGGAAGGAACTGAATTTCCCTTCATCTCCATGGAAGTACAGTCTGGTCTCGTGATTTCCTTAAAAAGAAGAAATAAGATGTTTCTTGTATGTCTGTGGCGGCAGACATGCACTGCACGCACCACACTCGAGGCCCTGAAAACAGCACTGAGTGATGGATACACGACCCCATGGAGCCAGATGGCTCAGCATCCATTCCTCAATGTCTCACTTACTAGCCAGGTGTTCTGGGTGACTTGTGCTGGTTAACTCAGAAATTTCAAAACTGGGGGATAGAAAGCCTTTCCAAGGGGTGTACAATGGCATAGCTAATGTGATAGATCAGAAAAATGTCCTTGCCCTTGTCCCTGAAGTCTGTTTCCCCACCCCTGCAGTCTGGATGGGCCTTGTGACTCTCTTTGGGCAATGTGGCAGAAGTGAACTCCTTCCCAGAGCAGGAGAAGAAAGATGGGGGGCTTCTTCCCCTGCCCTGCTTGGCCTGGTGACCCCTCCCCAAACCCCAGCTCCCTGGGCACTCAGAAAGCTCTTCCCTCTCTAGCCCACAGCCTGGAAGGTGGTGTTTTGGGCAGCATTCCTTGGAAGAGGAAGGAGAGATGGGGATTCATGTGAATGAGCCTTATTAGGAAGTGTTCCATAGAAAATCTAAGCGGGGAGGGGGAGATGAGGCCAGGAAGGGAAGGGTGGCGAGCAGGGGTGTGAGGGCTGAAAGGGCTGTGTGTGCAGTCACACCTGGAGTGTCCCCATCAGAGACAAGGTACTGGAACCTTGTCATCAGACCTCGGTCAAGAGCTGCCCCAGGGGGCACCTCGAGCTGTCTCCATGCACTGGCAAAGCTAGGTGTCAGGGCAGATGAGACACAGATGCCAGCCACAGGGGCTGAAGTCACCAGAACCCCGAACTTAAGGACACCTTTCCCTCACCTTCGGTTTTCCAAGTCTTATCGTTCACAAAGGTAAGCAGGAAGAAAGCACAGCGTTAGGTTCTCCGGGATAACACAGCCTAGCACAAAAAGCTGTAGGAATGGTTGTCTTGGAGCCGTATCTTCTTTCTGCACCAGAGAAAGACCAGGGGAGGAAATACCAGGTTGCCCTCTTGAAGAGGGGGATGGGGGCCAAGGGAGATGGAGGGGAAAATTAAGATCTCTTAAGTTATCCTGCCACAAACGAGTGTTGAATGGAACTGACCTATTAGAGCACAGGCCCTTGGGTCAAGTCCCTGCTCTCCCAAGTCCTCACTGTGTGCTCTTGGGCTGGTTATTTAACCTCTGTGCCACTGTTGAATCAGCTGTAAAATGAGGACAATAACAATAACAATAATAATAACCACCACTCCATAGGGTAGTTGTATTGAGTTAACATCTGTGGAGCACTTAAAACTGGGTGGCTCAGTCCTTGAGCATCTGCCCTCCGCTCAGGTCCTGGTCCCAGGGTCCTGGGATCAAGAGCTGCATTGGGTTCCTGTTCAGCAGGAAGCCTGCTTCTCCTTCTCCCACTCCCCCTGCTTATGTTCCCTCTCTGGCACTCTCTCTCTCTCCCTATCTCTGTCAAATAAAGAAATAAACAAAATCTTAAAAAACATAAACAAAAACCATGCTCTGCATGGGATAGGCAGTCAGCTCTGGGTAACTTTTAATGTTGTTCGTATTAATCATGAAGATAAGTGGACTCTTAATTTTGAATTTGTGTGTGATCAATAGCTTTCTTCCTCTTTAAAATGGTTTTGGATGAGCAGAGAAAACTTCCTGCCTCAAACAAATGAAAGTCTGTACCTTTTTCCTTGAATTGGTGAGGAAAAGACATCACGTGGATAGATTTCTGCACAGGCCTTTAGAGGTGACCTCTGGGTTGAACTGAAGTTTTGAAGGTGAGCCTTGAGCACACAGCAGGAAGGACATGGGCTTTCTTACCACCTAACAAGGGTCAATGCTAAAACTTGGAAAACAAAGGTGGAGGAGGGGTCCTGGTGAATGTGGCTGCCCCTCCCTTCCAGGCCGGCCTGTGAGTCAAGCCCACTAAGCACATTCTGCTTCTCCCATATTCAGCATGAAGCTGCAGAGCTGAGGTGATCTCTGCAGAGGCAGTGAATCGAGAGGTTAGCAGTGTTTATTGATTTAGTAATTCGCACGCACTTTTCCGGCCAGATTCTCTTCCCGGAGACTCTGACAGCCGCAGCCAGCAGCTAATGCAATGCAGGGCTGCGGGCAGGCAGGGCGGTGGGAAGGAGTTTGACTGGGAGGCCAGTGGAGCAGGGGAGGCCTACCCCGAGCAGGAGAGGAGGGAGGCTTCCCCACAGGCATAGCAGGGAGCACAGGTCAGCATGCTTAGGGAAATGCAATGAATATTCCCACAAAGTGCTCCCCCAATTCCTCTCCAGACATTATGACTTATTTCCCTGTCCCTAGAAGTGCTGTCTGGAGATGCCCTCAGATGCCAGCACCCCCAGAGATGCCTGTGATAAGGAAGACTGCTCCATCCCAGGTTATGCCGATAGGAAGGGACAGTTCCATCCAGTGACTGTGCAACATGGGCATTCAAGTCTCCCCACTGCCTAGTTCTAGATACAGCTTGGGAATTTCTGTAACGAGGCTTGTCTCCACAAGGTGATTTTTGTTCCAAGTGCTGTTGGGAGATAAAGGAGATCAGCCATACCCGGGGGGCCCTGACCAGGCCAAGGTGACCCAAGGTGGACTGTAGTCTTCATCAACCCCATGTCCTCCTCTGTCTTCCGACCTTCAGGAGCCCCAGAACTTTCTTGGTCCGAGGCTCCTCCCACTAGGGGAGAAAGCTCTGGACCAACTTCTTGGTCCAGAAGTTGCCTGGGTGTCACAGCTCCTGGTGAAGCGGGACCAGACAGTCTGTGATGACAATCCAAGGGAATCGGGTCCAGGACAGAATGGCAGACACCAGACATGGGGACTGGGAAGCAGAGAAGGCGCACTGGTTTGGGATTCACACCTCCTGATCATATATACGTTCTAGTTTTTCCTTCTCCATACCTTTCCTCACTGTCATAGCCAAGTCACAAACTCTCCCAAGGGTAAGTGACTAATACATGTCAGATACCACCCTAGGCATCAGGAATGCAAGGAGGAATCAGCAAGAGATGGCCTTGCTCCAAGCTGCCGGTCTCATGGTCTTAGGGGAGACATCCTTCCACCCATCAACCCCACCATCCACTCAGTAAGTACTTATCAAACACCTGCTAGGTACTGTTACTTTAGATAGATGGATAAGGTAGGTAGACGATGATGCTAGATGGATAGGTTGATAGCCACTACTGAGTTTTCTTTTTTCCCACTGACACCCCACTGAGGGCAGAGAAGAGGTTTATTCCCCCCAGGACCTCTTCCCAAGGCCCCATGAGTGGTACTGACCATCACTGCTATAAATCCAGAGAGAGGAGAGATGATTGTGGGGTGGTTTTTATAACTGAAGCTCTGCGGATGCAGCAGCCCCTAAGCTTGACCTCAAAAGAATCATGAGTTTGAGATTGGTCCACAGTGTATCACCCAGACCGTCTGTCCTGCCCACCTCTGGGACTGGAAGCAGATACAATATGTTGAGGGTCATGGGAGAGATTGGTCCACCAGGGCTCCCTCCAGGAAAAAAGTCTCTACTCTCCGCAGGCCAGCTAAAAGAGGACTCATTCACTTGCCTCTTCACGTGCTCAGACAGACGACTGTGTGAAGTACAAAGCCCCCTTGGCTGAGTACGACAGCTCTCTGAGCCCAGCTCCCAAGCTTGCACTCTGCTTTCAAGACCCAGATTCCCTGAAGAGTTGGTGTTTGCAGGTCCTTCTGGAAGTCCCTAGAAGGGGTCTCAGTCAGGGCTCACACACAACTGCCTAGCAGTCTGCAGTAACTCCCCCACCCTGACCTGCACCTGCTAAGCACCACGTGTTCCATGGGCCTCCTTCGCCTCGTGAAGCCCACCACCCCTGCCTCTGCTCCTGGCTCCCATTTCTGGATCAGTTAGGGTGCCGTAAGGACAAAGAAACCCCAGGTATTTGAACAGAGAATTTGATATGAAGAATTTTTTATGATCTAATGGAAATCTTTATTTTTCTCAATGAGAATTTTTATTGAGATATAATTGACACATAACGTTGTATTGAAGAAGTGTTCACTGAATGAGAAGGTAAAGAGTAATCTGAGGTATCACGGGTAGCAAGTAAGAGAAGCAGCCACCTCCCCTTGGGCTGGGGACACGAGGGAAGAGACTGGAATTGTTGGAGCTCTTAGAAGCTTGGAAAGGGGGACCTGGCAGAGCTGGGACCTGCAAATCTAGAGAGGAGGTGCAGGAGGCAACCTCTGAGCTCAGAGGATGCCCCTGGGGCTGAGACCCAGACTCTGAGGAGGGGATGGCCGGAGATTGGGCAATGCAGCTAATTCTGCAGAATGGAAACTGGAAAAAATGCAACGTGGATCCAGTGGCAGCTTTGGGAAGGAGCTGCTGCTGCGGAGGTGGGGGGGGGGGGGTGTGGGGGTGGGCAGAAACAGCTGTGCGAGGCGCTGGCAGGAGCAGAAGGCGGAAGGCAGCTTCCTCTTCCAGCCTTTGAGTCTCTCGAGCGCCCCCTGGCGGTGAATCTGACCTGCACGCTGGCGAAGGAGAACTGTGGGGCCCAGCATCCCGGAATCAGGGCTTCTTGCCTGCAGCCCGGGTATCGGCTTGCCTACAGCACCACGAGACAAAGCCCAGAGAAATCTATGATGCTGGGAAGCATGCTGTCTCCTATTTTGTGCGAAGAGCTGCTGGGTGATTTTCATCTTTCCCTGCTCTGACAAGGACGAAGATGCGGGTCCACGAGGATGGGTCCAAGGACAGACATGGAAAAGAGAGGGAAGGGGGGACACAGAATTCATCCTCCTGTTCGGAGACAGGTCATGCCACAGGGATAGATGTGTAACAAAACAGGAACGCCTTCTAGAGAGAAATCATCCTCTGAGGCAAATTAATTTCTGAAGAAACTTCTACCAATTGACAAAGCCCATTGGAATCCCAGCAGTGGACGTGACTTGAGGCCAAGGTGGGCTCCATAGAGCCACAAGGACACTGCGAGGCAGACAGTCGAGGGCTGTCCTTCCCACTCTAGAGCTCAGGAAACCGAGGCTCAGAGGAATTAGCCAGGCAGACAAGGGGTGGTGTGAGCAGAACTTCTGAGCTCTTAACATAATACTTACTTGATCAGCTGGTCCAACAAAGGAGGAAGGAAAGTCTGCAGGGTTTCAGTGGGGTTACAAATTTAGGCTGGCCCCCCCTCTGCAGAAGAATCAGACTCAGCTAGGGCTGGCTTTCATCCTTGCAGCCGCAGGCTGGGAACCTGAGGGCTTGGACAGGCTGGGTCCCATAAGGAGAGGCTAATTGCTCTGATTGCACACCAGGGCAGAGTGTTTCTGGAACTGCAGAACTCTGACCGAGGAGGAAATACCAGCGGAACATTTTTGATGAATAATTCAGCAAACTGAAATGGGAAATGAGAAAGTTTTCTCTCTACTACTGTGGAATCTGGAACAAGGGGAAAACAGTAATAGCAGTAAAGCTTAGCATTCTGGTCTCCCCCCAGTAAAGCTTTTTCTCTGCATAACCATGCGGGACAGAGCACCTGGGCTTGCTCTCCTCGGTCTATAGAACTCCAGCTGAGGTAGGAGAACACTTGGGCCACCTGGGATTGAGGGTAAATTCGATCTCTTCATTGCCACCTTCCCTTTCAAGCACTATTCTACAAATTTCAGTTGGGTGATTCCCGAAAGCCAAGCACTGTACTGGGTGGTAAAGATTCCCGTAGTGAAAACAATAGTTTTCTTTTGTCATGGCATGTTGAAGAGGAAGGTTCTCAGATATTAGATTAAAAAACACAGCCGAGGGGCGCCTGGGTGGCTCAGTGGGTTAAGCCGCTGCCTTCGGCTCAGGTCATGATCTCAGGGTCCTGGGATCAAGTCCCGCATCGGGCTCTCTGCTCGGCAGGGAGCCTGCTTCCCTCTCTCTCTCTCTCTGCCTGCCTCTCCATCTACTTGTGATTTCTCTCTGTCAAATAAATAAATAAAAATCTTTAAAAAAAAAAACACAGCCGATGATGAATTTTTATCTACAGTTTGAGGTATGTGCTATGACCGTCAGGGTCTAACCAGAAAGGTAGAACTACTCTGAGTACATAGAACAGAGAGAATTGAATGCAGGGATCTGTTATTTACATGCCAGTGACACAGTCTGGGACAGTGAAGTAACTCAGAGACTGTTAGCAGCAGGAAGCCTCTCAACAAAGGCAGAAGGGAAGAGGTGACGCTGTCCGAGTCCAGGACCTGAGGCCATCTGGGCGATAGGAACCAAGATTGAAACTGCTTAAGGGGAATTAGGACCATAGAATGAGTAGCTATCTAGTGTGAATGGAAAATGCAGGGGAACCTCTGCTTTTTCAGGTAAAATAGAGGCAAAAGAGAAAGCAGAAAACCCCACCTTGTCCCCTCTTTCTGTTTTTGTGACACCCATCAGTACCTCCCAATAGCTGAGCCTCTGCAAAAGTCAGGAAGCAAGACAGTCTAGGAAACATAGTCCTCAGGAGTCAGTCAGTCCCTTAAAGGTACGAAGTGAACTGGGTAAGGATAGGAAGATAGATTTGAGAACAAACAGGCCAGGAAAACCAGCACTCACTCTCTGAAGGAAAAGAACAGACTTTTAAGAGGAAATTAAAGGGATATTGTTATTAAACTGAATGATCATGGGAAGTCTCTTTGAGGCAGTTAGGTTGAAACATAAAGGATTACAAAAAGCTGTCTAAGCAACAGGAGGTGGCCAAGAGAGAAAGGACTTTCTAGGCATGTGCAAAGGCACTGTTGGCCAGCCTGTACATAGAATGAGGGAATGAGTATAACTAGCTTAAGGTGGAGATGTAGTTGGGACACGTGATGCTAAGGAGTTGTGTGGGGTTTCAGAGAAGGAAGAATTCACAGCCAATTGCCTTCAATAGAAAAGATGTTTTGAAAAGCTTGTTTTTAAACTCACATAGTATGTGTTTAGTTTTAGCCAAAGCAAAAACTAAAAACTTTCCAAATGTTCCAAGAATATGTGACCAAATTTTCTTTATGAAGAAGCTAATGTTAAATTCATGGTAGTTTCCCCTGAATTTATATATACATATATATAATATTTTCTATATCATATATTATATATATTTATTATTATAAATTATTATATAGTATATATTTTATACATACATATATTATATGTATAAATATATTTTATATATTTACATTTATATACAGTTTCTCAAGCTATGCCTTGAGAGAGTCTGTGAGGAAATATTTAATACAGTAAATTGACTTTTTCTGGATCAGTTTTTTTTCCAGATTCTCCCAGGTGACTACCCACAGAAATGAGCAACAATTCTTCACTACACTTTGCCTCTGCCACCAACATGATTTGCTTCCATCCCTTTCTCTCAGCCCCTATGGGACCTTACCAGACTTATTGAAATGCCTGTGAAAGTGTGACTTGTTTTAAATGCATTCCAAACTACGCTTTTATGCACAGTTAATCTTATTTTGTGCTTCTTGTGAATACATTTTAAACTATCTTAAATTTTAATGAGATGGAATTCTTAGAAATAGATTATTCCATAAACTGCAGACTTCCACGGTGCCTAGTACAATGTCAGGAAAGCACAAATGCATGCAATTTTTATGAGTAATAATTCAGTAAATCAATGTTTTGTTAATTTTTTATTCAAAACTTGTAACTGTGAGGAGCCAGAATTATATTAATTGACATGGTGTTAAAAAGATATTGGGGAGTTCTATTTTTAGCCATAATGGAGTAACTGGGACCAGACTTATCTCCTCACTGTTCAGAACTACAAAACTGAACAACATACATAAAGCAACAGTTTTCAGACATTGGGCAACACTGCTATCTGAGAAAAAGATCAAGTTTGATGAGTTGACTCTAACCACGGTTTTCTGTTGGAAGGTGCTTTCTGCAAGGAAGGGGATCCAAGCGGAGCATTGCTCTTTCCGAGTTGAAGAGACAGAGGCTGTCACTCAGAAAAAAATGAAAGAGCTGAATTTTTTGAGGCATAGCACTGAAAAGGGAAAAACTGCTTAAGTAAAGAGCTCCAGAAGAGTGCACAGGGATCCCTTCAGTCTGTTGCTGATTAGTAAATCACGGAGGCATAGAGTGAATGAAGATTTATGAAGCTAAGAAAAACTGGGGAGCTGTAAGCAAAACAATTCGCAGATGTCACATAAGGCTGAGAGGAAATCAAATCTCACCAAATGCAATGGAGACTTCTCAGACTCTCAGGCCTTCACTGGAGGCCCAGGTGAGTCATATCTTAGCAGTGGAGCTCAACCTAGTCTTGGAATCAAACCTACTCAGGACCCCCCCTAAGAAAACTTAAAACCTTGAAAACAAACCTCAGAAGAATCAAGCTTATCTGCGTGTAACTTAACTGCCTGCCATTAAAAAAAGTCCAACACCCTTTAAAAGTACACAAAATCCAGCACCCATGAATGTAAAGTTCACAATGAATAACATTCTGTCAAAACTTAATGAGATAGATGAAGAAACAAGACATGGTGATCCAAAGCCTGAAGAAAAATCAGAGTTGAAACAGGTATGAGGAATTAACAGACAGAGATGGTGGAATTTAACAAGCAAGATGTTTAAAACAACCATCATAAATGTTTTCAAGGGGTCAAAGGAAGGCAGAAATTCAATAAGCATAGAAATAGAATACATAAAATTTAATCATTCAAAACTTGTAGAGATCAAAAATATCTAGGGCGCATAGGTGGCTCAGTTGGTTAAGCGGCTGCCTACGGCTCAGGTCATGATCCTGGAATCTCAGGATCAAGTCCTGCAGTGGGCTCCCTGCTCAGCAGGGAGTCTGCTTCTCCCTCTGACCCTCCCGCTTCTCATGCGCACTCTCTCTCACACTCTCTTTCTCTCTCTCTTAGATGAATAAATAAAATAAAATAAAATAAAATATCTAAGATGAAAAATTCACCAGAAAGGATTAGTAGTAGATTAGACATTGAAGAAAAATGTCCACTGATCCTGAAGACATAGGAGTGGAAACTATCCAAGATGAAACACCAAAAGGGGGGGAAAAAAAGACTTAAAAAATAGAACTGTAGCTTCTGGGAAAATATCAAACAATCTAACATTTGTGTATGGGAGTCCCAGAAAGAGACGGGACAGACAGAAAAAATATTTGAAGAAAGAGCCAAAATTTTTCAAATTTGATTAATATTATAGATCCAGAAAGTTCAGTATATGCCAAGCAGGATAAATACAATGAAAACCACATCAAGACACATTATATTCAAATTTCTGAAAACCCATGATTAGAAGAAAAATTTTAAAAGCAACAAAAGAAAAAATATGCATTACATAGAGAACAAAGCTATGAATCTCACAAACTTCTGTTCAGAAGCTATGCAAACCAAAAAACAATAGTGACCTCATTAAAATGCTGAAAGAAAAAAAAAATCCATCAACCTAGAATTTTATACACCCCCCCAATCTTTCAAAAATTAATGCAAAACAGACTTTTTCAGACAACAAAAACAAAGAAGATAATTTGTCACCAACAAAAGTGCATTACAAAAAATGTTTAGTGTGGCTTTTCAGGCAGAGATAAATTACATGAGATAAAAACTTGAATTTACCCAAAGGAAGAAAGAGTGCTGCAAATAGGAAATAGTTGGATAAATATAAAGGGTAGTTTCTTCTCATTTTTCTCAACGATATGAAGTAAAATTGCTAATAATGTCATGTGTTTTATAGCATATGTGGAAGCAAATTAGATGATAATAATATCACAAAAGATAGGTAGAGAAAGTAGAGGGATGCTGTGTTAAGGTTCTTATAGTACACACTAAATGATATAACTGAAGATGAGCTAAAATACGTGAAAGGCATATTCTGTATACTTGAGCAAACCAAAAAATCAAAAAAACAAAAACAACCCCTTATTAGGGGTAACTAATAAACCAAAGTGACAGTATAATAGAATACTCAAAAATAGTCCAAAAGAAAGCTGAAAAAAGAAAAAAAAATGGCATAAGGAATAGACGGGATAAACAAAATTCAACAGCAAGATGGTAGCTTAAATCCAACTATATGGATAATTACATTGAGTGTACATTGTCTAAGCATTCCAAATCAAAGTAGAAATAATTAGACTGGAAATTAAAAAGCAAGACTCAACTATGTGCCATATATATATATATATTTTTTTCTTTAAGTCTTTAAAAATCAATACACAGGGCACCTGGGTGGCTCAGTGGGTTAAGCCTCTGCCTTCGGCTCAGGTCATAATCTCAGGGTCCTGGGATCCAGCCCCGCATCAAGCTCTCTGCTCAGCAGGGAGCCTTCTCCCCCGCCCCCTGCCTGCCTCTCTATCTACTTGTGATCTCTCTTTATATATCAA
Source organism: Mustela erminea (assembly GCF_009829155.1). Classification (NCBI taxonomy): domain Eukaryota; kingdom Metazoa; phylum Chordata; class Mammalia; order Carnivora; family Mustelidae; genus Mustela; species Mustela erminea. The sequence continues at coordinate 68,703,342 of NC_045614.1, read as the reverse complement.
ATAAATAAAATCTTTAAAAAAATCAATACACAAATAGATTTAAAGTTCTAGGATAGAAAATGTCATACTGTGCAGATACGCAGATACTCATAACAAAGAAGTTAGAGTAGCTAAATTAATATCAGACAAAGTAGGATTCAGTACTAGCAATTATTACTAAGGATAAATAAGGACATTGCATAACTACAAAGGATCAAATCATCAATAAAATAGAAGTCTTGAATGTCTATCCACCCAATAAATAGAGCCTCAAATATATATATACCCCAAAACCAAAAGGAGGGTGCCTGCATGGCTCAGTTGGTTAAGTATCTGCCTTCAGCTCAGGTCATGATCTCAGGGTCCTGGGATCAAGCACTGCATCAGGCTGCCTGCTCAGCGGAGAGTCTGCTCCTCCATCTTTCTCTGCCACTGGTGCTCTCTCTCTCTCTCTCTCTGAAATAAACAAAGTATTTTTTTTAAAGAGAGAAATAGACAAATCCACAGTTTTCGTGGGAGACTTCAACATTCCTGTCTCAGTTGTCAGAGAAGACCAGTTGCCAGAGAAGACTGGAAACATGTTGCCAACCAACTTGTCTGCCAACCAACACAGCAGAATATTCTTTTCAGGTGCACATAGAATATTCTCCAAGATAGACCATATCCTGAACCACAAAACAAGTCTCAATAAACATAAAAAGGATTTAATTAACACATTATATTTTCTAATTAGTTTGAATAAACTAGAAATTAACAATAGGTATCTCAGGAAACCTCCAAATACGTGGAAATAAAACAGCACAATTCTAAATTACCCATTAGTCAAAGAAAGAACAAAAAAAAATTAGAAATGAAAAATTCACTAGGATTTGAGATTACAGAAAAAAGAATCAGTGACCCTGAAGGAAGATGCAGAGTCACACAGAGTGAAATTGTCTTTCTTCTCCATCTAGATGTTGTCTTAACAGAATGATGATCAGAATGATGCAGCCATCTTGTTAACAGCCAGATGATGGAGCCAACCCTCCATGATGACAGGACCAAGCAATAGAAAGAGCCTAAGTCCTAAGTGACATAGGTGAACTGCTGAATCAACCAACCCTTGAGCCTGCCCTTGTTTGTTGACCTTCAGCTCTGTAAGAGGGTGCATTACCTTTATACCTAAGTCATTTGAACCTAGTTCTATCTCTTGAAGATGAAAGATTCTGATACATCCTTTGTGCCAGTATGGTGGGTTGAACATAAGAGGAATTAAGAGTTTGCAGAAGGAGGACATATTTTGTTTATGGAAAACTTCCATACTACCTCTATTTTTCCTCCTTGGTGGGGGTGGGGTGGGGTAAGGTCACTCAGACACCATTTGATATTGCAGAATGCCAAAATTAGAAGGGTTTTTTTTACTTGTTCCTCTCAAGGATATTTTTTGTCCTCCCCAGCTACATTGGATTTCCACCACCATCATACTTCTTGCTTTATTTCATCACTATATTGTTTTCTTTCTTTTTTTTTTTTTTTTAAGATTTGATTTATTTATTTGACAGAAGGAGACTCAGCGAGAGAGAGAACACAAGCAGGGGGAGTGGGAGAGGAAGAAGTAGGCTTCCTGTTGAGTAGGGACCTCAGTGTAGGGCTTGATCCCAGGACCCTGGGATCATGACCTGAGCCAAAGGCAGACGATTAACGACTGAGCCACCCAGGCACCCCACTATATTGTTTCCTTGACAGAGCTTACTGCCATCAGAAATTACCTTTTAATTTGTTTTCTTGTTGGTTAATTAACTTTCTCTTCTGGAACATGAACTCCCTGAGAATCAGGAACTTGTCTGTTGTGGTGGAGATTTCTGGGTCATATTTCTTTCTGTCATCCTTACAAACAGAACTTCTATGATGATGGGTGTGGCAACATACCTAGTTTGCAAAGCCACATTTCCCAAACTGCCTTGCTGATAGAAGCAGCCAATTCGATGGAGGAAATAATGCTGTGGGTTTCTTGGAAAGCTCTTAGAGGGAAGGAGCTTCCTTTTGTCCATTTCCCTTCTTCCTTATTCCTGCCTGATATGTGATATGATGGCTGGAGTTACATTAACTATGCTGGAACAATGAGGTGACCTTGATGATAAAATAGCGTAAGAATAACATTACAGAGAAATAAAAAAATCCTGTGTGCCTGGTGACTATAGAGCCACCATAACAGCTCTGATCTCTGATCTCTGATCTTGCTTTATAAACAAGTAAATCCTCAATCTTATTTAAGCTGTTGTTCTTTTGGCTTTCTATTATATGAGGCCAAATCTAGTCTTCATTGATAAATTTATCCTCTTTATCAGTATGTCTCTAGGGCTTTACAACAGCACCTAGCTCATCATAGCTACTCAAATAATATTTGTGGAGTAAAAGAATGGGCTCCACCTCCCAAGCTAACAGATGAGGGCACTGGATCCAGGGAAAGGAAGCAATTTGCCCATGTCATATAGCTGGTAAGGGGCAGACATGGGATCATGTTCATTGCCTGTATTGCCCAGCTTCCCATGGCATCACGGATGTGGCAGAAGGAAACCACCTGCCCATCACCTCCATGGTCCCATCTGCCCTTCCTCTGCCCCAGTGCATCTGGCTTAACCTTTTATCCACACCTGCCACACCAGCTTAGTGGAATGGTACAGTCTTCTGTGGGTGTAGCAGCAGTAGCAGCAGCAACCCAGACTGCCTTGTTCATCTGCCTGAGGACCCACTGCCTGAGGACATCTGCCTTAAGGGCCCACTTAACTCTACCAAGGCAGGGAGCTCTTCTCTGGTCCTTAGTCCCCACCCTCCTCAGATTATACCTTTCCAGCAGGTTTCACTACCTGTATAGAGGGCCCCCACCATTTGGGTGGCGCCCAGCCAGGTGCTCAGAAATGTCATCTGCCCACCCATTTGGAGTACCAAAAGCATGATTAGGAGCACCCTTATCCCATGTCCACTCCAGAGCTGGCCTCTAACTGAGCTATCCCACAAGGACCATTCTCTTGCTCCCTGCAGATCAGCATGAGATGTTGGACAGATGGAATGCCATGATGCCCTTAGATAACATCTTTCTTGCCTGCTCCATCCCTCCACACCCAGACATGGGGGAGAGAGTTTAGGTTCTTATACATCACCCATTCTTAAGCATATTCTTCTTTTCCCATAATTCCTAGATCTAAGTTATTAAGGGAGCCATTTAGGATTCTTGCCAAACCTGAGTTGGGTTAAAAGTTTTAATGCCCAGATCAGCAAATCCTCTTCTGTTTAACAGACAGAAGCTCAATTTATTTTCTCCCTGATTGGAAGAATACAAGATGGTAGCAGTAATAATAATAATAATGGCAATAATAATAACAGCAGCAAGCATATGTAAGTATTTACAAAACTCCAGGGGGGTGGGAGGTTGGGGTACCAGGTGGTGGGTATTATAGAGGGCACGGATTGCATGGAGCACGGGGTGTGGTGCAAAAATAATGAATACTGTTATGCTGGAAATTAAAAAATAAATAAATAAATAAATAAATAAATAAAAGAAAAAAAAAAAAGAAAAAAAAAACTCCAGACATAGTGCTAAGTGCTTTATATAAACAGCCTCATTTAATTTTTGCAATGACCTGATGAAGTAAGTATCATTGTTCTTTTTTATAGAGAAAAAAAATGAGGCTCATATACGTTAAAGAACTTGCCAAGGCCATAGTTGATAAGAGGAAGAGTGGAATTTAACTCTCTAGACTGAACTATTATTTCCATATGATACCATATCTCTGTGAGCCACCACATTGTTATTACCCCCAATAAAGAGAATGCAACTTTCTGTTTGCCTTTATTCATTCCTTTATTCAATATTTACTGAATTTTATAAATATTGGTCCCAAGGTGAATACTGGGGCTTTAAAGACACATACTCCAAGGCGCCTACCATTTCAAGATGCCTTATTCAGTCAGGACAGAGGCCAATGGGGACTTTGATGAAATTAAAAATAGCCAAAATTCCAAGCCACACTCTTAGAAGAGAGCTGCTGTCTGAAAAATGGGAGCCCAAGAGGTCAGTTTATACCAGGTGGTTCACTCTAGGAAGTTCTTCTGGGGAACAGGCATATGGAAATGAGGCATATGGAGCAAGAGGAAAAACCAATGGAATATGTGTTCTACAGTTGGTCATTGTTGTGGTCATCTGGGGCCTGATCCTATTAGGACTTCTTAGGACCATGTGGAATGTGCTTTAAATTTGGTGTGGCTGTGGGATGGAAGAGGGCATCATGTATCTGCCGGCTTCTACTCTCATTGGTCATGGATTGCTCCATTAGGTGATAAAATGCACACACTATCTCTGCCCAAAAGCAGGCCCTCCATGGGTAGGGCAGGGGAAAAAAAGTGACAAGCAACTCTGCATTTGGTATGTCAGTTAGCTGAAGACAAGAACCCTTGATCATTGCAAGAAATATATTGAACTTCAACCTGAAGCAAGGGGACTTCCTGCTAACCTGCAGCAAATCCATTCCCTCTGGATGAAGTCTTGGTGAAAAGTCTTTGGAGACCATCCACCCAAGCCCAAGTGGCTTCTGATCCAATTCATTCCCCTCATCTCTTCTCCACACTGATTAATTCCTACAACAAAGAGCTGACCAAGAAAGCATTAGCTTCCATTACAAAATAAGTAATATGAAAGGAAATGATGCAAAATCTATGTAAATATGCCAGAAGAATAAGATAATGATACCATCATGACAAACAAAAAGCAGATAAATAATAAATAATTTATGCCAGGAAACATGCAACAAAGTAGAGGAAAATTTGTAGACCAATGCTTCTCCATGCAAGAGAACAATAGTTATATATATAGCTATATATATAGCTATATATAACTAATAGTTATATATATAGCTATATACATATATATACATATAGCTATATATATAACTATTGTTCTCATATATATATAAGAGAATATATATAACTATATATAAAGTTATATATAGTTATATATATATATACAGTTTTATATATATATCTTTACTGAAAAAAGAGCTCAAAAAAGAGAATAAACATTCAAAGAAGGGATGATATTGTAACAGAAGAAGGTGAAAAAGGATTGGCAGATCTCAAAAAAAAAAAGCATTTAAAAAATAAAAGTAATATAAAAACTGGGGCACCTGATGGCTCAGTCATTTCAGCATCTGACTCTTGATTTTGGCTCAGATCACGACTACAGGGGTCATGAAATCATGCAGGGCAAGTAGCTCTACACTCACCGGGGAGTCTGCTTCTCTTCCTCTCCCCCACCCCTCCCCTCTTGCTCCCCCCGACTTTGACACTCACTGAATATTAAAAAAGTAATATTAAAAACAGATAAAGAAAAAATAATGAAACTTGCAAAATAGGGATAAGATAGTGTAGCAAAGGTTTTTAATCTCCATATTCAAATTTTTTTTCATTTCAGTTGTTTTCTTCTGCTATAACTGAGTATTTTGTAGTATTTTATTCTCTTTTTTAAGGATACTGATTATGCCTATGTAGGTTCTTCTTTGTCTTTCATATTTTTATTTCTTTCAAATGCTGTCAACTTTCATCTTACCAACTTATTCATGGAGTCATGAGGCGGAGAGACAGTCGGCTTTGCTTTAGACTTGTCTACACAATACTCAATACTAGAAGACAGGAAATCAATGTCCACAAAGTCATCAAAGAAAAAAAATGTAACCAATTTAGGGTGAATTTATTCCAGCAGAGTTGTCATTCAAGAGTAATGACATACAAAAATATGATCAAATATATGAAAATTAGGGAATACAGCTTTCCTCAAAATATCAATCTTTCTAAAGACAAATGGAAGGGCCAAGGTAAAAGGACTGGTGGTGAGCATCAAACCCATTTACATATAGAACTAAGGCTAAACTAGGGAAATGTTAGTTACAGAACAGAATGTAAATGTTAAAAACCATGACAGTGTAAATAATATTACTAATAAAAATCAAGAAATGAAGGGAAAGATTCAGTGGTGCAGAGCAATTTAAACTCTCCAGTTTTCTCAAATTTCACAGGAGGTAGACAATAAACACACTACTAATAAAAAGCTAACTAGTAAGTGTGTCTGTATATTGTGAAATCATAAAAGGTAAACATGAAAAATAATCATATAATGAACACAAATCCAGTGGTATATGATACAGAGGAAAGTTAGAAGTATAAATGTGTAATTATTCAAGTTTCACAGTGGGAAATAAGTAGACATCACCACGAAGGGATATCTTAAAAATGATTTTAAGTTATTACATACAAATTTAGGGTTTTTATGTTAAGATTATAAAATTTTTTCAAAATAGATGAAATTTGAACATCCCAAATTTTTAGAAGGCAAACACACATATATATGCATGCACATACAGACATACAAGGAAAACAAAGAGAACAGAAACAATATAGCAAATGATTAAAAATAGCATGACGTAGAGTGATATGTTCAAACTCCTTAATCAAAAAACATTATGCACATAGAATATATTTATTTATAACAAGATACAATACTTCCAATAGGGTTAAAAAGTAAGACTTAAATATGTGCTATATATAAGAGATAAAGCAATATTGAAAAATCAATGGAACAAATAGCTGATTCTTTGAAAAAACTTCTGGCAAGAATGACAAAACTAAAAGGAGAACACACAAATCACCACAGATCCTGCAGGCATGAAAAGGAAAGTAAGGGAATATTACAAACTTCTGCTCACAAATTTGAGTAGGATAAATGAATCAATTCCTTGAAAACCACACTCAACAAAGATAGAGGAGATCATCTGAATAAAGCCACTGAAATTTTAAGTTCATAATTTGAAAGTTCCCAAAAGAGAAGTCATCATTCATAGATGGTGTCACTGGAGAATTTTACCAAATACTTAAAGAAAAATTAACACCAATTCTATACCATATCATCTAGAAAAACAAAGAAGACGATACAGGGCATAAAAGGAACTCAAGGGTGATTCCAAGGTCTCTGAAAAAAAGAATGGAGCTGCCGTTAACCAAGATGAGGAGACAGAAGATGAAGTCATAAGAGGAAGCAGGAGTAATCAGTGTTGGTTTTCAACATTGTAACCTTGAGATGCTTATAAAGCCTGACAATGTGACATTAAGTAGCAGTAAAATTCAGGAGAGTCGTGCTTGAAGATACTGACTGGAGAACATGAGTGTCTGTGACAACCTACAGAGGATGAATGAAGGGTATGCTTCTTGAGGGATCCCTGGGTGGCTCAGTTGCTTAAGTGGCTGGTTCTTGATTTTGGCTCAGGTCATGATCTCAGGGTCCTGGGATCTAGCCAGCATGGGTTCAGCAGGGAGACTGCTTCCAGATTTTCTCTCTCTCCTTCTGCCCCTCTACCTGCTTGCACGCTCTCTCTAAAATAAATGAGTAAATCTTCAAAAAAAAAAAAAAGTGTGCCTCATAACACTGCAGCATCTAGGGTTAGATTTACAAATATTTTATTTAAGACTTGTACATTGGTGTTCATAGATGAATTTGGTATATAATTTTATTTCCTTTTTTTTGTCTTTGTCTACTTTTCATGTCAAGACTATGCTAGTTAAAGTAAATGGTGTACTCCTTGGATTAGTTTTGTTTATAATCTTCAAACGTCCCAACTTCCAAATATACAAGATGCATTTTCTAAACCTTCAAAGAATTTTAGAAGACCAACTTTTTGTGGATGTTTTCTTTTTGGAGCAGCTTTAGGCTCACAGCCAAATGCAGAGGAAGGTACAGGTATTTCCCATATGCCTTCCACCCCCACACTGCACAGCCTCTCCAATAGCAACATCCACCACCAGAGCAGTACATTTGTTACACGTGATGAAACTACATTGACATATCTTTATTCCCCAAGTCCATAGTCTGCCTTGGAATTCACTCTTGGTGTTGATCCTTCTATGAGTTTGTATAAATGGGTCATCCCATGTATCGATCAGTATAGCATCATACAGATAAGCTTCACTGCCGTAAAAGTCCTCTGTGCCCTACCTATTCCTCTCTTTCCAGTCCCTGGAAACTGTGGGTCTTTTACTATCTCCATAATTTTCCAGAATGCCATGTAGTGGCATTTGTATACTATGTATTTTCAGCCTTTTTAGATTAGCTTCTTTCACTTAGTAATATGCACTTAGGGTTCCTCCATGTGTTTTCATGGTTTAATAACTTCTTTCTTTTTAGCACTGAATAAGATTCCATTGTCTAGATGCACCAGATTTTTTAAAACATTAAACAATTTTTTTTATTTAAATTCAATTTAATTAACACAGAGTGTATTATTAGTTTCAGAGTAGAATTCAGTGATTTATCAATTGCATACAACACCCAGTGCTCATTACTTCAAGTGCCCTCCTAAATGCCCATCACCGAGTAACTCCCATCCCCTCACTTACGCACCCTCCAGCAACCCTCAGTTTGAGTCTCTTGTGGTTTGCTTCTCTCTCTGTTTTCCTCTTATTTTGTTCTTCCTTCCTTTCCCCTACTTTCATGTTTTGTTTCTTAAATTCCACTTTTGAGTGAAATCATATGGTCTTTGTCTTTCTCTGGCTGACTTATTTCACTTAGCATAATACCCTCTAGCTCCATTCAGATCATTGCAAATGACAAGATTTCATTCTTTTTGATGGCTGAATAACATTCCACTGTGTGTGTGTCTATATGTATCAGTATGTACACAGCATATATGTGTGTGTGTGCATGTGTATATGTATGTGTATGCGTATATGTATGTATATGCGGCATATGTATGTGTATATATACACACATATATACATATATACACACATATATACATATATACACATATACATATACATATGCTGCATCTTCTTTTTTTTTTTAAGATTTTATTTATTTATTTGACAGAGATCACAAGTAGGCAGAGAGGCAGGCAGAGAGAGAGAGGAGGAAGCAGACTCCCTGCTGAGCAGAGAACCCAATGCGAGGCTCGATCCCAGGACCCTGGGATCATGACCTGAGCCGAAGGAAGAGGCTTTAACCCACTGAGCCACCCAGGCGCCCCTATGTTGCATCTTCTTTATCCATTCATCTGTCCATTGACCTCTGGGCTCTTTCCATAGTTTGGCTACTGTGGACATTAGATACACCCCAGTATATTTATCCATCCAGCTACTAAAGAACATCATGGTCATGCCTAGGTTTGAGCATTTGTGAATAATGATGCTAAAAACTACCCCTGTGCAAGTTTATGTGTGCACATAAACTTTCAATTCCTTCGGGTAAATACCAGAAAGTTCAATTGCTGGATCATACTTTAAGAGTATGTTTAATTTTATAAAAACTACCACACTGTCTTCCAAAGTCACTGTATCATTTTGCATTCCCACCAGCAATGGATGAGAGTTCCTGCTGTTCCTCATCCTCAGCAGCATTTGGTGTTGTCTGTGTTCGGGACTTTGAGCATACTAATAGGTGTGTAGTGGTATCTCATGTTGTTTTTAATATGCATTTCCGTGATGACATCTGATGTAAGGCATCCCCCTTTCATGTGTTTATTTCACATATATATTTATCTTTTTTTGTGAGGTGTCTATTATTAAAGCCTTTGAACTATTTTTTAATCAGGTTGTTTGTTTTCTTACAGTTGAATTTGAAAAGTTCTTTGTATATTTTGGGTAACCATCCCTTATCAGATGTGACTTCTGCAAATATTTTCTCCCAGTCTGTCACTTGTCTTTTCATTCTCTTGAGAGTGTCTTTCACAGAGCAGATATTTTTAATTTTAATTAAGTCCAGATTCTCAGTTCTTTCTTTCATGGATTGCACCTTTTGTATTATCTAAATGTCACTGCCAAACCAAAGATCATCTGGGTTTCTCCTATGTTATCTTCTGGAAGTTTTATAGTTTTGCATTTACATTTAGATCTATGATTCATTTTGAGTTAATTTTTGTGAATGGTATAAGATCTGGGTCTAGATTCGTTTTTTTTGCCTATGGATGTTCAGTTTTTCCAGCAACATTTGTTGAATAGACTCTCTTTGCTCTCTTGTATTACCTTTACTCCTTTCCCAGATATCAGTTGAATATACGTACAGGGGTCTATTTCTGGGCTCTCTATTTTATTCCCTTGATCTTCTTGTCTATGTGTTGTCAATACCACACTGTCTTGATCATAGCTTTATAGTAAGTCTGAAAGTTGGGTAGTGTCAAACGTCAAACCTCCAACTTCGTACTTCTTCAATATTGTTATGGCTCTTCTGGGTCTTTTGTCATTTCACATAAACTTTAGAATCAGTTTGTCAACATCCATAAAGTTGTGACATCCCATATTTGTCTATATAATTTTGAGGGCCCTGTGTCCTCACCTCTCTTGAGGATTCTCATGGAGATGGTTTTTTTGTTCAGGTTTTACCTTTTGTCAGGATGGAGGGGCAGATTTCCAGCTCCTTATATGTGTAATTGGAATTGGTTATATTACCAATCTTATTTTTTCATTGATCATTGGTCTATGTAGTATTTTAATTCCTTTCCTATTCTCTTTGCACTTTGTAATTGCTGATATTAGTTTACAAAATTAGTTACAAAATCATTGGAATAAATATACTCATTCACTCTCATAAGATTTACAAAATTCTAGATCCAAAACTATGTCACTTTTAAGTCTAATGTTATTTCTTCTTATTTCTCTCTTTTTTTCAGTTACCTTCTAATGCTGTTTTGATTTTTCTTTCTATCTTTAATGCCCTGTCATTCCATTTTGATGTTTGTAGGTGTTGACACATTATTATTAACCGTGCTTGGTACATGATGAGCTTTTCCAATCTGAAGACCCGATTCTGCCTTGATTCATTATGAAGTATTTCAAATAGATCAAAAATGTTAGAAAATAATACAATTGAATATACATGCACCCATCACTCAGTATAAGATAGAAAACATTAAAGTATAATTGAAAGCCAGTATTTACTTCTCCCCAATCACATTTTCCTCCCATAACCCTAACAGTAATCCCTATTCTAAATTTGATTGCTAAATTCCAGACAGACCTTTATAGTTTTCCTACATATGAATATATCCTAATTTAATGTTTTTAAACTTCAGATAAATGACATATTATGTAACCTTCAGTAATTTTTGGCTTTAAAAAAATAATCCACCTTTTCTGCAGGTGGCTCTGGTTCACACAGAGCCAGCCAAGGGGTGTGCTGCATTCACAGGGTACGTGCTACAGTTTACTGACCTCTTGCCCCTCTAGGCATCCAAGTGGGGTCTGGGGTTGCCTCTGGAGCCATTGGAGGAGGTATGTTCCTGAGGCTGAAGAAGCTAAGTGGGGCCAGCAGGGAGGCATTCTGGAGGCAGCAGGGAGGCATTCTGGGGGCAGCCCTGGCAGATGCAGCTCTAGGTGGAAAGCTCCACATCTCTGCCTCCTGCCTCCACCAGAGTTGGATGCTTCCTTCTGTTCTTCATCCACATCCTTTTGATGGTGAGTGGAGCACATTAGTGCTTCTGCTCTAATTTAAAACACTTCATGTGGTAAAGTTGTTGGGTTTTTTTTTTTTTTTTGAGGCAACCTTTACAAATCTCTCTATACTCCAGAACAACAGAAAGACTTTAGAATATTTTCAACCTGACAACCTGTCTCTTCTTAAATTTCATTTCTATCCAGTATTTTTTTTCCTTCTTATTTCTTTTTATATCATAAACCAACACCTCTATTGTTGGTGTTCTATGCAATCAATATTTGTTTAGATTTACCCACATGCGTCCACATGGCTGCTACTAACCTATACAGTATTTTTGTGCAAATTAGGAAAAGGAGATTCTTTCTCAAAAAACTTATCTCCATCTGTGAGAAGCAGCATTCATACATACACCATCTAATAACAGAGTACCTAGTAAACTTGGAAGCTACACTGTCTACTTATGTAACTGGCATCCCCAAATGTGACACTTCTGTGCAATACACAACTTCTACAACTGCACCTGGCAGTCTAGGTTCATCAGACCTTTAAGTCCCATTCTTCATTGTACCACAGTTCTTCCTTCTGGATCAATTTCCATACAGAAGGACAGTCTTTAGAAGTTCCTTAAGTTCAAGCTTCTAGGAAATAAATTCCGCAATTTTTGTTAGTTTATACATGTTTTTATATTAACATTTTATAAATGTTATTATATTGTGTCTGAGGATAGGTTTAAATAGTTTAAAACTCCATGTTAGTAGTTCTTTTTTTCTCAACAGTTTAAAGACAGTGTTTTACTGTCCTTTGCTTTTGTTGCTGTTAATGAGGAATCTATGGTCAGTCTGAGAGTTACTGCTTGTAACTAACCTGTGATTTCTCTTTGTTTGATATTAATTTTTTGTTTTGTTTTTGAAGTTCTGCCAATTCTTTAAAAGTTTGCTATGTAGTCTTCATTGTGCCCTCTGAATCTTTGGATCTATTTCTTTTATCAACTTTGGAAAATTCTGTTATTATCTCTTTGAATATTTTCTCTGCCCTGGTCTCTCTTTTGTCTCTCTGAAATTAAAAGTACACATACATCAAACTCTTTCTTGTATCTTTTGAGGCTGCTAACCTTGTTTTCATTTCCCATCCTATTTGTCACTTGAGTTGTATTCTTCCTTTATCTGTCTCCCTCCCAGCTTATCAGTTCTCTCTTCAGCTATGTTTAGTCTCCTGTTTAGCCTTTCCACTGAAAATTTCCATAACTATATCTTCAATTTCTATAAATTCTACTTGGTTATTTTCCCAGATATGGAACGATTCTTTTTAATAGAGTATCATCCCTCTCTCTTATTTTCTCAACCACCTTTTATTTTTAAAATATTTTAAAGATTTATTTGCTTATTTTAGAGAAAGAGAGCATACATGCAGGGGGAGGAGCAGAGGGAGAAAATCTCAACCAGACTCTCTGCTGAGCACAGAGCCTGATGCGGGACTTGATCTCACCACCCTGAGATCATGACTTGAGCCAAAATCAAGAGTTGGCTGCTTGACTAAGCCACCAAGGTGCCCTCATTTTAAAAATATTTTAAACATACTTGACTTATGTTCTATATCCAAATATTATGCCATTTAAAAGTGATTAAAACAGAATTTAATTCTGGTAGGTTGTTGTTGTTGTTGTTGTTTTGTTGCTGTTTTTTTTCCTATTGACTCACTCTTCAAGTCGTCATGGCAGGGTATTGGGAAAAGATTTCAATTAGCAATAATTGCGCCTTGGATAAACCTCATTGGCTATGATACTGCCACTGTGCAAAGCTTGACTCACTCTTGACATCTTGGTTCCTTGTGAATTTTGTGATTTTGAATTTTGAGCTCATTTTCAATGGCCTTTATCTGTGAACCTTTTCTGAGGCTTGGTTGAAACACATACTTCTCCAGAATGAGTCTGTGTTTCTGCCAGTCACCCCAGAGATAGTACCAAAATAAGAGTGACGTTACAATTTTTCTAACGGACACTTTCAAACATACATGAAAGTCAAGAGAAATCTCCCTTGCACCCTTCACCCAGTACAATATTCACCTAATAGGTTATTATCATCAGATTTTAAATGAGGAAAATATTGGGCCCTTCTCTCTTTGCTAAAAGTATTTCCATCTTTGAGAGTTAATGCCAAGTTGAAAAGTCAAAAAGTTGAAATTTTTATTTTTAAATTAATGTGTTTTCTTGTTTTTGTGTGTGGTTTAAAGATTGTTTCTCTCCTTCCCACCATGGAAGTATTCTGTAAAGTTCTGTATTCTGTAAAGTTTCCACCTTGAAGGTGGAAGGGGTTAATCTAGACTGAACTCAGATTTCACCTGAGGTAGTTCTTTCCAGAAAGCTCTGCATAACTCCAGGCCATAATAAAACTAAACTTCATTTACCAGGAGCCACTCCCTAACGAGGACATGTGTTCCATAGGGGCAGGGATCTTTGCATTTCTTTTCATTGATGGATCCCAAAAAGTAGCCTACCTAGCACAAGGTAAGTGCTCAGTACAATTAATATAATAATAAATAAATGATAATAATAATAATAATAAATAATAAATGTCATCTCTTACAGATTCCGAAGTGTTAACTTGTTAAATAATCTCATACTTAATTTTCTTTTCCAAATGAATATATCTACTTTTCTAATTAAAAAAAATAACAGGTCAGAGGAGTCAAGATGGCGGAGAAGTAGCAGGCTGAGACTACTTCAGCTAGCAGGAGATCAGCTAGATAGCTTATCTAAAGATTGCAAACACCTGCAAATCCATCGGCAGATCGAAGAGAAGAAGAACAGCAATTCTGGAAACAGATAAACAACCACTTTCTGAAAGGTAGGACTGGCGGAGAAGTGAATCCAAAATGACAGGAAGATAGACCCCGGGGGGAGGGGCCGGCTCCCAGCAAGCGGCAGAAAGCGCTCAGGGAACAAAAGCTCCTGAAAGCAAACCCGAGCGGATTACTCAGCCCCTGGTAAGGGCGGTGCAATTCCGCCTGGGGCAAAGACACTTGAGAATCACTACACCAGGCCCCTCCCCCAGAAGATCACAAGAAATCCAGCCAAGACCAAGTTCACCTACCAAGGAGTGCGGTTTCAATACCAAGGAGAGCAGCAGAATTCCAGAGGAAGAGAAAGCAAAGCACAGAACTCATGGCTTTCTCCCTGTGATTTTTTTTAGTCTTGCAGTTAATTTAATTTTTTTCTTTTTCATTTTTTTTCTCTTCTTCTGCTAATTTTTTTTAACTTTTACCCTTTTCTTTTATAACGTTTTTTAACTAGTTTATCTAATATATATATTTTTTATTTTTTATATTTTTCTTTATTCATTTTCTTTTTTTTAATTCTTTTCTTTTATTTTTTTTTCTTTTTTTTCTTTCTTTCTTTTTGAACCTCTTTTTATCCCCTTTTCCCCCCTCACGATTTGGGATCTCTTCTGATTTGGTTAAAGCTTATTTTCCTGGGGTTGTTGCCACCCTTTTAGTATTTTACTTGCTCCTTCATATACTCTTATCTGGACAAAATGACAAGGCGGAAAAATTCACCACAAAAAAAAGAACAGGAGGCAGTACCGAAGGCTAGGGACCTAATCAATACAGACATTGGTAATATGTCATATCTAGAGTTCAGAATGACAATTCTCAAGGTTCTAGCCGGGCTCGAAAAAGGCATGGAAGATATTAGAGAAACCCTCTCGGGAGTTATAAAAGCCCTTTCTGGAGAAATAAAAGAACTAAAATCTAACCAAGTTGAAATCAAAAAAGCTATTAATGAGGTGCAATCAAAAATGGAGGCTCTCACTGCTAGGATAAATGAGGCAGAAGAAAGAATTAGTGATATAGAAGACCAAATGACAGAGAATAAAGAAGCTGAGCAAAAGAGGGACAAACAGCTACTGGACCACGTGGGGAGAATTCGAGAGATAAGTGACACCATAAGACGAAACAACATTACAATAATTAGATTCCAGAAGAAGAAGAAAGAGAGAGTGGAGCAGAAGGTATACTGGAGAGAATTATTAGGGAGAATTTCCCCAATAAGGCAAAGGGAACGAGCATCAAAATTCAGGAGGTTCAGAGAACGCCCCTCAAAATCAATACGAATAGGCCCACACCCCATCACCTAATAGTAAAATTTACAAGTCTCAGTGACAAAGAGAAAATCCTGAAAGCAGCCCGGGAAAAGAAGTCTGTAACATACAATGGTAAAAATATTAGATTGGCAGCTGACTTATCCACAGAGACCTGGCAGGCCAGAAAGAGCTGGCATGATATTTTCAGAGCACTAAATGAGAAAAACATGCAGCCAAGAATACTATATCCAGCTAGGCTATCATTGAAAATAGAAGGAGAGATTAAAAGCTTCCAGGACAAACAAAAACTGAAAGAATTTGCAAACAGCAAACCAGCTCTACAGGAAATATTGAAAGGGGTCCTCTAAGCAAAGAGAGCCTACAAGTGGTAGATCAGTAAGGAACAGAGACAATATACAGTAATAGTCACCTTACAGGCAATACAATGGCACTAAATTCACATCTCTCAATAGTTACCCTGAATGTTAATGGGCTAAATGCCCCAATAAAAAGACACAGGGTATCAGAATGGATAAAAAAACAAAACCCTGGGCACCTGGGTGGCTCAGTGGGTTAAGCCGCTGCCTTCGACTCGGGTCATGATCTCAGGGTCCTGGGATCGAGTCCCGCATCGGGCTCTCTGCTCAGCGGGGAGCCTGCTTCCCTCTCTCTCTCTCTCTCTGCCTGCCTCTCCGACTACTTGTGATTTCTCTCTGTCAAATAAATAAATAAAATCTTTTAAAAAACAACAACAACAAAAAAAAACCCATCTATATGTTGCCTCCAAGAAACTCATTTTAAGCCCGAAGACACCTCCAGATTTAAAGTGAGGAGGTGGAAAAGAATTTACCATGCTAATGGACATCAGAAGAAAGCAGGGGTGGCAATCCTTATATCAGATCAATTAGATTTTAAGCCAAAGACTATAATAAGAGATGAGGAAGGACACTATATCATACTCAAAGGGTCTGTCCAACAAGAAGATCTAACAATTTTAAATACCTATGCCCCCAACGTGGGAGCAGCCAACTATATAAACCAATTAATAACAAAATCAAAGAAACACATCAACAATAATACAATAATAGTAGGGGACTTTAACACTCCCCTCACTGAAATGGACAGATCATCCAAGCAAAAGATCAGC
Source organism: Mustela erminea (assembly GCF_009829155.1). Lineage (NCBI taxonomy): Eukaryota > Metazoa > Chordata > Mammalia > Carnivora > Mustelidae > Mustela > Mustela erminea. Next base: position 68,686,688 of record NC_045614.1, on the reverse strand, counting down.
AAGGAAATAAAGGCCTAAATGACACACTGGACCAGATGGACATCACAGATATATTCAGAACATTTCATCCCAAAGCAACAGAATACACATTCTTCTCTAGTGCACATGGAACATTCTCCAGAATAGATCACATCCTCGGTCCCAAATCAGGACTCAACTGGTATCAAAAGATTGGGATCATTCCCTGCATATTTTCAGACCACAATGCTCTGAAGCTAGAACTCAACCACAAGAGGAAGTTTGGAAAGAACCCAAATACATGGAGACTAAACAGCACCCTTCTAAAGAATGAATGGGTCAACTGGGAAATTAAAGAAGAATTGAAAAAAATCATGGAAACAAATGATAATGAAAATACAACGGTTCAAAATCTGTGGGACAAAACAAAGGCAGTCCTGAGAGGAAAATATATAGTGGTACAAGCCTTTCTCAAGAAACAAGAAAGGTCTCAGGTATACAACCTAACCCTACACCTAAAGGAGCTGGAGAAAGAACAAGAAAGAAACCCTAAGCCCAGCAGGAGAAGAGAAATCATAAAGATCAGAGCAGAAATCAATGAAATAGAGACCAAAAAAACAATAGAGCAAATCAACAAAACTTGGAGCTGGTTCTTTGAAGGAATTAATAAAATTGATAACCCCCTGGCCAGAATTATCAAAAAGAAAAGAGAAAGGACCCAAATAAATAAAATCATGAATGAAAGAGGAGAGATCACAACTAACAACAAAGAAATACAAACTATTATAAGAACATACTATGAGCAACTCTACGCCAACAAATTTGACAATCTGGAAGAAATGGATGCATTCCTAGAAACATATAAACTACCACAACTGAACCAGGAAGAAATAGAAAGCCTGAACAGACCCATAACCAGTAAGGAGATTGAAACAGTCATTAAAAATCTCCAAACAAACAAAAGCCCAGGGCCAGACGGCTTCCCGAGGGGATTCTACCAAACATTTAAAGAAGAACTAATTCCTATTCTGTTCCAAAAAATAGAAATGGAAGGAAAACTTCCAAACTCATTTTATGAGGCCAGCATCACCTTGATCCCAAAACCAGACAAGGATCCCATCAAAAAAGAGAGCTATAGACCAATATCCTTGATGAACACAGATGCGAAAATTCTCACCAAAATACTAGCCAATAGGATTCAACAGTACATTAAAAGGATTATTCATCATGACCAAGTGGGATTTATTCCAGGGCTGCAAGGTTGGTTCAACATCCGCAAATCAGTCAATGTGATACAACACATCAATAAAAGAAAGAACAAGAACCATATGATACTCTCAATAGATGCTGAAAAAGCATTTGACAAAGTACAGCATCCCTTCCTGATCAAAACTCTTCAGAGTGTAGGGATAGAGGGCACATACCTCAATATCATCAAAGCCATCTATGAAAAACCCACCGCAAATATCATTCTCAATGGAGAAAAACTGAAAGCTTTTCCGCTAAGGTCAGGAACACGGCAGGGATGTCCATTATCACCACTGCTATTCAACATAGTACTAGAAGTCCTAGCCTCAGCAATCAGACAACAAAAGGAAATTAAAGGCATCCTAATCGGCAAAGAAGAAGTCAAATTATCACTCTTCGCAGATGATGTGATACTATATGTGGAAAACCCAAAAGACTCCACTCCAAAACTGCTCGAACTTGTACAGGAATTCAGTAAAGTGTCAGGATATAAAATCAATGCACAGAAATCAGTTGCATTTCTCCACACCAACAACAAGACAGTAGAAAGAGAAATTAAGGAGTCAATCCCATTTACAATTGAACCCCAAACCATAAGATACCTAGGAATAAACCTAACCAAAGAGGCACAGAATCTATACTCAGAAAACTATAAAGTACTCATGAAAGAAATTGAGGAAGACACAAAGAAATGGAAAAATGTTCCATGTTCCTGGATTGGAAGAATAAATATTGTGAAAATGTCTATGCTACCTAAAGCAATCTACACATTTAATGCAATTCCTATCAAAGTACCATCCATCTTTTTCAAAGAAATGGAACAAATAATTCTAAAATTTATATGGAACCAGAAAAGACCTCGAATAGCCAGAGGGATATTGAAAAAGAAAGCCAAAGTTGGTGGCATCACAATTCCGGACTTCAAGCTCTATCACAAAGCTGTCATCATCAAGACAGCATGGTACTGGCACAAAAACAGACACATAGATCAATGAAACAGAATAGAGAGCCCAGAAATAGACCCTCAACTCTATGGTCAACTAATCTTCGACAAAGCAGGAAAGAATGTCCAATGGAAAAAAGACAGCCTCTTCAATAAATGGTGCTGGGAAAATTGGACAGCCACATGCAGAAAAATGAAATTGGACCAGTTCCTTACACTGCACATGAAAATAGACTCAAAATGGATGAAGGACCTCAATGTGAGAAAGGAATCCATCAAAATCCTTGAGGAGAGCACAGGCAGCAACCTCTTCGACCTCAGCCGCAGCAACATCTTCCTAGGAACATCGCCAAAGGCAAGGGAAGCAAGGGCAAAAATGAACTATTGGGATTTCATCAAGATCAAAAGCTTTTGCACAGCAAAGGAAACAGTTAACAAAATCAAAAGACAACTGACAGAATGGGAGAAGATATTTGCAAACGACCTATCAGATAAAGGACTAGTGTCTAAAATCTATAAAGAACTTAGCAAACTCAACACCCAAAGAACAAATAATCCAATCAAGAAATGGGCAGAGGACATGAACAGACATTTCTGCAAAGAAGACGTCCAGATGGCCAACAGACACATGAAAAAGTGCTCCATATCACTCGGCATCAGGGAAATACAAATCAAAACCACAATGAGATATCACCTCACACCAGTCAGAATGGCTAAAATCAACAAGTCAGGAAATGACAGATGCTGGGGAGGATGTGGAGAAAGGGGAACCCTCCTACACTGTTGGTGGGAATGCAAGCTGGTGCAACCACTCTGGAAAACAGCATGGAGGTTCCTCAGAATGTTGAAAATAGAACTGCCCTATGACCCAGCAATTGCACTACTGGGTATTTACCCTAAAGATACAAACGTAGTGATCCAAAGGGGCACGTGCACCCGAATGTTTATAGCAGCAATGTCCACAATAGCCAAACTATGGAAAGAACCTAGATGTCCATCAACAGATGAATGGATCAGGAAGATGTGGTATATATACACAATGGAATACTATGCAGCCATCAAAAGAAATGAAATCTTGCTATTTGCGACAACATGGATGGAACTAGAGCGTATCATGCTTAGCGAAATAAGTCAAGCAGAGAAAGACAACTATCATATGATCTCCCTAATATGAGGAAGTGGTGATGCAACATGGGGGCTTAAGTGGGTAGGAGAAGAATCAATGAAACAAGATGGGATTGGGAGGGAGACAAACCATAAGTGACTCTTAATCTCACAAAACAAACTGAGGGTTGCTGGGGGGAGGGGGGTTGGGAGAAGGGGGGTGGGGTTATGGACATTGGGGAGGGTATGTGCTTTGGTGAGTGCTGTGAAGTGTGTAAACCTGGCGATTCACAGACCTGTACCCCTGGGGATAAAAATATATGTTTATAAAAAATAAAAAAATAATAATAACACAAACTGGAAGCAAAATTTTCAACAATAAAGACAATTCTAGGGGCACCTGGGTGGCTCAGCAGTTTAAGCCTCTGCCTTCGGCTCTGGTCATGATCTCAGGGTCCTGGGATTGAGCCCCATATCGGGCTCTGTGCTCAGCAGGAAGAGCCTGCTTCCCCTCTCTCTCTGCCTGTCTCTCTGTCTACTTGTGATCTCTCTCTGTCAAGTAAATAAAATATTTTTAAAAAACATTTTAAAAAAAGACAATTCTAAAGGAAATATTTAAAATTACCTCTTAAAAATAATCCCATATACAACTGTATAAAAGGGAATAAAATACCTAGGAATAAATTTAACCAAGGAGGTAAAAGACCTATACTCTGAAAACTGTAAGGCATCAATGAAAGAAACATCAATGAAAAAACTGAAGATGACACAAGTAAATGGAAAAATATTCTATACTCATGGATTGATATTGTTAATGAGCCCATACTCCCCCAAACAATCTACAGATTTAATGCAATTTCTATCAAAGTACCAATGACATTTTTTATAGAACTAGAACAAAGAATCCTAAAATTCATAAGGAACCACAACAGACCCCAAATAGCCACTGCAATCTTGAGAAAGAACAAAGCTGGAGGTATCATAATCACAGGTTTCAAGATATACTAAACAAAGCTATAGTAACCAGAAACAAAAGCAGACATACAGATCAATGGAATAAAATAGAGAATTCAGAAACAAACCCATGCTTACATGGCCAGTTAATTTATGACAAAGGAGGTAAGAATATAAAGTGGAAAAAAGACAGTCTCTTCAATAAGTGATGCTACAAAAACTGGATAGCTCCATACAAAAGAATGAAACAGAACCGCATTTCACACCATACACAAAAATAAATTCAAGATGGATTAAAGACTTGAACTTAAGACCTGAAAGCATAAAACTTCTAGAAGAAACCAGAGGCAGTAAGCTCTTTGACATTGATCTTGGCAATATTTTTTTGGATCAGTCTCCTCAGGCAAGAGTGACAAAAGCCAAATTAAACAAATAGGATTACATCAAACTAAAAAACTTTATTTTCACACAGTCAAGAAAGCCATCATCAATACAAAAGGCAACCTATCAAATGGGAGAATATATTTGTAAATCATACATCCACTAACAGGTTAATATCCAAAATATATAAATATATATAAAGAACTTATATAGATTAATATAAAAAACACAGATAATACAATTAAAAATGGGGGAACACTTGAATAGACGTTTTTCCAAAGAATACATACACATAGACAACATGAAAAGATACTCAACATCACTCATCATCAGGGAAATGCAAATCAAAACCACAATGAAATATCACCTCACACCTGTCAGACTGGCTATTATCAAAAAGACAAAAAATAACAAGTGCTGGTGAAGATGTAGAGAAAAGCAAATCCTTGTGCCTGCTGGTGGCAACGTAAATTGGTGCAGCCACTATGGAAAACAGAATGGAGGTTCCCCAGAAAATTAAAACTAGAACTACCATATGATCCTATAATTCCACTTCCCAGTATTTATCTGAAGAACATGAGAACACCAGTATAAGAAAATATATACACCCCTATGTTCATTGCAGTATTGTTTGCAGTAGCTAAGATATGGAAGCAAGCTAAGAGTCCATCAATAAACAAATGGATAAAGAAGTTGTGTGTGTGTGTGTGTGTGTGTGTGTGTGTGTGTGTGTGTAATGGCATGTAGCTCAGCCATAAAAAAGAGTGAAATCTTGAGATTCACAGCAACATGGATGGACCTAAAGGGCTTTATGCTAGGTGAAATAAGTTAAAGAAAGACAAATACCATACGCTTTCACTTATATGTGGAATCTTAAAAACAAAACAAATGAACAAACAAAACAGAAACAGACTCATAGATACAGGAAACAAACTGCTGGTTACTGGGGGAAGGAGGGGTTGGGAAATGGATGACATCAGTGGAGGGGATTAAGAGATACAAACTTCCAGTTATAAAATAAGTAAGTCATGAGGATATAATGTACAGCATAGGGAATATGGTCAATAATGTTGTAATAACTTTGTATGGGACAGATGGCAACTAGACTTACCCTGGGGATCATTTCATAATGTATAAAAACATTGAATGACTATGGTGCACACCTGAAACCAATAGAATATTGTACATCAATTAGACTTCAATTAAGAAGGAGAAAAAAGAAGAAAAAATCACCTCAAATCTCTTCAACAAAATATAACCATTATTGGCTGTCAAGAAACCCTTCCAGGTAATCCTCTGAGACCTTACCACATACACCAACTTGTCATCTCTGCCAACAAACATGGTGGTACTTCATCATTTCAGGGTTGCGCATGCGCGCATGCGCGCGCACACACACCAGTCCATTCTCATTACTGCAGCTGTTATGTTCTGTAAAGTCACTGTGGACAGTGAATTAGCAAAAACGGAAACACTGGCATAGGGGAAATACCAGGTTAGGTTCCTTTGAGCTTCTGGTCACATTTTCATCAACTAATCAATACATAACCTTCTTTTATGTGTGTTTCTGTTTAAAGACATCTTATTTAATATGTATTATTGTTTCATTAACACTGAACTCACAGCCAACAGCACTGTAACTCCTGACTGAATGAAACATCCAGGGGCGCCTGGGTGGCTCAGTGGATTAAAGCCTCTGCCATCCGCTCAGGTCATGTTCCCAGGGTCCTGGGATCGAGCCCTGCATCGAGCCCTGCATCGGGCTCTCTCCTCAGCAGGGAGCCGGCTTCCCTCTCTATCTGCCTGCCTCTCTGCCTACTTGTGATTTGTCTGTCAAATAAATAAATAAAATCTTTAAAAAAAAAAAAAAGAAAGAAAGAAACATCCAACAGGGGATCTTTTTCTCCATAAGGCACATCGCAGCCTTCTTGCACTTAGGAACACTAGAGAGCACTTTAGTGTGGAGACCACTTGGAACAGAGAACTCACTAACAAACAGCACAAAAATGCAAAAAAAAAAAAAAAAAGTTGCACTAAATATACTGTGAAAAGGACACTGTTTACGAAAGAAGTAAACAGGCAGAGAGTTGCCCTGTTCCACCTCAGCTGGGAACGTTCACTATGGGGACTTAAATTTTTCACTGCTTTGCACAAGTCTGCAAATGACCACAAAAGTGTCATAAGTATCCACTGTTCCCAACTTTTTCTTCCCTAAAAATACAATTTTTTCTATAAACCCCTTCCACGCATGTTTGTGAGATGATCCCTTGGGATGATCCTTTGGGTGTATTCCCATAATGGGCTGCTGTCTCAGTGTCAAAGGACATTTCCACTTTTGAGCGATATTGCCAATATTTCTCCCTGGGCCCTGGCCCCAAGTCTTCTAGTCCTTCGGCCTTCCTCTTTCCACCCTTTACTCCCCTTTCCTTCTCTTCCTCCTCATCCTCCTTTTCTTGTTCTTACCATCTGTTACTGTAGGTGTGTCAAAATAATGGGAAAAAGAGAAGACAAAGCTTGAGGTGAAAAAGAAAGGAGCAGGAGGGAAAAAGGAAAGGAAATCGGCCAGTTTTATGTCAGTTCAGTTCTCTTCATCCTGACAATAGTATTTCACTTGCAAATACTATAAATGATCCATTTTAAAGATCTCATTTCAAGGAGGGTTAAAGTCTTATGCTATGAAAAGAGAAATTCCCAGGGAAATCAGCATTCACGTCTTTGATAGATAAAATCTGGCTACAAGTTATTTGATGCCCTTCCCCCATCCCTGCAGGAGTTGAGGTCCATGTCACTTCCTCTTGAACCTGACTGGGTGCTTTGACAGCTTAGACAATACAATAGAGTGAAAAGAACCCTGCCTGGATTTCCAGGCTCAAATGTTAAGAAATAGCAGCATTCAGTATCTCAAATAATCTCTTGGGATCCAGATACCACGTAATTAGGAACGCAAGCAACCACTGGAGAGGCCTACATGGAGAGAAGCAGAGGCTGCTGGCTGACCAGCCCTGGCTGGGCTTTCAGTCATCAGACAGCACCAACCTGCAGGCCAGGTGAGTGAGCCATCTTAGAAATGGATCTTTCCACCACAGTCAAGCTTCCCCAGCTGTTGCCACATGGAACAGAGAGAAGCTGTTGCCCAGAGCCCTTCCTCAATTGAAGATTCAGGTACAAAATAAATGACTGTTGCTATTTTAAAACACTAAGTTTCAGAGTGTTTTATTATCCAACAATATATATGAACAACATTATGAAGAAAATCTATCATATTTGCAGTATCTTTACCAAATTTCTGCTGCTTCTGCGCTATTATGATTCTAAGAAGCTGAATTAAACCAGTTTTTAGTTCAGATTTTTTTTTTGCGGGGGCGGGGAGGTGGTTCTAAGAAACCCTTGGATAAATTCTATCAACCTGTTCTTAGAATAATGTTTTTATTTTTATTTATTTATTTATTTTTTTAGAATAATGTTTTTAAATACATAAAGCAAAATACACCAAGGAGAAATGCAGCCACCAAAATATTAAAGTTTTGTAAAGGAATATATGTGTAAGATAACAGAATCTAGTGGCGGGGTCTAATAACTACCATAAACTTCAAGTATGATGTGCTCCAATAATTCTCCTAGATATCTGCAACACTTGGATGTGAACAGAAATAACTGTAACTTTTATAAGTGGATCTTGCTTATACGATTATGTTACCTACATGAATAGTTGAAGGAAATGCTAGTTTTCAGTCTGAATTAGTAAAAATAAATAGGTAACTTTTTTCCTATGCATGTCCACAAATTTCTAAATTTTATTCTCATACCTCAGGCTAAGAACTCTAAACTACCCAGTCGTACCTGTGTGGCAATGGAATAACTTTGCATTCCTTAAGAAAGATTGAGCTTGAAAATAATCTCTCACCAAAAGCATGAAGATTGTATAGAAGCAACAGGGAAAGGTGTTACTCCTTTGAAACCTCTAAGACGATTGCATTCTCCAGCCACCAAGGTCTTTATTCCGTGGAGTCAAGAGCATCAGCTTGAGCCCACATGTGCTCACACACACCAACAGGTTCTACTTGAGCCCAAGGACAATTGATTTACTGCCACCATCAAATGCAAAGCATCTGATGCATCTGCAAAGCATCCATTTAGCACAGCAAATTATTTCCCGAGTATACGCTATGCTGAGGCTACTAAGAAAGCAGTATCTAGTACTGATTAGCAACTCTGCCTTACTTAAGCAAACAAGCAACAGAAGCCAGGGCTTGAGTGGCAGAGTGGGAGTTGCTGACTCACAGGGGTGTGGCTGAGCTCCAGGAAAAATGGCAGCTGGGCTTGTGTGCAGAGCACTACTTTCTATCTCTTGACTCTGTATCTCTCTGTGTACCTTTGTCATTCCCACCATTTGGGTGCAAATGGGCTTTCTTTCTTTGCTACTCAGTCCACGTGACAGAAAAGGATCTTGGGTTTTATGTGCTCTATCTTTACACAACTATAATGAGACTGGTTTGACTCCTGAGTTCTACATCCGAAAATCACAGGGACATGTTCTGATTGGCCAATCAACTGTGGCTAGAAGCAGAGGGTCAGGTGTTAAAAAGTAGCTGTCCCCACAGTAACCACGCACTTGGGGGAAAGGAGCGGGGGAGGGGCAGGCCATACAGTTTCTCCAGCATGAATATAATGAAGGTGTGGATAGGACTGGCCATACTCAAATTCGTGTGTTTTTTGGAGACAGACCCTGAGCTCATGATGAAGGCTGTGGAAATTTACCTGCTACAAAACTGAATGGCTTCTCTGCTTGTGGGTGGCCGCAAGCAGAACTCAGGACACTGAGAACAATTTTTTTAAAAATTGAAGACTAGATCTTTGAGACTGTATTTGACATCAGCAAAGACTTGTGGGAAAGACTTGGGGTACTTTACTAGAATCCTTCAGCCTTGCTCTGGAAAATGAAACCCAGAAATGGAGACGTCTTACCTGAGAGTAGGAATTATAGTCTGAGGTCTCCATTAGAAACCATTTTGTGAACTGGAGGAGAAATAATGACTTCTTTTAAAAACCTGAAGTTTATACTGTGCCCTATGGCAATGGTTTGCAAATGTCTCTTGTCAGGAACATTACACTCTAAAAATTTCCTAAGACCCTCAAAGAGCCTTTAATATGGGTTATATCTATTGATATTTAAATTAAAACTGAGAAATTAAAACTGAGAAAATTTTTACAAGTTTGTTTTAAATATAAATAAAATATTTAACCATAGAAAACAAAGAAAAATATAATGATAAGGGTAGCATTGTTTTCTCTTTGCAAAGGTCCTAATTGTCTGGTTTAATAGAAGGCAGCCACATTCTTGTGCCTGCTTCTGCATTCAATCTGTTGAGAAATGATGTTTTGTTTGAAGTAGATATGGAGTTGGACAGGGAGGGATATTGAAGTAACCTTTTCAGAAAATTGTGCCTGTTATTTCATACTAAACAAAACTCCACAAATGGTTGTAAAATCACATGTTTTTACATTAAAATCTTCCATTTTGCATGGATCTTTTACCCAGGCTTGATTTTGTAGCATTATGCCTTGGCCACCTGAAAAATATTGGTTCAATGAACTCATTGCAGATCTTTCAAATGTTGAAACATTTCATTATGTAATATGAAAACCACATATGTTGATATCATCATTAATTTCCTGAGAAAAGTGCTTAAACATGGGGTCACTGTCAAGGCTAGGAAGACAAATACAAATTTCCCCAAATTCTAAATTTTTTTAAAGAGTTATTTATTTATTTATTTTGTGAAAGAGGGAGAGAGTGAGAGCACAGGGGGAAGGGACAGAGGGGGAGAGAGAGAGTCTTTTGTTTTTTTTAAAGATTTATTAATTTGAGAGAGAGAGACCAAGGGGAGGGGTAGAGGGAGAGAGAATTTTCAGCAGACTCCCTAGTAAGGAGCTAGGGCTTGATGCCACAATCCTGAGATCCTGAGATCATGACCTGAGCTGAAACCAAGAGCCAGCCCTTCAACCACTACACCACCTAGGTGCCCCCCAAAATCTAATTTTTGCACAAAAGCTTAAATGTTCTTATTGGTGGGGTGCCTGGTAGCTCAGTTAATTAAGCATCCAACTCCTCATTTTGGCTCAGGTCATGATCTCGTGGGTCATAAGATTGAGCCCCAGGTCCAGCTCTGAGCTAGGCATGGAGCCTACTTAAGATTCTCTCTCCCTCTCCCTCTGCCCCCCCCTTCTCTCTCCCTCTCTTTAAAGAAAAAAAAAAAGTTCTCATTGGTAACAAATACTGTCTTTTATTTTCCTTGAAGTGATGAGCTCACTTCATTATTTTTGAGAAAGTGTCTGCTAAATACCTAAGTCTGTAATTTGTTCATTTAAGTAAAAATGGTGTTCCATGAAAACAGTGGCTGGTCCACCTCACAATTCAAATAATCGTGTGATTGCTTTTCCCTGAGATGAACATTGCACTTCAGTATGCAGTGTACATGCTTTATGTGTGGTTCCCATTTTATCACATAGAATATTAAAAAGATGTGTACTCAAGAATTGCAATTCAACAAAATGAATTTTTTTTAACCAGTTCATCAAAGATGTTCTTAATTACAACTGGTGTTCTTTCTCTGCAAGTTCAAGGAGGTGAAGAATGCAATGACCACTAGCTAGTACAGTTGGTGTCACCGCCTTGATTCATGCCAAAGCACCAGCACTTTTACCCTCATTGCTTTTGCATCATCAGTGTAAATGTCAACCTGCTGAAAAGGACAAATTAAATCTTAGTGCTATTATAAAAATTGTTTTTGATCTCTCGGGCCCTTTGAAGGGGTCTCAGAGAGCCCCAGCATCCACAGACCATATTTTGAGATCCGCTAATCTACAGTTCCCAAAGTATTTCCCTAGAAATATCTTTTGTGGTCTTCACAGAAGCCCTTTGAGATGGGCATTCCTGGCACACTCCTTTTGTAAGGATGAGGAGAATGAGGCTCCTGGATAATTAAATGTCTTGTCTCTGGTTGGGAACTGAGAAGGACTAGAAGGGAATTCTTGTCATTACTGTATTGGATCCCAGTACAGCATCAAGATGGAAAACACCCCATTTCCATCCTGACTCCACCTGTCAATCCCCTGGGCTGCCCCTAGCCAGACTTAGCAAGACAGAGGATGCCAAAACACATGAGTGTCTTTAGGGTAGCCTGGCAGTGGGGGGAGAATCAAGGCAGCCTTCCTTGCATGGTGACCCCAGGAGCAAGCCATCAATGGAATGCAGGGACCTTCTTCCCCACCACCCGGGCCCCTCATCTCCAATAGATGACTCCCAAAAGGATCATGGAAGTTGTTATGACTGTCTCCTCTCTCCATTCATCTCAAAAACAAGGGGATCTTCAGCAAGAGTGAGGAGGAATAAGCTAGTAACTGCCCATCTTCAGAATAACATTTACTATTTCAGTTTTCAAAGTTGCCCAAGATTTGTGTTAGTGTAAAGACACAGCCAAAGCTAGAAGTTATGAAGGCTTGCCTATGGCTTTTCTATAGCCCCACCCCAGGTAGGAGATCCCTAACCCTGTGACTTTGGTGATGTTGCTCTGCAGACATGTTCGCAGATGGCTTGGGAAGCCAAAGGAAGAGAAGAAAAGCAGGCTACCAAGCATCCTTGGAGCTTTCTACAGAGTCAGTGTGATGAATGGACCAACAATAAAGAGAAATGTTTGGCCTGGAGAGCTCTGTGGGGTAGAAACAAAATCATAAGCACTCTCTTTAGGAAGAAGGGAAGAAATGACAGAGATTGTGGGCAAATGATACATGAAAATTCCCTTGAGACTGAACACCTCCAATTTTCTCTCTTGTGTGATCCAGTGTGTCCCCAGGTGAAGGTTAGAGACTGACCAAAACAGGTCTCATTTACAACTTTATTTTAGAGCTCACTTTCCACTCAGAGAGCCAGAGACACGTGGGGAGAAGCAGAGACAAGCAAGAGAGGCCGCCTGAAGCTGGATCCAAAGGTCTAACATGCCCCAAACTCCCATTCTTGTCACTTGGCTTAAGTATGTTTCAGCTTGTAGAAGAGGAGAGGTGCTGAGGGCGGAACTATCCATCCATCCCTTTAATACACACAGTTCTGACCACTACTGGCAGATTTACCCTCCAGAGGAGGAGAAAAACAAGTAAAGCAAAATTTGATGGAGTGCTAGGGTCTCTGACAGACATACATTTGGGGCACTGAGGGAGGAAAGAGCAGGGACCCGAGACCAATTCCACCCCTGATAGGTCAGGGAAGACTTCCATGGGCTGGTAGATGTAAGTGGAGGCTGAAGGATGGATAGGAAGTGGAAGGAACCAAACATGCAAAATCATAGAAAGATTATGTCTGGGTCCAGGGGACTTCCAGTGGCTCCGCGTAGCCAAGTTCCAGAATGGAAATGCAATGGAAACTCCAGCGTGGTCTTGACATTTTTTAAGCAGCACTAACCTGGTGTTCTCGGCCAGCAACTTTTCAATGTAGGGATCTATAGACCACCCAAAACACTCTAATCTTGGGGGACGGCAGCAGAGATAAGGTACATGGCCGAATGACAAGGCAGAAACTGGTCCTGGGGGAGAGGGAGCAATATAGGGTTCAATAATTTTTTCTACCTCCTCAGTTCCTGGAAGAGCAAGGTAGAGGTTGACTCAGAAGAGTGAGGCAGAACACCAGGCTCTAATGTATGAGGTCAGAGCATGACACGCGACTGACTTCATGGTAGGTCCCCAGAGACACTGGGTCATGTCTCCTCAAATATCACCTGACCAGGGACCCTGTGAGTCAAGACCCAAGAATGGAGGTAGTAATGATCTGGCAGCTTTGGACTCATATGTATCTATATAGGACGGATCCCAGGAAGTAGAACCAAAATGCTTCTAGAGCTAGATAAGCACCAAATTGCTTCTAGAAAACCATTTGCTTTACATTCCTACCAATAATGAGACAATCCACCCATACATCTTCACCAACACTAGACATCTTACTTTTACAAACAGAAGAGCCCTATGATGATTGCTTGAGAAGCATTCATAGGGCTAACCTAAAATACCCACTAGTCAAAAGATGGCCCCTTTGGTAATAGGAGAGGAGCATGAACCTAGGATTCTTAACAGGTGTGAGTAGGAGCCTTCCGGACTATTCAGTCTTGACTTTGTATGTGTATAATGACTTTGTCTTCTAGCAATCCCGCTGAGGCTGACGCAAGTCCAATCGTAAAATACATTCTAGACGTAGATCTAATTCCTATTGTTTGGGAGATTGTCTTGTCTCTCTGATAGCTTTTTGTTTGTTTGTTTGTTTAATATTCTGTAGTTACAATTTGTTTGTGGAGGCTTTTGTTTGTTTGGTTTGGGGTTTTTGGGTTTGGGTGCTTACCTGCTTCTAACCCGGGGTGATTTTTGATCTTGGGGATTCATGCCATTCTTCAGGTCTTGAAAATTCCCTCCCATTATTTCCTTGAGACTTGTCCTCCCCATTAGTGGCAGCACAGTTGTCTTTGTTCAAATATAAGCCCATTCTCCCAGAAGTTACAGTAAGGGAGTAGTCTGTGGGAGGTGTTCCTGAAACTTTGGCTGGGCCTCCTCAAGGCAGACGAGTCTCTTGAGAGGCAGTCTGGGAATGAATCCCTTGGGCTGACGTTCAGGCAAGTGTGTCCAAGAACATGGGGCCACAAGGGAGGTGGACAAGAACAGGAGACATGTGGAAGGCAGTCCGAAAGGGCATGACTGTGGAGCCTGAAGAGGTTGGTCCTCATTCCAGCATAAGTACCAGTGACACTGTGACTCTGAGTAAGTCCAAGTCAAGATAGTGATATGATGATGCTCCATGACGTGTCACCATTTTAAAAGGATTTCATCCATGGTACCTTAAAATTTACAACAGTGCCACTTAAGCCTGGTTTCTTCATCTGTAAAATGGGAGCCATGATTCCGCGCCGCCCCACCACCACCCCAGAGTTGCTGTAAGGATCAACTTAAGAGAACATTTGTAAATTATAGAGTGTCACATAAACATAGGGATTGTTAAATAAATAAAAACATAAACATAGATCAGGATTGTGTTCTGCCCAATTATTGTTGAGGATGCTGAGCCTCAGAGGATTTCAGTAGTTGGGTAGAAGTCACACCTCTAGCAGTCTGAGAAAAACCTCAAACTTCTTGACTATACATTCTCACTCCCTCTGCTGTGCAGTCTCACAACAACACCCCCCACATCCCTATACTCCCCACACCCCCACACATATCCCACATTCCTATACTCCCCACATCCCCACACTAACCGACACCACCATAACCCCCACACCCTCATACACTCCCCGCACCCTCACACTCCCCACACCTCCACACCCTCACACCCTCACACATTCCCTGCTCTCCCATACTCTCTTCTCCTCCTCCATCCCCCACATCCTCACACTCCTACACCCCCACACATATCCTATACCCCACACTCCCCACACACACCACACATCACCATAACCCCCAAATCCTCCACACTCCCCACACCTTCACACTCCCCAGACCCCCACACATATCCCACACCCTCACACTTCCTTCCCATACCATCACACACACCCTGCACCCCCACAGCCCCCACCCCACCTCATCCTAGCACCATCCTTTCCAGAAGGACAGCCCATAGTTTGTAGCAGCTTATAGTTTCTGGAGTAGAACCAACCTGGATTCAAATCTTCCCAGCAGCAGGACCTTGAGTGAGTCACTTAACCTTGCCAAGGCTCAGTCTTCTCACACGAGATATGAGGAGATAATAATAACACCTTCTCCATCTCCTTAGGGGACTAAATGAGATCTTGCAGATAAACCATGCTTGTCTCATGGTAAATATTCAAGAATTGAGACCCTTTATATTGATTTTTGCTTCCACAGAGAGCAACTTAGGGGGAAGCCGGGCTCTCCTACAAGAGACTCTCTGGGGTATTTAAATAGAGGGTTCCCCTCTCTTTGTGTGTCCATCAGGGTGGCACATGACAAGGGGGACACCAGTATTTTGGACAAGACCTGAGCTTCCTGCTCCCCAGTGGGCAGTGGTGTTGATGATTCCTACATCAAGGTGATCTGATACTCACAGGGCACCTAGCCATTTTAAAAGGGTACTCTTCTATATCAAATTTTTGAAATTCACATCGATGCAGTAGTATGCCAATCCTAATGATTACACTGTCTTTATTACTTGTCCTACTTATTGATGAAGAAATAGGTCCACAGAAGGTAAATCATATAGCATATCAAAAATATTTTTAAATCTTTTATAGAAAGCACGTTGAAGATATTTTTCATTATGCTTTCCAATGTCCTTTAGATAAGTACCCAACAAAATAAATTCCCTTTAGAATTTAGCAGCAGATGAATACCCAGATAATTAGAATTCTATGACCTGGATTTATTTTTCTTTTTTGTCTTGGCAATCGGAAGACTATGGGATATATTTAGTTCTCAGTCTCAGCAGTTACGTATTTTGGTATTTTGCACTATGCTAGGACCAGGGAGGACTATAAAAAGTGGAGGGCATAGTCTGTGTCCTTTTGCAATTACAATTTTTGCACAGCAGCTAAGTGACGGCCTAAGACTCATTCCGTGGGTACCATGGCAGTCCTCCTAAGGCTGGGTGGTCTAGTTCACCTCTCAAGGTACCAGGGCTGGGGGCTCTCAGAACCCCCAGTCTCTCAGACTGAGCTTCCGAGAGCCCCCAGCCCTCATGCCCCCTATCATCGACTTCCCGAGATCCT
Source organism: Mustela erminea (assembly GCF_009829155.1). Lineage (NCBI taxonomy): Eukaryota > Metazoa > Chordata > Mammalia > Carnivora > Mustelidae > Mustela > Mustela erminea. The sequence goes on along the minus strand of NC_045614.1, from coordinate 68,670,347 downwards.
GTAGCTGGGGCTGCAGTGCCCAGAACTCAGGCCTTTTGTAAATACACATCAGACAGAAGCCAAAGAGCAGAAAGAAAGCCTTCAGGATATCCTGTGTGGTGCAGGGTCAGGATCTCGACAGTTGGGAGCTTACTGGGCCAACAAAGAATTCCCATCCACCACCTCCTAGCCAGCTTCTGGGACTGAAGCCCACAGGTGAGACATCTCTGGCTCCCCAAGGCAGGCCGAACCTGGAGGAATGAGAATGGGCTGGAATTACTCGAGAGGCCGGCAGCTCCCCATCTCTTCTGCAGCAGCTTCTGCTGGACTGGGTTTGGAGATTCTGAAGAGGCATTTGGTTTCAGTCATGCTGCCCTTCCAGCCTCCAGTTGGATCACCCTGTGTGGGCCATCACCCCAGCCCGCGGGCAACGACCTCAAGGGAGGCCTGGACCTTCTCAGTCCCTGTAGCTCCCTCCAGGTTGCTGGGCGTTCTCACAGCAAAGCTGCCTCCTCTGGCTCCTGAAGCCTGGAGTTGATTTATGGCTCATTTTCAGTACACAATAGTGTAATTTTGTGAAATGATAGCAGTATCGATTCCAGAAGATTTTCTCTGTGCTGAGACAAAGGCTAAGGTGCTAACTGCAGCCGCTGAGGGAGTGAACAGCACTTCTCCCCACTTCACCGGCTTCATCTGCCTGACCCTCCACTTAGATGGGACCACCAAGGTTCCCCAAGCCGAGCCTCAGGCCTTTGTGGCCCAGTTCACAGGCCCCCATTCCCCCCAAGGGGCCCTGATTGGGAATGCAGGGTGGACCCTCCAGGGAAGCAGGGAGTCAGAACAGGGCCCCAAGGAACCTACTCACTCTGGGTTTTGGGATGCTCAAAAAAAGCCAGAGGAATGGACTTGGATCCTCATTCTAAGTGCATTTAATGTTTGCTTCCTGTCCTCTTCTCAAGGCAGGAAAGGAAGCACCCTTGACCTTTGAACAACATGGGTTTGAACTGTGAAGGTCCGCTCACACACGGATTTTTTTCTTTTTTTGATGAATACAGTACAGTGCTATAAATATATTTTCTCTTCCTTATGATTTTCTTAGTACATTTTCTTTTCTCTGGCTTCCTTTCCCATAAGAACGCAATGTGTGATACAGATAACATACACAGTATGTGTTATTCGACTGGTTATGTGGTCCGTAAGGCTCAGTAAGGCTCCCAGTAGACAGCAGATTAGTACCAGCTAATTTTTAGGGGAGTCAAATGTTACCGTGGATTTTCAACTGTGCAGGGGGTTGGCATTTCTAACCCCAATGTTGTTCAAGGGCCAACTGTGCTACCTTCAGGATTTAAAGCAGAACAGAAAGTATGAATCAGTGAATGAACGGATGAGGGTGATGAGTGAGAGAAAGAGGAGTGGAGAGAAGAACAGACAGAGAAAATAAGGAAGGAAGAGAGAAAAGGGGAGGAGGGCATGAGGAAGCTAGAAATTCTCGGAGTGCTGTCAAGGCCAGGTGGGCCAGAATTCTGAGTAGAACTGAATGGTCTTCCAGTTCCAACATTAGTTTCAAATGGGGATTCTTTGTGGCAGACTGTGAGATGCAGGCCCCTTGTCAGAATCATGGGGCTGTCATTTCACCACTTCTGGTAATAGCCCAGAAATTTTTTAGAACACAAGACACCAGGCTTGGCTTCTCAGCTAAATGGAGATGGACCAGTTTGAAGGGGAAGTGCAGCAGTCTGGAAAATTATTAGAAGTTATGAGTTAGGAATGACAAGCTGCAGGGGCTGCGATAACACCAGAAGAAGAAATCACTGGGGGTGTCTTGATGGGTACAATCTGCCTTCAATGTCCAGAAGGAAGGAGATGGCACCATTTTCTCATTAATTTACTCAACAAATATTTATTGATCATCTATTATGAGAAGACACTGCTGGTTCTTCTGGAGTTTACAGGCTAGAAAGGGAAGACAATATTAAATGAATCAATTCAAATATACACGCAATTACAATGTCCCCTAAGTGTTTGAAGGAAGAAAGCTGAGTTCTACCAGAGAGAGAAGCAGGGGCCCCAGTGATTTGGGAATGAGTCCAGAGTCAGAGAAATCCCTCAGATCTGAGGAATGAGAAGAACCTAGCAGGGGGAACCTGGAAAAGACTTTCCTACTTATTGGTGATGTGTGGAGCTTGTTTTCAGGAAGGCCAGAGTGGCAGGAGTTTGGGGGAAGGAGGGGTGGGCTGACTCAGGGAAAGACTGTGTAGGGCCTGACGAGCCCTACACAGAGTCTGAAGGTTATCCTGAGTATTATGGGAAGCCACTGGTGGGCTTGAAACAGGGGAGAGGTACGACTTGAATTGCCTTTTTAAGAAAATCTCTCTTAAGCCATAGAGAGAGCAAAGTGGGGTGGAGGGTGGGGAGAAGAGTTTTAGGGTGACTTGGTCATCTGAGCAAGCATGATGTGGCTTTGTCCAAGGTGAAAGGGAGTGAAATGGACAGATGTGGGTCCTAGTTTGAGGAAGGGTGGACAGGACTTGGTGGAGAGCTGGCTGTGGGAAAGGCAGAGCAGAGGACATGACTCCTAGATGCCCAGTAGGAGTGGCCCTGCCTGAGAATAGGAAGACAGAGGATCAAAGAAGAGAGAGAAGCTTCCATCCTGACCCCAGAAGCCACACTCTCTTCTGGCACAGCGACGGGCCAGTCCACTGGTCCCCATGCCCCCACGGGAGTGTGTGGGCAGGTGGCAGTAAAGGGGCTACCCAGCCCATGCAGGACTTTAAACTCTGCATGTAGATGCCCAACTTGTGGGACAGTCCCACAGCTGAGTGGGACTTTAAACTCTGCATGTAGATGTCCAGCTTGTGGGACAGTCCCACAGCTGAGTGGGACTGAGCTGTGGAGAAAATATATTCATATTCTCAGTGGTGACCTCAAGACACTTGAGAGAGAGGTTCTGAGTCACTGTAGGGCTGGCTCATCATGGGACCATGATTTTGATCACTTATGTACATAACCAACTTGTAGAAGCTGGAACAGCCACATCCTATTGACAGGACTGTTACAACCCTGTTGGATCCTAGAATGAGGACCACAAAGCTGGAAGGAGCCCAGGAGGTCGGTCACCCATTCCAAACTAAGTCCCTTGCGGTGTCCCAGTGGGGTGGCCGTTTCAGGTAGGCCTCTCCAACCACCACACAAACAACTCAAGGCAACATGACCCATCCAAGGCACCGCAAGACTTTCTAACCACCACCCACAGTGAGAAATACCTTTCCATGTCATCCCACTGCCTGTGTGTGCACGCGCAGCACACACAGAAAAACACACACACAAACTACCCTGAAACAATAATTGGTCTTCCTGCATAAAACACATCCTGATATTTTCTGCTGTTCCTCTGAAAACACTGGTGGTCTCAGTCCACTAAATAGATTTTTTAGCTCATAGGTTGTGATACAAAAAAGCACCAATTCAGGGCACAAACTTCAGACTCTCAGGTTCTATGCTTCTTCAGTTGCTCTGCTTGCTTTAACTCCTCAGGAGCCTTCAGATTTTATTTATACAGTGTTTTAAATAAACATAAATAATTTTGGTTTTCCTTCTTTCTTTTGGGGGATATCTACTACACAGACTAGCTGTCGATGTCTTTATCACCATGTCCCGAGGCTCCTCTTGATAATATAAAATGCAATAATCCACCAAAGCTACAGTTGCTATATGTGGGCCATTGGCACTTTATTGAGGGGAAAGTTTCTTTTTTTAAAAGTCAGTCATGTCAATAATTGATCAAAGTAAACTTTTAGTTTTCTAATTGTTTTTGTTCTCAAGAGAAGTATTTTGTGACTCTCCAAGGAAGGGGAAAATGATAACAACATACCTCTGGGTCTATAAATCTTCTTAATAAATGCACATTTTGAAAGTGTATTTGTCTAGCAGGTACTCTTCCCTTACCTGATGTCCCCTGTCTAGATAAAGGCAGGTTCTGGGAGAATGGGGAGAGATGTGGAGAAATGGGGGACCCGCTGCAGAGCTCACTTATCCTTGGCATCAGTTTAGCCTGACCTTTAGCTCCAAATACAACATGACTTAGATTCTTCTCAGTTGACAACATTTTAAAAATAAGACCTTTTTTATTTCAAAAGTAAATAAAGGCATATTGTAGAAAATGTATCAAATACTAACAAAACCTAAGAGGAAAGGGAAGGGAAGGAAAGTGAGAAGGAAGGGAGGGAAGAACTAAGGAAAAGAAGAAAATTAAATTCAACAGAAGTCTTATCCCCTGGAGAAAACCACAAACAACATTGAGGTGTATTATCTGTGAGTTAATTCCTCAAATTGCTTCTGATCTCACGCATATGAGTTTCCCAAGATTAGTTCTTATTGCAGCTCAATAAAATTCTCCTCACCATCTCTCTGACCTAAGGGCTGCTCTTGAATTTGGTTTCACAGCGTTGCAAAAGCCCATGATCTCACTAAGTTTGTATGTCATCTGCCTTCTTTTAACACATATATACTGGTAGACTGACTCACTCCAAACTCAGCCTTTGTCAAATAATTCCTACACAGTGTGGGGAGTGCAATGAACTGACCAGGAAGTTGCAGCTGTTGCTATTGTTTTCCACTGGACTTCTGAAACATAGAACTTCCTGATAATGGTGTCTAAATCTTATTAATGTTATCCCCACAAGATATATTACAATGCTGGATGCATAGTAGGTGCTCAGTAAATGTTTGTGGAATTAAACTGAAGAATGCTGAGTTCATTACTGGGTCACTTCCAAGGACAGACTGAGAACATTTATTGATGATTTAGTCCAGGCAGCTGGTCTTTGAGAACCCATGAGTCAGGCTAGAGTGATTACCAAAGGAATAAAAAAAAAAAGCAAAAAATAAAGGAGGGCCCAATCCTATTTGACTGCCAAAAAAGCTATTATATCCCCTGATGGGAAATCCAAAATCTCTGGTCTCAAGATGGCAGAAGACCTTCCAAGTTCCTGCATAGAAACATATTCACCCTTGAGACTGGGGCATCCATGGAGTCTAGGGTGGCAGCTGGGAATTAGAGGGAGATGCTCATACCACTCTCCCCTTTTCTAAAATGGTGCCTGAGAGTTTAGTCTCATTCTTATAGCAACAACAGGCTTAGAAAATTTCTTGATTGTGTCTTGTTTTTAATATCCTTCCATTTTCAGTGACCCATATGTCTTTGGCTTGGATTCCCAGTCTCTATCATTTGTTCTGGGATTCAGAGATCCATTTGCTGTTGGGTCAATTGGCATGAAGTTTTTAGTACTTCTCAAGGTGAATGTTGTCTCTGGTTGCTAGGATTAGCCATGAGGGACTAGTCAGTACTTACTAATACACCCCACCCCATAACACCTTTCTGTAATCGATGTAGGGAAACTCAATCCCTAGAACTCAGTCCTTTCAAGACTGGTTTCTTCCAAATGATGACTACCATCATACACTCAGAGATTTTCATGGGGTAGCAGATGCTGTTCTTGTTGGATGGGTTCTCCCTTATCCCCCAAAAAGGCTCCCCCATGTACTCTCCCTCCCAACAGCTAGCACTGCCAGTTTCCCTGAAAGGCAGCCCCTTGGGCTTCTCTAGTCTCTTTGCCTGTGTATACTGGGAGCAGGATGTGCCTGAATATTTGATTCTGGAGATAGGCCTTAGCCAACCACCCATTGGCTCTAACCCTGGGAAGATCTAGAAACCCTGGAGCAGCCCATTCTCACTCTTGGGGATGGTTAATCATTGTACAGAAAGGACCATGTTGCAACCCAAGGTTATAAACTCACAACAAGTACCAAATGGTTAAGTATAAGCAGAAATCTTAAAATCCCAGATAGTAATCTGAGGCCTTTTGCCTAAGCCAGAGACAGGGTTCTTCCCCAACCCTCTCAAAAAGAAACAAACTGTACATTACATGGTAATTCATCTTCAAAATGCTTGAAAACTTCAAGTATAATTGCTAAGTAATGAGCTGGAACATGCAATGAAAGTGCCAGATTTACCACCTCCTCAGCCCCTGAGCCACCTTCTACTGGGGGCCCTCTGCAGACAAGGACATGAGAAGGGATAGAGCCAGTGGTGTTCAGCAGGAGACAGAATGGGGAAAAGAAAAGCAAGGAACAGTAGATTTGCCTTGAAGAGACCGTTGCCCATCATCCTATTATTTACACATGCACACCAACAAAGGAAAAAATGAGGCCTCTCTCCAAATCTGAGTCCATCTGGCCAGGTTTAATTAGTAATTTGTCCCTGAATCTCAGATATGAGCAATGGATGGACTTTGAGACCATCACCTGAGGGTTAGGACTTCTGAGTCCCTCTTCAGCTGTTTAGGTCACAGGGAAACAGCCAGAAGCTGGTCCCCTCTCTGCCATGTGAGTGAAGGTGGAATCTCCAAGGCCTGGCTGCTGTGGCAAATCAGAGACACAGTACGATGTGAGACCCAGGAGCACATTTCAGGTTTGAGTTGTCCTAACCACCCCAAAGATCTCCCTGAAACACTGTCTGTTGTGTTGTCTCATCATTGAAATGTATCATATTCCTGCCTGAAGTCAGAAAGAACGTTCACTTCTGCTATTTTTGAAGACCAAAGAGTAACAATGGCTGGCCGTTATTGAGCTTCTAGGATGTCCCAGATGCAGTTCTAAGCCCTTTGGCTATACCACTTAATCATCACCACAATCCTATGAGGTAGGTCTTCTTATCTCATTCTGCCGATGAGAACACAGAGGCACAGAGAAGCAAGTAACATTCTTGAGTTCACGACAATGCTCAGTGTGTATGCAGGCAGAGGTGCTAATAAGCTCTAAATCCAAGGATTCTTGCTTCAGAGCTCATAGTCTCCCCTGCTATTTTATGCTGCCTTTCTCTGGAAAAGTTTTACAAGAAAATTAATATTTTTTGTTCATGATTAAGTATTTTACTATAACTCTTTTCCCCCCTTAACCTGCAAATACGCAAGAGAGCTTTGAAGCTGCCAACCCTCCACAATATTCCACAATGAATTAATATCCTAGTTTGCCTCCTACAGTCAATGGCCTTTCTCTGGACATTGGGTCTGGGGAAGGGGAATGGATTTGAAGGCCAACAAACATTTATTCAGAGAGAGAGGTTAACTGTGAAACAGGACACTGCAGGGCTCTGGGATGGAAGGCTCTGGCAGCCAAAGACCATGCAGAGGGCACTGGGAGGCAGGGGTAGGAGGGGCTGTCATAGCTAAAGAGGCATCCCAAGAAAGGAGAGAGAGGACCAAATGTGCTGGGAAGCATGGGGCCACTGAAAATCTTCTCTTGTTCAATCTGGGCATCCTGCCCTGAGTACTCCTGGCTGCACTATGCCTCAGTCTTACCTTCCATGTCCTGGAGATTTCTGCTTGTGTTAGAGCCAGTAACCTAGGTTCCAGCTACATCCATACCTGCCCCTGCAAGAATACGGCCCTAATCATTTCCTCATGCACAGGTGGCCACATTCCATTTCCATCCCGTTTCTAGAACCCACCCCCTCCATCTCTCTGGACACACTGATTGGACCAAAGGAAGGTATCTCTAGCAGATGTTGTCAATGCTCCACTCCCGTATTTGGCCACCTGAATTCTTGGCAGCTGCAGTAGACAGCTCCAGCATGCCAACACCTTCTTACCTCTGGAATTGTGTCTTTCTTCTCTGCTAGGGGTTCTTTCTGTCACAGGGACCTTGGTCAGAGCAAAGGGAGTGGAGAGGCTTAATGGCCCCAAGGTCAGCCTTCAACCAGTTAGAGATGAGAGCTGGGAGATAAAGTCTCCCCTCCTGCTCTGTATGGCAGAGGGTCTCCAGGAAGATGGGAACCTACTCCTTAGCACACTCTTATTAGGTTTCCTCCTTTCCTTGTCTCATTCCCCAGGGTTCCAGCAAACCCTGAGGTTAGAATTTTGATGCACGCAGTCGGTTTGTTGGGCAATTCCAGAAAACCCCATGAAGGAGTGGGGAAGCAAAGAAGGGAAGAGAGAAAACCCCCCAAAAAGGAGGGGTTATGGAACAAGTTGCATCCAGAGGCTGGTGGGAGACTTCTGAGCCATCTCACAGTGGAGAGCCAGGGAGGCTGGGGGGACTGTTCCACCTAATTCTTCCCCTTGTTGGTTGAGAGTTGCCACCAGGAGGGAGCATCAAATTCCTGGCATGTCAGCACCAAGCCTTCTTTTTGCCTGGAGAACACTTCCCAGCAGAAGACCCAGAAAGCCATTAGTGTGTGCAAGGATGTCTGCAGTGACAGCCAGGGTGGGCCCAACTGGCTGTGGGCAGGGCCAGTAGAGTCTTGCTATGTCCTGAAGCTCAAGCCATCAGAGACCTAGAGAACGGAGGCATCTATGGCATAGATCTCTTGTCCTAATTTCATTACAGAAGGTTCCATTCTATTTCTGAACCTTGGCTCCCAGAAGTTGTCCTGTGTTTCTAGAGACTCCAGAAGCAGAATCATGCTCTGCTGAGCTGATAAATGTGCCTTCTTATGTCTGTCTTTCTTTAAGTTTACAAAGGATTTGGGCCTTTGTTATGTCAAAGGAAGAAAAAAAACAAATGGAATACTTATTCCGGCATTAAAGATTACTATTGCGGGATATTGCACCATATCTTTTTTTCTGCTGAATTATTAATAAAGCTTGTTTTTGTTTAATGCCTGCTAATAATTTCTAAAAACAGATCTACAACTTCAGCTGTAAATGTGTCCATAAATCACTCTACTGAAAACCCAATTTTATGGTTAGCAAAAACCTCTGACAATAAAACTCCATCTTTTCATGCTCCCTCTCTGGAATCCCTGCAGAATGCAGGCAGACCAAAGCAAGACCCAGGAAGACAAGAGGTGAAAGTAGAAATAAATCTCTCCAAGTCTTGAACAAGAACAATCTTGTTCAAGAAGTAATGAAGAGATTGAAAATCTACAAAATGACATTGAGACAAGCCACTTTCTTACTTCTGACTTTGTGGGAAACGCTTTCAGTTCGGATTCTGAAATCCCTTTGAGATTTCCAAGAGAAAATGTCAAATAGACCATTGGAAAGATATATTTACAGAAAACTGAGTTGTCTCCGTCGCAGTGGGACTTAAAGCTGTGGTCTTGGATGGATCCTGGAAGGTGAGGAGCCTTTTGAGGAAACCTGTCTCCTTTGCAGGCTTAGGTGTCCACCCAGAAGACCTCAGCTATCAAAAAAAGCCTTCTTCAGAGAGGCAGGAGAGAGCACAGAATCAAGTGATGACATGAAAGCCAAGAGAAAACAGTGTGTAGAAGATAGAGGGGCTCAGCAGTGTTTAGCACTGTCGGAGATATAGGCACATTGAGAGCTGAAAATTGTCCCCTCGACAGTCCCCTAGCAACATGGGCTCATCATAAGAGAGTAGTTTTGTTAGAGTAAAGGAAAGAAACCAGACTAGAACAAGCAGAGTTACCAGTGGAGGTGAGGGAATGGGATAGGGACAACAGAGCTCACTTCTAGTTGATTTGATACTGAAGGGAGGAGAGAGAAGGAAGGGGACTATGGAGGGTATGAGGGTTGAAGAGGATCTTGTTTAAGTGGGAGAACCGGGGCACCTGGGTGGCTCAGTGGGTTAAGCCTGTGCCTTCGGCTCAGATCATGATCTGAGGGTCGTGGGATCAAACCCCACATCAGGCTCTCTGCTCAGCAGGGAACCCACTTCCTCCTCGCTCTCTCTGCCTGCCTCTCTGCCTACTTGTGATCTTTGTCTGTCAAATAAGTAAATAAAATCTTTAAAATAAAATAAAACAAATGGGAGGACCATGATGGTGTTCCAAAACCAGCAGCAAGGACCTAGTGATGGCACTACGTAGTGGCACGCGGGATGGGGAGCTGGGTGTCTGGGCTGCAGCAGATAGCAGGAACCCAGCACCACATCCTTGCAGCACTCTCGAGGATCCTGTAGCGACAGTCAGTTTCTCGAAAACACCTGTGGGCCCATCTGTCTTCACGCCTCTCTGGGGACTTCTTCTGGAACTTGGAGAGTTTGCTTGTCTGTGCTGTGCCGGTGCCATCTGGAAGTGTGGGGATACCAAGCTTCAGGGGCCACACTCAGGGCAGGGTGATGGGATCACGGACAAGTCCTTCAGCCTCCCTGTCCTCAACTAGCATGATTCTAGCTGCACCCCACATAGCCTCCAAGAAGGACCCCTCAAGACACTGAAGCCCACTTACCTGAGTGGTACTTCGCTCAGTGAGCCACTCTTGGCTGACCCTTCTCCCTTCCCTGCCCCACCCTCATTTTTTCCCTAGGCTTTCCCGGATCACCAAGGAAATAAACGTGCTCACACAACTTCCTGTCACATGGTCTGTCTTCAGGGTGGTGGGACGGGGGTGGGAATCTGAATAGAAAATTTAGGGCAAATTCCCTAGGAAAACAAGAGGGTTTTTCCCCACCACCGGTGAACACATGGGAGGCAAGACAACACAGAAGGGTTTTGGGTGAGCTCTCGTGTTTGGCATTAGGCTGGTGGTGAGTCTTCTGTGATGTCTCCTATGTTCTCTGTAACATGAGAAGTCGGGTCATCAGCCAGAAGAGAACAGGGAAGGCACAAATCAGAAAGGGGAGACACCTGAGCAGGGAAAGCAGGAGGGAATGTGAAGGGTCCGTTTGTGGCTGGTGATCACAAATTTGTGATGAGTCAACCTGCCTGTCCTGTGACCTCCAGCAGTACTCGGCTGCTCTGAGGCAGGTGAAGAGGAAATGGGCAGCTGGGCTCACCCAGAGGGGCCACAGAAGGGGGGTGGTGGCAGCAAGAGTCATCAGCAGTGTGAGCCTCTGCTGGGTAAGGAGGGGGTGAAGAGAGGAGGAGCTGGTGGGTTAAGGTGTTAGATGGGAAAGGCTCTTTCTGCAGAGTCGGGTAATAAACAGGCCTATGAGCCACATGGTGTCTTGTCACAACTACTCAACTCTGTTCTTGTCACTGGAAAGCAGCTGTAGACAACCCATACACAAATGTGCAAGGCTGTGTGCCAATAAAACTTTATTTACAAAAATAGTCAGCGTGCTAGGTAGGCCCATGGCCACAGTTTGCCCAGCCCTGGATTAGGATAAAGAGAACAGCTGGTTTGGTGAGTTCAGAAGTGGTGCCCTCCAGTGTGGACTGGGTCAGGGTGTAGCCAGGAAGGGCCGAGGGTGTGAGGGACAGTGCTGACGACAATGATGAGATGTTGAAATGCTGAGGGTATGGGCTGTGGATGTTCACGTCAGTAGGATGGAGGCAAGAAGAAGCATGTAATCCTGGTTGCCTGGTTCCCGGAGGGCCTGACCACTCAGCCAATGATGGCAGAGTGATGTACTTGAGTTCCACAAGCACCTCAAAGAAGCAGGGTGGTTAACCAGGAAAGGTAGTCATTGTCTGGAAATTTCCAGAGTGGGAGAGGACCAGACATAGTAGAGGATGTGCTTGGCACAGGTGAAATGGTTGGGAGACCCACTGAATGTCAAAGCTATATGTTTTATAGTGGGAGATCAATTGCCCTTTGGAGGCCAAAGAAGCCGCTGAGTATCATGAAAGTGCCTACATTCTCTCCTTGTTCCCAGATTCATCTGTGAGAAGCCTATTTCTACTTGGCCTCTCCTTGGCCCTAGAGCCATCGATGGCTCACCACTGCCCAGCACATAGATCCCAAATATCTTAGCAAGACATTGAAATAAATCCACACCACATGTCCCCAACCTACTCTTCTAGCCTGTTCACCATTATGCCATTATGCTTCAGCAAGCCTAAGATTTACTCTTTCCCATACACACCCACAATGCTCGTTTCTTCTCATGTACCTTTAGCAGAAAAACCCTTTCTCTTCACCTCCAACACCTGCCCATTCTTCCAGGTCCAGCTGCGGAACTTTCTCCAATGACCTTGGCAGACAATGACCTTGCCCTCCTCTCTGTGCCTCCAGAACAGGACTGGGGAGAGTTTATAGCCTGCACAGGATGAGAGAGCGGCATCCCTTTAAACCTGACATTTTCAAACGGTCTGTTCATGCTGGGGTGTGCTGCAGAGGGGGCAAAAACTCAGCTCAAGGGAGGGGTCAGCCTGTGTTGTACTGGTGTCCCCAGCAAGCTGCCCGGCTCCCAGCTCAACATGCTACTTGGCAAAGCCCATGCCCTTTCGCAGTGCACTCTTGTGACCTGCAGTGGCCCCTGGGTGTTCTCCAAGCCACACACTCACCATCTCAGACTCTCCCTCCCACCTGAGCAAACCTTCCCCTAAAAGACATTCTCGGAAATATCACTATCTCCACCCCACCCCACCCTCCGTGTTCCCTGTGAGCCATAGCAGCTCTAGTATGAGTGGTGCTCGGCTCCTGACCCAGCTGCCTGACCTACCTCTGTCTAGCACCTCTCTTGGCTCCCTTGTGCTGCAGTATGGGGCTTCCAGTGCCATGCCCTCCCACCCCCCGCGGAGACTGTGACTCCACTAGTCCACTTTTGCACCTCTGTGGCCCCCGCATGGTACCCGGCAGTCAGTGGGGACTTCATAACACAGGCACGAGACGCCTGCGGCCCCTTGCTTATCTCTGCCTCCCGCTCTCACAGGCTGCGCGGGCTGCTCAGTTTGGAGGACCCATTGAGCTGACCCTTCATGGCTTTAGGGGCGCCCAGGCCATGGGGGGCCTGAGAGATATGGCATGGGCCTCAGTGGCATGTTCAGAAAACCAGTTGCTTTAGGATGACATAGCCTGGGCTCCAGAGAACAGAGCTCTGTCCTACATGGACCCATAGGTGGCATGGGTTTGGTCCCGGACAAGTTCAGCCCCACAGGGAAGCACATGGGAAGCTCCATGGCCATCAGCCCCAAGAGCAGTCTGCTTCCCCACAGCCCCAACTCCCTCCCAGAGCCCTCACCAAAGGGGCTGGCCCTTCAAAGGCACAGGACCAAGGAAGCAGCAGCAGCTCCACCGGAAGGCAGACCCTCCCACCGATTCCCCCCCCCCCACACACACACACACTAGGGCTCCTGAGGGCAGGTATTGCCCTGAAGAGCAAAGACTTTGGTGGGTGTTGGTGCAGCTCCAGGCGGGGTCCCTCTCCCTTCCCTGGAACTAGAACAATCTGGAAGCACCCACAGGGGCCGGCTCCCCTCATCAATTCTGCATCTTCCTGAAAATGTACTTTTAAGCCCCTTAATTGCATTTTAGAGATAACCCTGCAAGCAAAGTGGCAGGAAGAGAAACCATAGTGAGAGGTTGGTGGTCAGGCTCTTTGTTTTAAATCAATCAAACATCTGCGACTAATGCAGCTTTGGGCTGCTCCTCAGGAAGCATTAGCCCTATTAGTGGGGGCTGGCAGGAACACAAAATAAGATATTTATGGGTTGGGCACGTGTCCATTACCACAGGGACCAAGGGGCTGGGGCAGAGAACGGCACAGGTCAGCATGTCTGCTCACCTCATCTCGCCTCGCCTCGCCTAGGGCGTCCACACCAAGCGGGGGAACAGAGGGCCCCACACATCCAGGCACAGCCATACACAGGAGACTCTGCCTTCCAGTTCTAGCCCCAAACATAGCTGTGAGCCTAGCGCAAGTCTCGCCATCTCGCTGGGCTCTGGTTCTCAGTTATAGAACGTTGGATCTGAGCAGCTGTCCTCTGAAGCCCCATCTTCAGAGGGAGCATTCTCGGGACCAGGGTGAGGAGTCAGGAAGGGACAGGACAGGACGTGCACATGGTGCCACCAGGGCAAAGTAGCTGGTGAGAAGTTGTTAAATACAAGGTACCCGATACGTGATTTTAGGTCATTGAAGAGCAGCTGTCTGGCAAAACTCGTCACAATCCACATACGGTTAATTAAGGCGCTGGTTTAAAAGCAACAGCCTTATGCCTGTGGTTGCTTTGGGAGTAGAATCTAGAAGGAAATGTGCTCTGCAGCGGCTAGAAATTAGGGTGAAGATAACAGAGAAGCCATAAGGACAGGACAGAGAACAAGAGATCCCAGAAATCCTGCACCAGGCCTGGGGGTATGGCACTGGCCAGCAGCTGCGGCAGATCCTGGCAACCTCAGCTAACAGCGGCCAGTGGGGTTTACCAACACAATGAAAGATAAAGGCAGGCCACTTTTCCCTCTCACACTCCGATGCTGGGGCTGAGGCTGCCTCCTCCTTCTCAGAGTAGTGGAAAGAGCCAGGGAGGAAGCCGTGGAGACAGCTCCAGCTGGTCCCCACTGCAGGGCCTCGTCAGCAAGTTCCTCAGAGGGTCTCAGGACTGTAGAAGAGGTAGCAAACTGCTTCCTTCCTAGGACTGTTGTGGTCCCGGAGTAAGAGCACAGGTGTTCGTTGGGCTGTATCAGTTAACGACCTCGTGGAAAAAAGTACCACAACACCTGGCTACTGAAAACAACCATTTTTCTGCCCCAGTTCTGCCCCTCAAGCTTGGTTCCACAGAGCTTCTCCTGTTGGTCATTACCATGGTCACGCAGGAGGCATTAGTTATCTGAGGCTCACAAAGGCCTGGAGAGTCCTAGATGCCCACACTCACACTGGGCCACCTTGGCTTTCCTCCACGTGGTCTCCCCAAGACGTGGGTCAGAATTCTCTACATGGCTGTGTGCTCGAAGAAGGCAAACAAGCCTTGACGTACAGGGCTTATCGAACCTCTGTTTGGGACGCGTTTGCTGATATCCCATTAGCCAAAGCAAGTTAGGTGGCCAAGGTCAGAGTGCACATGCGAGGGAATCACACACGGGCAACAGGAGGTACACTTCCTTGGAGGCTATGCTTATAATGATCCACTACAATCACTTGTCACAATGCTTGGGACACAAATGCTCAAGAATGTGAATGCTATCACTATTCATTTCTGTGTGCGGGCGCCAGCTCCACTCCCAGATGGGCCTGGAGGAGCCCGAGAGCCCTCGGAAGGGCAGCAGCGCACAGCCTCTCCCAGCACAGTGCAGTCTGGCCATGAGGACACAGCCCCCTAGACATCCTAGGGGACTTCCGCATTTCCTGAAAGGCTCAGCTACCGGTTTCTAGCTGCAGTCCAGAATGGAGAAGGCCCTTCTGTGGGCAGCTGGCCCCAAGGGCCCCTTTTCTGTCAGCCTAACTCATACCCCAAAGGTGGAAGGACAGATAGAGTGACCGGCTGGCTCAGCATGCCATCCTCTCTGTGCCCTGCTCACTGTTGTCTGCTGTTCCTTCCCCTTTCCCTCATATGCTGCAGCCTGAGCTTCTGGCCTTCACCAGCCTTGGGGGATTGTAGATCCCGGTCATCTCTGGATCCCAGGACCTAGCATACAGTGGTGCTCAGGAAACATGTACAGAATGGATGGAGATGGTTGTTGGAGAGTTCTAGAAGGGAGCTGGCAGGCAGTGGGTATGCTGATTAGGCCATTCCAGAAGATAGCACCTTCCTTTAGGAAAGTGTGAATGGACGGTGTTGCCTGAACCAAGCCGTACAGACTCCAGTCTGTGGGTAGCTGGCATCACCTGGGAACTCAGGCAGATGCAGAGCCTCGCCATGCCCCATGGAGTCCACACATGCATCATAGCATGATTGCCGTGTGCTTTGCATGCACAGTGGCTTGAGAAGAGCTGATTCAAACAACAGGCTCGCCAACCGATCTAGTCCTGGGCCAGAGGTTAAGGGGGAGTACGCCAGAAGGTTGCTCCCAAATCACTCCATCGTGCCTCTGCCACCTCCAGTTCTTGTCATGAGCATGCTACCTTCACTCAGAGTACTCCCCGGAGCCCACCTGTCCTGTTCGGAAGCTCTTCCTCTTCTCTGCCTGGAATCCTGCAGCTGCAGGTTCCCTTCTGGGCCCGAAGACCAGACATGGGCTCAGATGTGGGGTGGAGATTATTCTTCATCGAGGCCTGAAATCTACTGTGAAGTGTTCCTGGGCCAGAGGATCTGAGGAGCCAGCTCACCTCAAGAACAGTAAGGAAGGAGGTGGTTGCTGGTTGCCATTCCCATCCTTTCCAGCCTCAGGTATCCACACGCCGAGGACTCCTGTGGAAGGTTTGTGCCTAAAAACAAGCATGGTATCATGTGGGAATAGAGGGGGATGCACGCGGTGCCCACCCACCTTTCTGAAGGACCTGCTGGGACCTATCTTTCCCAGTGATCTGTGGCTCTGGTGTTCAACATCAGCTCTGATTTGCTGGTCAACATGAGGCAAGGCCCTTGACCTCTCTGGGCCGTAGATCCTCCTCTGAATAGCAAGAGAAAAAAAAGACTGTTGTAAAATATTGGCTGTGTTTGAGCTAAGAGACTATTTCTCTCAGAGGAATTTCTTCTCTTCTGGGAGGAGAAATTCCTTAAAGGACCCTCTCAGCTAGGAAACTGTCCAAGCAAAAGAAAACAACTAGAAATCTGTCTCCAACATGAAATTAATCATCCTCGAGCAGACCTTTGACCAGGTCATTTTGCTGTTCAAATGATTTCCAGGATTTCCAAAACCTGTCGTACTCACCCCAGATTCCCCAGCGGGGGTCCTTGCCACATCTGCCATATCACCCTCTCTCCAAACACTTGGCCCCAGTCTGATTCTCCAGTGCCCAAGCTTGACTTGCACTTCTGAGTATGTGCTCTTGGGCTCCTAACATCTCACCTCCTCTTCCAGGAAGCCGCCTCTGATCATCTCCAGCCGGACATAAGCTCCCTTCCTCTGGTACTTGTGTTTCCAGATAGGCCAGTAAGGATCCTGCTATCTGTGGGCCACACCCACCCCCTTCCAGGGCCAGGCTTCTCTCCTCAAGGTTGTTGCTTCTACTACAAAACCAGCACAGCGCCTTCCCCACCATGACAGCACTTCTCACACTTTCCAGTAAAATCTCTTCCGTGGCAGAGGACACTGCTTAAGTCCCATGAGTCCACTAGGAAAGCCACGCTCAGCAGCCTCCACCTCCCATCCCTCTGCCAGCACAGCAGTGCTTTGCTCCTGTTTTAGCATTAAAAGTCACCAACCTTTGCATTCCACACAGTCATTTTATATATATATATATGTATATATATATATATATATTTTTTTTTTTTCATATAAAAATCATGATGTCCCCCTGTCCCAGTCTTCCCTGCCACTTGATGCTCTGGGAAAATGTGCAACTTCCCGTTGCCCCACAAAAGAGGTCCGAAGCCAAAATGCCAATTGCTGAGTCCAGGAAAACAGAGTTGGACAGACAGTTACAAGAGAAGGCCTACTCCCCACCCAGCCAGCTAGGTTACAGATGAATGGGAGGTGGAGCTGGCCTCCTCTTGTACCTCATTCTCTGGCAAAGCCCTTGACACCTCACAAAACACCTTCATGACATGAATGCTATCTCACTTGGGGTCATGATGAAATGCAAGGGCAGGACAGTAGGAGATATTATTCTCATTTTATGGAAAGTTTCTGAGCTACTGGAAGCCCTATAACTATAAAATCACAGAGGTAGATCTGAAAAACCTAATTTTCCTAATAGGTGGAGCTTCCTGCGATCAGGACAACTAGTCAACTAACACAACCCGAGGCTCGTGTCCTACGCCTCACAGAGGACACATGGAGATCACCCAGAGACAATTCATCTGCAGCCCTACTGAGTGTGGGACCCATCTCCCAACCTCACACACACACATACACACACATGCACACACACACACACCCTCTCCCCCCTTGGGCCTGCAAATGTGTGCATCTGGATCAAAGTCTTCAGGAGCCCCTCTCTGACATCCTTCCTTGGTGTCACCCATACCAGCAGAGAGAGCCTCCACACATACCCAGAGCTGGGGGCCTGCCTTCTGGCCCCAGGATGCTGAAAAGACTGCAAAGGAAGCTGGAGGGAGAAAGCCGCCTTTCTCTTCCATTTCCTTCCTTCCTGACCCACTTCCCATTTCCAGGCCTGCAGAGGGCATGGTTCCTGAGGACACAGCCTGAGACAGGAAATGAGAGGGCGCGTGGGAGTTGCTCTGGAGCAGAGCTCACCACAGTGGTAAGTGACTCTGAGGTGGGTGGCCAGGAGGCACGGCTGACTGGAATCCTGGACCCCGGTGTGTAGGTTAGCAGTCTGCAGGAACCCTCTGGGGGAGCTGCCTGGGATCTGGGTGTGCCTGTGGGTACGGCTTGGTGTCACGGGGTCACCCCCCCTGCAGCTCCGCACCACAGTCCCTGCCCGAAGGAGCTCCTGGCCCCACCAGAGGGAGGCTGTGCCCCAAAGGATTTCCTCTGGCATGGGGGAGCCATGACACGCTGGGAAACTACTCTGAGACTCAGTTTCTTCACCTTCAACATGGGATAAATCCCGGGATCCCATCAGCCTTCCTTGGAAGGCCATAACAGAGGTAGGTGCAGAATCACTGTGGAAAAGGTTTCCAAAGATGATGAAATCCAGTCCTTGGCAGAAACCCCAAGAATAGACAGCTCATTTTGGTACAAAAGGGGCAAAGACTGCGATGATGTCAAGTGGAGAAGGAGGGCAGAGGAGGCTCCACTCTGCCCAGGGCAGTAGTCCCGAGGGCAGAACACTGTCACCCCTGCCGGTGTCAGGTAAGCTCTCACTGACTCAGAGGTCCTCATAGGCCAGGCATACAAATGGCCTGTGGCCATTGCAGATGGTACCCTCAGCCCACAGCCACATGGGCACTCGGGCTTAGTGTTGCCAGAATCTCCAGCTTTCAAGAGAAGCTGGAAGTCTGGATGTCGATGCAAAACTTCCTAATTTTATAAAAGTTGGCATCTAGTTCCATTAAAATAGCAAAATCATCTAAGCAACTCCTCACAGACCAAAGCAAATACACTGTCTCCATATGCTGTGGCTGCAAAAAGGGGGGCCCTCCGAGTGCTGGAATCCCTGAAGGGAGCCTCCAGCCCAAGTTGTGGAGCCAGAAAGCCAGGGTGTGACTGAGAGGGTCTCCCGGTAGACCAGCTGCTCTGAAGCCCGGGTGGGGAGCTCCAGCTTAACAGGAACAACAAGAGAGGCTCCTTGCAGTGCCCACCCCCTGCCACCAGGGCCTGTCTGTCTCTGCAGGGTGGCAGCTGCGCAGGATGACTTGCAGGTTTTGCTGGCAAAGCACCCTGGCTTGTGGCTGGGACGTGAGCAGCTCCTCCAGCTGTCACTGTGCACGGCCGTGGGACCTGTGAGCAGGACCAGGGGCAGGAAGGGACACTGCATGTGCCCCTGTCTGAAAGCCCAGTGCAGCCGGGCCAGTCCAGCTCACCCCATTTTGGGGATTCATCTCCCCTCTCCTGCCAGATGGATCTCCTTACAGGCTCTGCTTCCCCAGTCCATTTCAGTCAGTGGCTATTGGCTGATTGATTGGGTTTTTGTCCCTTCTGCTCCAAAGGCAGTCAGGAAAGTCCCCACACATCTCTCTGAAGGGGAAATATGATTGAAGAGGCAGGATCAGTAATTGTCCTAAATCCTGCTCTCCCGGGCCTGGAAGGGGCCTTCAAAGGCACCCCCAACTTCTCTTTTCCCTCAGGGGTCCCATAAAGACATCCAGAGAAGTGAGAAGGCACCCAGACCTCCATTCCAGAGGAAGGCCTTCTCCCTAAGTGGAATATCTTTGCTCTTGTACACGAGGACAATTGTACACAACATGACCTAATGAAGCAAAGATGTTTTCCTCTTTTTGAAATGTGTGATTGAAAAAAGCCATCTCACAGCTGAAAAACAGAGTCTCAAGCAGATCAGGCTGCTCTTAATAAGGCTTTGTTGATTTTCTCCCAAATATTCCGAAGTGTTGATGGAAATAATGACCGCTAAATTAAATGCTGCAAAAATTAGTGGTTCAAGTCCACTTTCCTTCCTCAAGCCTTTCTGAATCTGCAAACTTTAGACTTTACCGTGAAGCCTGTCCTGCAAGTTTTTAACAAATTCTGCTTAAGACACTTCAGAACTCTCATCCCCCAAATAAAGAGTTTTCATACAGATTTCCTTCTCGTATAACCACTTGTGGTAATGAGGTTAATACGATAAAAGCATTGCCGCTTTCCATTAAATTGTATTGCTCTCAAATGGAATTAAAATCAAAACTTTAAATAAAAAAGCCATTTCAAAACATAGACCTTAAGAAATGGAAGCTGCAGAGAATGAGCTGGTGGTCGCCAGATTGGGGGGGAGGGGTGAAATAAGTGAAAGGGATTAAGAGGTATGAACTTAAATTATAAAATAATTAAGTCATGGAGATGAAAAGTACAGCATAGGAAATGCAATCAATCACATCATAATAATGCTGTGCGGGGCATGGGTGACTCAGTTGGCTAAGCATCCAACTCTTGATTTCCACTCGGGTCATGGTCTCTGGGTCATGGGATTAAGCCCCAAGCCAGGATCTACCCGCAGTGCAGAGTCTGCTCAGGATTCTCTCTCCCTCTCTCTCTGCCCTTCCCCCAGCTCATGCTCTCTTTCTCTCTCAAATAAATAAATATAATCTTTTTAAATAATAGTAATAATAATAATGTTGTAATAACGTTGTATGGTGAGCACACTTACGGTGGTGAGAACTGAGTCACACACAGAATCTCGCATTGCTATGTGGTACACCTGAAACTAACAGAACGTTGTGTGTCATCTATACTTCAATAATAAAGACATCCAAAATGAAAGAAAAGAAGACAAAAACTTGGATTTTTACCTCACAAAAGGCAAGAGAGAGAAAGAAAAGAAGGAGAGAGCAAGAAAGAGGAGAGAGAAGCAAGCCTCTGGTGTTGGCCGCAGGAACACATCCCGGAACGCCACTCAATCTCCCACAGCTCCAGATTTCTATAGGCAAATGGGATTAAAATAATTGTCCTTAGGACTATCCGGAGAGCTATAC
Organism: Mustela erminea; assembly: GCF_009829155.1. Lineage (NCBI taxonomy): Eukaryota > Metazoa > Chordata > Mammalia > Carnivora > Mustelidae > Mustela > Mustela erminea. The sequence goes on along the minus strand of NC_045614.1, from coordinate 68,649,616 downwards.
GCTCACAGTGGGCACAGTTTTCTGGCTGCTACTGTACTTGAATCAAACGTTGACCACATATGTAGTAGTCTTTGTTCCTACCTCCCTCCCGGGAGAATCTAAGGGTGGTAGAGGACAGAATCATGCCTGTCAGGTCTTGGCTGGCAAGAGGCAGAGGGAAAACGGGCAGAGAAGCGGCTATAAGAAGACAGGTTCCATTGACACCGCCAAGCTATTTACATAAGGATTTAACTTCTCTGCCCCAAGTTTACCCACCTATAAAGTGGGCACAGTGGTCACATGGTAAATGCCAGTGGGGTGCACTAAGTCTACAACTATGACTCCCAGCCCTCTCACTTCTGTCTCATCGAAATACCCAGAGACCTCGACTTGGGTTTCTTCCATATGCTTTCACTCTAGGTGGCAACTGCAGTCTGTCCAGCCCCCCACACCCCTACAGGCTTCTCCTGTGCTGGAGTGCCTCTGGGGTGGCATGGTGTCCCTACTACAGGCCTTCTCAGGCTCTGCTCCCCCTTCTCTGTTCACCGACCACCTTCTTTCCCTCTTCATTAAGGGTTTCAGCCTCCTCCAACCAGAGTATCCTTGTGTGAAAAGTAAAAATAAAAATGGACAAAGGATTCAAGACAACAGGCTCAGATTCAAAGAAGGCTTCAGGCAGCAGGACAAGGACAGAGGCAAGGCCTTCACCACTCAGAGCATCTTTCTTGACTCTGAGTGGCAAAGTGAGGCACCCAGAGTCACCAAGACAAAAAGTGGCAGCCAGAATTAGAGCCAAGGTAGTCTGGCTCCAAGGTCTGGTCCCACTCTCAGTGGGGAGGAAGGGGGCCTGGAGGGGGCGGCTAGAACCTCATCCACCCTATCTTCCACCACATCCAAACCCTCCAAGCTGAGGGCTCACTATGACACAGCGGGCCACCAGCCCAGTGGCCACCCCAGCCCACTGCCTTCCCACCACTCCTGCCGCAGGGACAGGAGCGGGGCCAACCAGGAGCCACCCCCAACTGGAGGGTGTGGAGGGAGGTGCTGGCTCCCAGCTCTCAGGACTTGCCTTCCCAGTCCTGGTATATAGGTCACCCTTCAGATCCCTGGTGTGATGACTCACTGCTCTCCTCTGTCACAGCCTGATAAAGAACTTGGGCCATTAAGAAATGGAACAAATTACTAAATGGGAGGCACAAGAGAAACCCAGGATTTAAATTAGTTCGTTATTCATAAATCATAAATGACTCCTCCTCTCACTGATTCTCGTGTCTCTCTCTGTCTGCTGGGCTGGAAACAGCCACGGACTTCTACTGGCAGGAGGGCAGGGAAGGTGCCCAGGAGTCCCCCTTCCTCCTCCACGGGGCCTGCAAGGGTGGCGGCCACCTTCAGGCCAGGCACAGGACCTGGCTGGTCTAGGCCCTGATGGGCTGCAAGACCTTGAAAACCAGTAGCAGCCCGGTAGGGTGGTCTCTGCAGGGCCTGCTGTGCCATGGGTATGGTTCTCTCCCTGCACTGGCTGGACAGGTCTGAGTGGTACAGTGCATGGGTCACCTCTCAGGGGCTGGTTCCCTCTGTGGGCCACATCACCTCTGTGGAGCATGTTTCCTTTGTAGGTCATGCCCTTCCCCTGTGGGGTGTGTCAGCTCTGTGGGCTACATCACTCCCGAGGGGCATGTCATCTTATCAGAACATCTGATATCTTCAAGGTGTGTGTCAGGCACCATGTGTGACATGTCTCTGAGGCATGTCTCCGATGGGCGTGTCCCATGACCCAGAGTCCCTTGATGCCTTCTGTCCCTGCTAGAGACAGGACCAGGCTGGGTCTCTCTGGGAGGGTGGGGGTGGGGTGGGGGTGGGGTGGTCCTGCCTGGATTGGAGCCAGGAAGGAGAAAGACCAGTGCTCCCAGGGCCATGGACGCCAGAGCGACTGTCCCCTGCCCAAGAGGAGATCCCAGCCATCCCTTCCGCCACGGCCCCTCCCTCTGGGTCCGCCGGACTCCAGCGAGGGTTGAGGAAGGAGCCAGGCCAAGTCTGGCGGGGGTGGGGAGGAGCTGGGAGGCGGAGCCTGGGGGGGTGAGGAGTGGGAGGCCGGATCCGGCAGGAGGGAGTGCCCCCTCCCAGGAGGAGCGCACAAAGGGCCGCGAGCGAGAGGTGCCTCCCCCTGCTGGCCGGAGCTGGGAAAAGCACTGCAATAAACCGGGCCCGGGCCAGGTGTCCCCAGAGGTGGAGGTTTCAGGTCCACCTCTGCTTGTTGCTTCCAGTACCACCCAGGCTGCAACACGATTTCGATATTGCATGGCTCCCACGCTGCGGGTTAGGGATTCCCAAACAAACAGCAATATTGTTCTGGGAATTATTTGTGCAAGGGTATTTTCTTAACCAGAGCTTACTGGGATGGTGCAGACCACCTGGACCTCTTTCTGTGCTCCAAAGCTTTGGCTGCGTTTCAAAGCCTCAGCTTTGGGGCTGAAGCGGAGTGAAGGAACGTGAAAGGCCCCTCAAACAGTCAGCGGTGCTCTGAGGCTCCGCCAGCAAGAAGCCAGCACAGGTTCTCGCAGAACAGTGGTAAGCGCCCTGCACAACTGGCTGCCCTGTCCCAGGGGCCCTGCGCTCTCCGAATCCTACAGTCACCCTGTACTCGTAGTGCAGGTGAGGAAACTGTGGCCCAGTAAGTGACTTGAAGCAAGAGGCTGAGCCTGGATTGCACCCAGGTCCGAAGCGGTTCGACCCCTGCTTTATTCACATCAGTGAATCTGGGCTCGTGGAGACACCCACGCGCTGTTACCTCACTGCAGCCGAGGCAAGCGTCTGTGGCACTCTCCTGCTCTTGCCACACTGTCCTGGCTCTGCTGACGTCCTACTGGGAGGAAGGTCAGATTTTTCCACATTCTCAGTATCCCAATTCATCTTGTCCATTTTCTCGGATTTGGTCACTCCCAATCCCTGCCTCTTGCTTAACTGTTCCCTGGGGCTGATGTCCAGTCTTCGCCAGAAAGGCACTATTCCTACTGAAGCCAGAAGTCAGAGCCTCCTCCCTGCAGCGTCACCCAGCCCCGTGGCAGCCGGCTCTCAGAATCTGGCTCTCAGAATCCACCTGCGGCCAGTAACAGCAGGTGCCCAGGCCCATCCCTGAAGCCCTGAAGCTCCTGGGGACCCCATGAGCCATCTGACTTGACACTGATTTTTACAGCTTTGCAAATAATTGCCTCCTTTTCTGTCCTCTGAATGCACTAGAAAGTTAAAGGGAGAGAAAGAAGTCTTTTTAAAATCCTCCAGCTCTCTTAATTAACATGCAGAATGCTTTTCTAGCAGTGCACAGGCTGTGATAAAACGGGAAGCTTCTTAACACAACATATATTTAATCCGTGGCACTCACTTCCACATGAAATTCAGTCAGATATTTTAAGGAAGTTAACAGGGCTCTCGTATCGAACCATGAATAAATGCAGGTGTGATAAATACACTCAAACTACTGAGATGTTTTATCAAAGGATAAAGGTGTAGAGTGGGGGGGCGGTTGAAGGACAAACCTTAATTCTAATTCTGCACATTGTCAAAGAGGGTCAGAGAATTTATTGGACAACGCTCAGGCTATCTAATGACCCGTTGCCTCTGGAAAGTCAATTAGACTTGCTCATTTGTTCTGTGTTTCCAAAAACTAATTCAGGCCTGCTATGTGTCAGGCACAAGGGAGGCCGTGACTGATGAATAATGCGGTTCAGATCTCTGCTCTGGCCCCAACCCAGGCTCACATCTCTTGGGACAGTGAGCAGATACACAGATGAAAGTGTATTGGTTTAGGAGCTCCTGAGGAGCATCTCAGGTGTAATTGGAAACCGGACCCCACACTCAGAGGGCAGGGAGAGACTGAAGAAGGAGGCCGGCCCCTCCATGGTGGGTGGCGGGTTTCATAAGCAACGGGAATTATATACAAGGCTTGTCTGGAGCGACAGCAAGACAAGTGTATCTCTTAGCCACACAGCACATCTTAAAGGGTTGTACAGAGGCCTTAACTGGGTTCAGTCACATATACTATCCAGATGGTCTCCACACCACATCACCACCTCAAGGCCATGTCCGTAGACCAGCCTCTGGGACGAGGAAGGGAAGGGGAATCCATGTTTCAAGGATAGGGGAGCCTCGGATCAACCAGTGTCAGCTTCACCGGCCCATTGGAGGTCATGTTTTCTTGACGAGCTCTCCCAACAGAGCAGTAATTTCCAGTTGGGTTAAGAAACCAGAGTAAACGAGAGGGTATACAGAGAAGACACTTGTGAGGAGTTGACACTTAAGGTGGGATGTGAAGCATGAGGAAAGGCCCACCATTGGAAGAGGGAACTGACTGTTCAATGTCCCAGAACCTAGAGGCCCTGGGTGTGGGGGGACTAGAAAGGACGCGAGTGTTGCTGGGACAGGTAAACAGGGCCAGCGCTGAGGACCAGCATTTGGTTGGAGAGTTAGGCTTTCCTATGTATCCTCCACCCACCCCCAACTAAAGTTTGCATCTGCTACAAATCCATGGGGAAAGGATGACTGGTTTGGCTGCTCTGTGAGGAGAGTAGCTCATCACAGGGGGAAAAAATCATGCTGCATCTCACATCACATGCAAATCGGAAACACCTCACAGATCCAACAGCGTACTCAGTGTGAAAGCCAGCAGAATAAGGAGTTCATCACAAGGAAAGGAGCAGAATATCTTTGTGTTGTTGGGATGAGAAAAGGTGTTTTCATCTGAAAAACACAAACTTCAGATAATAATTGGATGAATTTAGCTACATCAAAATTAAGGATTTTGTTTTTTAAAAAAAACACTTTAGACAAAGGCTAACAGCTGGGTCAAGACTTGGAGAAGATTTACATAGTATAAAACCAAGGGATTAATATTTAGGGTAAAGGTTGGCAAAGTACAGCCCACAGGGTCAAGGGCAGCCGGCTGCCTGTTTTTGTAAATAAATTTCCTTGAAACCCAGCCACGCCCATTTGCTTATGTACGCTCTGTGGCCACTTTTGTACCACGTCAGCAGTGAGTCATTGTGACAGACTGTATGGCCCGCAGAGCCTGAAATTTAATATCTAGCCCTTTACGGATAACATTTGTTGGCCTCTGATCTAGAATATGCAGGGAATGGCAGCAAAGACACCAAGAAAATTCACAAATCTAATCCATCAGAAAAGACAAGGGCCGGATAACTATGCATGATAAAATGAGTGATTTCCCCAGGATCCGAAAGAGGACATAGTAAACCAATACTGAGATTTTCTCAGAGATAGGTAGTACCAAGTGCTGGTGAAGATGGGGAGAAATGGAACCACAAGCCGGCAGGTTAGCGTGTAAATGTCATATAACCATCCTGCAGAGAGCGTCCCAACTGTATGGGCTCAGCTGTGTGAAATCACTGATCCTGAACCTGAGAAATTCTTGGGAAAGTCACCTGTGCCCATGCCCCATCCCAGTCACCTAGACAATAATGTAATATGCAAACCTTGTCAATGGTCCACCCTCCCTGAAACTCTCCCTTCTCTCATTTCTAGGAGAACACTGGTGTGTGGGTCACGTATTCCTTTTTCAAAAACAGCTCAAGTGTTGGGAAGGGAAGCAGAGCCTGTCCTTAGCCGGACCAGGCTGAGGTAGATTGGTTCAGAAATGGGCACGTGGCCAGATGTACGGCACTGAGATTCAAAGCAAGATTTGTCAGGAGGCTCGGAGGATGTCTTTCCTTACTCTGCTGAAATAGCTCCCAGAATCAGTCTGTATCTTCTCTTCCCTCAAATGTGGGCAGTGGGTGGGATGGCTGGAGTATTTAGGGCCTTATGTCTGTTTGGAAGAGTCAAGAAAGAAGAATCCCAGGAATCAGAGTTGGGACTTATACTACCTTAACCCTAAAGCCTGCCTGTCCTCTGGGCTTCCAGCTGAGCGACTGAGAAATTATTTAAGCTGGTTCATGTTTGATTTCCTTACTTGCAGCTTAGGGCACCCTAATCAATAGAAGCTGTTGGAAAACTGTACTTGAGAGGGCATGGAACCTGTGCCTCACTTCCCAGCCTCATAGAAGCTAGTCCTCCAACCCTGCAGGCCCCCTCCCCCCGACACACACACACACACACACACACACACACACACACACACACCCCAGCCTGGTGAGGGAGAGGCAGAGGAGAACTGGCTGAGGGCACATGCGCGCAGGGACACCTGAGGGTTCCCTGCATTTTCCCACCTCCATGGGACATAGAAGTGTCTCAGAGCAGTTCCCCAGAGGCAGAAACTAAGATGGGAGTTATTGTAGAAGCGCCCTAGGAAAAACCCAAAAGAAAATGAGGAGAGCAACATAGGGCAGAAGAAAGAGCAAAGCCAGACTGTGGTCCCAGCTGGAGTCTAGTTACATCCTGATCCCACAGGGAGCTCCGAAGCAGGAATAATACCATAGACTTGCTCCCACCTTGGTATGAAAAAAAAAAAAAAATCAATCTCTGTCCCTGGTTCCTGGAACAAACTCCCTAGCACCTTTGGGATCCCCAGAGTGGTTAGGAGTGTCTTTTTGTATTCTAATGAGACAACCATGACTGGAGTCCCCTCGGTAGCTTCAGGATGGGGCTGATAGCCAGAAAGACAAAGCTATGATTAGACAGTTGGAACCTGCACACCCAACCCCCAACCTCCAGGCATGAGAAAGTAGCAGCAGATGAAGTACAGTCACGAAGGTCAGTTATTTAATCAATCATGCTTATGTAAGGAAGCCCCCATAAAAACTCCTCAGTGGTGGTGTGGATAGCTTCCAGGCTGGTCCTGGGTGGGTGGTCCTGAGAGGGCATGGAAGAACCACACCCCTGAACTGTCTTCCCCCGCCCCTGTTCCCTGCCCTGGGTATCTCTTCTGTTTACCTCTTCCTGAGTTGTACCTTTCAATATAGATCAGTAATAGTAAAGAAAGCACTCCCCTAAGTTCTACAAATCATTCCAGCAATTATTGAATCTGCAGGGGGTTTGTGGAAGCCCCCAGATTTGTAGTAGGCTAGGCAGAAGTGTGGGCCATCCGGGCAATCCATTGGCAGTTGGCATCTGAAGTAAGAGCAATCTTGTAGAACTGTGAACCCTTAAAATCTATGAGGTTTGATGTTAATTCTGGGTGGTCAGTGTCAGAATTAAATTGTTGGACACTGGGTTGGTATAGGAAAATTGCAGAACTGGTGTTGGAAAAGACGCATTGCATTTGGTGGCAGGGAAAGAGCACAGGGGATGGTCTTTTGTAGACTGTCCTCAATCAGTCCCGGCAGTAGGCTGCCCTGGGGAGGAAGACCTCACCTGCCATGGGCCAAGGGCAATTCTCGTGGAAGGCAGCTGCGAGCTCTTAGCCAGGAATGCTCAACTCCTGGGGGCGACGAGCTCCAGAGAAAAGGTTCTGGGTGAGGCATCAATGGAATCCAGTGTTGTCAGTTCAGCCAAATATCTCTATGCCCTCAGAGAAGGCATTGAAGGAAGTGACTGGGGGAGCTGGTGCCAAAGACTTGTGGCTGAGACAAAGAACACGTGGCAGTAGATCAGAGCGGGACTATAGGCCATGGACAGACGAGGACATCATGGCAGACGCCAGTGTGCCGGAAGTCAGCATGCATTGTCCCATCACGAAGGTTTCAGCCCAGGAATGCCAGAGGATAATAAGGACCCATGTGCCCCCACCCCTTACCAGCACCACCAAGGCCTAGACACCACAGCCCATCACCCCTGGCACTCTACCCAAGGACAAGAGGAAAGAGACATGGTCCCAAACTGACTACACTGAAGTTTTTCACTACCAGGCAGAATGGGATTCCAGGACAGAAATGGGAGACTGAAAGCCAAAATGACACTGGTTTCCCAGTCACTGATTTACAATCACTGCATGTACTCCTGCTAAAACATAAAAGAATGTCATTAACAGGAAAACACTACCAGCAAGTTCATTAATCATGGTCATTTTCACACTTCCATGGTCAACTACAAGCCTAGTGGTTTAAACAGAGGCCTCCCTACTCAATTATAGTGTTTAGCAATTAACAGTTCGCCCCCTGCCCTGGGCCTGCCCTGGCTTTCAGCAGAAGATAAAGTGCTTGAATTTCACAAGTGTCCTTTGTAGGAATTCCCCCTCGCCTGGGCAAAGGGCCGTATTTGGTGTCTCCAGAACAAGCACCTGTTGCTGAGTGAACAGGCCCATTTTCAGTGATGCTGCTAAGGGCCTGGTCTTGTCTATGAACCCCGAGGTGATAAAGGGCTTTGATAATTCTCCAGTCCTTCACAGGGCAGCTGGGTGACCCAGGAAAACTACTTCCTTTAAATTCAATTTTCTCATCTGTACAATGGGGATTATAGTAGAAACCTCCTCAAAAATTTAAATGACAATGCATATCAAGTGGCTAGGAAAGCCTGGCATGTAGTGCTTGATTAATTTTAGGTATTAATCAGTATATAGTAAATCCTCCTAAAAGGCTTACTGATGCACCTGTACAGAAAAGTGCACATACCATAGTTGTACAGGTGGCTGAATTTCCCCCAACTGAATGCGCCCATGTCACCAGCACCCTGATCATGGAAGGGAACGTTGCCCCAGAAGCCCCTTCTTATGGCCCTTCTGCCTGTACTCCCCAACACTGGTAACTGTTCTCCAGACATCTACTAGCATAGACCATATATGTCTGGTTTTATATTTACATAAATGGACCCATCCTGCATGCACTCTTTTGTGCCTGGCTTCCTCACTGCACCTGTGTGATTCACTCATGTTCCAGATAGTTCTACTTCATTCATGTCCATCGCTTTATACTGCTCCACTCTGTAAGTATACCTTCATCTCTTCCTCTGTTCTTTCGTTTTATGGCCCTTGAGGTGGCTTTAAAGTTCGAGGTGATTATGAATAAAGCCGCTATGAATATAATTACCCTAACTCTTCATTTATTTAAATTTTCTATTTTGAGACCATGTAAATCCACATGCAGTGGGAAAAAATAATGCAGAGAGACCTGGTGTGCCTTTTCTCCAGGTTCCCTCAATGGTAACAACTTGCAAAATGGTTAGGAGTACATCACGACCAAGATATTGGCATTGATACACTTCACCACGGATCTTGTCCAGATTTCCCGTTTCGCTTGTACATGTGTGTGTGCCTGTGTGTGTGTGTTGCGGGCTACACATTTTTATCACCAGTGTAGGAATATTCACCACCAGCCAAGACTCTGGGTCAGTTTGGTCACCAATAGCCAGTGAGGACTACAAGAGCGCACTTGAAAGTGAAGGACATGCTAATGGCAATTTGGTGAGTAACTCAGAGCCAGAACCCCACCCCCACACCCATCTAAGCCACTCTGGATTCCTGACCCTGAGAACAGTGAGAGAAGTTTTGTTCTTTTAACCTGCTATGTACTGAGGTAATTTGTGATACAGAAATAGGTAAGTAACACAAATACCTATATCAGACCCTTGTCACAAATGTAAATCTCTGGGCTTTACCCCAGACCTAGAATCTGCCGAATATAAACTCTCCCGGCAATTCTGATAAGCAGACTTCATTTGAATCGTGGCTCTGCCATTAACTTCAGACAGTTTACTTCCCTACCCTCAGTTCCATCCCTTAACAATGGGCATAATCATGCCCACATAGGAGGGGTTTTGTTTTTTTATTTTGTTTGGCCTTCTGTGTCTTGTCTGGCCCTTGGTTAAAGGGTCCTGTACACACAGCACAGCAGAGGGCTCTCCGGGTGCCCTGCCCATATCCCTTCCCTCTTTCAGCGCGGGTCAGGGGTGCGGGGGTGACTGCAAGCACCTGCATGGCTTTGCCTGAGACCTTTCTCTTGCTACTGGGGCTCTTCTTGCTTCCTTAGCAGCAAACCAGAAGTGCTGGGACTTAAGAGCCTCCCCACACCCCACAACCAACTGCTGACAGGAATTGGTGTGTAAATACCCCAACTCCCTTGCCTCTTGGATAGGACGACTAGTGACTAGTCCTACACTCCTCCCAGAAGTCTCCAGCAGAACTGAGTTCCCCTCACGCAGGCAGCTCCTCACTAGATAATATACCATTTATTGGCCTCCTTCCCTTCCCGAGTCATACCCTACTTCCCAAAACCTACATGGTCTTCACTGCCCAAATTAACTACTTACACCAATACTCTTGGCTCAGGGTCTGCTCCAGGGGAACCAAACTAAGGCAAGCACCTCACCCAGGATTGGCAGTCTGTGTTCAGCTAGTGGTTTTTTGACTGTATATAAAATATTGCATGTCTGGCTAATTAAAGGACCCAGGAGAAAATTAATAGGCTAATGACAAACTGTGAGAAAGTATTCGCAGCACTGAAAATCCAAGTTAACTATCCAGGCTTTCAAATATACAAAGTTTACTACAAATTAACAACAACCACAATTTTAAGAGAAAGTAAATGGAAAGCAGTGATCAGGATCAGGCAATGCATGGGAGGGGAGCCCAAATGGCCAGCAAGTATGTGAAGAGACGCTCCAGATCAGCAGTGATCAGAGGAATCCAAATTCAGACCAGACGTCCTCTTACACTCACCAGCAGAGGAAAAGTTTGAAAGGCAGGGAGGTTTGACCCCCAGTGGTGCTGGGAACTGTAAGCTAGAACTACCTCTCTAGGCAGCTTTTGTTCAGCATCGAGCAAAATTCAGAATCCACTGGTCCATCACCCCACAGTCCCACCCCTGGGCGCATAAATCCCGTGGAAGTTCTCACAAAATACCACATGATTTATTGTGGTGTTTTTAGGTTGGGGAGCTGGAGGCAGGCTAGTGCTTTTCACTAGGGGAAATAAGTAAAGTGTGACAATGCAGACTTTAGAATAATATTCAGCACTCAGAAGCAAAACAGACATCTACAAAGCAACATGCCGAGTGAGAAGAGTGGAACCAGGATGAGATTTATAGCAAAATTCCATTATGTAAATTAAAAACCAATGCAAGGCAGTCCTGCATATTTACAAGGCTGTATACATATGCAAGGACATACACCCAACATATTTAAAAGGGTGGCTGGAGGGGGGAGGGTAGGATGGAGAGTCGCATCAAGAAATTAAAAAATGACTTAAATGAGAAGAGCCAAATTTTAAACCATAAGATGATAACACAGGAGAGGCTCTTCATGACCGTGGAGTAAAAAATAAAATTCTTATGCAAAGCACAAACCTTAATGAAAAAGACTGCTAAATCTGGCAATATTCGAATTTAAAGTCTTTCATGCAATACATACCATCTAAGAAATGAAAAGATAAACCACAGACTGAGAGAAGATATTTGGAATGCATGAGGGTGAAAATGGATTGGTACATAGATTATACAAACTCCTCCAAATAATGGCCAATATTTATTGCATACTATTGAATACTTACAAAGTGCCAGCCACCGCACTGTTCAAGGCACTTCACATGGGTAGATTAAAGAGAAAGCAATAAGAAAAAAGATACACTGGCAAAGGCAATTCACAGCAAAGGCAAATGACACAAGCAATTCTTGGGTTACTTTGCGTGACGTTATGCTAATATCACAGCACACACAAATTGTGTTCCCTCCTTGCTTCGCATCTCAAAACTCTACCCCGACTCTCAGAAGGTGAGACGGCTTAGTAAAAGCTCTGCTAGTGCTTGGGAGCCAAGATCTCAACCCAAGATCCTGACCCACTCTGACCTTCTGTCCCTCTTTGGGAAGATGATAGTATCTCCAAGCATAGTTTGAAGTGCATAGCCCAGTTTTTAACACACAGTAAACACCTAATAAATGGTTGTTACTTTGATGGTGCAAAATAATAATAACTCACATGTGGTGAGGACCTGGCCCCAAGCTTTCTACATGCATATTCTCAATTAATGTCCACAGTAGGCCTCTCGAGTAAATTGCTATTGTTATTCCCCTTTTGCAGATGAGGAAGTTGAGTCTTGGGGAAGTTAGGAGGCCATCTGGGTAATGCAGCAAGATCTAAAGTCAGGCCCATGAGGTGCCCTTCCGTTCCATCATTAACACATAAGCTTACCAAGGCCAACTTTCAGTCCCAAGAAGTATCTGGAACCATAGACATCTTCGGTTGATGAGGATGAATGTGTTTCCGAGTAAGGCAGGTTGGGGAGAGGGTTGTAGATGTGAAAATATGTATTCAGATCCAGCAGTGTGGGGGAAGCCCAAGAGCATGCTTTCCTACCAAGCTCCTAGATGATCTGAGACTCCTGGTCCTCACACCTCCCTAGGGAGTTCCGGGTCTGATGGTCACTAAGCCATTTGTCACACACCAAGTGGGCTTGTCTTGTTATGTATGTTAATCCTGATGCTTTGTGTTTGTGCATAGGAACAACAGGGGGTTCTACAAGTTTAAAAGATGGTGCACATCATCACACACACCACAGAGGGCAGAGTTCACACCCAGCATGGATTAAATCCCTCTGCACTTCTGGGGTTCACTGTCTTAATACAAGATTGCCCAGGATGAGTCAGGCAGTGACTGTTCTGGGCCCTGGTCAGGTGGCAGCTGATTTTCAGGAAGAATGAGTCCCATGGTTTCTTCATCAGTTATGGAGCTCCTGTGATGAGCCAGAGCCTGGACAGTCACGACAGGGAAGGCCAGAATGAACCTATCCTGTAACCAGGAGCTTGAGGTGTTTCTGAAAATGCCTTTGGTGGACCAGGTGGACAAAGCTGGGAAGGTTAAGTTGCCCAGGAATTTGCCCAGAGCCAGTCACTGGCCACAGAAGCCCTCTCCTGAGGCCAAGAGGGGAAGCTGACGGGAGGAGAAGAGTCACCAGGAGAAAGCAACAACAATAGTGGGAGCCAAGGGAGGAAAAGGAGCCGAAGAGCCAGCTGGTGTTCTCATCCCCTCCTCCTTCCCTCACCCTCCTGCCAGGCTGGCTCACCTTGCCAGGCCCTGGAACCAGCCTGACTACATGTCAACCACCAGTGACAAAGTCTGTGTCTCTTGGCTCAAATTCTTGAGAGGTAAAAGCCAATGGTTCCGTTTTGTTCAGTGGGCAAGGTGGATTCTTTAGAACTGGCCAAGGTAGCCCAGGCCAGGAAACCTGCTCACTGTGGTCCACTCCTTGCCCACCATGGGCTCACACCCTTTTCCCATACAACACTTCTAAAGGATCTTCCATTTACCAAGACCCAATGTCACAGTCAAGTGAGTACAGCTGGGGGTGATTCTGCTCCCCACTGTTCCCAGAGTCCACAATTTCTACTAATATCTATCACTCTCTGGGCTTTAAAACAGTCAAGCCCAGTGTTACCGCCCAACAATTGTGTAAGCTAAGGACTATCGCAGTAGATGTCACCAGCACTAATCTATCTCACACACAGCAATGAAATACAGGGTATCTTCAAAAACATTTCCCATATGGAAAGGGTTGAGGCAGGTCCGTCTCCAGGATAGCACCTTAGAGCCTTACACTAGCCCTTAGTCCACAGCAAGGCTCCTAATTCTGCACACGATCACAGAGTAGCAGTATGGGTCCTCCTCACCCAGCAGCCGTGGAAAGGCAGGATTCTTGGGAATTACCAGAATTGTGATGGCCCTGGGGAACTCCCATGAGCATCACTTGCTGACTGTCCTCCCTGGCACAGGAGTGACATCTTTGGTAAGCAAACTGGGCTTCTGGGTGGACAGGGACCATAGCCTTGTCATCTTTATATTCCTTTCAGTGCTTACTAAGGTATGGTCTCTGTCCACACGGGCTTTGATTCATTGTAAAAAAAAAATATCCTTCAGGATTGAGAAAGTGCAGAATCTCAATGCTTGGTATTCAGAATGGAGAAGGGGAGACGGGAGAATGGCTGATGTGTGAGCTGGTTGCTATTGGATGGCAGAGAGATGCCTGGACAGATTAATTGCCAAGGAAGGAGGTTGATGTGTGATGGAAGCAGGTGCTGGACCGGGCTTTTTTTTTTTTTTTTTTCACTCTGAAGGAACTCAGGCAGGAACAATGAGGCTTTGCTCTCCTTTTTATACCCATCTCCTCCAGGCCAGGCCTCCTTCCACTTGAGAGCCTGCAAATGGTTTCATCTAACAACGAGCTCAGATAGGTGGATAAAGACGCTAATGGATTCCAGCCTTAGCGAGGATATGGAGGCAACAGGCTGGCTCAAGGGAGGGATACCACCATCGATTAACGCATCTTCCTAAGCTCAGGAGGAGGAAGGGAGCTCACAACTGCCCTCCCCATTCTGACGTCAACTTAATAGGCCACAGACCTAGAATTTAGGTTTGTGCCATTGTTCTGCATAATCATAATATTACTCACGGAGTGTTTACCATACCAGAGCTATAATCTTGGTGCTTTACATTTAAGTATCATTTAATCTTGGGCCAAGCCTGTGAAGAAGACACAGCACTGTCCCCGTTTTCCAGGTGGGTCTCACAGACCTAAGTGGATTACTTGAGGTCACTTGCAGCAGACACCGTCCATGCCGGTCAACTAGGCACCTTTACCGCAATAGGCAGTCTCTGTGTCACTTTGTGAGACCGCTGCGCTCAGACTGCCAGCGGCCACTTTGCCTATCTGCAGGAATGCCTTTGGTGCCTGGGAATTCAGGTCTCCTGAGGGAACCCGTAGCCTGGGACTGTTGGGTGCAGGAATGTGAATGTTCTGTTGTCTTGCCTCTGAGAGGGAGCTCTGGGGTATGACCTACAGTGACTCCAGAGCTTCCAGAACTGAGCCAATTGGGAACCCCTGTCCAAGGGGATGTTGTTTGATGCTGTGCATTTCACCTCACTTGATCCCGCTTCGCTGGTCTCGACTGACTCTTCTGGGAACATTCCCATGAAACACTTGCATGTAAAGCCTTGGGGTCTGCTTCTGGAGAAAGAGACCTGGGACATCACTCGCTCATGAGTGCCAGAGGCTTAGTTCAAATGCAGGTTCAACTATCTGTTGTATAACTGCTTCAAAAAGAGCACCACCCAGGATGACTCTGTTGGTTAAGATCCCAGGGTCCTGGGATCAAGCCCTGCATTGGGCTCCCCGCTCACCAGGGAGTCTGCTTATTCCTCTCCCTCTGCCCCTCACCCCCCTCCTGCGCACTCACTCTCTCTCAAATAAATAAATACAATCTTAAAAATAAATAAATAAATAAAAGAGCACCACCCCACCAGAAGCAATGACAACAGCATAACAGCAAACTCCCAAATAGAAAGATGGAAGACAGAAACTAGAACTCTCACCGTTGCCAGGCTTGGAAAGCCTCCGCCTGTGGACCACCTGGAGCTCTAACACCCCCCACCCTGGGAGTCTTGCAGACTCTGGTGCATCTTTCCCTGACAACATGCGCAGCATAATTATGGTGGAGAAAGTCATTAGAGTGTTGGAAGCTAAGAAGACTTTCCTTAGCCTGCTAATTTTTTTTTCTTTCAAACCTCTCTGCAAAGACTCTAAGTTAATTGATCAGCCTACAGCTCTGTGCATTCCATTGTTCTCTTTTCCACAGCCAAATGCAAGCATGCATCTTTGATGTGTGTGAATTAACATCTTCTGCAACTCCTCCCACTCACTGAGAGAAGGGAAAGACCCTTGCTACCGCCCTTGCTATTCACACATTCTTATACTAAAGTGGCAGGGACACAAAATGCCTCAAGCTGGGGGTGGAGGCCAGAGCTGGGAAGAGAGTTTTTTCCCTGTCTCACGATGCTTGGGAAATCATCCTAGAGTAGAGAAAACAAAATACCATCATTGTTAATATAATCTCACATAGAAAGAAAGGAATGTGTCCTGTGACTGTCACAGAAACCCCATCTATCCAGGGTCTCCTGGAAATGCTGAAGTCCGTGAATCTTGGGGCCCTCACTTAACTCCTCCCCAGTCCTCCAACTCTCTCCCAGCACATGCCCCCCTCCCTCCCCACTGCAAGTCCCACACCCAGCCAGAGAACTTTTGTGGAAAGGTTTTGAGGTGCCTTTTGAGTGAGATGATCTAGAGGATTATGTGAGGTAAGAGGACATCTGAGATTGACTGAAGGAAGAGAACAGTCTAGAACATTCTTCCTTTAATTGCGGGGAGAATTCTACTTTGTAAAGCCAGGTTTTAGGTTCCTCTTTGCTCATGCCCCCTCAGATGCAAGCACTTTTCAGAGAGACGATGGCTTCCTTCAAGAGCAACTACAGGTTGGCCTCTAGAGAGCAACACACATAAACTTCAACCAGACAGATGCCTTATCTTGCCTTGCCTACGTACACTGAGTATTTTGTTTGCTGTTTCACAAATATTTTTAGTTCATCTTCCTCCATGAATATGATGGGATTGCTTTCCGGGGCCCCTATAGTTGCTTGAGGACATGACTGATTCTAGCCGATAAGTTGTCATGAAGTGGCATTTAATTGCCAATTCGAGGTCCTGCAGAACCCTCTTTTCCCTGTGGTGTGATGACTAGCAAGTTCAAGATAGCAAGACTTCCAACCGCCTTTGCTCCCTGAATGACTATGAGCAGACTCTTCCCATATCCATAATGACCCACAGTGAACACATTAACAAGTAAGAAATCAGTCTCTGTTGTTTAAGACACTGAGATTGGGGTTGTTCTTACCATAGCATAACCAAGCCCATCTTGCCTGAGACACACTGTTACCTATAGTTTGGATAACTAAACTCAGTGGCAACTAATGTAATATTTTCTAAAGAATATAGATAAATTACAACTAAATATATAATAATAGGGAGATATCCTTAGGAAAAGCAATGATATAAAAGGGTTTTTTTCAAAGGTAAAAACTGATGTCAGATTATGTTAAGAGATGAAAGCAGGCAACTTGAGGGGATAGATTTTGCCAAGTGGATGAGTTTTAACAAAGGATCTGGCTGGCTCTAGAGTGCCTTTATTGGGAATTATGAAGCAGGAGGGTTTGGGCAACAAAAACAGCAGCCCAGGTTCGAGACCCCTAATGCCAGAACCCCAGCAGAGGAAAGAACAGTGTAAAATTGTTCCCAATGGGGCAAAAACACCTCCTTTGCCTCTACCAATAGGGGTCAATCAGTCCATGTTACTCAGAACATTGGCACAGTGAGAAAGGCGTTGCTACATAATATTCATTTTCCCTTTGTTATTAATAAAATGCATATTTTGTCCTCATTAGCAATGGCACATTAAACAGGAGTTAATCTAGTAGGAAAGACAGTATTCTATTTTTTTTAAGTTTTTTTATTTAAATTCAGTTAGCCAACATAGAGCAAATCATTAGTTTCAGAAAGACAGTATTTTAAAATTCTCAGCAAGCACTCAGTGCTGGGCTGAGCTTGGTTGGTGTTCAGTAAATAGAGTGTTTGTTGACTGGCTGGCTGGTGGGTGGTGGGCCATCTCCGAGGACTGACTGCAGGCAGCTCAAAAGGAACACTTCCTGGTTTAGCCTCTGCCTCTGCTCTGGGCACTATGGCTTCTGAGACCATCTTTTCCTGAGGCTGGGTTGGGTGGAGAGCAGCCAGGATGCCTGCATTTTCCCCTCTTTGAATCTGCCGCACACAGGAAAGGCAGCAGGTGCGGGGTGCACAGACCGCACTGGCTCAGACCGCAGCGCTCCCCCACCTCAGGTCCCTGCTTCTGTCCTGACCTCATTCCAGGGCTCTCTGCCCATACTGGTTCTTTCATCCCTCAGAGCTCCAGCTCCTCTCCCTTCTCTGCCTTCCAGTGGCATCTGCTTCCTAACGAAGCAGAGAAGGCGGAAGCCTTCGGGAAAATCCCACAGGCTCCCGCACCCCATCATGTGAGCTCTATGCCTAAGTTCCCCTTCTCTGCTGTTACTAACTGGGTCTTGCCTACCAAGGTAACCCTCCCACCCGACACCCCATTCCCTACCACACTGTTCAGCAGCTCTGGCCATTCTCCCCTCTCTGCTGCAACCTTGTTCACCATCACATAAGTGTTATTGCTTCTTCTATCTTTTTTTTTTTTTAAGATTTTATTTATTTATTTGACAGACAGAGTAAGCGGAGAGGCGGGCAGAGAGAGAAAGTAAGCAGAGAGGCGGGCAGAGAGAGAAAGAGGAGGAAGCAGGCTCCCCGCTGAGCAGAGAGCCCAGGACTCTGGGATCATGACCTGAGCCGAAGGCAGAGGCTTTAACCCACTGAGCCACCCAGGAGCCCCATTGCTTCTTCTATCTTAAAGGAAAAGATCCTCTCTCAACCTCACTGCCCTTAAGGTGTTGCCCATTCTCCCATTCTCTCATTCTCTCATTCTCTCTACAGTAGGCACTTTCTTTCTTTTTTTTTTTTTTAATTTTTTATTTTTTATAAACATGTATTTTTATCCCCAGGGGTACAGGTCTGTGAATCAGCACTCACCAAAGCACATACCCTCCCCAATGTCCATAACCCCACCCCCCTTCTCCCAACCCCCCTCCTCCCAGCAACCCTCAGTTTGTTTTGTAAGATTAAGAGTCACTTATGGTTTGTCTCCCTCCCAATCCCATCTTGTTTCATTGATTCTTCTACTCACTTAAGCCCCCATGTTGCATCACCACTTCCTCATATCAGGGAGATCATATGATAGTTGTCTTTCTCCAGCAGGCACTTGCAAAGGCTATGTGGATTGCTTGTCTCCAGCTCTCCCTTCAATGCCCCCCCCCCACTGCCATGCAGCTGTGAGCCCCATCCCCACAGTTCCGTAGGGCCCCACCCCCACCCCTATCTGCCTGCTGTCACTCTCACTTGTGCCTGACAAATGTGAGCCTCCCTTCTGTCCCGTACACGGTACACGTACCCCACATTCTCTTGGTTTTGCCTGGCTGGTTCCTCATCGCCAACATCAATACATTAATGAACCCCCAGTATGCAGCCTTTAGAAAAAAAAATCTAAAAAAATAATTATATATATATATATATATATATATACACACACATATATATATATATACACATACACACACCCTCATTCCCTTGATTACCTCATTTAATCTCCTAGATTTAAATGCTATCACTCACACACACATAAATAAATGTCTACTTCATAAACTTCAAAGAAAAAATCCACTTCCACAAGCAAGAGTTCCTGCTTTCACAACCTTCCCTACCTAGGAAGGAGTTAGAACAAAGTCCTGTGCGCAGTAAGGATTGCCCCTCCAACGAGGGAAGGTTTCCCAGCTGGGGGCTAGTAAATGTTTAACAACCAGCTTTCTCTGAAAGCCCCGATCTGGATGATTTTCAATGAGTGTGGTACAAACACCTGCACCGTGGCTGGCCTTCACCGAGATTCTCACAACCAGCTCATGTATCATCTGCTCCCGTGAGCTGGTAGGAGCCAGCTCTGGCCCTGTCCTGGTTTTAGCCCAAACTCCTTCATCGCACCATTTGACCTATTCTCCTGAAGAATGAGTAGGGAGGGGACATACCTGAAGTCACTGTGACAACACCTTGTGTGTATTATTTAAGACTGGTATTAGTTAGGAGCGCCTGGGTGGCTTGGTCGATTAAGCGGCTGCCTTCTGCTAAGGTCATGATCCCAGGTCTTGAGACGGGGAGAGCAGGGAGCCTGCTTCTCCCTCTCTCTCTTCTTCTGCCATTCTCCCTGTGTTCTCGCTCTCTCTCTCTCTGTCAAATTAAAAAAAAAAAATTAAAAACTTTAATTAAAAAAAAAGACTGGTATTAGTTAGTATGTTTATTCCATTGCTTTAATTTAAAAAGACCCGAAATAACTTGTACACCAATGTTCATGGAAGCATTATTCTCAATAGCAAACAGGTGGAAACAACCCAAGGGTCCACCAACAGATGAATGGGCAAATAATGGTATGTAGCCACAATGGAAGACTGTTCAGCCTTAAAAAGGAATGAAGTTCTGACGCAGGCTACAATGGGGATGGCCTTGAAAGCTATGCTAAGTGGGTATGCCAGACACAAAAGGACGAACGTTGTATGAGTCCACTCATATGAAGACCCAGAATAGTCAGACTCATAGACAGAAAGTAAAACGGTGGTTCCCAGGGGCTGGTGGTTGGAGGGACTGAGGAGTTCGTGATTCACAGGGACAGAGTTTCTGTTTGGGATGATGAAAAATTCTGGAAATGGATAATGGTGATAGTGGCACAACAGGGGCAATGTACTTAATGCCACTGAACTGTCCACTTAAAAAGACTTCCAATGGTAAATTTGATGTTCTATATATTTTACCATAGTAAAACAGTTTTAAAGGAGACTCAAAATAATAGAGGCTTACACACCATTTCTGTCGCTCATGAAAGTCTGAGCAGGTGGTGCTGCTGGCCAAGGCTTCTGCTCCCTGAGTCCGAAGCCACGGCCACGTGGGCTGTCCCCATCATGGTCCCCACAGACAGCTTCTGCTGCCCAGATCCCTACAGCACTGCAGCCAGCAAGAGGAGGGAATGTGGGGGCGGGGCCACGCTCCTTCCCTTTGCGCGTATGGGCTGGATCTTGCACACGAGACCTCCCCTTTTATCCCATTAATCAGAAGGTATTTATCTAACCACAGCTGAGACTGAGACATGTAGTCATTCATCCAGACAGCTGTGTGTCCAGCTAAAGTTTCTACTACTCCGTAAGAGGGGAGAATAGATATCAGGATATAGTTAGTAATCCCTCTCAAAAGCCATAATAATCTTGTGGAGTTACCACTATTACCCCCATTTTAGAGAAGAAGAGTTTGAAGCTCAGAGTGATTAACTCACCCGAAACCTGAAATCCCGAAAAACTTGAAAACCCTGTTCTGTCTGCCTGGGAAGCCTGCACCCGATCCACTACTCTATGCTCATTCCCTCCAAGGAGTGACATTCATCTGATGTCCCCTCCAGAGACATTGCAAAGAAGAGCACGGGCTGGCTGGGGCGGGGAAGGAGAGCCACACAGACTCAGCCCTAGTGGCAGCTGGGATGGTGGCTGTGAAGTGACTTCGGGTTGCTAAATGGCTGTCCGCATGGCAGGTGCTAGAGTAGGCTCTTCCCTGGCCCGCGGGAACTGCTTATTCAGTGTTCAGGAATTTTCTGTAATGGTTGTGTAAACACAACCATTCTAAAATCAGATCATATACGTTTACAATTAAATTATAAAAGCAAAGTTAATACTCAGATGTGTCACTTCCTAGTTATTTCACTATGGTTTACTATTCTTTATGCTGTTGGGGTTATTTGTGTCAATGGTTCTCAGCGTGGTGGACGTATGATGTAATGGAGAGCTGCTGTCCATTTCCTGCCCATTCTGTGTCCAGTGACATCGCTCTGGTAACTTGATATCGGCCTTGGCAGGGCGGGACATGTTAGCAACACAGCAATCTGCCAAGGTTACGATCAGAGCGTTTGGCCACTCACTGGCAGAGCAGTGCCTACATGGAAAGGTGGTAACGATGGGGTCACGGGGAAGCAGCCTGCGGGGCCCTGGTAGAGAAAGCATGCACCTCCATCCCTCTGTCCCTTCCCTCCGGCATTCTGACTGCTCAGTAAAAACACCTGCGGAAGAAAACTTTCCTAACTGCCTTTTTCTTTTTTTTTTAAAGCAGTTTCACGTTCATTTGAAGTTCAGTTAGCTTTTGCCTTGCATAGTTGAATGCTCGGTTATTAGGCACGCGTACATTAAGGATTAGTATGTCTTCTTGGAAAATTGACCCCTTTATCATTATGTAAGGCCCTTCCTTATCCCCATGAACTTTCCTTGCTTGGAATTCTGCTCTGTCTGAAATTAATGCACAACCACTCCAGCTCCCCTGATACGTGTTACATGCTATGTGCTTCTCCATCCATTTACTCTTTTTTTTTTTTTTAAGATTTTATTTATTTATTTGACAGACAGAGATCACAAGTAGACAGAGAGGCAGGCAGAGAGGTGGAGGAAAGCAGGCTCCCTGCTTAGCAGGGAGCCTTATGCGGGCTCCATCCCAGGACCCTGAGATCATGACCCGAGCCAAAGGAAGAGACCTAACCCACTGAGCCACCCAGGCACCCTCCATCCATTTGCTCTTAATCTATATGTGTCTTTATATCTAAAGTGGGTTTCTTATGAGCAGCATAGAGTTGGGTCTGGTTTTTTGATTCACCCTGACAATCTCTGACTTTTAACTAGTGTACTGATGTTTAAAGTGATTTTTTTAATATAGTTGGATTAATATCCATCATATTCACTACTGTTTTCCATTTGTTGTCCATGTTCTATATTCTTATTTTTGCCTTCCACTCTTTTTCAGCCTTTTGTGCTTTTAATTGAGTGTTTTATTATTCCATTTCCCTTCTTTGTCAGCATATCAGCTATACTTCCTTTCTTACCTTTTTATTGCCCTAGAGTTTGCAACGGACCTTTGCAAGTAATCTAAGTTCGTTTTCAAATAATACTACAGCACGTCACAGGTAGTGTGAGCACCTTATGGCAATCATCATCTGATTTCCTCCTCCACTCCTTCTCTCCTTGCTGTCACTCATTTCTCTCATACATATGCAGATACGTATATTTGCATACACTGTCAAATGCACCCTTGGTATTGTGTTGAGCAAATGCATCTGTTAGATCAACTAAAAATAAAAAAAAATAAGTTTGGGGGGCACCTGGGTGACTCAGTTAAGCATTCAGTGTTTGATTTCAGATCAGGTCTTGATCTCAGGGCTATGAGTTCTAGCCCCACATTGGACTCCATGCTGGGTGTGGAGCCTACATTAAAAAAAAAAAAAAAAAAAAAGACAAGTTTTTATTTTATTCCCATTACACATATGTTATACCGTCCTACAGTCCTTGGATATTCTGAACTTTTTTTTCCCCCTAGGCCTTGTTCTCCTTTTCAGTTTTCAAGGACCCTATTTCTTGATATATCCTCCAGCTCAGAAAGCCTTTCCTTAGCCATGCCCAATCTACTCGGAAGCCCACCGAAGCATTCTCAGTTTCTGTTAGTGTTCCATCTCCAGCAGTTCTTGGTTTTTTTGGTTCCTTCTCAGGATTTCCATCCCTGCTGACATTGCCCATCTGCTCTTATGCTCTGTCTACTTTATCCCCTGGAGCCCTCCGCATACACATCCTAGCTGTTTTCAATTCTGGCCTGATCATTCCAACAGCACTGCCCTGATCTGCAAATTGTAGTTTTGTCCTTCCATGTGCCTTGTGCTTTCTCCTTTAAGCTAGAGATGAGGTGCTTCGTCAGAGGAACTGTAAATGGGCCTTTGGGGATGTTCCGGCAAGGTGTGGGGGAGGAAGCCTCCCGCAGTGCCGCAAGTGAATAGGGCTCAGTGAACGAGTACCCCTGGACTGTGGACCTCACTAGAGTTTCTCAGTTTATGCACTCCCACCCACTTAGGTGGAATGGATGACCAGAGTCGGCTGCAGCTGGGAACTGATCTTCCTCCAGATCACTCAGGCTCTAGTTAACTGGTTTTCCCTGAAACCAGGCCTTCAGGAAAACAGAGTGCTTGGTGCATTGCAAAATGGTTCTTTTCCCTTCCTCTGCCAAGAGCCTGAGATTTTTTTTTTTTTTTTTAAGATATTTATGGTGGGATCCAGGGGAGCCTCTGGAGGTAAGCCTTACATTACTGTAGGCCCCCCTTTCAGTTGGGCCCCCTGGAGTGAGCTCAGCTGTGCACACTGCACCCCAGCAATGGGCCAGTTGCAGTGGAAGTTTCCCCACCCCTGCACTCGCTCCTGCCACACCTTCCACTCCCAAGTCTCTGCTCAGGGAAGCTGGGACTCCCTGGATTCACCCATCTCCCCAGTCTCGGGACAGTGGTTGGCCTGTGTCCTCCTCTCTTTCAAGGGTCCGAGAAGAGCTGTGCATCTCCGTGCCTGCAGCTCTTCACTTGTCGGGATGAAATGGCGACTTCAAGCTCCTCACACGTGGAGCTGAAACCCTAAATCTCTGCATGTTTAGAGGTGGAATTTCTGGTAAAGTGTTCAGGGCTCGATGGGGATAAATGATCTGGGCTGGTGTCCACATGCCTATTGCAGTTTTCTGAGGGGCCACTCATGGCTGCCTGAGCCCCCTGCCTGCTTCCATTCTCACAAGTCGCTGTGCGAGTCAAGGGCCCTCTTCCTTCCCGGAGGCTGGAGGCCAGAGGGCCTCCCCCAGGAGGGAGGAGGGATGTGTGAGGACAAACTGCTCTCTGCCATTTGAGTGGATAATGCCTGTTTCCCTCAGATGATAATGTGGCCCCTGCCCAACCCCGGATTCATTATTTGATCTGCAGGCAGTTGGGGGCTGAGGGTCAGGAGAGAAGAGGGACAGCCAGGCAGACGCTGAAGGTAAACCTGAGCGTGATGCAGCCGGGGCAAGAGGCTGCTGCTTCCCCAGGAATCCATGGTCAACACCTAAGAGCTCGGCTTCCATCTTATCAAGACACACACACACGCACCCATGCCTTCCCTTCAGAAGAGAGAAAACCAAAGCCAAAACCAGCAGTAAAAGACGGGGAGCCCCCTGCCTCGTTTTTCTGTGCTAAAAACAAAAGTAATATGGAGAAAACTTGACCTTGAATGAGAAGCTGAGTTCCCTCAGCTCCAACCACAGCCTCCTTCTCTGCAAGGATGGTCTTCACTGTCCAGAGATGTGTTCTGGTTCTGCAAAGGCTCAGGATGGGCTGGCCATGTCCATGTTTGGTCCCAACAGTTAAGCCTTTATGCGCCTGACTGGCTCAGGTGCCAAGTGCAGGCTGTGACCTTGGACCAGGTAGATGCGAGGTGCTCCTGCCAGAGATAGCAAGCCACACGGCAATCCTTCATGTCTGCCACCCACCCAGCAACGCTCTGAAGCCCTGTGAATGGCTGAAGTTCTCAGCAGGGCTTTATTCGCCTCTCCAAACCAAGAAGGGCTGAAACACTCACTTCACCATTTCCAGCTCTGCGGCCTGAACTCGTTCCCTTATTTCTGACTCTAAGCCTCTAATTCCTTTTTTTATAAAATGGAGTGTGAGAACTCCATGAGCTCAGGACTTGGGAACACTGAACAGATGTGGGTATCTTTGTCCCCTTCTGTCCCCGCCCCCACCTTCCAGGAGATGGCAAACCCTCTTCTCCTTCATTCTCTACACCACACATTATTCACCCTCATTTCTCTCTCTCTTCCCCAGGGTTCAGGTTCCTGTCAGCGCTGTTGGCTGAAGAGACTCTTTCAACGCATCTGTCCACTTCCAAAATTCCAGGATCAAGGTATCTAAAAGAACAACGGCCACCCCCCACCTCGGCTACTCCCTGCTTTCCCACTTAAAGTCTCAATGGTGTCCTGGAGCTCCCAGCTGCCTTAGCTCCCCTTTGCTGATGTCCAAGTGACCATAAGGTTAATAATAACTTAAAGCAACAGAAATCCACTGTTCTGGAGTTCAGAAGTCCAAAATGGGCCTCTCTGAACTAAGATCAAAGTGCCCACCAGGCTACGCTCTTTTCCCTGAGGCTCAAGTGGAGAGTCAATCTCCTGACGTTTTCCTGCTTTCCTCGGCCCATGGCCTCCTCCCATCTTCAACACCAGCAATGTCCAATCAAGTGCTTTGCACCTTCACATCCCTGTGACTTTGCCTCTCCTGCCTCCTCCCTTTTCCACATTTAAAGACCCTTGTGATTACACTGGGCCCGCCTGGACA
Organism: Mustela erminea; assembly: GCF_009829155.1. Lineage (NCBI taxonomy): Eukaryota > Metazoa > Chordata > Mammalia > Carnivora > Mustelidae > Mustela > Mustela erminea. Next base: position 68,624,147 of record NC_045614.1, on the reverse strand, counting down.
CTCCAGGATACTCTTCCTACACTAAGGTCAGCTGATTGGCGACCGAAATCCCTCCTCATCATGGACACAAATTAAGGCACTGTCATCTCTGGAGGCAGCATTACTGTGTCCGTTGCACAGGCCCAGGTCAGAAAGCCCGATGGGGTCTTCTCCGCACAGTACAGCTGGAGGAACTTTCAAAACATGAGGCAGTCAGCCATCCCTTGGCTGCCCTTGTCCGCTGATATTAAGGAAAGGATCTTGAACCAAATCCCCCAGGCCTGGACTATCTGGCCCCTGCTTTCCCCTTTAGCTTCATCTTGGGCCTCTCTCCTCTCCTTTCCCTCCTCTGACCTACAAGCTTCAAATAGTCCCTCAGCCCCCCACCCCAGCTCTGTCCTGACACCTGGTCTTCGCAAGTGCTGTTCACTTTCCAATCCTTGTGTTGCGTGTCCTCAGCTTCTAGGATGTGGCCTAAAGGTCACTTCCTCAGGGCTTCACCCCCCTATGAGGCTGTCCACCTCTCCACCCTTGCATTTACCATGATTTGTTCAACAGCTACTCAGGTGAAAACTGCCATGGGAACAGTGTGGATGGCAGAAGGACACCCCTTCCCCAAGGATGTCCACGTCCAAACCCCCAGAACCCGCGAATGCAGTCCCTTGCTGCCAAAGGGGCTTTGCAGGTATGATCAAGTTAAGGCTCTTGAGATGGGGAGATTAGCCGAGATTAGCCAAGTGGGCCCAATATCTTCACAAGGACCCTCACAAGAAGGCCACAGAAAGCCAACGGTCAGATGGAGGAGCTGGGGGGAGAGAACTGGAGGTGGGCATGATGTGCTCTGAAGGTGGAGGAAGGGGCTTGAATGTGGGGACACAGACAGCCTCTGAAGTTGAGGAAGGCCTTCGGAAGAAGCCAGCCCTGTGGATGCCTGGATTCTAGACTTCTGACCCCCAGAACTATCAGACGGTAAGTTGTGTGGTTTTAGGCCACCAGTCTGTGTTAGCAGTTTGTAGGCACCTGACCCAAATAGGCGCTGAGTCTCTGTCTACTCGACATGGTATCGCGGGAGGCTGGGACAGAGCTTCCCACATAGTAAAGGCATCCTGTATAGTACAGAGGAATGAAGAGCGAACCTGGCAGGAACTGGCTCCCAAAGAAAATGTCCAGCGTTCAGAGGTCATGGCCCCCAACCGCTCACGGCCCTTCCCGTGTCTGCTTCCTCTCCAGGCTGCACCCAAAGGAAACAAGGCAGAAAACCATTCCTTAGACCTCACAGGCGAACAACAATGAAAGGAAGACCAGGAGGACGTGCCGTAGCTTTGGGAAAGATCAGGACAGGCTGCCTCTTCCACTGCTGTCCAGCCTGACAGGGCCACAGCCTGTAGCTGTAAGCCTCTGGTAAGGAAGCCAAGGAAGAGGCTCTCCTGAGGGAGCAGACTGTCCCAGGTCACTTAGTCATAGGAACAGGGAGAGCGTCCAGGGCCTCTGACTGATGGGGAGGTGAGAGGGGGGCATAGCGCCCTACGATGTACATGGTCCCGGGGAGGTGCCAGGCCAGGCTGCCTAGACTGGGCACCCCGCACCCCCAGCTCCTTTGCATCCCCGCATCCCACCCTGCTCCCCCCCCACCCACCGCCGCTTGGCTGGGTGCCCAAATGAATGGAGCTCACAGCCAGAACCTTGACAGCTTCTCATGTTTGGAAAGCAGGGAAGCAACAAAGGAGGAGTGAGTGTAGCAGGAGGCCGTGGGTGGAGAGAATGAACCGCCGGTGGGGGGCGGGGGGAGGGCAGTGGTGAGGTTAAGGAGGGAATCCAAACATATCCACGGTGTTTATGTCCTCAAAAATAAATGAATCTGAATATGGCAAAATGCTAACGTTCATTGAATCTGACAAAGTACTGCTCTCTGATAAGTATTCATAAAGGAGTCCCACAAATTCTCTATCACATACACACTGCTTTTTAAAGAGCCTGACTGCCCACCCTTTCTCCTTTTCTTCCCATCATTAAATCATTTTCTGTGTATGTAGAATTTATAGAATTACAGTACGTAGTCTTAGTGCTTTTTAAAAATTCAATGAGTTTTCTTATCAATTTAATTATTTCAACACATTGTTCGAGTTAATTAACTTTCACTGAGTTGATTTACTTTTAAATCAAAAAAGGTTTTTAAGCTCAACAAAAAAGATTTTTAGAAGTCAACATAAAAATGTATGTTTATTGTTGAAATTGTAGTTTTAAAAACATTTATCTGCATTTTCCAATCACCGGACCAGCCACTACCCAGACGTAAACTCTTTTCAGATTTCGTATATTTCCTTTTGATTGCATTTAAGTACAAGGGGAAATATGTGATTGACACAGGTTTGTCTTCTTTTTTTCCCCTTAGCTTTGCACCATAAGCATTTTATCATATTACCAAGAACTTTTTCTAAGCATCATTGTAATGGGTCCTCAACATTCCTTAAGGTATATATACCATAAATTGTGCACCCCTCCCCACCAGCACTTAGAATATTCTGGTGTTTCCCTGTAGTGCTGAGGCCAACATCTCTGTGTGTGAATCTTTGACCCGCAGTGTGTTTGTTTCCTCAGGGCATTTTCTAGAATTGGAGTTACCAGGTGAAAGTGTGACACACAGTGTGTGCGTCAAGCTCTTGGCACAAGCTGCCAATCCCCACTGCAAAGGATGTGACCCAGCTATGTGGCCATTAGAGAATATCTGCATGCCAGTCAGCATAGCAAGAATTTCGGAAACCTATCTCGCTGTTGTAATTTGCTTTTCTTTCATCATGAGCTAGCGTGAACATTCTTTTGCTTAACTGCATGGAGTGTTTTCCTGTCTGATTGGCTCACGCTCTCCCCGGAATCTGTGCCCGTGCCCTGCCTGCATGCGCACACCCTTTATCTATGAAGGACAGCATCCCTTAGTCTACTTGGTCCTTGAAAACCATTTTGTCCCAGTCTGCATTAGCTTCTGCTTCAGGTAAGCCGAGTCTTCGATTCTAGAGTGGAAGCTCATCCTGTGACCTCAGTTCTGGGATGGGTCCAGAGGTCTCGGACCTTCCAGTTTTCCCAGCGTTCTCTGGAGGACAGGAGTAATGACTGTTCTGTGTGTCACATGTTAGGGCTGAAATCAGAAGAGACTTATTTCTTTGGGAGCTTTTAACTTCTGAATTCAACTTCTTAATGGTTATAGGACTATTCAACCATTAAAGAAGTTCGATTTGCTATTTAAAAGCTCCCAGAAAGACATCTCTAGGCCCATGGTTACACTGGAGAAGTCTACCAAACACTGAACAGTTCTAGAGCTTTTTTAAATGTTCTGCCTGAGTGATTTTCTAGATCTAATCCTTTCTCTGTTACTACAAATTTTCATTTTAACCCAAAATGTATTTCTAGTTTGTATGTCTAGTTATGTATTTGTCTTCAATATTGTCCACTAGAATATGGGCTGCATGCTTCTTAATCACCATGTTCACTTTATATTTTAGCATATTTTCTATTCCTCCAATGGAAGCTTCAATTCTCTTTCCTTTCTCTATATATTTCTGACTTTGCTGATAGAATTTTAAACATGTGCTGAGAGAAATGAAGCCTACCTTATACCAACTGCCTCTGAGAGTAGTGTGAGGTGGCTCTTTGGATTTTCATTGGCATAAAAACAAAAGCAGCAGGGCGCCTGGGTGGTTCAGTGGGTTAAGCCTCTGTCTTCAGCTCAGGTCATGATCCCAGGGCTCTGGGATTGAGCCCTACATCAAGCTCTGCTTGGCAGAGAGCCTGCTTCCCCTCTCTCTCTGCCTGCTGCTCTGCCTAGTTGTGATCCCTCTCTCTTTGTCAAATAAATAAATAAAATCTTAAAAAAAAAAAAAAAGGCAGCAAAAAACCATAGGGGGAAAAATCAGTTTCCTGCTTTGTCATCTCTACTCCATACAAAGGTTGGTTTCCCTTACTTGCTCTCTGTGGCCATGGAGGGGCGTGCTGTTGGTGCTATGATGAAACATGGCACTAGGGCCCCTTGGAGGCAGGAACCAGGTCCTAACCCCGAGCTCCTTGTCTCCCTCTTCCAGACTGTACCACAGTCAGACAGAAAGGCCAAAACAGCAGGACAGCTAGGATACTGTTTAAGGCAGTCACTTCAGTTCTGTTCTAGGGCCAGCAGAAATCTCAAGAAGTCCCCTCTGCCAGAATTCCAAAAACCAGGCTGTATGTCCAGTGCACCGAGGAAGCTTGTTAAATACAGACTCCTGGTCTCCATGCTGAGGGAGCCTGATTCTGTAGGCTGGGCCTCAGAAGTATTAACAAGAACCCCAAGGTTATTCTGCTAGGTGACCAGTTTTGGAAAGCTTCATTGCAGGGCCTTCCTCGGCCTCCACAAAGCTGTCCACCTATACACGTCTCAGAACCCATGAGAGGGCTTCTTTCTTTGGAGATCTTTTCTAGAAAACCAGTTTGGGGTTTTTCCTCCTGGTGTGATCAGTTCATAAACTTTCCTAATTCCCCTTCAGCTCCTGAGTACACAGCTGGTGCCTGAGCAGGACACCCACAGGACCTAGAGTCAAAGCAAGACATGAGAAGTCTGCTTGAGTTTAATTTCTGGGCAAGCAGTATGAATGGTATCGCCACATAATGTGTCCCCAGCTCCACAGTCAAGATCAGGATTTTAAAAGCAGCAGGTGGAGAGGCTGTTGTTCTCACCAGAACCAGGCCTGTGAGTCTCCTCAGGTGATACTTATGGCCCTGCTGAGCAGGCTAGCCCCTCTCAAAGCAGCAGACTTATGCATCTCCCACCAGGACCTCCTTGCTGTACTGACCGCTCCCTATCGGGCTCCAAATCCATTTCTTTCGCCTTTTCTCATTCACCCCCAAGTCCTGAGCACCACATCCACATGCCAGGATCTGCTGGGCAAATGCCCACATCCAGAGCAGAGCTCCTCATGATGGTCTTTGCCCACAGCCGGAGCTTGTCAGACAAACACATTTTCCATCTTGCGTATCCAGTCCTGGCCAAATGCGCTCAAAGCAGCACCTGCTTCAATTCCTTTCTTGCATTTTGTCCTGCTCTTGATCTGCTGGAGCAGCTACTGCTGAGAGAGGCCAAAGGTGAAGTCAGCTTGACACGGCATCACTGCATCACTGTGTGCCCAACAGCCCTGGGGGCGCAGGAATGGAATTCAGAGGAATCGAGGACTTAGATCTTAGTTCTGGCAGATCTTGTACCTTGTTAGTCGTCCTCAGATGTGTGCCTCAGCCTCATGAGGGTTTTCCTTCTGTAATGCTGATCAAGCCACTCCCTGCTTCCACACTGGAGCAGAGCCCCCACGAGTGCTGTGAAGCGAGAGGGCCACAGTCCATGAAATCAGGTCACCAGGTGTCTCTGCTTTCCTCACACTCTGGACAATAGGACTTCACATGATCCTTCATTCTCTCTCTCTCTTTTTTAAAAAAAAAGATTTATTTATTTATTTGACAGAGAGAGAGCAGGAGTAGGCAGAGTGGCAGGCAGAGGGAGAGGGGGAAGTAGGCTTCCTGCTGAGCAGAGAGTCCAATGCAGGGCTTGATCCAGGACCCTGAGATCATGCCGGAGCTGAAGGCTGATGCTTAACTGACTGAGCCACCCAGGTGCTCTGATCCTGCATTCTCTTGACAACTACTGGGAATCTGATTTTCTTTTTTCTTTTTTACGATTTTATTTATTTGACAGAGAGAGACAAAGCGAGATGGAACACCAGCAGGGGGAGTGAGAGAGGGAGAAGCAGGCTTCCCGCCAAGCAGGGAGCCGGATGCAGGGCTCATTCCCAGGACCCCAGGATCTTGACCTGAGCCAAAGGCAGACGCTTAACAACTGAGCCACCCAGGTGCCCGGAACCTGATTTTCGTGGAGGGCATTACCTTTGGGCAGGTTAAGTGGCTCTCCCACTTTCTTCTCCAAGGTCCTTCTACTTTCTGTCCCTCCCACCCCAACAAGGAGCAGGGTGATGCTGTCCAAGGCCTAGCGCTTAACCATTCCCAGTGTAGGATGTCTAGATTGTAAGGCTTGTTTTCTTTTTATCTTACCCTCAGTACTATTATGTACAATTGTGAGGCTGTGCACTGCACAACACCGCAGGATGCCATTTACACAGACTAAGGTGAATGAGGCAATGACTTGCTAACCCTAATCATTCACACTTCTTGTCTCACCCAGATACCTCCTGATCCGTCTATGCAATGTGCCTCTAAGTCAGGGGTTGGCAAACTTTGGCCCACAGATTGGCTGTCTGGTTTTGTAATATCGTATTGGCACACAGCCACACCCATTCATTTACATATTGTCTATGACTACTTTTGCACTGAAAGGGCAGAGTCAAGTAGTTCTGGCAGAGACCATATCACCCACATTAAAAAAAAAAAGAAAGAAAAAAAAATACTATCTGGCCCTTTACTGAAAGTGTGTGCCAATCCCTGTTCCAAATGGAAGGTGGATCTTTATTCTTTCACCCAGTTGTCCAAAGCCTCCAGCTATAGCCCCCAGCAGAGGGCCTCCCCAGCACTCTAAAATCACCAAAAGGTTCAGACACACCAAGATTTGTCCATAGGCTCTTATCTCTCATTGTGCAAATCATTTAGCCTCTCAGGGCCCTGTCTTGTCTGTGGGTGCAGTGTGAGTGGGACCTATGAGACCTTCAGCCAGTTCTTAAGCCCATTTTACATGTGAAGAACCAGAGTCTGGGAGGTGATTTCTCACTGAGGTTGAGAGGGTCAGGTGAGATGGGTCACGAAAATGTTTGTGGGATGCAGCTGTCACCCACTCAACGTCAATCTTCTTAGTTTCCTTTCCTTGTCTTTTCTCCCACCCCCAAAGCTCCCCCCGCCCCGGCCTCAAAAACCTTCATGTTCCATATGAGAATGCAGCCAGAAATCCCTGATGGGCTCAGGAGGTGAGCGGGACGTTTCTAACAGATGCTTGGTGTCCTGGGTTAGGGTCTGGAGGTCATAGTTAGGAACACCAGATATCATTCTGGAGATCTTCACACCTCTGAAGGAGTGCCCACACCAGGTGGCCCTATTCCCCAACTCCGGGTCCTGCCTCCTTCAGCCCATGTCACCCTTGTTTAGATGATCCCCTGTCCATGCGGGCCCTCAGGGAGCATTAGCCAGGAGAGGTCTCCAGCTGAGGGTTGCCCCGCTGTCTGTGCTGGCCGTAGCTGAGGGCCTGCACTGAAATTCCAATCCAGAGATGGCTCAGGGCTGAGTGAGGAGAGAGGACTTTTGTTTTCTGGCTCAACATCTTCAATACCTGTATGGCTCCCATCGCTCATTCTGAAAAATCCAGAAGGAGTCCCTCCAAGCTTTCCTTGACCACTCAGTGGCAGGGGAATAAGGAGACACAAAATAAGTCAAGTGGGCTGAGAACCACAGAGGAGTCTGGGTGTGGGCAAAGCAGCAGGGAGAAGGCCATGTTTCATTACTGAACTATGAATCTCAGCACTCAGGATCCCAAGTAAATGAAGCTCTGCTCTGTTCTTATGGGCCCAAGAGGACTGTTACCAGCTCGTGTCCCCTCCCAGACACCGAGAAAGGCAGTGTAGCTGAGCCAAGGAAATCTATAGAAAGAGAATTGCCTCCATCAAGTTTCCCAACCTGTGGACCATGACTGGTGGTGACAAATAGAAAGGTCAGAGCCCACTGAGGATGCCCCCAAGGGCTGGCACCTGCCATCTAGACATACCTGCCAAGATGAACTCTTACAGGGCTGCTTTCCCCTGGCCCTAATCTCCGTCATGCTGACACAGGAGCCAGGGCAGTCTGGAGCCCAGGGCCACCAGACTTTTCCTTGTACTCTTTCTCCCTTCTCTCATTTATGCCCCCACCTCTTCTCTCCTACAATCAAGCCTCTTATAAACATTCCAGGCCCCCTTTTAGAAATTCAGTTTTGTTCAATAATTATTGAGTACCCACCCTGAGCAAGGCATGAGCAGCTCTAGTTAGAGGTGCCATCATCAACACAAATGTAAATTGTCTATAAACTAAAGACTACTCATTTATTTAAAAATACCTAGTGCTTTAGTGAAAAGCTTCCTGTCCCTTTTTATATCTCACCATTCCCCATTTTCCTGATGACATACACCCTCAAGGAGGTTTAGGAAATCCCACAACCCCGAGTGCTCCCATTTAAGGTAACTTTCTCAGATCAGAAGTAGATCTCTAGTAACAGAGCCTGAGACAAGAATTCTGTTTTGGGTTTAAGGAAGTTCTCAGGAGAGAGAGGAAAGCAGATGGAATGGGGGAAGAAGGTGAGTACGAATGTGGTTCCCACGGGAACTCAGATCCGTGAATTGTACCACAGACTCAGTCCCACATGGAGGCGGGGTGAGGGGTGCGGGTTTCTGCACCCCTGTGCCAGTCAGTCACTGGGTGCGACGGTGTAGCCTCCCAAGCAAGGACAGTCCTGTGTGGCCCAGGGCAAATATCCAGAGAAGGAGCTAGTTATGAGGTACTAGTGGCCGCCCTCCTGATGATTGGGTGTGGATGCCCAGCCCGGTAAAGAGGATCTGGGTGGAACACTACAGCACCCAATTGGGCTCACCCCCGAGAGAGCTCTCCGTGGAGTGACAGATCCCTGAATGGATAAGAAAGATTTTTTCATCTCAACCTCTCATTCCACAAACAAGAGAGCTATGGTACAGAAAGGGAGGGTGACTTGCCAGGGCCACTCAGCTCACTTGTGGTAGAGCTGAGGCAAGAATCTAGACTTCCTGACATGGCTTCATAGGGCGAGCACTGGCCTATTCTCGTGCCAAGAACAAAACGGTTACAGTGTTAATGAGTCAATTCTCCATAATGTCATCTAAAAGGCATCGACTGAGGGAGTGAACATAAAGCAGTCACCACCCTTTGCACACAGTATTTTAAAATTTATGGTGGTGTTGTTGTGGAAAAGTGTGTACATATCCCAAAATATGTTTTCCTCCCTGAGCAAAGGACGTTTAAAAGGAAGTGCTATATTTGTTCAAGTTTCTTGGAGAGAAACGTGATTCAAATGTAAATGGCTGTGAAGGGCAGGACTAGGACAATGGTCCAGATGTGAAAGGCAAACACAAGGGTATGCTGTGGAAAATTTTGTTCTTGAATGTTTAAGCTTTTATTTTTTTATATGGCATGACTTGAAATTTTGACCTTAATACAGAAAACTGCCATGTCAGTTTTATAATGCAAATTTAAAACAACCTATTCATGGTGCCAGACTCTGTTTTCTCAAGACTGCTTTCATTTGCAGCAAATTGATACATTCATTCAACAAATAGTGACTGTATGATTTCATTTGAAACCATGTGCTGATATTTTGGAGCAAGACATTTACTTTGTCAACTTCAGGGAGAATAGGCAACACTTTTTGTAAACCAAGTGTATCACCAAGTTTCCGGTATCTGACAGACCTGATTATGAATACATGCAGTGACAGACAAGCTCAGAGTTGTCCTGGTGACCTCTGTTGCCTTTGCGTGATCTTGTCCCCTGAGTGTGGATGAGATATGTGACTCCTTTAACCAATAGAACCTGGCAAAGCTGATGGATGTTCCCTCTCTGGTTATAATACACAAATGTAACTTCTGTTTTGCTGGTAGATTTGATTGCCTTCTTAGCTTATAGGCTTTGATGATAGGAGTGACCATACTGGGGAGGTTTATATGGCAAAGAAATGAGGGTGGCCTTAGCTGCCAGCCACTTGGGAACAGAGGCCCTCCATCCATCAAGCTCTATGGAACTGAATCCTCCCCAAAGTAATCATGTGAGCTCGGAAAGCTGGTCCTTTCCCATTCAAGCCTTCAGATGAGGGCACCACCCTGGCAGCCATGACAGTAGACTTGGGAAGGATCCTGAGCCAGAGGACCCATGACACCATGCCTAGATTCCTGATCCACAAGCTGTGAGATAATAAATGTGTGTTGCTTTAAGCCACTAATTTTGTGGTTATTTGTTACACAGCAGTAGGTGTGCAAGGCATTTGCTGAGGAAAATGCCAACAGAAGGGAGAGAGCTAGAGGAGGTAGGGTGGAGCTGACTTGTGTGAAAGGAGAGGAAAAAGAAAGAAGTTGGGCAAGAAGGTCACAGACAGCAGAGCAGCTCCAGGAAAGTTTCTGGCAGTGGCCAGGGAGTGACCACTGAGGGAGACCTTCATCAGACAGGGACACCTGGCTTTTGAGCACCACTGCGCTCAGTCACTGGCTGGGGCTGCCTGGGATAGATGTGGCCTTGAGGGAAACGCAGATGGGTCTAAGGGGAGGCTTCTGAGGCTATAAGCTCCAGCGGCACCTTCCATGGTCACCTCACCCTTTTCTGAGAAGTGAGGCCACTTCCTGCAGCCACTCCTCTCAACTCCTCTGCATTCTTCAGCATGTGCCCAGTCACCAGCTGCAGAGTCTCAATCTCAGCACGCTGTATACACCATCACGGTGCTCCTAGGAATTTCAATTACAAATCAATGCCTTTTAAGCTGCTCCCCTCGCCAACTTTAAGTGCAATGAGGTCAAGGAGTTCATCCATTCTGTTCATTTTATTCAATTCACTGCCTGGATCCCACAAATGCACAACACTTACTTTGAATGAATGAATAAAGATCACAATTTGGGTGCCTGTGTGGCTCAGTTGGTTAAGTGTCTGCCTTGGGCTCAGGGCATAATCCCAGGGTCCTGGGACACAGCCCCAAATCGGGCTCCCTGCTCAACAGGGAGTCTGCTTCTCCCTTTCTCTCTGCCCCTTCCCCTCCCCCTGCTCATGCTTGCACATGCTCTTGCTCTTAAATAAATAAATAAATAAATAAATAAATAAATAAATAAAATCTTTTTAGAAAAGGATTCACAATTTGTTTTGGTTTTGTTTTCTCTTATAAATTGCAGATACCTGAATTTAAACCCCTTGTTTTAGAGTATTTGTTTTTTCCTAGTTTTGATTCTGTATTATTTGAGAGTCTGTCTTTTTAATTGAGGGCAAAATAATTTCATATTGCTGGTATAACAAATTACCACAAAGTCAGTGGTTGAAAATAGCACAGATTTGTTATCTTACAGTTCTGGAGGTCCAGAGTCCAAAATGGGTCTCCCTGGGTAAAAATCAAGGAATCAAGGTGTGTTCTTCCAGCTGCAGTAGGTGAGAATCCATTTCTTTGCCATTCCCAGCTTCTGGAAGCTGCCTGCTTTCCTTAACTTGGGTCCCCTTTCATCATCAAAGCCAGCAATGGCTGATCAAGTCTTGCTTTCATTGCATCACGATGACCGTGACTCTTCTGCCATTGTTGCCATCCTCAAATTCTTAATATATGTTTTAATTGGAGCCTCCACATTTTCATTTTATACTGAGCACAAATTACATGTCGTATTACCTGGGCTTTTGCATGTTCGAAAGTATTGTTATTTTGCTTTCACTCTTAACGATAGTAAACTGGGTATAGAATTCCAGGTTCAAAGTTTTTTTCCCTCAGAACTTTGTAGATAGCTCACACTGGAAGATGAACACCTGGGTGCCAGTCTGACTGTTGAAACTGTGTGTATTATCTCCCTCTAGAAACTTGTAGAATTCTCTCTTTATTCTCAGCCAAGGATCCTTGGCATCTTTAAGAGGTTGAAATTTCACTAGGTGATGTCTACATTTCACTTTTTCTCCCCACTATTGCTTCTCACCACCTGGGGGTACCTCAAGGACATTCATGTCAAAAATGGACTATTTTCTATTTTTTATTCTCTATTAAAATAAACTTTTTTTTAGGTCTCTCTCTCTTTCTGGAATGTCAATTAGATGGAAGATAGATCTGGGAAATCCAACATTCATGTCTCTCATCAGCTGTCTCTCCTATTTTCTCTCTTTGTCAGGAGGTTTCTTTGATTTTGCCTCCCAGTTACATCTCCGGGTAAGGCTTCTTCCGCTGGCCAAGAGCAGCTCTCAGGAGAAAGGTCAATGTGAACCACCAGCACCATCACCAGCAGCAGCTAATTCCAGGAAAGTCCCGTAAATACCAATAGCATCTGCTCCAAGGAGTAAACTCTCCATAAAAGAAGTGTACCTTCCCACTGAGCTGTTACAAGAGTTAAATAATGTTGCAAACCTCATTGCACGCAACTAGTGTTCCATTAGTGTTTTTTCTTATGAAAGATGGATAATATTTAAACATAGCTTCTTAAGGTTTTGGTTCAAATGCTTTGCCTGCTTCAGCTTTCCGGATGCCCCCCACCCCCAGGCCAGCTGCAACTCCTTTCTTTGCAGCAATGCCTTTATCTTACAGTGTAATTGACAGAAGTACACAAAGAAACAAGACTCCCAAAGGGCTATGACCCCATGGGGAAGAGTCCACCCCTGACTCACTTCCTTGACTGGAGTTTCTGAGGCATTGGGTACAGAGCTGGCCTGTACTGTTATGACATTTATTTGAGCACCTTCTTTCATAGAGCAACTTGTAATCATTCTGAAAAAGGTTATTTCAGCCTTGCTAAGGTGCTGGTAGCTTTGTGAGATCTGGGCCAAAACTTAGCTAGGCAACCAAGTTATTACTTTGCCACATCTGTAGTTTCTATAAAGATCCTGTCTGCTCTACACCATGGCAGACCAACCCTACGCTATCATTTATAATATCTGGCTAACTTTGTAGAAGGAAGACTTTGAATGACAAGAACTCTAAAGGGGATGAGACTACTTTGAGTCCAGTGTCCCTGCGAACCACTCATTAGCTATGTGATCTTGGGCAAGTCACTTCCTCTCTCCGAGCTTCATTTCCCTCCTTTGTAAAATGGGAATGGTTTTTGGAGATACCTTCTATGTGTGCTTTGCCCCATTCCCCACCCTGCACAACTACCTGCTATCCTTAGGATCAAAGTCAAGTGTTCCTGAGATACACAGAGTGGGGAGTAAGAATGAAATAAATATCAGCTTCTTCCTTGCTGCTCCCTGCTGCTCAGGCTGTCTCCCAGGAACCAGGAAACCCTCCCCTTCACGTGCAGTTTGGCCACCGGCAGATTACTAAGAGCACTTGGGAACTGTGGTGAGGTGGCCAGCCGCTTGAATGCTGAGAGAGGGTCTCTACACCTTCCCACACCCAGGGCTTCATTTGCAAGCCTCAGTCGTGGCTATTGTGAGTGCTCAGGCTTTCCTCCTCATCTTCTGGGTTCTCAGCAGTGGACACCTGACTTCATGGCTGGCTCCAGTCCCCACGGGCCAAAGATTAATGAATGATGAGGTAGCTGTCAGCGCGCCAACTCATACATCACAGGACTGTGATTGTCAGGATTCCAGACCCTGCTTCCTCAGTGTCAGCATAGTAAATATAACCCCTTATTAGTTCAGGTCGTTATTTTCAAGCTCCTTTGTTATCAGCCATTGGACAGTGAACATAATGGAGGGAATGTGTCAGGAGCATCACCTTTTAAGGTTTGTATGGGTTAGTTTTAGGGAATCATGGAGTTTCCATCAGCAATGCAGAAGATGAAAAGCATTCATCCCTCAAGGTTTTTGCTGATTTCCAGATGAATAAGACTTCACTAATCTTATCCTATAGTCAGATAGGGGTTCTGAGTAATGCAGAATATTGCAGTACTTTACCAACTAAAGTTGCTGGAAGCTTCCTGATTTATGAGGACTTGGCATTTCTCAAGCTTTTAACCATTTTGCTTTTGTTGGCTTAGTAAAAATTTACAGCACTAGGGGTATTAGATTACAATGAACCAGCATGGCTCCAACCGTAAATACGAGAAATAAATTCCAGAGAGGGCAGAGGCCTTAGGAACAGTGCACTGGGAAAGTGTTGCAAGTCTCTGGAGCCATTGGTAGGCAGGGTAAGCAAGGCCTGTGAGGCCAGTTAAAGCTAAAGATAGATGGGCCAGGGGAAAAAAATAGAAAAGCTTTAGAGAGATGAGACAGAACTGGTGGCTTCCAGACGGGATATTGACTGCAAACTATATTTGGTTTTCATCTCAGCTAAGTGTAGAGCCTCATTCTCTAAAAGCAGTGCAAATACCACACCACTCTTCCTGCCTTGGCTAATTCTTATTTACATTTTTCCAGTAAAGAGAAACATCCACAGATTGCTAGATGTGGCCACAACAGGCTGATTGTGAGTAAAGGAAGTACAGAAATAACATGTGAGTGTGTCTTACAGCAAAACAAGCCTCCACCTAGCCAAGTCTCAAGCTTGTACAAAAAGAGCCCTGGAAAACAGGAGTCCCGCTTCCAGGACAGCTGGGGAACACCCTACCGGGGCCCAGCCCACCTGCTGACAGCAGCTGTCCATGTGACAGTGTGAAACAAATACCACATGAAAGCCCTGGACAACAAACAAAAGCAAGATGTAAAATGGAAGGGACTTGATGCTAGGAGTGGGAACAGCTTTTTCACAGCTCTTAGCCTTAAGAAGGCCGTAACTCAGGGCCACAAGGTACGGAGGAGCCCAGGGCTCTGGTAGAAAACCAGGAGTTCTTCTGGCTTCAAGAACCAGAGGACAGAGTTTGGGGCAAGCACAGCCACTGCAAAATGCGGGGAGTCCTGGAAAGGAGAGAGCCAGGCAGGGGTAACACAAAGTCTGAATATAATCTCTGCCCTGATTTCTGGCAGACTACAGCGAAGGATAAAATAATTGAACTGAGACCTCAGCTGCCACTGAGACACAGCAGTTGCAATTTGAGTCCAACCAAATTAACTGCCTGATGAACCAAACAAAAAATTGACATTTCTCTGTCAGATGTATTAAAGAGATGGGTTGGGGTGGAATGGGGGTGGGAGGGCTATTGAAAATGTAGATTCCCAGGCCCTACCCACAGATCTGCAGAATGAGAATCTCTTGGCTTTAGTGCCCCAACTCCATTTGCAACAAGCAGCCTGGATGGCTCAGACACAGGAGTTTGAGACTCACTTCTTTAAGCCCTGGCAGAGTCCACACCTCATGCTCAGATTCGGCCAAAACAGGCTGCAGTATCTCTTTGGCTGTCAAGGAGATGTGTTAGCTGCCTACATCTTTGGTGCTGGCCACATGAGGCTGAGAGGTCATTCGGAAGCATAGAGGAGATGCCTCACCCTTAAGATCATCCCTGGAAATGTTTTGCTATTGAAGAGGGCCACAGAGAGTCCCTCAGCCGCCTCCTGCGGGTTAGTGCGAGGCCTCCTTCCTCTGCCATCTTTGACTCCCCATATCCCCTCACGCGGGTAGCCCCCAACCCCACTTCACGGAAAGAAGCTCTTTCTTTTCTTTTCTTTCTTTCTTCTCCTCCCTCCCTCTCTCCATTCCTTCCTTCCTTCCTTCCTTCCTTCCCTCCTTCCTTCAATTATTTGACACAACCAGAGAGGAAACAGAAGCAGGGAGAGTGGGAGAGGGAGAAGCAGGCTTCCCGCTGAGCAGGGAGCCTGATCCAGGGCTCAGTCCCAGGACCGTGGGATCATGACCTGAGCCAAAGGCAGACACTTAAACGCCTGAGCCACCCAGGTGCCCCGAAGAAGGTTTTTCAAGTCTTGCATAGATACATGTTAAAGGTCTGCTGGTGTTTTCACAAATCAGCAGACAAATAGCAAGCTGCTTGGCACGGGAAGGTGAAATATCAGTCACTGGTGTCTGGCATCCTGGTCTCCACATTTCATAGTTTCCATTGCTGTATGTTCCCATTTAAACCATTCACAGATAAAAACTAAGAAATGCCTTGTAATCAACATGACAAACACAGCAGTAATGTTTACAAGGCACTTATCCCCCAACCTGGTCATTATGACTAACATGTCTGATCTTACCAAGGAAAAAGTGGGTCCGGTCATTTAGCTCTCCATACCTGTCTGCTCAAGTGTCCAGTGTCATATGATGTGGTAAACCTGACTTGGAACTCTAAGCCTTCACATCTGTCAGCCTTGACCCCTCTGTCAAGATGAATGCTTTCTTTTTAATAAAGAAAAAAGTACACATTGGTTATTCTAAATTTTCAATTAGTGGGCACTTCATGGGGAACTTTAAAGCCTTAAGTGAGCATACAGAATTTTTTTTTTAAAGATTTCATTCATTTATTTGAGAGAGAGAGTGAGCGAGAGAAAGAGCATGGGAGGGGAGGCAGGGCAGCAAGCAGAGGGAGAAGCAGGGCCCCCCTGCCCACTGAGCAGGGAGCCCCAACTCTGGGCTGGATCCCAGGACTCCAGGATCATGACCTGAGCCAAAGGCAGATGCTTAACCAACTGAGTCACTCAGGCGCCCCCAGAATTGTTTTTAAAGATTAAAATATATAGTGGAATAAAATTCCTTATTCATTTAGAAAACTACTCGCTAAGAATGGTTTTCAATTTTAAATCTGGGAGCTGATCTAATTAAGTGATCCTAAAGCCAGGCTATAGCCAGAAAACAGACAAATACATTTTAATCCCTTCTAATTTAACATAAAAATAGGAGAGATATGGGGGTGCATAGGAGATGGGGAGAGAGAGAAAGGTAGAGCTTAACAGACATAAAGATACAGAGATATTCTAATTCAGGCACCCCTTGTAACGAGTTTAAGCAAAATTAAACAAATGAAGAGGACAGTTTCATGTTGTGACTGTGTTTCTATTTATAACATAGACCAATTCTGACTTCATAACTCAATTTTTGATAATTAAATTACTGAGGCTTACAGTCTTCCAAACTGAACACCTGTCCCTCTTTCCCCAGCCTGAGACTGCACATCCTCACAGATAAACCCTTTAGTTATTTTCTTACATATTTGGTATTAACTAAGGTTTGTTTTTTTCTATTTATATATTTTTACCAAAACATAATGAATGCACAGGATCCAAAATTTACAAGAACATATAAAACAGACTTACTCTTCTTCAAATCTAACCACTGCTAACAAACTCATGCACGTATTTATCCTCCCCAAAATGTCCACTTATATGAGCAAGAAACTATATCTTTATGTGACTTCAGAGACACACTATTTTATAAGTATGTGTATATTTATGTGTGAAAATATATGTATGTGTGTGATATATATGTATATCTCATGTACATACTATTTTGAATTTTTTTATTTTATTATTTTGAAAATTTTCCAGTCATTTATAGATTTAAAGATCTACCTCATATTTTTTCAGCTTCATTATTATTATTGGCATATAAATAAGTTTAAGGTATACAATGTGGGGTGCCTGGGTGGCTCAGTCATTAAGGTCTGCCTTCAGCTCAGGTCATGATCCCAGAGTCCTGGGATCGAGCCCCACGTTGGGCTTTCTGCTCAGCAGGAAGCCTGCTTCTCCCTCTCCCACTCCTCCTGCTTGTGTTCCTTCTCTCACTGTGTTTCTCTGTGTCAAATAAATAAATACAATCTTTAGGGGGAAAAATATATACAATGTGATGATTTGATACACCTAAATATTGAGATCCACCTCATTTTTAAGGCTGCATAATATTCCAGTGTACGGATGACCTGGAATTTAATCATATATGGGGCTCCAGACTTCTAATATTACAAAGTTGCAATGAAAATCTTGTAGATGTTTTTACACATCAGTGCTGGTGTATTTGTGAGATTGAAAACTGGAAACAAAATTGCTGTGTCAGATAGCATTTATAATTTTACCATATAAATTACAGGTCAAAGGGTAATAGCTTTGGGGCGCCTGGGTGGATGAGTGGGTTAAAGCATTTGCCTTCGGCTCAGGTCATGATCCCAGGGACCTGGGATCGAGCCCCACATCGGGCTCTCTGCTCCGCAGGGAGCCTACTTCCCTTCCTCTCTGCCTGCGTCTCTGTCTACTTGTAATCTCTGTCAAATAAATAAATAAAATCTTTTAAAGAAAAAAAGGGTAATAGCTTTTACAGTCCTACCAATAGTATATGAGAGTTGTTATTCGCCCTTAGTTTTGCTAATATATCATCCCAACCATTCTCTCCTGCCGCCCCATCTTCCCTCTATCTCTTCTGGGTTATTCATCAGGTTCCCCCTCCAACTATTACCACTTGTCTGTTCTTTCTTCAAAAATGTCTCTACTGGCAGCCTCCAATCTCTCCCCATTCTCTTCCATCCTTAAATTCCTATTATGTAAATTCCTTTTTTTTTTTTAAGATTTTATTTATTCATTTGATAGAGACAGACACAGAGAGAATGGGAACACAACACAGGGGGAGTGGGAGAGGGAGAAGCAGGCTCCCTCCTGAGCAGAGAGGCCAATGCAGGGGGTCGGGGGAAAGTGGATCCCAGGACTGTGGGATCATGACCTCAGCTGAAGGTAGACGCTAGACGCTTAACGTTAATGACTGAGCCACCCAGGCACCCCTATTTTGTAAATTCTTAAGTGTGCATAAAAATAGATAATAAACCCCTACATAAGCCTCCATGTATCTGTCCCTCAGCTTCAACATAATATTTTGCTCATTTTATTTATTTCCTGCTTCTCTTTTTCCTAGAAATCCCTAAATCCCAGTCATAATTTCAACCATAAATACTTGAGTGTATCTCTAATAGATAGGGTTTTTAAAAAACCAACAAACATAGCCATACCATTATTTCACCCAATAAAATTAGTAATTCTTTAATATCACCTGACATCCAATCTATCTTAAATTTTTCTGTATCAAAAAAAGTCTAAAATGGTTTTGTTCAAATCAGGATCCAAACAAGTTCTTTAAGCTCCCCCAGTCTGTAAGTCTCAACCGTCCACGGTCTTTATTTTGCACCTTCAGTTGGTTGAAGAAACTGGGTTATTCGTCCTATGAAATTTCTTTTCTGAAATACACTTTCCTGTATTTGGTGCGCTGTTTAACATGTTCAGTATCCCATGTGTTTACAAGCAGATCATCGATATGGAGGGCTGATTTACATTCAGGTTCAGTTTTGTTTGTTTTGGCCAATAATTCATCAAAGTTGGTATCGGGTCCTTGATATTGCAACACATTGGAGGCATTAACCTCTGGCTGTTCCTTTTTTTAGTAACACTAGGTTTGCAGGTTATCAGTCTGAGTCATTCAACAAAATGTTTTCCATCAACTTTTCACCTAACACTTTTAGCAACCTAGATCCATTATTTCACTAGAAGTGAATTTCTTAATCCTATCATTTCTCTGGCATTTAGCTAGGATTCTCAAGTGAAGAACTTTCCCTTATCGAGTTAACCTGATACAAAAAGAGGTCAGGATAAATGCTTTTTATTTTTTCGGTTAGGCATTTTCTTTTTTCTTTTTAAGGTTTATTTATTTGATTGAGAAAGAGAGAGCTCAAGCAGGGTGAGTAGCAGACAGAGGGAGAGGCAGGCTCCCATTTGAGCAAGGAGCCTGACATGGAGCTCAATCCCAGGACCCTGGGATCATGACCTGAGCTGAAGGCAGATGTTTAACCAACCCAAGCTACCTGAGCCACCCAGGCAACCCCTGGTCAGCCATTTTCAAAATAATGGTTTGGTGCCCTAGTAACCTCCAAAGGTGACCCAGTTTTCAACTATCGTTACAACTTTGTGGATTTTTATGTATTTTGTATTTCAATCCACTATCTTTTTTTTTTTTTTTAAGATATTTTATTTATTTGAGAGACAGTGAGAGAGAGCATGAGAGGCGAGGTCAGAGGGAGAAGCAGACTCCCCATGGAGCTGGGAGCCCTATGCTGGACTGGGATCGTGACAGGAGCTGAAGGCAGTTGCTTAACCAACTGAGGCACCCAGGCGCCTCCTCCACTATCCTTTCTGATGCTCAAATTGCTCCATCTTTAAGTTGGCTCCTGGGTCCAGTAATGAACTTACTCTCCTTGCTTCCTTGCTTTCAGACCAGACACAAATGGTCCAGCCTCATCTTATCCTTTCCCTGTCCCTTTAGTGGGACAGTCTTGGTACTAGGCTGGGCCTCACCACTGGGCTGTGATTGCATCAAGAACTTTCAGTGGAAAAAAACCATGTGATATATGTTTTCCAGAAAAAGAAAAATAAATCACAGTATTTTACTGGTATTTACAATTTTAATATACAATTGCAGGGTTTTTATTTAGGTCTTGTATCTCTTTGTGCTGAAACTCTTGGTTTGTGATTTCCCTAACATAATATATGCTCTATCATTTAAAAATATGCAGTTTCAAAATGGTAGCACCAATATCACTGTTAAAAATAAAAATACTGAATGCAGTTTCAGATTTCTTTGTGATTCTTTCGTCTGTAGGAAACATAGGATACATTTCATTAGGAAACTGCCGACAAAATGCTTTGTTTTAAAGTCACTTGAAGAAATTCTGTATGTCGTTTTACTTCCAGCTTGATACAGTTAACTTAGTTTTAAGAGGGTTTTTTCTTCTTCTTCAGTTATAGGAAACACAGAAAGGATCTAAACGTAAAAAGTATAAAACAAGATACAGTTTTAGGTGCCATCACTATCCAGCTCCCTACCACCACTACAAAGGGAAGTGACTTATTAGTTCTTGGTATAACATACTTTCCATTGCATTAAAAACAAACAGATGCATTTTTTTTTTAATTTGTCCCCTCCCTTCCTACACAATAGTTAGCATACCACAGATCCCATTCTTCACTTCCTCTACTCTAGAATATAGTCTACAGCAATCGTCCTCAATTCCTGTCACAGCTGTGTAGGAATCCATTGTAGGGAGTTTGTACCACAGGCTCCTCCATCAATCCCTCAGTAGAGATTTAGGTGGCCTCCAATCTTTAGTGGTTATAGTGC
Source organism: Mustela erminea (assembly GCF_009829155.1). Classification (NCBI taxonomy): domain Eukaryota; kingdom Metazoa; phylum Chordata; class Mammalia; order Carnivora; family Mustelidae; genus Mustela; species Mustela erminea. The sequence goes on along the minus strand of NC_045614.1, from coordinate 68,603,533 downwards.
TGTAATGAAGATCTTTGGGCATACACCATCTCAAATTTTTGCCAATGTGTCTCAGATAGATTCTTAGGAGTGAGTCTGCCCAGATAAAGAACAAACTCCTATTTAATTTTGCTAGTTATTAACAAATTCCATCCACAGGAATTTATACTTTTCAGAGTGTCTATTCCACTGTGTCAGCAACAGTGTATTGTGTAACTTGGATTTTCCCCACCTGATTAGGTAAGAAATGGTGGTGTCTTGGTAGTTTAAATTCGCCCTTCCCTTAGTAGGCACACCCTCCTGTGTTAAAGGGCATTTGCATTTTATTTTCTGTGAACTATCTGTTCATATCTTTTTGCCTATTTTTCTTGCAGTTTAGGAAACAGACATCACACTAAGGACCTCATGAACCCAAAATAGCCCCTGTATGGAGGTCAGCGCAGTGCAGAGCAGCCTCCCCTCCCAAAGCCAACAAGCGTTACTGCATACCCACCCACTGGATCCATGGTCCTATGGTAACTAGTATAAACTGACTGGGCTATACCACAAACTCAAGAAAATATACAGCAGCTTACTTGTTTAACTATCACAGTAAAATTTATTCTGTAAAATAAAGTTGAAGTACGGTATGTACAATTTAGCAAAGATCAAATACTGTAATAGAATTTTTTAGGGAAACATTTAGCACCCCCTGTATTTTTAGGAATTTAAGGATTGTGACCTTCTCAGCTAGCTCAATATTCACAAATTACATATTCTATAACCCAAGGGAAAATTTAACTTTTAAAATGAATTATGACAATATTTCTTAAACATAGCAAAATCAGTTGGTAGGAAAGTAAGTTCCACTTGACATTTGGGTACAATTTTCCTGAATCACTTCGCACATCTGTGGTCAGAAACTCCATTTACTAAGTGAACTAGTAACTTCCTTCCAAGGGCTGAGACCAAGTTTCCTTTGCAGAAACTTTCCTGTACAAGTGAAAACTGTCATTTACCCAATTAAGAGAGACTGGAGAGTGTGTCAAAAATACAAAAATATTACCCAAATTATTTGTACCACTTGAAGGCTTGTAGCTAGCCCTCTAAGATACTAAATAAAAAGTACAGGCTACTTTTGTTTGTTAGGTAGAGGAATATGAACCTGTCTTGGCACTCATGATACCTTTTGCAGTAACCTAGTTAAGGTGCCAAGTGAGACAGACTGTTCACTGGGAAGCTGTTGTGCTTCAGTATAATTTGCCTATTCCTTTGTAGGGAAGACAATGTTGATGTTTATGGCAGTTAATCCACAGTGATACAACCTTACATTTCCTAACTACAGATTTCCTAATTAACCATTTAAAACACCAACAATCAAAACCACTCAACCTTTATTTGCATATAAACAGTTCACTCTTTTTATTTACATAACCACCTTTCTCCTAGACAAGCAATGTTGCCAACATAAGGCAAAGATGCCTTGTTGATGACAATCCTATTCAATTTTCTTTTTTGGAGGGTCTTCTCAGCAGCCAGTTATCACATGGCAATTTTCACAGTTTCAAAGAAGTTTTCTTCATTTTAAAACATGAAAATGTTACACCTGATGGTAGTTATTGTCAAATAGTTCAATCAACCTTATATAGCTTTTATAATATAACTTCAAGTATGTGTATTATTTAACCAACACAAACCTCAAAAACAAAAACCAAACAACCAAACACTATCCCATTTCTGGTGCCATGAGACGTAAAAGCACCACCTATTTTTCTGTTTTAGTGGTTAAAAATGGAATCCAGTTTTAGCACCCATCTACAGGAGTCAGAGGTTAATGACAATATATGATTGGCTTACTGGAAGGTAGCAGTCTTAATATCCCCTCAGAAGGACATCTGTTTCTTACGCTGCATCCTGGCTCATGGAAAAGAACGGTATTAATGGAGGGGGGATGGGAAATGACACACTTCTAGTTAAGGCTGTTTAGTACTTAAATCACTTAAATACTAATGTCATATTTCCCTGAAGTATAGAATTATATCACATATAAAATATCTTAAGGAATTATGTGGTTGCAGATACATCAGTATAGACCACACTTAAAATGTTAAATGTGGCTTAAATATAGAACAGAGGAAAATCAGAAAAATTAATACTAGTGATCGAAGTCCCATCTTTTTAGCCAAAACGGTATCTCATTACTCCATTTCAAAAATGAAGTGAAAGATTCTAAACAAGTGATAACTCTTCACATTAAAAACACACAAAACTGCGATTAACTATATCAGTTATTAGACATGGTAAATAGAAGCAAAGAAAATAAAGTGCACCATTACAATATATAAAATTATAGACCCAATAATCACCTTTTAAAATTGGTAATATAGACTGAAATATAAAAAGTACCTGTCAAAGCAAAGTTAGATAGAAATGAAAAAAATTTCAGTTGAAAAATTATAATTTTTCAGTACAGCAGAGGGGCAAATAACCTTTTATTAAAGCTATTAGATTTGTAGACTCTTGAATATTTCGATTTTGCATAGGAGAAAGGAAAGCCATTCTTCTAGAAGGCACTAACTGGTTTAAATGTGCAAGCAACTTCATAAAGAAAATACGTGCGAAGTATAGTCAAGAAGACTGCTGGTTTTGTTGTTTTATTCCCTACTCTGCATGGGAGACTGCACAGTATTGCTGAGGAACTCTATCAGTCAGCAGGCTCTCCCATATCCTCTTCGGTGTTCTCAGTCCACAGTGTCACAGATCTCCTTTACTTTCTGGTTGAAGTCTTCTGGTTGATCTGCATACACATAATGCCCTGCCCCAAGAATGGCCTGAGAAAGGAAAAGGAGTCCAAAGGTCAGTGAGCAAAAGCACTTAATAAAACACATAAGCAAAGACATTTAGCAATGAAAGAGAGAACAGCTACACAGAAATAAAACATAAAAGAATGAGCAACTTCCATGTATTTCCATCAAATACACAATCTGAGAAAAGAAAAATCTATTGGACTTTACTAAAATTTTATATGCAAAAAAAAAATTCCAAACTGACCACTAATGACGGGGCCAGCAAATCAAAATGAATGACGTGAGAACATGCTGCCTTGTGAGGTGGGAGTTGGATAGGTGCCACGGGCATGTCCCACTCCCACCTCGGAGATACCACGGCTCTAAGGACAGGCACGGCCAGTCTGGACATGAAAACGTGTGTGGGTCAAACCCTGTCCCTCATCACAAGTGACAAAAGGTCCTGATGGAAGCTGGAAGTCTAGCTCAGATCTGAAAGCATGTGAAAGTGAAACCTCACTGAAAGCAAACATAACACAGCAGGATTCACCTACAACGGAAAGCCCAAACTAAGCCACACACTTACTATTGTCTTCACATATGAATGTGGTCGTAAAGACTGGATGCTGTTGCCGGAATTGCCGTCTATGCAGGATCGGGCGCCGTAGATCACCGAAACTGGAATGTCAGGGTGCATTTTACCAATTCGCTGGAGCATTGGCCTTTTTGCCCATCCATAAGGAATAGTCATATTTTTGAATGCTGTCTCACCACTTAAAGAAAAGGAAAACAACACACATAAGACTTTGAGGGATGAGTATGAACTGCACCGCCACCCCCATGAAAAACACTCATGTTTAGCTTCTCCCCCATTTAGGAAAAACCTCAGTCTGAATAGAAAATAATATACTAGGAAGTATAAGAAACAACTCCCACAGAAGATACACGCTTTTGTTTGATAAACAAGGATTCTGAACTCTAGCGGATTAAAAGTCACCCTCCTAAATCAAACATGCAACCCTATCATTAAACTCCCTGTGGGGAGAGCTAAAAATTTTTTTTTTTCCCTACTGTAACTTGTTTCAAATGTAGAAGGTAACTTTTCAACATGTGCATGGCACCAGGTTTTTACCTGTTATAGTTAAAAAACCAGTACCAAGATAAGAAATGTGGAATGTGTATTTATATTTTTAATTTTCTACATAGAAAGACATTTAATGTTTAAAAAAACCTTTCTACCTAGGGAGAGACTATGTCTCCTGGAGCTAACCCATTCTTAGAGACAGCAAAAGATTCAACTAGGAACATGCCTGTCGTGTGCCAACTAACCAATCCTGAGCCATGCCTCTTCTGTACTGCCCACACATCCAGGAGGGATTTCCTCTGCCTTAACCAGCCCAGGGCCAGGCACCAGGCAATGAGACCACCTCTATCTCCTAGAGCCCACCGCAATGATTCAACTACCCCATCCTAAACTGTCTGCCACACCCCTCCTTGCCTTTCCTGAAGAACCCAATGAAAGTTCTGGCCTCAACTTTCCCTTTTACTGTTTTCTGCCACCTGACCAAAATCTGCTGCTTCCCTGAAACCCTCATGGCATTAAGTGACACTCCCCTCCCCCCGCCCAGGACCTGTAAGTATAATAAACTTTGCTTTCTTGAGCCTTTGTATCTTTTTCCTTTGCCCAAACTTGACTGATCATCACATGAAAGAGCACACAGCACTTTGCAAACTCCCAATAGATAGAGTTGCTGTCACTTCTGTTTCCTTGCAGTACTAGGCACAACTCTGAACTGTCTGTTATGAAGAATTCAAGTTCTACCACAAGAAAGACAACAAACCAGCACTACACAGACACACATAATCCTGAAATGTAAGTGAATAAAGTATGAAGCCCAAGCAGTAAACCAGATGATGTACCTGGAGCTCAGCACTAAAAACTGTTGGAACAAGTCAGTAGCGTGTGAAGTCCTTATCCACCAGATCCAATGGCCTAGTGAGCCACAAAACGTCAGGCTCTTCAGGACCCCAAAACCTCTCCAAGCTTCCTTCACTCTTGGCGGAGAACCTCTAACCTACTTTATTAAAAATACTAAGGCAATCGTTCTACCACAACAGCTGCCACAGCCTCGACCCTTTAATAAAGCAGATGTGCATGTTCTATGCCAAAACTGAGGGAAGCTGGCTCTTCACCTAGCCTCTCCACCTTGTACCCGAGCCTCCACTTGGAAAGGCTGAGGTACCACTTCCAGGTCCTGGAAGTATGGCCCATGGCCCACCTACACTAGAGTCATCTAAAGCATTAAAATCATAATCTGAAGCATAAAAATCAGCCCAGGATCACCGAATCAGTCTCAGAAAAGGGCTTGGGAATCACATATTTGACAGCCCCAGCAATCCTGGTACATCATGAAGCAATGAGAACTGGAACTCTCCTCTGTCTACACTGTGCCTGACCCTCTCCCTAGCAACTCCAGGGTCTTGTCTTCCAGGCTCCTTCTAGGTCCCCACTATCTTCAGGCTGTTTTCTCCACTGTTGTCTTATATCTAATGTCCATAAGTCATATATTTTAAAAAATAGGAATCACCTCTCTCTGTTTGGCCCTCCCTCTCCCTGTGGCTACCATGTTCACAGGCTCTTCCTCCTTCTTTCTCCCCTCTTCTAATCACTGTCAAAATACCTGCAAAACCCTCCTCCCAGTCTTCAGCCTCACTTACTCTTCACTCATGTAGCTGTGTTTGTCATGCTGATCCAGGATCATTAAAAAGTGTTCACCAAAAGAGGGGTGCAGTCATCATGTGAACTGGAACCATGCTGACTGGCATCTCCCATGCACTTGGGGAGACTTAATACCCTTTCGAACAGCAAAAGTTTAAGAGATCCACAGTACAGGAAACATCGACTTTTGCACTTCAGTCGCCCTTTTTTGGTAAAGTATGCATACTCAGTTTGGAAATGCTGTTTTACTTGAAATTCTTCTTTTCCTCTCAACTCCAGCTACCTCCTAGAGGTACCTAGGACCAAAGCTTCCTTAACTTAACCATAAGCACTTTGGGGGAAGACAGTACATCCTGCTTAGTCTCTCATTGGCATCCAGTACAGTGTTTTACATACTAGGCACTCCATGCATAAATAAGTAAATTAGAAGTATTAGTCAGTTAACTACTGATAAAAATCTCCTAGAGTCCTCCCATGTTTTCAAAGAAGAAAAGTATAAAACACCAACATAGTAAATTCAGAATCCTCACCCTTACCTTGGAGTCTGCACATTACAGTGGTAGATGTACTCTGTCACCGTGTCATCTTCAAACATTGACGAATACTTCCGTTTGAAATCAGGCCTTAAACGCTGCACTAGACTTAAACCTAAGTAAGAGGAAACAAATGTTTTAAATTATAGTTAAATGACAGACTAATAGAGAAAGGTTTTGTGTTTGCTTATAGAATGTATGTTATATGCATACAAATCTACACATATTCAAGTACACTTGAAAGAAAAGAGCACATGCTGCAGTCATCATGTGAACTGGAACCATGCTGACTGGCATCTCCCATGCACTTGGGGAGACTTAATACCCTTTTGAACAGCAAAAGTTTCTAAGAAGATCCACGGTACAGGAAACATCTACTTTTCAACTTCAGTCACCCTCAAGTTCTTCAAGTTCCCTAAGAATTAAAATAAGAGATAAGGAGTATTCCATATTGCCTTACAGAAGTGCTTCAGGAGCCCAAAACACACAAGTTAATTTTCTAAAACTTGTTTTTGTAGGAAAATAAATTCTATTAAACATGGCAGGCGAGTAGAGCAGCTCAAGTTCACTTTTTAATTTGTATTTCTCCCATAATTATAACACATTAATATCCAAATGAAGCAAACTGGAATATACAAGTCTTTCTGTGCAAAAATAAATCCAGGGTTTCTGCTTGGGACATTGCCAATCCTCCCAGCTAAGGACGTCCACCCCTGAGGTGAGAGATAGGGGCATCCTTTCCCCAGAGGAAAAAGGATGAAGAGTAGAAGCCTCCATCTGGTCATTATTTTCCCTCCTGGGGCCCCAGGGACTAGTCAGTTTCCCTTTCTGCTATCACTGCCCATTATTCTAGCAAAGTCTTACTTCTTTCCTGGCTCTCTTTCCTGCCTCTGAAGGAACTGTACAGCTCCACAGAAAATTCTTATGACGTGGTTGATTTTCTAAATCATGTCCCACCCTGACAACACACAAGCAGTAGTGGGAGACAAGGCATGGCATGAGAGGGCCCTTCGTAGGCATCCTCCCTCCCTTGTCTCCTAGTTTCTTTTCATACTTTACTCTTCCCATAATTGCTCCCTGTGTAACTGTAATCAAGCACAATTCATTTATATCTCAGGACTGCACAAACTAAATGAAGTTCTTAAATAGTCCATCAAAGGAGGACCAAGTACCTGAGAGAAGTGACTCTACTCGGGAGGGGTGAGGGGTTGAGGGTGGGAAAGAACGGCTATCTGTCAGAGCACTGAAGGAGTGTGGTATGGTTGCCCATCCAATCCCTGTGCAGTCCCATGGCTCTCCTTATCCCAGATGGAGGCAGTAGGACAGAATAGCCAGAGGAGACCATTTTCCATTCATTCCTTTCTTCTTGCTCAGAGTGCTGCTTTGTGGGATGGGGCTTCCTGCCATAGCAGCCATCAAACACCATGAGGAAAAAGGTCAAGAGAATCATAGTTGCAGGTCCAAACCCCAACGTCAATGAGCCAGCTACTAGAACAAATACTAAAACCACCTGCCTCCATCCTGCTTGTTAAGGCAATAATGAAAGGCCCTATGGTTTAAACCACTTACGTGTTCAGCTACTTGAAGTTAAAAGGACTCACTGATACAAGTTATAAGAGGGACAGTGGAGGTCCAGACCACCATCACTGGTAACAATGAGGGAAAGGAGAGTCCCTGGGCTTTGGCATGGAAACAGAGCAGCTGAGAGTCAAATGAAATTAAATCAGACACTAAACACTGGTACTTCAAAATGTGACCAGAAACACAAATCAGGAGTCCCCAAAATCTCTGTGGAAAAGGATGATTTTATCTTCTTAACACTCTGACATTATGGGGCAAGAAGGGAATCTGATCATGTGATCATACCTGTTATCTCCAGAGGCAATCATGTCAGGCTCTGTGATCTGCCAGCTGGGTATCATCAACTAGCCAAAGGCTCTCTAACGTCACCAACAGGTCAACATGGAGCACTTCTCCCCATGCCCTGGGTTGACTAACCCCAGGGCTGCATTTCCTACCTTCTCAGTTTTGCCAATTACCTATAATATTTACAACATAAAGACTCCTCTTTGAGATGATCCTGGTTTCATTATTTTTATGAATGGGCTGATATTTTTTAGGGGAGGAAAAAAAGTAATTCAGTAATTCAGAGGAGGAGGAGAAAAAGATTCAGCTTGTTTTTTAAGATTTTGACTAACAATGGTGATCAGTATATACTCCTCTACTGCCAATCTGTAAACATTTTGCCTTTCTAGGACACAAATATAAGCACTCACCAAAGGGTCCTGCAATCCTGAGGCCAGCTAAAGGATTAAAGGGAGTCAGTGCCGCTCCCAAGGCTCTGATCCACACTGGGATTGGTCTGTCTTGATCAGCAAGGTCTGGTCGCTCAGGAAAACCCCAAGGCTCCACCAAAATGAGATGATTAACCCTGTTGGAGGAAGAACATATACATAATTTCATTTGGCAAACTCATCCTAGGACTCTAAAGAATTAACATGATTTATAGAGCAAAGGTAGAAAAAAAACGCCTTCCAAAATTTCACATTAAAGAGAAGATCAGTGGCTGACCAGTTATATCATGTTATTACCTGTAAACTTTCAGATTTGGTAGGACTTGAGAGGTGGATGGTAGGAGGAGAGCTTCATTTTTCATATATGCAAATGTGGATAAAAAAGGGTATGTGGAAGGGCACATAACTGTGTGGCTACTCTTGAGGAATGGTATTCATTGTTGAAGCCACCCCCGGCAGATGATACAGATCACTGACAACTCAAAAAAGCCCAGTGTTTCCATGCAGCACAAGGTTGACACTGCAGAAATGACTGAAGAGTAATATTACACTTATAAAATAGCTTTAGACACCAACAACAGTTCTCTCCTGTAAGCCAATCATTCTAAAAATGTTAAGAGGCATTAGCACTTTAGGTGGGTTCAAAAGGACTTTTAAGGGAACTTTTCACAAACACAGAGCTAATGTATAATGTGGCAGAAATTTCTCCTAGTTTGGTGAACATGAGCATATGGGTAGGGCTACCCACAGTATCATGATATACTGACCTCAGATTCTATTCCTAACCCTTTGTTAATTTTCTTCTTTACTGACCAAAGACATAAAAAATTTTCAGCGAAATCTCATATAAAATTGTTTTGTATCACTAATAGTTCTAATTTTTCCATCTTCTGAAAACCTCTTCCTGCTAAGGGAAAACCAAAACTATCAGCAATACTTCCATGTGCCTGCATCACGGTATTTATGTCATTATGATTCTAAATAAAGCATAAAGGTCTTCATGACACAAATGATATTCAACTATAACCAAAACAGCCATCAAATGCCAGCAAAAACTTTCCAAGGATGAACGGACAGTGCTTTCCAAAGTCATAACTGAAACCAGAACATGGGCACAGACGGCTATTATTCCCAAAACAAAATGTTTTATTATTTTTGCCACCACAGACAAGGATGAGTTAGTAATGAGTCCTTTGCTTTGACTGCATTTTCTCAAACAGAAAGCTTTAGAGCACGGACCTAGTGCACAGAGCTCCAAGGGCCCTTGGAGCTCAGCCCAATCTTTCATCTCGTAGATGAGAAGGAAGCTGAGATGCTCTATGTGATCTGCTCCAAGACATGCAGAAGTAGGGAGTCCCCAAAATCTCTGACTCCCGTATACTAACTGATGCCAACAAGTCACTGGGTAGAAGGCTCTATCCCAAGAACAGACCAAGCAACATAAGATAACCTATCAGTAACGGTAAAGCTTAACTTTTATCAACTCTAGGCCAGTCCTAACCCTACTCTAGATTTCAAAGCATCTGTAGAATGTAACTACCAATCTGTGTGGAGATATGTGATAAGTGAGATTCCCATATACTTAAGAGTGTCTTCACTCTTAAAAGTTTTAGGAGAATATTTTCTTTTTATTTATTTATTTATTAAAAAAAATTTTTTTTATAATTTTTTATTTTTTATAAACATATATTTTTATCCCCAGGGGTACAGGTCTGTGAATCACCAGGTTTACACACTTCACAGCACTAGGAGAATATTTTCTAATAGTGCATGGGAAGGGGGATGGAAAGGAGTTTATTTCTTAATGGCAGAGACTAATTGATAATGAATTCTCCCTAAACTCCTGTTACCACAGTCTACAGTGAGATCTGGAGGAGGGGAAGGGGAAGGGAAGGCACGCCAGAAGTCTGGGTGGAATTAATGAAACAGTCACCTAGTTGAAAGCAGCAAAGATTTCTGATATATCTAAACATACTTTACCCTGAAAGATAATTAAATTTTGTTACAAATTTATTTTGATATCCAGCCCGGTTTGCTCTCAGCTCTTATCTGCTTATCAAAGAAGAGAGAGGACAAAGGAAACATGAAGGAGGTTAAGTCTCATCTATCTCTAGCTAAGTGATTGTTGTTTCCACCTTCGTTTTAGCTTGCCTTGTTTGATATGGATCTTCAAAATAGTGCCCCTAGATAAAAATACCAATTTAACAAATCATGCAAAGTTTATATAGTAAAGATGACTTTAAAAAAAAATTTTTTTTTTAAAGATTTATTTGACACAGAGAGAGTAGGCAGAAAGGCAGGCAGAGAGAGAGGAGGAAGCAGGCTCCCTGCTCAGCAGAGTCTGATGCAGGCTCAATCCCAGGACCCTGGGATCATGACCCGAGCTGAAGGCAGAGGCTTTAACCCACCGAGCCACCCAGGTGCCCTAAGAAAATGCCTTTTTTTTTAAAAAGGATGTGAACTGACCCAACAATTTCTCGATCTGTCTTCAGCTTAGCATGGTGCTTAGTACATAGTAGGTATTCAGTAAACATATGGAGTATTGTGTTTTTCCCAGGTTTCCTTTCAGTCCCTGTCTATAAGAATATACAAATTTTATAAACTATATCCATAGGGGCGCCTGGGTGGCTCAGCGGGTTAAGCATCTGACTTCAGCTCAGGTCATGATTTCAGGGTCCTGGAATCCAGCCCCATGTTGTGCTCCTCACTCAATGGGGAGTCTGCTTGTCCCCTGCTCATATTCTCTCTGTCAAATTAAAAAACAAAAACAAAAACAAAAACCCAAAACTACATTCATAGAATAATCTAGGATTTAGTCCAATCTGGATTTTTCTGGTCCCCAGATGACATTATAACACCATTATTTCTTATAGGAATCTTGCAGGTCACTACCTATTAGTGGGTAGGAAAATTTACTCAGAGTCAGTCTGCAGTCTTTTTAGTTGTATAATTTGAAACAAAAGTATGTAACAAGCCTTCCATGACACTTTTATTTCAGACACACACATATATAATTCTTATTGAGGGGTTATAGTCTAAAAAGTCTGAAAATAATTTTTTAAAAGCTCTGCAAAATTGTCTAAACTGGAATTATAAATCATTTGCATCATTACATGTAAAAGACCTCAGAAAATAACTGTTGCTTATTTTGGTTTTAAGACTCATTAAAAAGATAGACCATATGGAGCACTTAGGTTGTGGCTACTGAATAATAAATATCTAGTAAATGTTAGCTAGTTATACTAGCAAAACTAGGAAGACTACCAGAGAAGACTTTTTTCAGAGAGCATGGGAAGACTCACATGGAGCTGGAACCATGTGAGCAGTGAGTAATTTAATTTTTATTCTTCAGGAAAGCCTGATCATAGGTTTTGGCTCACAGGTTATAATGTTGCATCAGACCAAGTTCTCAGGCTATCTTCTCACCAACTCTTCTAGTGAAAAGATTATCTCCTCATCTGATATAATTTAATTTGTTTTAATGTATATCTAAACAATTGTAGTAATCTAGATCTAACCCTCTAATATTCCATAGCCTGATGGGATTGTTAGTTCATACCCAGGGGTAAGGAAGGGTCTAGCCAGACAGCACACTTGAGTCATCCTATCAGACATCTTTGTCAAGAAACACGAGACTGATTCAAACTACAAAGGGGCACCTGGATGGCTCAGTGACTTAAAGACTCTGCCTTTAGCTCAGGTCATGATTCCAGGGTCCTGGGATAAAGCCCCATATTGGGCTCTCTGCTCAGCAGGGAGCCTGCTTCCTCCTCTGTCTCTGCCTGCCTCTCTGCCTACTTGTGATAAATAAAATATTTTTTAAAAATCCAACTACAGGAAAAACAAAGAACTGGCAGAGCAGGATAAAGAGAATAGCTCATCAGCTTCTAAACACTTAAAGAGGCATTCCTCTTTAGGTTAGTCATCAGAGCAAGTCTTGAATTTAAAGATGGTGAACGGTGAGCAGATTACAGCCTAAAGGGCAAAGCAGTGGCTAACATCTGCTCCAAAATGCTGGGATAACTGAGTCTGAATGCTAACAAGTGTATATTATATAAACCTGACTTTCATGAGCTTTAAAGTCAGGCACCAGGCAGAAATAATACAACAAGAACACTCAGGCTCAGATCCAAAATGCACAAGAGAATCTATAGGACACACTTACACAACAAGGAAAGGAACGAGGAAAAGGAACAGGAAGAACTCTAGTCAGTGTACAGGCAAGGCATTCTCAAAATAAAGTTAGCCCCAGGTATTTCCCATTGGCTCTGAGCCTCTGGGGGGAGAATGCAGCAGGCCCAGAGAACAAACAAAAGATCAACTTCAGGTCAACTACAGCAGCCTTTCTTCTAGAGAGAGGAGGACAGGAAACACTCAGCCCACTCTGTACAGTCAGGAAATAGAGCCAGGCAAGGCTGCAAGGTCTGATGATCTCAAAGTCATTTTGTGCAGAAGTAAAGACCAGTTTGTAACCCTTCTATTGTATCTATTCTCTTTGCTAAACACTTTTTAAGTTAATAAAAGTTACTATAGTCTCCTTTTCCTTAGTTTATAACAGGGTGTTTATGGTGTCCTGAGCAGCAGGGGCCAGAAGGAAAGGAAAATTAGCAGCACAAAGTAGTGCACACATGAAAGAAAGGAGATAGCATATTGGGCTATTCATGTTGGTTTGGTCTACTCTCTCCCCAGGCCCACATTAAGGGACCAGATATTAAGGGATCAGGCAGAATGGCAGCCCACGACACCTCACACCACGAGTGGCCCTGCTGCTTGGACACAGCACATTAATTCATAAGTGAAACTACAATGGCATCTCTATTATACATCACAGTAAGAGAACTGAGATGAACAAAGGTCATTTGAAGGGATGGAACATGGGAATCAGGCTGGGGCCCAACTTACAAACCATTCCTAACTTCTCTGCTCACCAGCCACATGGCCTTTCCTGAATGGCTCAGATGTCTACACAGCAATTTCTGTCCCCATTGCATAGAATGTTCTCCTGCTACTTCCCTTTGATACTCAACCTCAGCTTACATGGCACTTCTTTAAGGTACCACATTGGGCCAGGTTCTCATCAAGAGTTCTCACAGACTTGTCCACTCCCCTTCACAACCCTCAACAGCTTCCTACTCTTCGGGTGGTTAAGTTGTGTCTCTTCCCCAGCATACCTTAAGCCTTCTAAACACAAACAGTCACTCGACATTCTTTAAACACAACCGACCTACAGGAATATAATGTTAATGTTAGAGGATTTTAGTCACCACCAATATTTCAATGGAGGAATTATCCAGTTGCTTTTACATAAAGCATCACAGTTGCTGAATGATCAGTTTCCAACCATATCAAGAATCAGGAAAATATGTGACTACTGCCACAAGTTACGCCATAAAACCACTTCTGTGGATAGAGGCATTCTGCTGCTCATAAAGATGAAGCACCCAGGCTGACCTAATGTACCAAAAATTAGGGGAAAAAAAATTACCCATTCTCTAGCAAAGAATGCTTCCTAAACAAGTATATTAATCTAGTAAACTAGGCACTTTCATTCTTCTCCTCAAACTGTCCTATAAAAATAAACAAGGAAAAGGGGCACTTGGGTGGCTTAGTTGGTTAACCCTCTGACTCTTTGGCTCAGGTCATGATCTCAGGGTTGTGGGATCAACCCTGGTGTCAGGCTCTGCACTCAGTTGGGAGTGTACTTGACAGTCTCTCTCCCTATCCCTTGGCCCCTCCCCTCACTCCTGTGCACTCTCATACTTTCTCTCTCTCTAAAATAAATAAATCTTAAAAAAAAAAAAAAAACAAACAAACAAAAAAAAAAACCCAACAACAAGGAATAAAAGAATGGGGCTGCCCATAAAATGAGAACAGAAATAGCTCTGGACTAAGTAAAAAAAAAAGTTTTGTGGGGCACCTGGGTGGTTCAGTGGGTTAAAGCTCAGTCTGTCTTCAGCTCAGGTCATGATCTCGGGGTGCTGGGATCCAGCCCCCCATCAGGATATCTGCTCAGCAGGGAGCCTGCTTCCTTTCCTCTCTCTCTGCCTGCCTCTCTGCCTACTTGTGATCTCTTCAAATGAATAAATAAAATCTTTAAGAAAAAAAAAAAAGTTGTGTGGGGTTTTTTTTTCCCTGCATGCATAGAAACAGAATTAAGTAGAATTAAAGAATTAAGGAGAAATTGTTTTACTTCAGAAAGAAAAAAAAGGAAAGAATATATTTGATATACCTGAGGAGGCAAAGAATGAAGTAGCTCTCTCAAAGTCCATTAGGAGAAAAAAAGAGACAAGGAAAAAGGCACAGTGAGTGAAGGAAATTAAATGAATCTCATTTGGGCTCCTGGTTGGCTCAGGGGGTTAAAGCCTCTGCCTTCGGCTCAGGTCATGATCCTGGGGTCCTGGGATCGAGGCCCACATCGACCTCTTGCTCAGCAGGGAGCCTGCTTCCTCCTCTCTCTCTCTCTGCCTGCCTCTCTGCCTACTTGTGATCTCTGTCAAATAAATAAATAAAATCTTTGAAAATAAAAAAAAATAAGAAAAAATAAATGAATCTCATTTGATCTCTAGTAGACCATTTCCTCCCTCTTCTCATCCTTTTCCCTGCAAAATCTTTTAGAAAAGCAGAGATTTACTTTAATCTCATGACAGCACAATAAAAATGTGCCAGTGGGGAAGGCTATGCACATGTAGAGGCAGGAATTATTTGGGAAACGTCTGTACCTCCCTCTAAATTTTGTTGTAAACTTAACACTGCTCTTTAAAAAAAAAAAAAAAAAAGTCTTTTTAGAAAAGCTGGATCACAGCAATTGCACTACTGGGTATTTACCCTAAAGATACAAACATAGTGATCCGAAGGGGCATGTGCACCCAAATGTTTATAGCAGCAATGTCCACAATAGCCAAACTATGGAAAGAACCTACATGTCCATCAACAGATGAATGGATAAAGAAGATGTGGTATATATACACAATGGAATACTATGCAGCCATCAAAAGAAATGAAATCTTGCCATTTGCGACAACGTGGATGGAACTAGAGCGTATCATGCTTAGCGAAATAAGTCAAATGGAGAAAGACAACTATCATATGATCTCCCTGATATGAGGAAGTGGTGATGCAACATGGGGGCTTAAGGGGGTAGGAGAAGAATAAATGAAACAAGATGGGATTAGGAGGGAGACAAACCATAAGTGGCTCTTAATCTCACAAAACAAACTGAGGGTTGCTGGGGGATGGGGGTTGGGAGAAGGGGGGTGGGGTTATGGACATTGGGGAGGGTATGTGCTTTGGTGAGTGCTATGAAGTGTGTAAACCTGGCGATTCACAGACCTGTACCCCTGGGGATAAAAATATATTATATGTTTATAAAAAATTAAAAATTTAAAAAAAATAAAATAAAATTTTAAAAAAAGTGAAATCACCAACAAAAAGCACAAAAAAAAAAAAGAAAGAAAAGCTGGATCAAGTGAGTTAGGTAAGAGACATTTAGAGCACATAGCTCCATCCTCAGTTAATATTGTTAAAAGATAAACTAGGCATACTGAAAATTTTAAGAGTTTATTTGAGCAAAAATCAATTTGAATATAGCAATGCCATACCTGAGTGGTTAGGTGTGCTCCACCAAGAAGGGCGGAATAAAGACTTACATAGAAAAGGTGTGGAAGCAAAGAAACTATCTGATTGGCTTAAAGCCCAGTAGGCTATTTGTGATTGGTTGTTCCTAGGTTTTAATTTCATAACCTTGGGCTCCATAGCTCAGTGGTCAGAGCACTGGTCTTGTAATTTCATAACCCTGAAGTACTTACAGGCTTAGATTTTGGTTTGCTTATGTACGCCACCAGAGCATTAGAGCCACCTCAGTCCGATGGCTTCCTTGTTTCATTCATTTAACACTAGGCACGTACTATGTGCCAACCACAGTCATCTGACTGAATTTCACTCAGGATTTGGGATATTGAAAATCCAGAGAATCTCACTATTTTGAAACAAACTTGTGTTTAATAATGTAAGTTATGGAGGTGCCTGGGTGGCTCAGAGGGTTAAGGCCTCTGCCTTCGGCTCGTGTCATGGTCCCAGGGTCCTGGGATCGAGCCCCACATCGACCTCTTGCTCAGCGGGGAGCCTGCTTCCTCCTCTCTCTCTCTCCCTGCCTGCCTCTCTGCCTATTTGTGATCTCTGTCTGTCAAATAAATAAATTAAATCTTAAGGAATGAAATTAAAAATAATAATAATAATATAAGTTATGCAGTAAAGAACACAGGCTTCAATATCCACCACAATCTATATAGTTCTTCAAAAAATTCAGCCAATTTAAACATGCTAATTATTTCAAGCATTCTCATATTTATCTATTTACTAATACTTAGTGATTCTTGGTCCTGATATAGTACTTTAGTTTTATTTCCTAGCATTAGGTACAAGCATTCAAAAACCATTTTCTAAAATGTAGTCATCCCAATGCAGGGATCATTGGCTTTGCTTTAGATACCTGTTCTGCCCACCATGTTGTTCAAATTATTTTACTATTCTCTTTCATAGATTATTTCAAAGTGTTTCATTCTCTTCTGAATCACTGATTTCTTCAGAGCACTTCATAACTGCAAATGAAAACTTCACCAACTGACAAATAATAAATAGCCATGAAAGGTCAGGATTCTAAGACTTAGGGGTTTCATGGCCAGATTCTAACCCATATAGTCCTGTATCACGCTGCCAAGGAATAAATACCACAAGATAGACATAATAAACTCCTGATAAGAAACAAAGAAAGCCCAACCAACCCCCACCCCAATGGCCCTGTTATCTTATGCCAGAAAGGTATCCATTTCATCTTCTCTTACTTTCCATTGGGAATAGAACACAATAAAAGACAGTAAACCCTAAAAGCCAACTAGAAAAAAATTTGGATTTCTTTTGAGAGAAGGGGTCTGCCAAGTGACAAGACTACACCATCTACCACACACAAAACTACAAACTCTCCAGAAAAACCAAGTGTTAATGCTGAAGTTGAGATAAAGAATCTACAGAGAAAAAGTCGGCTGTTCCAGGGGAAGGAAACCTCAGTTACACAGGGCTGCTGCTCTGCACTTCAACACACCTGGAGTTATGCAATGGGGCAGCTTCACAGGTACATATGTGCAGTCTGAAAATAACCATCATCTCATTTCTTATTCAGACTTCAATGTCAAAGTTGGTTGCAATTTTGGATTTAAAAATTAGTCCAATGGAAAAATATGTTGGAAACATAAAATTTTGATTTTTTGTTTCTTTCCAAAAGTTAAGCAAAAAAAAAAAAAAAAAAAAGCTTTCATTCTATTTTCTTAGCACTCAAATGACCTCCAATCAGAGTTGAAACAAATAATAGGGTATAGTATGAGAAAATAAGGTAAAGATAGGAGATATTACAAGATTCTGAAGCAAAATTCTGAAGTCATTAATTCAATTACTTCGAAAAATAATTTTGTAGCCATAAAGGCAGGGCACAGCATAATAAAAGCCCTGTCAGATATAACTTGCAGATATATTTTCTGCGATTATTTCTATTTTCCAGGGAGATTATTTCTATTATTATTTCTATTATTTCTATTATTATTTCTATTTTCTCACTTATAAAGTGAGAAAACTAAAGCTTCAAGGTTGAAGGATTTGCTCTAAACCCAAAGATAGCACTGGCATGCAGGGCTTCTAATTTCTCACCTTTGCATTTGTCTTAGAGCTTATTATAACCTGGAAAAGTTAGGCAAAGACTGCTCAATCCACAGGTCTAATGATAACAATAATGATAAACAATACCACCAAAACAGTTTTTACTTGTGGCTTAAATTGTAGACATTCTAAGTTTGGCAAATAGAAAGTCCTTTCTCAAGCCTTCTACCAATGTGTAGCATGTGTAACAGGAAAACCCTGACATCATTATATTGGCTACTAAATCGGCCATTGGTTGCGGCTATTTGACCTCCTTTAAGAGAATCTGTCTTGTAAGGCTCAGACAACAACCACCAAGGACAAGAACTAGAGACTAGCACTTGGGTGCCTCCCTTCTGTCAGTTTCACTTACCTTGATGGGTACTTCAGTGAGTAAGCAGCAGCCAAGAACCCACCCAAGTTGTGTCCAAGCAAAATCATTTTGTCCAGTCCTAGGGCACATCTCCACTCTTCAATGGATTCCACAAACTGATTCTCCACTTCTTCCGCATCGCTGTCAAACCTGGGCCTACTACTTCGTCCAAAGCCCAACAGGTCAAAAGCATAGACGGGTCTACCAGTGCAAAGATCTCCAAAATTCAGTGCCCAGAGTCCAAGTCCACCTCCAAAACCATGGAGGAGGACAAGTGGAGTCTTATTTGAAATATTATGAGATAACTTCAGTGTCCATATTTTATTTCCATTAGATATACGAACAGGTTCTTTTTTGTATGTGCAGGGGACACCTAATGAAAACATAAAAAAGAAATTCTGATTAGCTTCACTACTTCTGAGAAGGGGAATATTTTAAAGGAAATCAGAAATAAATAATCTAGAAATTATCTGGTATCCATTCATATGATTTTAGCCTTTATTAGCTCATTCCTAAAAAAAAAGCTTACATCTTATCAAGCAAGTAATTCTCAATTACCATATATTTCACCTAAGTGGGAAGTTCTATCTCAGATAACTCTCAAGTACCTGTGGCCAAGGTCTTTTGGCAAATCATGTTAGCTCTTTTCACATCCATCAAATGAGGGTTTTACACTCTTAGAACTAGAGAGGAACTCAGTGCTCACGGGACACATTATTTGAAGGTCTCTAATTTTGGAGACAATATCAAAATAATACCTTGAATTTGTCTAACAGCTGAAGAGTAATCACTGAAGATTGAAGTCAGACTCACTTTTCCCTAAAAAGTAACCATGAATTTAAGGATGGACTAGCAGTATCTGCACTGAACACCTAACTGAAATCCTGAGTCACTTCAAAGTTTAGTAGGAAAGAGGTGACAGGGTATGGCAGGAAGTCCTGGCATGAGGTACCAGGTAGTGTGGGTTCAAGTCCAACAATCTCCCTGGAAAATAGAAATAATCGCAATTTTGTAGATAAAAACCTTTATTTGTTTTCAGTGGTGTAGGACTCAAACAAATTTTGCTGTGAACAAAATTTCACAATTAGCACCATTGCTTAAAAGTATACTCCAAGAGGCACCTGGATGGCTCAGTGGGTTAAAGCCTCTGCCTTCAGCTCAGGTCATGATCTTAGGGTACTGGGATTGAGCCCCGCATTGGGCTCTCTGCTCAGCAGGGAGCCTGCTTCCTTCTCTCTCTGCCTGCCTCTCTGCCTACTTGTGATCTCTCTGTCAAATAAATAAATAAAATCTTAAAAAAAAAAAAAAAAAGTATACCCAAAGATGCCAGGATAGCCCTGACAGTACAAGTTTGGGTAAATTTCACTGCTCATAAGAAATTTTGTAAAAAGGTTTCCACACCATTAAAATGCACAATTAAAAAAAATATTAAGAAGCTAAAACCAGAGGGAACCCTAAGGATCATCCTACCTCTTCATTTTACAGGTAACAAATGGGAAACTGAGAAAGTGACTTACCCAAGGTGCTGACATCATCTGGTTGCATATCTGGGCCTGGACCAAGTTATCTTGTTCTACTCCAGTATGTGCTCCATTCCACAAAGCTACCTATTCTGGAACACCTAGAGCCTATTATCAGATTGTAGTCAGGGGCCTTGAGACCCTTTCAGGCGGTTTATGAGGTCAAAACTATTTTCATAACAAAACTAAGATACCTTTTCACTCTCATTCTTTGATGGGTATGCAGTAGAGTTTTACAGAGATCACCAGATGTGACTACCAACAGCCTGAATGCAGAAGCAGGTATGAGAATCCAGCTGTCTTATATTAAGCCAGAAATCAAAGAGATTTGCAAACAATGCTACTTTTCTAACTGTATTTCTATTTGAAAAGTAGTTATTTTTAGAAAACATCTTATTTATTTTAACCTATAATGGGTTCCTATTACTTTCAAATGAATAAATTAACATACTTCAAATAATTCAGTTTTAATTTCTAATTGGTAAAGAGTCATGGCTATAACTGATAAACAAATCTCCTTAAGGCCCTTACTAATTTAAGAGTATAACAGGGACCAGAAGTTTAAGAACCCCTGCCTTCCAACACTTCTGTACTTGTTGATGACTTATGACTTGTTGATGACACTTTTTTTTAAAAAAGATTTTATTTATTTATTTGACAGAAATCACAAGTAGACAGAGAGGCAGGCAGAGAGAGAGAGGGAAGCAGGCTCCCTGCTGAGCAGAGAGGCCGATACAGGACTCGATCCCAGGACCCTGAGATCATGACCTGAGCTGAAGGCAGCGGCTTAATCCACTGAGCCACCCAGGCGCCCCAGGGAAAAAGCACTTTTGCCAACAAACTAACATACCACAGAATCTTATCTCCAGTTTCTGGGCAATGTGATCTTAGCAAACAGCTCAGGCAACTTACAAAAAGAAAACCTTACATTTTAAAATTTTCTCTTCAGCTTCTTTAAGGTGTGATGTAGATGTAGGGCACCACGTGGGAAGCCAACCAGTTAGCCATCCTGACCTAGGGCATCAAAAAGAAAATACAAAGACATAAGTTAATGCTCTTCTCAACTTCCAACTGTTACATTTGAAGAAAAGCAAAATACGAAACTTATTCTCTATGTGATGGTGAAGCTATCTACATCTGGCAGAATCCACCTAATACATACAAAGTATTGTGGTAAAGTACTGGGGAACAGACATTCAACTTCAGCCTGTGAACCTACAAGTAGATATCAAAATCCATATTTATAGATAATCAGACTCCAAGTAATCAAGCAGAAATTAAAAAAAAAAATAGGCAGAACAAAAAAAGGCATTCATCCCAACCCACTGTAAGAAAGCCTCTTACCAGGGTGGAAATGCAGAAAAGGTAAAGACCATGAGTGGGTTCACATAAATGGTAGGCTCACAAGCAGGTATAAAATCTTAAAGTTGAGAGAAGATAAATCTTATTAAAAAGGAAATTGGTTTGGTTTTTTTTTTTTAAAGCTTCAAAGTTCATGGTTCAGAGTGGGAATGCACCCCTAATACAAATGCAGAAGTTTGACCTATGTATAACTTGCCTAGAGTGACTGGGTTAACTGTTAGTGAACATCTCTGGGATCCAACAAATAGTAGATGAAAAGAATGACCAAGGCCTTTGGCAGAAGATAGTTTAAAAAAAGAGAACAAGGAATCAAGCTTGAGGCAACGAGCAAAGAAAGGTATGGGAACGGGATGCTGGAACAGACAGGTTTTGCTCATAGCCAGCCAAGGATAGGATAAGCATATAACTCCTGGCCTGGTGGCAGCAGACCACAGGCTTATCCTAACAATCTGGGTTCAGGTGGAGCTCCAGCACTTATCTGACAGCAAGGGCGTTAGCACCTAACCAAGAGTATTTAAAGTGAAAGCTTTCTGATGAAAGAGAAAATCAGAGGAGGAAGAAAGACAAACTACTATAGGTTTCAGATGTGAGGTATGGCCTTGAACCAAGGCTTTGGCAACAGGGATGGAGACAAAAGAATAAGGCCAAGGAATATTTAAAAATCAACCAGGCTAAAAGATACAAACTTACAACCAGACAAGGAGTAAGTTCTGGAGATCCAGAGCACAGCATGATTATGGTCAATAACACTGTATACTTAAAAACTAAGAGACTAGATCTTAAATGTTCTCACCACAAAAAAGAAATGGTAATTACATGATGTGATAGAGGTGTTAGCTAAATCATAACCATACTGCAGCATATAACAAGTATATATAAATGTATCAAATCAACATGGTT
This sequence comes from Mustela erminea, assembly GCF_009829155.1. Taxonomy (NCBI): domain Eukaryota; kingdom Metazoa; phylum Chordata; class Mammalia; order Carnivora; family Mustelidae; genus Mustela; species Mustela erminea. Next base: position 68,581,404 of record NC_045614.1, on the reverse strand, counting down.
GTATGCCTTCAACTTATACAATGTTATATGAAAGGGGACAGGATCTAATGGAGGAAACAACTATAATTACATGATGCAATTAATTCATTCCACAAGTATTTATTGGGCACTTACTGTCATTTGGGACATCAGTTATCAAACAGAGGTAAGAGTAATTAGTTCTTCTTGAGAGCATCAGGGAGTTGTTTTTGAGCTAGATCTACATACAATGAATGGGATTATTTCAAAAGGTAGAGTGGCAGTTCAGCCATCCCCAGTGAAGCAAAGGGCAGGAGCACATGCACATAAGGAAATGCATAATGTACGTTCTGAGATAACAAACTCATTGTTTCCAATGGCTGTTCTAAAAATTACCACAAACTTCGTAGCTTAAAACAACAGAAATTTATTAAGGGCCACACTCCCAATAGAGGCTCTGGGGAAAATCTATTCCTTGCCCTTTTATTGGTTCTGGTGACTGCTGGTATTCTTTATCTGTGGCAGGGTCACTCCAGTTATCTGTGTCCATTACCACATTTGTCTTCTGTATGACTTCTCCTCTCCTGCCTGTTTGCAATCTCCCTCTGTCTCTCACTTATAGAATCACTAGTGCTTGCATTTAGGGCCCACCCAGATAACCCAGGATCATCTCACAGTTTCTTATTTTTTTTTAGATTTTATTTATTTAAGAGAGAGAGAACATGAGAGGGAAGAGGTTAGAGGGAGAAGCAGAGTCCCTGCTGAGCAGGGACCACCCCCCACACACACAATGTGGGGCTTGATCCCAGGACTCCAGGATCATGACCTGAGCTGAAGGCAGTTGCTTAACCAACTGAGCCATCCAGGTGCCCCCATCTCAGTTTCTAATTCAACTGGTTAAACTGGAAGTTTGCAAAATCTCTGCCATGTAAAGTAACACTCTGGGCACCTGGGTGGCTCAGTTGGTTGAGCTTTCAGGTTGGGTCATGATCTCAGGGTCCTGGATCAAGCCCCGTGCCAGGATCCCTGCTAGGCAAGGAGGTTGATTCTCCCTCTCCCACCCCCTTTGCTTATGTTTCCTCTCTTGCTAGGTCTCTCTCTGTCAAATAAATAGATAAAATCTTAAAAAAAAAAAAAAACACCAAAACAAACACAGGTTCTAAGGACTAGAAAATGGACTCAGCTTTGGAAACTATTATCTTTGGGGATGACTACCACAAATATGAATCATGGAGTGTGTTCCAAGATAAAATATTTAAACATCCAACAAATGGTAATTGACATTATACTGATGACAACAAAACAATTCACTAAAATTATATGGCATTAATTAGTAATTCCTAAAATAAGAGTTTTAACTAAGGTTCAGAAGTACTTCGGGGGCGCCTGGGTGGCTCAGTGGGTTAAGCCGCTGCCTTCGGCTCAGGTCATGATCTCAGGGTCTGGGATCGAGGCCCGCATCGGGCTCTCTGCTCAGCAGGGAGCCTGCTTCCCTCTCTCTCTCTCTGCCTGCCTCTCCATCTACTTGTGATTTCTCTCTGTCAAATAAATAAATAAAATCTTTAAAAAAAAAAAAAAAAAAAAGAACTACTTTGGAAATAGAGGGGCGCCTGGGTGGCTCAATGGGTTAAGCTTCTGCCTTTGGCTCAGGTCATGATCTCAGGGTCCTTGGATCGAGCCCTGGCATCTATTGGGCTCCCTGCATCCCCTTTCCCAACCTCTGCCTACTTGTGATCTGTCAAATAAATAAATAAAATATTTTTTAAAAAAAGTACTTCAGAAAAAGAAATTGACATAGAGTTGTCATTTTGCCTGACTCCTTACTTCGAAGGTAAGGCTACTTCTAGCTGACCTTCAATAGGAATCTCAGCCCTATTCCAACCTTTTACTTGACACTCTAAGTATCCTTTTTGTCTCTGTTTTCTAGCCATACAATATTCCCTATTCTCTCACTTCCTGGTGCTGAATATCCTTGGAATATGCATCTCCCCTTCTCTTCATGATCCATTATACCTCTCACCAACCTCAGATTGGATTTCACTCCCCATTCCCAATATACCCAAACTGGATTAGATCAGGATAGCAGGGTATCACCCAATTCTCAAGATAGATTCTCTTTTCAAGTTGTATTACAACATTCTTATTTACTCACCAATATCCTTACCCAACTGTATGATCCTTAACAGTAAGAACTCTGTGTTCACCAATGCATATTATTATACATTGATGTTATAAATGAAGTTTTTGCTTCATCTGAATGTACTGGCTACAATGAGTTACAAGTGGATCACTTGAGTATTAAGAGAATCTTCTGGGATGATAGTGACATTCTTTATCTTAACAGGTGATTGGATTATATAATTCAGCAAATGAACACTTAAAATTTAAGCATTTCATCATAATACAATTTTATGCTAAAAAAGAAAAAAGTAAAACAGGTTGGATTTGATAACTGGTTGGATAGAAAAAAGGTGTAACAGAGGATTCCTAGGTTTCTGAGTCAGTAATAACCATAGAAAATACATAAATAAGAATAGGTGTGAGTAGAGAACTGTGCTAAGTTTGGATGGGTGGCTCTAACAACCAGCTTTTTCTAAGCTTTGCAGGCTCATCCTACATTTGCCTGCTTATAGAACTTCTCTGGGCATTAGGTAGAACAGCTGCTTGATAAGTGTTTTGCAGAATGATTAAGTCATTCACAATACAGGGTATTCTCAATCCAAGTCACTCATATTCTGTAGATCTGAAAAGGTTTAAAAATGTTAAGCACCAGATCCAAGAGTATCAAGGTAGTAAGGAAATGATATAAGTAGAGATTTAAATCCAATTCCAAGTGACATCAAAGACCTTTTTTCTCAGGTGACTACTTTCCTTAAAATATGTGAGGGGCTATCATGACCTACAGGATAAAGTCACAAGACAAAGTCACATTCTAATTTAGGCCTGCATGGAAAAAAAGATACATAATAGCCTGCATTATAACCAGGCTCCATTCCAAGTGTTCTCTGTGTTAGTTTCAAACCTTCTACATTAACAAGATCAGAGGTTACTACCCCAGGCATCCCCCACAAATGTTTCATATAACTTATTATCAAGGTAAAAACATAATAGAAACAAACATTATTATTAGTCTATTTGTAAATATATAAAGCTATAAATTATCAAGGAAAAACAATTCAAGGTTTTAGCAATGAGTTTTTCAATCATTCAACAGTTGTTTAAAATTGTTTAAAAAATTGTTTTAAAAAATTGTTTAAAAAAAACACTGTTAACAAGCAGTTAAAAGAATCTCATGATCTTTGGAGCTTAAAATTTAAAAAGTAAACATTATTAAATTGAAGCTGTTTTGTCATTGACCAGGAATGGTCATCAAAGTCTATGTTAGGTCACAAAAATATGAGCTAGTACCAAGAGGAAGTTACTTACAACTCAGTCTCATCAGTTTTCTTAAATAGCCCTCAAATCATAGCACAGTTCTTTGCCAGAGAGAACCAGAGGTCAGTACCCAAAAAAAAAAACCAAATCAAAACAAAACAAAAAGTCAAATGAACTATAGTCTACTATTGCTCCAACTGCCATCAGGTTGGGGCAAAGAAAACACAAATGCAATCTTCATTTCAGTCTTTAAAAAAAAAATTACATTCTCTGAATACCTACTAAGTACAGGTCCTCAAGTTTAAAACATTATATAACAGCCTGCAATAGGAATTATGCCTACCCTCCTCACAAAACCAATTTTCAAAGGATAGGATATCTTGTCCACTCATTTTTGCCTCCTAGTGATAGGCTTAGAGCAAAGAGAAAATGCAAAATAATGTTTTTATGTTTGCAAGTTTAGTGCATTACACTAAAAATCAGGGCTCTACAACCACAAGAGCCACTAACCCTCTTCAGGTTTTCTAAGCAACTTTTTCATCAAAGCAGATAATTGTTTTTAAGTGGAGTTTTTCTGAAGTATATTTAAACTGAAAAAATCCATAAACAAAGCATAGTAAAATATTTTATTTTCACTCAATGGAATTGTAGAGATTCCTCTCTTCTCCTAAGACTTGATAATATTTCTGTCTAATCACCTTTGCCTAAACCAGATAAAATGTTTTAGAGAAACTGTCTTCTACTTCTTTCTTAGAGATACTCTATCTAATTGAGTCCCACACACATAACTGGCTCAAGGAAACATTTTTAAATAGTGAAAGGAAAGCTGCAGTCTATCTTTTTTGTTCTTCACTTGATTACCCTTTGTTCTCAAATTCCCACCATTGAGCTTGCAACATCTATTGCTTCAACCCTCCAAAACACCCATTCAGCCTCATCTCCTGTCTTCCAGGTAATTAAACTCGTCTTCAAAGAGACCCTCTGCCCCTTCCACAAAATCTCCTATGTCCTCCAGTGTTGTTCTAGGCTTACTGTGCGGAAGACTGAAACTAAGACCCCAAGACTGAAGCTTGTCAGATATCCAGCCATTCTTCTAAGGTCACAAAATCTAAAGTAAAAATTAAGTTCATGTGGCCCAGCTATAAAACAGTAAACAAGGAAACAAAACAGTAAACAAAATACAGGGCTTCCTCCTCACAGCTTTGGAACATAAACAGAAAAGCAAAACTCAATTTCCCTCTTTTATTTAAACAGATAATCAATAAACACCGTCATCCACTACTGAAGCCCTAACTTGGGAAGCAACCCAAATGTCAATGGCAATATAAAGAAAAAGCCATTCACCATAGGGACTACATCTGTTTAAAACAACAGAAGACGTATCAAAAAGTGCACCAAAAGGTTTTCTACGCAGACACATCAGCTGAGCACTTAACTCTCAGCAAGGCTGAGGATCTAAGCCCTAAAGCATCTATTAAAAAAAATAAAAAAGGTACAAGGAATCTTGCTTTATAACTCTGTAATAAATATAAAGAAAGAATCTTTTTAGTGAGCAGACTTCCAAGTTAAAAGAAAAAAAAAAAAAACCTTGAAAGACTACACTAGAGGTGGCATTCTAAGGAAAGACAAAAAAAGATGTGCTCAACATTAACAGAATTTATTAACTTAAGAATCTGAATCTGATTTTAAACATCCTGAGTTCGAGCAATAAAACACTGAATTTTTTCTCTTAACTTTCTACCTAATCTTTTTTTTTTTTTTTTAAAGGATTTTATTTATTTATCATAGAGAGAGAGAACAAGCAGGGGGAGCGGCAGGCAGCCCTCTGAACAAGGAATCCAACACGGGTCTTGATCCCATGACCCCAGGATCATGACCTGAGCCACGGAGACCTTACCTAATCTTTTTTTTTTTTTTTTTTTTTTTTTAATAACATTGTACTCAGGTGCCTGGGTGGCTCAGTCCTTAAGCATCTGTCTTTGGCTCAGGTCATGATCCCAGGGTCCTAGCATCCAGCCCCACATTGGGTTCCCTGCTCAACAGGAAGCCTGCTTCTCCTTCTCACACTCCTCCGGCTTGTTATGTTCCCCTTCTCTCTCTCTGTAAAATAAATTAGTAAAGTCTTTAAAATAATAAATAAATAAAATAAAATAGCATTGTACTTATACCCTACTTCCATCAACATTTAAGTTTCCTTGTAATCCCTGTTTTGTTCTCTTAGACATAGCTGACTATCTATAGTATTACCAAACCTGAATTGCACAATCTATAAATATTGTGAAACAGGTTTCAAAGATTTCTGAAGAAAATATACAAAAGTCTGGCCAATTTCCACACACTGTTGGCCACTTAAATAACATTTCTAATTAGGTTATAAGTAAAGAGGATTTCATTATATTACAATTTTTTTTTAAATGGCCTCCATTTCTATACTGGTACTATCAAGACAGAAAAGTTATTACTGCTCTCTATCCTACTCTAAGTATAGTAGTCTCTCTCATTTAGAGAAACTATGAGGTTTTGTTTCTTTTGTAAATATCCAAATTGAAGAAAGGTATGAATATCCATATTCTTCTGAAATAATTCCTCAACCAATGAAGATTAACAACTTTCAAACAAGACATTACAACACTTTTGCAAATAAGGGCCTTTCCTGGGTAATGGAAAATCCTATCATGCCCTTTCATTTTAAATAAATAATAGCTCACATGATTTGAATTATCACTAACCATTAGGTCAGTCAAGCCCTCTAATATACTATAACACATTAATTCACATTCTTTAACTTTTTACCCCCTATATTTCTAACCTGTAACTATGAAAGACCCAGAGTTGGAGAATCAGTATTTTAGACACAGTTATGTGCTGGTGATATTTTCTCCCCAGTCGTCTCCTACCTTCTCTCATACAGTAAACAAACCATCCTGGAGTCAGACACAGCACCAAACACACTTAAAAGAAAACTACAGGTGTACTTTTAGATTTACACTGCTTAACAAATCCAAGCAGCATTTCATGTTACTTCTAAAGTAAGTTTATCTACTAGATAAAAACTAAAAATCCCAAGTCTCAAACTGAATAATAACTTCTAATAAAATCATCTTTCCACATAATTCTTTATGATTCACAATCAGGAATGAGGAATTATAGAACAAAGAGGTTAGACTAAAAACCTAACAATATAATATTTCTGAATGGCTGTTACAAATAAGTCAAATCCTTAAGGACTCCATTCAGAGTCATCTGTAATTCTCAAATATATTATCCAGTGTTGTTTTTATTAAGTGGACCATCCTGGGACTTTACATTTGTTTAAGTTCTTCCTCACAGGCCTGAAATCTCCATTTGCTGGGTCTGTGACTGGCATTTTGAAGAACAGGCAAAACAAAGAAGTATGAGTTGTTTCATCCAAGGTCAAGTAGTAGAATATTACTAACCTCCCAATATAACTTAAGCTTATGATCTTAGTTGTTGTCCTCGTCACATTCAAACTTTGAATTCTTATTGAGTGTATCAAAGAACATCTTTTGATGTTCTTTGAATATCTTAGGGTGAAAAATATCACGTTATAAAGCTGCAAAATATATAATAACTAGGTTTTTTATCTTAATGTTCGTGTCAGCATAAATTTACCATATTGAACTGTTTAATTCAATAAACATTTATTGACGTTTACTATTTATGAAACCCATTCAGGCTTTACCAGACATTTGAGTAAGACAAAAGCTTTGACCCCAATGGGCTGACAAAACAAGTAACTACACTACAAAACATGGTATAAGTGCCATAAAGAAAGCTTAGGAAAATACTATAGGCCTTCAGAGAAGGGAGATCACAATCTGTTTTGGGTCAAAGAAAACCATGTGAATCAAGACAAGGGAAATAAGATGAGCAAAGAACATGTTTGGGAAACAATGAAAGATTGGCCAGAGCCCAGGGCACAGAGAGGAAATAAAACTCCAAAGGCAGATAAGAGCCAAGCTGCCTACAAAGGGCTTTAAGTCAGGCTGAGCACCTGTAATAAAGCCACTGTGTGTAGCTGCTACAAACAAGACTGTGCCTCTTAGGGAGAAAAAAGTAACTGATGAAATAAGCTATGCTGAAAGCATAGCAACTTTGGGTTCCTATGTTATTTATGTTATTTTAAATGAGTTATTAAAGTCTGCTATAGGGGTACCTGGGTGGCTCAGTTGGTTAAGCATTTACCTTTGGCTCAGGTCATAATCTCAAGGTCCTGGGATGGAGCCCCACACTGGGCTCCCTGCTCAGTGGGGAACCTGCTTCTCTGGCTCCAGCTCCCCCTACTTGCGCTCTAGCACACTCTCTCTCTCTCAGAGAAATAAAATCTTGAAAAATAAATAAATAAATAAAGCCTGTTATAAACCAGAAAAGGGAATATGTAGGGTCAGAACAAGGTGATTTCCAGGAGACACTGGAAATGGAAAGCTGATGTACTTAGAATCTACTGGACTTGGTAGATTTGGTATTCAGGGCCATGAAGATGGAGGTGGGCAGTGAAAAATCAGGCCACAGTTCTGAACCCAGATAACCAGAAGAATATAAGCACCCTAATGAAAATAGCTAAGGGCAAAAACTGGACTCTTTGTATTTTTTAGTTCAGGGGAAGAAAGGTGAAAATGACATCCAAGTCTGCACGTTTTACATTTGAGGAATAAAGTGCAAACATCTGGCACACAATTAGAAACATCACCGGATTTCTGAAAAGGGCTCCATCATGAGAATAAGATTTTAGTTCTCTCCACAGAAAAGATGCTTCAAAGAGTAGAAGTGAAGAAGACAAAATATGAAAACACAGATGAAAGAAGAAGTAGAATCTTAGAGAATTGTGACATTTAAAGAATGAAAAAATAAGAGAACCTAATAAAAGTGACTATTGATCTGAGGCTAAGGCATGAAGCAAAATGTCTTAAGAGCTATAATGTCTGGTAAGAATTTCAATAAGGAGAAGCTAACTTTACAGTGTCAAATACTGAGAAAGACCCAAGGAAGATAAGTACCCAGAAAAAAAAAGTATCATTGAGAACTGCAGTGATTCTTAAGAAGTCGGGAAGCAAGGATTTGGGAAGGAGAGATGGCAAAAGAGAGGAGTCATTGATCTTAGCGGTCTTTAAAAAATGGCAAAATCCAGGGGCGCCTGGGTGGCTCAGTGGGTTAAAGCCTCTGCCTTCGACTCAGGTCCTGATTGGAACCAAGCCCCACGTCGGGCTCTCTGCTCAGCAGAAAGCCTGTTTCCTCCTCTCTCTCTCTCTCTCTCTGCCTACCTCTCTGCCTACTTGTGATCTCTGTCACATAAATAAATAAAATCTTTAAAAAAAATGGCAAAATCCACTATATTATCTCCAAGGCAAAGGACTATAGTCAAATTCTAATGTAAATCCAGTAGGTGGCTGGTAAACCCACTGGAGAAGGGGAGAAAAAAAGTCCTTTACTTGTAGAATTTTATGATATCAATATAAATATAATATAGTATCTATAACAAATACTACCACCATGGCTAGTTTCAAGCTGCTAAAGTTGGCAAAATTCTTGAAAGTTTAGCAATGGTTGCTAGTACAAGCCAACTCCAACACACCAATGGGAACCACCTAATTTACTGTCTGCTCTGCAGCTGAGCAATTCTGTCACAGCTTTCCTCTAAACTCAACAGATCATTCAACTTAATCCTTCTTTGGGACAACCTTGCAGCAATTCACAGAAGTCTTCCCTACTCTTGTCACATTTAGCTTTCTCAACTGTCTTGCAACGAAAAGGGTTAGATGTTGAAAGCCAAACGGCTTCCAGGCATGCCTGTCTTCACTGAGAAAAATCACAAAGAAAAAAACAAGATTCATATGTGCCAAAAAGCCTTCCCCAGAGGTTTTATAATTGTTTCCTTTGTTAATGTCAATTCCCCATCTAAACCTGAAGTGTCTTAAAGATCAAGAACTTGATACAAGACCTATTTTCTCACAACCTCTAATGGCTCTTGGCAAAGTTCCAGTTGATTAACCAAATTTAAAAAAAAAATAAGCTCTGTATCAATGCAAGGATTAAGTAACAAAGTGTTAAAAGAGTAAGCAAAAGAGACAAGAACCAAACATCCCTCATGAGTCCCAGTTCTACCAAGAAGGACCAGTGATATGGCAGAGGATATTAAATTAAATCTAGACATCTGGGGAGCTCCAATTCAGCTCTGCCACTCACTAGTGGGCTCCTGGTAGCCCTTTCAGTTGCCATTGCAAATGAAAAATGGACAGAAATACTCTGCACACAGTGTTGATCTTAGGTTTAATATAAACACATTTAGGCAACACCTTGCAGGACAGGTACTTTGCTCGTCTTCTTGATACAGTTCAGAAGACTATACTAGTATGCACACTGGATATTGCTTAAGTACACTGCCAAGAGTACCAAGGATGCCCACCTCTGTCATGGGACTATGGCTGCTCAGCTGCTAAAGATATTTTATAGTCTGTCCTCAATGACCTGGGGACATCACCCCATCCACAAATTCCTTTCTCAGTCATGCCCTGGACTCCCAGGCCCTACAAAAATATGGTGACCAAAAAGACCACCTAAAAGCAGTTTCAGAAAGATAAAAAAGTGTTATGACAAACTAGGTGGGAACAAGGTACCAGTTATGTTCCTACTTGTGTCCACATGAGGACATTCCCCATCTTACCTCAACAAGGAAGTTTATCAACAAACCAAAACAATGGACCCATTCATAATGAAAACAAACTTCAAAGGAAGATCCTAGTTTCTAGTATTTCGAAACTATCATCTCACCCCTTCTCCCTATCTTTCCAAATGCAACTGTCTTCATAGTACTCCATATTACCTTTATCATTTAGGTTATGTTTCATATGCAAGTTTCTCCAGACATCTTAAGTAGAATTATCCAAATATTAAACATATATACAGAAACATAAAAGTTTACTTTCCAAAGGAAATGACCAGCCTTGAGAAACATGGCAATAATATTCATAACTGAATTTTTCCACTAATTGTTACCTGTCTACTGACAAGGGCACGAAGTTTCTAGCTACAGGTGGAAGAGAATAATTTAAATTTAGTATGTCTGTGTATCAAAAAGTTTCACGTTGGACATCTGTCCTCCAAATTCCATAAAGTTTTCTACATATACATGTGTTCTGAGGCGCAAACACACCCACTTCTCCGGTAACACCACAACACTTAGAAACAAAGGAAGATCGCTGAAAGATTATTAATGCTGAACCTGCTGTCCACATAGTGTTAACATTCATTCTACTAAGTTTCTATAAATTAAACGCTTTCTGAAACCCAAAGTTGTATACCCATGCCCTCAAACCTCTTTTCCTCTCGCTACACTTCTCCTTTCCCCGACACCCCCCAATCTCCTGCACTTTCCAGGACGATTTTGGGTTCTCCATCTCCTGCAGCCCCAGGGAAGCGCCACCCCTTCCCCCAGGCTCGGGAGGTTCTGCCCAGGCGGCGCATTCGTTCTCGTTCCGGGCTGGACGGAGAACAGGGCGCACCTGCAGCCAGAAGCCGCGCTCCGAAATGCACGAATGACTGAGCCGTTTCCCCCGGCTCGAGGCAGGTGTGAGGACGGCCGGTCACCGCCTGCCAGCTGTCCTGGGGCACGCGGGTCCGAGGAGTCCCCAGATGACGAGCCGGGGGAGGGTGCCGGGCCACCCTTGCCGCGGAGCCGCGGAGACGCTTACACAACATCACCGCGGCCCCTCCGCGCGGAGGTCCTGCGGCGCGGCCGGGTAGGATTCACACCCTTCCCACGCCCGGCAGGGACAGAGCCAGGCCGGGGCGTCCTCGGGGCGCAGCGCGGTCTCACGCCGGGCCGGACAACAGAGAGGGCAGGCCGGGGTACGAGTCCTCGGCTACGCCGCCCGGCCCGACCTGGGCCCCTGTGGAAGGAGCGATCCTGAACCCCACGAAGTCGTGGCCGCACTCACCTCTCGCAGGTGTCCGCCGAGTCCACTTCCTCCTCCTCCGCCGCCATGGCCGCCGTCACCGCGCGAGCGCCGTACCGCGCCTCCAAGCCGGCTGACAGGCCGACTGGGACAGCGAGCGCCTCCGCCGCCCTTAAGGCCACCGCCGCCCTTAAGGCCACCGCCGCCCGCGCATGCGTTGCCCTCCCACTTGCACGACAGGGCCGCGCGGCCGCGCGCGCGCGTGCCCAGCACTCTCCACCCACATTCACCAGCTGCGCGTGCGCCCTAATATCTGGCGCGATCCCGTGTGGGCGCTGGGTGGGGCTGTCAACCCTGGAACCGGTAAGATTCACCTGGAAATGTTAGGTAGCAAGTGGCTTCAGTAATACCCGTGTTAATGCATCAAACGCTAATATTAACTGTCAGTGCTGGACACGAGGCAGGCATTCTGGAAGTACCCTGGGACCTTCGCTGGAGGAGTTAAGATAGTATCCGATAGACGCTGCATTGGCGAACGGGACTGCAGCAGTGGAGAGAACTCTGGCCTTCCGCCAGCCAGTCCCTCCAGGTGGGTAGCCTAGGGGAAAAGGTGGCTCAAGACTCTAAAGTCAATATTCAGTGATGTGCTGGGGTTATAATAGTGGCCAGAACCAGCAACTGCCGTTAGCCTCACGAGGTATATATATTGGAGGGATGTAAAGTCAGTGTTTAGGTTAACTTAGGTTAACTTCTTGAGAGGGATTTACTAACATAAATGTCAACATTCTTGACCCGTTTTCAAGTCTTTTAGCCATCAGATACTGCCTGGTTTTGTAATTATACCTCTCCCTACAACAGGGGCCAAAGGCAGGCTACCCCCAGAAGTGCTACTTTAGCATATTGACTATTTTAAATAAAAGTTATTTAAGAGACGCTATGTAGAAAGGACACTCAGACCCTCCTCTGTCCCCTGAAAACAGGAAATAAATCTCCATGTGGTAGGTACCCTCTGTGCACCAGGATGTACATAAAGAGACAGCCTTATCACCAGAGATGGGAAATTTAGAGCCAAGAAGGCTTTATAAACAACCCTATCTACTGTTTACTAATTTACGACCCCAGCCCAAATTCGGCTTAGAATTCCTTACTAATTGAAGCTTTCGAAGCTAAGTTTTCTGTATCCTGTCAATTCTTCACAGATATATTGTCACTTTGTCTGAAAAGCATAAAAACTGCCTGCCTTGGTCATTTCTTTAGGTCTCAGTTTCATTACTAGGCCTCTGTGTACATGTAGTAAACCACTGGATTTTTTTCTCCTGTTAATCTGTCTCATATAAATTTAAGTCTAGTTGGAAGACCTTGAAGGTAGAGAAGAATTTTTCCCTTCCCTTCAGTATTATTCATCCATTCTTATCTACTATGTCCACTATGAGTCCACTATGTTTTAGTAGCTGAAAAACAATGTACTAAAAAGGTCTGAGACCAGATCTCTCAAAGTTCCAGGACAACCTGGTGCTATTTCTAAATCTCCTAAATCTTCTAAATAGTGACCTACCATCCAATTACCTTGAATGAGAGTGCTTATTTTGGAAGGTCATCAGGACTTACTTTGACTCTCCAGTCGGATAGTCAGGTTGTGACACTTTTAAGGCAAGTACATGGTCTGCTCTGCAGGCCCGGGCTGTGGAGTCCAAAAAACTAAATGCAGCCGTTATATCATCAAAGCTAAGTGTACCAGATTGATGATTGGTGCCCTGCTGGTTCCAAGGTCGGCTTTAATCCCAAGAAGGATTTTTTCTAGGGAAAGTGTCATCGTAGGGATCTGGGCCTTTATCTGAAGTCTGCGAATCAGAATGAGGCTGAAACATGGAGGGTTTTCTAGGGCTTCAATGGCCTGACTGACCTATAAATGGTTATAAAGTGCTGTAACTAAACAAAGTGAGAAAGTAAGTATAGTAGGGAGATAATAAGACATGGGATGGGGCACCTGGGTGGCCCAGTTGGTTAAACATCCAACTCTTGATGTTGGCTCATGTCATGATCTCAAGGCATGAGACCAAGCCCTATGTTGGGCTCTATTCTCAGTGTGGGATTTGCCTGAGATTCTCTCTCTTCCTTTCACTCCGCCCTTCTCCCCACCCTACCTGCCCACTCTGTGTGCAGGACCTCTCTCTTTCTTGCTCAATCTCTAAAATAAATAAATAAATAAAATGAAGAAGAAGGAGAAGGAGAAGGAAGGGGAAGGAGAGGGGGAGGAAAAGGGATAGTAAGGAAAAATGGTACTTGGATCAAGGGAAGGGCCCAGACACCAACTGTATGACCTTGGGGGGAAAAATCACATGATGAGGGCTTCTCAGAGTCTAATCTGCATGCGGACTTCTTGGGGATATTGTTAAGTTGCAGATTCCAATTCTGTGGGTCTGGTATGGGACCTAATTATTAATTAATAGAGACTCTCTATTTCTAATCAGCCCCAGTGATGCCTGTGGTCTTACACATCACCCCCCCCTTTTAAAAAAAGATTTTATTTATTTTTTGACAGAGAGAGACATAGTGAGAGAGGGAACACAAGCAGGAGGCGTGGAAGAGGGAGAACAGGCTTCCCACAGAGCAGGGAGCCTGATGTGGGGCTCAATCCCAGGACCCAAGGATCATGACTGAGCCACCCAGGCATCCCTGCACACCACCCTTTAAATAACAAAGCTCTAGCACAACCGCTGGAACTTTATGCAATGATGAAAATTATCTAAATCCCACTGTTCAGTAAATTAGCCATGAGTCATATGTAGCTATAGAGCATTTGAAATGGGTCTAGTGTGACTGAATTTTTTAATCCTAATTAACTTATTTTAATTAACTTGAATTTTAAAATCAACATGTGGGGGCACCTGGGTGGCTCCGTGGGTTAAAGCCGCTGCCTTCAGCTCAGGTCATGATCCCAGGGTCCTGGGATCGAGCCCCGCATCAGGCTCTCTGCTTAGGAGGGAGCCTGCTTCCTCCTCTCTCTCTCTGCCTCCCTCTCTACCTAGTTGTGATCTCTGTCTGTCAATTAAATATATAAAATCTTAAAAAAATAAAAAAATAAAAATCCACATGTGGTTAATGGTTACCATGTTGGACAAGAAGGTTTCGATCATCTACTCCTCAGCTATGAAAATGAAAATTTGAAACTGGATTCCTTCTGGTGTTCTGTGGTTCCAAGTTGTTTTCAAGATTGTATGGAAGGAAGGGTTTGATGAGAGGGCTGATGTTATGATGTTAAAATTTGGAGTAAAGGCCTGGGAATTAAGAGCTCTACCACAGTAGGGTGGGGAAAGAGGGGTATTGTCCCTTAAGGGCTGGATTCTAGAACTCCTGGTAGAATTGCTCTCCAGAGACACAAGACTCTGACTAGTCAATGAATATCAGTTGAACTCTTGAGAAGCAGATAAAAGGCCTCCTTTGGCAAGATTCGAATGCTAGGCCATAAAGGAAAGAAGTGAGTAATACTACCACATCAAAATATAAAACCTCTGTGTGAAAAAAGACACAATAGAACAAAATGCAAAAATTTGAAACAGACCTAGATTTCATAATTTCAATATATAAAGAAAAATTAAATAATAAAAAAGTAGAAAATAGAGTTTAAAAATCCTCCTCAGAAGAGAAAACTCTCAAGCCATAAATAGGCACAAGATGCTTATACTCACCTGTGATCAAGGAAATGGAAATTCAAACCATGATGACATAAATGAAAAGAGTTCATGATACTAGGTATTGGCAAGAACCTGGAACGATGGGGAATACATCTACCCAGTACACGGGAGTGCAAGTTGATACAGCCATTTGGAAAATGATTTGGAAGTTACCTATCTGAAAATGTAAAATTAACTCTCTGACCCAGCAACTTAATTTCTGGGAATCAATCCTTTCTCATGTGCACATAAAGATATATAAAATGATGTTTCCTTCATTTACTCTAATAGAAGGAAAGAAAAGAAATAAAATTAGTAAGAATGCCCCTGATTAAATAAATTCTGGTACCCCCATAATATGAAATACCATGACAGCACTAATTTGGAAAGCTCTCCAGAGCATATTGATATGTAGAAAAAGCAAATCATGGAATATGAGTCAAAAGTTGGTACTTTGAGATTAATACAATTGATAAACTCCTAGCTAATTAATGAAGAAAAAAAAAAGCATGAATGAAGACTATCAGGTTTGGAAAAGAGGATGTAATCACAGATCTTACCAACATTAGGATGATAATGAGGCAATATTACAAATAGCTTTATGCCAATGAATTTGAAAACATAGATAAAGTAGGCAAGATATTTAGAGAACATAACTTGCCAAAAAGTAAGAAACTGGGGGATGCCTGGGTGGCTCAGTTGGTAAAGCGGCTGCCTTCAGCTCAGGTCGTGATCCCAGCCTCCTGGGATCGAGTCCCACATCGGGCTCCTTGCTCAGCAGGGAGCCTGCTTCTCTCTTAGTCTCTTCCTGCCACTCTGTCTGCATGTGCTCGCTCACTCGCTCTCTGACAAATAAATAAATAAAATCTTAAAAAAAAAAAATAAGAAACTTGAACATCTCAATATTTACTTTTTAAAACTTGACCTTTTTAAAAACTTAATTTGTAAAGACTTCCTACAAAGAAGTTTTTCAAATAATTGAATAATCGCCCCCATGGTAGAGTAAGATAGTCATAAATTCTTTACTGCTTCTCACATTGAAAATTGGAGTCTTGTTTTCTCTCCCCTTCAGTCTGAGCTGTGATTTGTTTTGACTACTAAAATGTGGCAGAAATGATTCTGTAATTTCCAAGACTGGAACTTAAGGGATCCATAGCTTCAATATTTACCAATTCTTATAATTCCTATTGAAAGTCTGATATCCCAAGCTCTGCTGGCCATGTGGAGAGCACCAGACTTCTGAGATTTCCAGCCCACTCTCCACTGAATACAGCTGAATGAATGACACAAACTGACACCATGTGGATTAAAGCATGTATCCAGATGAGCTTAAATTCCTGACCCAGAGGATGGTGAAAACAAAATGGTGATTGTTTTAAGCCACCATATTTTGAAATTTTCATTTCCCTGATGACTAGTGATGCTGAAATCTTTTCACATGCTTATTTGCCATTTACAAATGGCAATGGCAATGAAATGCTTTCAGTGAGCTTTTCAATGAAATGTCTGTTCATGTCTCTTGCACATTTTCTAACTACTGAGTTTTAAGAACTTTTCATGTTCTCTAGATACTAGTTTTTTGTCAGTTTATGGTCTGAAAATATTTTCTCCCATAGTCAGCTTATATTCTCATCCTCTTCACAGGGACTTTTGCAGAACAAAGTTTTTATTTTTTTATTTTTAAAGATTTTTTTATTTCTTCATGAAACAGAGAGAGAGAGAGATCACAAGCAGGCAGAGAGGCAGGCAGAGAGAGAGGGGGAAGCAGACTCCCCGCCATGCAGAGAGCATGATGTGGGGCTCGATTCCAGGACCCCGAGATCACGACCTGAGCCGAAGGCAGAGGATTAACCCACTGAGCCACCCAGGCGCCCCCTTCAGAACAAAGTTTTCAATCTAATGAAATCCAATGTATTGATTTTTCAATGGGCTTATGCTTTGATGTTGTCTAAGAACTCTTGGCCTAACCTGAGGTCCCGAAGATTTTCTCCTTTGTCCTTTTCTAAAAGTTGTATGGTTTTCATGTTCCATTAAGTCCATGATTCATTTTGAGTTAATGTTTGCATAAAGTAAGAGATTTCAGTCAGGGTGTTATTTGTTTATGGCCTATGGCTATCTAATTTCTCCAGCACCATTTGTTGAAATTACAAATAGTTTTGATACATTGTTCAGTAGCCTTTTGTGCTCTTACAAAGGAAGGATGATGTGTGAACTATGGTAGATATTTATGGGGTAAGGAGATTTGGGCGGGGGCGGGGGGGGGGGGGGGCAGACATGAAGTTGTGCTCAAATCTTCCTTTAGGGAAGGGCTTATTCCCTTAACTACTGTGAGATTTTCAATGGAACAGCCTTTGGCCCCTTCAGGGAACACCTCACCTACAAAGATCCATCTCACCAACGTCATGCCCTTTGGAGGAAAACTCACACCTAATAATGGCTGAAGGTTGGAATACAAAGGACCAAACATTTCCACCCAAAACGGGAGAATTCAGATGAGCCTTTATCACAGCTCAGCTTCTTCTCAGTCTCACCTTCACCCTCCTTCCCGTCAGTGTTGATCACAAGGGCATTCCCTGAACATTAAGCTCTCAGAGATTGCTTCCTACAGAGGCCAAACTGTGATACTTGTTTTCATTTGTATTTAATAAGCATGGCCTTTGGTTTAGGTGTTGACAAGTGAAAAGGTTATAACTTGGTGGTTTTTATACTATGATTATAGGACCAGTCATGACAGGAAAACTTGCGTCAGAAAGTCTACTCTCAACACGCACCATTGCAAATGAGGAATGGAAGCTGAAGGTAGGCAGAGGACAAATGTGAGTGGTAAGATTTGCACAGGCATGCATAAAGAAGAAAGAAAGATCACAAGTGAAATAGAGTGAGAACTGCAAGATGCTGTCCCCTCTTTTACCATGGCTCATAGTGATGCCAACACTGGGAAAGTAGATGGTAAATATCCAGAAGTACAGCAGGGCCAAATCTCCCATCAACATTTGAAGGTGGGAGGCAGAGAAGCGAGGGGAGAGGGGCTACCATTCAGTTTCCAGTCATGTCCCCTGCCCCAGAAAATTTGAAGTCATGCTGATTTGGGAAGAGAATTTTAACAGTGTTCTTTTCCTTTACCTTCCATATCATTTGTTTATAATAGAAGAACCCTCAATTTTTATTTTCAGTAGCATCAGTGTTTCTTATTTATTTATTTATTTATTTATTTGACAGAGAGAGAGAGAGAGAGAGAGATCACAAGTAGGCAGAAAGGCAGGCAGACTGAGAACTGGAGAAGCAGGCTCCCTGCTGAGCACAGAGCCTGAGGCGGGCCTCAATCCCAGGACCCTGAGATCATAACCTGAGCTGAAGGCAGAGGCTTAACCCACTGAGCCACCCAGGTGCCCCAGCATCAGTGTTTCTTAAAACACTGATGGAAAATTTTTTTCTTACCATATTTCAGATATTTTAACCTTTATTTTCCTTCTGGTTGTTTCTTATCAGCACATGCTGAAATAATAGGTATCCTCAGAAATCAGGAAAATATCCTCCAAAATGTTGACATTGAAAAGGTCAGTTGCCTTTCTGTGTTTGAACCTACAAGAGCAAAAACCCTTCTATGTAGTCATTATTTATGCCCCTGAACATTTTTTAGCAGGGGCAGGTTTACACAGTAACAGAAAGTGTTCATACCCATAATTCCCTCTGACATTAACGTTGGCTCTTGAATCGCTCCCTCACCACTTTGAAAATGCATCCTTCGGTTTAATACAGCTTATTGAATATCCATTCCATTTAGTCGGCACTCACAGCAGAAAACAAACAGCAACTGGTATCTGGGCTCTATTACATTTTCTGACAAGTGGGAAATATCTGTTTGGGATGCAATAAATACTTGGTTCTAAGTAATTCAGCAAATTGGCTTATTTAGCTTGAGCTCTGCAGGGAGGCACTGAGGGAACGATTCTTACCCATCATTGATTCCACATTGAAATATGTTGATTGTCCATGCCCGCAGCTGGAAGAATTTTGTGGTGGTATGAGTGAATAAGCAGTTAGTGAAAATGCTGTCCTAAGTCACTGTAAAACTAGCAGTAATCTTATTGCTTTCCTACCTTAGAGCCAGCTTTTATCACGAGAGTCAATGGTTAAATATTCAGGAATTTTTGAGCTGGATATGAAACCTTGGAACTTTGAAATTGGGAAATATTTGTACCACAGAAATTAGCAGTTGAAATATGGGGTTTTTTTGTTGTTGTTGTTTTGTTTTTAAAGCTCTCAGCACACAATTGCCTACTCTACCTTAATGTAGGAAAGTTACAAAGGAGATGGCACGATGATTTCTCTCATGTGGAATTTAAGAAACAAAACAGATAAACATAGGGAAAGGAAGGGGAGAAAAAAATAAGACGAAATCAGAGAGGGAGACAAGCTGTTGTAGGAGTGGGTTAGCATAAGTACAGCCATCTTAGCTTGGGCAGCCATCTCGGGCCCAAGGGCTGAACTTTCCCCTACTTCACTTTAGCTCCAGGGACGCCCACCCTGCTTCAGTAACAGGAATACCTAACCCTGTAAACACTTCCAGGAAAAACCGCTATACCTAACCCTGTAAACACTTCCAAGAAAGTACCTAACCCTGTAACCAGCCTGGCAACAGCTAATCAGCCTACTGCAGAAAAGTCTGAAACTTCTCCTCTTCCCCCAGTCCCAAGCCTCTTCTAATGACCCATAAAAACCCCTGCCTTAACTAGCCTCAGGGTCCAAGTCCCTACTCTGCTGTGTGGGGTATACGTGGGCCCAAGCTTAAGCTTGTCAAATAAACCTCACTGTGTGACTTGCATTATCGAGAGTGTTCTCTGCCTAATTGAGGGGTGGTCGACTCCATACCCAAACAGCTGTAAGAGACTCTTAACTCTAGGAAATAAACTGAGGGTTGCTGGAGGGGAGGTGAGTGGGGGATGGGGTAACTGGGTAATACATTAAGGAGGGCAAGTGATGGAATGAACACTGGATGTTGTATGCAACTGATGAATCATTAAACTCTACCTTCAAAACTAATAATATGCTTTGTGTTAATTAATCGACTTTAACTTTTAAAAAAGAAGATAGCAAGCAAAGAAGTGAAGGTTTCACAAGAAAATGAATAAACTCAAGTCAACTGAAAATACACAAAGAAACAGATGACAAGGATATAACAATTTTCTGTAATGGTACACAGGTATGCATGAACATATTTAAGCACTTCAAAGATAGAGATCTGATTATAAGATCAAGCAAGTGTGGTAAGGATTCATGAAAGTGAGTCTCAAGTAAGGCTTATTTTCTTTTCAGTTGAGGTATATACAGCATGGATCATAATAATTACCACAAAGTGAACTCCTCCACATTAGCACAATCCAGATGATTAAGGAAATTTTGCAGGAGAAAAAGGGACACTAGAAGAAAGCAATGGAGCAGGCAATGCAGGTAGACATGCAAGAGAAGAAATCATGTGCAGCTCCATAACAGATAATTTGAGCTTGAAGAATATCAGTTGGACAACATAACCTGCTCGGGATTTTTATTTTGTTTTAATATTAAGATGCTGCAAATCAATGTATGAGAAGTTTTTTTTAGGTGTGCTGACGAATATGCAGTTAATAGCTAAATTTAGGGCTTTTCTTTGGGTAACTCTTCTCCTTTGAGATTTGATGATACTGCTTAGCTATCCTCCCCTCTGAGCATAGTCTCTGATTTGATGGACCCTTGACACTTAAGCAACGTGGGCTTGAAGTGGGTGGGGCCACTTACGTGTGGATTTTTTTTTTATAAATACAGTACAGTGCTGTAAACGTGTTTCCTCTTGTGATTTTCTTAATAACATTTTCTTTTCTCTAGTTTACTTTATTCTAGGAATGGAGTATATAATCCATATAACATACAAAACATATGTTAATTGACTTTATGTTATAGTAAGGCTGCTGGTCAACAATAGGTTATTTTTAGTTCAGTTGGGGGGGATGTGGGGTGCCTGGGTGGCTCAGTTGTTTAAGCATCTGCCTTTGGCTCAGGTCATGATCCCAGGGTCCTGGGATCAAGCCCCACGTTCGGCTCCCTGCCCGGTGGGGAGACTGCTTCTCCCTCTGCCTCTCCCACTGCTTATGTACTCTTTCTCTCTCTGTCAAATAAGTAAATAAAATCTTTTTAAAAAATTGGGAGAGTCAAAAGTTATACGTGAATTTCCACTGTGCAAGGGATTATTACCCCTAACCTCCACTTATTCAAAGGTCAACTAATTTCTTTACTTGCAGTAGGGGAAATGGGTTATTATTAAATATCTTTCAAGTTAAGTAGCATATGCAGTATGTACATTGCTCTCTGCTACTCTTGCATTAACTCCCCCGTCTCCTAAAACTAGACTTTTAAACCATCATTTTTGTACATGTGTGCATCTCTCTTTTTTTGGAGGGGGAGAGTTGTATATTAACAAAAGTGGTAATTTTAATGATAACGTAGTTTTACTGGATTGAATCTATCCTTTCTTACCGTAAAAATTTATTCTGCACAATAAAACCTTTCAAACAAAAATTACACTGTAGCACGAGATTACACTAAAATGATTTATACCAAAATAATTATACCCTCAGTAGTGAACTCATCCTATAAGCCTTGATTTTCTTACTTGGGTCCAGCAGAGCTTCTAGTTCTCCACATCTGAATCTGGTCACAGACCACTAGGGGAACATCAGAGTCCTTGTCAGTGGCTGCAGTTGGTTATACTTTTGTTAGCGTACTTGCCAGCTGTCACTGGGGTTGGTCCTATCTCACCTGAAAGATAATAATTCCTTGAGAATAGAGATGTGTTCTCTACTTCCTTTATAATTCTCAGAAGCTCTTAGAACTATCTTGGAATCTGTACACTGTGAAGACGAAATAAACCCTGTTTGTTGATTGAGTTACAGCTCAGGTGTAAATAACACCTGCAAGGAATTAAAAATGCTACCTGATTAAGCCAATTGATCTAACCATCATTCTTAGCAGTTATTAGCATTTTCATGAAACAAATGGGAAATCAGGGAATAGAGGTTCCATTACTTACCAACAACTATACAGAGAAATGGTAGCAAGAACCAAGAGTAATTTTCTCTGTCTCATTGTATCATACCCCTAGTGTGGTGGTGCTGGCTGACCCATGAGGGGGTGGTGGGTTCTTAAAATGCTATCCTACCACCCACCCCCATTGTTCAGACACTCTCCTGGAGTTGTGTTTCTAGCAGTGGCGATAGATCTGCATCTATTGCGGGGCTGTTGAAAAGACTGATGTAGCTATCTACAAACTAGACAAGACTAGTTTTTTTGGCCTTCTACCAGCTAAAAGGGTAATTTAAAGCCATAAGGCAACTGTCACCAGCCAGAGGCCATATTCCCATTGCCAATCAGCCCATCCAAGCAGTGCTATAACCAGTAGATTAGAACAGCTGAGACCTCTGTTGTTAACTAAATTTGTGAAGCAGTCATTCACATGGGCCTTTAATTTTAAGAATGCTGAATCCACTCTTTTTGCCAAGTTCCAGTTCTGAGGATTGGATGGCTTATTTTTCACCCTAATGGGAAACTCGGAAATCCAGTTGGTCCAGTCATAGAAACATTATGTAAAAAATACCACTAAAGTCTGCTGAAAAGTTTAGGCTCTTAACCACAAATCTCCCAACCTATTAGGAAACTAGGAATGATCTCCAGATTTAGGCCCCAGAATTTCATTTAAAAATAATAATATGCTTTGAGTATGTTAGAAAGCTAATAGAATACTACTTAAGTATGATAGATACGTAGATGTAAAGATATGTAGCTCTAGCCTCTTTTTTCTCCTCCTCCTGAATATCTTGTCAGCATAACTGTAATTATCTTTATTTGATTGAAAACAAATGAAAAGAAAGCAATTATCACTCTAGATAAACTATATAGAATCTCAGTTGAATTTAGGTACCTTATATAAATGTTTAACCATTTTAACAACTTACAGAATGATGACCAAGTTTAGTTTACAGTTGGATCTCCCAAATCTAGAATGAGATGTTTTCATCTTCATACAACTGCAAATCTTAATCTTTTCCTTTCTCATTGTTTGAATTATCACTGCAGTTTAGCCTTTACTCAAGTGGAAGATTTTTTTTTCTTTTGAAAGAAGGAAAACAAAAGGACATTAAATATTTTCTTTTGAATTATTTTTCAGTGCTCAAAATACAGGTTTAATTCAAAACCAGTGCTCGCACTTTGAATAGCATACAAATCAGGATTTGAATTAAAAAACATTGAATATGTAGAATAAATATTGTGTTGTTTTAAAGTTTCTTTAAAATATAAATGACTTAAAATTACATTAATATAATTTTTTAAATGTATTGAAAACAAACAAACAAACAAAAACCCCAGTTAAATATGTAACACTAAAAGCACATGTTAGGGCACCTAGGTGGCTCTGTGGTTTAAGTATCTGGCTTCAGCTCAGGTCATAATCCCAGGGTCCTAGGATCCAGCCACCCATGTTGGTCTCCTGCTCACAGAGAGTCTGCTTCTCCCTCTGCCTCCCACCCCCACTTGTTCTCTCAATCTCTCTCTCCCCCAAATAAATAAATCTAAAAAAAATTAAAAACACATGCTAGAACCTATTTATAGTTGTATATTTAAACATCCCCCAGTTGGGAAATATAAAAGTAAAAATTTCATATAGCAATGAGTCCCCTATCTTGCTCACAAAGAAACCATTTCCCAACTTTACTCATAATGATGTGAACAAAATAATAAACTATAAACTAGTTAATTCAATTATCAGAATTGGAGCTACAGTCAAATAGTAAATCCGAAATATTTTCCTAGTAACTCATACTCTGTTCCTGAGTAGAAGCAATGTGTTTTTAGAGAGGTGTTGATCGAAGGGAAGGTAAATGAAAAGGGAGGCAGTAGAGCAGTAAATAAAGAGAAGTTTACTGACTTTTCTGTAATAAACTGACTTCAGAATCACCATTCTGGAAGGCCAAGGTTTTTCTTTATAACAACAACAAAAAATACTGCCTCTTCTTCTTAAAGCTTTTTTTTTCCTGGTAAAATACATATTCCGAAAGGTACGCAAAACAAACAACTATCCCCATGTTTTATTATAAAGTGAACACTAATGTGTTTATCACCCAGGTCAAGAAATGGAACATTTCAATATCCCCAAGACCTCCCTCGTACGCCACTCAGTCATTACTCCAATTCTCTAAAGTTAACTCCTCTCTTAAGAACTAACACCATAGTTTAGTTTTGCCTGGTCTTAACTTTACATAAACAGATTCATAAAGAATGTGAACTTTGGTGTCTGACTTTTTTCACAGAACATTCATCCATGTGATTGCAATTCTCTATAGATGTTCATGTCCACTGTCAAAAGATATCACAATGTATTGATCTGTGCAACTGCTCTTTGATGACTTGCTTTGTGACCTTAGAGCTGTTTGAATAGTTTATTCACTTACAGCCTTTTGTGTGCCTTGGTGACCAATCTGTTCCCATGGGCTTGATGACCTATTCATTCCCATGGGCTTTAAAAATACACCTTTATTTAAGATATATTAGTTTTCATTGTTCAAGTTCTCAAAAGGGAATTTTTAAAGCTATATTTCCAAAATGATAATTCAAACATGAGAAAGGAAAATATTTCATATTCTTTCCAAGGACTATTTAAATAGCAACAGTTGTGCGCTTTTACCTGGAAGGAAAGGGGAGTAGTAGGCAAAAGAGAAAGAAGAAAACTCAAAGTACAAATACAAAATACAAATACAAAATATTTATAATCCTAGAAAGTAACATCAGACTGCTCAGACTGGATACACATCTTATAGGAAAGAACTAAGGACTGTGTAATTTGTTGAAATCTTTAAATATTCCAACACAACAAATAAAAATAAAACTGCTTTTGAGAATGGGATTTGTGAGGACTGATACTCTCTGTATCAGTTTGGTCCTTTGGCTTCAACCACAGTAACTCCCTTGAGCCATTTCAAGCAGGAAGAAATGAACCTGGGCGCCTGGGTGGCTCAGTTGGTTAACCGACTGCCTTCGGCTCAGGTCATGATCCTGGAGTCCTGGGATTGAGTCCCACATCAGGCTCCCTGCTGGGCAGGGAGTCTGCTTCTCCTCTCTCTTCTTATGCTCTCTCTCTCTCTCTCATTCTCTCTCTTTCTCTCTCAAATAAATAAATAAAATCTTAAAAAAAAAAAAAAAAGAAAAGAAAAGAAAAAGAAATGAACCTGAAGGAACACAAGGGCAATATGGTACCTGGGAAGCTGGATAACAAGATCAGCATACAGTCCATCCCAGAACCTGGAGAGAAAGATCCTCAGCAGCCACCTCAAAGCAAGAAGAATCTGGGCAATTGCTGCCAGTCAGATGGAATTAAACTAATTTTCAGTCTCTTTGTTCTTCAGCTCAAGATTTGTATTCCAAGGAGGGAGCAAAGAATTGCTTTGATGTAAGTTAACTACTTTCTCTTTAGCTGGGCAGAGGAGTAATGGAAGGAGAACTTCAGTGATAGTCCCACAAGACTTTATGCAGTGATTGAAGGGTAATCATAACATTGGAAACTAATGAGCACATAGGAAAGAGAAATGGTTGCAGAGAAGCCACAAACCAGTAATATCTACTGTATTCTCCTATAACACAACTTCTGTTTGGTTCCAACATGGGCCAAAGGAAATTGAAGTCCCTGCTTTATGGATACAGTTTAGGAAAAGGACAATTTAGGTCATAATTGCCCCTATCTTCTTCAGGCTGGTGGATTGCTGAGATTATTGCTGTTCCTAGATTTTATTTCTGGGCATTTTTGGCCTGATTTTGAAAAATTAAGATAAAATAAAAACCAGAAGTTGAAAGAAATCAGTGGAGCTTCTTGGAAAAGAGCAAGACTGGAGAAGGACCCAGACTGTCACACTTCAGTGAATTGTATCGAATCATTCTCAGAAGGAAAAGATTCATTTATTTTTGGAGAGGAGTATATTCCCTTCTAAGGTTTTATTTACAAAAATACTTATTTAAAAAAAATGGAAAGGAAAGCCCTGCCCTACAGCTTTAGCTGTTACCTGCAAAGAATGAAAGCCCTTTCCTTTTATTGGAATCATTGTGTAACATTTACAAAAATGTCTCTCTGATCACTGAAAACTGGTAAAAGGAAAATGATTATTAGAATTTCTAATTTAAAAGAGAATTACATAGTCTGTGATCACTGTGCCTCATGGAATTAATCTGAAAAAAAAAAAAAAAGTCAGTGACCAAAGTAACATCCGTCATCCCTGCTGCTTCAGGCTGTAATTCATTTAATTCGTTTGCTAAGAGCAAACTTTTATTTGTGAGCATTGTGACATCCTTATGTCAGAAAAATCCAAGGGCTGTGTCCACGGAGTGAGAAGTCAGAGACCGGGCCAGTTTTTTTCCATCAGGGCAGGGCACATATTGTTTATGGCAGGCATCCACCCCAAGGAGTGGGGACAGGAACATGCCTGTTCCAGCAGTGGGAATTCCATGAGCACGATCATCTGTCCTCCCTAATCCCTCTTCTGGCTCTTCCATACTCAGAATATGGGAAGAGAAGAATATAAGGAAGAAGGTAAAGAGCTTTCACCTGACTGGTATCACTTGTGTTACTAGTTCTCACTCAGCTGACGTTGGCTGGCTGTCACACCTCCCATGGCAGTGAGCATCCCTGCTAGCTCTTTGATGAGAAGACTTGTAGTTTGTTGGGAGACCTCAACACCGGCGAGCTCCATTCCATCCTTTCCTGGTATAGGTAATGGTAAATTGCAGTTGGAGATCAGTAAAAATAAAAATGTGATTCATTCCATTAAGCCTACCCATTCTATGATTTCTATCCCCATCCAAAAATCTGCAGTGTCTGCCCAAGATGTAGTCGGGTGGAGGGGAGGATACTCAAACTGAGTATTTTAAAGACAGAGGAATAAAGTGAAGGCCCTTTACTATTTGTACTCCCCCTTTTGGGGGGTCGTGAAGAGGTAGAGTAACTTACATGTGGTCTATGATGTCAAGTTCCCCAAAACCCTCTCAATCCAGCTCAAATGATAATGAAGTTTATAGCTATAGATTTAAGTCCAGAAGAAGAGGGGCTTCAGGGGCTGACTAAATCTGGTGGCTCTGGCTCCATTTTCCTGTAAGCCTCTCTTCTCTTCCCTTTCCTAGTGTCAGCTGCGTCGTTAAAGACATGGGGATACTTGCAAAGGTCTGGGCTCCTATCTAGGTGTACCAAAGGCCAGGGAAAGACTGGTTACTTCTAGAAGCTTCTAGAACTGCTAAAAGCCCCCTAGCAAGCTGTTCTCTGCATCTCATTGACCTGTATTGTCATGATTATCTATGAATCACATGTTAAACCAAGTTCTATCTGAGGGAATGGGATATTTTATTATCAACCTTTCCTGAGTACTGGGGTTCTTGGGATTCTAGGAATGAAGAGAGAACAGATGCTGGGTAGCAAAGTCCACTCTGATATCCCCCAAACAATTCTAATGACTAATCTCTTACTGTTAGGCACTTAGGTTGTTTCTAATTTTTTGACAAAAGTTCACAAGGATATATAACCCTGTACATACTCTTTTGAATAACTCTTGCATTATTTCTTGGAATGTAATTCCAGAAAGGGAATTGCTCAAAGTAGTAACATATTTCTAAGCATTTGATTTATATTGCCAAATTGCTTTCAGCCCCATTATTCCGAGTTACACACCCACCAGAAGTGTATGAAAATCTTATTTTCCCAAATATTCACCACCCATGGGTATTATACTTTTTAAAACTCTTCACCAATCCAGTGGGTGAGAGAGGCATTTCATTGTGCTTTAATTAGCATTTCTCTAACAACCAATAAATGTTAATATTTTTATATGTATTTGTTGGGTAGTTCTATTTCTTATCTTGTGAATTGTCTGTTCATATTCTTTATATTTCTGTTTAAGTATTGATAATTTTCTTATTGTTATTAACTACTTTTTATATATTAAGGATATTATTAAAACTGTGTCTTGTGTAATAAATTTTATTAATAGTATTTTTGATAGAGAAATTATAAAAAAATTTACAATCAAGTATATAAATCATTTTTGTTATATTTTTTACCTTGGTAACATGCTCAGAAAGGCCTTCTTTGACTCTGATCACATAAATATCCAACTATATTTTTCAACTATTTAATCCTTAAGTAGTTTTATTGAGATATAATTCACAAACCATAAAATTCACCCATTTAAAGTGTAGTATTCATCGGTTTTTAATATATTCATGGAGTAGTACAACCATCACCATTACCTACTTGTAGAAGATTTTCATCACCACAAAATGATTACATTTAAATATGATTAATTTTGGATTAATTTTTTCACAGTTAGATAGAGGTCCAACTTCATTCTTTTCCTTGTGAATATCCAGTTGCCTGAGCACCATTTATTGAAAAGGCTATTCTTTCCCTATTGAATTGTCTTGGCATTCTTGTTGAAAACCAATTGACTATAAATGTATTAGTTATTTCTGGATTTTCAGTTCTATTCCATTAATGGAAATGTTGATTTTTCAGTACTATGCGCGCTCTCTCTTTCTCTCTCTCTTTTTTTAAAAAAGATTTTATTTATTTGACAGAGAGAGATCACGAGAGAGGGAACACAGCAGGGTGAGTGGGAGAAGGAGAAGCAGGCTTCCCTCAGCAGGGAGCCCTAGTAGGGCTTGATATTGGGGCTCAATTTGGGACTTGATCCCAGAACCCTGGAATCATGACCTGAGCCAAAGGCAGACACTTAATGACTGAGCCACCCAGGCAACCAGTATTACACTCTCTTAATTACTGTATGTTTATAGGAAATTTGGAAATCAGGAAGTGTGAGCCTTCCAACTTTGTTCTTTCTCAAGACAGCTGGCTGTTATGGATCCCTTACATTTCCATATGAATTTTCTCCTCTGCTACTCAGTTTCTGAAAAAAATAAAATCAAATAAAATGCCAACATCTGGGACTCTGACTCAGATTACACCAAATCTATAGATAAGTTTGGAGGATATTGTCATCTTAACAATATTAAGTATTCTGACCCACAGACATGGTATTTCTTCCCATAAATCTAGATCTTCTTTAAAAAGAAAGCTTGTCTTCTAAGAAAGGCCACTTTCCTTATCACTTCCAACTCCAGAGGAGTAGAACCAGAAGACAGAGATAAAGCAATTTTAACAGCAACCCGCCCAGGACTATGCTGTGCGAGGAAAGAATTGATTTGAGTCAGATATGACATTAAGTTTTGGATTGGACTGGAGTAAGTATGAATCACTAAAAGGTACTGGAACAAGATATCATCTGCCCTTGATATTGTTAAGATCAGACACAGAATGGATGAAGTGTGATTAGAAAAAGTTAAAAAAAATTGTTTTTCACATTTAAAACTCAATGGGTTAAGAGTCCAATAAACCTGTATGCACAAAGCTGAATAAGAGAAAAGCTCTGCTCTCAAGGAATTCATCATCTTGCCTGCACAAACTTTGCCAAGACTGCCCCTTTTACAGAACAAAATCCTTTGAAAAATGTTATGAATAGTGTTTTTATCTTAAACCTCATCCAAATTTCACATCCATTATTTCACCTAATTTATTGCCCTCCAAAAATACAACTCTTACTGTCAAACAGCTTTTGTACAAGGAAAAGAGTATTAGTTGAAAAGAACACATGCTTGCTGGCACATCAGAGGGACAAGAAATAAGTGATGTGATGAGCGCTTTATTATTCACTTTATCCAAAGGTGCTGCCTCAAGGAGGTCACTATTGTACTCTTTGTGAAAGGAAAGTAACACAGGTGTTTGTTATAATTATACTTCCATGAGTGCATTTGAGGCTGTTGACTTCTTTCAGACAGAGTAAATTGCTCATTTATTACATTAATGTTAACAAACACAAGTTAATGCACACCATTTGTCAGATGGGAAATAAAATAAACTGAATTAACACAATCAGAACACAGCTGGCTTAAGATAATTATTTAGGGCTATGGGGAAATGCTCAAAACAGCCTAAAACTTAGAAAATAATGATCTGGTACATTAATTCTTGCATGTGTACTCTTCTCTAGTACCTACCCAGAAATTCTTCAGTGATAGGCTTTTTATTGAGGTTTTTAACTTCTGCAAAAATAATTTCTGATTGCATTTTTTTTCTATGACTCTCTGTGATTTATGAAAAAAAAGTTAAAGTTACTGCAACTTATTTTTTAAGCTTAATTTCCTGTTACTTCTTTTTTAACCATTCAAAAAGGACACCAGACTTAATATCCTTGATGACTTTGCTTAATAATTCCATGGCTTTCCTCAATTTTTAAAGCAGTTTCTTTTCAATTACCTGTTATTTTTCTTATCTTGCACTCATAAATGGCCTTTTACCTACCCAAGACCTTCCTCACACCTCCCTGCCTCCTACCCAGGTTCTGCTGTGCTGGATGAATTCCACATCCTCTGTTTCTACTCTGAACCCCAGAAGTCTTATGAAATTCTCTATCCTCAAGTGGGTGTGTGTATCAGTCACAGAATGATATCTATCTATGTGGATTAGAGGGAACCTGCCAGAATATGTGTGTATACAACAGAAAACAGGGTTTATGATGAACTCAGAGTGGAGTGGATGTCTGTCTCATAGGCAGACATCAGCATTGGACACTTATATAGAGAAAGCATTTTTAAAGTAGATTTATTGACATATAATCCACATGCCATAAAGTTCACCCTTTAAAAGTGTCTGCTCCAATAGTGTTTAGTTTATTCACAGTGTCATGAATTTATCACTATCTCATTTCAGAACATTTTCATCATCCACCAAAGAAAACATTAACATCTCTCTGTCCCACCAGATTTAGACAACAACTAATCCATTTTCTGTCTTTATAGATGTACCTCTTCTGGATATTCATATAAATACAATCTCACAATGTTTGGCCTTGTGTGTCTGGCTTATTTCACTTAGCATATCGATGTTATGTCATCTGTCAATACTTGATTCCTTCTTATGGCCTGATAATATTCCAATGTATGGACATACCACATTTTATCCATTTATCAGTTGATAGACATTTGGGTTGTTTCTACTTTTTGGCTATTATGAATAATGTTGCTACAGACATTCACATTCAAATTTCTATGTGGACATATTCTTTGAGTTCTCTTGCATATATACCAAGTGGAATTTTTTGGTCATACAGAAATTATATGTTGAACATTTTGAAGAATAACAAAAACACTTTCCAAAGCAGGCACAACATTTTGCGTTCCTATCAGCAATGTATGAGGGTTCCGATTTCTCCACATCCTTGAAATTACTTGTTACTATCCTTCTTTTCTATTGTAGCTATCCTATGGGATGTGAAATTTTATCTCATCATGGTAATGATTAGCATTTCCCTAAGTACTAATGATGTTGAATGTCTTTTCATGTGCTTGTTAACTATTTGTATATCTTCTGTGAAGAAATGTCTGTTCAAATCATTTGTCCATTTTTTAATTGAGTTATTGGTCTTTTTATGCTGGGTTGCAAGAATTCTTTATAAATACTACATATAAGTCTCTTATCAGATAAATGACTTGAAAATACTTTCTCCCATGCTGGGTAAGAGCTTTATTGTGATGTCATTTGCAGCAAAAAGTTTTAAATTTTTATGAATACACATTTATCTATTTTCCCCCTTGGTGCTTGTGCTTTTGAGGTCATGAAGTTTTAACCTATGTTTCCTTCTAAAAACTTTGTATTTTTGGGGCGCCTGGGTGGCTCAGTGGATTAAGCCGCTGCCTTCGGCTCAGGTCATGATCTCAGTGTCCTGGGATCGAGCCCCGCATCGGGCTCTTTGCTCAGCGGGAGCCTGCTTCTCTCTCTCTCTCTGCCTGACTCTCCGCCTACTTGTGATCTCTCTCTTTGTCAAATAAATAAATAAAATCTTTAAAAAATAAAAAATAAAAAAATAAAAACTTTGTATTTTTTAGCTCTGATTACATTTACATCTTTGATCTATTTTAGTTAATTTTTGTATATGGTATGAGGTAGGGAACCAACTCCATTCTTTTTCTGGTTGTTCTTGCATCATTTATTTAAAAAAACAGTTCTTTCCCCAGTAGCTCCCTTGCCAAAAACCAATTAGCATAAATGTAAGGATATATATCTAGACTCTCAATCCTATTTCATTGCTCTGTCTCTACTTACACCGGTACCATGCTGATGTGATTACTATAGCTTCGCAATAAGTTTGGAAATCCAAAAGTGTGAGTTCTCCAACTTTGTTCTTTTTCAAGATAGTTTTGACTCATTAGGGTTATTGCATTTCCATATGAATTTTATGATCACTTAAAAGTGTAAGTCAAATTTAGGTCAAATACAAGTGAAAAGGACAGCTGGAATTTTAATAGGAATTATTTGATTCTGAG
Source organism: Mustela erminea (assembly GCF_009829155.1). Classification (NCBI taxonomy): domain Eukaryota; kingdom Metazoa; phylum Chordata; class Mammalia; order Carnivora; family Mustelidae; genus Mustela; species Mustela erminea. The sequence goes on along the minus strand of NC_045614.1, from coordinate 68,549,045 downwards.
GTCCAGTTAGGGAATAAAATGTAAAAATGAGATATTTCCATTTATTTAGGTCTTTAATTTCCTTTGCTGATATTTCATAATCTGTAGGTCCTTTTATTAAATTATTTTTAAGTATTTTAGTTTTTACATTAAGCTGAATATCAAATTTTTTGTTTCCTTTTCAAAATTTCATTGCTAGAATATAGATATACATTTTTTTTTATATTAGTCTTGTGTCCTCCTAACTGGTATGAATTCTAATAGTTTTATTGTGGATTCTGTAAGATTTTCAATATGTAAAATCATGTCATCTGTGAAGAGAAATAGTTTAACTTCCTCAATTTAAATATGGATATCTCGGGGTGCCTGGGTGGCTCAGTGGGTTAAAGCCTCTTCCTTCAGCTTAGGTCATGATCTGAGGGTTCTGGGATCGAGCGCCACATCGGGCTCTCTTCTTGGCAGGGAGCCTGCTTCCCTTGCTCTCTCTCTGCCTGCCTTTCTGCCTACTTGTGATCTCTGTCTGTCAAATAAATAAATAAAATCTTTAAAAATAAATAAATAAATAAATATGGATATCTGTTACTTCTTTTTCTTGTCTAATTGCCTGGTGAGAACTTTTAATACAATTTCAACTAGAAATTATAAGAGTGGATTTCCTTGTCTTGTTTCTGATAAAAGGGTGAAATCATTCAGTGATTCACCATTAAGTGTGATACTAGCTTTTAATATTTTTTTTGATGTTCTTTATCAGGTTAGAGAAATCCTTTTGTATTTCTAGTTTGTAGAGTGTTTTTGTTTGAAAAGGGTGTTGGCTTTTGCCAAATGCTTTTTCTGTGTCTATTGATATTATGTGAGTTTTTTTCTTTAATCCATTAATATTGTATATTACATTGATTGATTTTATTTGTTAAACCAACTTTGAATTCCTGGGATAAACCCCACTTGCTCATAGTGCACTGGGGGTCTTTACATCTACATTCATAAGTGATGGAGGCCTCGTTTTCTTGTAATTATCTTTGATTCTGGCATCATAGTGATCATATATTTGAGAGTTATTCTTGCTCATATTTTTCAGAGGAGTTTGTAAGGATTGGTACTAAAACTTCTTTAAAGGTTTGATAGAATTCACTAGTGAAGCCATTTTCTTTGAGGGAAGTTTTTAAAATTACTAATTCACTCTCTTATTGGTAAAGTAAGATTTTTAATGTCTTCTTGAGTTAGTTTTTGTCTTTCTGTTAATTTGTTCTTTTCATCTAGTTTATCTAATTTGTCATCATATAATTATTTATAGTATCCCCATATTCTCTTTCTGATTTCTCAAAGGTCAGCAGTGATACTCCTCTTTTATTTTTGATATTAGTAATTTGAGTCTTCCCCCTTTTTTCTTGTACAGTCTAGGTAATGGTTTGTCAGTTTCATTGACATTTTTAAAGAGTCAACTTTTGATTTCTTTGATAGTTTCTACTATATAGATTATATATATAGTTTCTATTATTATTATTGTTTCCATTATTATCTATTTTTTCTATTATCTATTTATCTCCTCCCTAATACTTTATTATTTCCTTCCTGCTGGTTTAGTCTGCCTTTATTTTTTTTAATTTATTAAATTGGAAAGTTATGTTATTGATATAAGATTTTTCCTCTTTTTTAATATAGGTATTTATAGCTACAAATTTCAAGCAGAATATTAGCTTTATTCCACAAATTTTGCCATCTTGTTTTTTCATTTCATTGATGTCAAACTGTTTTCTAATTTCTCTTGTGATTTTTTTCTTTTGCCCATTGTTTATTTAAGAGTGTGTTGCTTGATTTCCACATATTTGAGAATTTACTAATTTTTCTTTTATTATTGATTTCCAGTATTATTACTTGCTATCAGAAAACATTTCACATATATTTCAAATGCTTTTAGAAGTATTGAGGCTTCTTTTATGGTCTGACATATGATAATCCTTGGAGAATATTTCATGTGCACTTGAGAAGAAAGTAGTACTTTAATTGTTGTTGCGTGGAGTGTTCCATAGATGTCTGTAAAATCTCACTAGTTTGCAGTGCTGTTCAAGTCTTCTATTTACTTGTCAATCTTCTGCTTCGTTACTCTGTTCATCAATAAAAGTGAGATATTGAAGTCCCCAATTATAATTGTTAAATTTTCTATTTTTCCCCTTCAATTTTTCATTTTGTGGTTCTATTGTTAACTATGTATGTGTTTGTAAGTATTATACCTCCCTGAGAGATTGAATGCTTTATCATTATAAAGTGTCATTCTTTTGCACTAATAAAAATTTTTGACTTAAAATCCAATTTGTTTGTTATTAGTTTAGCTCTCTTTTACATTACATTTCACATTAGCTCTCTTTGGGTATTTTTGGCACAGTATATAATTTTTTCATCCTTTTGCTTAACCCCTATTTGAATCTTTCAGTCTAGTTGAATCTTGTTTTTGTATCCATTCTGCCAGTTTGTGCCTTTTGATTAGGATATGTATTCCATTTGCACTTAGTACAATTTTTCATAAGGTAGGATTTGCATCTGACACTTTGTGAGGTTTTCTTTTTTCCAGCATGTCTGATGTGGATTTGTTCTCCATTACTACCTTCTTTTGTGTTAAATAGGTATTTTATAGCATATCGTTTTAATTCCCTTGTTTCTTTTACTGTGTTTTGGAGTTACTTTTCTTAGAGGTTGATTACGTGGGAATTAAAACTGAACTTAAAACTATCTTATATGGATTAATACTAACTTGATGTCAATAGTATAAAAAACTTTGTTCCAAAATAGTTCCATTCACTCCTGACTATTGTTGTCAGACAAATTACATCTTTACACATATAACCTCTTTGACACAGTTTTATAATTATTGCAAAGTATATTCATACTATCTTTTATCTTTATATATGTACTTACTTTACTTGAACTCTTAATTTCTTCACGTGGATCCAAGCTTCTGCCTAGTGTCCTTTCATTTCAGCCTGAGTACTCTCTTCAGCGTTTCTTATAAGGTAGGTTTGCTAATGGTTAATTCTCTCTGATTTTGTTTATCTGGAAAAGTCTTATTTCTCCTTCATCCCTAAAGGTAATTTTTCTGTATATATTAGTACTTTGAATATATTATCATACCGCCTTTTGGCTTCCGTGGTTTCTGATAAATTCTAATATTACTGAAGACCACTTGTACATGAGTTGCTTCTCTCTTGCTGTTTTCAAGATTCCCTTTTTGGCTTTTGACTGTTTGATTCTGACTTGTCTATATATGGGCTTCTTTGAGCTTATTGTAATTGAACTTTGTTTAGTTACTTTGTGCAGATTAATGTTTTCATCAAATTTGTGATGTTTTTGGCCATATTTTAGAAAATGTTCTTTTTGCCCCTTCCTCTCTGTTCTCTCTGGGACTTTAATGATGTGTATTTTAATATGATTGATATTTTCCCTCAGGTCTCTGATGCTCTGTTCCTCTTTACTCATTTTGAAGTGTAACTCCAGAAATTGTTAGATTCCTTTTTATGATTTATGTTTGTTTTTTGATATTTTATATTTGATGAAATATCTTTCTTCTACTTTACTTCTTTAGACATAGCTTTCTTTATGTCTTTGAATGTATGTATAATAGTTGGCTTAAAGTCTTTCTCTGGTAAGTCCAACACCTGAGCTCCCTCAGGCACAGTTTCTATTGACTGCTTTCTTTTCTTCTTTATTGTGTGCATAGATCATACTTTCCGTGTGTGTGTGTGTGTGTGTGTGTGTGTGTGTGTGTGTGTGTCTGTGTGTGTTTGAATGGCATAATTTTTTTGTTGAAAACCAGACATTTTGTGTGATATAACCTGGGAACTCGGGAGATCAGATGCTTTTCTCCCTCCCCGGGGTTTTACTATAGTTCTTACTACTCATCTGTTGTTGCTGTTGCTGTTTGGTTGGTTTGATGACTTTCCTGATCTAATTCTTTAGATCTGATCTAATTCTTTTTTTTTTTTAAGATTTTATTTAGTTATTTGACAGAGAGAGAGAGAGATCACAAGTAGGCAGAGAGAGAGGCAGAAAGAGAGGAAGGGAAGCAGGCTCCCTGCCCAGCAGAGAGCCCGATGTAGGGCTCGATCCCAGGACCCTGGGATCATGACCTAAGCCCAAGGCAGAGGCCTTAACCCACTGAGCCACCCAGGCACGCCTGAAGTCTTTATTCTTTGTGATATGTTGTACCCAAAGCCTGCTTGGGTAGTTTAGTAATAGACTAATAATTATGATTTTCTTATATTCCTGGATCCAAGAATATAATATTCCTGAGGGGCTTTGTATAGTGTTGGGGCAGACACTTTACAAGCTGGTCGTCTTAGTCTTCACTTCCTGTTTCTACAGAACCTCAAACTCAAGCAGAGGTGAGAGATGCACACTGTACTGTGCATGCATGTGGCATCTATATTCCCAGGAATGTGTTAGCACTTTGCAAAACCTCTAATGGGTATCTCATTCCCCATTTGCCTTATGTTTTTTGGTCAGTCTCTTGTTAGCTGCAGATGACCTCAGGCAGCTTTAATGCTTCTATATTACTACTGCTTGTGGATTAAGATACTTTAATATCTGTATAAACTTCTGATTTCTGAACTGTTATTATTCTCATTTATAAATAAAGAAACCACATCTTCCTTATCCATTCATCCGTTGAAGGGCATCTTGGTTTTTTCCACAGTTTGGCAACTGTGGCCACTGCTACTATGATCATTGGGATACAGTGGCCCTTCTTTTCACTACATCTGTATCTTCGGGGTAAATACCCAGTAGTGCAATTGTAGGGTCTTAGGGTAGCTTTATTTTTCATTTCTTAAGGAATCTCCACACTGTTTTCCAAAGTGGCTGCACCAACTTGCTTTCCCACCAACAGTGTAAGAGGGTTCCCCTTTCTCCACATCCCCTCCAACACATGTTGTTTACTGTCTTACTCATTTTGGCCATTCTAACTGGTGTAAGGTGGTATCTCAATGTGGTTTTGATTTGAATCTCCCTGATGGCTAGTGATGATGAACATTTTTTCATGTGTCTGTTAGCCATTTGTATGCCTTCATTGGAGAAGTAAGTGTCTGTTCATGTCTTCTGCCCATTTTTTGACATGATTATCTGTTTTGTGTGTGTTGAGTTAAGGAGTTCTATTTTTTTTTTTAAGAAAGTTTTTTTTTTTTTTTAAGATTTTTTAATTTATTTGACAGACAGAGATCACAAGTCGGCAGAGAAGAGAGGGGGAGGCAGGCTCCCTACTAAGCAGAGAGCCTGATGTGGGGCTCAAACTCATTACCCTGAGACCATGACCCGAGCCGAAGGCAAAGGCTCAACCCACTGAGCCACCCAGGTGCACCGAGTTGGAGGAGTTCTTTATAGATCCTGGATATCAGCCCTTTGTCTGTATTGTCATTTGCGAATATCTTCTCCTATTCCGTGGGTTGCCTCTTTGTTTTGTTGACTGTTTCCTTTACTGTGCAGAAGCTTTTGACCTTGATGAAGTCCCACAAGTTCATTTTCACTTTTGTTCCCTTTGCCTTTGGAGACATGTCTTGAAAGAAGTTGCTGTGGCTGATGTTGAAGAGGTTACTGCCTATGTTCTCCTCTAGGATTCTGATGGATTCCTGCCTCACGTTGAGGTCTTTTATCCATTTCGATTTTATCTTTGTGTATGGTGTAAGAAATGGTCGAGTTTCATTCTTCTACATATAGCTCTCCAATTTTACCAGCACCATTTACTGAAGAGACTTTTTTCCACTATTTTTTCCTGCTTTGTTGAAGATTATTTGACCATAGAGTTGAGGGTTCATTTCTGGACTCTCTACTCTGTTCCCCTGGTCTATGTGTCTGTTTTTATGCCAGTACCATGCTGTCTTGGTGATCACAGCTTTGTAGTAAAGCTTGAAATCAGGCACTATGGAGTATTATGCCTCCATCAGAAAGGATGAATACCCAACCTTTGTATCAGCATGGACAGGACTGGAAGAGATTATGCTGAGTGAAATAAGTCAAGCAGAGAGAGTCAATCATCATATGGTTTTGCTTATTTGTGGAGCATAAGAAATAACACGGAAGACATAGGGATATGGAGAGGAGAAAGGAGTTGGGGGAAATTGGAGGGGGAGACGAACTGTGAGAGACTGAAAAACAATCTGAGGGTTTTGGTGGGGGGAGCAGTGGGAGGTTGGGTGAGCCTGGTGGTGGGTATTATGGAGGGCACATACTGCATGGAGAACTGGGTATGGTACATAAACAATGAATTCTGGAACACTGAAAAGGAATTTTAAAAAATAAATAAAAATTTTAAAAAGAAAGAAAGAGAGAGAAACCAAGACCCAGAAAAGTTAAGTCTATGCATATGTCACACTGCTGGTTAATGACTGCATCAGAATCCAAAACTCTGCAGACTGTCTCTTTCCAAAGCTCATGAGGATATGGCTGAATAGTAGTTTGAAATCACACAGTGGGGATATTTAAATGCTCTGAATAGGGAGTAGTCCAGTCTCTTGGACTGGACCCAATAGTTGAGAGAATGATGCTCTAATGGCAGAGTTCTTACACCCACTGTAAGGACACCTGTTCTTACAACAGATATAAGGTGATATATCAACAACACTTGGAAGGTAGAAGAGAATTTTCTCCTTTGGAAAGGAAAGATTCTTTCCATCTTTTCCACCATTTATAACAAGCTAGTCTCTTCCTTCTAGACATTGTACCTCCAGGAGTGACCCACACCAATTTACTCTTTCAGTGCCAAGCTGGAAGTAAACACTCATAGTGGTTCACATAAACAAAGTGGATATCTGTGACTCAGTGCAACCATGACTCTCTGAACAACATTCTTTTGGGACTGCAGTTTTCTCCCTGTAAAATATGGGGCTCGACTAGATGACCTAAGGTCCCTTCCACCATAATATGGAAGTCTAACACAAAATCTAATTCAAAATCAAAGTGAAACTGCTGTAAGATGAGAGTATGGTAGGAGCCAGGTAGCCCCAGAGACAGTTGTGAATTCTGTTTGCTCTAGCCCCCTCCCTGTCACTTCTGCTCCAAAAAAAGGGACTAGGAAGTGTCCCTTGTACAAGCATGAGAAATAGAACTCCTGGAACCTTTTGTTTTTATGTCACAATGAGGCAGCTAGTATTTATTTCCAAGGTCAATATTGACTAAAACAAAGCTAAGTCATACTTTGAACATGACTCAGCAGTAGAATAATAAAATTCCCATGGAAGTTTTCCACTGGTCAATGAATCAACTTATAACAGTCAGAGATACTTTAAAAAGTTTTTTTTTTTTTTTTTGAGTCTTTTTAAATGCTAAGTACAGAAATATCAGAGTGAAAAATGTTCCCAGGAAATAACACTCAGGGGCTGGCTATAAGTAACAGGAGTAGAGTTTTTGTTTGTTTTTGTTTTAAGCAAACATACCAGAGCTTTATATGCTTCTGTCTGATTTCAAAGTAATCACTCCAAAGAGAATACCGTCTCAAAACATTTAGGAATACTTTTAGTCTTCAGAGTCAGGGATCACTGTCTTTAATATCCTAAGAGGAGTTCAACATTAAATATTTGAGAATGGGCTTAATTTGTGAAACTAATCACAAATTAGACCAGAGCTTTGCATCATGAAAAGAAAGATAGTAAAGATAAGTAATATAAGTAAAAGTAAAAGATAAGTAATATAAGTAAAATCACTCTGGATTTCTAAATGAGGTGTGACTTCATTGACCATTTTTTGGTAGAGTAGTATAGAGTAGAGCCATGCTCTCTACCTTTTTGCTAATAGACCGGTATTTATTTCTGATGCTCTTGGCATCAGTCAGGCTCTGGCCAGACACACATGGCATAATCAAAGGGCAAAAGGACATAAATGAAAAGGGTTAAGGAAGGCCTTTTTACAGTGGCATTGATGGGACAGAGCATGGCTTTGGAGAAGCCAGTGGAGGACAATGCATATATATTATTGTGAGCATTGGTTCTCTCTGTTCCAAACAGCAAGGAGTGGGTCTATTTCACGGTAGAGTAAAAGTGTCTTTTTAGACAAGTTGGTGTCTAAAAATCAATTAAGTTATTTCTGTCTGAGGAAAAGATAGGCTTTTTAATAAATAAGTTGGGACTGATAGACCCTTGGAAAAGTTTAAAAGTGAATCTAATCCTCACATTGAGATAAACTCCAAATAGATCAGAGATCCAAATGTAAATGTGAAACCAAATAAGTATTTCATGTGAATTACTTTATAAACCAGGAATGAGGAAAGCCTTTCAAAATCCAGGAACAAAATTAGGGAAATGTTGATAAAATTTGCTATCAAACAAACAAAACAAAACACCCTACTAAGCCAAATCAAAAGGCAAATGCAAACCAAGGAGAGCATTTACAACTTATATCACAGAAGAAGGCAAGTATACAGAGAACATTTAGAAATGGAGAAGCCCCCAAATTGGATAGAAATATAAATGAGAGTCATGACCAGAGAGAAATGTGAGAAAAGAGAAAAAGAAATATGAGTTGCTCCTCACACACATGAAATGATGCTCATGTTCCCTTATAAGAGAAAGGCAAATTAAAACTTTGCCGAACCTAAAATTTTGACAACATTTTCTATTGAGAGTGGAAGCACAAAATGGAACAAAGCTATGCAATGGGTATTTGGCAAAATTCGACAAAATTACATATGCATTAACCTTTGACCCATCAACACCACTTTTAGGAAGCTATCCTGAAAGTACACCTTCATAAATTCGTACAAGGTTATGCAACACAACATTGTCTACAGTACCAAAACTTTAGAAACAACCTAAATGTTCATCAACAGGGCAGTGGGCAAATAAAGTGCAGTACGTACACAAATTAGAGAGGAGGCAGTCAAAAATATACAAAGGAAAATGTCTGTGAACTGAGATAATTTCCAAAATATACTTTTAGATTTAGCACATAGCAGTACATAGATTAGGTACTATATACTTCGTGTTTAGGAATAAATGGTGGAGTTTGGAGGAAGATGGTGGAGTAGGGGACCCTAGTTTCATCTGGTCCCTTGAATTCAGCTAGTTAGCTATCAAACTACTCTGAACACCTGTGTACTCAACCTGAGATTTAAGAAAAGAATTGCTGCAATTCTACAAATAGAAAAGTGACCACTTTTTGCAAGGTAGTGGGTGTGGAGAAGTAAATCTGAGGTGATATATCAGAAGATAAACCATGAGGGGAGGGAGCCTCCATAAGCCAGCACTGGAAGGTGGTATAGCAGTGGAGCACAAAATCAGAACTTTTACAAGTCTGCTCCAGTGGGGGACATCCCTGCCTGTAAGGTAGCAAAGTGGAGCAGAATCCTAGGTGGGACAGTGTGGTCTCAGGATCTCCAGGGTCACAGGAAGACTGGGGTGCCCGAGTTGGGTATAGCTCCCAGACATCAGATAGGGAAGCTGGCTGCAATCAGTGAGCCTAGGACTGGGCTTTCATCTCAGTGTTGCCTTAAACCATGACTGCAACACATCCTGGTGACTGCTTTCTGAGCAGGGGCCCAGCAGGCAGTAGAACCACAGTGAGACTCTCCTTTCCCTGGAGGAGTGGCGTGGGTACATACCAAAGAAATCTGCAGGACTTGGAGTATTGAGTGGTGCAGTGTCAAATTTTGCCAAAGGAGTCTGCGAAGTCTCAAAATGGGGTCATGTACCTGAGACAAAAACGCTTGGGCACAGGCTGGGTGAAAAAAGAGTGGGGACAGAAACCGGGGAGACGAGGCGATTAACTGCTTTTCTCTGAGGACCACTGAAGAGTGGGGGCTGCAATCTTCCAGCTCTAGGACTGGAGAATGGGACACCACCATTTTTATTTTCATCCTCTAAAGTGACACAGAAAGCCTTTAGGGAACAAAAGCCACACAGAGCGATCTGGAGCCACTTGTGCTGAGCCAGGGCCCCTGGCAAAGATGGTGCAACTCCTCTTGACCAAAGGCACCTGTGAATCAGTGCAACAGGCCTCTGCCTCAGAAGGCCAGCAGGAACATTAGGCTAACAGCAAGTATACAGATCACACAACACTGAAAAACTCCAGTGCTATGGAAAAATAGTATGTACAATTCAAGATTTTTTCTCATGATTCTTTAGCCTTTCAGTTTAAAATTACTTTTCTCTTTTTTTTCCCTTTTTAACTAGTTTTTTTAATTTTACGAACAGTTTTAAGCCTTTTTTTAAAAAAATGAACTATTTTTTTTAAAAGATTTTACTTATTTATTTATTTGAGAGAGAGAGCACAGAGGGAGAGGGATAGGGAGATGCAGATTTGCTACCAAGAGCCAGATGCAGGGCTCAATCACAGGACCCTGAGATCATGACCTCAACTGAAAGCAGATGCTTAATCAACTGAGCCATCCAGGTGCACTTTTTAAGCCTTTTTGAATTTTCATTTTTACAGTTACATTTTATATATTATATATTATATATTCATATATCATATATTTATATATTCTATATTATTAATATATTATATATAATACAATATAATTAATTGTATATTAATATTTATATATTATATATATTCTTCATTTTTTTATTTCTTTCATTATATTCAATCATATATATATATTCAATCATATATATATGTGTGTGTGTGTGTATATATATATATATATATATATATTCTTTACAATTTGGGGATCTAGTTTCTTCTAACAAACAGGCCAAAATACACCCAGGACCTAGCATATTATCCTGTTCTTTCCACTGTTCTCTCTCTCCCTCACCTTTTATTTTGTTTTGTTTTTTGGCTTCTGATCTCTTCTGATTTGTTTAGTGTATATTTTGTTGGGGTTGTGGTTGATATTTTTTGTATTTTGTTCTCTTGTTCATCTATTGTTCTCTGGACAAAATGACAAGATGGAAAAATTCACCCAGGGCAGTGGGGGACAACAAGAGGCAGTATTGCCATAGATTTAATAAATATAGATATTAGTAAAATATCAGAGCTATAATTCATAATAACAATTATAAAGATACTAGCTGGCCTTGAAAAAGCATAGAAGACCCTGGAGAATCCCTTCCTAGAGAAATAACTGAAATCTAATCAGATCAGGAAAAAAAGGTGTATTACTGAGATGCAACAAAAAATGGAGGCACTAGGGACACCTGGGTGGCTCAGATGGTTAAGCATCTGACTTTGGCTGAGGTCATGATCTCTGGATCGTGGGATTGAGTGCTGCATTGGACCCCCTGCTTAGCGAGGAGTCTGTTTCTCCCTCTCCTTCTGCCCCTCCCTGCCACTCCTGCTCTCTCTATTTCAAATGAATAAAAAAAAAATTTTTTTTTAAAGAGAGACTCTAACTGCTAGAATAAATGAGGCAGAAGAAAAAATCCGTGACAAAGAAGATAAAACAATAGGGCATAAAGAGGAAAAGAGAGATAAACAACTACTGGACCATGAGGGGAGGATTCAGGAGATCAGCAATACCATAAAGCAAAACAATAATAGAATAATTGGGGTCCCAGAAGAAGAGGAAAGAGAGAGAGGGGCAGAAGATATATTGGAGAAAATTGTACCTGAGAACTTATCTAATCTGGGGAAGGAAACAAGCATTCAAGTCCAGGAAGCACAGAGAACCCCCTTAAAAATCAATAAAAATAGGTCAATACCTTGACATAATAGTGAAGCTTGAAATTTTCAGAGATAAAAGGAAAATCCTGAAAGCAGCTCTAACCTACAGAGGTAGAAACATAAGGCTGGAAGCAGACCTATTCACAGAGACCTGGCAGGCCTGAAAGAGCTGGCATGATATATTCAGGATGCTAAATGAGAAAAATATACAGCTAAGAATACTTTATCCAGCAATGTTGTCATTCAAAATAGGAGAGATAAAGAGCTTCCAGGACAAACACAAACTAAAAGAATTTGTGATCACTAAACCAGACCAGCAAAAAATATTAAAGGGGATCCTTTAAGGGAAGAGATAGCCCAAAGTAACACAGAAACAGACAATATACAGAAATAGTGATTTTACAGGTAATACAATGGCACTACATTCATAACTTTCAATAGTCACTCTGAATGTAAATGGGTTAAGTGCTTCAATCAAAACACACAGAGTATCTTATTGGATAAAAAAGCAAGACCCATTGATGTGCTGTCTGCAAGAGACTCATTTTAGACCCAAAGACACCTTCAGTTTGAAAGGGAGGGGATGGCAAACCATTTGTCATGCTAATTGACATCAAAAGAAAGCTGGGGTAGCAATCCTTATATCAGACAAACTAGATTTTAAACCAAAGACTATAGTAAGGGTGAAGAGGGACATTATATTATAATTAAAGAGTCTATCCAACAAGGAGATCTACAATTGTAAAAGTATATGCTCGTGACTTGGGAGCAGCCAATTATATAAACCAATTAAAAACAAAATTAAAGAAACACATTGATAATAATACACGAATAGCAGGGGACTTCAACACCCCATCCACAGCAATGGACAGATCATCTAAGTAGAAGATCAATAAGGAAACAAGGGTTTTGAATGAAACACTGGACCAGGTAGACTTCAGAGATATATTTGGAGCATTCCTCCTAAAGCAACACAATACACATTCTTCTCAACTGCACATGGAACATTCTCCAGAATAGATCACATACTGAGTCACAAATCAGGTCTAAACTGGTACCAAAAGACTGGGATTATTCCTACATATTTTTAGTCACAGTGCTTTGAAATTTGAACTCAGCCACAAGAGGAACTTTGGAAGGAACTCAAATGCTTGGAGGTTAAAGAACATCCTACTAAGGAATGGGTCAACCAGAAAATTAAAGAAGTATTTAAAAATTCATGGAAAAAAATGAAAATGAAAACACAGTTAGCTACTCAAAACCTTTGGAATACTGCAAAGGTGGTCCTAAGAGGGAAGTACATTGCAGTACAAGACTTCCTCAAGAAACAAGGAAAAGTCTCAAATACACAACCTAACCATACATCTAAAGGAACTGGAGAAAGAACAGCAAATAAAACCTAAACCAAGCAGAATGAGAATTAATAAAGATTAAAGCCGAAATGAATGAGATAGAAACTAAAAAACAGTAGAATAGATCAACAAAACTAAGAGCTGGTTCTTTGAAAGAATTAGTAAGATCAATAAACCCCTAGCCAGACTTATCAAAAAGACAAGAGATAGGACCCCAATTAATAAAATCATTAATGAAAGAGGAGATATCACAGCTAAGACCAAAGAAATATGAGCAATTATAAGAACATATTATGAGAAACTATAGGCCAGCAAATTAGGCAATCTGGAAGAAATGGATGCATTCCTAGAAACATATAAACTGCCAAAACTGAAATGGGAAGAAATAGGAAACCTGAACAGACCCGTAATCAGCAAGGAAATTGAAGTACTAATTTAAAATCTTCCAATAAGTGAGTCTAGGGCTGCATGTCTTCCCAGGGGAATTCTACTAAACATTTAAAGAAGAATTAATACCTATTTTTCTGAAGCTGTTTCAAAAAATAGAAATGGAAGGAAAACTTCCAATCTCTTTCTATGAGGCCATCATTACCTTGATTCCAAAACCAGACAAAGACCCCACCCAAAAGGAGAATTACAGGCTAATATCCATGACGAACATGGATGCAAAAATTCTCATGAAGGTACTAGCCAATAGGCTCCAACAGTACATTAAAAATGTTTTTACCACAACCAAGTAGGATTTACTCCTGGCATGCAACGGTGGTTCAACATCCTCAAATTAATCAATGTGATACACTAAAATGTGATACATGACATTACGGTGATACACTAAATTAATAAAAGAAAGGACAAGAAACATATGATCCTTTTAATAGATGCAGAAAAAGCACTTGACAAAATACAGCTTTTTTCTTGATTAAAGCTCTCCACAGTGTAGGGATAGAGGGAATAAACCTCAAGATCATAAAAGCCAGATATGAGAAGCCCACAGTGAATATCATTCTCAATGGGGAAATACTGAGAGCTTTTCCCCTAAGGTCAGGAACATGAAAGAGATGTTTATTCTCAGCACTGTTGTTCAATGTGATACTGGAAGTCCTAGCCTCCGCAATCAGACAACAAAAAGTAAAAAGCATCCAAATCAGCAAAGAAGTCAAACACTAACTTTTCACAGATAACGTGATACTTCATGTGGAAAACTCAGAAGACTTCACTCCAAAATTGCTAGAACTCATACAGCAATTCAGCAACGTGGCAGGATACAAAACCAATGCACAGAAATCAGTTGCGTTTCAACACAATAACAACGAGACAGAAGAAAGGGAAATCAAGAAGTTAATACCATTTACAATTGCAGCCAAAACCATAAGATACCTAGGAATAAACCTAAGCAAAGAAGCAAAGGCTATGTACTCTGAAAACTATAAAACATTCATGAAAGAAATTGAGGAAGACACAAAGAAATGGAAAAACATTCCATGTTCATGGACTGGAAAAACAAATATTGTTAAAATGTCTGTGCTTTCCAGAGCAATCTATACAGTCAGTACAATCCCTATCAAAATATCATCCCCCTTTTTCATAGAGCTAGAACAAGTCCTAAAATTTGTATGGAACTAGAAAAAGACCCAAATATTCAAAGGAATGTTGAAAAAGAAAAACAAAACTGGTACCATCACAATTCCAGACTTCAAGCTCTATTACAAAGCTGTTTCATCAAGACAGTATGGTATTGGCACAAGAACAGACACATAGGTCAATGGAACAGAATAGAGAACACAGAAATGGACCCTCTACTCTATCGTCAACTAATCTTCAGCAAAGCAGGAAAGAATATCCAATGGAAAACACAGTTTCTTCAACAAATTGTGTTGGGAAAATTGGATAGCCACTTGCAGAAGAACAAAACTGGGCCATTTCCTTGACACCATACATACAAATAGACTCAAAATGGATGAAAGACCTAAATGTAAGACAAGAATCCATCAAAATCCTAGAGACCATATGCAGAAACTTCTTTGACCTGGGCCACAACAACTTTTTGCTAGATATGTCTCCAAAGGCAAGGGAAACAAAGGCAAAAATGAACTATTGTGACTTTATTTAAAAATGCTTTTGTACAGCAAAGGAAACAGCCAACAAAACCAAAAACAACCTACAGTATGGGAGAAGATTTTTGCAAATGTTTTATCAGATAAAGGGGTAGTATCCACAATCTATAGAGAACTTACCAAACTCAACACCCCAAGGACAAATATAATCCAGTCAAGAAATGGACAGTAGGGCGCCTGGGTGGCTCAGTGGGTTAAGCCGCTGCCTTCGGCTCGGGTCATGATCTCAGGGTCCTGGGATCGAGGCCCGCATCGGGCTCTCTGCTCAGCGGAGAGCCTGCTTCCCTCTCTCTCTCTCTGCCTGTCTCTTCATCTACTTGTGATTTCTCTCTGTCAAATAAATAAATAAAATCTTTAAAAAAAAAAAAAAAAGAAAGAAATAGACAGAAGACATGAACAGATATTTCTCCAAAGAAGACATATGAATGGCCAACAGATGCATGAAAAAATGCTCAACATACCTCAGCATCAGGGAAATACAGATGAAAACCACAATGAGATACCATCTCACACCAGTCAGAATGGCTAAACAAGTGAGGAAACAACAAATGTTGGTGAGGATGCAGAGAAAGGGGAACCCTCTTAAATTGCTGGTTGGATTGCAAGCTGGTACATTCACTATGGAAAACAGTATGGAGGTTCCTCAAAAAGTTAAAAATGGAGCTACACTATGACCCAGCAAGTGTACTACTAGGTATATATCACAAAGATACAAATGTAGTGATCCGAAGGGACACCTGCACCCAATATTTATAGCAGCAATGCCCATTATAGCCAAACTATGGAAAGAGCCCAGACATCCATCAACAAATGAATGGATAAAGAAGATGTGGGATACATTTTATACAAAGGAATAGTACTCAGCCATCAGAAGAACCCCCCAAATCTTGACATTTCAATGACATGGATGGAACTAGAAGGTATTATGCTGAAGGAAATAAGTCAATCAGAGAATTAACAATTATCATATGATCTCATTCATATGTGGAATTTAAGAAACAATACAGAAGAGTATAGGAAAAGGGAGGGAAAAATAAAATAAAATTTAATCAGTGAGAAAAAAAACTCATAAGAAACTCTTTTTTAAAAAAAATTTTTTATTTTTTAATTTCAGTGTACCAGAATTCATTGTTTATGCACCACACCCAATACTCCATGCAATATGTGCCCTCCATAATATCCATTACTAGGCTCACCCAACCTCCTACCCTCCACCCCTTCAAAACCCTCAGACTATTTTTCAGAGTCCATAGTCTCTCATGGTTCGTCTCCCCCTCTAATTTCTCCCAACTCCCTTCTCCTGTCCATCTCCCCATGTCCTCCGTGTTATTTCTTATGCTCCACAAATAAGTGAAACCATATGATAATTGACTCTCTCTGCTTGACTTATTTCACTCAGCATAATCTCTTCAAGTCCCGTCCATGTTGATACAAAAGTTGGGTATTCATCCTTTCTGATGGAGGCATAATACTCCATAGCATATATGGACCACATCTTCTTTATCCATTCGTCCGTTGAAGGGCATCGTGGTTCTTTCCACAGTTTGGCGACCGTGGCCGTTGCTGCTATGAACATTGGGGTACAGATGGCCCTTCTTTTCACTACATCTGTATCTTTGGGGTAAATACCTAGTAGTGCAATTGCAGGGTCATAGGAAGTTCTATTCCATAAGAGACTCTTAACTATAGGAAACAAACTGATGGTTGCTGGAGGGGACGTGGGTGGGGGGATGGGGTATTAGGGTGATGGGCATTAAGGAAGGCACACAATGTAATGAGCACTGGGTGTTATATACAACTGATGAAGCACTGAACTCTACCTTTGAAATTAATAGTACACTATATTTTAATTAATAAAATTAAAGAAAAATAAAATTAGGAATAAGAATATGTTTACATATTTGTTTATATTTTCAAAAAGAGGTGACAGAATTAGTTACCTATAGGGGATGAGGAAATGGAGAGAAGGGAGAAGACTGGAAGTGAAACTTCAGTGAATTTGATTACCTTTTCATACAGTTTATACTTTAGGTTCAGGCAAGTGTTCTACATATTTAAAAAATTAAAATGCAGATGAAAATAAGTATATTATACAAAACAAGATTTTTGGTGTAAGAAAAATGAGATGCAAAGCAAATATTAAATTAAAATAATAAAACACTGTAAGATTAAATTTGAATTGAGAATAACCCTATAGACTCAACTTTTAAAAGTGCGCCTTTCCTATATATGTATGCTGAAAGGGCCAGGAAGCAATGATAACCTAGTATCAGTGAACACTCTTGCCCCCAGATCTTGGTTTCCAAATATGATTTCTCACCAATAGGGAGAATGTACTTATTCTTAGGAGATGCATGTTGAAATATTTAGAAGTAAAATAGTATGAATCCACTGTGGGTAGGTGTGTGTGTGGTAAGGATCCAATTATTGCACCATGTAATCCCCTTTCCCACACTTGGCATCACTCTGAAGAGTTAGTTCCAGCTGCCCACACTCTCTTGTGGACATGGCCTCCATTCTGAAAATTAATCAAAGTCTGAAAAGATGTAAATTACTAAATTGCATGTCTCTGAGCCTCAGAGACCCTAAAGGTGAGCAATGCCATGTGAGCTTTAATTTTCTGCTTAAAGCTACTTGAATCCTTTCAGTGTGAGATATTTAAAATAGGACACACGGGACTTCAATCTTAGTGGTCAAAAGTAGTTCATTGAAATGCCATTTCCCAGTGCTTCTTTGGTTTCTTTGGCTGTGAGAGCTGATTGTTTGCATTAGCAGTTACTGGCTTTGCTGTGGCTTTGATCTTTCTGCAGGAATTGGGAAATGTGGGTTCTTCTGGGGCTCCATGATTAACTTGTTATGTAGCTTGGGGGCAAGTCATATTGCATTTGGGATGTTTGTTTTTCAACTGCCAAATATGAGTGTTGGACTTGATATTTTTTTCCACTGTAAATTTTTGTGATTTTGAATTTTCTCCAAGTAGAGCAATGTATCTACAAATAACAGGAGCAGCGAGAGAGAGAGAAGAAGAAGCCTTCCTCGGATATGAGGTGCCACCTGGAGTAGTTTAAACTTTTCCAGCCAATTTTTTTTTAATTAATCCTGTATCAAATTCTTTAAACATGTTAAAAATGGGTAAGGGCAGTAGGTGGTTCCTTGATTAGAAGAACAGTGTTTTGGGATATGATTTTATTGATAATTATCCTTAATTCCAACAATAATTTTTTGAAAGATTTTATTTATTTATTAGAGAGAGAGAGCACACAGGAGCAGGGGGAGGGGTAGAGCAAGAGGGAGAAGCAGACTGACCGCTGGACAAGGAGCCCGATGCAGGGCTCAGTTAGAGATCATAACCTGAACACAAGTAAATGTTTAACCGACTGAGTCACCCAGGTGCCCCAATAATTTTTTTTAATCTAGGAGGAAAACATGGGTTCTGAGTGGTTCCAATGCAACAGCTCCCTGTGGCTGCAGCTTATGTGGCCGCTGCATGGCCATACCAGAGCTGAGCGACACTGGGTAATATGCTCCTAAATAACTCATCACAGTAGTACCACCGACTCACAGTAAATCCTTGGCTTCCTCACATGTCTGAAGAATTAGACACTCAGCTGTGACCGTCCATCGAAAGTACTGGAATACGAAATGCACTAAGCATGAAGTCCTATTGAAAATCATTTTATTCTCTTAATTATTCAGTGGGTTTCTCAGAGTCTGACCAACCTCAGGATCATTATTATGAGGATCAATTATCAACATAATGTGGCAAGGGAAAAGTCTGTTTGCAAAGAGTTCTGTCTGGTAGACCTCTGCAAGGAAGAAAAGTCACCATTTTGTTTGGGTGTGTGTGACTCTACTCTGCTGCTGGACAGTGAGAGAATGGGAGTATTGGAATATAATACCCTCCAGAGTCTTCTTGCTGCCAGGGATAGTCAGCCATTCTGCATTTACTCCTGTGTGGAGGCCTGGTGGGAGAGGGTGCAGACTGAGCTGGTGGTTGGGGGAAGAAAGAATAACTGGAGCCAGGCAGGGATGGCAAGTTCACCATGACCAGGGGTGCAGCTTTCCCCGCTAAACAGTTATATTTTTCAGTCCAGTCGGCATTGATCATGCTTAATTATGCTTGTGCTGGCTTGGAAAGAGCATCAGAATGGAGTAGGTTGAATGGAGAAGTTTCAAGCAAAGTCTTTCCACAGAATTAGATGAGAATACATTTTTCAACCATTTTTCTCCATCCCCTCAAAACACACAACCAATATTGAAATGTACTGTTGAATTTAAACCTATTAAATACCTATGTGTCTAGTGACTGATATGTTTAAGTATCAATTCTTCAAGCAAATCATTGTAAAGTGGTCCATTTTGGAGTGACTGGCCAGCAACATTATTTTCAGACCCCCTTAGGGTCCTCCTCTCCTTGCCACCAAACATATATTTCTGTGGCCCCAACTCAGGACTAGGCTTGCTCCTCTGAATTCAACTGGTTGTGTTGATATGACAGAATAATGCTGAAAAAGTTCTAGGCTGCCATCTAAACAGGCTCATAGTTGACAATACTCTGATCTGTTAGATTCTGCCTTCTGGAAGAAACAGAATCATATTTCCATCACAAATGGATTCCTCAACTTATTTTAGCTGTGTGGATCTATGTATTAAACATTAGCACTAGTAATGTTCCACAAACACCTGAAATATGTAGATGTGAGTGCCCTCACATACCAATGTCAGGGTAAGCTGGGTAAGTCATCTGATTCTTGGAGTTGCTTCACTGCGCTGATTTAAAATATCAAGTTCAGGGTGGCTTGGTTGTTTAGGGTCAGCCTTCGGGTCAGGTCATGATCCCAGGGTCCTGGGATCGAGCCCCACATTAAGCTTCCTGCTCAAGTCTGTTTCTCCCTCTCCCTCTGCCTGCCACTTCCCTGTTTGTGCTCTCTCTGTCAAATAAATAAATAAAACCTTTTAAAAAATAAACAAAAATAAAATATCAAGTTCTCTGGGGCACCTGGTGGCTCAGTCAGTTGGGCATCAGACAACTGATCTCAGCTCCAGTCTTGATCTCAGGGTCATGAGTTCAAGACCTGTGTTGGACTCTATGTTAGGCATAGACCTACTAAAAAAGAAAAAAGTCAAGCTCTTTGACCACCCCGCCTTTGCAGCCATTCAAAAGAAGTCACCTAATTCCCCTCCCCTTGACTGTGGGCTGGACTTACTGACTTGCTTCTAACAAATAGTAGGATGCAGAAATGACAGCGTGACTATGGGGATTAAGTGACTAAAAGGCATTAGAACTTCCTGTTTACTTTCTCTGATCCTGCCCTCTTCCAGAAGCCACCTGACATAGGGAGTCCTATGAAGAAGTCCATGTGTGAGGACCTGAGGTGTATTCTTCCAGCAGCCACAAGAAAGAGCCACCCAGGGGGCAGATCCTGGCGCCCTATTTGAGCCATCAGATAACCGCAGCCCTGGATGACATCTTGACTGCAAACTTAAGAGAGATCCTGAGCCAGAACCACCCATTCCTCCGCATTCCTGACTCTCAGAAACTGTGTTAGGAAATGAATATTTTGTTGTTGTAAGTCACCATGCTGGGGGTAATTTGTTAAAGCAGCAAATAGGTACTACAGGTAGGTGCCTAAAATAGTTGTTGAGAGTTCCCTTTCTTACCCTTCCACTTGGTGGTGCTGATCTGCAGCCACATACACACATACACAGGCACGCATGCATGCTCCTGAAAGAAAACTATCTCACCCTACAGAGGTGGTACTACTCCTGCCCAGGAGAGTCAGGACCAGTGTTTCACACTATGTGCCAAGCACCTGCTGTCTGGATACCTGTGAGCTAAGTATTTTTACCCTGTAAATACATAATGTAATTGTAATAAGCTTTTCATTTTTCAGAAATTCTAAGGTATGAGAAAAGATCTGTCATTGTATTCCATCCATATCCCATTGAACAGACTGGATATCCAATATTATATGCATTTGTTTTGATTTTGACAGCTAAAAATCCCATGAAAATGACAAATGCTTAAAGGGAAATCCAAAATTTCTAATTTGTATTATTTTTAGCATTCTATAGACATATCTTTAAAAAAATTTTTTTTAAGATTTTATTTATTTGAGAGAGAGAGCATGAGAGTAAGAAAGCATAAGTTGGGGGAGGGAGGGGCAGAGGAAGAAGGAGAACCAGACTCCCCCCTGAGCAGGAAGCCTGATGTGGGGCTTGATCCCAGGACCCTGAGATCATGATCTGAGCAGAAGACAAACACTTAACCAACTGAGCCACCTAGGCACTCTCTATGAACATATCTTGAAAAATGCATTTCTTCTTAATTTTTTACAAATTTTGATCAAGGAAAATGAAAACAAATCGCATAATTTCAACAAATATCATCTACTACTTGCTTGTGACAAAAAATATTTATCTCTCAATTATTTGTCTCCTCAATTATAGTGCTAGTTAGAAGGCTATCCTTATAAATGAGTTATCCATAAATGAGTTTATGATCTAGTGAGTCAATGATTACTGAAACATTTGGTTTTGGAGAAGGCATATTTTTCCCAGGAATAATTTAGAGCTTGGGTTCACAAAGACAACATTAATAATTTTTAGCTTTAATTTAATTAGAAAAATAGGATACCTCACTTTAATCAGCTTTTATTTGAAGAAAAAACACAAAGATAAATATAACACACATTTCTCCATACTTCTGGAGGCTTCCAGAAAAACCTGATTGATTCCCCTTCGGGGATTTCATTATCATTCATTCATTGATACCCACAATATATTTTATATTGTATTCAGAACACGTACTAAGTCCCACTAGCTCTAGGAGACAAATGACAACTTTCTGATTTATCATCCAACAATTGGTTACTTTTTTTTCTTTGCTCCTAATTTTTTTTTCTTTAAGGTGAGAAATAAAAAGCAAGATGTGAGCAAGGCCCATGGATCAGCTGGAACTGTCAGGTTAGGTCTACAGAGTGAAGTTTCTGAGAGTCATGTTCCACCTCTGAGCCACTGGTGCCTGAAAGGCAAGAAGACACTGTTCAGTTCAGGTATAGTACACACAGCCCTGTCCCACACCCTAATCAATTAGGTGAGAGCAAAGTGCTCTGACACTTTGTCTCTTATGTCCTTCCTTTTTCTTCTTAATTTTGCCCCTAATTTCTCCCTAATTCTATTGTGTTTAACTGGGGCCTTTCCAATGGTGACAGAGGTCCAGGTTGTTTTTTTAGGCTTGCAATACATTAAAAAATAAAGAAATGTTAAAGCAGGGTGCTAAAAAAATTTTTAATTGCTGAGTAAACACTTGAAATATCCATATTTAATAAAATATGTCTTTTTTTTAAAAAGATTTTATTTATTTGACAGAGAAAGTCACAGCAAGAGAGGGAACACAATTAGGCGTAGTGAGAGAGGGAGAAGCAGGCTGCCCGTTGAGCAGGAGGCTGGATGCGGGGCTGGATCCCAGGACTCTGGGATCATGACCTGAGCTGAAGGCAGACGCTTAATGCCTGAGCCACCCAGGTGCCCCCAAAATATGTCTTTAAAACAAAAATACAAGGCAATACAATTATACTAATTTTAAGGTAAAGAAAGGATTTGTGAAAAACACTAAATTTATTATACATAACAATATTGTGGTCAGTTACTGGGACTCAAATTGAAAGTTACTTAATATCAGTGAGATCACATGATAATTGTCTTTCTCTGACTGACTTATTTAGGTTAGCATAGTATCCTTTCATTCCATCCATGCCATTGTAAATGGCAAGATTTCATTTTTTGATGGCTGTGTAATATTCCATTGTATATATATGTGGAAACTAAGAAACAAGATAGAGGATCATGGAGAAGGGATGGAAAAATGAAACAAGACCATACCAGAAGAGGAGACAAACCATAAGAGACTCTTAGTCAAAGGAAACAAACTGAGGGTTGCTAGAGAGGAGGGAGTAGAGGGATGGGTAACTGGGTGATGGACATTGGGGACAGTATGTGTTATAATGAGCACTGGGTATTATATAAGACTGATGAATCATAGACCTGTAACCTGAAACAAATAATATATGTTTATTAATAGAATTTAAATAAATAAAAAGGAAAGTTACTTAGTAGACATTTTTCAATCCTGTGTGTATTTCTATAATTCTATACCCTCAGGAATGATGTTTTAGCTCAAATTTGGGGGAATTTGCAAATGTGGAATATGAGCCAATGGCCTCTCTTGGTCCTGTAATGACCCATGTAGTAGAGGCAGGCAGAGCCCAGCCATATCCCCTCAGGACCTTCCATTGGCCAGCATCTGCATCTTGTTGCCTGAGGGCAACTTTGGTGGCAGGAACACTGGCTTCCCACAGACATGGAGGCCAAAAGTACCAAAGAACTAACTTTCCCAGCTAGCAGTCCTTGTGCAGGAAACTTAAGTGTGTTTTCCACTGGCCCTGGAATTGCCCAGTGGGGTTCAGCCCCGGCTACCCTAAGGAGTGACCTGCGTGACGACACAGCCTCACTCCTGATCTCTCTTCCTCTCTCCTCTACCCATGTCCTCTGGTTCTCCTCCCAACGAACTGCTTGCCCTCAAATCCTTGTCTTAGTTAGGGTCTGCTTCTCGGGACACCTACACTAGGAAGCTGTTTCTTGCTTATGTTTTTTTTTTTGTTGTTTTTTGGGGGTTTTTTTGGTCTCTTTTTAAGGATTTGCTATATAAAAATACTTCTTTCTTACACACTGGACTACTCAAAGAGAAGCTATTGGAGTTTACCAAATTGGAGGAACAAAATAAACCAGAACTATAATATCAGATCAAGTCAGACTGTTAAAACCTTTCCATTTTCTACTTCATCATATAGGTTAAAGGGTTATATTTAAAAGTCACATATATAAAAGTTATAATTCATTTTCACCTATGCACTTAGGTTTACTGGACAACACTTACATAGCAGAGTAAAATCTGTAGGGTATATTGGAGAAGTCAGATGGAGGGATTATCTCTGTCTAAGGTACTTGAAAGGACTTGAAGTGATGCTCAGGGCCCTGCAGGGTGATAAGTGCCAACATTTGACATAAGTGCGAAGCAATAAATTAGATATGGGGCCTCGGAGGCTCAAGCTAGGTTGCCAGTGTTTTGTTTGCTGTGAAGGAAGGAAGTAGGTGTCAGCAACAAGGTGTCCTAAGCAATGTGGGAGGCGTGGGTTCTCCTATAGTACATTTATTTCTCCTACTTTCATTATTCTTTATAATTAGGTGCCTTGTTCCCCTTCACATGCTTGAGCTCAGGAAGTGGTCACCAATGGGGAATGCATGAGTAAATGAATTCAGGAATTTCAAAAGTCACTGGATGAAACTGCACTGTTTTTCATTATAGATTGCTTCATCTGTCTTAAATTTGATTGTTTCTGGTGGGTGGGGATAAGTGGAGGAGTAGACAAGAATTGGAGGTAGAGGAAAGGCTTGAGTATGCATACACATACCCCAGTCTTTATGTGTGTGGGGGTGTGTATGGGGGGTGGGTAGGAAGGCAGGGGAGGAAGGAAGACAGGAAGATCTAAAATCTCTAGGAAATTCAAAATAAGCTGGTTTCCTCTGGGGAGAGAAACTGAGTAGTAGGGGATAGGGAGAGAGACATACTTTTCTCTGCCTACTCTCCTACAATTTTTACTTTTGTACTGTCTGTGTTACTTAACTTTTTTAAAATTCAAAGACATGTGAAAAGAAAATTCAGTAATCTTTTGTCCTCTTACAAAGTCTTCTTAACTCTATCTGTGCAGCCTGTAGTATATACAACAATGTAGTATATACAGCCTATAGTATATACTGACCTTACACAACACAAGTTCGAACTGTGAGGCTCCACTTAGATGTGGATTTTTTACGGTACAATACTGTAAATTTTCTCTCTCTCATGATTTGCTTAACATTTTCTTTTCTCTAGCTTACTTTATTGTAAGAACACAGGATATAATCATATAACATGCAAAAATATGTGTTAACTGTTTATGCTATCAGTAGGGCTTTGTTAAATAGTAGGTTATTAGTAGTTAAGTTCTGAGGGAGTCAAAGTTATACACAGGTTTTTGACTGCTTGTGGGTGTTGGTGCCCCTATCCTGTGTGTTGCTCAAGGGTGAAATATACTTCTGTTGGGAAACTCATGAGTTGTGTTTGTAGCAAGACCATTCCTAACTGTTGGGAAATAATTCTACATGAATCTTAGGCATATCTACACATCTTCTGAGTCAAGGCACTGAAAACCTTTGCTCCAAATTATCTTTTGAAAGATGTTTGTATAGAAAATAGCCTTGAAGCTAGAGCTGGTATCTCTGTGTGGAACAGAGGGCGATTTGTTTTCTGTTTAGGATTATAAAGATAATGCTTCCCTCAGAAGTAAAGGTCCAGCAGGCTTGCTAACAGCCCCTTTAAAAGACCAGATTTACCGAAACTCAGAGTGTCTGAGCTGTGATGCGAACCCAGTGAGTGTGCAGAATCCACCTGGGCTGCCCCACATTGCCCCCACGGGACATGGGGTTCAAGGGGAACTCACACAAACACAGAGCTCAAACTGCCACCTATGCAATGAGTCATCAAGTCCTTTGTCTCTGACCCAGGAGTCCCTTGTCTTCTGTTAACATCCATGAAACTGAGACAGGTTAACTTACTTGCTCATAGGTATGGTAAAATGTCGTACCCTTTGGAGGTCTTGACACTAATAATATAGATTTTGATGGTTGAAGATACCCATCTCAATCAAAATCTAATACTTAGGATGAGCAGTTCCCGTCAGGTGAGCAATTTCATAGAGGAATTCTATTATATCAATGGCTTTATTCCAGGAATGTATTAGATATAGAGAAGACACAGAAAGGACCCATTAGCCATTTAGACTGTTCCCTGCTAAGACAGGAAATTGAAATAACACTGGGAGCCAAATTATGTCCTTGCTTATTTGGCAGATGTCAAATCATCATTACTCTATATTATAGGTTTCCAGTAAAAACATGGTGGAAATAAAATAACACTTTCCCCAGGACATTAAAAATATTTATATGATATTTCGTCTACTCTGGCAAAAAGTGTTTGTACTCAATAGTTACAGGGAGGATGGAAAAGGTTTACATATTTGTTTCTAGGAGGATAAGATAGGTGTTTTAATATATAAGCATAAATTTCTATTTTGGAAAAATATAAAATAATCAAAAAAAAATTTTTTTTTGTTTAAGTTAGCAGTATATGGTATTTTTGGAATAGCAGCCTGAACTAGCTAAAATACTCATCTTTGACAAACTGGGAGACCCCCGGACCGTACAACCACATGAAACAGATGGGAGAGTACCCACAGCAGTGAGGCTTAGTAGGGACCTAGACAGAAGTGGAGCAAGCACACTCAGGGTTGCAGGTGTCACAGAGGGCCAGGGGGCACTCCACAGTGAAGGACCCAGTGGAGAGGGTGCACCAAGCCAAGGCTCAGAGCAGCAGCAGGTCAAAAATGAAGGTAAAAGCAAGGAGGTAGGGCTGCATGAGGACACACACACCACCACAAATATGGAGGAAGTAGTCTGCCAGTGAGTAGAGAGAAGACTGCACCAGGAGCAGTCCTCCAGTGGCCTGTTTTTGGGTGGAAGAAAAGCAAAGGCTGAGCCAATTTGCCAAGTCAATACTGAGCCCTAAGAAGAGCTTCCAGTCAGGGACCTGGACCCTACCCACCATATCCTCTGCCAGTGACTCACACGGAAGAAAGTGAGGCAGGAGGTAGACACAAGCTGGTGGCACTTTGAAAAGAAGTGAAAGTGTAAAAAAAAAAAAAAAAAGGTATCAAGAATTGAAGGAAAACTGGCCGCCTGTCCCTGGAAAATAGACATGAAAGCAAATTTAGGAGGAGCCATGGAGACCCAGAATGAAAACAGCAAAATAGTTTACAGGGATTAGAGAGACTAGGTTACAATTTTGAGTCTGGCGGTGAGAGTAGGCCTCATTGAGAAAACGACATTTTGAATAGTCTTGGAGGAGTGAAAGAGTTAGTGGTGTGCTAGGGAAGAGTGTTCCAGGCAGAGGGAAGAGCAGGTGCAAAGGCCCTGTTTGAGGCAGGGACAACAGTGTTATTTGGTGCATAGATATCCGTAAGTATGTTATCTCACTGTGAATTCTACACATAAGCGTTCCAAACTCCCTTTCTTTGTCTTGTTTAATGATTTTTTCCTCTGAATCCAACCATCTTGGCTTTATTTGTGTTTGTATTTGCCTGGCATGCTTTTGACCATCCTTTTATCGTAAAACTGAAAATTACTTTAGGTTGTCCATTACATAGAATATAGAGCTGAGTTTTCATCCATCCAATTTGAATATTTTGTTTATTTGCAAGTGATTTAGGCATGGTTACCATAATTGGTAGACCAAATATGTTCATCTTAGTGCTGTCATATTATTTCACGTTCCCAGTTCTCATCTTACTTGACCTGCCCTCAGAATGTGGCACCGCTTCTTCTTCATTCATGTTCTTCTCTTGCTTCTGAGACGTCCCCCCTCCTACTCTCTTGGCTTACCTCTCATCTGACTGGCCAGTCTCTGCAAAACTCCTCTGCTGTTTTTGGTTCTTGATTTGACCTCTCACTGTTGGAGCTAAGGCCCTGGGCTCAGTCCTTGGTCCTCTTCCCTAGTGGCTCCTGCACCTCTGGGGGACCCAGGCAGGCCTGCAGCTTCAAATACCAGGTCTGCACTAACACTCTGCAAATGCATCCCTCCAGCTGTGCCTTCTCTCCTGACTGCCAAGGGCCTGTATTCCAACTCAGATTTCCAAAAGGGATCTTAAACAGTGTGTCCAAGACAGAGGTCCTGACTCTCCTCCAAACCCACTCCTGGCACAGTCTTCCCTACTTCAATTAATGATACTGCTGTCACTTGTACTTCACATGTCTGCAATTCCTGAGAACTTTACCTTCTGGATATTTCTAGAACCTATATGCTTCTCATC
The DNA here is from genome assembly GCF_009829155.1 of Mustela erminea. NCBI lineage: Eukaryota > Metazoa > Chordata > Mammalia > Carnivora > Mustelidae > Mustela > Mustela erminea. The sequence continues at coordinate 68,521,055 of NC_045614.1, read as the reverse complement.
ACTGTACCTCTCTGGTATAGTCCATCTCTTACCTCAATTACTGTAATAATCTGCTTCCATCTATGTGCCTCTTCTGTGTGTTCTCAACACAGAAATCTGAGTGATCCTGTTCAGATGTGAGGCACGTAATATCACTCATCTGCTCAGAATTCCTCAAGGGCTCTCTATCACTTTCAGAATAAAAGCTAAATAAGGAAACCTACTAATAGAATTCATTATTAATAAGAAAAAAGTTACTATAAATGTCTTCATGGATGATGAAAAGGCATATTAAAAAAATTCAGCATTCATCCTTGATAGATAAAAAACTTTCAATTAAATAATAATTCATGGATTCTTACTTCATAATAAAATATATTTATCTCCAACCCAAAGTCAACATCCTACTTGCTGAGTAAACACCAGAATCATTTCCTTAATATCAGAAAAAAGAAAAGAAAGCAGGAAAATTCTAATTATTTCCAAATTATGTGACTATGAGATCAACCACTGTCACAATTACCTGATTTGAGATTAGGTAGTAGAAGTTAGGAAACTTCTTTGCACCAAGTTCCAGTCTATTTTCAAGCTTCCTGGTATCAGGTGGCAGTAGTGGTTGTGGAAGCTTCTTGATCCAACTCTGAAATCCATGGATCACAGGTTAAACTGTCCATTCTTCATACTCAGGCAGTGGCTGTGGTTCTAGCCCTGGTCTGTACATATTTGGTATTGGAAATGGTTGCAGGAATCAGGCCCTCAAGAGGGAAGTCTGGGATTGGATCTGACCTGGCTAGGTTTAAAGAAAATGGTGACCTTGTCACCAGAGGAAAATGGGATACTATGAATATAGGGCACACAGTAGGAAAAGTTACCTAAATGGTCATCTGTGGTTTCCTGGAATGACCAGTTTACTGAAGGCAAGACTTCAGTGGCTGTTGTACTAGACAGTTATGATAGAAATAAGGGATTCAGAAACTATCAGGGTGTGTTGGCCTTTTCTCACGGTTCTGGAAAGTTTAAAGAAGGAAAAAGATGTATTGCAAAAGTCCAGAAATACAGAATGAAATTTAGTATGTGATAATGATGACATTTAAATCAGTAAGGGAGGGGTGCCTGGGTGGCTCAATGGGTTAAAATCTCTGCCTTCGGCTCGGGTCATGATCCCAGGGTCCTGGGATGGAGCCCTGCATTGGGCTCTCTGCTCAGCGGGGAGCCTGCTTCCTCCTCTCTTTTTGCCTGCTTCTCTGCCTACTTGTGATCTCCGTCTGTCAAATAAATAAATAAATAAATAAAATCTTTAAAAAAAAATCAGTAAGGGAAAGATGGGTTTTCAAGTAAACAAAATCAGGCAATTGTGTCAGTATTAAGATATAAAGTAAAGCAAAATCCATTCCACTTATATCAAAACAAATTCCTGATAAGTCAAATTTTTAAAGGAAAAATGTGACTCATGGAACATTAAGAAAAAAACATGGAAAATTTTTCAAAGTAATCTAAGAAAGTTAAAGGTCTTTCTAAGTCTGATACAACCTGGAAATACTAAGTAGTAAAAGAAAAGTGTGGTAAAATTCATTAATTAGAAAAGGAAAAGGCCTGCTTGCTAATAAAACAAAGCACAAAACAAGCAAATAAAACAGCATAAGTAAAATAAAAAGATGTGGCAAACTGAGAAAAAGTTTTGACATTCATATCTAAGAAAAGGACTACTTTTACTATTACATAAACTTTATCCAGTAGAAAATTGAACAAAATATATAGAGAATTCATAGAAGACAAAATACAAATGTCTCGTTCACACTTGTAATAAGAGAAATGCATATTGAAACATTTTTTCATCTATCAGGTTGGTAAATTCTAATTCTGGCCAAAATGCAGTAAGTCGACTGCAGCCTGAGTACCCCTCTCACTACTATTAAAACCTCTAGATAAAATATGCAAAAAAGGCTTTACAAGCTGGACAGTGTTTAAAACTCCTGATTGTTTTTTCTTCTCCCTCCTCTGTCCTGAGGCTAGTCCCAGTTCCAGTGCTGGGCTGCTATAGTAAGGTGATATGGGTAACTAAGAGAATCCCTGTTATTTTCTTCTCTTTTCCCTCATCACTGCCTTTACAATAGCCCCACAGACAGATATGCACAACAGATAGAAAGCCTAGGAAACTTCAAGAGCAGCCTAGCTTTCTGGCCAGCAGAACTGGAAATAGGTCCTGGGAGCCACAGAATATGAAGGAAATCCCACAAAGGACAGAGGAGATGGGAATCCCTAATTGTGTGTTGTGGTTTGTTATGCAGAAATCCATGTCATTAATTCACTCAGGTCAGCTGTTTGTGTTGTCCAACAACTAATCTGTTGTACTTTACCACAAAGTTTTAATTTGTTAATTGTAGAGATGATTATATTTCTTTATATTTTCATTCAAATTTTGTTTTTGCCAGTCCTTATGGTCATATAACTATCAGAAGATAAAGTTATGTGGAGGGATTGCGATTCAAGTTCAAGGGGTGAGAAGATAGGAAGACTACAGTTTTAAAAAGCCTAATGAGTACTTAATGTCTAAACCTACAGAAACTCAGAAAAAATTTGTCCCAACTTGGGGAAGAGAGAGAACTTCTAAATATAGCCATGCAGGACTTACTAAAAGACAGCCGTTTGAGAGCTGGTCAGTAAGGTTGAGAGCTTCTTGATGAAGCATTGGAGTTCTAGAAAGAACAACAGCCCCTAGGGAGTAACCAGCCTTTGTTCCCTTTCACCTAGTTTCCCTCCTTCCTGTCTGGACCCTGCAAGAACGGTTGGAGAAGTGGAAGAGCAGACCTCACTGCTCTGGCTTGGCAGGACTTGGAGGCATCCCTCTGGGCTGAGATGGGTATGGAGGGTGGGGGTTTGGGGTAGTCCTTATAAAGCATTTATTCATTCATTGCTTTCTTTCATTCCACTGAGTTATTGGGCATGTTGCAGATCTAGGGCTGTCCCAGGCACTGGAAACATACTAGTGGACAAAACTGACAAAAATTTCTGCCCTTGTGAAGTTTACATTCTAGAGAGAGACTGAAAGTAAACATAACATTAAACAGTTAAGTGGGATATGCTATGTAAAAAAGAAATAGAGCAGGTAAGTAGATGGTGAGGCATGGAGGAGGAAAGGAGCTCAGCGAAAAGGTGGGATTCCGCTCCCCGAGGGAGGAAAGCAAACAACCTCCATAATTAAGGAAGGCAGAGGGAACGGCCAGGGCAAAAGGCTCTGACGTGGGTGGTGGGTAGGATCTAGGAAGGTCAGGGAGACGGAATTGGCTACAGAGAGAAAAAGGGAGAGTAGAGGTCTTCTGAGAGATAAGGGGTGGCGGGTACTTGCTCTTATATTTGAAAGTGTCAGGAAAAGTGGAATCTGGACCGTAAGAGACTGAAAGGAGGAAAATGTGAAGAGGCACACATGCTTCCTTGGCTATCCGAAAGCAGAGCATCAGCCTAAGTAGAAAAGAGAAGACTAAACCCTCCACCCCAACCCCGTCGCTTTCCCAACGTTCCCTTTACGAAAGACCTATATTAGTACCTGTGTTAGTTAAGGTTAGGAAATTCGAGGAGGACTGCCGCTTTTACGAAAAAAGCTATTACTCTCGGTAGCAGGTCTCCTGCCAGAGCCTGGACACCAGTAATTCTTTTTTAGCGGACCTACTAGGTCCCGCCCCCTCTTGGCGCGACTGCCCAGCGAGGCCCCACCCCTCATAAGAAAGACAGCCCACAAGACACGCCTCGCCCAATGTGGTCCCGCCCCCCGGAATGACCGCTCGTAGGGCACGCCCTCTCGCCGTGGTCCCGCCCCCCCACGGTGCGACCGCCCCGCGAGGCCCAGTTCCCCACTCTGTGGTCCGACTCCTTCTCAGAGTGACAGCGCGCGCGACACGCCTCTCCCGTGCGCCGCCCCGTTCCCACTCCCGGCCAAAGGCCTGCTAGGCCCGTCTCACTTTTCTGCGGAGCCGTTCCGGTCTGCGCCTGCAGCACTCCCTGCTAGGCCCCGCCCCGCTCAGTGCGACGCAGTGCTGGGCCCCGCCTCTCCCGGGGTGGTCCGGCCCTGCCTGAGGGCTCCGGCGTTCTGGACCCCTCCAGGCCTGCCACGCCCAGTGCCTGGCGCGCCCGCCCCTCAGGCCCCGTCCCGCCCCGCCCTCGAGCGTGCACGGCGGTGCCTCCGGGTCGCGCTGGCTCTTAGGCGCGCCTGCGAAGACGTGGATTGCCGCTGCGGCCGGTACGTGGGGGAGGGGACTGCAGACCCTCTCGCTGCCGGCGGCGTGGAGCCAGGGTCCGTGCGGAGCTAAGCCCGGGCTGCCCCGCCGCGGCGGGGCGCCTCTAGGGACGCCGCCGGCCGCCCTTCCTTCCCGGGGTACCTCTCAGTGCTGGCAGTCCCAGGAATGGGGAAGTGGGACGGGAATGGGCGCAAATGCGGGATGGGGGAGGGAGGACTGAAGGTGTTGGGGAATGGCAGTCGCAGGTGGGGGCTGGGGGGAGCCGAGATCTGGGGAGGGGTTATGGGTGGAGGGTTGAGTAATGAACGAAACGTAGCGAGGCCGAAACCTGGGGCTGGAGTCAGGCTGTGGGGTTGGGGGTCTTCAGAGCTAAGGAGAATGAGGTCGTGGGCGGGGGTGGAAAAGACTGCGAAGCTTAAGGGCGTGTTTTGGAAGGACCAGCTCAGCGGGGCTCAGGATTCACGCTTCCCCCGGACAGTCCCAGGAGCCTGGGGGCGGTTAGGGTATGTCAGAACGAAGTGTGGCTAGAGCGAACTTGCGGGGTCATGCTCTCTTTCACATCAGGATGATTGTGTTTCCAAGCTCTTGACTGGGACACACTGTAATTTTAAGTAATAAATGCAAGTCAGGAGCAGTGCCTGGGACACCGAAGAAATGTGGATGGAATAGAGATTTCCTTCAGGCTGCTTCTGTTTTCCCGGTACCGTCACAGCGCCAGCCTTGGTGTGCGCTGTCTGCAGCAAAACACTGTTCAGCCGCCAAGACAAAGTGCGGAGGTTCCGGACTTAAAAATAAGTACAGTTGAGGTTCACTCAGACGGAAAAATAGTTGTATCCCATTCTCTTAAATCCCGTGGTGTTTAATTTTTAAAAATCTAATCCTTTGGAGTTAAAAAATCTTTATTATTTGTCTCCTTTCAATTTGAAGTCACACTAACCTACAGAGCTGGATGTTGTCTAAGGGCCTATTCTGTATGGTACATAGTTTTCAATTCACTGTGGAAAGTAGACCATTATCTGTTCTGACCAGCTATTGCTGCAAGAATCATAGAATTGCCAGTGAAGAATGAAATTTAAAAGGTCTAAAATAATGTAAGGGAATAGGAAATGGCCTGGTGAATTGGAGTGTGTGCACTTAAAAAGCCAGTGAAACTTTTTTTTTTTCCATTGTAGAAAGTTGGAAGATTGAGAAAAAATATAAGGATGAAAATTAAAATCTCATGTAATTTCACCAACCCTATTAACATTTGGGTGCAATTCTTCTTAATTCTTTTTGTATTTTATAGTGTATTAAATGTACATGTTACATTATTGAGATCATATTGTTATATTACTTTGCTTTTTTCCCACTTGGCATTTTCCTGGATCATTAAAAAGTCTCCTTAAATATCTTTTTAAATGGTTGTATGGTTATCATATGGATTTATTCTTTTATCACATATTAGAGTTGTTTTGTGTCAAGTGCTATGCTTAAGGTGAGATTCGGTGTTGCTTCAGGTTCTCAGACATCATTCCAGCCAAAAAAAGCAAAATCTTGACAGTTTGTGGCATAATGAAAGTAGATAGAAAGTCTGAATGAGAAGAGGAAATAGTGTTGTTTCACTTTATCGGTCAGTCTGTGGCAAGGCTCAGTTGGGTGATTCTGTGTCCAGGTGGCCTTCTGCTGGTGTAGCATCTAATCAGGCCTGGACTTGGGCTGCTATGGCCAGGCTGTCTTCAGTTGTCTTGTCTCACCTGTCCTGCATCTTCCTGTGGAATCCTGATGCCACCATGTTCCCAGGTATGGGAATAGGCCTCAGCAGCTTCCTTACCTTGTTGGTGTCACTGAGTGTCAAATTCTAGTGAGGGTGTGTGTGTGCAGTGCTGATTTTCTACTATCAAATTTGCCCACATCTGATATAACACCAAGAGGTAGCTGCCTTAGGTCTCAAAGAAGGAATATCCCACAGTTGCTCTCATAATTAACTGCCTATTGGAGGTTTCAGAGGATGTCTCTAAGCTGTCTTTACCCTCAGGGCCTCTGGAGGGGTCCTGTCCTTCTTCCTTCTAGCCCTGGCCATTAAAATTGCAACTTTTCTCCTGAAGAAATCCCTCTCATTTTCCAGCTCAGTCAGTGTGGCCCTTCATTTTTCTCTCACCGGTATATTCCTGTGTTGCTTCATGACAGAAAATTTTGTAATTTTGGTGTATGTTTCTCCTTGAGTCTGAAATAAGGTGATTTCTGAAGACAGCAAGTGCATTTCCTTCTTACTAGCCTCTGAATTTATAATTCCATTGCCCCCTCTCCCCCAATTTAGGAAGAGAATATAGGGTCTCCTATTCTTTTTTTGATCCTTGATAAAATATGCACATACTCTCAGCCCCTCAGCCTCCCACCCATGGTTGAACTCACAGTGTATTTCTCTTCATATGTGCGTTTCAACCTCTATGGACAGGATTTACCTGTTATTATAGGCAAGTGATTCCAGTAGCTAAAGTAAAAGTCACATGAGTCCAGTTCATTTATAGGCCTCTTTCTGACCCTGTTCAGCACATGTGAAGAGCAGAATTTGGGATGGCTATCTTGTGCCCCACAGTATCTATGGAACCTGTATGCTAAGCCTTTTAGTCCTTCCTGGCTGCTGTCCTGGCTGACAGCCTGGATAAGAGGGGGAAATTGGTTGTGGTTGTAGAAATCATGCTACCTTCTAGAGTCTAAGAAGACCACATATGTTGAGTCATTGTTTTTAGATTGGCCCCAAGTGGGACCATGAAACTCTCTTCCCATATACTTAAAAAGGCCTCATGTCCGCCCATCTTGTATTTTGGTCCCATGTACTGGTCCTGCCTGGTAATGGTGGACCAAGTTCCTATTAAGATCCTCTGGTTAAAGCAGATTGTAGAACTCAGCTTAGGCCAAGGCTGCCATGAGGCTTCGTGTTTTCACCACCTTAGTCTTGCTATTCATACCACTGGGCTAGCCAATTGGAAGATGTAGGTTTAGGGCACGCCTGGATTACCCTGTCCTGTAAACTGTAAAATTGAATCCTCCTTACCTGTACCCTGCTGCGTACAGAACAGGAACAGGAATTCCCCAAGGAAAGGGCATCACAGAGCTGTTCCTATACAGAAATTTCCTGAGCATTAGGTTCCCCTAGGTGGATTACAGGGACTAGAAGAAGAGAGCACAGGAGGTGTTGCAGGGTGGGGAAGGGGCATCTTAGGTAACCAGGTTTGTAAGTACATTGTGGCTCAATGGATGGCATAAGCGTAGGACAGCTGAAAACCGAAAGCATGAACGGAGCAGAGTTGGTCCTGAAAGGGTTGTCATCAACAGTGTGGAAACCTCAAGAGCATTTTCTGTACTAGAGCCTTAAAGGGGTCAAGTCTTACCAAACTCCACTAAAAAGCCTTAGTGGGCCTTCTCCCCTACCCCCACCTGCCATTCACATTGCTCAGAGCAGTGTCCACACAACACTGGCACTCGTGTTAGTCTGTGAGACTTCTTTGGAGCTAAAGCATGCCGCTGCACAGTGTGGGCAGGCCAGTGTTCCTTCTAATGATGAGACTGTAAAACTGACTTTATGAACTCAGTTCATAAAAAGGACAAAAAACCCACACCTTCTTCATGTCATTCAAAGAGCACTGGATTTCAGTCCCATATCTACCACACTATTTGTGTGATTTTGGGGTCTGATGAACATGATATGGTGAGGTCATGGAACTAAATGACCCCAAGGCTCCTTCTGCTCTAAAAATTCTATCGCTGTGCAGCCCTCTGGTGCTTTTGGCCATCTGCTTCTGGATAGGAGAGGGTGTGCCTAGGTACCGAGTCCTTTCATTGTGTATACTGTCAGGCAGAAGGCTTTTCACCATTAGTGAACTTTTACTTCAAACAGCCTTTAAAGTTTGGCAACTTCTTTTGTACAAAGTTGGTATGTTTTTAATATTTTAAAGCAAAATATTATCTGGTATTATAGTTTTAAAAATATGACTTGACCTTTACTAAAGGGTATATTTTATACTTACTGTTGAAAACGTTAAAAAAACCCTTGCTCATTAAAATTCAAATCAAAAAGAAAAATGTAAAGAAGAAAATAACAATTAGCTTAAATCCTGCTACTTAGACATGGCAGTTTGGAGAAATAATCTGACTAATCATTGGCGGCAAATTTTTTAAAATGCACGCTGGGTGGCTCAGTCAATTAAGTGTCTGCTTTCAGCTCAGTAATGATCCCAGGGTCCTGAGATCAAGTTCTGCCTGCATCAGGCTACTTGCTCAGCAGGGAGCCTGCTTCTCCCTCTGCCTGCTGCTCCCCCTGCTTGTGCTTTTTTTTTTCTCTCTCTCTCTCTCTGACAAATAAATATATAAAATCTTAAAAAACAAAACAAAATCTGCAAACAGTGTAGACTGAAATGTGAGTGCTTCCACACATGGTTCAGGGTGTAAGCTCTGGCCTCAGACCACTAGAATTTAAATCCCAGCTCTGTTACTGTGTGACGTAAGACAAACCTACTTACCCTGTTTGACCTCAGTTTTCTCATCTGCTAAATGAAAGTGTTAGAGTTTCTTCTTCATGGGGTTGGTGTGAGAATTTAATGAGTAGCCCAGTTCTTTGCATGTAGTAAGTCCCCCGCAAAAGTTAACTAGTGTTGTCATTTTGCTCTTAGTATGGATTGTGTATATCCATAACTGGGATCATGCTTTGCATTTTTTTTTTAACCTTACAATGTGTTCTAAAATGTTCTCCATGTTAATATAATTGCATCTGGATGCTAGTATTGATGGTTCTGTTGTATAGTTGTGACACACTTTATGTATTTAGCCAATCTCCTCGTTAGACTTTCAGGTTGTAAGTTGTTTCTTTTTCATTTCTTTGCCGTAACTAGAACCCAAAAATAAATAAGAAACAGAGAAAAAAAGAAAGTTGTCATGAACTTTCACTATATATATATATACACATACATGTATATATATGTATGTGTGTATATATATATTCTATTTTATTATCTCTTTGGCATGAATTCCAAGAAGTAGCATTGTTGTGTTAAATAGTAGGAATATTTAATATTGCTTTTAATACTGCCATGCTGCTTTCTAGAAAGGTGGTATCAAGTTACATCTGTCAGCCATGTGTGAGAATGCCCAATTTTCTTTTTCTTTTTTTTTTTTTTTAAAGATTATATTTATTTGTTTAACAGAGAAATCACAAGCAGGCAGAGAAGTAGGTAGAGAGAGAGAGGAGGAAGCAGGCTCCCTGCTGAGCAGAGATCCTAATGCAGGCCTTGATCCCAGGGCCCTGAGATCATGACCTGAGCCAAAGGCAGAGGCTTAATCCACTAAGCCACCCAGGTACCCCAAGAATGCCCAATTTTCTGCATCTGTTCCAGAACTGGCTTCTGTCCACCTTTCAACTTCAGCAAATCTGAAAAAGGAAAAGCATCTTTTACTTATTTTTCATTTAGTTTATTAGTATGTTTGTACATCTTTTCAACATGTGTTGGCCGCTTGTGTTCTTTTTGTGACTTGTGATTTCAGTTTTTTGTATTTTTTTTGTTGATTTGTAGGAACTCTTTGGATATCAGAGATAGTGACACTTTTGTTTGTAATATATTGGAAATCTTGTTAAGGTTGTCTCAAGTAATGAAAGGTGTATAGTATCTCAGATGAGAATAGATCAGTGCGTAAGTATTTATTATGAATCTCTAGCTGATGCTCATATACATGTTTAGAATGGAAACCCTCATTTAGTGTCTCAAAAAGATTGTTTTATGACCTGGTAATTATGAATAAGGTAGGCCTTTTATTACTGACATTAGGTGATGCATAATTGCCAAAAAACTGCCATCTTTGATGCATGTCCACATATACTGTACTGAACCTTTGATTGTGCCCTTAACCTTACTATTCTTTCCAACATGTCTCTTTATTTATTCTGTCCCATGTCCCAGGTCAGAAGTCTTAGAGTCATCCATGTGCCTTTTCCAAGTTGAAGGGTGTCTGGTTCTCAGCCTCCCTTCCCAGAAAGTTAATCCCGCCTCCTCCGTCTGCCCTGCCCCACTATTGTACTCAGGCTTTGTGCTAGAATGATTTGGCACACACTTGCTTCTGCTAAAAGACCATGAACTCCCCAGAAGTGAAACGGGTCCTGACTTACTTTTGTATCTTCAGACTGTCACAGCATGGCCCAAAATAAGTACTGCAGTAGTGTTCGTTGCATTTGATATTTCCTTTTAAAAGTTGATGATGCTTAAGCCTCTGTAGTCTACTGGTAGATTAACCATTTTTCCCAACTTTTTGTTATGAAAAATTTCAGAAGTTCGGGGGAATAGAAAGATGAAAAACACTCACAATCTTGCCCCCTTAATTTACGTATTAAGATTCATATCATTCTGACATGTTGCTAATACTCTGCTCAGAAACCTACAGTGACTGGCCTTTCTGGCCACTGGAGTGGATGTGAAGTGTAGCATTCCTTATCCTTAAATGGTCACAGCACACAAAATGTGGCCCTCTCTGCTCTGGTCAGGCCAGTCTTACTGTTCTTCTCCTATACTGTCTTTATTCTTGCATCATTGATTTTATACATGTTCTTTCCCTGTGTAGAATGAGTCTCTCCCTTTATTCTTGTTTGAAAACTTTTGCACATCAAGTGTTCTGAGTTCCCATAGCTCTAACTGCTATCTTTTATCATTATTTCATTCTGTATAATTCCTGACCATATCATTTTAACTGTTGGAAAGGGAGTACTGGGTCCTATTTTGATCTGGTTACCTTCATAGAGCCTAGCATGCTGACTTTGGATTTGGCTGGCATTTTAGAATAATAGCATTCCTGAGGGATTTGTGCTATGATGTGAATCCAGAATTGATTTATGATACTTACATTGCCCCAAAACTGTGCTCTATTAGAGAAGAACAAAAGCTTACACTGGTTTGTTTGATCAGCTTGTTGCAAGATCATGGTTCACTCCAAAGAATGGAAAGGTGTTCTGTGGTGTTGATCACTCCTTTTGTGATTATTCCCAAGAATTGATTTGAATGTGTACTTTGGAATCATTAAAACTTATATCAAGTACAAAGCTAATACAAGTAAGTCTAAAGTCTAGAAATTGTCCCTGATGTAAATCACTGGGTTAAAGAGATTCGCATGAAAAACATTTTAGAGAGAGGCCATTAAGCCTTCGTGAATGATGCCATTTGGGGTGGGGTGGGGGGGTCCAGGTTGACCTGAGTATTTTTCAGGCTTGGAAATGGAGATAAAGGTGATGTTCCTGAGAAAGAAAAACTAGGAAGGGAAGCTGATGCTGGGGACATCAACTCCATACTGAAACATGAGTTCAGACAGTGTTAGTTCTCTGCTCTTACTGACCTGGTGACTCCCATCGTTTATTTGACAAAGCTCAGTTCCTTTGTAATCAGGGTGCCTTGTTAGTACCTGCTCATTCCCATCCTAGCACCCTACCCCCCTCCCCACACCCACAGGTAGTGCTACAGCCATACTTAATCACTTGTATTCCTCTGATTCTGTTGATTGTTTTTCATCATTTTCTGTAGGGTAATATTATTTCCTCTACTTAGAATGCTATCCAAGTCTCGCTGGTGAACTCCTATTCATTCTTCTGAATCCTGTTCAGGTATCACATCCCTCGTAAATACTTTCTTACGCTTCCTGTGTGAGATCACATTTGACAATACTGACCTTTCCTTACCTGAATGTCCTCCCTGCTGTGTTCTGATCTGCTTATAGAAAAGGATGGTCTTCCCCCTGACTTTGTATGGGCCTGCCTCACATGTGTGCTCTGAACCATTAATTGAGCCTATTGTATAACCCAACTAGATCGTGAAAAATCTTCCTTTTTCTTGGAAGCCAGAATTAGGTGTAGTTAAGAGAAAATACAAATATATATATTTGTCTATATATTTCTATATATTTCTCTTTTCCATTGTAACCCGTGTGCTTTTTATTTTATTTTAATTTTAGCACGTTTGTAAAAGATGAAAGTGACCTTATCATCTTTGGATACTTGTGAGAGTTCCTTCACACCTTTGGTCGTTCTAGAACTGGCTCAGGATGTCAAAGAAGAAACCAAAGAATGGCTGAAGAACAGAATTGTCTCTAAAAAGGAAGATGGAGGTAAGTAAAATAAATATAACTCAGACTCAGTCATGCTTAGTGAGTAAAAATATATTTTCAAATATGTTTTATAGTTATTTCATCGATATATTTCTAAAATTAATAATCCATTTCTTTGTTCTTTATTATTCATCTGGACTTGAAAAGAGACCTTAAGTCTACATTAGACTATAAGTGACATGAGTGATTTTGTTCACAGCTATAAATGCTGTGTCTAGTACACAGCCTGGCACATGGTAGGTCAGTATTTATCAAATGAATGAACAGGTGTCTATTGAGTGCTCTCTATGTGTCAGTTATGATGCTAAGGGAAAGATTAATATGGTCTCTGCTTGCAAGGATGTTACTGTCAGTGTAAGGAGACTGAATGCCAATTCCTGGAAATTGAAGTAGCAGGTAAATGCCCCCTCCAAAAAACCCTAATGAAAGAGCTGTTACACAGCAGTACATGATACTTAAAAATGAATTGTATGTAAACTAGCTGGAAGAGTAACGGGAAGACAGAGGTAACACTTGGTGATGGTTTTTGGGCTGGAAAAGTATGACTTCATAGAAGCCAAAGCTTAGCTCTCTCCTAGGGTGGAAAGGGATCTAGATTGGGTGAGAGGATGGAGGACATTTCACATGAGCAAACACCTCATAAAACTACACAAAACAAGAGTTGTTTTGCACTTGCACTTCACCTAAAAATTCATCTAAAACTTTATCAAGTCTCCAAACACGGAATAAAACTTTTAATCTTTTTTTAAAAAATCTTTTAATAAAGATTTTGACTGTGAACCAAAATGCTTTCTTTATAATAAAACCTTGAATCAAAGTGGAATTTTTAAGTTTTTGCAAACAACTAAACCAAAAGATAACTTAAAAACAAGAGTACTTTCTAACCTAAATCTGAGGTGTTGCCCTGGGTTGGAGTCCCTTCTTTAAAATTCCTGTGATGGGGGAACCTGAGTGGCTCAGTCACTAAGCATCTGCCTTGGGGTCAGGTCCTGATCCCAGAGGGTTGGGATCAAGGCCTGCAATGGGTTCCCTGCAATGGGTTCCCTGCTCAGCCAGAAGCCTGCTTCTCCCTCTCCCACTCCTCCTTCTTGTGTTCCCTCTCTCACTTTCTCTTTCTCTGTCAAATAAATAAATGAAATCTTTAAAAAAATGAAATAAAATAAAATTCCTGTGATGGAAGAGCATTTGTAGTGCCTAAGAAGGAGGGACTCCAGTGTATTCCCAGTCTTCCCTGCTCACTGTGTGCCTTCAGCAGAGAAACACAAGGATGGCGTGGGGGTGGGCATCTTTCTACCCTGCTGGGAAATATGAAAAGAACATTCCAAAAACATATTCTGATCTTTCAGATAAAGGTAGTGGATTTAACACTCAAGTTTATTTTTACTCTTTTTCAAACATGACAATAAAAGGATTTTTAAAAAAGAGATAAGTCCAGTTTGACAAAGAAAAAGGGAAAGAATATAGCAGCATCACCATTTTGGAAGCTAGAAAACAGGTGGATGAGTGGTAAATAGCTTCTCAGACTTCAAAAAAGTCAAAAGTTGAAGGTGGCAGGGGTATAAATTGAGGTCAGTTTAGTTTAACACCACAGAATACTCCTAAAGACTTAGGTATTAGTGACTTTAGGGACTTGCAGAGGTGGAATTAAGTAGTACCAAGAAAAAGAAAAAAGAATTGACTGAGACTCATGTAAGAAATAGATCCCCAGATCCCTTCTGTATTCTGCCATTACAGCAGAAGACTGAATGCAAGATGCTTGGATTTTGATGTGAGGGCTTTATGCACAGTTGAAAACAGAGATTCTCTACTGAAAATAGGATAATAACTGAGTATTATTCCCCCTATACTCCATCCTACCAATCTCATCTAATTTAGTTTCTAAAATGTTAGCAGCTACATTCAAATCATTTAGGAAGCAGGTTGAATAATCTTTTTTGGGGAGTCTGATCAAAGACAAAATAACTAAAGGTGCAGAAATCAGAGAGTTGACCATGGAAAACAACCTGGCTAGATGACTATGTATTCAAGGTTATCTTTAAGGAGTTCCATCTAAGCCTTCAGAACTTAAGTACAGCCTCCTAGAACCCCATTCTTAAATATGCACATATAATAAAAGATCACCAAATGTCTGAGGAAAATCCCTAACATGAAAGAGAAAGCTAAAACTAAACAAAAAGATAAAAACAGCAAACTTTGCCAAAGAAGAAAACCAGAGAAAATATAAAACTCAGATCTCAGTTATGAGAAGCTAAGACAGACCTAGAGTTGGATACTTTTGATAGATCAAGAGATCAGGAGTTGGATACTGTAAAATACTCATTTAGGAAAAAAAGCTCATATATAAAGTAGAAGTATAAAAGCAAAATTTAAAAACTCAGTAAAAGGATTAGAAAATAATTTTGATAAAAGCTCCCAGAAAGTAGAATAAAGGGGACAGAATTGGGAACTTTGACAGAGAAAAAGTAAGGAAGTTAGAGGACTAGTCTAGGAAGTACACATCTGAATAAAAGGAGTTCTAGAAAGTGAATAGAGAAAAAGGAGAAGAAATCATCAAAGGGAAACTTAAGGTTGACACCATGCTTTTTCAGATGGGGAGGGCCCAGCCGGTGCTCTGCACTGTAGATGAAAATGGCTTACTATTGGAATGTTCTAGAACCCTGGGAGTGGAGAAGATACTACAAACTTTAAGAAAGACAGTAAGTCACACATAAGGGATCAGACTTGTGAGCAGAAATACAGGAAGCTAGAAGGCATTTTCCGAAGGAAATCAATCAACTTACTTGTAATTCTTATTTATTTGGAAGATAGATTTGAATTGTTAATACATTTGTCTTATATCAGACTAGAAATAATACTTATTTAGAATGTTTTCATTTTTGAAACTCCTCTAAGATTGTGCTTATCTTTTGTTTTTGAAGGTGCCCAGCTCCTGTTTAGACCACTATTAAATAAATATGAGAAAGAAACACTGGAAAATCAGAACTTATATCTTGTTGGTGCCTCTAAGATTACACTGTTACTGGGTGCAGAAGCAATAGGTTTGGTAAAAGAGTGTAATGATAACACTATGAGAGCCTTCACATATGGAACGCGACATAACTTCAAAGATTTTGATGGTGAGTCCCAAGATTGTTTCTATCAGAATCAATTTGTTTCAAAAATAAGTTACTGATGAGTAGATCAGGGGTCAGCAAACATTTTCAGTAAAGGACCAAATTGTAAATATTTTAGGCTGTGCAGGCCATATACTTCTCACTGTTATTTAACACTGCCCTTGGAAAACAAAAGCAGCCATAGACCATAAGAAATTAATGGGTAAAACTGTTCCACTAAAATTTGCTTATAAAATATGGTCCATGGGCCTTACTTAGTTATTTAGTGGGTAAAGTATAATGGTAAAATTCACCTCATTTAGCAGGATTCACTTGCCAAAAAAATACTATTTTCTTTTTTTTTTAAGATTTTATTTATTTATTTGAGAGAGAGAGAGCACAAGTGGGGGTGAGAGGGGCAGAGGGAGAGAGAAGCAGGCTCCTCCCTGAGCAAAGAGTGTGATGCACGACTGGATCCCAGGACCCTGAGATCATGACCTGAGCCAAAGGCAGGCATTTAACTGAGTGAGCCACCCAGGTGCCCCCAGAATACTATTTTCTTATCAGACTATCTTCTTCCTCATTTATGGGTGGGGTGTTAATGCCAGAAGGGACAGGCCTAGGCTTGTGAGTTTGAGGAAGGAGAATTTGTCATACAGCCAAACTTCAGGTCATCCCTAGTTAGAATTAAAGAGCATGTGGCTTTCTGCTCATTGGTATTAGTTGAGATCAAGCAAGTAGCTGCCATTTGGATTTTTATACTATATTATATAAGAACTAGTACTGTAGGCCCTCCCACTGGATGCCTGAAATAACAGGTAGTACTGGACCCTCTATGTGCTGTTTTCCTATATGCACATCCCTGTGATAAAGCTTAAATTGTAAACTAGGCACAATAAGAGATTAACAACAACAATAATAAAGTAGAACAATGATAACAATCTACTGTAATAAAAATTCTGCAAATGTGGTCTCTCTTTCTCCCTCAAAGTGCCTTGTTTTACTGTATGTACCCTTCTTGTGATGATGAGCTGATGAGATGGGGTGAGGTGAATGACCTAGGCATTGGAACATAGTGTTAGGCTACTATTGACCTTCTGATGATAGGTGAGAGGGAGGGGATCAGCCACTTCTGGACTGTGAGTCATGGGGTAACTAACACCCTAGAAAGAAAAACTGCAGAACAAGAGGGTACCATTGTACAATGATTGAAGAGTTGTATTATGTGAAGGCAAAACAATATTTTTATTCTTAAAGAATATCTAAGGGGCTTTATGTTCTGCTTAATTTAGCAGTTTTATACTTGGCTAACTCCTTTTGTTATTTGTTTATATCATCATTTCTGTAATCCCAAGTTATATGAATATTATTAATTTTATTTTGGCTATTAATGAGAAAAATAACTGGAAATTTTTGCTTTCATTTAGATGACAATAATGACTTCCTTACAATGGCAGAATGTCAATTCATTATCAAACATGAGCTTGAAAATCTTAGAGCCAGAGAAGAAAAGATGATCCCTGGTTACCCCCAGGCAAAGTTGTATCCAGGAAAATCATTATGTAAGTCATTGTATCAACCAGCTTCATGAATACACATTCTAATGCAATTATCTTTTCTTAGTAGACATGAATAACAAGTTAGAAAAGCTTTATTTTTTTTTCTCTTACTGAAAAATGCATAGAACTTTACAATAACTTATTTCTGTGTGAACATAGCTTTTGCTACTGGAGCTTCATTATATTGTGCCTTTAGACCAATATATTTGTTTTGTGGGGTGCCTGGATGGCTCAGTGGGTTAAAGCCTCTGTGTTCAGCTCAGGTCATGATCTCAGGGTCCTGGGATCGAGCCCCGCATTGGGCTCTCTGCTCAGAAGGGAGCCTGCTTCCTCCTCTCTCTCTGCCTGCCTCTCTGCCTACTTGTGATCTCTCTCTGTGTCAAATAAATAATAAAATATTAAAAAATATATATATATATATATTTGTTTTGTATGGTTCGCTACTTATTAATTGCATTCTCACAGCATTCAGTTAGCTTAAAATTAGGTGTGAATACATACATGTATTACTCATGTTAAGTTTAGCAAAGTTTACTTTATGTCCAGACACTCTAGGGAGTATGGGGAGGAATGAGAACAGGAGCCGCCACCTTTTCCTGGAGCCCTCCTTCCAATTGCTCTTATCTCAGTCAGTGAGAACTTGGGAGCAAGGCTTAGGAAGAATCACAAAGTGACATGATACCTGAATGCAAATCAGCAGTTTGCAATTCTGTGATTTTGTGTCATTCCATTTGAGTGAGAATACTAGTTTGCAGATGGAAGAGCTCACTACAGTGTGTAATTTCAAACCGCTCCCCTACCGGATGGTGGCAAGGCCTCAGAGCATTTTTGCTGTCCAAATGCACTTTAAACATGTAAGTCACTGTGTTCTCTAGGCTGCATAATACTATCTTCCAGTCTTTACCCACTCCCCCGGCCCCAAGCCCTGGGAGGACAGATGCCCAAGAACCAGTCCATTTCAGATTTTCTCAGTTATCCCCAAATATATAGAGTTGGTTTGATCAAACCAAGATCCAGTCATAGATCACCCACTTTGTATGGTGGTATATCTCTTAACTAGCTGCCTTTCTCTTAGTGTGATAAAGTACACATAACATAAAATTTGAAGATTGAAGTTTAAAAATCTTAAGAGATTTTCAATGTAAATATATTCATAATATTGTACAACTATCATCACCATCCCTCTTCAGAGCTCATTTCATCTTGTAAAACCAGAAGTCTGTATCCATTAAACAATCAGTCTCCCTCCCTTCTTCCTCTGACTCTGGCATAATCAACCAACTTTCTACTTTCTGGCAATTGTTTTGACTCCTCTAAGTATCTCAAATAAGTGGAATCATACAGTATTTCTCTCTTTGTGACTGGTTTATTTCACTTAGCATTATATTCATTAGGTTTGTCTATGTTGTGGCATATGTTGGAATTTCCTTCCTTTTTAAGGCTGAATAATATTCCATTGTATGTATATACCACATTTTGCTTGTTTACTCTTCCATTGTGGACACTTGGGTTGTCTCCACCTTTTGTCTGTTTTGAATTATGCTTTTATGAACATGGTCCGCAAATATCCTTCCAAGACCCTGCTTTTAATTATTTTGGGTGTATATCCAGAAGTGGAAGTGTTGGGTCATATGATATTTCTATTTTTAATTTTTTAAAAGACTTTATTTATTTGCGAGAGAGAGAGCATGAGTGGGGGGCAGAGGGAGAGGGAGAAGCAGACTCTCCACTGAGCAGAGAGCCTGACATGGGACTTGATCCCAGGACCCTGAAATCATGACCTGAGCTGAAGGCAGACGCTTAACCAACTGAACCACCCAAGTGCACCTATTTTTAATTTTTTGAAGACCCTCTATACTGTTTTCCACAGTGGTTGTAACATTTTGCATTCCCACTGACAGTGCACAAGGGTTCCAGTCTCTCTATATCCTGGCCAACTCTTGTTATTTTCTGATATTTTGGGAGTGGTCATTCCAATAGCGGTGAGATGATGTCTCATTTTAGTTTGATTTTCATTTCCCTGATGATGAGTAATGTGGAGTGTCTTTTCATGTGCTTATTGGCCATTCGTATATTTTCTTTGGAGAAATGTCTTTTCAAGTCATTTGCCCATTTTTGAATCAGGTTGTTTTTGTTGTTGAGTTTTAGACAGTCTTTATATATTCTGGATATTAATCCCTTATCAGATATATGAATGGCACATATTTTTACCTATTTCATGGATTGCCTTTTTACTTTGTTGATATTGTCTTTTGATGCATATGATTTTAAAATTTTCATGAAGTCCAACTTAACCTATTTTTTCTTTTTGCCTGTACCTTTGGTGTCATATCTAAGAAATTATTGCCAATGTCATGCAATCAAATCCAATGTCATGAAGCTTTTCCTCTATATTTTCTTCTAGGAGTTTTATAGTTTTGGGTTTTATATTTAGGTCTTTAATCCATTTGAGTTAACTTTTCTCTATGGTGTTAGGTAAGGGTTCAATTTATTTTCTATTTTTATTTATTTATTTTTAAGGATTGAGTTTTATTCTTTTGCGTGTGGATATCCAGTTTTCCCAGTACTATTTGTTGGAAAGACCACCCTTTCCCCATTGAATGGCCTTGGTACCCTTGCACAAATCATTTGACCATGTATGTGAGGGTTTGTTTCTGGCCTCTGTTTATATTGGTCTATATGTCTATATGCCAGTACCACATTATATTGGTTCTTGTGGCTTTGTGGTCATTTTTTTTTTTTTTTAAGATTTTAGTTATTTATTTGAAAGAGAGAGAGAATTTGCATAAGGCAGGAGAAGGGCCAAGGGGGAGAGGGGAAGAGGGAGAGAATCTCAGGCAGACTCCATGTTGAGAGTGGAGTGCGGCATGGGGCTTGATCTCAAGACCCTGAGCAAAGCCAAAACCAAGAGCCAGCTGCTTAATCAAGTGAGCCACTCAGCATTCCAGCTTTATGGTAAGTTTTTTTTTTTTTTTTTGTAAGGTTTTATTTATTTATTTGGCAGAGAGAGATCACATGTAGGCAGAGAGCCAGGCAGAGAGAGAGGGGGAAGCAGGCTCCCTGTTGAGCAGAGAGTCCGATGCGGGGCTTGATCCCAGGATCCTGGGATCATGACCTGAGCTGAAGGCAGAGGCTTTAACCCACTGAGCCACCCAGGTGCCCCTATGGTAAGTTTTAAATTCAGGAATTTTTTTCTTCCTTTTCAAGATTGTTTTGAAGTTCCATGAAATTCCATATGAATTTTATGATGGGTTTTTCTATTTTTGCAGAAAGCTTGATTGGGATTTTGATAGAGATTGCATTGAATCTATAGATACTTTGGGTAGTATTGACAATTCAACAATATTAAGTCCCATGAACATGGGATGTGTTTCCATTTATTTACGTCTTATTTCGTTTAGCATTGTTTTGTAGTTTTTCATTGTGTGCATCTTTTGTCTTTAGTTAATTTCTTTTTTTTATAATTTTATAATTTTTTATTGTTATGTTAGTCACCATACAGTACATCATTTAGTTAATTTCTTATTAACTAAATTCTAAAACTAAAATAACTAATTCTTATTAGTTATTTTATTCTTTACGATGCTATTATAAATGGGATTGCCATAATTCCTTTTCAGATAGTTCATTCCATAATTACATTTTCAGATAGTTCATTGTTAATATATAGAAATGTCATTTTGTATCCTGCTACTTTTCTGAATTCATCTATTAGCCATGACAATGTTTTTACAGAAAAGTTAGGGTTTTTCTACATAAAATACAATATTGCTCATCAACACGTAATTTTACTTCTTCCTTTCTAATTTGGATGCATTTTTTTTCTTCTCTAATTGTTTTGGCTAGAACTTCCAATTCTATGTTGAATGGAAGTGGTGAAAGTGAGCTTCTTTATCATATTCCTGGTCTAAAGGAAAAACTTTTAGTCTTCCACCATTCAGTATGATATTTGTTGTGGGCTTTTCCCAGATGGATTTTGTTATGTTGAGGTAGTTTCCTTCTATTCCTAGTTTGTTGAGTATAAAAGTGGTGACTCATATTAAATGCTTTTTCTGCATCAGTTGAGTTGATCATGTGGTCCCCCCCCACCCCTTTCTGTTAACATGGTGTATAACAGTAGGCTTTTACTGGAATTATCCTTGCATTCCAGGAATAAATTCCACTTGCTTGTTGCCTCATCTTTCTACTGTGTGGCTAAATTGAGTTTGCTAGTATTTTTTTGAGTATTTTTGCATCATTGTTTATAAGGGATGGTGGTCTGTAGTATTCTTGTGGTATTGTTGTCTGGCTTTGTATCAGGGTAATGCTGGCTTCATAGAATGAGTTAATAGCACTCCTCATTGCAGCGCCTGCGTGGCTTAGATGGTTAAACAATTGCCTTCAGCTCAGGTCATGATCCTAGGGTCCTGGGATCAAGCCCCTCCTTGGGCTCTCTGCTCAGTGGAGAGCCTGCTTCACCGGGTCCCTCTGCTGCTTCCCCTGCTTATATGCTCTGGCTCACTCTCTCTCTCTGTCAAATAAATAAATAAATAAATAAAATCTCTTAAAAAATAAACAACAACAACAACAACAACAAAAAAGTGTTCCTCATTAACTTTGGGGGAAAGTTTGAAAAGGATTGGTATTAGTTCTTTAAGTATTTGGTAAAATTCACCAGCAAAGTTGTCAGATCCAGGGTTTTTCTTTGTCAGGAGATTTTTCAGTGTCCTTACTAATTTAGTCTCCTTACTAATTATCAGATTTTCTATTTCTTCTGACCTCTCATAGTTTTTCATGGTAGCTTTTGTATTTATAGGAATTTGTCCATTTCATGTGGGTTACCTAGTTTGTTGTTAGATAGTTGTTACTAGCACTCTCTTACAGTCCTTTTTATTTCTGCAGAATTGGTAGTAATGTCCTCATTTCTACTTCTGATCTTAGTAATTGGTAAGTTAAGTCATCTCTCATTTTTTCTTAGTTCATCCATCAAAGTATTTGTCAATTTTGTTGATCTTTTCCAAAAACCACCTTTGATTCTTTTAGTCTTTTCTATTGTCTTTCTTTCCTCTATTTTGTTTATCTCTGCTCTAATCTTTATTATTTCATTCCTTCTGCTGGCTATGGTTTTAGTTTGTTCTCCTTTTTCTAGTTTCTTAATTAAATTAGTTTGTTCATTTGAGGTCCTTAGCCACAAATTTCCTCTTTTTTTTTCTGTGTTTCCTAAGTTTTGTTGTGTTTTTGTTTTCATTCATCTCTAAGTATTTTCTAATTTCCTGTGTGATGTCTTCTTTGATCCATTAGTTGTTGTTTAAAAATGTAGTTTTTTAATTTCCACACATTTGTGAATTCTTCAGCTTTCCTTCTGTTACTTATTTCTAATTTTATTCCATTGTGGTCTGAGGATACTTTTTATGAGAGGTATTTGTAAATCTGTTGAGACTTAATTTGCAGCCTAACACATGACTGATCTATCCTGGAAAGTGTCCCATGTGCACTTGAGAAGAATGTGTTTTTGGTCATTTATTGTCTAATTTACATGTGAACTGGATTTTGTGGACTCCCCTGTCTCTGAGTTATGCTGTAGGTATGTGCTATGGATGCTTTTGTTTGTTCTCTTGTTGATCTGTATGGCTTGCAGGATGTGTCACGAAATCCAAATGTAGGTACTGATTCTTAGTTGTCTACATTCCTAGTTATATGCATATATCTTGATATTGATTATATTGTAGCAGTTTTTGTTGGACATATATTTTTTTCAATGTGTATTAAAGATTACCATGATTGCAGAAGAAATTTTTTCAGTAAACTTTTATGAGTTATTGGTTGTATTTACTTTCTTCTTGTCTTTAGGTAAGCCAGTTATGTGTATGTGGACTCTTAAATATTCTCTGAAATATATTTAAGGTTTTGTGTAATTTTCTTAGACTTGTCTACCATTTTCCTGGCTATGTTTTCAGTATTTCCTGTTAGCTCTAATTATGACTTTGCATCTGTAGGAGTTTTATGTGTGTTTTAAATCAGTTTTCTGAGCTCTCACCTTCAGCTCTTATAGCTCTTCTTTGGGTTTTAATTTCAGGGAAATGACTTACTTTCATTTCTTTAATTTCATAGGCTTTCATTGCTCAATGCTGTGAAATTTTCTACTGTGTTTCTTCTCTGCCTTTGTTTCTGGTTTCCTTTTCCCTGTAATATTTCTGCATAGTTCTATGCCAGTTACTTGTAGTTATTACTTACTTTCTAGAGAGCCCTTGTACTTCCAGACCACTATCTTTTCCAGTAGATGCAGTTCAGGGATCCACCATGGGTCTTTTTTGTCCACATCTGGGCAGTGGGGCAGTCCCCACTCTTCAATGTCCAGGAGAACCCTGCCCTCTCCTCCTTGACCCCATTGTGCAGAGGCATGGATGCTCTTAGCTTAGCCTGGGCTGACTTTTAAAGCCTTGTCTCATGGTTTGTGATTTGGGTTTATAAGTGTTTTTCTAGTTTCATCAAAGACAGGTGTTTTCCTTTATCTGTCTTGTTTCCTTTGTTGTTTTTAACTTTTATCATGAGCAAGAACAGGGCAGAGGTGTCTTTCTACCACTCTTTGTTACCAGGAGTTCCACATTCTGTATTCAGGCAGTATTTTGGTGCCTTTCCAGAATTTTAAATCTTTCTTAATCTCTTAGTGGAAATAAGACACAGCTGGGTACAAAACAGACTGAGGCACCATCTTGTTGTTAATGTCAGCCTCCCATTTCTTCCTGTTTATCCACATTCAGATTCTTATGTGGAAGTCCTTGCTTCCTTCTGCTAGCTTCTGCACAGGTACATCCTCTTTCTGTGGCTGGGACAGAGACTGTGTGTGCATTCCCACCACATGGGTCTCTGGAGCAGCAGTTTTCCAAATTCTCCCAGCTGCTTCAGAGAGACGTTTTCAATTGAATGAAAACCTTGAAAGGAATATATGTAAATGGATTTTTCTAGGGTGTATAGGTGCCCTGTCTGGTGTTCTAAAGCTGTAATAGAAATAATTTTCTTGCTGGCAGGATGGGGGTTTTATAAACAAGGATCTCCTCTCTTTCTTTCTTTTTGGTAATACATATAGAGACAATAAAATCATCTCATCATGGTCATTTGAAAATTTTTTATACATCTGAGGTAAGAATCATATTTCCCTTGTCAAGGCTGAATTTTCAAAATCTGCATTATTGTTTTCCTTTATATATTTGAAAACTGTGATCCCTAAAATGCTGTGTTTTATCATAATATTTGGTTGAAGAAGAAATGAGATATATATATGGGCTATGGATAATTATAAAGCGTGAACTGTTTTCAGAGTGCAAATATTAGAGCTAATAAAACTCAGAGTAACCTAAAATCTTAGAGTTCCATGAAGTTAATCCATAGCAATAAGTAGAAAAGCTTTTTTTCTTTTTAAGATTTTATTTGTGAAGGAGAGAGAGGGAGAACATGAGAGGCAGAGGGAGAAGCAGGCTCCCCACTGAGCAGGGATTTTCCCCCCAACCCTCACCCTCCCCTACCATGCAACAGGGCTCAAGCCCAGACCCCAGGATCATGACCTGAGCTGCAGGCAAATGCTTAACAGCCACTCAGGTGCCTCCCTCCACCCACCACCTTTTTTGGCCTTTCAGTTTCACGGGAGACATTCCCTGGGTGTCCTCTTTCCCACAGCTAATTGGGAGCAGAGACTGTAACCTGCTCATTGTGATCCCATCAGCACTGTGAGAGCTAGCCAGGCCTTTCATGAGAAACTCTCCCTGCCATTGCAGGTTTAATTTGATTTTACATGCAATGATTGTGATTTTGTTTGCCACAACATTCTGGTTTAATAGCTTGCATTAAGTAGATGGCAACTGTTGTTGGGGTGAATGTGACCTTGAGCCAATTAGGAGGTCCTGGGTGCTTGCAGTCAGGCTCTCCCTTGTCTCACAGCGAGCAATGTGGATGGACGTCTAAAAGTGTGTCTCTACATGTGTCTTTGTCACATTCATCTTGGTTTTCTCTGTGAGCTGAGATCAGTCAAAGACTCTGCCTTCTCCTGTTGGTTCCCAATAGTTAACAATCACGCAAGTAACACAATGAAAGATTTTCTTTAGAAAAAGGAGTTAAGGGAGCTGGGAATTTCTTATATATTAACTGTATCTTAAGGGATGCTATTTAGGTTAAAGCTCTATTTCAAAATGTCTGTCAGAAGATTATCATGTTTTGATTGATGGGAGATGGCACAGCTCATCTTTAGTTTTATATTGTCATTCTTTTTGGACATTAACTATTCATTAACATTCATTTGGACAGTAACTATTTCTGAATATCTTCTGTTCAGATATAATCTGTCTTCTAATATTATTAATAGACCTTATAAGAGTAATAAAGTTTCAAGTAAATATCATGTAGCAGGCATGTATATAAGAAGATTAAACTATTAATACATATATATATATATTTCTCTTTCTCTCTATAAATACATCTACCACTGGGTGCATCACCATACACACACACACACAGACACACAGACACACACACATACATAGACATATGCACACATACATGTACTGTGTTTTGGTGCATATAGGCAGTTTTTCTATTAAGCCAGATTAAAACAATACAGGAATATAAAGCACAGGTTTGAAAGCACAGGTTATTTCTGAGAAGCACAGGTTATTTCTGAGAAGCAGTTTTTTCCTTATTGAGACACGAGTGGTGTGTTCACACCTGACTATTTGAGTGCAGTGGGACCTGGGATAGGGTGCTGGGGCATGGCAGCAGCTTCACCTCTTGTGGGTGCTCTGTGTGCTCATCATCCCTCTTCTGGATTGGAGACAACATGACCTGCACAGAAACACTGTAAGGAGACATGAGAGAGTCTTTGTTGTTGCTTTTGAAGTAAACATGTGTTAATTAGCCAAAGACAGAAGCAACTGCGTTAGTATTATTATTGTGTTATTTAATTTCGAGGTCTGACTATAAACTAGGTTAGTTATCACTTCCCTTCAGTTAGATTTTGCTTTGTTTAGCTAATCAATAAATAGCTGTAATAGTAAGACTCCTGGTATTTGACAACGAAACATTAGCAGTCTTTTTTTTTATTTTTAAAGATTTTATTTATTTATTTATTTGACAGAGAGAGACATAGCAAGAGAGGGAACACAAGTAGGGGGAGTGGGAGAGGGAGAAGCAGGCCTCCCGCCAAGCAGGGAGCCCAGTGCGGGGCTCAGTCCCAGGACCCTGGAATCATGACCTGAGCCGAAGGCAGACACTTAAGGGTTGAGCCACCCAGGCACCCTATTCAGGCATTCTTGAAGGCAGGAATCTTGGTTTAGGTTGTTTATTTATTTATTTTTTTTGATGGAAATATAGTTGACATACAATATTTATTAATTTCAAGTATATGGTATAGTGGCTAGACATTTATTTGCTTTATAAAATGATCACCATCATAAGTCTAGTTATAATCTGTCACCATATGAAGTTGTTACAATGTTATTGGCTATATTCCCTGTGCTGTACTTTATATCTCCATGACTTTCTAATTATAACAGAGTTTATACCTCCTAACTCCCTTTACCTGTTTTTCCTATCCCTTGATCCCCTTCCCTTCTGGCAACCACCAGTTTGGTCTCTGATTTATAAGTCTGTTTGATTTTGTTCATATGTTTTGCTTTTTTTTTTTTTGAAAGAGAAAGCATGAGGCCAGGGGGAGGAGTGAGAGTGGCAGAGAGAAAGGGAGAGAATCTTAAGCAGGCTCCACACCCAGTGCAGAGCCCAACAACATGGCTCCATCTCACTGCCCCGAGATCATGACCTGAGCTGAAATTGAGAGCCAGACACGTAACTAAGTGGGCCATCTGGGTGTTCCTGTTTTGCTTTTTAGACTCCACAGATAAGTGAAATCATTTGGTATTTGTCTTTCTCTGTTTGACATATTTCACTTAGCATAATACCCTCTTGGTCCATCCATGTTGTTGCAAATGGCAAGATTTCATTCTTTCCTTTTTATGGCTGAGTAATATTCCACTGTATGTGTGTTTATATACTACATCTTCTTTATCCATTCATCTGTCCATAGGCATTAGGTTTATTCCATATCTTGACTATTGTAAATAATGCTGCAATGGACATAGAAGTGTAGATTATCTTTTTGAATTAGTGTTTTCATTTTCTTTAGGTATTTACCCAGAAATGAAATTGTTGAATGTTATGTAATTCCTATTTTAGCTTTTTGAGGAAACTCCATACAGTTTTCCATAGTGGCTGCACCAATTTAAATTCCCACCAGCAGTCCTTAAGAGTTCCTTTTTCTCCATATTCTTGCCAGCCCTTATTATTTTTTGTCTTTTTTGATACTAGCTGCTCGGACACAATGACACATGTCGTTGTCATTTTGATTTGAATTTCCCTAGTGATTAGTGATACTGAGCATTTTTTCATGTGTCTGTTGGTTTTCTGTATGTATTCTTTGGGAAAATGTTCAAGTCCTTTGTCCATTTTTTAATCAGATTTTTTTGTTTTATTTTGTTGGTTGCTGAATTGTATGAGTTCTTTATATATTTTGATGTTAACCCATTATCACATATATCATTTGCAAGTGTCTTCTCCCATTCAGTAGGTTGCCTTTTCATTTTCTTGATGGCTTCCTTTGCTGTACAATGGTTTTTAAGTTTGATATAGACTCAATAGTTTATTTTTGCATATGTTGCCCTTGCCTGAGGAGCCAGAACCAAAGAAATATTGCTAAGACCAATGTAGGAGTTTACTGCCTGTATTCTTCTTAGGAGTTGTACGGTTTCAGGTCTTATATTTATAAATGTTTAATCCATTTTGAGTTTATTTTTGTATATGGTATAAGAATTCGATCCATTGATCCAATTTCATTCTTTTACTTGTAGCTGACCAGGTTTCCCAACACCATTTGTTGAAGAGACTGTCATTTCCCCATTGTGTATTCTTGTTTCCTTTGTTGTAGATTATCTGACCATATATGCATGGCTTTATTTCTGGCTCTGTATTCTGTTCCATAGATCTACATATCTGTTTTTGTGCCAGTACCATTCTGTTTTGATTATAACAGCTTTGTAGTATAGTTTGAAATCTGGGAACGTGATACCTCCAGTTTTGTTCTTCTTTCTCAAGATGGCTTTGGTTATGAGCTTGCCTGGGTGGCTCATTTGGTTATGTATCTGCCTTCGGCTCAAGTCATGATCCCAGAGTCCTAGGCTTGAGCCCCACATTGGGCTCTTGTTCAGCAGGGAGCCTGCTTCCCTGCTCATACACTTTCTCTCTCTCTCTCATTATCTCTGTCTCTCTCTCTCTCAAATAAATACATAAAATCTTTAAAAAAAGAGATAACTTTGGTTATTTGGGGTCTTTTGTGGTTCCACCCAAATTTTAGAATTATTTGTTCTAGTTCTATAAAAATGCTATTGGTACATTAGAAGAAGGAAGGGAAAAATGAAGAGGGGAGTGGAAATCGGAGGGAGAGATGAACATGGAAGACTGTGGACTCTGAGAAACAAACTGAGGGTTTTTTGGGGGGGAACGGATGGGGTGGCCTGGTGATGGGTATTAAGGAGGGCATATACTGCATGGAGCACTGTGTGTTATATGTAAACAATGAATCTTGGAACACTGCAGCAAAAACTAATAATGTACTGTATGGTGACTAATATAACATAATAAAAAATAACAAAAATAAAATTAAAAAGGATTTGGGGGAGCTACTAAAATATGCAAAATTATAAAATAAAAATAAGTAAATGAGAAAAAGATGCCATTGGTATTTGATAGTGATTGCCTTGAATTTAGATTGCTTTGGTTAGTATGAACATTTTAACAATCGTAATTCTTCCAATCCATGAGCACGGTATATCTTTCCATTTATTTGTGTTATCTTCGGTTTCTTCCATCAGTGACTTAGAGTTTTCAGAGTATGGGTCTTTCACCTCCTTTGTTAAATTAATCCTATGTATTTTATTATTTTTGATGCAATTGTAAATGGAATTGTTTTCTTAATTTCTCTTCATGTTATTTTGCTATTAGTGTATAAAAACACAACAGATTTCTATGTATTAATTTTATCTCATTCATCTTAACTGAATCCATTTAATCTAATAGTTTTTGGTGGATTCTTTAGGTTTTTCTATGTATAATTTTATGCTATCTGCCAATAGTGACAATTTAACTTCCCTTTTACCAATTTGAATGCCTTTTATTCCTTTTTGCCATCTGATTGTTGCAGTTAGAACTTCTAATACTATGTTGAATAAAAGTGGTGAAAGTGGATATCCTTGTCTTGTTCCTAACCTTGAGTTTGATATTATTTGTGTTTTATGTTACATGTGGCCTTTATTATGTTGATATATACAACACCCATTTTATGAGAGTTTTTAAAAATCATAAATGGATGTAGAATTCATCAGATACTTTTTCTGCATCTATTGAGGTGATCATATGATTTTTATCCTTCATTTTATGAATGTTGTATATCACATTGACTGATTTGAGGATACTGAACCATCCTTTTATCCCTGGAATAAATTCCATTTGATTATCATATATGATCCTTTTAATGTATTATTGAATTTGGTTTGCTTATATTTTGTTGAGGATTTTTACCTATATTTTCATCAGTGATACTGGCCTGTAATTTTCTTTTTTTGTAGAATCTTTGTCTGGTTTTAGTATCAGGGTGAATTCTGGCCTCATTGAATTTAGAAGTGTTCCTTTCTCTTGAAATTTTTAGAATAGTTTGAGAAAGATAGGTATTAAATCTTCTTTTAATGTTTGGTAGAGGGGCACTTGGATGACTCAGTCAGTTTAGTGTCCGACTCTGGATTTCGACTCAAGTCATGATCTCAGAGTTGTGAGACTGGGCCCCTTGTTGGGCTCCGTGCTCAGCATAGAGTCTGCTTGAGATCCTTCCTCTCCCTCTGCTCTCCACCCCCACCCCCTGCCCTGCTCACACTCTCTAAATAAACAAACAAACAAACAAAATCTTTAAAAAAATAAATGTTTGGTAAAATTCACCTGTGAGGCTGTTTGGTTCTGGTCTTTTCTTTGTTGGATGTTTTTTGATTACTGATTCAGTTTCATTACCAGTAAGCAGTCTGTTCAGATTTTCTCTTTCTTCCTATTTCAGTTTTCCCTGAAAATTGAGTGTTTCCAGGAATTTGTCAGTTTCTTCTAGGCTGTCCAGTTTGTTGGCGTGTAACTGTTGGTAGTAGTCTCTTATAATCCTTTGTGGTTTTGTCAGTTGTAAGTTCTCTTTCATTTCTAATTGTATTTATTTGGTTTCTCTACTCTCCCTCCCTCCTTCCTTCCTTTCTTCTTCTTCTTCCCCATGTCCTCCCCCCTTCCCCCCCCTTCCCTCTCCCCCCTCCTCTCCCTTCTCATCCTCTCCTCCTTCCCTCCTCCTCCTCTTCCTTCCTCCTCTTCTTCTTCTTCTTCTTCTTGTTTATAATTTTTGTTTATCCTTTGAAAAACCAGCTACTAGTTTCATTGATCTTTTCCATTATTTTTGAGATCTCGATTTCATTTATTTCCACTTTGATCTTTATTATTTCTTTCCTTTTATTAACTTTGGGCTTTGTTCTTTCTCCAGTTTATCTAGATGTAAGGGTAGATTCTTTATTTGAGATTTTTTCTGGTTTCTTGAGGGAGGCCTCTACTACTATAAACTTCCTTTACAGCTGCTTTTGCTGAGTCTCATTGATTTGGGGACACTGTGTTTCCATTTTCATTGGTCTCAAGGGGTTTTTTAGTGTTTGCTTGTTTTTTTTTTTTTTTAATTTTCTCATTGATCCATTGACCATTGGTTGTTTATTAGTGTATTGTTTAGCCTCTGTATATATAGATATATATTCATTTTTTCCTTGTAGTTGATTTATTGTCTCATACGATTGTGGTCATAAAAGATGCTTGATATGATTTCAGTCTTCTTCAATTTATTGAAACTTATTTTGTTCCCTAATATGTGATTTATCCTGTTGAATGTTCCATATGGACTTCAAAAGAATATGTGCTCTGCTGGTTTGGGATGAAATTTTTTGTATGTATCTGTTAAATCCATCTGGTGTAATGTGTCACTTAAGGCCACTGTTTTTTAAATTGATTTTCTGCCTGGATGATCTACCCATTTGTGTAAGTGGAGCATTAAAGTCCCCTACTATTATTGTATTATTGTTAGTTTCTCCCTTTTTGGCGGCTAATACTTGCTTTATATACTTAAGTGCTTCTATGTTGGGTTCACAGGTATTTACAATTGTTATATCCTCTTCTTGGATTGATTTTTTTATTATTATGTAGGGCCCTTTTGTTATACAGTCTTTGTTTTACAGTCCATTTTGTCTGACATAAGTACTGCTACTCTAGCTTTCTTTTCATTTCATTTTCATGGAATATCTTTTTTCATCCCTTCACTTTTAATCTGTGCAAGTCTTTAGATCTGAAATGAGTCTCTTTTAGATAGCATATAGATAGGTCTCATTTATTTACCCATTCAGTCACCCTATATCATTTGGGTACACTTGGCAGACTTTGTCCATTTATATTTACTTATTGATAGGTATGTATTTATTGCCATTTTATTAATTGTTTTTGTAGTTCTTCTGTGCTTCTTCTTCTCTTGCTTATTCCCTTGTGATTTCCTGGTTTTCTTTAGTGTTATGTTTGAATTCCTTTCTTTTTATTGTTTGTGTATCTATTATAGGTTTTTTGTTTGTGATTACCATGAGGTTCACATATAATACCCTATGTATGTAGCAGTATGTTTCAAGTTGATGGTTGCTTACGTTTGAACACATTCTAAGAACACTACATTTTTATTCTCCCCCTCCCTGTTTTATGGTTTTGTCATCATATTTCACATCTTTTTAATTTGTGTATCCCTTAACTAACTGTTGTAAATATTGTTGACTTACTACTTTTGTTTTTAACCCTCATACTAGCTTTATAAGTAGTTGATCTACCACCTTTACTTTATATGTTCACTGTTACAGCTAGATTTTTTTCTTTCAGAATTTTCTTCTAGTTACGGCCTTTTCTTTTCTACTTAAAGAAGTTCCTTCAACATTTCCTGTAAAGCAGGTTTAGTGCTGATGAACTCTTTTGTCTGGAAAACTCTTTATTTGTACTACAATTCTGAATGATAACCTTGCTGTGTAGATAACCTTGTTTCTCTTTGTGGATTTTTCCCTTTCAACACTTTGAATATACTGTGCCACTCCTTTCTGACCTGCAAAGTCTGCTGAAAAATTAGCTGATAGTATTATAGGTGTTCTCATGTATGTAACTAGTTGCTTATTTCCTGTTGCTTTTAATATTTTCTCATTAATTTTTGACGTTTTCACTATTTTTGTATCTTGGTATGAACTTCTTTGGGTTCATCTTTTTTGGGGCTGTCTTTCCTTTTTTGGATCTGGATGTCTGTTTTCTTGCTCAGGGCTCTCTTTCGTTTTTGGACCTAGATGTCTATTCCTTGTCTGTTTGAGCTATAACTTCTTTAAAGAAGTTTTCTGCTCCTTTCTCTTTATCGTCTCATTCCGGGACCTGTAAAATGCAAGTGTTAGTACCTTTGATGTTGTTCTGAAGGTCTCTCAAACTATACTCAGTTTTTTTTTTTTTTTTAAGATTTTATTTATTTACTTGATGGGGGGTGGGGCAGAGAGAGAGAGGGAGAAGCCGCCTCTCTGCTGAGCAGAGAGTCCGATGTGGGGCTTGATCCCAGGACCTTGGAATCATGACCTGAGCTGAAGGCCGATGCTTAACTGACTGAGCCACCTAGGTGCCCCAACTATCCTTGGTTTTAAAAATTCTTTTTTCTTTTTGCCATTCAGTTAGGGTCATTTCCATTACCCTGTTTTCCAGATTGCTGATCCATTCTTCTACATCCTCTAATCTGCTGCTGATTCCCTCTAGTATATTTTTCAACTCAGTCATATTGTTTGGCTCTGATTGGTTCTTGTTTTATATTATTTATCTCTTTCTTGAAGTTTTTGCTGTGTTCATCAGTTCTTCACCTGAGTTTGGTGAGCATCTTCATGACCATTACTTGGAAGTCTTTTTCAGGGAGATGGCTTATCTCTTTTTTCATTTGATTCTTTTTCTGAGGTTTTATCTTATTCTTTCATTTGGTACATATTCCTCTGTCTTCTCATCTTGCCTCTTTGTGTTTGTGTGTTTTAAGTAGATTAGCAGCATCTGGTCTTAAAGGAGTGGCCTTCTGTATAAGGTGTACTGTGGGGCCCAGAAGTGCAGTCCCTTGCTGGTCACCCAAATCAGGAGCTCCAAGGGTGTCCTTTGTGTGTTCCCTCCTGTTTTGGGTGAGCCACAACTGTTGTGGCCTAATAGTAGATGGGAGGCCCTTTAGGGGAGCACCAGTTAAGGTGGAGGTGGCCTGGTGGGTGTGGTGGGGTGGGAACTACTTTGGGTGGGGGATGCCTTCCAGAGTGCAGAGAGTTGAGGAGGGCAGGTCTGCAGGGGAATACCAGGGTGGGGCTAACACTGCTAGCTAGGTAGATGGAGAATGTCAGAAGTCTTTCTCACCAGTACTAGGCCAGCTAGGTAGGGTGAGAAAAATGGCATCTGCCAGTGCTTCCATTCCTGGAGAATGTTCCTTCAGTTCCCTGAACCTCTGGCACATGTCCTAAAGTTAGTCAGTGAATCTGCTTCATATATGGCCTGGGTACTTTCAAACTGCTGCCTTGGCACTGGGTCTTAGAGTGAGTGTGTGCATGGGTCTTTTAAGAGTGGAATCTTGGTTTCCTGTAGCCCACTTGCTCTCTTGGGATTAAGCCCTGCTGATTTTCAAAACTGGACATTTTGGGGCCCATCTTCTCGGTGCAGGTTCCTGTGGCAAAGTTACCCCCATGTGGGGTTTGAACCCTTCACAGGGAGGACCTCCCTGCATGTGCTATCCCTCCCACTTGTGGGCTGCCATGCTGTGGATTTGGGTCCTGATTAGACCACTTCTCTGCCCCTCCTGTGCTTCTCAGTGTGACTTTTTCTTTCTAGCTGTGAAAGAACTGTTCTGTTACTCTTCAGGTCATTCTCAGACAGAGTTGTTCTATATGTAGTTGTAGTCTTGGTGTGTCTGGGAAGAGGTGAGCTCCAATCTGCCATCTCCATCCTCCTGGGAAGCCATTGTTTCTGTCTTTAAATAGACCTACACAGCATCTTACCTTTGAAGGTAAGGGTCATTTTAATTACATTCTTCACTAACAAGAGAAAGTTAAAGGATTAAAAGACAAATCTCTATTTTTAGAAGCTGAAATTGGAACCATGCTTTTGGCATTGGTGGTGAAGAGAAGCCTGGTAATTTAGGACTTGAGGCTTTATATTCTGAGTCTTTCAGTTCACGGTCCTTTTTTTAGAAGTAGCTGGATTTTACGCCTGCCGAGAAAGTCATCTATAGTAGAATGCAGTCAGTTTTTTAAAAAGAACTTAGATATAGTAAAATAATTTAGATGTTGTCAGTTCAAAGTTGAATAACTTGACACAGTAATTGAAAAGGATAGTGATGGAAGAAAGAATAAAGTACAGCTGTGCATCTTCAAATAAGAGAAGAATCAGAACAGTTGTGGATGACCGACTTTCACTCATGTGAGTGAAAAAAACTCACTGAAATACTTCAGAATAAAAACATTAAAAAATGGACTTGACAGCATCAGTGGCTAATATAACTTAAACCATGTATCTTTTCCTGCTAATTAATGAGTGTGTTTTTTTAGTCATTAAGGATTTCATCACATCCCTTGCTTTTCAAGACTTTTTTTTAAAAGATTTATTTATTTTTAGAGAGAGAGCATGAGAGGAGGGGTAGGGGCAGAGGGCAAGGAAGAGGGAGAATCTCCAGCAGACTCTCCTGAGCATGGAGCCCAACTTGGGATCGGATTTTATGACCCTGAGATCACGACCTGAGCTGAAACTGAGTCTGATGCTCAACTGACTGAACCACCCAGGTGCCCCTTTAAGACTTTTTTATAACTTCTGTGTGAGATATAATTGTAAGACTCATCAATTAAGAATTTTTCTTTCAGACCCAGGCTTTTTCCTATTGTTGGTATCACATATCTCCTGTTTAGGATTCTTTGTTCATTTCTAAGAAGTTAACTTTATTTTTATTTTTATTATTTTTATGTTTTAGAGCTGGAGGGGACAGGGGTAGAGGGAGTGGGAGAGAGTGAAACTGAAACAGGCTCCACACCCAGGTGTGGAGTATGATCCGGGCTAGATCTCACAACACTGAGATCATGACCTGAACTGAAATCTAGAGTCAGAGGCTTAATTGACTGAGACACCCAGGAGCCCCTGCTTTACTTTTAAATTACTCTGAAGATTTTCTGATAGGGCCATCTGTCGAAAATAGCATCTTTCTTTGTTATGTATAGTATTTCTACAGGGAAAACTCAAAACATACTTTGCTTCGATGTTGCAGATGTTCATTTTCATCCTCCTTGAAGGGCCTGTTGCTTAATATGCTCATCACTTGTCTTTGGTGACAAGGTAGATAGGAAATAAGAGAGACAGCCCTTGGAAGAGGTGAGCTGATAGGCCTTGAAGAGCTGAAAGCTTATCAGTGGATGAAAACAGCAAAGCATCTTTTCTTTATGCAAATTCCATCTTGCAAGCAACTGTACTCTTAAGTTCGAGACTCTACTAGAAACTTGTGTAGAAAGTAGTTCATCTCCCCACATATGGCACTAGGCACAGCATCAGAGCTCTCCATGTCTGCTGATCACATCCTGTTAAGATCTGAAGACCAACACACCCAGTGAGTCACTCTAAATAATTTATGGATGAGAGAATGCCCTGTATTCACATATTACCCGGGGATATTGTCTTTGGGTAAATTCATTTGTCTCTTTCAAGTATATGTACACGAGTGATAAAATCATACTAGTTAGCTAACTGCTGAAAGTATGATTTTATTTGGTTTTGTTATTTGCTGTTTGTAAATGTAAACCTTTGTTATCAGATTAGAGAAGATGAAAATGATTCTGCAAATAGTCAGTATCATCAAGCATGAAAGGAACTGAACACTGTCTTCTTACCTTCACTGTGGTGGGAGGACAGATTGGTAAAGTCTTTCTAGGGGCAGTTTTATAACTGTTGTTCAGATTTAAAATACATATGCTCTTGGACCTAGCAATTCTACTTCTATTTCTAACTCCTAATTCTACTGCTAAGTATGTCTGAGGAAATAGTGGGCAGGTGGGAAAAGATATGTGTATAAGAATTTTAACATTTGTTTATTTATTAATATTTATTTATTAGAGAGAGCAAGCATATTTGCTGAGTGGGTAGGGGCAAAGGGAGAGAATCTCCAGCAGACCCCTGGCTGAGCATGGAGCCTGATGTGGGGCTGGATCCCACGACCATGATACCATAACCTGAGCAGAAACCAAGAGTGGTATGCTTAACTGACTGAGCTCCCTAGGCACCCTGAATTTTAACATTTATAATGGCAAAAAAAGGGGGGCGGGGAACAAGTATTTTTCAATAGAGGATTAAATTTTAGCACTTCATACAAGGGAATATTATGTTACTGTTAAAAGGGACATTTCATGTTTCTAGGCAATGGCATGGAAAAACATTTGTTATACACTACTACATGAGAAAAAAATTACAGAACAATGTGTATAGAATGATTCTACTTTTATTTTTATAATATATATTTATGGATGTATGTTTTAAAGTTTGGTCTTACATAAAATTGTTGTTTACACTGGTTATTTTTTGTGGGAGGATCTCTCCAATTCTAATTGGTACATTCCAGTATGGTTTATAATTTTACATAAAGTTGTATTGCTTTCATAGTTCAATAGTCAAGATACTTACACTGTGAAGAATAAAAGAATATATACCTTCAGAATAGGCAGGATGCCACTGCTCCTTGTACAACACCCCTTCCTTACTGGGCTGGCTCTCTAGCATTTGAAGAAGTATATCACGAGTGATCTCAAAGCCATTTTATCTAGTCTGGCCCATTTTCTGTCTGCAGTGAGAAGATTGCTCACCTCTGGCATCGTGATTCAGGTGTTCCCACTGCATGATAATGAAGCCCTGAAGAAGCTTGAGGACAGCTGGTACACGCGGTTTACTTTGAAGTATCAGCCCCTAGGTATGTGTCAATACCTGTTCTCGTAGGGAAGAGGAAGGACTACCAACCAGATGTCATGATTCAACAGTGGCATATTTCTCAGCACATTGGGTAGATGTTTAATGCTTTTCTGGGCAAGGCTCTGTGGGCAAAAATTGGGGTCAGATAAGATGGTGTCACTGGTAGGGAGGAACCTCTCTACCCTACTGCATGACCTATTTAGTAATTTATTTTATTTCTAATAGAATTTCAGATGGGCTGAATGGCAAGCTCTCCTTAAATTTCACCAACAACACAGGCTATTCGGAGTGGCCTTCATGAGTACATGTCCGAGTTGGAGTAGAACAGATTTTATGAAAATTTCATTTGACTGTAAATATCTTGTATTGGAAAATTTCTGTTTCTTTAGAGCTAATCATTTGAGCAGACCAAGCTGTGCTCATTTTTAGGGGCAGACTAACAGGCCTAGTTTGTAAGTATCTTGGTGTATATTACTGAATCTATGCATTTTCTCTGAATATAGTTATAAGAGTACCCATTAGTTTATTTGGTATGTGTTAGCATTACTGTATGCAAACTGACTTCAGAATGAATGTTCAGGTTTTTTGGCTTACTTATGTCTTATTTATTTATTTTTTATTTAAACATTTTTTTTTTAAGATTTTATTTATATATCTGACAGACAGACATGACTTACTTATGTTTTTTAAGCATAAGGATTATTAAGCTGTTAGATTTTATGACAAGCATTGCTATCCATATTTCAAGGGCATTTCTCTTTTGATTTTGTTCAAAGGAATCCCTCTAAAATAATTTTAATTCCAATTTCCATTCTTGAAAACAGCTACTATAATATTGTCACAGTAAATAAAAATCTGTTTTTAAGATGAAAATTTGAAATTACATTTTGAATTTTCTCTTGAATTCTTTGAAAGGAAAAGTTCATTTTTGATAGTTCTAGGTAATACACTAGTTGTTTTGTGTTACACTAATTGACATTTGTATGGCATCTAGATGTAGTAAATTTAAGTATTGCCTCTAGGACTTGTAGGTGATAGTATCCAGTAACTGCTTAGAAAGTGAGGGGAAAAGTGAGTTGAGGGTGGAGGCTGAGCATGGTTGTGGTGGAGGGCGTGAGACTTTGGGGAGTGCTGGGACTGGGGATAGCAGGTGGGGCACAGGCAAATCTTGACCTTCCCCTTAAGATCAAAAGAGGGAGGTCATGTGATTTTGGAGACCAGGACCATGAGCACCTTTTTCTGTAGTTGTTGTTTTTCTTTTTCATTTTTTGGATATCCTTTAACCTGATTCAGATTTGAAGTGACCTGATCATACCAACTATTTTATCATGTTCGTGGGTTAGTTGGAAGAATAAGGATGGGGGAAATAGCTTATCCCAGTTTACTCTGACCTGTCTGCATAGACTGATTTGACACATTATCCTAAAGTTTTAACTGCATGAAACAAACCAAGAAATAATAACCCCACTATTGCACCTCCCCAGCCCCTGTATCACACCCTGGTCCCAGGGCGGGATACATTTACAGCCCAGGCACTCCCTAGGTAGATGCAGCTGGCAAAGGATGGAGTGTTCGAGAGATCCGTTTTGAGTTAGCTCATGTTGTGTTTACAGAGTATTTAACAGTGATGTCACTTGTCCCTTCTTTTGCCCAGTTCTTATATGAAGGTATAGATAAATGTGTCCCGTGGCTGTTCTAGAAGTTAATGTGTAGAATATACTTTTGAATAGCTTTTCTTCAGTGTATTGAATCATTTGCCATGGCACATTGATGAAAATTTATATTTTTGGACAGTGGGAGCAGATACTGCGGATGGAGTCTTCTTTGAAAAGAACATCTATAGCTATGATATTAAAGTGAGAGAAAGGTAGAGAACACAAACCCCCAAATTAAAATGGCTCATTGGCTATGACTGAGTTTAGGCTAGGATCATGGATATTTGAGACAAGCCCCTAAATTTTTCTTTGGGAAGAGGGCATCCATCAGATAAGGAAGTAAGGAGGAAACAGATCCTGCGTGCCTTTCAGAGCAGCCCCAGCAGCTATGACCTGGGCTCTAAGCTGGGGCAAGTATTGGGCTCAATCTCCAGGCAAGTGGGGTCTTGGTACTGCATGGAAGATAGATTTACCATTGTACACTGATTGGGAAATGAGAGTATTAAATGATTCCTCACTTAACTGCAAAAATAAATAAGTTTACTTGAAATGGTGAAAGTCTTTGGTAGTCTGTACTTATGGTCTCCCCCCCCCTTTCATTGTAGACCGTATTCGTGGCTACTTTGGGGAAACAATCGCTCTTTACTTTGGATTTTTGGAATATTTCACTGTTGCCTTAATCCCTATGGCAGCCATTGGGTTACCTTACTATCTGTTTGTGTGGGAAGACTATGATAAGTACGTGATCTTCGCCTCCTTCAACCTGATCTGGTCCACGGTGATCCTGGAAGTATGGAAGCGTGGCTGTGCCAGGATGACCTACAGGTGGGGGACACTTGTCATGAAGAGACAGTTTGAGGAGCCTCGGCCGGGATTCCATGGGGTCCTGGGTATCAATCCCGTCACTGGTAGGGAGGAACCTCTCTACCCCAGCTACAAGAGGCAGTTGCGCATTTACCTGGTCTCTCTGCCCTTTGTTTGCTTCTGTCTCTATTTCTCCCTGTATGTCATGATGATTTACTTTGACATGGAGGCTTGGGCCTTGAGTCTACACGAGAGCAGTGGATCGGAGTGGACCAGTATCCTGTTGTATGTGCCCAGCATCATCTATGCCATTGTGATTGAGATCATGAACCGCCTCTATCGATACGCTGCTGAGTTTCTAACTTCATGGGGTAAGACGTGATGCTTGCATTTATGTCTTATTTGCCTATAGGAAATGTTGCTTGGATCATAGGATTCCCATCCCTGCTGCTTTGCAAAAGCAAGGAGATGTTGCTGTGGGCTCACTATAGAGACATAAGGAGGAATTCATCAGCTTTGTGGGTTGTGATGCTCTCACCTCCTGGTTATCGTGGCAGTCACAGATGAATGTTGGTTACTGCACTCCAGGTGCCCTGCTAACTATTTGTCCGTGGTACCTCATTTTCAACTCCTCAGGACACTGTGAAATGGAAGTTATGTCACCATCTTAGGGATAGAGACACTGAGAGTTAAACAGTGTTCGGGCAAATTGTTGAGCCAGGCTAATCCACACCTCTCTGTCTAAAACCTGTGATCCCAATACTATAATTTTGTATTTTTTGCTGGGGTAAAATAGATTGAATTAACTTCAGATACTTTGGCTAGTTGTACTATTGCTGGTGTCTGAGAGCTGATGGTCTAGTGGTTTAGAGCATCAAGGACTGCCACTGGCCTTAGTAGAGCGAGTACTCTTGTGTATATATACATCTATGGCAAAAGGGGAATGGGTATAATTTAAAAATGGTTGTGACTGGCCATTCACTCTTTATTTAGTCACTCAAACAAGCAAATATGCACTGTTATTCCTTAGGAAGAAGTCTGTATCTTAACTTCACGGACTATAA
The DNA here is from genome assembly GCF_009829155.1 of Mustela erminea. Classification (NCBI taxonomy): domain Eukaryota; kingdom Metazoa; phylum Chordata; class Mammalia; order Carnivora; family Mustelidae; genus Mustela; species Mustela erminea. The sequence continues at coordinate 68,480,458 of NC_045614.1, read as the reverse complement.
AGATATTTAAGTTATTTTTATCAGTCATTTAACAACTACTATTTATTGAGTGCTTTCCTTCTGTTGAAACTGGACTGAAGTTTTTTTATTACTTCTTATCCTGACAGTGATGTTGGTAGGAGGGGGCGTTAGCAGTTTTTGTAGGCAAGGAGGCTGAGTATCCCGAGGTTAAGTGACTTGCCCAAAGACAGACAGTGGCTGAGTAGCTGAGTGGGGTTCCGGTCCAGACGAGCGTAACACCACCTTTCTGAAGAATCTTCTTAAGAATCTTCTTTGTTCTTTCACCTGGCTGTCTCAGGGCCTGTCCTGTGTCTCCTTTCCTTAGCTGGGGACGGAGATTTGAGTTGCCCTTTAAGTTAATCCTTGTAAGACACACATACGGAAACTTTACTGCCCTCTTTAGTGGTTGCTCTGTTTTATTTATCCAGGGTCTTTTCCTGGATGGCTGTCTATGGGATCATTTGCCAATTCTTCCCACATTTCTTCGTTGCAGTAATACTTTAAAAATAATTACAGAACACAGTGCTCTTGCAGTACTGTGAAAAATGTGTCCCAAGTGTACTTTCTTCCTGTGAGATGTTGTGGGTTAAGTGGCAACCGTGAATGGCAGTCTGGCACGTTCACTCACTGAGGCTCTGTTGCCTGACGTCTCTGGCTCACCTCATCTGCCTTCACCCCACGATGGCCTCCCCTACTGTGGTGTGCTTATGTAAGAGAAATTTCCTCTCCTTTCCAATATTTTAGAGAATCACAGATTGGAATCTGCCTACCAGAATCATCTAATTCTGAAAGTTTTAGTGGTGAGTATAGTTTTTATATACAAATCCATTTGAATTTTGAAATCTATTTATGTTAGTTAATAGGAGGATAAATAGGAAGCCTGGCTTCTAATTTACAGTATTGGATAGTTACTATATTTTGTATAGGCAGGGACGGATTGATTAAGTGAGTTTACATATGCATTCTGTAGTCTTACTACCTATGTGTGTGTTGTAAGACTTCAAGTATAGAAATTAGTAGTATAGCCAATTTCTAGTTATTTAAAAATATAATTAAACGATGTTACAGACATATTTCTGTTCTCTTCCTCTTGGTGACTTCTTCATTTCACTCTTCAGCAATTCTTCCAATTCAGTTCAGTGATGGACCATTACATTTTTTGAAAGAGGTAGCATTAGATAAATCATTAATTTTGTGAAAGAAATTTCCAAAGTCTAACATTTTCTCAGCATGTTTTAGTGGGTAGGAGGAAAGAAATGGAGAGAAGGCATGGTGTAACCTGCTTGCTCTTTGTGTAAAAGCTCACACATTTTGCCTATTTTCATCATTATAAATAATAAATACCTACTTGGAAGCCTCTCATTTATCAGGAGATTATCTCAGCCACTAGTAACATAACTGAGGATCAAGAAAGGTGCAGAAAGAGTCGTCTGAACTCTCAACTGTACATTACTCCTAAGAAAGGGTTCCAGAGAAACAAGTTTTTGTTCCAGCTACAGGAATCATTCTAAGAAGCTTATTGATCTAGTTTTTCAAGCTTTAACAGATTAGAAACTACTGATAGAAAGGTGTTTAGGTTTCTGGAGGGGGTAAACTTAGAGAGGCAAGAGTGGTAAAGGAAATGGAAAATTTTTCATAAGTAGGTAATAAAAATTCAACAGTTTTAGCAATTTGGACATTAGAAAAGGTCCAAGCAGTCATACATATCTAAAAAGTCTGTGAAGGCCTCAGGCTAGCACTGGAAATAATTGATAGTCCAAATGCCAGTGTTGTCTGGCCATCCTGGAATCTCTCTGTGGTGAAGGGGAGTGCCAGGCTTGCAGGAGGGAAGCACTGCTAGTGAGGACTCTGGAGAGATCCCCCTTGCCAAGTCCACACGACTCTTCAGATGGACAGGGGGTGCGGTGAGGTGGGGTGAGCAGGGATTGAGCCCGCCCCGGCTATCTGGGCTGCTGGTTGAGGGTGGGAAAGGCTGGTGTGTTGGAATGTGGTGCAGATGGGCTGGAACTGTCCTGGCCTCCCAAAGCAGTTGTCCTCCAGGCTCTAGGCAGGTACCAGAGTCCTCCTTTGCTCACTGTGATGTTTTTTCCAGAGTTTATGGACATGCTTAGAGAGGAGGAATAGGGAGAAACAAGTATATGCCATCTTGTCAGGACTGGAAGTCCCCTCATTACATTTTTAATGCTATATTATAGTTTTGTTGAAGTACTGTAAAGCAGTGTGAAATCTTGCTCTCTCTTTTTTTTTTTTTTTTTTTTTGGCAGTTCAACTTTCTGAATTGTTTTGCCTCGCTTTTCTACATTGCATTTGTCTTAAGGGATATGAAGCTGTTGCGTCAGGTGAGTGAATAGCAGAAGGTATCCATCTTACAGGTTTTAGAGGTGCTTTCTTATATTCAGGGAATGTGATTGCCTTCACATTATTATTATTGTTATTTTTTTTTTTAAGATTTTTTTATTTGACAGAGAAAGATCACAGTAGACAGAGAGACAGGCAGAGAGAGAGAGAGGGAAGCAGGCTCCCTGCTCACCAGGGAGCCTGATGTGGGACTCGATCCCAGGACCCTGAGATCATGACCCAAGCCGAAGGCAGCAGCTTAACCCACTAAGCCACCCAGGTGCCCCCACATTATTATTTTTACAGATAAAACCTTACATTTTGTATCTTTCTAAGCCAACTCTAAATAAAAAACCATTAGCAATTGCACTGTATATGATACTCAACTGAAAACACTTGTAAAATTAACCATGTAGTACTGGAAAATAAACTGTTCACCTCAAAGCTTGTAAAAGCAATTCTAATGAAGAAAGTGTATTCCTTAATTGAAGTTTTGTGTGTGTCCCAGAGTGAGGGGTGATTTATAGGACTTTAAATACATTTCATTTTGAAATGAATAAGTTGTCAAACTTTTGAGACCAGCAGATCCCATGCAGTGCTGTGTCTTTTCTGGAGTGTTTAAGAAGTCTGCTATTTACTTTGGTCCGTTGCCATTCTTGGACCACAAATGCCAGGGAATGATAAATTGAGTACAAATTATTGCTATCTAAATTATCTTTTTTATAATTGAGCCAGCTATCAGTAAGTGCTATTCCTTCTTGGTTTTAATATACTGTGGTTGTTAGTAAAAAATATCAAAAGCTTAGGCTTCATAATAGTGTTTACATGAGAACTTGGGATCATTTTTTAGAAAATTGTATAATCAGAAACAGAAGATTTTGTAGTTATGGTTCTAACAGCTTTCATAAAGTAAAATTAAATGCTGTGTTCTTAAGAACACTGGAAATAAGTCAGTCAGAGAAATATGACCTCACTAATATGAGAAATTTGAGAAACAAGACAGAGGATCATAGGGGAAGGGAGGGAAAAATGAAACAAGATGAAACCAGAGAGGGAGACAAACCATGAGAGACTCTTAATCTCAGGAAACAAATTGAGGGTTGCTGGAGGGGAGGGGCTTGGGAGGGATGGGGTGACTAGGTGATGGACATTGGGGAGGGTATATGCTATGGTGAGAAAAAAAAAAGCCAACATTACATATATTGCTGCTCTTTTTGAAAATTAAAAGTTCAGAATAATACATTTTGAAATTGGTAAGTTGGATATACATACTGTCTTCTGTCCTGCCTTTAGTGTATTAGTAGGGTATGACTTCTCATTTTTAGTACCTTAGAGAATCTCTTTTTTAAATAGGAGATAAGGGATAGGGATAGGGGAGGACTTTTTAAATAATATAATTTTAATACCAGCAAAGGTGGTATGTGATGGAAACACTCCTGTCCATCTGCGGTAAGTAGAAATTGACACAGCATTTCAGGAACCTACTTGGGCAGCTTTGCCAAGAACCTTAATCCATCCCTAGTAGATCATCAGAGATTGGGCCAAGAATCATGGTACACAGTCATCCAGGGGGCGGTATTTATAGGAGTGAAGGTTGGGAATAATACAGTCAACAACAGTCTATGGGCTACTTGTATTTTTACCTGTGACTGGAAAGAAATATCCTAAGATGTTAGTTAGCATGGTTGCATCATTCATATAAGGAGGGAGGATGTATTTGCTTTATAATTTTTTTTAAGTTAATTTTTTTTAAGTTTTGCCAAACTACTTTTTTTTTTCAAAGTTGCCAATATCATGTAGATTATTATGTTGTAGCAAGGATGAGATGACAAAAAACACAATTTTAAGTAAAATTGTTCCCCTGCCAACTCATAATTGATTTGTTTCTTATTATAATCTTATTTATATTACAACTTTTTTGTATTTTAGTGTGTCTTAACTGAAAAAAACAGTAAATTGGAAACATTATTCTAGCACCTAGCTTTTTCAATCCTAGTTTTATTAATAGTGTACTATTTGTTGAAGATTCCATTTTTATTTACTGCGTGATTATACAGATTCCATACAAGCTACATTGTCAAATTCCATTTGTGTGTTTCTTTTTAGAGCTTGGCTACTCTCCTTATTACCTCCCAGATCCTTAATCAAATTATGGAATCTCTTCTTCCTTACTGGCTCCAAAAGAAGCACCATGTGCAGGTGAAGAGGAAGGTGCAGGCCTTAAAAGCTGACATTGATGCTACATTATATGAACAAGTTGTCCTAGAAAAAGAAATGGGAACCTACTTGGTAAGTTTGAATATTGCTGAATTAACCATTGACTCAAAGGGAATGACAGTCATACACTGAGCGCAACAAATGTGTATACACTCACTGTCTCAGATGTGGCCACTTTCCTGCCAGTGTCCTCACCAAGAGCTATGTTAAAGCTTAAAAAAAAAAAGGTGGAACTGGGCATTGAAATGTTGCTGTATTCCATCTGAATTTATGCCTACCAGCAGCAGAGGGAGTTTGGCCGATTCTGTTGCCGCTCTGCAGAGGCTTGAGGGCCATTGCTGCAAAGATGCTGGAGCCCGGGAGGGATGAGAAGGCTGTGGAGAGGCAGCACTGGCTGGCTCAGGGTGCTGCCTACGCCTGGAGGAGACTGAAGCCTGCTGCTGAACTGGAGGGCCTATCTGCAGATTCATTTCTAGCTTAAATTACTTAGTGGCATGGTAAATATGACAGAGCATGTCTGAGTTCACCAGGGATCTGCTGGCAGTGTGGCCACTTGTAACAGTGAAGCATCTAGCTTCTGAGACCTGCCCATACGTTCAATGGGCAAGGGGTGTCGGACCCCGTCTGCCCCAGGTCACTGTTTCTGTATCCTATACCTTCCTTCTCAGCTTGGGACTCTCCTGAGGGAGACAGACCCTGCAGTGGTTCATCAGGGAGGGTCTGTTACTGGCAAACTCTCTTAGTCTTGTCTTCCATCTTGGTGAATCGTCTTGTGAGTTTCTCGGCTCACGTGCCTCTTTTTCTGATGTGCATGCAAGTTTTAGTTGATACATTCATCTTAAGGAGGAGTATATTCTCTCTCTGCTCTATTCTCTCTCACTTTTCCCTGCCTTGTTTTCACAACTGTCCCATGAGCTGTTAAGTCCTTAGTCCAGACCTGGGCATTTGTAGCCCAGAGCTGCCACCTTGTGATGACCTTGGAGATTTTGGAGAGCCAGTAGGTAGTGTGATGTGGACCCAAGCTGTAGTTCCAGAGCAGCAACTGTGGCTTTTTGCAGCTCCCTTTCAGGGACAGTTCCACTGTCCTAGCTCCTGGTTTTGTGCATATGGCCTTACATTTTTGGCACTTCATGACATCTGATAATACCTTTATGAAGGAAGGTAAGATAAGCATGGCTTTTCCAGTTATGTGGCACTGGAGTGGGGTACCTTTGTTCCCTGCCCCACAGATGCAGATCTAGCTGCCACTGTTGGCCAGGCTCCGGCTTACCACCTTGCATTCTGTTCCATTTCTCACCTATGCAGCTGTTTTTCTAATTTTTGAGTGGCAATATGCCTGTGATGAAAATACATGTAGACACACTAGCATTTTCTGTCACTGCTCTTTGGGAGAGAATGTGATTCAGAGTATAAATTTATAGCACACTTGACCAGTAACACGATTTATGCTTATTCGTGAAGTGTCAGAGAAAACACAGGAGTGTGTGTACACATGCACACACACAACACAGAGGCATGTGCACTCAGGACGAGTTAAAGGAACACATTTGCACAGTGGGATGCCATCATGCCTGAATTGGTTGAGGGCTAGCTTACTGTGTCCTAAAGACTCCGTCTGATTCACACTGCGTCCAAATCCTTTCCTTGCTTGTTCTGGGGACTGGTATTTCTGACTGTATATATTTTTCGTCTTTCCACTCTTTTATGGAAGACAACCAGCAGTCTTTCCCCGCCAAGCTCTTTATTCCGTTGCCTCTGCATCTCCTTTCATTTTTACATGCCTCTTTTCCCAGGGCTCACCTGGAGCTCCCACATCTCCCATTTCCCCTTCTCCCTGCCCCACCTGTCAGCAGCCCCTTGTCCCAAACCAAGCAAAGCTTCACACTTCTCCTGTTTGTGTCCTGTCTTTCCTGCCCCTCACAGTTTCTTGAAATAATTCTCTATATTATTATCATCTCTACTTCCCTACTTCTCTTCCTGTAATCAGTTAGAATCTGCTTCCATCTCTTTTTCTTCCGAATTATTTGGGCAAACAACATCATCCCCTGAAGTACTCCGAATCAAATTCATACTGTTCTCTAGACCAGTTTCTTCTCCTTTCCTCCTGGCTCAGTGAATGATACATCATAATTCAAACAATGTGCCCCTTGCCCCAGAAATTTTAATTCATCTAAGAGTTGTAGAATCTTAGACCCTGCCAGAATCTTAGACTTTCCTTTTTTTGGCACTTGATGACATCTGATAATACCTTTATGAAGGAAGGTAAGATAAGCATGGTTTTTCCCATGTTAATAAAAGGGAAATGAAGTTCTATGTTCTTAATCACTTGGCCACTAAATCAGGAACAAAATTCAAGACTCTGCTTTTCCAGTTCAGTCTTCCTGTCATTGAACACAGGCTCTCTGATGTGAAGTAAAGGAAGGAGGGCACTAGTTTCTCTTGCAGTCCTGGGTCTGTGCGTGAACACTGGGCTTGGCAGTGCTACTTCTCGGGTTGGTAGCAGAATCCTGTGTGATCTGATATGTTTCGCCCTCCTCCTCTCCTATATGTCCCCCTCTACTCTCTTCACTGGACTGACAATCCCATATATGTTATTTCAACTCTCTCCATATATTGGGAGAGAGGGGACATGCTTTTTGGTCACATTTGATCTAGGTCATTGTTTCCCATGCACTGATCCTTCCCTCTTGATGTATTTTTCTCCTCACTGATATCAGTGAACTTAGACCTGTGTTTTCTGTAAAGCTCGTCTTGACTGCTACATGAGAATCTAAAATAATATTACCAGGTTTTGGGGAAAAAAAACCAATCCAACTGAAACACAAAAAACATTGTAAAAGTAATACTTATTATGCACTATGGGAAACTTGGATAATGCAGAACAGAGTAAAAATTATGGAAAAAGAAAACCTCCATAATGTCCCCACCAGGGGTAATCTGCTAGGGTCTTCTGACCCTGCTGTCAGCCATAGGATAAGGCCGAGTCATGCCTCGGTCTACACTGTGTACCACTCCCCCTCACCTGTGAACAGCCAGTTCCCATCCACCTGCATAACTGCATGAGTATGAATTTGCATGGTGAGTACTCCAGTCAGAGCAGCATATAGCTGCACAGTAAATGAGCTGCCTTCTAGTAAGACAGACATTAAGAAATTTGCTAAAAACATAAATGAGTGTTACTCTTTACACTGAACGTTTTTGTCTTAGAAAATGTACTTACTTTTCAAGCAGTATTTTATTATTGTTAATGTTTTTATTTACATGAATCAATGAGACTTTTTTTTTTTACAGTTTTGAGTTTTAATTTCAAATATGGTAAACATCATTAGGTAGAACTCCTACAAACAAAAGACCTTTGGTATCCTCAGTCATTTTTTTTTTTAATTTAATTTTATTTTTTCAGTATTCCAAGATTCATTGTTTATGTACCACACCCAGGGCTCCATGCACTACATGCCCTTCTTAATACCTACCACAGGCTTACCCATCACCCTACCCCCTCCCCTCCAAAAACCTCAGTTTGTTTCTCAAAGTCCACAGTCTCTCGTGCTTCATCTCCCCCTCTGATTTCCCCCATTTCACTTTTCCTTTTCCTTCTCCTAATGTCCTCCATGTATTCCGTATGCTCCACAAGCAAGTGAAACCATATGATAATTGACTCTCTCTGCTTGACTTATTTCACTCAGCATAATCTCTTCCAGTCCCATCCATGTTGATACAAAAGTTGGGTATTCATCCTTTCTGATGGAGGCATAATACTCCATTTTATATATGGACCGCATCATCTTTATCCATTCGTCTGTTGAAGGCCAAGATGACTCTTTTCACAGTTTGGCAGTTGTGGCCATTGCCACTATGAACATTGGGGTACAGATGGCCCCTCTTTTCACTACATATGTATCTTTGGGGTAAATACCCAGTGCTGCAATTGCAGGGGTCATAAGGGTAGCTCTATTTTTCATTTCTTAAAGAATCTTCACACAGTTTTCCAAAGGGTTCCCTTTTTTCCACATTCTCTCCAGTAATTTTTATTTACTGTCTTGTTGATTTTGGCCATTCTAACCGGTGTAAGGTGGTATCTCAGTGTGGTTTTGATTTGCATCTCCCTGATGGCTAATGATGATGAACATTTTTTCATGTGTCTGTTAGCCATTTGTATGTCTTCTTTGGAGAAGTGTCTGTTCGTGTCTTCTGCCCATTTTTTTGACATGATTATCTGATTTTTGAGTGTTGAGTTTGAGGAGTTCTTTATATATCTTAGGTATCAGCCCTTGTCTATAGTGTCATTAGTGAATATCTTCTCCCCTTCTGTGGGTTGCCTCTTTGTTTTGTTGACTGTTTCCTTTGCTGTGCAGAAGCTTTTTATCTTGAAGTCCCAAAAGTTCATTTTTGCTTTTGTTTCCTTTGCCTTGTCCTCAGTCATTTTTAAGAGTTTAGAGCTTCAAAGACCAAAAAGCTTGAAAACTGTAAATCTGGGATAACCTCCCTGCCTTTTTTGTTTTTCAAGTCATTGGCTTTGGTGCAGCCAGTTGGTCCCCTTGTTTCCTGGTAAGATTCAAGCTTAGCAGTTACCGAAGGTACCATTATTATACCCCATTAGGAGGCATGATGTCAGGTTGCGCCCCCCCCCCGCCGTGGGGCCACCTTGTTCTATCCCTTAATTGACCTGATGATAAGCAGATTGTAGAGGCGGTTTTTCACTTTGTAATGAATCTACTGCTAGATACTTTGAGACTTTCCTGTTTCCTTTTATTGGTACCCTTAAAAAATAGTTTTTAATTGGTTGTTGCTAGTACATGGGAATGCTGTTGATTTTTGTATGTTTTATCTAGCAACCTTGCTGAATCCTGCCATTATTTCCAATCAACTTTCTTGGATTTTCATGTCGACGGATATTTCAACTGTAAATAAATAATGACTGTTTTCTTTCTTCCTTCATCTTGATAGTTATTGTCTTTTGGGTTCACTAATATGTTCAGTATAATTTGGACAGAATTAGTTATAACAGGAATCTTTCTCTTGTTCCTGATTTTTTTTTCCCCCTCATCATTGAGAGTCATGTCACATGTTTCTGGTAGATAACTTTTTATCAGTTTAAAAATGGTTCTTTTCCTGTATTTACTAAGAGTTTGTATTGTGAAGGATGTTAAATTTTATCAAATTCTTCATTTATTTCTTCTTTTGAGATTATCATATTAAATAAAGTGTTTTCATTTTTTTTAATATTTTCATTTACAATAATAAATTTCCTAATGGAATACCATGTTACATTTAAATGATTAATTCCACTTGGTAAGTATTTTTAAATACATATTGTTATATTGAATATGTCAGTATTTTATTTAGGATTTTGTGTCACTTAATAATTTTCCTTTCTTGATCGCTGAGGGCAGGGTACCCATGCTATTTATCATGGTAGCTCTTACCATATTATGTCAATATAATATGGAATAAGGAACAGTTTTAGGAGAAGAATGGCCAGCCTTGATGTCTGTGTGCTGCTTACTGCCCTCAGTATACTTTTTCTTTGTCCTGCACTCAGCATAGGGAACTCTCAGACATGGTGTTTCTCCAGGGCTGGTTTTAAGGAGCCAGTGGGATGGATCATCTGAAACCTGAAACTTTTTTTCATTCATTTAATAAATAGATGTGTAAAAGTAGTTATAATTTCATAGCAAGTATTGTTAATGACTTCTTTGTTTTTAAAATTTTGTAAGTTTGTCTTGGTTGGTTGGTCCTTGCTAACTTGCAGCTAATAGGGTAGAGTGTTTCTTAGTTAATATATTTTTGTTTATGTATGCAGTTATTTACTTTGTTGAATTTGCATTTTTTTTTCTTTCTTGTTGTTGGGAGTATGTCCCTGATTTGCTAAATTTACTGGCTTTAAAGTGCTCAGTAGTGTTAAGAGTACTGATAAAGTGTTAACATGTGCATACGACACTCACTTGATGTGTGAGATAGAAACAGAACGTGTGGTGTGCTGCTGTGTGGGGGTAGGGACTCCCTGGGTGCTGTATGCTAAAATGCCAAGAAGACTTGGGCATGCCTTCTGGAGGCTGCCTAGTGGCACATCCAGGAGAATTTGTCTCTACATCTCTGCAGAGGCCCAGCCTTGTACTGTCGGAGCTGAAACAGTGGTTTTGAAAGCTGAATGGGGGCTATCAGGATTTCTTAAGACTGAATTGTGGTAAAAATGGCTTAATAGCTAAGATTTTCACTCTTTCCTAACTCTTGATTTCTACACTTTTCAGAGAGATGAATCGATGCTATATCGGTCAGTATATTTTAAAACCACATCTATATGCTGCAACACAGCATAAGGAAATACATAGAAGCAAAGGCAACCAAAGAGTGGTTACAAACTACTCACCACTGAATCTCCAGCTGAGCACCAACCCCCCGCCTCTCTCTGCCTCACCTCGCCCCCAGTCCAGCTCCGGAGGCACCCATGAGCCTTGAAAATAGCCAGAGACTAACTCAGAATCCCTGGGTTCCTGCTTTGTCCACATACCCAGAGCATCTGGAGGAAGCACATTCTGCCATTCCCAGTACTTATGTTTGGGTATTTTCTATTTTAGTGAAATACAAAACAAGAAAAGAAACTGACTAGGAATGGAATCTGACCTACACTAAGCTCAGCTACTGAGCCTAATATACGTGTCTTGGTGAAAGATGGACTCTGAGATACCATAATAATAATTATAATAACTCATTTTAGAATTATTCTATATAATATAGAATATATAGAGAATATAATATAGAATATTTAATAATATATAAATATTTACTTATATATTTTTATGTAATTTATCAAATTTATATAATTTATTTATATAATTACATACTCTTTTTTAAAAGATTTTATTTATTTATTTGACAGAGAAAGAAGGATCACAAGTAGGCAGAGAGGCAGGCAGAGAGAGAGGGGGAAGCATTCTTCCTGCTGAGCAGAGAGCCTGATGTGGGGCTTGATCCCAGGACCCTGAGATCATGACCTAAACAGAAAGCAGAGGCTTATTAACCCACTGAGCCACCCAGGTGCCCCTATAATTATATATTCTATATATTATCTCTATATATTCTAGATATAATCTATCTAATTATATGTTTTGTATAATTCTATATAATTACATATTCTATTATATAATGCCTATATTATATATAATTTTATATATTATATAATAATATATAGAATATATAGTATATATGTATATATACTATCTCTAGTATATAGTTATACATATATTTATATTTTATAATACACAGAATATATGTAGAACATATAGAATATATACATATAAAATACTTGTCACAATATTTTACTTAATAATTGCTTTAAAATATTGTGACAAGTACTTTTACTAGATCTGGAGTTGTTGCAGCCTGTGCACTTGGATGGTCATGAGGAGGCCTGAGGGTGCTGGAAGTAGGCAAGCCTGGCCTTAGGCCTTACGAGGGCTGGGTCTGTCACTCAGTCACTGCATGGCGTAGAGCACTGCTTGGCTTCTCTGGGTCAGAATAAATGTGTGTTGTGAGTAGCAGGCCTCGAGTGAGGAGTTTGAGTAGCATGTCACTGGGTCCTGGAGAGTTGTAATGTCACTCAAGTGGCAAGTGAGAGTCACCAATGCCCAAGCATCCTACTTCGGTGAGGGCTCCTTTGTCCAATTATTAAGTAACTAAATAACTTAACTCATACTGATATTTATGTTTCTCCCCCACCAAGCTGAGGGCATATAATGATTGTTGCCCCTTTCTTTCTTTAGACTAAATCTATTAAAGCCTATTAGCAAGGTTTTTAAACATAGTTTGAGAAAAAATTTCTTCTTGCTTCTGTGGTTTCCCCACTTTCTGCTGTGGATTTTCTCGTTGGCCTCTTTGGTGTATCTGCTGCTTCTGACGGTGTGACTCTCAGGAGGTCCTTGTTACTACCAGCTTTTTTTTCTTTACTTTTTAAAAAATTGGGATCTAATTCACATGCCATAAAATTCACCATTTTGAGTCAGTACAATGTAATGATTTTTAGTGAATTCACAAGGTTTTACAACAATGACCACTAAGTCCAGAATGTTTCCTCATCCCTGAAAGAAACCTGACACCCATTAAGCTGTCAGTCCCTACCCCAGTGTCTGGCAACCACCAGTGTGCATTCTGTCTCTGTGGATTTTCCTGCTGTATGCATGTCATGTACATGGAATCCTCCAGTATGTGGCTTTTGTGTCTAGTTTTTTTCACTAAGCATAGTACTTTCAGGGTTCATCCATGAGATAGCATTTATCCATACTTCATTCCTTTCTGTGGTTGGATAATATTCCCTTGTATGAATATACTACATTTTATATATTCATTCATCAGTTGATAGATATTTGGATTGTTTCCATTTTTTGGCTGTTAGAAATAATGCTAGTATGAACATTTGTGTGCAAGCTTTTATATGAGTGTATGTTTCTTATGAACATATGTTACCATAGGCTAGGTCATATGTTCACTCTCTGTTTCACTTTTTGAGGAACTGCCAAACTATTTTCAGAGGCCGTGGTACCATTTTACATCCCTGCCAGTCCACTTTTTTCTACATCTATATCAACACTTGTTATGTAAGATTTATTTATGAGAGAGACAGCATGTGCACAAGTTGGGGGAGGGCCAGAGGAGGAGGGAGAGAGACTCTCAAGTAGACCCCACGCTGAGCACAGAGCCAGACTTGGGGCTTGATCTCATGACCATGAGATCATGACCTCAACAAGACCAAGAGTCACGCACAACCAACTGAGCCACCCAGACGTCCCTCCCCTTTTTTAATGATAGCCACACCTAATACATGTGAAATGGTATTTCATTGTGGGTTTGATTTGCGTTTTTCTTTCTTTCTTTCTTTCTTTCTTTCGTTCTTTCGTTCTTTCTTTCTTTCTTTCTTTTTAAGATTTTATTTATTTATTTGACAGAAATAATAAGTAGGCAGAGAGAGAGGAAGGGAAGCGGGCTCCTTGCTGAGCAGAAAGCCCAATGCAGGGCTCCATCCCAGGACCCTGGGATCATGACCTGAGCAGAAGACAGAGGCTTTAACCCACTGAGCGACCCAGGCACCTCTGATTTGCATTTTCTTAATGCCTAAAGATACTGATCATCTTTTCATGTGCTTTTTGACCATTTTGTCTCTTCTTTGGGGAAGTACATATTCATATTCTTTGCCCATTTTTCATTGGATTATGTGTCTTTTTATTATTTCATTGCAAAAATTCTTCATATATTCTAATATAAATTTCTTTCTTTCTTTTTTGTTTAAAGAGCGAGTGTGAGAGGGATGGAGAGAGGGGCAGAGATGGTGGGAGAGAGAGAATCTTAAGCAGTCTCCCTACCTAGCACAGAACCTGATCAGGGCTCAGTCTCATCATCATGAGATCAGGACCTGAGCTGAAATCAAGAGTTGGCTGCTTAACTGACTGAGCCACTCAGATGCCCCTGAATATAAATTTCTTATCAGCTATATGATTTGCAAATATTTCTTATCGTTCTGTGGGTTAGCTTATTTTGAGTGTCCTTTGATGCATAAAAGTTTTTTAATTTTGATGGAGTCAGATTTCTCTCTTTTTTGTTGCTTGTTCTTTTGCTGTCATCTCTAAGAAACCATTGCCTTATCTAAACACAGGAAGATTTACTTACTCCGGTGTTTTGTGCTAAGAATTTTATAGACTTAGCTTTTACATTTAGGTCTGACCCATTTTGAATTAATTTTTTTAGATAGTATGAGGAAGGAGTCCAGATTCATTCTTTTGCATGTGGATATCCAGCTGTCCTACCACCATTTGTTTAAAAAAAAAATCATTTTTTTCTTCATTGAAGGATCTTCACACATTTGTTGAAAATTGTAAGTCTATAGATATATGGATTTGTTTTTGGACTCTCAGTGCTATTCCTCTACATGTCTATCCTTATGCTGGTACTACACTGTCCTGATTACTGTAGCTTAATAGTAGGTTTTCAAATCAGGAAATGTAATTTCTCTAACTTTGTTCTTTTTCAAGATTGTTTTGACAATTCTGGGTCCCTTACAGTTCCTTATGATTTTAGGATTAGCTTGTGCATTTCTTTTAAAAATGCAGTTGGAAGTTTGATTGCATCGACTCTATTCATCAATTTGGGGAGTATTTCCGTTTTAATATTAAGTTTTCTAATCTGTAAGCATGGATTGTCTTTCTGTTTATTTAAGTCTTTAATTTCTTTCAGCAATGATTTGCGGTTTTCAGTGTACAAATCTTGCATTCTGTTAAATATATTACTAAGTGTTTTATTCTTTTTTTTTTTTAAGATTTTATTTATTTATTTGTCAGAGAGAGAGCATAAGCAGGCAGAGTGGCAGGCAGAGGCAGAGAGAGAAGCAGACTCCCTGCTGAGCAAGGAGCCCGATTTGGGGCTCGATCCCAGGAACTTGGGATCATGACCTGAGCTGAAGGCAGCGGCCCAACCAACTGAGCCACCCAGGTGTCCCCTAAGTGTTTTATTCTTTTTGGTACTACTATAAATGAATTTTTAAAAAATTTCATTTTGAGGTTGTTCATTGCTGGTTTCTAGAAATACCACTGATTTTTGTAGGTTAATCTTATATCCTGCAACTGTACTGAAGTTTATTATTAGATTGCTTATAATTAGACCTAATAATCTTTTGGGGGGAGTTCCTTAGGGTTTTTTGGTATGTAATATCATGTCCTGGGCAAATAGAAATAGTTCTACGTTTTTTCTTGTTCTGGATGGCTCTTATTTCTTTCTTTGCCTTATTGTTCTGGTCAGAACCCTAAGGACAGTGTTGAATAGCAGAGTTAAGAGCAGACATTCTTGTCTTGTTCCTGATCTTAGGTGGGAAGCTTTTAATTTTTCAGCATTAAGTATGATATTAGCTGTGGTGATTCATAGATGCTGTTTATCAGTTTGAGAAAATTCTCTATGATTACAATTTGTTGAGTGTTTTTATCATGAAAGGGTATCAGATTTTGGTTTTTTTTTTCCTGTATCCATTGAGATTATTATAGAATTATATAAAGATATATATTTAGGGATCTCTGGGTGGCTCAGTTAGTTAAACATCTGCCTTTGGCTCAGATCCTGATTCCAGGGTCCTGGAATCGAGTCTCACATCAGGCTCCTTACTCAGTGAAGAACCTGCTTCTTCCTCTGCTTGTTACTCCCTCTGCTTGTGCTCTCTCTCACTCTCTCTCTCTGACAAATAAACAAAATCTTAAAATATATTATATAAATTATATATATCTATCAAATTTTGTTGTGTTTATGTATTTCCTTTTGCTTGCTCTAGATTTAGTTTACTGTTGTTTTACTAGATTCGTAAGGTGAAAATTTTAGCTGTTTTGAGATCTGCCTTTTTTTTTAAATGAAAGCCTTTATACCCATGAACTTCTATCCGAGCTCTGTTTTTACAGCATCCTATAAGTTTTGATATATTGTATCTTAATTTTCATTCATTTTAGTATTTTCTAATTTTTCTCATGATTTCTTCTTTGACTTATTGTTTTTTAGTAGTATGTTGGTTAATATCCATACAATGTGTGAATTTCCCAAATTTCCCTCTGTTATTGATTTCCACTTTCATTCCATTGTGGTCAAAGAGTATTTTGTATGATTTGTAAGACTTTCAGATTTGTTGAGAATTGTTTTACGATCTAACATCTCATCTATCCTGAAGAATGTTTCATGTGTACTTGGGAAAAATGAGTATTCTATTGTTGAGTTCAGTGTTATGTAGATGTTGATGTGGGGCTGCAAGTGAACGGTCAAGAAAGAATTGCTTCCTGTCCACAGGGACAGGACCTTTGGGCAGAAGAAGTTGCACTTTTGCTTAATGAGTCTGGTGGTTATATGCTTAATACTCAAGGGGGAAGGGACATGTAGGGAGTGTTAAATCGTAAATGTTTCTTCAAATTCTAGTCTTGACATTACTTTTGCAAATTTTTCTTGTGCTTATCAATCAATTTGACTGAGATTAACTATCAGTGAGACGTACAGGTAGTCTTGAGATCCTTTAAGAATGTAGCAACAAGCACTTAATTTGGTCCTTATCAAACTTATGCAGGCCATAGATCAACCTACTGGGCTAAAGGTGAACATTTTTCTGCTTCTGTCCTTCATCACATGTCTTTAGGTCTCTCTTTTTGTGGTGGGGAATGCTTTCAGCACTAAACCAGGAAGTTTAAAACTGTGCCTTAACATTCCCTTCCTGCTTATGCAGAGGTGAGATCTTAGACAGAGCCTTCTAAGATCTTTCCTGAGATTATGCATGATCCTAGGCATGTGCCTGGTTGTCTAGGTTTCCAGGAAAATGTTGGAACTCTTCAACCCCGTGTGAATGTCTCTTTCCTCAGCTTGCCCTTTTGAGCTCCCTGGCTAGTCTCTTGTTTGCCCCAACTGCTATCCATTACCTCAGGCAGACTGATGTTTAAAAATTCAACTGACATACCCAGGGAGAAGCCTTTAGCACTCAACGAGATTTGATGAAGTTGAATAAAGATGAGCCTTTTGAGTGAGGTTTTCTAGGGTCCTATTAACCAGGTCATATAATGATTTCCCTTTGGGAGTGAGGCTTTCAAAGATCTCCAGGCCCACCTTGCTCCCTCTGGTCCTGGGAGTGTATGCTGTTTTTGTTTTGTTTTGTTTTGTTTTTTTTCAATGTTCTACAGAGCTGGGGAGTAGGAGATGAGACTAGAATAACTTAAAATGCCAGAAGATTGAGATGTTTGTTATGACTGTATGCCGCCAGAATTGCTACAAGCCTTTGGTTAATTTCCAGAGTACCCGAAAAATTGATTCTGACACATTTTGCCATCTTTTCTATTCTCATGGAGGGGCAAAGTTCTGGAGGTCCTTGCTCTTCCATTTTCACTGACATCACTGATATAAGAAAGACATTAGTTTCGAAGCCAACAGCCAAGAAAGAATTTTTGAGATGTCTTTAGTGCAAAAAGGTCGTTTTATTAAAGCATGGGGACAAGATCTCTGGGCAGAAAGAGCTGCACTGAGGGGATGAGGAGTGACCCATTATAAACTTGCAAATTGGAACGGGGTTAAGGATAGCATAAGCCTTCTATGTATTTTGGAAACAAGGTTTTCAGGATCCTGAGGGGGCTAGCTCTTGTTAGGAAAAGGCCATTCATTATTGTTTAGTAAGCCTTCAGTCATTAGACCCTTCAGATATATATACTTGGATCTTATGCTTGGAGGATTGCCAACATGTATCTTGGCGGGGAGTGGGGAGATTGGTGAGATAAAGGAAGTTTCCAAAAGAATTTTTATGTTAAAGTAGACTTTACAGCATTCTGGGGGTTTGGGACTGATGTTGCCTTTTGCCCTTAGCAAAGTATTAATGTCGAGGCAGCTTAGTTCTTAGAGGAAGGTCACTCTGCTTATTTTAAGGACTTGTCAATGGGCTGTAAGTAGTGAGGAAATTTAATAATTTTTCTTTTGCCTTTGTTTTCCACATCATCACCACCTCAGTTTTTTATTGGAAGGTCAGGGACTGAGATTCTGGGGTACCCATGGTGTGAGGGGACAGTCATGCAAGATTTTTTTAATTTAATTTAATTTTTCAGTGTTCCAAGATTCATTGTTTATGTACCACACCCAGTGCTCCAAGCAATATGTGCCCTCCTTAATAAGATTTCTAATGGTGATATTGAATCATTTCTTTTCAGTTGATCAAGAGCAAACATCTTTAGCTTTGCTGTTATTATGTAATAATTCAGTGATTTGGCACAATGAAATGAGTAGCTAAGTCATTTTTTCATTCTTTCAGGAACTTAAATATAAAATTGCTTTTGAATTTATGTAAAATCTGTTGTTGAGAAGAAGAAATTGAGAGGAATTGAGATTTTTTTGGTTGGAGGCCAGTGTCTTGGGTAGTATAACGTTATTCCTGTTATATGATATTAAAACAATGCCTTTTTTTTCTTGTGGTTTACATTTTCAGGGTACCTTTGATGATTACTTGGAATTATTCCTTCAGTTCGGTTACGTGAGCCTTTTCTCCTGCGTTTACCCATTAGCAGCTGCCTTTGCTGTGTTAAATAACTTCACTGAAGTTAATTCAGATGCCTTAAAAATGTGCAGAGTCCTCAAACGGCCATTCTCAGAACCTTCAGCCAATATTGGTGTATGGCAGGTAAAAATTTATTCCTTTGGGGGAAAAAATTAGCAAAATGGGACCTTATGATTAAAAATTAAAGTGCTCAGGAGAGATTTGGAAAAATTGGATGTTATCCTGTTTATTTTTATTTATTAATTTTTTTGGCCACAAACTAGCTGTGTGACTTCACATAGTTACTAACTTCTTCTGGACCTTGCTTTTCTTGTTTTTAAAATTAGGGATGGGGCGGGGGAGGTAAATTATAATTTTTTTATGACCCCTTTCAGACGTAAAATTCTAATAGTTTTCTAGGAAAGTAGCCAGCTGGGATTTTACCCTCTGGATGGTAAAGAGGCCCTCCCACTGCAGTGTCAATGCAGATCATGTGGGGAGCCTGGACTTCCACACTTACCCAGGAATAATGAGGTTCCCTTTCTAGTTTCTGCTGCAGTGATCTCAGATAAAGCCTAATGGAGAGTCAGACATTTCACCACCACCCAGCACAGCAGAGGCCACATGGAAGTGCACATGAGCCATTTGTACCCCTCCAAGCAAAAGAGATACCAGTGGGGAGGTTAGTGGGAAGCCAGGACTCTGATCCCTGTCCAGTAATAATAAGGATCCCATCCCCCACTTTGGGTGTCAGTGGTGTCCAAATGGGCAACCTAACAAGATGTCACTTCTTTCCCTGCTGGAGTGATGTCAGAGGAACCAACTAAAACAAAAGTTTTAAATAAAATGTAGAATCTTATAACACCCAAAATGTCCAGGGTTCTATTAAAAAATCATCATACCAAAAACCAGGATGTTACCTCCCCCAAAAAAGGTGATATAGTCAGTAGATGCCACAATCAAGGTATCAGATGTTAGAAATATCAGACAAATATTCTAAAGCAGCTTTGATAGAATGAATACATCTAAAACAGATGGAAAAATAGAATATCTGAGCAAAGAAATAGAAGATATGAAGGAGAGGCAAATAGATATTTTAGAATTGGAAAATATAATTAAAATAAAAAACTCAGGGGCACCTGGGTGGCTCAGTGGGTTAAAGCCTCTGCCTTCGGCTCAGGTCACGATCCCAGGGTCCTGGGATCGAGCCTGGCATCTGGCTCTCTCAGGAAGCCTGCTTCCCTTCCCCTCTCTATGCCCGCCTCTCTGCCTACTTGTGATCTCTGTCTGTCAAATAAATAAATAAAATCTTAAAAAAATAAAAATAAAAAACTCAGTGGATGAGTGCAGGAGCAGAATGGAAGGAGTAAAGATCAGAAACTGGAAAACAGTGCAATAGAAATGATTCAGTCTGAATAGCAGACAAAAAATAGCCAAAGTAAATACAACCTCAGAGACCTGCATGACTCTAACAGAAAATCTAACATTCTTGCTGTCGGTGTTCCAGAAGGAAAGGAGAAAGGAGGGGCTAAAAAATATTTGAAGTAATAATGGCCAAAACTTTTTGATTTGGTAAGAGAACTAAAACTACAGATTCAAGAAACTGATTGAATCGCAAATAGAATAAGCCCCAAAAGTCTGTGCCAAACACATTGTAACTAAACACATGAAAGCTAAAGACAAAGAAACACTTGAAAGCACCAGGAGAGAAATGACTTGTTACCTACTATAGGGGAAGACAATTAGAATGACAGCCAGTTTTTCATCAGAAACCATGGAGGCTGGGGTGTCTGGGTGGCTCAGTGGGTTAAAGCCTCTGCTTTCGGCTCAGGTCATGATCCCAGGGTCCTGGGATCGAGCGCCACATCGGGCTCTCTGCTCAGCAGGGAGCCTGCTTCCTCCTCTCTCTCTGTCTGCCTCTCTGCCTACTTGTGATCTCTGTCTGTCAAATAAATAAATATATCTTAAAAAAAAAAAAAAAGAAAAGAAACCATGGAGGCTGGAGTCAAGTGGCATAGTATCTTTTAAGCACTTAAAGAAAAGTTCCATTAATACAGAATCCTATATTCAGAGAAAATATCCTTCAGGATTAAAAAGAAAATCAAGATACTCTTAGATGAAGGAAAACTAAGAGAATTTGTTGCCAGAAGACCTATCCTAAAAGAATAGCTAAAAGAAACTCTCTATACTTAAGGAAATGATAAAAGAAGGGACCTGGGAGCATTAGGAAGAAAAACCATGGTAAGCAAAAATACAAGTAAACATATTAGACTTTTCCTGTCTTGAGTCTCTAAAGTTATATATGACAATTGAAATAGAAATTATAACACTATCTAATGATTCTAAATATATGTGGAGACAATACTAAGAAACTATACGGAAAGGTAAAAGGAGGTGAGGTTTCTTTATATCACTCAAACTAATAGATGACGACACAAGTAGACTGATTATTTATAGACGGTCCCCAACTTACAATAGTTCAAATTATGATTTTTTGACTTTACAACAATGTGAAAACAATACGTATTCAATAGAAATCATACCTCATCTTTAATTTGGATCTTTTCCTAAGCCAGTGGTATGCAGTATGATCCTCTCTCATGATTCTGGGCAGCAAGCTGTATAGTCATAAGGGTCAACAGCCAATACACCTAGAACTGTCTGTACCCACACAACCATTATGTTTTTTACTTTCAATACAGTGTTTAACAAATTACATGAGATATTCAACACTTTATTATAAAGTAGGCTTTGTGTTAGATGATATTGCTGAACCATAGTCTAATCTAAGTGTTCTGAGTACATTTAAGGTAAGCTAGGCTAAATTACGATAATTTGGTAAGTTAGGTATATTAAATGCATTTTTGTCTTACAATATTTTAAACTTATAGTGGGTTTTTTGGATATAACTTCAATCAAGGAAGATCTACATAGACGCACACACAATATAATATGAAATATATGTAATATATAAAGCATATCTATATAATCATATGTGTATGTAATGTAATACCTAGAACAACCATTACAAAGCTACAAAAAAGATACATTCAAAAACAGATAAATCAAAATGTAGTTCTAAAAGATGTTCAAATAACCCACAATAAGGCATGACAAGTAAAACACAGAAATGAAAAAACAGAAGGAACAAATGGAAAACAAAGAAACAGCAAACTAAAGTCCTAACATATCAATAATTATATTAACTGTAAAAAGTCTAAAGATACCAGTTAAAGACTGATATTGGCAGAGTGGATTAAAACACATAACCCAACTATATGCTGTCTGTAAGAAATTGAGTTCAAACATAATGCTATAAGCAGGGTAAAGGTAAAAGGACAAAGAAAAAAAAACCCATGTATAGATCTGTTAATTGGAAGAAAGCAAGAGTGGTTATAATAGTATCAGATAAAGTAGACTTCAGAACAAAAAGAAATTAACAGAGAGGAACATTCTATGTTGATAAAAGGGTAAAATTACCAATAAGACATAGCAATCTTAATGTATATGCCTTGAGCAATAAAATTTTAAAATTATGTGAACCCAAAATTTATAGAACTAAAAGGAGAAATAGATAAATTCACAGTGATAGTTGGAGACGTCAACATTCCTCTCTCAACAGTTGACAGAACAAGAGCTAGAAAGTCTACAAGGGTATGGAAGAACTCAGCACCATCACCGTCATCAGATAACAATCTAATTCGTGTTATAGAGCACTCTGCTCAAGAATAGTAGGGTACACATTTCAAGTCCTTACAGAACATTCAAACTGGGGAAACAAACTTTGGAAATTGAAATCATACATAGTATGTCTTTGACTACAGTAGAATTAAACTAGAAATCAATAACAGAACGATAACAGGGAAATATCTATATACTTGAAGACTAAATGACACATTTCTTAAATAATCATGGAGTCAAAAGAAAGTGTCAAGTGAACTCAGAAGACACTGAAAATGAAAAGATAGCATATCAAAGTTGGTGAGACATAGCTAAAACTGTGGTGACAGGGAAATTTGTAGCACTAAATGCATACATTGGAAAAGAGGAAAATGTTACAAACAGTAATCTAAACTCCTACTTAGGAAACTGGAGACAAAGAAAACCAACAGAAGCAGAAAGAATAAAATAATAGAGTACAAGTCAATGAAATGAAAACCAGAAAAATAATAGAGAAGATTAATGAAATTAAAGAGTTGATTCTTTGGAAAGAGCAATATAGTTGATAAACCTCCAGCAGGACTAAAGCAAGAAAGAAGAAACAACCATTATAAAAATGAAACAGCAGATATCACTACAGACCCTTCGGATATCAAAAGTATAAAAGGGACTATTACAAGCAACTCTACACATACAAATTTTTTAAAAAGATTTTATTTATTCATTAATAGAGGGAGAAGGAAAAGCAGGCTTCCTGCTGAGCAAGGAGCCTGGTGTGCGACTCAATCCCAGGACCCTGGGATCATGACCTGAGCCGAAGGCAGACGCTTAACCAACTGAGCCACGCAAGCATCCCTATACATACAAATTTGACAACTTGGATAAAATGGACCAATTCTTCCAAAACACAGACTACCACAACTCACCCAATGTGAAGTAGATAATTTGAGTAGCTCCATAACTGTAAGGAAATTGAATCTGTAGTTACAAATTTCCAAAAAAGAGATGCCCTGGCCCAAATGATTTTACTGGCAAATTCTAATTTAAAGAAGAATTAACACGATTTTATACAATTTCTTCTAGAAACAGGACATGGGAGTATTTCCCAGTTCACTTTATGGAGCTGGTATCAGTGTGATAGAAAACCAGAGAGAGTATGAAAAAGGAAAACAACAAACCAAAATCCCATGTGAATAAATATATAAAACATCTTAATAAGCTGTTAGCAAATATAATTCAGCAATCTATAAAAAAAGGTATGGACCATGACAAGTAGGATTTAGTCCAGGGATGCCAGCTGGGTTCAATATAATCTACCATATTCATAGTCAACATGGTTATATCAATCAATAGATATAAAACATTTGACAGAATCCAATATTCATTTTTGAAGACTCAGAAAAATAGAAATGGGGGTATTTCTTTAACTTGGTAAGGAACATCTATTTTTTTAAAAAATCTAAAGCTAGCATCATACTTCTTGGTGAAAGACTGAATGCTTTCCTTGTAAGATTAGGAACAGTGCAAGGAAATCCACTCTCACTACCCTTATTGAACATAGTACTAGAAGTTCTAAGTAGCATAATAAGGCCAGTGATACCTCCAGTTTATCAGTGAGGTCCCTAGCTGACCTCAAGTATACGAGCATATCCAGTCAAAGTCAGCTGAGACCAGAACTGCTTGGATGAGCACATCCTAAATTGTCCATCCACAGAATGAGGAGTTAAAAAAAAATGGCTGTTTGAAGTCACAGAGTTTGGGGTGGTTGGTTATGTAGTAATAGCTAACTGACTCAGTACTTGGAATAAAAGGAAGACTCAGTACTTGTAATAGATCAATTCTCCTTTAATTTACAAATTTGTAAATTAACCTAAAAATTAATTCACAAATGTACCAGTATCCCAGCCAAAGTTTTTCTTTTAACTAGGTAAACTTATTGTCAAATTCACAGGGAAAAATAAATGAAATAGAATAGCAAGAAAATTCTAAAGAAAAATAAGGACACTTACCACATATTAATACTTACTATATAACTTCAGTTATTAAAGTAATGCAGTACTGGTGCATTAGTAGACAATCACACCAGTGGAACAGAATAAAAAGTCCTGAAATGCATTATATGATATGGTGAAATCTCAGTTTAGTAGAGGAAACAACTATCCATTAATAGCATTGAAATAACTAGGTCTCCAGATAAGGGGGGAAAAGTTTGCTCTTCTAAAATTACAAGATAAAAGGACAGGACTCAGAATGGGAGAAAATATTCATAAACATATGTCTTCCAGAGGACTCGTATTCAGATTAAGAGCTCTTAAAACTCAATGAGGCATTTCAGCCAATTAAAACATGGATAATGATTTGAAGAAGTACTTCACCAAAAAAATATGCAAATCATACAGTATATGACTTCAATTATATGACATTCTAGAGCATACAAACTAATTCATAAAGACAAAAGGCAGATTAGTGTTTGGGGCCAGGTTTGAAGAGAAGGTTGGATTACAAAGGGTCGTGCGGAATCCTTTGAGGGGAGGTGGAAATATTCTGTATTTGGTGGTAGTGATTTTACAGGTAAATACAAGTATCAAAACAATAAAGTGTATACCTTCAATGAATGCAGTTTATCACACAAATTTAACTCAATATTGCTGTATTTGAAAAATCACATTTTTTGATAAATGTATTAAAAGTGAAGGAAGCCAGGCACTCTTATATGCTACTGACAGGAGTGCATGCAGCTTGGCATTACTTATCAAAATTATGAATGCATTGTACCTAATCCATGTTTAGGAATTTATCATAATTCCACACTTGTTAAATCATGTATTTACATGATAACTAATTGGAGCATTGTTTGTAACAGCAGCTAATGCCTACCGATAAGGAAATAGTAAAATAAGTTCTGGTACATCTATGCAATAAAATATTTAAGCAGTTGTGACAAAGAATGAAGGCATTCTTTGAGATCTGACATAGAATATTCTTCAAGACATTTAGTGACAAAAGCAAGGGACCTGACACTAAGGGTATATACATTCAAGTTTGTTTATATTTGTATATAAAGTGTCTGGAGAGATACAAAAGAAAATAATAGTGATCATTTTGTAGGGAGAACAGGAGCTGGTGAGGGAGGGAAGGGATACACAAGGGCAAGGAGACTCTTCACTTTTTGCTTTATTTAAAGAGAAAGTAAACAAAGTCCAGAGTAGGTTTGTTGTAAAGAAAACTATGGAAAAATAGATTACACAAGGATTCCTAAAATAAAAGATGGCAGAAATTCTCCATGAAACAATATTAAGTTTGGATCCAATCATGTTTCATTTTGCTTCTTTTAAAATTTTAATTTCTGGGACACCTTGGTGGCTCATTTGGTTAAACGTTTGCCTTCAGTTCAGGTCTTGATCCCGGGCTTCTTGCTCAGTGGGGAGCTTGCTCCTCCTTCTGCCTGCTGCTCCCACTGCTTGTGCCCTCTCGCTCTCTGACAAATGAATAAAATCTTAAATTAAAAAAAAAAGTTTTAGTTTCTAAAAGTAATTGCATTTCTTAGAATTAGTGGGACTTTTTTTCTGATTTTTTTTTAAGTAACACGCAGTTGACACATAGTGTTCAGGTGTGCAATGTAGTGATTAGATAAGGCTATATGTTATGCTGTGCTCACTGCAAGTTAGCGCCCATCTGTCACCATACATTGCTACTATAATACCATCGACTGTATTCCCTATGCTGTGCCTTTCATCCCCATGATTTTTTTTTTTAAGATTTTATTCATTTATTTGAGAGAGAGAGAAAAAGAGAGTATGAGAGGAGAGAGGTCAGCAGGAGAAGCAGACTTGCTGCCTATCAGGGAGCCCAACTTGGGACTTGATCCTGGGACTCCAGGATCATGACTTGAGCCCAAGGCAGTTGCTTAACCTACTGAGCCACCCAGGCGCCCCCCCCCCCCCCAATGACTTCTTCATTCTGTAACTACAGGCCTATCTCCCATTCCTGGTGGTTAAGTAATTAAGTAGCGGTAACGTGTTACACGTTAAAGGAAAGAAAGAGTGACCAAGCAGTGGTCACAACATTTCCACAGTCAGTACTTGTAGTGTGCTCCATGAGATTCCTCATGGGACCTTGGATCACTCTGTTAAGTAGCTGAGTGGGGGCATCTGTATTTTCCTTGAAGTCCCACAAGTAAATGCCACTAGAAAAGGATCACTGTTATGGTGCCTCAGGTATAGTTGAACCAGATGTGTGTGATGTGTCAAAGTAGGGCAGTCACAAAATAAATTCTATTTGAAATAATACCTGACTGTTTTTGAAAGTGAAACATTTTTTCTGGTGGCCCCACTTTAGGTTCCCTGTAGATATGAGTAGAGTCACTTTAACAGCGTACTCCTCTAGTATGTATCCCAAATTTTCAGGTCCCTGGCCACCTCCAGTTGGGAAGGTAGAACATACTACTTTGGATATTCAAGCCATAAGTATCTAAAATACCTTGTAACAGGGTGGCTTTTTAAAGCTGATTTTAAAGAAAATCACAGCATTATAGAGAAAAAGCTTAAAATGTACTTGGAATATTTAGAATAAGGGAAAGGCTTTTCCTTTGATTTTAGATAATACAAAAAAAGGATGAGGAAATATGGAAGAGGTCATTGTGGTTTTTAATTTCACATTTTTTTTTTTCTTTCAGTTGGCTTTTGAAACAATGAGTGTTATATCTGTGGTGACCAACTGTGCTCTAATTGGAATGTCACCACAAGTGAACGCCCTCTTCCCGGAGTCAAAATTGGACCTCATTTTGATTGTAGTAGCAGTGGAGGTAAGTGAAAATTTAAATGTTTTAAATAGTCTCCACATCAGATGCCTCAGTTAAAACAGAGATAACCTAAAGCAGTGATGTCCCCAACTGTCAATGACTAGCAATTTAGTGACATCCATTTCCTGCGTCAGGTAATGGAAAGCCATGAGGTTTGAGGCTGTGCGTTTCTGGTTGTTTCCCAGGTATGAGAAAGTCCCCATGGTGCAGATGGGGAAGTGACCTTTCTAGCCATTGTACTGACCTGTCCAGTGCTGAGTAGATAAATCCTATTTGAAAAAGAATTCTGTAAATTTAATATTTTTTAAGTTTCTTCTAGGGAATCTGTCATTTCCACTTTCTTAAATTGGAAATTTAAGAAATTGGAAATTGTAAGAAATGCTTTTTGATTAACAATTTAAATCTCATTAGCAATAGGTGTGAAATTCATTGTGAAACTCTAAAACACCAAAATGTAACATATAGTAAGAAGACTCATAATTTCACATACAAAGTACAAGTGGTCTGTCTGGGTACTTTTTTTTTTTTTATTATGATTTTATTTATTTATTTGACAGAGAGGTCACAAGTAGGCAGAGAGGCAGGCGGCAGGGCAGGGTGGGTGGGTGCGCGGTTGGGGGAAGCAGGCTCCCTGCTGAGCCGAGAGCCCAGTGCAGCTCTATCCCAGGATCCTGAGACTGTGACCCTAGCTGAAGGCAAGTGGCTTAACCCACTGAGCCACCCAGGTGCCCCTGTCTGTATACTTTTTAGGTTTTCATTTTATCATGTTTCTCAATATGGCTTTACTGTAACATTTTGAAAATTCAGCCCTGACCAATTGCAAAGGGAAGAATTTGCAGGAATTTTTTTATTGCTAGTGATTATTATTGTCTGGAATATTGTGACCTTTCATTTTTAGATATTTAAAAAATAGAACAGTTGTGGAAATTTATTAAAACAGAATTTAGCAGGATTATAGAGTGGCCTAAGGCCTTAGGCCTGAAGGCTGACTAGAAATGAAACTATGAACTTGTACATTTCCATTAGTGGCTGAAGAACTAGATTGTGCTTTGCTGTATTTGCTCTTTCTGTGTATTTAATAGGAATCTGTGTTCATGGTAGATGCTATATGCGGAGTGCATTTGGAAAATGATTTTAGAGAGCAGTGAGTAGGAGTTTGGAAAGGGAATGGCTCTAGCAGATAAAAGTAGTATGTTTTGAATTTTGAGAGTTGAATAGGATTTTGGAGAGCTATTTGTAAGGCTGATTTCTCACCTGTGTGAGAGATCAAAACAGGTATCTTAGGGGATGGCCAGCTGCCCAGGCTCATAGCATACCTTCTTGATATGGCCCTTAACTTTGCCAGTACATCCAGAGTTAATTAGGCTTTTGGAGATGACTTACATTTCAAACTAATGAGTCTCACAAAGAACTGACCAGAATGCCAGGCAGTTAATTTACCATAAGGTAAATTTACCATCTTTCCCAATAATTTACCATCTTTCCCAATGACTGTAACAGTTGGTATTAAAGTGAAATTGGTTTATTAGATTTCTTGGTAAAGTGGGAACCAGAGCAAGAGCAGTATATGTCTTGAAAGACAAGGAAATGGAAACCCTGAAAACCATCTCTTCCCCAAACTTGAGCAGACCTCTGCCTCAAGCCAGATCTGGGTGTTGCATTGCCAGCTTCTGAGCAATGCTGGATGTGTTCACTGCCTACCTCTTGATTTTGCCTTCACTTTCTCTAGATTTCTGGCCAGTCCAGTGTTGTGTATATTGCCATTGCCACTGCTTTCTTTTGTGTTTGGTGATGTCTTAGCATTGGCTAGCCAGGGCCTGGCTCCTCTCACTTAATTTGGGAGACTCCCTGGCCTCTGGGGCTGTTCTTGCAGCCGGCGCTCCCCGAGGGATTTGCTGGTGTGCAGGGGATGGGGCCCTGGGATTTCTGCTGCATTAGTCTAGAGTGTCCAAAAGTTTGGTCTTGCTAGGCCTCCCCTGTGCTGGCCTTTGGCTGGAGAGCAGGCTTTTCTGGTTGATTTTTGTTTGTGCCCATTGGCATTTCTGGTTCTGCTTCCTCAGCCCTTAGTCTGACACATACGAGGTAAAGAGGGATCCCTGGGAACTCACCACCGTGTTGCTCCTTAGGGTCCTGGGGTCCCTGGTGAGTCTGTTTTCTTCTTTCTACCCTTCAGAGTTTTCTTATGTTTGTTTTATGTATACTGTCAGTGGCTTTTAGTTGTACTTAGCAGGAGGAGTAGTGAAGAATACTTCTATTCTATCTGCCCAGAAGTAGAAGTCCTCACTTTTTTATTCCTTTTTTTTCCCCTCTTTGGCTTAGGACCTTTGCCCTTACCAAGTACTTTCTTTGGGCCTAGCTAGCATACTTTTATTCCTTAGGTCTCAGCTCAGATGTCACTGGGCTCCCAGCATTTTCTGATCTCTCCATCTCTTCTGGATCTCTTCTGTTAGTCTCTCATGAAACCTTAATTGTCTTCCCTCATGGTGATTATTCCACTTATATGCCTGGCATTTCCTGGTAGGCGTGTTTATATAATGTCTGTTTCTCCCTGTGCACTGTCGGCCTCAGAAGAGCAGGGGCAGTGTCTACTTTTCTATCGACTAAATCAGACTACTAGCTAGAATAGTAACTAAAACATGGTAGGTAGGCATTTCTGTGTTGACATGAATGTGGAATTAATAAATTAAGCTTTTAGAAAGGGAAATGGGCACTTCTTTTTTTATTTAAAAAGGAAAAAATGGATATTATTCTTTTGATTAATTTATATTCAGAATTTATGACTGTATTTGTGTATAACATTTTCTTCTAAGTTCTATTTAGAGAACACAAGGTGGCAAGTGCTCATTTTTTTATTCCTTAATTAAATTATACTCAGTATATAAAACTTACATGTATATGACACTGAATCTGGTGCTAAGGAAAGACAAAGCTGTCTTTCTGTGTCTGTCCTCAAGAACTCTGCTTCTTAATGTAGCTGAGAAGATGTGCACTTTTTGACCACACAGACACACACACGTGTGCATATCTCTGCGTGCAAACTGGTTAAATTCATTTACTAGAGATGCAGCTAGGAAGTATGACACACAGACACACACATGTGTGCATATCCTCACGTACAGACTGGTTACATTCATCTACTAGAGATGCAGCTAGGAAGTATGAATGATGTGCCAAGTGAATGGTCAGTGGCAACATGGAAGAGGATAATCATGGAGAGCAAGAGAAGACAGGAGACCCTTTGCTGGCTTTATCTTCTCCCTTCGGTGAGGTCTGGGGCCTCCTGTCACATATTTTGGGAAGGCTTGGGTGTGAGTGAATCCTGATTTCCCAGAGCAGTTTAAAAGGCAGTTTCTTCCATGCTAGTAGAGACTTCTCACTCTGAATTCTGTAACCTACTCCTAAGTTAAGGATACCCGGCATCCAGAGGGTGGGAGAATAAAAGCACAGCCCAGGCTGAGTTAGAGTCAGTCATGACTTAGAAGAAAGATAGTTTTCAGCTTAAAATTAATCCACAGAGGCCAGAATGCCAGCAATGTTTTAGGCCATTTCATTACCAGCTAGACTTAGACCTCTAGACAAGAAGTATTTCCCTGGGTTACCAAGATTGAATCCTTATAAGGTAAAAGCGATCATTTTGGTATGTATTGGGTTTTTTTTTAAATAAGGTAACTCATTAGAATGTTATCAACAATTATTAATATAGAGATCATTACTAATATTGAGATCACCCAGAGTAAAGGTAAGGGGGGATGAAGAGGTGGTAACTAAATGTATACTACTCTTTTCATTTTTTTATTGTGATAAAGTAAACATAACATAAATTTAGCACTGTAACCTCTCTAAAATTTTTTAACTGTGATAAAAAACACATAATATGAAATTTACCCTCTTAACCACTTATAAGTGTACAGTTAAAGGCATTGACTGAAATTCTGTATCTCTTAAACACTAACTCCCCTCCCCACCCCCATTCTACTTTTGTTTCTATGAATTTGATTACACCAGGAATCTCCTGTAATGGATTCACCCCATATTTGTCCTTTTGTGTCTGGGTTATTTCCCTTGGCATAAGGTCTCTAAGGTTCATTCATATTGTAGCATATGTCAGAATTTCCTTCCTTTTTAAGAATGAATGATATTCCAATTATGTATATACCACATTTTATTTATCCAGGCAGCAATTGATGGGCATTCATATTGCTTCTACATTTTAGCTATCGTGAATAATGCCACTGTGAACATGGGTATACAAATAATCTGTTTGAGTCTCTGCTTTACTTCTTTTGAGTATATAGCCAGAAACAGAATTTCTGGATATATGGTAATTCTATGTGGAATTTTTTGAGGAAATTAACTGTGCCATTTTCCATAGCAGCTACACCATTTTGCATTCCCATCAACAATGTGGGAATTGCATTCCTATTTCTCTACATCCTTGTCAACACTTGTGATTTTATGCTGCTTCTTTTTTTTTTTTTTTAAGTTAATAGTTACCCTAGTGTGTATAATGTAGTATCTCATTATAGTTTTGATTTCCCTGATAATCAGTGAAATTAAACATCTTTTCATGTTGGTTTTGGCCATATGTATATCTTTTTTAGGTATCTGTTCAAGTTCTTTGCCTATTTTTAAATTGTGCTGTTTGTTTGTTAAATTTTGTATTATTTATTTATTTTATTTTTTGTGCTGTTTGTTTTTTGGTTCTTTATTCTGGGTATTAATCCCTTATTAGATATCTTGTTGTACAGAAGTCTAATTTTTCTACCTTTTCCTTTTTTTGCCTGTGCTTTAGTATCATATCCAAGAAATCATTGCCAGATCTAATGTCATGAAGCTTTTGCCCTATGTTTTTTTCCAGGAGTTTTATAGTTTTAGGCCTTAAGTTTAGGTGCTTGATCCATTTTAGGTTAATTTTTGTATATGCTGTAAGTGTCCAAATTCATTCTTTTGCATGTGGATATTCAGTGCTTCTAGCATCATGTAGAAAAGACTCTCCATTCCCCAGTAACTGGTATTAGCACCCTTGTTGAAAATCATTTGACCATATATGTTAGGTAGTTTATTTCTTGTTTCATTGGTCTATCTATATATATATGTCTGTCTTTTTTTTAACGACTTTATTGATGTGTGATTGACATACGAAAATCTGTACATATTTAATGTATACAACTTGATGAATTTGGTGATGAGTATATATCTATCTTTATGTCAGTTACCATACTGCTTTTCTTACTGTAGCTTTGTAGTAAGTTTTCATATCAGGAAGTGTGAGACTTACTAATTTGTTCTTTTTCGAGGCTGTAAAAGATTGTTTCGGTTGTCGGGTATGTGTTTGTTTTAATGTGCTTGTAGTAACTGAAGCTACTTACTGATTTTTTAAAAACTATTGATTAAAAGCTGGAACAGATTCATATTAAAATGTCTTCCCTTTCTACCACAGTGGTATCTTTGAAGATTTATTTGTTTTTATTTTATTGACATTCTTCCTATTGCGAGGACCCCAGCTTTGTTTTCTAAATTGAAAATTTTTTGTGTTAGAACAAAATCTAGCTCAGAGAAACTGTTAGAAGTAACCAAGAAATTAGTAAGTTAGCTAGTTTTATTTTAGTGTTGCTAAGACCTGAGCTGAATGCCATCTGGTCTTGTAATGAATCCAAAAAGTAGAAAGTTTAATATAAATTAGAAAGCATACTTTTTTGGTTTCTTACCATGCAAGTTTGTAAAATCATACTGAAATTCTAATTCAGAATGTTATAGAAGATTCCCTAAAACCATCCATGGGTCAAGTTAACATGTTTCTGTGTATAAGATTTTTCCTTTTGATCTGTAGAAGTATTTTCAAATAAGGAAGTAAAATGTTAAAATTATATTTAATTACATGGGTTTTTTTTCCCCCCAGACTCAAGGTAAAGTATCAGTATTAATGGATAAGGTTTTGGAATATAGATGAGGTTCTGTGGGGTGCATTCTGGAGCCTATGACCAAGAAAGAATTCTTGAGACATCTTTAGTGCAAAATGGTGGTTTATTAAAGCACAGGGACAGGACCTGTAGGCAGAAAGAGCTGCTGCCCCAGGAATGTGAGGGGTGGCTGATTGTATTGATTACATTATATTGGGGGAGGTAAGGAAAAGGGAGGTCTCAAAGGATTTTTACATGTTAAAATAGACTCCCAGGATACCGGTGGTTATGCCATTGTCAAGTTAAGGTTGTTTTTCCTGCTGACAAGGCATTAACATGAAGACAGTTGGGAGATTCCTGGAGGAACATCACACTCTGCCTGCTTCAGGTATCTGGCAATGGGCTGCAGGTTTTAAGGACATTTACTACAGTTTCTTCTGGAAGCTAGGTTATTTATAGAAATGCTTTGTTCTTGTAGATCTCTAAAATATTTGTAAGCTGAGGGAGACTCCTGTCTTGCAGGATTGTGATCTCTGTAAGTTAACTATTTCTTTTTCCTTTCCTTAGCTTTAGGGCAGCCAGGAGTGCCCGAGGGATATCATGTAAATCCCATGTTGGGGGGAAGGGGGTTGTGGGGTATCAGCTTGTGCTTTGTCCTCATCTTGCCTTCTGTCCCCTCATCCTTAATTATTAAGTTTTAAAAAACGTTTTGTCTGTAGGACATTAAATTAATAGCATGCTATACTTATGTATATTCATTCATAATCTCTAAAAGAATAGAAATTTCACTAATTCAAACCCCAAAAAATAAGCCATAAATAAAGTTCTTATGTAAATTTTTAGCATCTTGATGGAAACAGCAGTTTAAGAGATCTTATTTTAGTTATTTTCTCCAAATGAAGTAACATCTAAAACATGTTTATGTGATTAGAATTTGTTAACAAGACAAAAGAAACTTAGAACATGTAACAATTTTATAAAGCTGGTGTTGAGAGTATTCTCAACAATTTTAATTGTGGATGTTTTTCTTGTTCAGACTTTTAAAGTCAGGAAACTTTAGCTTTTATTTAATTTTTGATTCTTCAGGTTAGTTTAGTTTTGTTTTGTTTTAAAGCTTGACATAGTGCAGTGTAAAATTCAGTAAAAGGCAAAAATGGTCAGTAATGTTTGCTGGTAAGCACCAGGTCATATGTCACAACTTTTGTGTAATTACTGCCATCTAGTGTTTACTTTAAAAACTAAGGACACTTGAACGCTACTTTTATTGGTAAAATGTTACAAAATTATGGGCTGATCAAAAGAATAGCCGACCAATGTATGAAAATATGTGAAAATTCCATTTCTAGATTAAAAATAGCCAAATAATGGCAGTCTTATGCCCACAAGTTCAGCCCACAAGATAGTCATCATCCAAATAATTCCTTTTAAATAATAATCATTATCCTCACTTTTGAGGCAAATTTCATTTACTTCTTGGATCAAACAAAGGATCCCTACTGGTTTGTTTTTGTTTTTGTCTGTTTGTTTTGCAAAGGATCACTTCTTTAAATGAGGAAATGAGGAATCGCACAAGAACTCCCAGTTCCTAAAAAATAGAAATGACCTAAATTTTCTAAATATCATATGTTGGTAATCCGCTATTTTAGTATTAAATACATTCACAGTTCTTTTTTAATTC
Organism: Mustela erminea; assembly: GCF_009829155.1. NCBI lineage: Eukaryota > Metazoa > Chordata > Mammalia > Carnivora > Mustelidae > Mustela > Mustela erminea. The sequence continues at coordinate 68,445,848 of NC_045614.1, read as the reverse complement.
TAAACTTGGCAAGATGAAGCAGTCATACATTCTGAATGTGGACCATTCACCTACTAAACACTACTTTTTTCCTCAGGTGAAGGTGAATTAACTATTCACCCCAGAAGTTACACTGCATTTCTAATGCTCAGGTCCTGGTGCCTAGCAAGCTAATTTGCACCAGCCATGTTTAATTGGTAGTTTTAAACATATCGCTTAATTGCAGTTTCTTAAGAAAAAAGGGGGAGATGTTATGTGATTTCCACCCCCGCCAAGAGCTTCCTAGAAACAGAATTGATGCTTACCTGCTTGTAATGACCAAGGTGTCTTTTGAGAATGGACAGAGCCCTTTGAGTTCTTTTATGCCCTGACTCACAGGGTTTATTTTTCTATTATTTATTTATTTACTTACTTACTTAACTTACTTATGATCTTAACTATTTATTTAGAGAGAGAGGTAGAGCATGAGTTGGTGGGGGGCAGAGGGAGAGAGAGAAAATCTGAAGCAGGCTCCACCCTGAGTGGGGATGGGGAGCCCAACGAGAGGCTTGATCTCAGGACCCTGAGATCATGACATGAGCCGAAATCAAGAGTTGGGCACTTAACTGACTGATCCACCCAGGTGTCCCTATTTTTCTATTCTTTAAAAATGGTTTCAGACTTTAAAAATGGTTTCAGAAAAGCTGAAACTCATAATACAGGTAATTCCTATATTTATTAGGATTCACTCATTTTGAACCTTTTGCCGCATGAATGCTCTCTTACTCCCTCTCTCTGTTAATTCCTATTTACATCTGTGTGTATGAATACATATGGGTACTTCAGAGTGTGGAGATTCTGTCCCTCTCCTGCTCCTTAGTGCACCATGGCCCTGGGCCAGTCACCTCATCTTCTAGACCTGTTACCATTTTCTTCTTTTATAATTTTCTTATTATGTTGTTAATTATTATGCAGTACCTCATTGGTTTTTTTTTTTTTTTTTTTTTTTTGACAGAGAGAAATCACAAGTAGATGGAGAGGCAGGCAGAGAGAGAGAGAGGGAAGCAGGCTCTCCGCTGAGCAGAGAGCCCGATGCGGGACTCGATCCCAGGACTCTGAGATCATGACCTGAGCCGAAGGCAGCGGCTTAACCCACTGAGCCACCCAGGCGCCCATCCTCATTGGTTTTTGATGTAGTGTTCCCTGATTCATTGTTTGTGCATAACACCCAGTGCTCCATGCAATCTGTGCCCTCTTTAGTACCCATCACTGGGCTCACCCATCCCCCGGCCCAAAACCCTCAGTTTGTTTCCCAGAGGCCATAGTCTCTCATGGTTCATCTCCCACTCTGATTTCCCCTCTTCATTTTTCCCTTTCTTCTTCTAATGTCTTCCATGCTATTCCTTATGTTCCACAGTTAAGTGAAACCATACGATAATTCTTTTTCTCTGACTTACTTCACTCAGCATAAATCTCCAGTTCCATGCATGTTGACACAAATATTGGGTATTCATCCTTTCTGATGGCTGAGTAATATTCCATTATGTATATGGACCACCTCTTCTCTATCCATTCATCTGTTGAAGGGCATCTCAGCTCCTTCCATAGTTTGGTTGTTGTGGACATTGCTGCTATTAACATGGGGTGCATGTGGGCCTTCTTTTCACTATACCTGTATCTTTGGGGTAAATACCCAGCAGTGCAATTGCTGATATGCCTGTTTCCTTGACTACAGATTGAGACCAGGGCAGCTTCTCTTCAGGGATATACTGAGGAGTAGAAATGACACATGTGTGACCCTAATCACAAGGGTCTGGCCTTGTGCAGATTCTTGGTAAATGCAGGTTGTGTTACCACTCTTACAAGACAAGATACAGACACGATTGTGCATGTGAAATTCCACACACAGAGCTGGGCATTTGGCGGAGGCCCAGAGCTGAGAGCTGCAGTTCCAGCTGGCTTGGCAGTGGCAGAGTGAAGCTGTCGTTGTCTTGATTGTCACTGTCATCATTATTTGTTAAGCAGCATAGCAACATGGAAGTAGCTTGGGGTGTCAGAGGCCAGAGGTAGCTGAATTAGCACCTCCGCCCTTCCTCTTTGTCTCTTTGTGCCACGGTGGCTCAGATGTAGAATGAGGGCGTTGGTAAAGTATAGCGGAAGCGGCAGACGCCAGGTCTGATGCGGAGGAGGACTTGAGAAAGTGGTGAACAGTGACACTGCTATTAATGGGTTCGTATTTTAGCAGCTAGCTTGTATGTGTCCCTCATCTCACAGATGCCTCTCCCTGGCTTTGCTCCCCGCATGCAACAGTGAATTGGTTTTGTTTGTGCTGCAGTTTTTCGATTATATGTTAGTCTCTATCTCATGTTTCCATCCTGTGACAGGACTCCCATTTTTCTCCTCTTCCCAGTCTTCCTGCTCCCACATCTCAGTCCAGCCCTCCTTCCTGCCCATCATCTCACCAAGTCTTGCTAATTCTGACTTTGAATATCTGTTGTGTCGTTCTTCCCTTTGACCATTGGTGTGGTTTGAGTTCAGGCTTTTACCATTTCCCATTTAGACTTTTTTGTAAATTTTTAAAATTTTTATTTGTTTGATCCAAAGAGAGAGAGAGAGAGAGCACAAGCAGGGGAAGTGGCAGAGGGAGAGGGAGAAGCAGGCTCCGCCGCTGAGCAAGGAGCCTGATGCCGGGCTCCGTCTCAGGATCTCCAACATGAGCCGAAGGCTGATGCTTAACCGATTGAGCCACCAGGTGCCCCCCCCCCCCCATCTAGACTTTTTAAAAAACAACTTTATAGATATAATTTATATATCATACAGTTCCCTTATTTAAAGTGTACCTTCCCCAGCTCTCACTTAGACTTTCAAAGCCACCAGTGTGACTAGGTCCTTACTAGCCTTCTGGCTTTATGCTTTCTCTCATCTGCTCCATGCTTTCTACTTCTGGCCTGGTTATTCCAAAACAAAATTCTGATCATATTTCTCCTCTGCGGTGGTCCTTAACACAAATCTCTGCAGCTTACAGAAGAAATGCCTGGGTTGAATATCAGAGTCTTTACAATGTCCCTTCCCCTGCTGTCCCTTTTTATATTTGGACACCCACAGCCCTTCCTGCAAGTTACTGTTAGCTGTTAGCAAGTTACTGTAGGACAGCGATGCCTTTCTTCTATCAGAAGGAGCCTCCTGAAGGCATTGGCAAGGACAGGCATGCAGTAAATACTCAATTCAGTGTCCACTGAATTGCTTTTACTGTGTTTTTAAGTGATTAAGCAATTGCTTGTGAAATGTTTTTTTTTTTTAAAGATTTTATTTATTTATTTGACAGACAGAGAGACATCACAAGTAGGCAGAGAGGCAGGAAGAGAGAGAGGGGAAAGCAGGCTCCCTGCCGAGCAGACAGCCCGATGCAGGGCTCGATCCCAGGATCCTGAGATCATGACCTGAGCCAAAGGCAGAGGTTCAACCCACTGAGCCACCCACGTGCCCCTGTGAAATATTTTTTAATGAGTAAGTGTAGTCATGTATGGTGGTTGTTTTCCCAGTGAATATACAGTTAGTGGGAATTATTCAAGAATTAATTTTAACTTTATAATTAAAGACTTGGATGTATTTTGGGGAGGCATATCAACAAAACCCTTAGGTAGAACATTAAAATGGTTTATAAGAAAAGGTGAGCTTAACCTAGGCAGTATGACACTGTGGTTTAGAACATGGCCCCTGGGGTCAAATCCTGGCTCCACCATTGATAAGCTATCTGTCTTTGAAAGAGTTTAGTACCTACAATTATTATGAGGATTAAATGTATAAATACACATGGCATGCTTACTACAGGGCCTGGCAAGATTAAGTATTCCGTATTTGTCAGTTGTTTGTTTTATGTTTTAGGAAGACAGTCTCTTCTCATAGAAGTCTCTTTACCTAACTGAAAGGTCTGATTAAACTCTGAGAATTTAACTAAAAGGCTTGATTGGGAAGAAAACCACAACCACTATTCTTCTGGTACCACATGCAGCATCAGCATGTATTGGGCTCCTAAGAAGGTTTTTGACCTTTGGATTAGGGTACTTTTGAATGGAATTGTTGAACTGGGTTTTAACCTTCCTCCTTTTGTTTCCTTTATTTCTGTGATAGTCATGGGCATTTCCTGGTCTTTCTGTACGCTGGCACCCTCTTCTTTTTTCATCCAAATGAAACATTGCTTTATGTTCTTTTAAAGGTGTTGGAATAATTAAAGATAGTCAAGGCAAATTCTTTCACTGAAAATGTAGGTATAGGGTGCTTAAACTATGCCAGGTATTACCAAGGTACAGCCCTGGCTTTAGCATTGTTTACAGACAGAACCCTCCAGGAGATGGATCAGTGATAGAAGGCCTGCTTTCCGGCCTCCCCAGGTGACCCCCTCCCTTACCCTCCCAGCAGTGCCTGGACTGGCGTAGGTGCTCCCAACCGCTGGGTTGGAGCCAGTGAAGATGTCTGCTCACTGAAGTAAGTGCTCATCAAGAGGCATTTTGTTTCCCAATCTATGTATGGCATTCTTGCACTATAATTGGCATAATTTCATTAAGTGGAATGAAAACTGATGAAATGTGTGTGCTAAAAAAGAGAGAGCCATCATTTCTATGAAAACCTTTGGAAAGACTCCATAAAGACAAATTATTATCAGATTGGATAAAGATGAGGCATTTATAAAAGATTAGGAACAAATCATAAAAACATGGACAGCTTCCAGGTTCTGTTTTCACTTTGGTCCACATGTGTCTTTAAGTTTTCATTCTTCTTTAAAGAAAACAATCCTAATATCTTCAACATTGTCTCATGGATGTTATTTGTGTATGGAAGACTGTGGAACTCTATCCCTGGGTCCTATCCAAAGAAAAGGTCTTGGCCCTACGTTAAAATCTTTGCAAATAAATGTATATTTAAATGTTTGCTGAAATAAAACATAAAAGATAGGCATTTTTATGATTCCTCATTTCAGCTACTTTATTGAATAACTGGTCTCAGGTATGGCATCTTGCGGAATTAGGGGTCTGGCTTATAAATTTGTCAGTTGGTGGGAAATACTTGTTTTGTTGAAGAACCCAGTTTATTAACCCATTTCCTTTAGGAAACCTCCCCCATTAACAATATCCCAATCTCAAAATGTTGTGTTAGTATTCAAGGTCAGATCCCACTTTAGGAAATATTTAGCTGCTTTTGCTTTGGAATTTTGTTTCAAAAATTGGGTCAGGCTTGAATTATCACTTTCTTAGCATCATAGACATTGATATATTAATTGGATTGGATGAAATGGTATCAGTTTGACCAGCGTATAATTTTCTGTTATATTTGTTATATTATAATTGGTTTTTTTTGTTTTGTTGTCACTTCTGTTTTCCTTCTGCCTCACCTTTACTCTCTAGCTTAAAAGTTTCAGAAGGCTTTAGTTTCTTTTATAGTCCCCCAAGGTGCTGTGTTGCAAACACTGGATTAAATTAGAAGCCATGTGAGAGTGTTTTATAGATTCTGAGGTGCTTATAAATGTAAGATGTTAATATTACTGCTGTCATTTCTTCCTAATTTATAAAACATGTTCCCAGTCCCATTATGTTATGTTATATATTACTAAAAATCAACTATTTCCAAAGAGGTTAAAAACTATGAAAGGGAAAACTTCCTACATACTTTAGTTAAAAGCTCTTATGTTCCAGCTGAAGGAATAGACATGCCATGTTTCACACACACGTGTGTATATATGTGTGTGTGAGTGTGTGTCTGTGTGTGAGAGATACGATATGCCTAATCAGAACCTGTAGACCACAGTTCTCCTCTGACAACCGGGGAATAGGAGGAAGATGAGCTGCAAAGTGTAGGGATGTGATTATCCCAGTGCTGCTGTCAGTGGGCCCCAGCTGTAACCATTTCTACAAATGCAAGCAAGGTTATAGTGCTTCCATTTCAGGTTCATTGTAGCACCTCACGGGGAAACTAATTGGCACCATCTGTGTGAACGACTAAGTCTGTAATGTGGTCACTGGCACACAAAGAACTCAGGCTAAGGGAGTATTTCACAGCAAAAAGGTAGTGGGATTGGAGCAGAAAGAATACCACTGGTTGATACTCTTTTATAGTCATCAGTTGTAGAAGCGCAACTCCGAGGGGAAGGAGCAGCGCTGTGGTAGGTCAACAGCATCCTTCCAATGAGGGTTTAGGAAGGACATATAAGCAAAGCTATGGGGAGGGCTCGTTGTGTTGTCTTCTCTCTGCTGTGAGATTTGTCCTATGCATCCATTCTAAATTTTGGACATTTAAATTTACTGCAGGGTAATTGCCACGGATTGGGAATAAGGTGTGTGTTTGATTACAAAGGTACAGCACAAGGACGGTTTTTGGAATGATGGACTTCTTCTGTATCTTGATTACGATGATAGTTTCACACCTCACTGCATTTGTAAAAATTCAAAGAGCTTTATGAGTGATTTTTACTTTGTGTAAATTTTAAAATGAATTTTATTTTATTTTATTCTATTTTTTTAAAAGATTTTATTTATTTATTTGACAGAGAGAGACACAGTGAGGGAGGGAACACAAGCAAAGAGAGAGGGAAAAGCAGGCTTCCTAGCGAGGAGAGAGCCTGAAGTGGGGCTTGATCCCAGGACCCTGGGATCATGACCTGAGCTGAAGGCAGATTGCTTAATGACTGAGCCACCCAGGCACCCCTAAAAATGCATTTTAAAATGTATAAAACTTTATTGAAAAACATGCTTTGGAAAATCTTTTGCCTGTGGCTCAGGGTATGTTTGCAAGGTGAAAGAAATGATTTTTTTTTTTTTTAAGATTTTATTCATTTATTTGACAGAGAGAGAGAGAGAGACAGAGCAAATGAGACAGAGAGAGTGCACAAGCAGGAGGGAGGGGGAGGGGGAGAAGCAGACTCCCCACTGAGCAGAAAGCCTGATTCCAGGGTCCTGGGATCATGACCTGAGCCAGAGGCAGACTGAGCTACCCAGCTCAGTCTAGTGCCCTAGTGACTTTTTCCCCCAAACTAACTGAGAATGAAATTACTTAATGCCATTAATCTAAAACTTGATTTTGTATAACAAGTGGCTTTTTTCAAGCTCTGAATAAGATTTTAGAATAGAATTTTCATAGATTCTGGTAAAGGGAACATGCTAAAGATGTATTGGGTTTTCCATTCTTCAGTTTCTCATAATGCCTGTCAACATTAAAGGAGCTGCTCATGCAGAGTACTGTTTTGCTGATGGGGGAAAATTAATGAGGTGAGCCATAGTTCAGACATCTGAGAATTCACTGATCATGCTTAAGAACAAAAATGAGCCACTGTTTTATATTTTGTTGCTTTCAGAATGTGTGGCCCATGTACATAAATGCTGATAGTTGTATGGAAAGTAATATGGTATTGCCGTTAAGCTTTTCAAAGGCACAAGATATTTGCCTTTGTGCTCATTTTGCTCATGTGCCCCTAGAATCATCAGGGCGTGGGCAGTAGGCAGTAGCGCACTGGGAGTGATGGAGAGAGAATTCGTGTTCTAATGAGAGAGGCAGTGAGGTTGATGTCCACTAGTGGAGTCCTCAAAAACCAAAAGTTTGTATTTGGCAATTTTTAAGTAAATAATTTCAAACTAAAAGAAACATTTTAAACAATTTGGAACATTACATTTGTTGATGAGTTTGACTTTTCTAGGGAATGTTTCAATAGTTCTAAGTTAAAAGCTGTTTAAGGTTTTAACCTAAAGAATATTTTCTTTTAGATATGAAAGAGTAAATAGTATGTAATTGTGATCTAAGCGAAAATTGGTTTATCAATTGGGTAACAAATACTTGAGTACTTATTTGTAGTTTTTATGCTTTAAAATAAGGGTCAGAAAAAAATAAAATAAAATAAGGGTGAGTGACCCTTCAAATAGGGTGCTAAACCCTGTTTATTCATTCCTTTGAAAGAGAGAGGTTTACAATCTGAAGTCCTGCGGAAGGTCTTATCTTGAACCCTGATTAAGTGATACAGTTCTTAAGTCACATATTAGCTGAGATTAATGGAATTTGCATTTTGGGGATTTTTTTTTCCTCTGTTGTCTTGGTCAGAACGTCACTAAAACTTGATGTCAACGGTACTCACCATAGTTCATGGTGCTGCCCTCAGTATGGCTCCCACGCTGGGCTTGCTGGTCTGCAAAGTGTTTGTGGTAGTTTGCAGAAAGATACGGAGCTCATGCTAAAATGTAAATCAGCAGGCTGCTTCCTGCATTGCAAATGTGTAGATATGGAAAGCAATGTCAGCTGAACTCTGAGCATCCTTCCTGAGAGATGATGTGCATTCTGGCACAAGTCTTGGAGTCTGATGGTATTGTTTGATACAGTTGCATTTTTGTTGTTAGAGGATACAATGGAAATTACAAAGGGTATTTCCTTACAGAAATAATGATCTCCTTTATGTAAATGTTTTGATTTATTCTGTGAATATAGTGCATTTACACGGCTCAAACTTGAAAGATTCAAAAATGCAATGATAAAATCCCTCTACTTCTTTTTTTTTCTATTTTTCTTTTTTTATTAATTAATTTATTTTCAGCATAACAGTATTCATTATTTTTTCACCACACCCAGTGCTCCATGCAATCCGTGCCCTCTATAATACCCACCACCTGGTACCCCCACCTCCAACCCCCCTGCCAATTCAGACCCCTCAGATTGTTTTTCAGAGTCCATGGTCTCTAAATCCCTCTACTTCTATCTCTCAGTCAATAAATTTCCTTTCCTGGGGGTAGTCAATGTGCTAGGATCCTTACATCTGCTTCCTGGGATAGTTAATGTGCAGATAAACAAATATATATGAGAATAATGATTTATGAGCAGGATTTAGTAGATTCATTTTACATCTAGTTGTTTAGTACAAATAATGCTGTCAGTAATTTTTTTGAAATTTGCGTAAATTTTTTATGTCCTGTGTGAGATGACCTCTCATGTTTTGAGCTTTAGAATTGATGACTTGACTGGTATTTTACTAGGCAGTTTTGACCTTTCCAGGATAGCAGGAATTCATGGGTTGTGAGTAGATGATGGGTTGAAAGATAATGAATGACTGGTGTGCTTGTAATTTCAGGTTTGGATCTGTTTCACCTACAGTTTAGGAAAAACAAAAGCTGCTTATTAATAACAAATATTTTGCCCTGCTTGTCATCAGGGATAGTACCAAGATTGGGTTGGGGCTCAAGCAAAGGAGCAGTCTATTTGTGTATTTGTCCTAATTTTTTAATAAGAATGAATTTCTTTAAAACTGCTTCTGAGGCCAAAGCTTTTTTAAGCAGATAATCGTAGAGAATCAATTGCAACAATGTCCTTCAACAAAACTGCCCGTGGTTAGGGAGTTTTTGAAGTTGTCTTTTTAAAAAATAAGCTTCATAAAATTTAAATAAATGTGAAATAGGTATATTCTTTGACCCTGAAATTCTACTTGAAATAATTTATCCTCACAAGAGAAAATTTAGGATGGGGTAGTTTAGGCTAATAATACAGTTCTCTGGGTGGACTTGGAGTTTTCAGCCCTCTTCTCACTCTCATTTACTACTGTGTTTCTCAATAGCCCTTCACATCCTTTGGCTTTCTTCCTCACTGCAGCTTCTCATTGTCATCCTCTGAAATGTATCACCACCTCTTTTCTGCTGACAACCCCCACTTTAGGCTTCTTTGTTGTTGGAGTTTTCTCTGACTGCTTCCTTGATGTCTGGGTCTGTGTCCTGGGCTAGGAGGACCAGAGATTTACTGAGCCCCTTCTGGGCTTGGCATAGAGACCACAAAGGCAGAGAGAAAAGGGAACATCTGTCTGGTATGGAACAAAACAATTAAATCCCTAGTCAGAGAATGATCTCTTTGGAGCACGGCACACATTTTGTGTGAATTCTTGCTAGGACTGAGAAAGGAACTGAGCATGCATAAACTTTACCCTATCACTGTGTCTTTGAATCTTTTGGTCGGTGATCCTTGGATGCTTTGGAGGGATTGTTTTGGTTGTTCTGTTTTACTCTCTCATGGGAAAAAAATTAAAATAAAGTGAATTAAAATTAATTTTGTTTTGAGTGACTATAAAGACATAACATGAGGGATTTTGGAGGTTGATGGAACTGTTCAGTACTCAAAATATGGTGGTGGTCATGCAAATCTATGCATTTGTTGAAATTCATGGAACTACATACAAAAATGTCAACTTTATTATATGATATAAAATAAAATTTAAAAACAAAATAACTTGAACAATTTCGTGTACCCTGCAAATAGTGGTACATCTGTGGATGTCATTAATTAAGGAATTACTATTATACTGGATGAACTGTTTTATGGCCCCGTTATAAATATTGGGATTTCCAAGAACATGATTTCCCAGTCTATAGCTACTTCTCCCACCTTTTACACACCTGCCTGTATTTTCATATTTAATAAAAAATCAGTTCTAAATTGAATGAGGATAGCCAGTCAGGGATATTAGCTGATAGTTTCATTTGTTTTTTTCTAAATCCTTAAGAAGAATTTTGAGCCAGTTTGTATGGGAAGTTTAAGCAAAAGCAAGGCATTTGCAACCATGAAGGCATCAGTTACTATTGCATCTTGAGAGAGAGAGAAAGGGACTCCTCTTCCCTTTGACTGTCAGACCTTTAGTCTCCTCTTTGCATTATTAATATTGCTGTGGGAGTTATTGAGACTTTAATCCAGGCTGCCTATGATTCTGCTCTTCTCCTTGCTGGAAAGGAAAATTTGACATCACACATGGAGCTGCCAGAGGATTGATAGGGTACCAGTTGTGGATATATCCATGGTGGCTCTCAGTGAGGAGAATCTCTATTTAGTGGGCAAAACATCACTGATTTATGACAATGCTTTTGGCTCTCTGATTATGGTTTTTTTTTTTTTTAAGATTTTATTTATTTATTTTACAGAGAGAGATCACAAGTAGACAGAGAAGCAGGCAGAGAGAGAGAGGGAGGGAAGCAGGCTCCCCGCTGAGCAGAGAGCCCGATGTGGGACTCGATCCCAGGACCCTGGGATCATGACCTGAGCTGAAGGCAGCGGCTTAACCCACTGAGCCACCCAGGCACCCTCGGATTATGGTTTTAATTACCACCTAAACCCCAGAATTGTGAGATCACGTGTTGTAGAATTTTTTTTATTTCAAGACCTGCTATTAGAATTTTTAAAGCAATTACAAAGCAGAAATATAATATGGTAACTTTGTTTCATACATTAAAACATTAATGCAAGAAAACTCTGCCATAGACATCAGAAAGAAGATAATTTTTAAAGATTTTATTTATTTATTTATTTATTTGAGAGAGAGGGCACGTGTATGTGGGTGGGGAAGGGGCAGAGAAGGGGGAGACGGACAAACAGACTCAGCACTGAGCGGAGCCCAAAGTGGGGTCCCATTCAAGCTGAAATCAGGAGTCAGATGCTTAATGGACGGAGCTAACCAGGTACCCCAGAAAGAAGACATTTTTATCTGAGTCATGAGAGGCTCTTAATTTACCTTCATTCTTGTAAAGTAATTTGGGAAATTAGAATAATCTATGAATCTTAAGATTAAAATCAAGTAGATCATGATGAATTTGTGGATAAAGAGTAAGCCAGAATTTGTAATTTTAAAGAAGGTTAAAAATATTTCTTCAAAGTAAAATGGAGTTTGCTTTTAGTTTTTTTTTTTTTTTAAGACTTTAATTATTTATTTAACAGAGAGAGATCACAAGTAAGCAGATAGGCAGGCAGAGAGAGGGGGGGAAGCTGGCTCCCTGCTGAGCAGAGAGCCCAATGTGGGACTCGATCCCAGGACCCTGACCTGAGCCGAAGGCAGAGGCTTAACCCACTGAACCACCCAGGCGCCCCTGGAGTTTGCTTTTAAAATATATGTTGGTTCTTGAGAATCTATTATTTTGCTGTGTCTTCAAAATAGTTGCCTATTACTTAAACAGAGTATGAATGTAGTCAAAAGTTAGAATACCTATACTTGTGATCTTAGACTCCTTTTTTTTGTCTTCTTGCCTGGAGTTTATAATGGTATTGCACATATAGTTTTTACTTAAGAGAATGTTCACATTTTCCCTTTTAGATACATACATGCCATTTAAGTTTGAGACATTTTCTGTGACTTGACAGAAGATCAGGCATTTAAATGTCCTACATGTGCTTGAGAATAAAATAGGCCCTTTATTATAATCATGTAATGTTATCAGTGTCTGTATCTGTTTTTAAGCTCCACCATTGTAAACAGGTTGTTTAGGTCTCCTAAATTATTACTTTTTGTTCATTCATCTTTTTTTTAATTTTTAAAGACTTTTATTTATTTATTTGACACAGAGGGAGAGAGAGAGAGAGAGAGATCACAAGTAGGCAGAGCAGCAGGCAAAGAGAAAGCAGGCTCCCTGCTGAGCAGAGAGTCCAATCCCTGGCTTGATCCCAGGACCCTGAGATCATGACCTGAGATCATGACCTGAGATGAGGGCAGAGGCTTAACCCACTGAGCCACCCAGGCGTCCCTCCACTCATCTTGATAAAGTCTTCTATTGATAGTCATCTTGGTAAAGTCTTCTATTAAATACTATGCTCCTATTACAAAGCATTTATTTAGTTTCTGGTTCGTAAATGTAATTACTATGTTACTTGATGCACAGAGATATGTAACTGCTGTATTTTCATTTTGAATCGTGACTTTTAACATTATAAAAATATTTTTCATTTTTAATGTTTTTTGACCTAATTTTGCTCTCTGATATTAGAATTATATCCCCTCCTTTCTATTTTTCTGTTTTTCTCTAGTATACCCTTATTTTTAACTTTCCTGAATCACTTTCATTGAGGTGTGTCTCTTGTCTATAGCATAAGATTTAGTTTTCTTCTGGAAGACAGTTTGAAGTATTTTACTTTTAAATGATGCCATTGTGTTTGGTCTCAACTTTGTTATGTTATTTTGTGTTATGTATTCTATGGTATTATATTTACTGTGTTTTCTCTCTATATGGTATATACCCTCTTTTTGTGGGGAGGTGTTTAGGAAGATTTGTTTTGTATCTTTATAGTTATAGCTATCTCAATGTCCTTAATTATCTTTTTCTTTTCTTAGATTTCTACATTTGGTTTGTCAGTTTTAAAAAACATCCTTTGATTATGTATTATCTGTTTGACTTCATTAATGTATTTTCTTTTCTCCTTTCTCCTCTCATTATTTCAGTTGTATTATTTCTACACTGTCAAAATATTCAGCATTTGCGTGTATCTTTTTTAGTCCTAGGAGACAGTTAAATCTCTCTGGTGCTTGCCACACTCTGCCAAAGTTTCCCTGTTTATGAAACTTGTTTTCTTTTTTCATGAAACTTGTTCTCTAGTGCATTGTTTCTCCAACAATAATGGGCATATGAATCATTTGGAGTTCTTAGAAAGCGCCTTGATTTTCATCCCTTACATACTCCGTAATGATGCCATTGCTGTGCTAATGAACCCTACTTTGAGTAGCAAAAGATTCCTCAAGAGGAGTTTTTAAGCTCCTGAATGTTTAAGACTATTCTTCTATAACATTAATGTTTGAAGGACAATTTACTGTATAAAAAAATATTTTGGTTCAGTTTTCTTAAAATTTCTTGAAAATGCTACTGCAATGTTGTCTTGGTTTACTGCTGTCCAACTTTGATGTCCGTGTACTTTTCTCTTTTTATGAGTGATTTGGTTGTTTGCTTTGAGGCCTGAGGGTTTATGATTACTTCTTAAATTTATCTTTAAAATCTAATAGTTTTATAGGTAGGTATATGTCTCAAGAGTTGACTGGTCCAGATCACAGATACACAGTGGGCCTTTTCAAATGTAGTTTTAGGTCTTCTTTTACCTCTGGGACATTTTCTTATCTTCTTATTATTTTCATTATATTTTTAAATATTAATTGAATTCTCTTGTTTTTCTTCACGGTCTTCAGGTGTATGTAGGTTGGATCTTTTCCTGTTATCTGTAGCAATCATTTTATTTCACTTTGACATCTCTATTTTATTTTTGTCATCTTGGCTTTCAGTCCTTTCTTTTCTTGTGCCTTATTTTCATTTCCATCTATTCTCCTGTGGCTACTTTGTGGTTTAATCCTCATTTCTGAGATGATTTTGTCTTTTTCTTTAATTCTTTGCTAGGTTGTCATTCTCATTTCACATCTTCCTCTTTGTTGGTTTGATATTTCTGTTCTGAGTTTTTAGATTTTTTACTTGGAGGTTTTCTTTCATATTTGCAAGTGCTTACTTAATATAATTTAATTCAGGTTTCAATCTTGAGTTATAACTTTCATAATTTAATTCAGGTTTAAATCTTGAGTTATAAGTTTCCTGTGTTTCTATTTTGTTTTATTGTTTTTCTTTAATCATTTTAAAAAATTTTGTTGGCGAGCAAATCCTAAAACTGAAACCCATTGATTCTCAATATCTGTTTTATACTCCTAGTAACTCTGTGCAGATGCTATTGCTGTTTTTATGTTCGTTTTGAAATGAATTATTTTCCTGGGCTAGCTTTACTATTTCAAGTTGGCAAGGGTGAGATTTACTCGATGGTTTTCTTAGCTCCCTAGTTCACAGTGCTCCCTTCTTCTGGTATGGCAGAAATGCTGTATCTTTTTTTCCCCTTTTTCTTTGGTTAAGTACTTTTTTTTTTTTAATTGAGACACAATTGACATATAATATTACATCAGTTTCAGGTGTATAATGTAATGATTAGATGTTGTGTGTACTGTGAAATGATCACTATAATTAGTCTAGTTAGCATTCAACACCATACAGTTACAAAATTTTTTTTCTCATGATGGGAACTTTTAAGATTTATTCTCTTAGCAGCTTTCAAATATTCAGGACAGTGTTAGCTATAGTCACAACATTGTATGTTACTGTATGTTACATCCCATGATTTATTTATTATATAACTGAAAGTTTGTACCTTTTGATGCTCTCACCCATTTTATAGGGACACTGAAGTTGGTTCCATATCTCAGCTATTGTAAGTAATGCTGGGTGCATATGTCTGTTCAAACTAGTGTTTTCCTTTTCTTCAAATATGTACCCAGAAGTAGAACTTCTGAATCATATGGTAGTTCTAGTTTTGATTTTTTCAGGTACCTCCATACTGTTTTCCACAGTGGCTGTACCAGTTAACATTCCCACCAAGAGCACACCACAGGGGTTCTCTTTTCTCTGCAACCTTGCCAGCACTTGTCATTTCTTGTCTCTTTAATAGTAGTCATTCTCACTGGTGTGAGGTAACATCTCATTTGTGGTTTTGATTTGCAAAAAAAAAAAATTGCCATTTCTTTAATGAGTACCTTCTTTGTGGTGAGAAGTGTGAGTATTGCTCTGGGTTGTACAGGACCATAATTTCTACCTTTTACTTTCTTCTTTCCAGTAATCACTAGCCTCCATGAGATACCTGATCCTTCTGTGTAATCCTTTCCCCCAGAAATGGTGCCTTGCTAAGACTACAATCTCTGGTTCTGTTCATTTTCAAGCTCTGTCCTTTGGATTTTCCAGGAAACCCTCTAATCCACCTGTCTCAAATAAGTTTTCAGTAGTTACAGTGGAAATTTCTTTTCCTGTGGGTTTATTTGTTTATTTGTTGTCCAACACACCTAGAACTCTATTTCCCTCTCTACTTTTTTTTTTTTTTCCAAAGTTTCTGACTTGACTCCACGCACAGATATGGGCTCTTAAGCTGGTGTTACTGGATTTGGGTGTTGATTTCCCTATTTTCATGTAACCTGTCTCCTAGTTATGTTGTAGTCACGAATAATGGATACCTTCATTTGTTCTCTCCTTGTTGGTCCATTTAGTTTTGTTTGTTTGAGGATGTATTAAGCAGTTTGGATTTAGGTAGTTCCATTAACCTATAAAAACCCAGAATTCTGTAATAGTATTTTTATCTTGAAACAATTGAGTTCATTTTGGTGTTTTCAGGCAGTTTTAATATATGATAGTCATTTATGAACTAAAGAAGAATACTTCATCTTCTGTTTAGCTTATACCATATTTTATATTACTTGGATTGTCATTATATTTATTCTAATTTATACCTAGTTCACTACAAAATCCATTCTTGTCAACATAATAGTAAACTTCTAATATATTACCTATAAGGGGCATACTGGGCATGTTGTAATATTTTAATTGGATAAGAGGCATTTTGAAATTCAATTTTTTTTTTTTAATTTCCAGCATAACAGTATTCATTATTTTTGCACCACACCCCATGCTCCATGCAATCCGTGCCCTCTATAATACCCACCACCTGGTACCCCAACCTCCCACCCCCCGTCCCTTCAAAACCCTCAGATTGTTTTTCAGAGTCCATAGTCTCTCATGGTTCACCTCCCCTTCCAATTTCCCCCAACTCCCTTCTCCACTCTAAGTCCCCATGTCCTCCATGCTATTTGTTATGCTCCACAAATAAGTGAAACCATATGATAATTGACTCTCTCTGCTTGACTTATTTCACTCAGCATAATCTCTTCCAGTCCCGTCCATGTTGCTACAAAAGTTGGGTATTCATCCTTTCTGATGGAGGCATAATACTCTATCCCCAGGGGTACAGGTCTGTGAATCACCAGGTTTACACACTTCACAGCACTCACCAAAGCACATACCCTCCCCAATGTCCATAATCCCACCCCCTTCTCCCAAACCCCCTCCCCCCCAGCAACCCTCAGTTTGTTTTGTGAGATTAAAAGTCACTTATGGTTTGTCTCCCTCCCAATCCCATCTTGTTTCATTTATTCTTCTCCTACCCACTTAAGCCCCCATGTTGCATCACCACTTCCTCATATCAGGGAGATCTTATGATAGTTGTCTTTCTCTGCTTGATTTCGCTAAGCATGATACGCTCTAGTTCCATCCATGTTGTCGCAAATGGCAAGATTTCATTTATTTTGATGGCTGCATAGTATTCCATTGTGTATATATACCACATCTTCTTGATCCATTCATCTGTTGATGGACATCTAGGTTCTTTCCATAGTTTGGCTATTGTGGACATTGCTGCTATAAACATTCGGGTGCATGTGCCCCTTTGGATCACTACGTTTGTATCCTTAGGGTAAATACCCAATAGTGCAATTGCTGGGTCATAGGGCAGTTCTATTTTCAACATTTTGAGGAACCTCCATGCTGTTTTCCAGAGTGGCTGCACCAGCTTGCATTCCCACCAACAGTGTAGGAGGGTTCCCCTTTCTCCGCATCCTCGCCAGCATCTGTCATTTCCTGACTTGTTGATTTTAGCCATTCTGACTGGTGTGAGGTGATATCTCATTGTGGTTTTGATTTGTATTTCCCTGATGCCGAGTGATATGGAGCACTTTTTCATGTGTTTGTTGGCCATCTGGATGTCTTCTTTGCAGAAATGTCTGTTCATGTCCTCTGCCCATTTCTTGATTGGATTATTTGTTCTTTGGGTGTTGAGTTTGCTAAGTTCTTTATAGATTCTGGACACTAGTCCTTTATCTGATATGTCGTTGGCAAATATCTTCTCCCATTCTGTCAGTTGTCTTTTGATTTTGTTAATTGTTTCCTTTGCTGTGCAAAAGCTTTTGATCTTGATGAAATCCCAATAGTTCATTTTTGCCCTTGCTTCCCTTGCCTTTTGCGTTGTTCCTAGGAAGATGTTGCTGCGGCAGAGGTCAAAGAGGTTGCTGCCTGTGTTCTCCTCAAGGATTTTGATGGATTCCTTTCGCACATTGAGGTCCTTCATCCATTTTGAGTCTATTTTTGTGTGTGGTGTAAGGAAATGGTCCAATTTCATTTTTCTGCATGTGGCTGTCCAATTTTCCCAGCACCATTTATTGAAGAGGCTGTCTTTTTTCCATTGGACATTCTTTCCTGCTTTGTCGAAGATTAGTTGACCATAGAGTTGAGGGTCTATTTCTGGGCTCTCTATTCTGTTCCATTGATCTTTGTGTCTGTTTTTGTGCCAGTACCATGCTGTCTTGATGACGACAGCTTTGTAATAGAGCTTGAAGTCCGGAATTGTGATGCCACCAACGTTGGCTTTCTTTTTCAATATCCCTTTGGCTATTCGAGGTCTTTTCTGGTTCCATATAAATTTTAGCATTATTTGTTCCATTTCTTTGAAAAAGATGGATGGTACTTTGATAGGAATTGCATTAAATGTGTAGATTGCTTTAGGTAGCATAGACATTTTCACAATATTTATTCTTCCAATCCAGGAGCATGGAACATTTTTCCATTTCTTTGTGTCTTCCTCAATTTCTTTCATGAGTACTTTATAGTTTTCTGAGTATAGATTCTGTGTCTCTTTGGTTAGGTTTATTCCTAGGTATCTTATGGTTTTGGGTGCAATTGTAAATGGGATTGACTCCTTAATTTCTCTTTCTTCTGTCTTGCTGTTGGTGTAGAGAAATGCAACTGATTTCTGTGCATTGATTTTATATCCTGACACTTTACTGAATTCCTGTATAAGTTCTAGCAGTTTTGGAGTGGAGTCTTTTGGGTTTTCCACATATAGTATCATATCACCTGCGAAGAGTGATAATTTGACTTCTTCTTTGCCAATTTGGATGCCTTTAATTTCCTTTTGTTGTCTGATTGCTGAGGCTAGGACCTCTAGTACTATGTTGAATAGCAGTGGTGATAATGGACATCCCTGCCGTGTTCCTGACCTTAGCGGAAAAGCTTTCAGTTTTTCTCCATTGAGAATGATATTTGCGGTGGGTTTTTCATAGATGGCTTTGATGATATTGAGGTATGTGCCCTCTATCCCTACACTTTGAAGAGTTTTGATCAGGAAGGGATGCTGTACTTTGTCAAATGCTTTTTCAGCATCTATTGAGAGTATCATATGGTTCTTGTTCTTTCTTTTATTGATGTGTTGTATCACATTGACTGATTTGCGGATGTTGAACCAACCTTGCAGCCCTGGAATAAATCCCACTTGGTCGTGGTGAATAATCTTTTTAATGTACTGTTGAATCCTATTGGCTAGTATTTTGTTGAGTATTTTCGCATCTGTGTTCATCAAGGATATCGGTCTATAGCTCTCTTTTTTGGTGGGATCCTTGTCTGGTTTTGGGATCAAGGTGATGCTGGCCTCATAAAATGAGTTTGGAAGTTTTCCTTCCATTTCTATTTTTTGGAACAGTTTCAGGAGAATAGGAATTAGTTCTTCTTTAAATGTTTGGTAGAATTCCCCCGGGAAGCCGTCTGGCCCTGGGCTTTTGTTTGTTTGGAGATTTTTAATGACTGTTTCAATCTCCTTTCTGGTTATGGGTCTGTTCAGGCTTTCTATTTCTTCCTGGTTCAGTTGTGGTAGTTTATATGTTTCTAGGAATGCATCCATTTCTTCCAGATTGTCAAATTTATTGGCGTAGAGTTGCTCATAGTATGTTCTTATAATAGTTTGTATTTCTTTGGTGTTAGTTGTGATCTCTCCTCTTTCATTCATGATTTTATTTATTTGGGTCCTTTCTCTTTTCTTTTTGATAAGTCGGGCCAGGGGTTTATCAATTTTATTAATTCTTTCAAAAAACCAGCTCCTAGTTTCGTTGATTTGTTCTATTGTTTTTTTGGTTTCTATTTCATTGATTTTTGCTCTGATCTTTATGATTTCTCTCCTCCTGCTGGGCTTAGGGTTTCTTTCTTGTTCTTTCTCCAGCTCCTTTAGGTGTAGGGTTAGGTTGTGTACCTGAGACCTTTCTTGTTTCTTGAGAAAGGCTTGTACCGCTATATATTTTCCTCTCAGGACTGCCTTTGTTGTGTCCCACAGATTTTGAACCGTTGTATTTTCATTATCATTTGTTTCCATGATTTTTTTCAATTCTTCTCTAATTTCCCGGTTGACCCATTCATTCTTTAGAAGGATGCTGTTTAGTCTCCATGTATTTGGGTTCTTTCCAAACTTCCTTTTGTGGTTGAGTTCTAGCTTTAGAGCATTGTGGTCTGAAAATATGCAGGGAATGATCCCAATCTTTTGATACTGGTTGAGTCCTGATTTGGGACCGAGGATGTGATCTATTCTGGAGAATGTTCCATGTGCACTAGAGAAGAATGTGTATTCTGTTGCTTTGGGATGAAATATTCTGAATATATCTGTGATGTCCATCTGGTCCAGTGTGTCGTTTAAGGCCTTTATTTCCTTGCTGATCTTTTGCTTGGATGATCTGTCCATTTCAGTGAGGGGAGTGTTAAAGTCCCCTACTATTATTGTATTATTGTTGATGTGTTTCTTTGATTTTGTTATTAATTGGTTTATATAGTTGGCTGCTCCCACGTTGGGGGCATAGATATTTAAAATTGTTAAATCTTCTTGTTGGACAGACCCTTTGAGTATGATATAGTGTCCTTCCTCATCTCTTATTATAGTCTTTGGCTTAAAATCTAATTGATCTGATATAAGGATTGCCACTCCTGCTTTCTTCTGATGTCCATTAGCATGGTAAATTCTTTTCCACCCCCTCACTTTAAATCTGGAGGTGTCTTCAGGCTTAAAATGAGTTTCTTGGAGGCAACATATAGATGGGTTTTGTTTTTTTATCCATTCTGATACCCTGTGTCTTTTGACAGGGGCATTTAGCCCATTAACATTCAGGGTAACTATTGAGAGATATGAATTTAGTGCCATTGTATTGCCTGTAAGGTGACTGTTACTGTATATGGTCTCTGTTCCTTTCTGATCTACCACTTGTAGGCTCTCTCTTTGCTTAGAGAACCCCTTTCAATATTTCCTGTAGGGCTGGTTTGGTATTTGCAAATTCTTTCAGTTGTTGTTTGTCCTGGAAGCTTTTAATCTCTCCTTCTATTTTCAATGATAGCCTAGCTGGATATAGTATTCTTGGCTGCATGTTTTTCTCGTTTAGTGCTCTGAAAATATCATGCCAGCTCTTTCTGGCCTGCCAGGTCTCTGTGGATAAGTGAGCTGCCAATCTAATATTTTTACCATTGTATGTTACAGACTTCTTTTCCCGGGCTGCTTTCAGGATTTTCTCTTTGTCACTGAGACTTGTAAATTTTACTATTAGGTGACGGGGTGTGGGCCTATTCTGATTGATTTTGAGGGGCGTTCTCTGAACCCCCTGAATTTTGATGCTCGTTCCCTTTGCCATATTGGGGAAATTCTCCCCAATAATTCTCTCCAGTATACCTTCTGCTCCCCTCTCTCTTTCTTCTTCTTCTGGAATCCCAATTATTCTAATGTTGTTTCGTCTTATGGTGTCACTTATCTCTCAAATTCTCCCCTCGTGGTCCAGTAGCTATTTGTCCCTCTTTTGCTCAGCTTCTTTATTCTCTGTCATTTGGTCTTCTATATCACTAATTCTTTCTTCTGCCTCATTTATCCTAGCAGTGAGAGCCTCCATTTTTGATTGCACCTCATTAATAGCTTTTTTGATTTCAACTTGGTTAGATTTTAGTTCTTTTACTTCTCCAGAAAGGGCTTTTATATCTCTCGAGAGGGTTTCTCTAATATCTTCCATGCCTTTTTCGAGTCCGGCTAGAACCTTGAGAATTGTCATTCTGAACTATCTGACATATTACCAATGTCTGTATTGATTAGGTCCCTAGCCTTCGGTACTGCCTCTTGTTCTTTTTTTTGTGTTGAATTTTTCCGTCTTGTCATTTTGTCCAGATAAGAGTATATGAAGGGGCAAGTTAAATACTAAAAGGGTGGCAACAACCCCAGGAAAAAATGCTTTAACCAAATTAGAAGAGATCCAAAATCGTGAGGGGGGAGAAAGGGGATAAAAAGAGGTTCAAAAAGGAAGAAAGAAAAAAAAAAGAAAAAAGAAAAAAAAAAAAAAAAGAAAAGAAAAGAATTAAAAAAAAAAAGGAAAACACTAAGAAAAATGTAAAAAAGAAAATATATATATATTAGGTAAACTAGTAAAAAATCTTTAAAAAAGAAAAAGGTAACAGTTAAAAAAAAAAAATTTACCCGAAGGCGAGGAAAAAAAAAAAAATGAAAAAGAAAAAAATTAAATTAACTGCAAGACTAAAAAAAATCACCGGGAAAAAGCCATGAGTTCCGTGCTTGGCTTTCTCCTCCTCTGGAATTCTGCTGCTCTCCTTGGTATTGAAACCGCACTCCTTGGTAGATGAACTTGGTCTCGGCTGGATTTCTTGTTGATCTTCTGAGGGAGGGGCCTGTTGTAGTGATTCTCAAGTGTCTTTGCCCCAGGCGGAATTACACCGCCCTTACCCGGGGCAGGGGTGAGTAATCTGCTCGGGTTTGCTTTCAGGAGCTTTTGTTCCCTGAGCGCTTTCCATAGAGTTCCGGAGGACGGGAATACAAATGGCGGCCTCCTGGTCTCCGGCCCGGAGGAGCCGAGAGCCCAGGGCTGCACTCCTCAGTGCGCCCTCAGAGAACAGCGCCCAGTTACTCCTGTCTGCCTGACCTCCGGCCGCGCTCCGAGCTCACTGAGCCTGCGACCAGTTCAAGGTAACACCGAGCTGTGAGCTTACTGTCGGCTCTGTCTCTGTAGCCGGCTTTCCCATTCCAATACCCGCAAGATCTGCGACACTCAGACACCCCTGATCCTTCTGTGACCCTGCGGGACCTGAGGCCACGCTGAACCCACGTGGGCTTCGCCCCGGTTTAGCCTCTGGAGCGATGTCCCTCAGCGGAACAGACTTTTAAAAGTCCTGATTTTGTGCGCGGTTGCTCCGCCGCTTGCCGGGAGCCGGCCCCTCCCCCCGGGGTCTATCTTCCCGTCGCTTTGGATTCACTTCTCCGCCGATCCTACCTTTCAGAAAGTGGTTGTTTTTCTGTTTCCAGAATTGCTGTTCTTCTTCTCTTCGATCTGCCGATGGATTTTCAGGTGTTTGCAATCTTTAGATAAGCTATCTAGCTGATCTCCGGCTAGCTGAAGCAGTCTCAGCCTGCTGCTTCTCCGCCATCTTGACTCCATCTGAAATTCAATTTTTATAAATACATAAGCATTGAACAAAATGTGAAAACTTTTCCCAGAAACTTGTTACACTTAAATCCTTTGTTCTTCAAACTGATATAGGGCATCTATACAAAACTTTGTCCCACGACATTGAAGAACAGTATTGCATGTGTATTTGTGTGTCCGTCTGTCTGTATATGTATGTGTGTTTGTGTTATATCTGTTGTATGTGCCAGCATGTGCCAGTTGAAGTCAGTCAAGTTTGAAATTATTTAGACCCTAAGAGAATTTTAAGTGACCTCTACTATTACTTCTTAAAATAGGGCTGAAATAGGATAAAGGTGGTATATCCTCTAATATTTATAAGATGTTTTAAGTGACTATTAAAATTATTTTAGGGAGCTTGTTATTAAAGTATCACATACGTATGTATACTGGTTATGGGTGTCAAGCTAAGTGGAGTTTCAAGAAGTGTACATATCTGTAAGACCTAGAACAATGTACCAGAAGTCCCTTCTTGCCCTTCCAGTCAGTGCTAACCAAAAGTAACTATTTTCCTGACTTCTGTTGCCACTTAGTTTTGCCATTTTTTAAATTTTGTATAGATTGTATCGTATACTGTGTTCTCTCAATATATTTTTTCAGTGATCTCAGTCTGTTGCAGTTTATTCCCCAGCTGTGGTGCTTTTTAAGCCGTTTTTTCCTCTGATGTGTTAATTAATCATTTAGTATCGCAGTGTTGATATGCATGCTGACACTTCTGGTGGCTGGCAGCAAGCGACAGTACCACACAGACATGCTGTTTCAGCATTATACAAGTGATCATAAATATTACATTTCCAAGTCCAGTGAGGAAATTCTCAAGATGATGGCTAATTAGAGAGATTAATAAAATATGGGTATAGTTAGAGATGTGGTGACAGAACAAGACAATTAGTATGTTGCTAATTCTGAAAGTGAGTCTAAAATGAGAAAGATAATTCTGCAGTCCATATGTTAGTCACACCCCTGACTAAAGAGATAAGTTGGCAGTCTTTTTTAAGCTTCCTCATTTTCATCATTTGATTGGTTTTAGTTCTCTCAATGTGCTGATTTCAATGACTTTTTTACTTAATACTTTCTAAGTATATTATGTGATTATGCTGGAGTACATTGAATGTTGGCATTTGAAAATAGACGTGATCGCTCTGTTGGGAAACAAACAAATACATTCAAAACAGTGAGATGATGTTGGCACGTCATAGCGGCAAGCAGATCCTTGGATTTGGAGGGATTGGTTCCCAGAAAACCCAAGGTTTGAAGTGACCAGTCTCCATTAGATTCCTCATAAATTGGTAGCATTTTGATATTGAAAACAGAAGAAGAATTTGCTGTGGAGAGGAACAGATTTGGAAACTGGGCCTCTGCTGGTCCTAACTGCATCAGCCTCCCCCCACCCCACCCCCACCCCTTGCCAGTCAGGTTTATTTAGGAACTTAGGAAGAGGAGTGAAGAGAGACAAAACATCTTTCTCTGCTTGATAATTGTACTTCCTTATGTTGCTTCCTCCTTGCTGAAGGTGGCCAGAGTGTTCTGTGGTATTGTTGAAGGGAAATGTAATGGCTTCTACCTGCCCCCTCCCCAAGGTTGATTGTGCTTGCTGCTCCTCTCCCCCAAGGCACAGTCGCCTGGCAGTTACTTGGGGACTGCCTGTACCTTGTTCTGGGTTCTGAGCAGAGGCAAGATTCATCCCTCGCCTCTGAGAGCTTCATCTAGTGTGGACACAGAGCACCAAGTAGTCACACAGAGAGATATAAAGTGACTGGAGTGTAGAGAAGAACTCAACCTCCTCAGGAGTCAGAGAAGTGTTATTTTTGAGGAGGAGTGATCAGTGTCATGGAGCCTGGAGTGAGGGGCTAGGGACAGGACACTTTTGGCAGAGAAGAAGATGGTCCTGCTGGAGGAGCGTGGAGTCTCTGGGGCAGTTCTCTCCTTAAAAGCCTTCAGGCTCTCTACCATTTTCAGGACTGAAATCCAGATATAGTTTTGCAGTCCGTCTGTGAAATCATACAGCTCTTCCCCACTGCTCTCCTTCCCACACTTTAATAACACCCAGCTCCTTGATGCTCCTCCAAAGGACTGAGCTCTTTCTTGCTTGGTAATTTAGGTCTGCTGCTTCCTCTGCTGAGAACCCTTGTCAGACATACTTAGCTTAAATTGCTTATTTGCAAATTGGTTTGCCTAAAGACATGGTGCAGTGAACATGAGTCATTCTTTTTGATCTCTGAGCATCTAACCCCCCTTTTGTGTCCATAGAACCTCTGACCTTGGAAGGCAGACGCACCCCACCCCCCACCTTAGCACAGGCAGCAGACAATGCTGGATGCTCCCTTCCTAGCCTCCCTTGCTGCTGGGGCATGGACATGGGCACATGATCTGTATTCCGGCAGTCATAACCTTGCCACTGCAAACTTGGAACTGGAATCTAGTGGTCCCAGCAAGGTCGTACTGTGCAGAATCCACTCTGGTGAGGGACGCCGAGGCAGTGGCTGTTGTCGGGGGGTTAGGTCTCTGTCTTGCAGCTGTGGCCCCAGCATCCTTATGAAATGAACTTGGTGCTTGGTTCTGGATGCTGCTCCTGGCTGGGTGACTGCTAAACCTTGTTCTTTAGACTTTTTAGAAGTTATGCCAACTGCCTGATTTCCTTTGAACAAACCCCTTCTTTGTCCAAGTAAAACAAAATTGAGTGTTTGTAGCTTGCAAAGAAGAACCCTGCTTGACTCAAGTAGATTCTAGCATTAGTACTTTCAAGGGCAGGGGCAGAATATAATTATCTATGTAATTGCCGTGACATGCCCCTCACGCATAAGAATTGTAAGAGTCTCTTACCCTGCAGGTAAGCAAGTAGTCACAATACTTACCAAGAGGAGCTTGTGCTATGTATATTAGTGATGTAACTCAAGTCACAAAGCTTTCCCAAGAAAAGAACACAAAAATATTGCTATGATAGTAAAGACGGTAAAAATGTGGGCCTTTTAATTACATTTTCTGTTGTTGGTAAAATATGAAAAACAAAATTTGCCATTTTGACCATTCTAGGTGTACAATGCAGTAACATTAATTACGTTCACTGTGTTGCACAGCCCTCACCATTAAGCATTAACTCTCCAGACTCCTTTCACCCAATCCCTCCTGACCTCTACTTTCTGTCTCTGTGAAGTTGTGTATTCTAGGTATTTCCCATAAGTGATTCATAGAATTGTTTGCCCTTTTCCATCTGCCTCCTTCACTTACCATAGTGTTTTCAAGGTTCATCCATGTTGTAGCCTGTGTCAGAACTCCATTCCTTTTTATATCTGAGAGATATTGCATTGTATGGATAGACCACATTTTGCTCATCCATTTATGTGTTGATGGGCATTTGGGTTGTTTCCACCTTTTTGGCTGTTTTAATGTCATTGTAACTAATGCTGCAGTGAACATTGGCATACGGTTATCTGTTTATCTGTTTGAGTCCCTTCTTGCAGTTTTTTTTTTTTTTTTTTTTTGGATTTATTTATTTATTTGACAGAGATCACAAGTAGGCAGAGAGGCAGGCAAAGAGAGAGGGAGGAAACAGGCTTCCCGCCGAGAAGAGGGCCCGATGCGGGGCTCAATTCCAAGACCCTGAGATCATGACCCAAGCCAAAGGCAGAGGCTTAACCCACTGAGCCACCCAGGCACCCCCCTGTTTGCAGTTCTTTTGGGTATGTATCGAGGAGAGGAATTGCTGAATCATATAGTAATTCTACATTACATTTTCTGAGGAACCACCAAACTGTTTTCCCTACAGCTGCATGATTTTACTTTCCCACCAGCAGTGCACAAGTTTACCAGTTTCTCCATGTCCTGGCCAACACTTATTTTCTAGGTTTGTTGCTCTTGTTTTAATTATAGCCATCCTAGTGGGTGCGAAGTGGTATCTCATTGTGGTTTTGCTTTTCATTTCCCTGATAGCTAGTGATGGTGAGCACCTTCTCGTGTATGTAGAGCTTCTCTACTGTCTCATTTGTGCAAGGAGCAGCTGGGTTAGTTAAGTGAAGTTTCATTCTGTAATTGGCATTTTTTCCTGGAAGTGAGCAAACAGAGCTGCTTTACATGTATCATTGTATCACCAAGTCTAGCTCTTAAACAAAGGCTACCCTGTAAATAGTAGTAAAGGCTTGACAGCAGGGTTTCAGAAATCATCCCTGTTCTTCAAACTGATAAAGGATATCTATGCAAAACCTCTAGCAAACATCACATTTACTGGTGGAAGACTGAAAGCTTTCTCATTAAGATCAGGAGCAAGACAAAGATGCCTACTCCTGACTCTTGCCACTTTTAGTTAACATTTCCCTGTAAATTCTAGCCAAGGAAGTTAGGTAAGAAAATGAAATAAAAGCCATCTAGATTGGAAAGGAAGAAGTGAAACACACTATCTCTGTTTGCAGAGGACACAATTTAGTTAATAGAAAATGCTAAGGAATTCACTAAACAACTATTAGAACTGGTAAATGAGTTCAACAGAGTTGGAGAAGACAGAAACAATACCCAAAAAGGAATTGTATTTATATACAATAGCAATGAGCAGTCAAAAAATGGAATTAACACAGTTCCATATATAATAGTATCAAAAAGAATAAAATGAAAATTCAATACTGTTAAGATGGCAATACTCCTCAAATTCATCTACAGATCCAACATATTAAAATCCAAACTAATTTATGTGCAGAAATTCATCCTAAACTTCATATGGAAATGCAAAGGACCCAGGATAACTGAAAGAATCTTGAAAAAGAACAATGCATGAAGACCCATACTTCCCAATTTCAAAACTTACTACAAAGCTACAGTCATCAAGACTGTGTGGTACTGGTATAAGAATGGATATCTATATCTATATCTATCTATCTATATATATATATTTAGATATCTATCAGTGGAATAGAATTGAAAGTTCAGAAATTAACACTCACATTTATGGTCAGTTGATTTTTTTTTTTTTTTCCCTGCAAGAGTGCCAAGACAGTTCAGTGGGGGAAAGAACAGTCTTTTCAACAAATGGGGCTGGGACAACTGAATATCCATATGGAATGTACACCATGTACAAAATCATGTACAAAATGAACACCTTGTACAAAAATCAACTCAAGGTGGATCAGTGACCTAAATGTAAGACCTGAGTTTGAGGTGGGTATGAGGAAAGGTTTTATGGACCAGCCCTGAAAGGTCGTTTCTGTTCACATTCTGCTGTCTATGGAAATCAGCCATAGCCACTGGGAGAACATGTGGCCACTAGAAACCTGGGGAAATGTGCTCCAGCTCTATGTCCAAAAGAAAGAAAAAATTTATTTAGGCGAATAGCTGGCATCTTTGCTACAAGGAGGTTGCCTTGCCGTTGGTTATTCTGGGCCTTTGCAGTTCTGAAATTCTGTTCTTTTACTAGCTCTTCCTCGTTGAGTCCTGTAGTTTTAAGAACTGTGAAGAAGTGAGAATGCTAACACTAAATTACCTTTTCCTTGGACATAGAAAAAAGAGGAAAATCCAGCCAGCCAAGTTTTTCACAGCAATCCTGTTTGCAAAAAATATATTCTGTGGTCTTGTAAACCTACCTGTTTGCCAAGGCATGATGCTCGCTTGAAACCGTGATCTCCACTCATTTCTGGCCTCTTTCCATGCATGCTGGAAAGGTAATCATTGTCCTCAATTGTGCTATTGAAGCTACATAAAGCTTTTGAAGATGAATGAACACTTCTTCATAGGAAACAACCCAGTAGTGGCTCATAGTAAAAACCAAATGCATATGTTAGATCGCATGCATCAAAGATCCTCTGGAATGGCCATCAGAAAGTTGGACATCTCTTCACTGGGAGCACAGGGTCCTCATCTCAATGGCAGGATCGTGAGAGTTAATTTGCTTATCCATCCAAGACAGAGTCCCTCGAGGGCATCTGTTTGGTGAGTTTGGTATATAGTCAATTGAAGAAGTCATACTCCGGCTTTGAGTTTATAATCTAATTATAATGAACTCTGTGGATATGATTATAGAGACTGAAGGAAGAGCAAAAGAGAAATAGAATACAAGAGGTGTTATAAACAAGGCACAGTGCTGTTCATTTTTAAGAACCTGCATTCTGCAGTGGCTTGAGGGATCTTAGCGAGATACATGATAGAATCCTGAGTTTCTCTGTTATTTCCCTCACCCTATAGCATATTTCTGATTTCAAATGTGTTTAATATTCTTGCCTTTATTTTGAGTTCTATGCCTAAGCTAAATATTGTATTTTTAAAAAATCACAGAAAGACTATAAACCAGTATTGGTTGAGGTGTGGTCTGTAGACTGCTGTTAGTCCATAAAGTGTTTGATACCAGTCAACAGTGAGATTAGCACAGAAGTAGGGCATTAAGTGTTTCAAAATGTCCAATGTAGTTTGACATTGCTGTGACATTAAGCATGTGGCCAGTGGTCTCATGTTATTCAACAAGGTATAGACAAAGCAGAGTGGTGTGCGACTTGCATGTTGTGCAGCTCATTTTGATCACCTGTGGTATGCATTAGTCTGCAATACCACAGACTGGGTGGCTGTTCCAACAACAGAAAGTAGTTCTCAAAGTTCTAGAGGCTGGAGGTTCAAGATCAGGGTGTCAGCGGGCAGATTCTTCCCTTGGCTTGTAGGTAGCCGCCATCTTGCTGTGTGCTCACATGACCTCTTCTTCATGTACATTCAGAGGAAGGCAGAGAGAGAGCTCTTTGGGAGCTCTTCTTATAAGGACACTAGTCCTGTCACATCAGGGACCCACCCTTATAGCCTCATTTAATCCTAATTATGGCTTGGTCAACTAACTTGTCTCTAAGTTATAGCCACAGTGGGGGTTAGGACCTCAACATATGAATTTGGGTGGTACATAGTTCCATTCACAGTAGGGCCATAGGTAGGTCCGTAATGGACTAGGAATTTAAAACATTGGTCCTTCACCACAGATAGTTTGAGAAGCTGTGCTGTAGACATGAATGGGGGTAATTAACTTAATTACAAGTAAATATTAATTAATAGCAGAGCAGGAAACAATTTGCTGTAGTTTTTTTTTTTTTAAAGATTTATTTATTTATTTATTTGGCAGAGAGATCACAAGTAGACAGAGAGGCAGGTAGAGAGAGAGAGAGAGAGAGAGAGAGAGAAGCAGACTCCCCGCTGAGCAGAGAGCCCAACGTGGGACTCGATTCCAGGACCCCGAGATCATGACCTGAGCCGAAGGCAGCGCTTAACCCACTGAGCCACCCAGGCGCCCCATTAACGTTTGAATATTCTTGAAGTTTATGTATCTTGATTTTCAATAAAATTGTTTGTGGGAAATGTTGACCCTTTGGAATAGATTAGATAAAGACTGGAGAAGATGTATTGAGTGGTTAATTCTTAAAGAGGCCTGGGCTTAAGCTGGATGTAATTACTGCTCTTGTAGAGTAGCTGTCTTATCTGTGCTGCTGGCTCATAAATCCGTGCCTCCATCTGCTGGCTTTGCTTTCTGGCTGCCTGAGGACACCTCCCCATGGCCATTCTGTAGGCACCACTATACAGCCACTCAGAAGAGAGCACAGCATCCTCCCAGGGACCTCACTGTCATGCTTTCTCCTTTCTCTGGTTTCCTATTGAAACACACAGGATCACTATCTTCATGGTAACTCACTTTGAAACCATGGAACATGTTTGCTTTCCTCTTTGCCTTTAGAGATTTCTTTGGTCTCCCACTTGCTGATTCTGCCTCTAGAATGCCTTTTTGAACAGCCTCCTTCCTGAGGCACCATCAACCTTGCACCAGGACCCCTCTTGTCACTTCTCACTGGAGCATTTCAGTGAGCTCCCAGCTGCTCTCTTGACTTCAGTTTCTTCCTGTACCGTCTAATTTGTAACACACATCTCACCTGTGATCTGAAAGCCTTTGGCTGTTCCCCTTTTCATAAAATAAAGTCCAGCATCCTTAGCAAGGGACTTAAGATCCTCTGTGATCTGCCTCTTAGCTGTCTCCCCTCCCCTCCCCCACCGCTCCTTTCACACCACCACAGCACTGCAGTGTCTGTCTGCCTGGAGTTTCCTTAGTCCTTGAATTTTCTCCTCTCTAGTTGCTGCTATCAGAGGATCCCTTGGTCTTCAAGGACCAGCTCAGACATCACCTTTCCCTGGTCTCCCCATTTAGAATTAATGATTATTTACTGTGCTTTCATAACGTGTTCTGGTGTCATACCATGTTTCCCATGTATTCTCTCTCCTCTGACTAGTGTTGGCATGGTAGCCTTTCCCCCCCATCCCCCAACATCCTTCTCCTAACCTATTTCTGTCTATATTTTAAGGATTTTTTTTTTTAAGGCAGCATATGAATAGGTCTTAACTATTTTTTTTAAATTCTTTATTTAAATTCAATTTAGTTAACATAGAGTGTAGTATTGGTTTCAGGGGTAGAATTTAGTGATTCATCAGCAGCATAGACCACCCAGTGCTCATTCCATCAATTCCTCCTTAATGCCCATCACCCAGTTACCCCATCCCCCCACCCACCACCTGTCCAGCAACCCTCAGTTTGCTTCTTAGAGTTCAGGGAAAATAAAATAGGTCTTATTGTTTTATCCAGTTTGACAATCTCTGCCCTTTAGTTGGGATGTTCTGGCATTTAATTTAACCAGGTCATTGGTGTAGTTAAATGTAAGTCTACCCTCTCACTGTTTGTTCCCTTTTCTGCCATCTAATGAATTCACAGAAGTTTGTGTGGATGTGTGTGATTCCACCTTCAGGGGCTCCAGCCCTCTCCACACTCACTTCTCACAGCTGGTCCAGCTCACAGCCTGTCCAGCTCACAGCCTGGACCATCCTTGAAGGACAGCACACTTGGAGCTTGTGACCCCTGAGTTTAGGTGACAAGACTATGTGCTGCTCTGCAGTTCAGCCCTTGTACCATGGACCTCAGTGTCCTATGCCTGTCCTGCCCTGATGCCTGCAGGCACAGATTTAACCTCACACTGAAGAGCCCTCCTACTTCATGAGTGGTTTGTGAGCTCCAGAGAAGCCGATAGCAGGCCTGTTCCTACGGCACTGCAGACACGCGCCCCTCTGATCCTCTCTGTATCAGGGCCCATTCAGGGCACACACCCTAAGTCTAAAAGTGGGGTGCTAAGGTAGCAGCACAGACATGAAGGGCAATGACGGTATCAGACATGAACCAAACCAGGCAGATGTCCTCTGCCTGTGTATTCACAATCATGATTTGCATGTGAAGAGAGATGCTTAAGCTTATTTTACAAAGGATTATTTTCAGACAGAAATAGAGATTGGTTGTTAGACAGACATTAATTTAATATGGAAGAGCTTATGCAGACTCCACTCTCAGGCTAAATAGAATTGGAAATGTCATTCTAGGACTAGAACCTTGTTAAAACACTTTTCTGAGATTTTGCAGATACTGTCGAGTCAATAAACTGATACATGAACTATATTTTGTAAATTTTTAAAAAATCTAATTTGTGTTACTAGAGCAGCAATAAAAAAGCCAAGTAACCATAATGTATAAATAAATTATGTTGGAAATATAATAACACTCTTTTTTGTGCGTATTACACTCCATCATTTTATTGCCATTTTTTTAAACTGTCTTTGTATCACTTAAAGCTATAGTGTCTAAAAATGATATCATTAACGTGATCATGAAATTTTGGACATTGCTTATAAAAATTCACTAGTTGGTCACATTAATCAAATTATACTATTTTTGTTCAAAATAATTATAATTAAACCATGAAATGGGATAACCATTAGGTAGTTAATTTTTGTCACCTTGAGAACAGTACCAAAACTAAAGTGATTATGTCATATTTAACATATTACTATTTAAAAAGATAATCTTTTTTTCCAACTAATTGGAAATACAAATAGTGTGCAGAATGTAAACTCAGGCTGACTTAGTAGTATTATTGGGGAGTTTTTCATAAATCTGGTGGGTTTATTTAACCATCAATTGAATCAACTATATAAGCTCCCTTGTACAGTGACATACTCAGTTAGGTCCTAAAGGCTTAGGAGACCAAGGCTAGTCAGACCATGGCAAAGTAATGACTTTATGATTTTTTTCATTGAAATTTTTATTGAGATAATTGCAGGTTCACATGCTTGTAAGAAATAATACATAGAGATCCCATGTACCTTTTCCCCAGTTTCCTCCAATGGTAACATCTTATAAAACTATAGAGCCGTGTCACAAATTAGGGTATTAACCTTGATACAATTTACTGACCTTGGTCAGATTTCCCCAGTTTTATTGTGCTCGTGTGTTTGTGTTTTCTATATTATATATAGAATATATATATATTCTATATATAATAATTTCTATATAATTCTATATACATGTGAAGGTTTGTGAGTTCACCATCATAGTCAGGATATAGAACAGCCTACTAGTCCTTTAATAACCCCACCTACCTCTACCCCCTCTACTCCCACCCTCTGCATCTCTTACCCCTGGCAACTACTACCTGTTCTCTATTTACAAAATTTTGTCTTTTAAAAAATGTCACATGAATGGGATGCCTGGGTGGCTCAGTCAGTTAAACAGCTGACTCTTGATTCTGGCTCAGGTCATGATCTCAGTGTCCTGGGATCAAGTCCTCCATCAGGCTCCGTGCTCACTGGGGAGTCTGCTTGAGGATTCCTTCTCTCCTTCCCCCTCTTCCCTATTCCCTGCTCATACACATGCATGTACTCTCTCTCTCTTTCTCTAAAATAAATAAATAAATCTTTAAAAAAAATGTTAACATGAATAAGTCATACAGTATATGCCCTTTTAAGATTGGCCTTTTTCACTCAGCCCAGTTTCCTGGAGATTCATTCAAGTTAGTGTGTGTATCCGCAGCTCGTTCCTTTTTTTTGTTGAGTATTATTCTGTGATGTGGGTGTAACACAATCGGTTTAACCATCAGCAGTTGAAGAACATCTTGGCTGATCCCAGTTCAGGGGCTGTGAACATTTTTGTACAGATTTTGTGTGAACTAAAGTTTTCATTTCTCTAGATAAATGTCCAAGAATAACATTCCTGGGCTCTATTTGCATGTTTAGTTTTATAAGAAACTGCTAAACTGTTTTTCAGGGTGCCTGTACCATTTTGCATTTCCACCAGCAATGGGTGAGGGAACCAGTTTCCACATCCTTGCCAGAATGTTGGTGTCACTAATCTTTATTTTAGCCATCCTGACGAGTTTGTATTAATATCTCATTGTGATTTTAATTCGCATTTTTCTTATGGCTAATGATGTTGGTCATCTTTTCAGGTGCTTATATGTCATCTGTATTTCCTCTTCGGTAAAATGTCCTCTGATATCTTGTGCCTATTTTTTTTTAATATTTTATCCATTTGTGGGGGGTGGTTGGGGGAGAGAGAATATGAGCAGGGGAAGGAGCAGAGGGAGAGGGAGAGACTTCCTGCTGAGTATGGAGCCTGATTCGGGGCTCGATCACAGGACCCTGAGATTATGACCTGAGCCAAAGTCAGATACATAACCCACCGAGCCTGTCAGGCACCCCTGCCCATTTTCTAACTTGGTTTTTCTTTTTAGACAGTGAGTTTGTAAAGTTCTTCATGTAATCTAGATAGTAGTCCTTTGCTGGATATGTGGTTTGCAAATATTTCCCCCCAGTCTGTTGCTTCATACAACTTTTACAGAACAGAAGTTTTTAGTTTGGATGAGGTCTTTTTCATGACTTTTATGGCCTTTAAAAAAAAAATAGGGAGAAGTGCCTTCAATAGAATTAGAACATTTTTCAAATTAATTTTGTTCCTCTTTTATTCACTTTTTACTTTCCCCTACTTTTGCTCTCTCTTTAGCATCATAAACTTTTTCTTTTTTTTTCTTTTTTTTTTAATTTTTATTTCTTTTCAGCGTAACAGTATTCATTGTTTTTGCACCACACCCAGTGCTCCATGCAATCTGTACCCTCCCTAATACCCACCACCTGGTTCCCCCAACCTCCCACCGCCCCTGGCCCTTCAAAACCCTCAGGTTGTTTTTCAGAGTCCATAGTCTCTCATGGTTCACCTCCCCTTCCAATTTCCCTGAACTCCCTTCTCCTCTCCATCTCCCCTTGTCCTCCATGTTATTTGTTATGCTCCACAAATAAGTGAAACCATATGATAATTGACTTTTTCTGCTTGACTCATTTCACTCAGCATAATCTCTTCCAGTCCCATCCATGTTGCTATAAACTTTTTCTTGGTTGTAAAAAATACTGTTAATTATTCAAACCATAATTTATTTCAAGTGTTCTTAAATAAGTATGTTTATACTTTCTTCTTACACTTTACTCTGATAATGCTGACCACATTATTTGTAAGTATTTCTTGGGATTGTTCATTTATTCACATGCTAACTGTAGAATTTTACCTTTCTTTTCAAAACCAGACCCATGTGCTGGTAGCACTTCACTTTTATCACAGTTAATAGTGATAGAGTGGCTCCCTAGAGCTTATAAAGATCATCCCAAGGTTTAAGATTCGTTGGCTTTACTTATGTAAAGGCTTCCACCATCTATGGGGATCTAGAGACATGCCTTTACTTTTTTTTTTTTTTTTAAGATTTTATTTATTTCAGAGAGAGAGAGAGTACAAAAGCATTAGCAGGAGGTGAGGCAGAGGGAGAAACAGACTCCCTGCTGAGCAGGGAACCTGAGGCAGAGCTTATCCCGGGACCTTGGGATCATGACCTTAGCCCAAGGCAGATGCTTAACTAAGCAACCTAGGTACCCTGAGACGTGCCCTTCCTGAGTGTCCTGGTCACTCAGTCACCAGTGGCTGATGAACTATAGCCACCATCAGAAGTTTGGGATGTTTCCTTTTTCTCTGTCTTTTCGTGAGGGGTTTGCCTTTTGCCTTAGCTATGAGGATGTCCAGGCTGTGCTGGCTGATGGAGTGCCAGTCTTCCAGGGACTAGCAGGGCTCATGGGAGGAGAGTTGTCTCACACACTTGACCTGTCTGCATGTGGTGCTGGTTGAGGAAGCAGCCGTAGGCAAGGAGCATGCCCCAGTTCCACGTGAGTCCCAGGCCTGTGGTAGCTCCTGAGCCTTGCAGGATGCCTGTTCTTCCTTCCTGTGAAGAGCAGAGAACACCCGCCCTGTCTCTCTCAAAGGATAATTCTCAGTTCTCATGCCCCCACCATCTTTTCTGGACTCTGGCTAGAGAAGAAAGCACTGGTGACTTTACAGATAGAAATGTGTTTATCAACTCTAAGGTAAAAAGGTAGTAATGTCAAATCTATTAGCAAATAAAGCACTGAAGTCCTTTTTTTTTTTTTTTTTTCCAAACTAGATGAGTTCTAGGGTCTTCCAGTAAATAGTAATTACAACTCATTCAGTTAACTCAATAAGGATTTGTTAGCACCTCCTCAGTGCCAGACATGTTTCTTGGCAATGATGATACAGCAGCAAGCAAAAAGAAGAAAAAACTCTGCCCTCATGCAGTATGTATTTTAGGGTAGATAATGAGTAAGATAAGTAAATGTTTAGTATTAAAGGTAAGTGCTATGGGGAAAAATAAGTTGAGGAAGGAAGATGGGTATGTTCTGATGGGATGGTGAGAAGGCTTTGAAGGGAGAATGACAGTGAGTCAGGACCTGGAGTCTGCCTCTGAGGTGGGCCTGGGCCCAGTGTGTTCAAGAACAGAGAGGAGGCTCATGTCACCACACTGGAGTGAGCAGGGAAAGAGGAGATGAAGCAGACATATGACAAGGGGAATGGGAATGCAGCTCATGTTGGGCTTCTTGGGGCATGGGCAAGACTGTGCTGTGACTCCAGGGGATGTGGGAGTCACTAGAGGTTCTGAGCAGGGGGCGGGTAGTTGGAAGTGCATATTAGTGGGGTCACTCTTGGCTGCTGTGGTGACACATACTAGAGGGGATAGGGGCAGAAAGTGCAGTCGAGAGGGCATGGTAGTGATCTGGGTTAGTGGTGGCAGTTTCTTTGGCCAGGCCAGTAAGTGTGGGGGCACTAGGAGGGGTTGGGTTTTGCATATATTCTCAAGGCAGAATCAGAAGGATTTGATAATAGGTTGCAGGTAGGATGGGACAAAAGTGAGGCATCAGGGATGACCTCTGAGTTTGGCCTGAGCAAATTAGAGAACGGAGCTGTCATTTATGAGATAAGGATATCATGAATCAGTTGTGGCAAGTGAGGTCTAGATAGTAGTTTAAGAGCATTAGATTTTTTTTTAAGATTTTATTTATTTATTTGACAGAGAGAGATCACAAGTAGGCAGAGAGTCAGGCAGAGAGAGAGGAAGGGAAGCAGGCCCCCTGCTGAGCAGAGAGCCCAATGCCGGGACTCGATCCCAGGACCCTGAGACCATGACCTGAGCCGAAGGCAGAGGCTTAACCCACTGAGCCACCCAGCGCCCAGCATTAGATCTTTTTAAGAAGTCGGTGATTAGCAAGCATACACAAAGTGTAATAAAGTATGCTTATTTTAAATTGAACTTTATAGGAACACTATATCATATATTTTATTCATCAAAGAAATTTTTGGATGGAATTAAAAAAAACTATTTACATCTTAAATTCCTTACCTTTCTTTAGCTCTTCTAAGAGAAATGGTACAGCTATCTGTGCTACAAGTTGAAATGTAAAATTCATTTCTTCTGCAAGTATCTTTTATTCCTATTTTGCAGTCTCATAATATCCTGACCCTATGGGGAAAGAGGAAAGGTATGACCTCTGCCCTGAGGCACCATGACTATTTTGTTAAATGTAAATAAAAGATGTGAAAACTGCAGAGTAGTGACCAGATTGAAACAGAGTCCCCTGGCTGACAGCTTTGGCTACTCGATTGTGTGTGTACACATCACATACCCCTCTGGAGTATCTGTCACAAAATGACAGTTGTTTGGTTCTATAGTCTGAAAGATGACATGAAAGGAACATGTGAAGAAAATGTGATACCTCACCCCTGATGAGTAAGAAAGCCAGTTTGAGGTTCTGAA
Organism: Mustela erminea; assembly: GCF_009829155.1. Lineage (NCBI taxonomy): Eukaryota > Metazoa > Chordata > Mammalia > Carnivora > Mustelidae > Mustela > Mustela erminea. The sequence goes on along the minus strand of NC_045614.1, from coordinate 68,408,000 downwards.
GCACACCTCAGGTAAAGGGTTTTGATGTAGCGAAATTTGGGCTTCCCTGGAACCTGGGTAAATAAAGCCCTGGAGATGATGACATCTTATGAAAACCACATGCCCTTTGGTCAGTCCACTAGTGAAAGCTGTCAAGGGAATCAAGCCTAGAAGCAGTCCCTGGGCTCAGCAGGAAAAATGCTCTTACATACACTTAAAGCAACTTTAATTTGAATCTGATTTTCCCAGAGCAGAAGTAGTGTGAGGGAGAGTTTTATTCTGAGCCGGTATCCAATGTTCAGCTATACCTGGCGTACTAGTCAGTATACAGCTTCGTCCTTAGGAACCCAGTTCATAGTCATGCAGCTTAGTGATTCAGACACCATCTCCTTTACTGGAAAGCTGCTGTTGCTTTCCTGGGTTCTCAGTTTTACTGGAGCAGATCAGAGAAACTGCTGTGGTACTTAGGGAATTCCAAAGAATATCATCGGATTTTTAAACCATCTTTGAAAGACACTTTGGACTAGTTGGTAATTTTTTGAGAAACTGATTCAAGAATAATTTTCTGGAAAGACTTCCTCCTATAAACGAAGTAAACCAACAACATGAGATTTAAATATCTCCCTTCGCAATGGCAGAAAAAAAAGGCCATCGCAGCCACAGCAGTAATCTCTTAGGTAGCCGTTACGTGTCTCATCTGCTTTGTAATTGTTACTTACATTTCTTAGTGGAGGTGTAGGTCAAGCTCTTCCTCTGGTTCCAATGCCTTTGGCCTTTTCATTTGTTTGTATTGACTGTGCTCACCTGGAGCTTTCCAGCCCTTTACTGCACCATGACGGAACAAGACTCAGGGTGTCAGTGCAAGCTGCGCTCGGGGTTGCTACGCAGTAAAACAAAAACAATAAACAATAAAACCTTCCTTCTCAGCTGTGACAACGCCTCACTAGACCACAGTGATTAGCTGGATATGTGATCGCGGGCAGTGATGAGATCCCTCTTTACTTGACAGCATCAAAACATTGAGCCAGAGCAGCCGCAGCAGCCTGCGGAGCTTGGCTGGGATTGGCCTGAAGTCTGTCAGAAGCCGGTCCTTTTTAATTTCTGCAGAGATGGTTGTGAGAAAATGAACTTTTTTTTTTCCAAAATTTTTTAAAAAACTGGAGGTAGTTAACATATAGTGTAATATTGGTTTCCAGAGTAGAATTTAGTGATTCATCAGTTGTGTGTAACACCCAGTGCTCCTTTTTTTTTTTTAAATTTATTTTTTATTTATTTTCAGCATAACAGTATTCATTAGTTTTGCACCACATCCAGTGCTCCATGCAATCCGTGCCCTCTATAATACCCACCACCTGGTACCCCAACCTCCCACCCTCCGCTCCTTCAAAACCCTCAGATTGTTTTTCAGAGTCCATAATCTCTCATGGTTCACCTCCCCTTCCAATTTCCCACAACTCCCTTCTCCTCTCTAACTCCCCATGTCCTCCATGCTGTTTGTTGTGCTCCACAAATAAGAAACCATATAATTGACTCTCTCTGCTTGACTTATTTCACTCAGCATAATCTCTTCCAGTCCCGTCCAAGCTGCTACAAAAGTTGGATATTCATCCTTTCTGATGGAGGCATAATACTCCATAGTGTATATGGACCACATCTTCCTTATCCATTCGGCCGTTGAAGGGCATCTTGGTTCTTTCTACAGTTTGGCGACCGTGGCCATTGCTGCTATAAACATTGGGGTACAGATGGCCCTTCTTTTCACGACATCTGTATCTTTGGGGCAAATACCCAGGAGTGCAATTGCAGGGTCATAGGGAAGTTCTATTTTTAATTTCTTGAGGAACCTCCACACTGTTCTCCAAAGAGGCTGCACCAACTTGCATTCCCACCAACAGTGTAAGAGGGTTCCCCTTTCTCCACATCCCCTCCAACACATGTTGTTTCCTGTCTTGCTAATGTTGGACATTCTATGGTATAAGGTGATATCTCAATGTGGTTTTAATTTGAATCTCCCTGAGGGCTAGTGATGATGAACATTTTTTCATGTGTCTGATAGCCATTTGTATGTCTTCATTGGAGAAGAGTCTGTTCATATCTTCTGCCCATTTTTTGATATGCTTGTCTGGTTTTGTGTGTGTTGAGTTTGAGGAGTTCTTTATAGATCCTGGATATCAACCTTTTTTCTGTACTGTCATTTGCAAATATCTTCTCCCATTCCGTGGGTTGCCTCTTTGTTTTCTTGACTGTTTCCTTTGCTGTGCAGAAGCTTAGACCCCGAATCGCTAAGGAAATGTTGAAAAACAAAAATAAAACTGGGGACATCACGCTACCTGATTTCAAGCTTTACTACAAAGCTGTGATCACCAAGACAGCATGGTACTGGCATAGAAACAGATACATAGACCAGTGGAACAGAGTAGAGAGCCCAGATATGGACCCTCAACTCTATGGGCAAATAATCTTCAACAAAACAGGAAAAAATATACGGTGGAAAAAAGACAGTCTCTTCAATAAATGGTGCTGGGAAAACTGGGCAGCTATATGTAGAAGAATGAAACTCGACCGTTCTCTTACACTGTACACAAAGATAAACTCAAAATGGATAAAAGACCTCAACGTGAGACAGGAATCCATTAGAATCCTAGAGGAGAACATAGGCAGTAATCTCTTCGATATCAGCCACAGCAACTTCTTTCAAGATATGTCTCCAAAGGCAAAGGAAACAAAAGAGAAAATAAACTTTTGGGACTTCATCAAAATCAAAAGCTTCTGCACACCCAGTGCTCCTTACAAGTGCCCTCCCCAATGCTACCTCCCCCAGCTACCCCATCCCCCCTCCCATCTCCCCTCCAGCAGCCTTCACTTGGTTCTCTGTGAACTTTTTTAATGTTGTGGTTGCAGCTCACTTCCCTTGACTTAATGCCTTTTTTCCTGGCATCACACAGCCTAGCTCTGTCTGTCCCCATCCCACCACTCACGGGTTCTTACATTGACCTTGAAGGGGCAGAGAAACTTGCTATGAGACTTGGGAGCCATCACATTTGATCTCTGGGCCTACCCCTCTCTTTATCTACTGGGATGAAATTTGTGGTGCACTATTTGTAAGATGTGGATTTCTCCGGAGGAAAAGGACTAGATGATACAAAAAATAAAAACGATCAAAAAAAGGTAGAAACCTCTTCAAAGTATCTTCAAAGTATCTGAGAGTATCTAAGAGTATTTAAATGTATTTAAGCCACTAGAGGGAGCTCATATTGTTCTGATTTCTAAAAACTATACTGTTTAACAGACTGATTTTATTGGCTGTAGAAAAGGATACCTTCCACCAATGACTCATGCATGCACAGTTTCGGGGATCTCCATCAGTTTGCTTTTAAGTTGAAAACGGGAGACCGCCAGGTCCAGACCACTGTCTACACTGGGGATCTTGTGCTCCATGTCACAGAACGTGGTGCAGGTGAAGTAATTGAGCAAGACCTTTCCTTGGCTCCAGGGTCTCAGGCTCCCTCCCCTTCATTTCCCCTTCCACCCTCTTCCTCCCAATAAGCCATGCAGATTTAGTCCCATTCAACAAAATGTCAGTCATGTGAAACTATTATGCTGGGCTCTGGGCAGTTGTGACTAATACAGCCATCCTTGTTCGGATAAGACTCTCAGGCTCACGAACACCCAGGTATCGTGTGTCGTGGCCTCTTTCCACCTTCTCTTCACCTCCCCGCAGATGGCTATGTCCCAGTGATTTCTCTGGTTCCCTCACCTCTTCAGATTCTCCAGGTTTCCCATCTTTCCATTAATGGAGTTCTGTTAGTGTTTTATTTTCTGCGGATGGCCTTGTGCATAGAAAGGATTACTCAAAATTACTTGCATTTTAATATTCAGGTAATTAAAACTGTGAATATGAAAAATAGTGTTTCTGATGCTCAACTTATAGGCCTTTGTTTTATTTGTAAATCTAGTAAATTACGTGAAAATCATAATCGCTTTCATGTATATTCTGAATAATATTCAATAAACTTATAAACAAACACATTAGGATTCCTTAAACTATTAACCTCCACACAAAATTAGTTAATTAAGGTAAACTTTATTTGCAGACTTTATCTGACTCAAACATGTTGAAAGCTTGGCAGAGCATCCCTGGACTCTTAACAAGCAAGCTCTTCTGAGCAATAAGCAACACAGATCAAATACATTTAACTCGAAAAGTAGGTTAGAGTCTGTTAAGCATTTCAAACATGTTAAAAGAAGAAAGCATAAAATAGCTCAATGAGTTTTAGAAAATGTTGTTGTGACCTTGTGATAGGATGTACCCAAATTTGTTTATATTCACTTCTTCACCCCAGGGCTCCTCATCTACCCAGAGGGGGCAGAATTACTGTCTCAGACCCACACAGAGCTGAGGTTAGGGACTTGACAAGGCTGAGCCAAGGCAAGGACTGGGAACGCTTCCAGTATTTCTACCAAAGCCACAGTTTATTGAGCCCGTTTGATAGGGATGGCTTTATAGTCCTAAGACTTTAGGAAAAAAAAAAAAATTTGGAACTCATAATAGCCCTTCTACTCCAGATAGGACTGATTTTGTTACTGAGAAATTTGGGCTAATTCAGTTCTTCACCCACCACCCCTCCCAGTCCTCCTGCAGACCTTTTACAGTTTGCTTCCCCTTTTATTGGTTTCTCTGGCCACCATTCTAGTCTGATCTGTAAGAAGTCAAATAGACTGGAAGCTTATCCAGCCTTTGTAAACCTTTACAGATTACCCCAGGCCAATGCAGAATGCATACACAGACAAAGCTAAAATATTTATTGGGATCATTTCTGTAACGGGTGCATTTGCCTCTGTGTGTGTATGTGCACCTGTCCACATATTAACTACTGCATCTTTTCAGGGTTTAAAAGACAAATCCTGTCCTCAGGTTAATTACATTCAAGGGTGATTTTAGTACCAGTATCTGTGGAGTTATAGTCTAGGATAAAAGCTTAATACATCACACCACCACATTTTATTGATTCTAAGGGCACATTTTCTCACTTTAACACCTCTGAAAGTGACTGCATTTCACAGTGGCTGCCACGATAGAGTTGCTCTTGCCAGTACACCGGTGTATTGAATGTTTCTCCTGGTAGCGTGATTTGGCAACTACAACTCCTCCTGGTTTCAGCCAACAAGCTGTTGAGCACTCTTTGAAAAAGGGAAAATGAGCCCTGGGTGGTGCAGAAAACCTTTCCCTGACTCCTTCTGATTAGATCGGGCAAGGAGCAGCATTGGGACTTGCAAGTGGGTGTGTCAGTGGCTTGGAGGGGTGGCCTGGGTGCATGGTGAACCCACCTTTAACCACTGCTGCGCCCCTGCACTGCTGGGCCGCCTGAGGAAGTGTCTCTCTACTGACACCCTGAGCACCCCCGACTCTGAGACAAAACTTGATTCTGAAGTGCTGGACTCTGAATGTGGGGGATTAAAGAAAAAAAAAAAAAAAGAGCATGTTAACTGGTGTATCGTGCTTTTTTTTCTTGTATGTAGCGTAAGAGTGAAGATTTTAAAAACTTTTCTGAAATTTTTTAAAAGCCCCTTCAAGTTGGAATTCTAGGTGATGAAAACGCATGGTGTAAGATTGGGTGAAATGAGGTAGCAGCAGGAAGGGGGGTGGTTTCCTCCCATTTCTCACCTCTTCCTCTCCCCAACACCCAGGTTTTCGCACCACGCTGACTTCAGCTTCTGTGCCTTGCCAGTGCCCCCTTCCTCTGGTCAGTGGCCTTCCCATCTGCCTACTGAAACCCTACACTTCCTATACCAAACCCTCCTTTGGTAGACTCTTCCCCATCTAGGACATTTCTTTATGTTCAGGTTCCTTCTCTGGAGGTGTGTAATTTGAACCACACATGAATATCTGTTACTGTGGAAATGTTTTGTGTTTGCTTCACGCCTGGATTCCACACCTGTGATAGATTGTAAGTTCCTTGTGATAGGGTCTGTGTCTTCTGTGTTCCTGTCACATTACCCGTAATGCCAGCATTGTAGTATTCTCACTTGGTAAATACTTGTTGATTTTAGCTGGGCTCTCAATTTTACTAGAAGTCAGAAATATGAAAACTTTTTTTAAGTCTTTATTTTTAATTTCTTTTTTTAGCAACAGAGAGAAAAAGAGAGGGTGAGGGGAGGGACAAAGGGTGAGGGAAAGAGAGACTCAGGGCTCAATCTCATAACCCTGAGATCACAACCTGAACCGAAATCAAGAGTCAGACACTTAACTGACTGAGCCACCCAGATGCCCCAGAAATATGAAAACATTTTGAGAAAAACAGGGGCAAATGCTTCAACTGGTCCCTCTTCAGTGGTTTTTCTACATGAGCTCTGGGACTCTGATGAAAAATGCTATAGGTGATCCCCTAATTTTGCCCGGGGTATGATTTTTTGCTTCTTGCTCAGTATTTACCACTACCTTAAGTTACTCAGGTCTGGGGGTGTACTGCAACGCCCAGGCACCACAGCCTCAAGACTGTTGCATTGCAAACCATTTGATGGTGAAAAGAAGAGACATACCCAGTAGCTTCCCAGAAGGTGGGAGGAAAAAACAGCCCCCTGCTGTACCTGCCCATGGCCAGACAGCAACCCTGTCAGTCACCAGGGCCTTATCCTGCTGCACATTCTACACCCCTCACAGCACAAAACAAAGATTCAGTACTTCATGCCTTAAAAAAAAAAAATACATGAACAGAGCATGTCTGTGTTACTTCTTTCTTTAAGATAATTGCCATGTTGTTAATGACTTGATTTAGAGCTGAGAATTTATTCTGATAGGGACAAAATCTGTGAGTCATTCCATATAAGAAGTAAAGAGATGAAGTAACAAAATTAGAAATTAAACAACATTAAGATTTATACCATGAATGTCACTTTAAGGTTCTGTAATTTCACGTTTAGATTAGCTCAATTTGTATTGCTGTTTTCCTACTCTCTTTGAATATATCATAAAAGCAATATCAAAGATATTATATTTGAGTGGTGCCTGGGTGGCTCAGTCAATTAAGTGTCTGGCTCTTGATCTCAGCTCAGGTCTTGATCTCAGGGTTGTGAGTTCAATCCCTTGTGTTACTTAAAAAATAATGTCTCTCTCTCTCTCTCTCTCTCTCTCTCTCTCTCTGTGTGTGTGTGTGTGTGTGTGTGTGTATTTGGGGTAAAAGTTACAGCTTTTAATGAACTTGCTGCAGGGGTTCTTTGCCCAAATAACAGGTGTATCAAGGGTCCATGGGGGCAGAGAGTGTGTGCAAAGTGGTGGGGTCAAGGGAAGCTCAAAAGATGACATCTCCCCCGGCTCTAGGCCTCTCCCTGCTGCGGGTAACAGGAGCCTGAAAGAGAACCCTTCTTTCTTTGGATTAGAAAAAGAGCAACAGGAGTGAATCTTGTATGGATTGCCTGGTGTCCATTTACATTTAAGTTTATGTTAAACATTTAACTCACTTGGAAATTATTTTTATTTTTGTGGTAGGAGTCCAACTTTGTATTTCCCAAACAAATAGGCATTTATATTCATACCATTTATTAAATAAGCCATCTTTTCTAGCAACGTGAAATCTTTATCATGTATGTTTGACGATTCTCTGTTTTATTTCACTGACCTTTCTGTTTCTTTTCGAGCCAATCCATATTGTTTTAATTATAGTTGCTAGCGTTTTAGTATTTGGTATGACAATTTTTTCCCTAAAGTTTTCCCTCCTATGTTTTTTTCCCTAAAAATTTGTTGGTAATTCTCATACATTTATTTTCCATATGAACTTGAAAATTATTCAATTCAGTCTAAACAAAATCCACTGGGTTCTGATTGAAAGTGTGTTAAAGTTATATATGAAAAAAATGGAAAGATCAATACTTTGTGATAAGTTTGCCCATCCAAGAACACTGTATTTGGGGTCTCTGTTTATCAATGTCTTATTACATACCCTTCAGTAAAAATTTATGATTTTCTTCATATAAGCTCTGTACATTTCTTGTTTTTCTTTGGTAATTCATTACTTTTATTGTTTCCATGAATAATATTTTTCTAATTAATTTCCATTTCTAGCTACTTATTACTAGCATAAAGAAAAGCTTTTTTAAAAAAATATATCCAACAACTATTAAGCTCTCTTATTTGTCATAATTGGTTGTTACTTCTTTCTTGGGCTTATACTCATAGCTGTAATAAAAATCATGTTTTTTCTTCTCTGCCAATACTTAATTTATTGTGTCTTCTATTACTGCATTAGTAGCTAGGGCTTTCAAAAACAATTGATTGTAAACATTGTTTAGTCTTGACTTAAATAGTAGTGGCCTTAGTATTGCACCATTGAATAGGTTGTTTGTTTTAAGTGTGTAGTAAATGGCTTTGATCTTACTCTATTTTAGGTAGTTGTTTTTTGCTTGCTTATTTTAACTAGGAACGACTTTTGAATTTTATCAAGTGTTTTTTTAGTCTCTATACTTTCTTGATAGGGTTTTTATTTTTTCACCTTTTAAAAAATGTAATAAATTATACTGATAGCTTTCCAAATGGTGAGCCATGTCAGCAGTCCTGAAATAAGCCATGCTTGGTCATGATATATTGTTCTGTTCATTCACTGCTGGATTCCACTTGCCAGCACTGTATTTAGAACTTTTGCGTTTATATTTATAAGTGAAATTGGTCTCTGGTTTTCTTTATCAAGTTTTCTATTAAATATATTCTAGCTTCCCCCCTTTTTTTTTTTTCAAGATTTATTTATTTATTTATCTGAGAGGGAGAGAGCAGGGGGAGGGCAGAGGGAGAGGAAGAGTTTCCCCAAGGAGATTCCATGCTGAGTGCGGAGCCTGACATGGGGCTCCATCCCAGAACCCTAAGATCATGACCTCAGTTTTAGTACGGAGCAAGTATCTGTTTTCTGATGCTGTCTCTTAACCAGTATTAGTAAGGGTATGGGATAGCACCAAGCTTTTGATCTTTACCATTATTATTTAAAAATATGATCTTGCTACTTTAGAAGAAGGACTCTGAAATGCTCTTTCACCCCTCTGTCCAGAACTGCCAGGATTTGGGTTATTTATTTATTTATTTATTTATTTATTTTTGCTTTTATTTTGCTTATGTTGATAAAAGTTTTTTAGAGTTTCGGTAATTTTTAGGCTAAAGGCTCATTGCAACAAGGCAGGAGAGCTATCTATGGAGAATCAAGGCTTTTGTGTTGCATGGTTGGAGATCTGAGAAGGGGAAGGGACACAGATTTAGCAAGAAAAAGAGAACAGGGCTCCCTGTGGAAAGCCTGACTCCACCCCCAGCTCCCTCACACTGGATGACAATAAGGGAGCCTACTGTGGCTACAGGTTGTTTTTGCCTCATCCATGTGTCATGTTCATAACTGCCTGCTGCAATTACTTTGAGGGTGGGAAGAAATAATAGCCAAGGACCTCAAGATCCTTAGAGCGCTACATTGATGCAAAGGGTACTTTTATAGAATTATTCTTTTCAGATTATTATCAATGAAAGGAAAACAAATTTTAACCATGACATGAAGAGTCTCCCTCCTATTTCCTGTGAAAGGAAATTTTTATTTTTAGATAGCTGTTGATTTATTGTAAAACAGTCTTTGATCAGAATGGCTACTGACCATGAGCTAATAGAACAGGTTTTTAGTTTGTTTTTTTTTAAAGATTTTATTTATTTGACAGACAGAGATCACAAGTAGGCAGACAGGCAGGCAGAGAGAGAGAGAGGAGGAAGCAGGCTCCCCGCAGAGCAGAGAGCCCGATGTGGAACTCGATCCCAGGACCCTGAGATCATGACCTGAGCCGAAGGCAGCGGCTTAACCCACTGAGCCACCCAGGCGTCCCGGTTTTTAGTTTTTTTAAGTAATCTCAATTTTAAAGATGTTACACTGTACCCCAGTGACCCAGGCCAAGTAACTCTTTTAACTTCCTGGTGCCATTGCAATATTTATTTGGAGAGTAAATTAAACAATAGGTCATTTATTTTGTAGGTGTCACAACCTACCCTTTCTGCCTTCTTTCTAGTCCTCATAGAGAAAGACCTTTTTTTTTAATGCCCTTTATTTAGTCACCTGGAAATCAGATGCTTTTTTTTTAAATAGCAAAATGCTCCTCTAGCACAAAAAAGAAAGAGAAAAATTGTTTTTTTAGCATGTCCTCACAGTACCAGCTGACTGAATCACACATGTTTTGAGTACCTGAAGTAAAAGTTACTGAAGAGTTCACGTCATCAAACTGTGTACTAATCTCCATAGTATTGTGATGAAAATACACTGCAGCCTCCTTTGGCTCCCATGTCTCCAGTGCTCACCCCGAGAGGGCAAAATCAGTTCTGTCAGCTCAGAGCAGGCCCCTACTCAGCAGTGCAATCAGCTGCAAACAAAGAAGGTCCGAATTTGGAGTCAATGGGGGAGACTACAGCCCCCACCTCTACTCATTCACGGACGGTATGGACTGATGAACCCGTGGAGCAGGGTGAGGTGCCCGGGCGAGCGATTACAGTCATTTATGTCTCGTGCATGGTTGGGAATAAGGCCAGGTGTGGAGTGGTGCCCCGGGGTGCGTCAGCCTGAGCGCTTACCCAGAAGCTAGTTACAGAAGCGTGGCTTCCTTAGTGAAGTCGCCATCTTACAATGCAAAGGCAGAGAACAAAACATGCCACCCAAAGGAAAAACTGCCAGATTCTCCCCAGGTACCAGAAAAATACACAGTTACTAAATTTTTCTAAGGAAAAGGCCTCGGGTCTGGAAGCAGATCTTTTTTATTCTGGGTAAAGTCACTTAAGGGAATTGTTCTTTCCACAACAATGAGCAAAAGCAAAGAAGGGAATGAAATATTTTTCTCAAGGAACGATCGCCTTGTTGAATTTCTGCTTTGTGACATTTGATGGTGATCACTCATCAGGGCCCAGAGCACAGGAAGCCAATAGCAAATAATCATTTGCTCCAAGAGAAGATATAATTAAATAATTCCTAAATATGACCAAAAATTGAATCTCTTAAGAGACAAATTCAATAAGTAGTCTCTTTCTCTAACATCAGTGTTCTAATTATTGGACTGCCTGCCCATTACTTGTTTCTTCTGGGAAGAAGAAACACCCACTGCAGCCCCCATGCCTGCAGCCCCCATGCCTGACTGCAGCTGTGCCCCCACCCTGTCGGGTTCCCTGCCCCTTGGCGGGTGTGGGAGCATCCAACCTAGGCTCCGCCATTCGGCCCTTCCTTGAGGGTTTGGAATTGCGCCCCAGGGCAGCCTGTGTCCATCTGGCTGCTCTTCTGCAGAGGAGAGTTGTGTACTCAGGCGCTGTTGTTCATGGCCCTTTTTGCCACGTGGTTTGGGAAACAGCAACCCTCAGAAGGTAGAGAGCTGCCAGAAGTGAAACTCCCAAAAGAAGAGGTTTCAGGGGCCATGGAGGGTGAGACTGGTCATCTGAGTGTGTCCTCCCATGTCCGTCTGGAGGGCATGGCTGTACTGGGAACAGTTCGGGGAGCAGAGGTATTGAGGAGGTAGCTGGTTTCCCACTGGGAAGCAGGTGGCGTAACTTAGATAACCGTTTAGATGCTTCCAACCCTGAAATCCCATGGTTCCCTGAAGGCACAGGTGAGGTATCACTCTTAGTACTTGAACTTTAGAAACTGAATTTTACAAATCTTTCTGCTTATAGTTGACCAAGCATATTGTTTCCTTTTAAAATTATATATTTTTTAACGTAATACATATTCATAATGTTAAAGCCAAATATTCCTTTAAGACTAATAACAAAGTAACACATCACTGTGCTTTTCTAATTTCCTGGAGTCAGTGACTCAATATTGTAGGTCTTTCTTCTGCTAGTTACCTCTATATTACTAAATAATGTGTTTTTCAGTTTTTTTGACTCCCTACTTTGTGAAATGAATGTTTTTACACCCACATACACTGTTCTTCTATCCCTCTAATACCGTTTTACATCCCAACTTTTGGTCAAATTCATCCTTGATGATTCAATTATTTTGCAGCTCTTATGCACAGATAAGCATGTAGTGTGCCATGATTATGTTGCCTTAAATGTAATTGAGTTGATAATAGCCTTATTTTTTATTTGCTTCATTTTTTATATACCTGTTATTGATTCTGGAACATACAGTGCTTAAACACATCAGATATCCTATCAGTTATGTTTTGTTGTTTTCTATGGAGAGCGTATTCCTGGAATCTGAGTTGTCCTATTTCAATCTGGGCAGGTTACTCGTCCTCATTTCCAACTTCTTGAGAATTTGCTTTTCTTTGTTCCCCATACCATTTCTTAGTCTCCTTCCTTATTTTGGCAAGTGCATGAGAGAGATTTTGGAATCTTGTGTGAAAACATCTTCGTTCCCATTTTCCCTCCAAATTTGGAAGGCATTGCTCTGTTCCCTCCAGCATTGCCATTGAGAGGCTGATGTCATTCTGATCCCCAGTCTTTCATATGTGACCTCACTCTCTCTAGAATAGTTTCCAGAATCTTTTCTTTATCTCCAATATTTTTAAATTTCATAGTGATATTCTTTTGTGGTTTGGTGATTATTGTTTTTTTTCTTTCCCAGCAATTGAACATGACGCTTGCAAACTCCTGTTCTTCATTTCTGTGAAATGTCTTGAATTGTTTTTTTGAAAACGATCATTTCCACATCTCCTGTCTTCTCTATTTCTGGACCTCTCTTGCATTATCCAGACTTACCATTTGTTATAGATCCCCACTGCTTCAGTCCCGACCATTGTGTCTCCTTTTTTGGTTTGTTTTGCTCTGTGTTTGTTTTGTCTATTTGAGAAGCCTTCCTCAACTGTATTTTCTAATTATTCTATTGAATTTATTTCTATCGTATGTTTAATATCCAAGAGCTCTTCTTTGTTTTCTGAATATTCTCCCCCTGCCTCTTTTAAAAATAGTATTCTTTAGTCTGTTTCAGGAATGCGGCCTCACTTGTCTTCCCTTCCCTGCCTTGTCTCTGTCTCTGCCTGAGTCCCCTGTCAGGTGAGGGTGTGTGCCTAGGCGTGGCCAGTCTATTGGCAGGTCCTGGAATCCACCTCAAAGCCCCTGCAGGCCTTGTAGCCCAGCTCCTGAGCTGCCAGCCGTCTGGGCACTGTGGGCTGGCCTTGTGGTGACATTTGGGTGGAGGTGAGAGCAGAAATAAGTTCATCTGCTTGTTCTAGAAGCCTCTCACACCTCAGAGTTGCATTTTGATTTTAACCATGTGGTGATTAACTTTTATCCTCCTTAGTCTGTTCAGTATTGATGACTTAAAATGCCTGCAACTGTAAACTGGCTCAGTTTCTTTTTCCTCCATTCTTTATTTATTTTAAAGCTTCCTTCAGGGCAAACATACCAATCACAATTTAATAAAGGTGGTTACTTCTCTGGTTCTTTTCTTTAAGTTCTAGAAGTTTGATGATTTTTTTTTTTAAAGATTTATTTATTTATTTATTTATTTGACAGAGAGAGAGAGAAATCACAAGTAGGCAGGAGTAGGCAGAGAGAGAGGGAGAAGCAGGCTCCCCACTGAGCAGAGAGCCCAATGTGGGGCTCAATCCCAGGACCCTGGAATCATGACCTGAGCCAAAGGGTGAGGCTTAACCCACTGAGCCACCCAGGTGCCCTGAAGTTTGATGATTTTTGGTACATCATTGAATTTTGGATTGCCAGCTTCTATCTTATTTCATTTAAATTTGATATTTATTTTTTATTTCTTTTTTGACCTACGTGAAGAAGAAAGTAACAATGAAATTAAAAATGCAAATAGGATAATGAGGTTAAGAAACTTTTAGACGTTATCTGAAATAAAAATGGACAATATGTGCTTATCCATCCTCATGAGATGAGATGCTTTATCTTGTGCTTAAGTTGTCCTGTCAGCTGAAGTGAAAATGGAAGATAGTAAGTCTTCTTTTGTTATTAAAAAAAAAAAAACAAAAACAAAAAAACAAAAGGAGCATAAACCATAAGTAGAGTCTTAACTATGGAGAACAATGATGGTTACCAGAGGGGAGGTGTGTGGGGGGATGGGTGAGATAGGTGATGGGGACTAAGGAGAGCACTTGTGATGAGCACTGGGCGATGTACGGAAGTGTTGAATCACTAAATTGGATACTAAATCACTTACACTAACTATACAGGAATTAAAATAAAAACTTAAAAAAAAAGAAGCAGAAAAATTCTTCTTCAGAGAAAATTAAACTCAAAGATGACCTTATCATATAATTCCTTGAATAAGAAACCTTGATTTGCATAATGTACATTGTCCTCAAGGATAGTTTTGGAAAATGTGTGTAGTATGCCATTCAAATGGTTCAGTATGGTTTCTAACGTGCCTTAACTTAGTAGAGGCATTTCCTCAGGGGGCTGTGAAAATATTACTTAGGCATTTAGCTTTGCTTTTTTTTTTTAGGTTTTATTTATTTATTTGACGGAGAGAGATCATAAGTAGGCAGAGAGGGAGGCAGGCAGAGAGAGAGGAGAAAGCAGCCTCCCCAAGGAGCAGAGAGCCAGATGTGGGACTTGATCCCGGGACTCCGGGACCATGACCTGAGCCGAAGGCAGAGGCCTTAAGCCACTGAGCCACCCAGTTGCCCATTGGCTTTGCTTTTTTTAAGGTGAGAGCTTTTAGGTGCTCTCATCTTAAAATAAAGACAGAATTTGGAAGCCTAATAACTTACTTGATTTCTCAAGCTTTTGCCAAATGGTAGAGCATAGTCAGTTTATTTTTGAATTATCTGCCACATGAGCATGGTGTTAGTATTTCATAGTGTTTAAAATGAGAAAAATTGTACCAACCAAGAACGCAACATAGAGAGGAGACTTAAATTTTTATTGAATTCATTACTTTTGCTCAAAACTTCTCCCCAGGTAGAAGGCCAGCCTACGTTATCACAGGCATAAGTCATCAGAGTAAACAGAGCAACTGTGAAGTAGGAACTGTTGCTCAGTTTCCTTACCTGTGATATGGGGATGAAGTTCGTACCTCCTGGGATTGCTGTGATTTAATATCCTTTTAGAGGAGGACCTGGTACATGATATCAGATGTATTAAAGCAAAGCATAAGAAGCAGGCCTGCTTCCGCAGAGACTGCCTGTGGGAACATAATTTCAGGACACTCTGGCCCTGGCCTGCGATATGTGCCTGTTCTGTGAGGCTCGGCCCTCTTCTGCCAAAGTCTAGGGGATCTGTCTGAGTGTGAATGATACTTCTCTTTCTGCTCATAAATAGCAGCATGAACCCTCTGTGCTAAGATTATACTTTGTCCAAGCAGGGAGGCCACGTCCACTCACCTTCCTGGGAGCTGTGTGCATGACCCCACCCCAGTTTCATGACAGTAAAGGGAGGTGTAAGGACATCTGAGATGGGGTCTAGGATCTAAGGAAGTATATGAGCCGTTGATCTCTGTTAAGATTAAAAAAAAAAAAAAAAAGCTTAAAAAAAACCCCATCAACTGTTCTTAACTGTTTTTTTTAATACAATGAACTAGAGGTTAACAGTGAGTGAATCGTGTAATGAACTGGAGGTTAACAGTGAGTGAATCGTGTCTTGTTTTGTTTTTGTCCCTGCGTCCTACGACAGTACCTAGCATATGGTAGTTGCTCGATAAATCTTTGTTGAATGAACATTTCATGAATTATTTTCATATTCATAAATAAAAAAGAAAATATGCTATATCTTTTTTTATATATCTTGACAACTCTTACCAGTGTAACACTTTTGATATGCTAGCTTTCTTAACAGTTTGTAATACTGTATCTTCTCAAAGTCATGTACTAGGCCAGAATTTAATTTGAGGAATAATAAAGGACTTCTCTATTTCTAGACCAGCAGATAAATAACGGCTTGTTTCTAGGCAGAGTGTTGTAGGATAGGGGACAAGAAGCAGGTCAGGAATGGATGGAAGATCTACTTTTCAGTGTACCCTTTGACTCTTTGACTATTTTTTCTAATCATGTGTACACATTACTTTCTCAAATGAAAAAAATATGACCCATGCTAAAAGAAAAAAAGTACTGTTATTTGTGCCTTAACATGAAGACAACATATCTATGTTGCTAATTAATTGAATAGTTGGGCAACAATTGTAGCTTACCTTCCAGGGCGTACCCAGTAGTTGTTAGGACTGGAAATGTTTTCAAGAAATGTTTGTTTGTTTGTTTTTAGAGAGAGAAACTTAGAGAGCAGGGTGGGGAGACAGAGGGAGAGAGAGAATCCTGAGCATGCCCCGTGCCCAGCATGGAGCCCAAAACGGGGCTCCATCCCAGACCCCAAGATCATGACCTGAGCTGTAAATAAGAGTTGGATGCTTAACAGACTGAGCCATCCAGGCTCCCCTTAAAGAATTTTTTTTTTTTTAAAGATTTTATTTATTTATTTGTCATAGAGAGAGAAGCGAGAGCAAGCACAGGCAGAGGCAGAGGGAGAAGCAGGCTCCCTGCCAAGCAAGGAGCCCGATGTGGGACTCGATCCCAGGACGCTGGGATCATGACCTGAGCCGAAGGCAGCCGCTTAACCAAAGAATTTTTTAATAGATTGCTCATTCAATAGGATAGTGTCGCGAGCAAAACCCCTGCGTCCTGCCAGGAGGTCGCAACGTGTAAAGAAGAGATAGAGAGATGGATATGATGTAACTCACTTGATCTTTATTGGGACGAGGTCCGCACCACTATCGTGGCCCGGTCATGGTCCGCTGACGTTGTCACGGAGAAGGAGACGTCGCCTCACAATCTAAACAGAGAGGTCACCGCAGAAGTTGAGACTGAGAACCAGCGAGTGGTCGGCAACGAAACTGTTGGGGCGTCGGTAGCACCGGCGATGATGTTCTCCCGACAGGGAACTCGCTTCACCTCAGTCCAACCCGATGCCTCTTTATAAACTGTGCTAAGTCTCCTTCATAAACACATTACATCACTTGTTTTTCTTATGCTTACACACCAAAAACATACACACGTCAGTAAACATGTTTTGGTTTACGATATTTCGCACAAGTTAAAATATTTACAACTTGTTACTCCGCGCTAATCTTCTCACTACACGCATATGGTCTAGGCTTATTTGCTATGTGGTATTTGCTATGTGGTTAGTTTGTTATCACTATACGCATATGGTCTAGGCTTATTTGCTATGTGGTTAGTTTGTATTTTGTTCCTTTTGCCTGTTTTTCATTTAGTAGGGGTTTGCACTTACTACATATTATTTATTTATTTATTTATTCATTTATTTATTACACTTTATTTATTAAAGGTTCGTACTCACTACAGATAGTATAATACAGTAGAGCCCTTAGCTTTTCTCTGGGAAAAGTCCCCCAATCTGCCTACTCTGTAGATCAACTTCTGTCGAATAGGCCACAGAAATCACTTATCAATCATAGTCATCAATCATAAATCATACCATGATTTATTTCTTCTTCCAAAATCCATACTGTGGTCACCCATGAATTCAGATCTAGACTTGTTTTAACAGTTAATTTTAAGTTTTTTCATTATTTTAATGCTTATTACTGGTGCAGCTTGCTCATACAAAGTTCTACAAAGTGGTCTAACTCAAGATTTCCTGAGAAGATGATGAAGTAAGGGGAGAAACCAGCAAACATTACAAAGGAAAACAAAAATTTGGGGGAAAGTACATCAGTACAGAAACAGGGAGCTCATGGGAAAGCAGTAACCAATGCAGCCTATAAGGATTGACAGGTTTTCATCTGATAGAACAAGTGAAGGAAGGAAGGACAGACCAACTTCAGAAAGACACGAAGAACCAACCCATGACTTCCCTTCCTGAGGAAGTTGGTGCAGTGTTAGGAGAATTCAGTTTAACAAATGCTTTCTGACTGCTGCAAGCCCTTCTCAGTAGAGAGCCAAGGGCAGGCCCAGGAGAGGTGGGAACCCTTTTCTACCCAGGATTCAGGAACATTCAGAGACTAGAGACAGGATATTGCCACAATGAGCCATTGTCCCAGTGAGCTTAGGGACAACCATCAGGCCTACTGACAATTATTTTATGGAGCTTTCTTTTGTTTCTTTTAGTGTTTAACTAGATATGATTAAGTACATGGTAATTGTAGGTAAAAGTAAATAAGCTAAAAGAGAAATCCATCATTCAAATCTACCACTTGAGAAAAACACTTATATATAAAATGAGTAAACAGTGTATGAAAACATATGAATCTGAATAAGTCAGGTAGAATAAATGTGAGATAATGGCCATGAACATTTTTGAAGACAATAATGCAGTGGTAAGACCTTGCCCTATCATATCACATCAGAACATACATATAAATGGAACAGAATAGAAAGTCCAAGGACTGTAAAAAGTATAGATATACACAAATTTGGTGTATGTTATCATAGGTATTTTCCATCAGTAGAAAAATGATAGATTGGTTGTTGAATGGTGTTGAGACAACTGGCTAGCCATTTAGAGGAAATAGATAAAGGTCAATCCCCTCTTTAAATTATACACTGAATATAAATTTAGTAAAATTAAGGATATAAATGTAAACATGAAAACCATAAACATATTCAAAAGTATTATAGGTAAATATTTAGCTGACCTTTGGATGGGGAGATCTTTACTATGTGAGTGGCACCAAAGGAAGAAACTATAAGAAGATTCACAAGTTCTTTAGTTAATGTTGAATGTCAAGTTCAGGACTAAAGGGAGCTGTGTGTTCAACATTAGGTTTTGATTAAAACGTCTTAAAATGGTGTACCTTGTTGCCATAAAAATAAAACTGTATATGAGTCTTTATTATTGGAAAGATGGCTCCAGTAATAAATGAGAAGTAAATAAGTTGTACATTTGTGTATTTGCATTATTATATGCATTTCCGTAGTATAAGGCCTGGCTGGTTGTGATCCACATTCTATAGTAGTAGTTTTTAAGTTAAGATTTGGACAGTTTATTTCCTTTTGCTTTTCTATGTCTCTTTCTTTTTTTTTTTCCCTATAATGATTACATATTTAATCCAGTTTAGTTAAAAACCAAGACAAAAATTTCCACAAAGTAATTGGTGATTATTGGAGAGAAAAGTAAGCTTTAAACTTCCCTCTTACCTAGATCAAATAAGCTTCTTAAAGGGACCTTGGGAACCATCTGTTTTATTGCAAGATTACTCTGTTTCATTGGGTGGCAACTTGAGTCCACATGACCATAAATGTAAATTCCTTTCAACATAAAAGCCGAATGTATACATGCTTTCTAAACTGACTCTAAAAGATTTTATATATATATAAATATATAATATATATGTGTGTGTATTTTAAGATTTTAGTTATTTATTTGACAGAGTCACAGCAAGAGAGGGAGCATGAGGAGGGAGAGTGGAAAAGGGAGAAGCAGGCTTCCTGCTGAGCAGAGAGCCTGATGTGGGCTCAATCTCAGGACCCTGGGATCATGACCTGAGCCGAAGGAAGTCGCTTAACCATCTGAGTCACCGAGGCACCCCATAAAAGATTATATTTTAAATGGTGATTTCTCTTATTATACCTGATACTTGATTTTCTTATGCATTCATTCTTTTTAAGCAGTTTTTGTTTTGTCTAGTTTCTCTGACTTGTGCAGCAGAGAGCTGTTTTAACATCCAAATTTATTATGGATAAACAAAATTAGTGAAAATGCCTTTTAAAGAAAGCTTTGGTTTGGCCAATTTAAGCTGTTTATAAATCAAAAAGGTAATCAAGGAGAGATTATTTTAGCTCATTGTCCACCAAGAAACTTTTAGCTGCCAAGAAAAGGCCTCATTTCTAGAGAAGCATTACCCCTCCTGCTTCGAGTCCTCCAGTAGTTTACTGACTTGGAGAAACAGCATGGTGGTTTCCGATAATCAAGTTTGACGGACTTTTTTTGAGCCCACCAGCTTTCTCTTTTGAGTCATTGGGTTGACAGTCTCCTAATAGGAACAAGGAAGAGATTAGAAGAAAAGAGCTCTAATTTTCTCCATACTCAGCCCTTCTCCCCTTCACCCCTGGCAACCACCTCCTTGGCTACAGTTTTGCCTTTTCCAGAGTATAATGGAAATGGGGTATATACTTTATAAACTTTGAGTCTGTTTCTTTCACTTAGAATAATGCATTTGAGAGTCATCTGTGTTATTGCACTTACCAATAGTCCCTTTGCACTGCGGGGTAGCACACCAATGTGTGGATGCACCATAGTCTGTCTGTCCATTTTTTAGAAGAAGGATATTTTGATTGTTTCTGGTTTTTGCAATTTTGAATACACCTGTTACAGGCATTTGCCTAATGTTTGTGTAAATAAAGTTTTTCATTATATTTGGGTAAATACCTAGGAGTAGGATTGTTGTGTCATATATAAAGGGAATATTTGACATTGTGAGAAACCACTGGTTGTTTTCCATAGTGGCTGTACCATTTTGGGTTCCCGCGAGCAGCATATTAGAGTACCAGTTCCTCCACATCCTTACCAGCACTTGGTGGTGTCAGTTTTTTTGTTTGTTTGTTTAAAATGTTATTTATTTATTTGAAAGGGAAAGAGCACAAGCAGGGAAAGAACAGTGGGAGAAGCAGACTCCTTGCTGAGCAGGGAGCCTGATATGGGGCTCAATCCCAGGACTCTGGGATCATCACCCAAGTCAAAGGCAGATGCTTAGCCAACTGGTGGTGTCAGTTTTTGTTTAGTTTAGCTTCTCTAGTGGTCATGTTGTGCTGTCTGCACTTGTGTTTCTCTGATGACCAGTGATGTTGAACATCTTCTCAGGTATTTACCTGTGATCATATACTTCCTTTGATGATGCGACCATGGTAGTGACTATTGAAGCATATAGTTTCAGTTACCGTTCTCATGTTGATGTTTCACAGTGTCGGTCTGTCTGATTGTCTCCTTAAGTTGTGTTTGTTTGTTTCTTCTTCCTCCTTTTTTCCTTTTTTTAAACTGATCCCCCAGTCCCAATGTTATATTAGAAATTAGGTTTAGAGACTAAATTAGATTCAGTTTCAACAGTTTTGTCAAGAACATTTCATGAGCGATATATATGTGAGGGATAAAAAAAAAATTCATCACACCGTGATGATACTACCTATTGCATTGTAGCAGCTTCCCCAAAAGTGGGAACAGCTGGAATAGTGTCCTGGACTCTGAGAGAAGGGGCAGCTGGAATCAAACCCAGGTGGACAGGTTGGACATCAGTGCAGAGGGAATGGATGGTGGGGATATGGGTCCAGCCAGGTGTGGGAACTGACAGATATCCTCTTCTGAAGGCTTTTGTTCTCTCAAAATAGCAAGTAAGGTAGGTGCTGACATTGAGGACATCAAGAGAGGTGTTGGAAGTTTAAAGAGACAGGAGAACATGTAGAATCAAACTGGGGAGTAGGAGATTGAATGGACCAAGGGAAAGTAGCATATGCCAGCCTCTAAGAGCCCTCTTGAGGACATGAGTTGAACATGGAGATCACTTGAAGTTGTTTTCCCCTTAACCATTATTGTGACTGTATTGTTAATAATTAGAGCAATTTTAGAGCAATCATGGGCTTTCACTTGTAAATTATGAACTTGTGAATGTGAGAGTATATCACATACAGAAATGTCATCAGTAAAACTGGTTATAGTGTAGAATTTTAACCCCCAAGATATTCACCCGGAGGCCCGGGACACCCATCCTCTGCAAGGGAAGGACATTACAAGGTTTCAAATCAAGAGCAGAAAATCTTGCAAGCAATATTCTATTTCCTAAGCATAGAATTTTGAAATGTTGAAACTGTGTGTCTCTAAAATGTGAAACATTTTATGGCAAATAAGGGTAAAATCAGTGTTTTATTTATTCTTGATTTCTTTTCTCAGTCTTTCTTTTGAAATTGGATACACTTCTACTGTTAGTTAAACCTGGGATTGAATGTTTGAAGTTACTTTAAATAGGTTTCCAACAGAGGGAAAGTGTTTTCTGAATATTTTCTGGGCCGTCAAAGCAATGTTACGTAAGAGAGAAAATTGTTATAATATTTTTCTAAAAATAGTTCAGTGGAAAATTATTTTGCAATTAGAATATGTCTGTTTAAAGATATAATATTAAAAACTACAATTTTTAATTAAGCCACCTGTGTGGCTCAGTGGGTTAAGCCTCTGCCTTCAGCCCAGGTCATGATCTCAGGGTCCTGGGATCAAGGCCTGCATTGGACTCTCTGCTTAGCAGGGAACCTTCTTCCCCCTCTCTCTCTCCCTGCCTCTCTGCCTACTTTGATCTCTCCCTCTCTTTGTCAAATAAATAAAATCTTTATTTTAAAAAAACTGCAATCTTGATTAACAATGTAAGTTTTTACACTGACTTTATTTTTAGAGCAGTTTTAGTTTCATAGAAAAATTATATAGAATATAGAATATACCATGTAATCCAAACAGTTAGAGCGTGGTGGTGGTTTGGGAAATCAAACAGTTTCCCTTATTATTAACATGCTGCATTAGTGTGGTACATTGGTTACAGTTGATGAACCAGTATTGAGACATCATTATTAACAAAGGTCTACAGTTCACACTAGAGCCCACTCTGTGTTGTACGTTCTGCAGCCCTTAACAAGTGCACAATGCCATGTATCTACTGTTATAATATCATATGAAATATAATATTATATGAAATAGTTTTACTGTCCTACATGTCACCTGCTCATCCCACCCTTCCTCCCACCCCACCCCCAATCCCCTGGCCACCATTGATCTTTTTACTGTCTCTACGGTTCTGCCTTTTCCAGAATATCATATAGTTAAAATCATATCGTATATAACCTTTTAAGATTAGATTAGATTCCTTCACCTAGTAAAATGCATTTAAAATTCCTACATGCCTTTTTGTGGCTTAATAGCTCATTTCTTCTCATGACTGAATGGTATGCAATTGTGTAGATGTTCCATGGTTTGTTTAATCAATCAGGTACTGAGGGACATGGCAGTTGCTTCCAATTTTTGGCAAATGAATTAGGGTGCTATGAACTACAATGTGGCTTTTAAAATACAATTGTAATGGTTGATACTTTTCTCAAGTTAAGTAGTGCTGACATTTGATAGACCAGGCTTTGACCGATAGCTCACCGTAAGTAGGTCCAAGAATGTTTCCAAATGGCACTAGCCATCACAAAATCAGGCAGTCAAGCTCCTTGCCTTGTGGGTCTTGTAGTCTATCTAGTGAAGAGCTAAGTTACATAAAACATATATCTAAGGACTTAAATACGTAAACAAACATATGAACCCCTATGAGAGAACTTTTAAGTACTTTCATTATTAGAAGATTAAACACTAGACACCGAACTATATTTAAGGAATGATTAGAGACCCAAGGCAGTGGGTTTCCTTAGGAAGAGTCCTAAGGAAGAAGAAACCTTTGACTGTGGTATCTCTATTTATTATGGTTATATTTCTAAAGGTAAAAGTTATGGCCTTTGGGACTTCCAGAAACTTTCCAAGTTTTCACTCCTTACAGTACAAGTATTGAAACAATGATCTTAACAGGCCCTGAAACACTGTAAAAGAGAATAATAAAATGTCCCTCTGTGGGTCATGTGCTGTGAAATCCTAATTAATAGAAGATTAATTCAATATAAACCTGAAAGAACTGTTAGAAAGGCAAATCATAAAAAGAAACGATTTGATATAGGACTGAAACCCACCTCAAGGTTTAGGGAAGAGATTCCCAAACCACCACCATGCTCTAACCTATCGAGGTTGCTTGACTTGAAGTCTGGACACATTCATTACAGAAGTAGGCTTGAAAATCTTGACTTAAATTCAGAGTCTCTGTGAGAGCCAAAAGCCCTGTGAGATCACTCCTTCCTACAGCCCTCTGTCCAGGGGGAGCCATGTGCAGATGTGCCAGGCGCTGGGCAGCACTTCTTTCACCAGAGTAGTGTCCCCCACCCCCACGCACCCCCCCACGTGCTTCGTCCCTGTGGCTTCTGTGCAGGAACTTTCCATTTGTCCAGGGCACTTCCTGTTACAGAAAAGTCCCTTGGGTTAGAGATGGTTCCTGCATCCATCCTTACAGGACTTTTTGAGGACTCTGTGCTATGCTGTACTGCACATTGGGGATAAGATGGTGACTGAAACAACTGTGGGAATTAAGAAACTGACATGCAGAACAGATCAGAATCCTTTAGAATCACCTGCCTAGCCAGCATAGTGCCCACAGCTATTTTTGACTGTGATATTATATAATGCACACGAGAAGATGCTGCTAAAAATTACAAGACCTTGTGGCTAAAGCAGGGAAGTAATTAATTTTGCTATGAAAGAGAAACAGGTTGTGGTTTGAACTCTTTATAATTAAAACTTAAAATATGACCCAAAATGCTTGCATTACATTTTCTCAGGCAACTCAAAAGAATACTTGTGCTCAAATGCTATGAAGTCCATTGTTGTGATGAAAGCTGAAAAAAATTCCTATATATCTTACTTTAATTCTCTTTACAACTTGGTTTGTACATATCTCATTCTGACACAGTTGTTACTATTGCAGATGAAGTTGAAAGAGTTGAGGATTCACTGCATCATTCTGTTGTGTAGTCTTAATCAGTTTTTCGAGGTATAATTTGCATACAACAAAATAACTGATTTTAAATGTTTCGTTTGATGGGTCCTGACAATTGTATCCACCCATGTAATGGCCACTACAGAACAACTTAGACTATTTCCACATCTCCAGCAAGTTCTTCCTCCCTCTCTGCAATTAGTCTCTTTCCCATCACAGACCATCATTGAAGTGCTTTCTATCACTGTGAATTATAGTTGCCTGTTCTGGAAATTTATATTAATGCCCAACACCATAAATAATGTTTGCATCTGGCTTTTTTATTTAGCTTAATGCCTTTGAGATGCATCCATGGCATTGTGTGTAGTGTGGTGTGTTTCTTATATTGCTGAGTAGTATTCCATTATCTGAATATACCAAAATTTTATTTTTCTTTTTAGTTTTGTTATCTTAATCACCATAAAATACATCATTAGTTTTTGATGCAGTGTTCCAAGATTCATTGTTTACGCACCACACCCAGTGCTCCATGCAATACGTGCTCTCCTTAATACCTCCCACCAGGCTCATGCATCCACCCAACCCCTCTCCCCTCTCCCCTCTAAAACCCTCCATTTGTTTCTCAGAGTCCATAGTCTCTTATGGTTCATCTTCCCCTCTGGTTTTCCCTAATTCGCTTTTCTTTTCCTTCTCCTAATGTCCTCCACGTTATTCTTTATATTCCACAAGTGAAACCACTGACTTTCTCTGCTTGACTTACTTCATTCAACATAATCTCCTCCAGTCCCAGGTATTCATCCTTTCTGATGGCTGAGTAATAGTCCATTGTATATATGGACCGTATCTTCTCTATCCATTCATCTGTTGAAGGACATCTTGGCTCTTTCCACAGTTTGGCAATTGTGGACCTTGCTGCTATTAACATTGGGGTACATATGGCCCTTCTTTTCACTACCCCTGTATCTTTGGAGTAAATACTCAGTAGTGCAATTGCTGAGTCATAGGGTAGCTCTATTTTTAATTTTTTGAGGAATCTCCACACTGTTTTCTGAAGTGGCTGCACCAACTTGCATTCCCACCAACAGTGTAAGGAGGGTTCCCCTTTCTTCACATTCTCTCCAACATTTGTTGTTTCCTGACTTGTTAATTTTTGCCACTCTAACTGATGTAAGGTATCTCAATGTGGTTTTTGATTTAAATTTCCCTGATGGGGGGCACCTGGGTGGCTCAGTGGGTTAAGCCTCTGCCTTTAGCTCAGGTCATGATCTCAGGGTCCTGGGATTGAGCCCTGTATCAGGCTCTCTGCTCGGCAGGGAGCTTTCTTCCCCCCTCTCTCTCTGCCTGCCTCTCTGTCCATTAATGATCTCTGTCTGTAAAATAAACAAATAAAATCTTAAAAAAAAAAAAAAAAGAATTGAATTTCCCTGATGGTTAATGATGATGAACATTTTTTCATGTGTCTCCTAGCCATTTATATGTCTTCATTGAAGAAGTGTTTGTTCATGTCTTCTGCCCATTTTTTTGACCTGTTTATTTGGTTTTGGGGCATTGTGTTGAGTTTGAGAAGTTCTTTGTAGATCTTGGATATCAGCCCTTTGTTGTCATTTGCAAATGTCTTCTCCCCTTCTGTGGGTTGCCTCTTTGTTTTGTTGACTATTTCCTTTGCTGTGCAGAAGCTTTTTATCTTGATGAAGTCCCAGAAGTTCATTTTTGCTTTTGTTTCCTTTGCCTTTGGAAACACGTCTTGAAAGAAGTTGCTGAGGCTGATGTGGAAGAGGTTACTGCCTATGTTCTCCTCTAGGATTTTGATGGATTCCTGTCTCACATTGAGGTCTTTCATCCATTTTGAGCTTACCTTTTTGTATGGTGTAAGAGAATGGTCGAGTTTCATTCTTCTCTACATAGCTGTCCAGTTTTCCCAGCACCATTTATTGAAGAGACTGTCTTTTTTCCACTGGATATTTTTTCCTGCTTTGTCAAAGATTATTTGACCAAAGAGTTGCAGGCCCATATCTGGGCTCTCTTCTCTGTTCCATTGGTCTATGTGAATATACCACAATTTTCTTACCCATTCACCTGCTGATGAACATTTTGGTTATTCCCATATTTTTACTATTATGAGTGAAGCTGCAGTGAACATTCTCATACATGCTTTTTCATGTACATATATCTTCATTCCCCTTGGGTAAATACCTCAGGATGGATTTGCTGAGTCTTATGGTAAGTATATGTTTAATTGCACAACAGTCAAACTGTTTCTAAAGTGTTTCTAACACTTTATACCTCACCAACAAAAGCTGTGAGAGGTACTCCAAATCCATGCTTGTATTTGATATTGTCAGTTTTTTAGGGTTTTTGTTTTGTTTTGTTTTGTTTCAGCTATTGTAATAGTTGTGTGGTGATATCTCCTTGTGGTTTTAATTTGCATTTCTTTGGTGACTGATTATGTTAGAGTATCTTTTCATTGGTGTATTGTTAGCTATAGTTTATTCCTAGAAGCCTTTTTAAGCCTTAGGAATTTCCCTCTATTTCTGTTTTACTCAGTATTTTTATCATGTAAGAATATTGAGTTTTGTCAGAATGTTCTGTGTGATATGTCGTTTTTCTCCTTTATTCTATTAATGTGTTGAATTCCATTTATAACTTCCTATTGTAAACCAAACTTATATTACTGCAATATATCCCACTTGGGTATATTTTAGTACAGATTGTTACATTCAATTTCCTAATATTTTGATAAGGACTTTTATATCTATACCAGTAAGAGATTTGGTCTGTACCTTCCTTTTCTTGTAATGTCTCTGTCAAGTTTTGGTGTTAGAGTAATACTCTCCTCATAAATTGCCTTCCTCTTCCTTTTTTCTGAAAGAGATTGTGTAGGATTACTTGTTGTTTGTTTTTTGTTTTTACTGGTATTATTTTTTTCCTTAAATGTTTGATACAATTTTCCAATAAAACCATCTGAGACTGAGAAGTTTTTAAATTATGAATTTAATGTCTTTAATAGCTATAGGGAGGTATTCACATTTTATATTTCTTCCTGCATCAGTTTTAGTGATTGGTTCTTTTAAGCAGTTTGTCTATTTCATCTAAGTTGTTAGTTGTATTGACATAAAGTTATTGATAATATTTTCTCATTGTTCTAATTTTTATAGAATTTTTAATGGTATCCCCTTTCTCATTCCTGATGTTGGTAATTTCTTTCTTCTCTTTTTACTATTAATCTATTTAACTAGGGTTTATCAATTTTATTGATATTTTCAAAGAACCAACTTTTTTTTCAATTTTTAATTTTTAATTTTTTAATTTTTTATAAACATATAATGTATTTTTATCCCCAGGGGTACAGGTCTGTGAATCTCCAGGTTTACACACTTCACAGCACTCACCATAGCACATACCCTCCCCAATGTCCATAACCCCACCCCACTTCTCCCAACCCCCCTCCCCCCAGCAACCCTCAGTTTGTTTTGTGAGATTAAGAGTCACTTATGGTTTGTCTCCCTCCCAATCCCATCTTGTTTCATTGATTCTTCTCCTACCCACTTAAGCCCCCATGTTGCATCTCCACTTCCTCATATCAGGGAGACTCATATGATAGTCGTCTTTCTCTGATTGACTTATTTCGCTAATCATGATACCCTCTAGTTCCATCCACCTCGTTGCAAATGGCAAGATTTCATTTCTTGTGATGGCTGCATAGTATTCCATTGTGTATATATATCACATCTTCTTTATCCATTCATCTGTTGATGGACATCTAGGTTCTTTCCATAGTTTAGCTGTTGTGGACATTAGCTATAGACCTTTGGGTGCATGTGCCCCTTCAGATCACTACATTTGTATCTTTAGGGTAAATCCCCAGTAGTGCAATTGCTGGTCATAGGGTAGTTCTATTTTCAACATTTTGAGGAACCTCCATGCTGTTTTCCAGAGTGTTTGCACCAGCTTGCATTCCTACCAACAGTGTAGGAGGGTTCCCCTTTCTCCGCATCCTCGCCAGCATCTGTCATTTCCTGACTTGTTAATTTTAGCCATTCTGACTGGTGTGAGATGATATCTCGTTGTGGTTTTGATTTGTATTTCCCTGATGCCGAGTGATGTGGAGCACTTTTTCATGTGTCTGTTGGCCATCTGGATGTCTTCTTTGCAGAAATGTCTGTTCATGTCTTCTGCCCACTTCTTGATTGGATTATTTGTTCTTTGGGTGTTGAGTTTGCTAAATTCTTTATAGATTTTGGACACTAGCCCTTTATCTGATATGTCGTTTGCAAATATCTTCTCCCATTCTGTCAGTTATCTTTTGGTTTTGTTAACTGTTTCCTTTGCTGTGCAAAAGCTTTTGATCTTGATGAAATCCCAATAGTTCATTTTTGCCCTTGCTTCCCTTGCCTTTGGCAATGTTCCTAGGAAGATGTTGCTGCGGCTGAGGTCGAAGAGGTTGCTGCCTGTGTTCTCCTCAAGGATTTTGATGGATTCCTTTCTCACATTGAAGTCCTTCATCCATTTTGAATTTATTTTCATGTGTGGTGTAAGGAAATGGTCCAATTTCATTTTTCTGCATGTGGCTGTCCAATTTTCCCGACACCATTTATTAAAGAGGCTGTCTTTTTTCCACTGGACATTCTTTCCTGCTTTGTCCGAAGATTAGTTGACCATAGAGTTGAGGGTCTATTTCTGGGCTCTTTATTCTGTTCCATTGATCTATGTGTCTATTTTTGTGCCAGTACCATGCTGTCTTGATGATGACAGCTTTGTAATAGAGCTTGAAGTCCGGAATTGTGATGCCATCAACTTTGGCTTTCTTTTTCAATATTCCTTTGGCTATTCGAGGTCTTTTCTGGTTTCATATAAATTTTAGGATTATTTGTTCCATTTCTTTGAAAAAAAAAAAAAAGGATGGTATTTTGATAGGAATTGCATTAAATGTGTAGATTGCTTTAGGTAGCATAGACATTTTCACAATATTTGTTCTTCCAATCCAGGAGCATGGAACATTTTTCCATTTCTTTGTGTCTTCCTCAATTTCTTTCATGAGTACTTTATAGTTTTCTGAGTATAGATTCTTTGCCTCTTTGGTTAGGTTTATTCCTAGGTATCTTATAGTTTTGGGTGCAATTGTAAATGGGATTCACTCCTTAATTTCTCTTTCTTCTGTCTTGTTGTTGGTGTAGAGAAATGCAACTGATTTCTGTGCATTGATTTTATATCCTGACACTTTACTGAATTCCTGTACAAGTTCGAGCAGTTTTGGAGTGGAGTCTTTTGGGTTTTCCACATATAGAATCATATCATCTGCAAAGAGTGATAGTTTGACTTCTTCTTTGCCAATTTGTATGCCTTTAATTTCCTTTTGTTGTCTGATAGCTGAGGCTAGGACTTCGAGTACTATGTTGAATAGCAGTGGTGATAATGGACATCCCTGCTGTGTTCCTGACCTTAGCAGAAAAGCTTTCAGTTTTTCTCCATTGAGAATGATATTTGCAGTGGGTTTTTCATAGATGGCTTTGATGATACTGAGGTATGTGCCCTCTATCCCTACACTTTGAAGAGTTTTGATCAGGAAGGGATGCTGTACTATGACAAATGCTTTTTCAGCATCTATTGAGAGTATCATATGGTTCTTGTTCTTTCTTTTGTTAATGTGTTGTATCACATGGATTGATTTGCAGATTGAACCAGCTTCCAGCCCTGGAATAAATCCCACTTGGTCATGATGAATAATCCTTTTAATGTACTGTTGAATTCTATTGGCTAGTATTTTGGTGAGAATTTTCGCATCTGTGTTCATCAAGGATATTGATCTGTAGTTCTCTTTTTTGATGGGATCCTTGTCTGGTTTGGGGATCAAGGTGATGCTGGCCTCATAAGATGAGTTTGGAAGTTTTCCTTCCATTTCTATTTTTTGGAACAGTTTCAGGAGAATTGGAATTAGTTCTCCTTTAAATGTTTGGTAGAATTCCCTGGGAAGCCATCTGGCCCTGGGCTTTTGTTTGTTTGGAGATTTTTGATGACTGTTTCAATCTCCTTACTGGTTATGAGTCTGTTCAGGTTTTCTATTTCTTCCTTGTTCAGTTGTGGTAGTTTATATGTCTGTAGGAATGCATCCAATTCTTCCAGATTGTCAAGTTTGTTGGCGTAGAGTTGCTCGTAGTATGTTCTTATAATTGTCTCTATTTCTTTGGTGTTAGTTGTGATCTCTCCTCTTTCATTCATGATTTTATTTATTTGGGTCCTTTCTCTTTTCTTTTTGATAAGTCTGGCCAGGGGTTTATCAAACTTATTAATTTTTTCAAAGAACCAGCTCCTAGTTTCGTTGATTTGTTCTGTTGTTTTTTGGGGGTTTTTTTTGTTTCTATTTCATTGATTTCTGCTCTGCTCTTTATGAGTTCTCTTCTCCTGCTGGTTTAGGGTTTCTTTCTTGTTCTTTCTCCAGCTCCTTTAGGTGTAGGGTTAGGTTGCGTACTTGAGACCTTTCTTGTTTCTTGAGAAAGGCTTGTACCGCCTTTTCCTCTCAGGACTGCCTTTGTTGTGTCCCACAGATTTTGAACCGTTGTGTTTTCATTATCATTTGTTTCCATGAATTTTTTCAATTCTTCTTTAATTTCCTGGTTGACCCATTCATTTTTTAGAAGGATGCTGTTTAGTCTCCATGTATTTGGGTTCTTTCCGAATTTCCTCTTGTGATTGAGTTCTAGCTTCAGAGCATTGTGGTCTGAAAATATGCAGGGAATGATCCCAATCTTTTGATTCTGGTTGAGACCTGATTTAGGACCGAGGATGTGATCTATTCTGGAGAATGTTCCATGTGCACTAGAGAAGAATGTGTATTCTGTTGCTTTGGGATGAAATGTTCTGAATATATCTGTGATGTCCATCTGGTCCAGTGTTTCATTTAAGGCCTTTATTTCCTTGTTGAACTTTTGCTTGGATGATCTGTCCATTTCAGTGAGGGGAGTGTTAAAGTCCCCTACTATTATTGTATTATTGTTGATGTGTTTCTTTGATTTTTGTTATTAATTGGTTTATATAGTTGGCTGCTCCCACATTAGGGGCATAGATATTTAAAATTGTTAGATCTTGTTGGACAGACCCTTTGAGTATGATATAGAGTCCTTCCTCATCTCGTTATAATCTTTTGCTTAAAATCTAATTGATCTGATAAAAGGATTGCTACCCCTGCTTTCTTCTGATGTCCATTAGCATGGTACATTGTTTTCCACCCCCTCACTTTAAATCTGGAGGTGTCTTCGGGTCTAAAATGAGTTTCTTGTAGGCAGTATATTGATGGGTTTTGTTTTTGTTATCCATTCTGATACCCTTTGTCTTTTGATTGGGGCACTTAGCCCATTAACATTCAGGGTAACTATTGAGAGATATGAATTTAGTGCCATTGTATTGCCTGTAAGGTGACTGTTAACTGTATATTTTCTCTGTTTATTTCTGATCTACTACTTCTAGGGTCTGTCTTTGCTTAGAGGACCCCTTTCAATATTTCCTGTAGAGATGGTTTAGTCTTTGCAAATGCTTTCAGTTTTTGTTTGTCCTGGAAGCTTTTTATCTCGCCTTCTGTTTTCAATGATAGCCTAGCTGGATATAGTATTCTTGGCTGCATGTTTTTCTCGTTTAGTGCTCTGAATATATCATGCCAGCTCTTTCTGGCCTGCCGGGTCTCTGTAGATAAGTCTGCTGCCAGTCTAATATTTTTACCATTCTATGTTATAGACTTCTTGTCCCGGGCTGCTTTCAGGATTTTCTTTGTCACTAAGACTTGTAAATTTTACTATTAGGTGACGGGGTGTGGACCTATTCTTGTTGATTTTGAGGGGGGTTCTATGCACCTCCTGGATTTTGATGCTTGTTCCCTTTGCCATATTAGGGAATTTCTCTCCAGTAATTCTCTCCAATATACCTTCTGCTCCTCTCTCTCTTTCTTCTTCTTCTGGAATCCCAATTATTCTAATGTTGTTTCGTCTTATGGTGTCACTTATCTCTCTAATTCTCCCCTCATGGTCCAGTAGCTGTTTGTTGCTCTTTTGCTCAGCTTCTTTATTCTCTGTCATTTGGTGTTCTATATCACTAATTCTTTCTTCTGCCTCATTTATCCTAGCAGTGAGAGCCTCCATTTTTTATTGCACCTCATTAATAGCTTTTTTGATTTCAATTTGGTTAGATATTAGTTCTTTTATTTCTCCAGAAAGGGCTTTTATATCTCCTGAGAGGGTTTCTCTAATATCTTCCATGCCTTTTTCGAGCCCGGCTAGAACCTTGAGAATTGTCATTCTGAACTCTAGATCTGACATATTACCAATGTCTGTATTGATTAGGTCCCTAGCCTTCGGTACTGCCTCTTGTTCTTTTTTTTTGTGGTGAATTTTTCCGCCTTGTCATTTTGCCCAGATGAGAGTATATGAAGGAGCAAATAAAATACTAAAAGGGTGGCAGAGACCCCAGAAAAATACACTTTAACCAAATCAGAAGAGACCCCAAATCGTGGGGGGGGGGAGAAAGGGGATAAAAAGAGGTTCAGGAAAAAAAAAAAAGAAACAATTAAAAAAGAAAACAAATAAAAAAATATAAAAAGAGAAATATATATATATTAGATAAACTAGTTAAAAAACATTACAAAAGAAAAGGGTAAAAGTTAAAAAATTAGCAGAAGAAGAAAAAAAATTAAATTAACTGCAAGACTAAAGAATCATGGGGAGAAAGCCATGAGTTCCGTGCTTTGCTTTCTCCTCCTCTGGAATTCCACTGCTCTCCTTGGTATTGAACCTGCACTCCTTGGTAGGTGAACTTGGTCCTGGCTGGATTTCTTGTTGATCTTCTGGGGGAGGGGCATATTGTAGTGATTCTCAAGTGTCTTTGCCCCAGCCGGAATTGCACCACCCTTACCAGGGGCCAGGCTGAGTAATCCGCTCGGTTCTGCTTTCGGGAGCTTTTATTCCCTGAATGCTTTCTGTAGAGTTCTGGAGGATGGGAATGAAAATGGTGGCCTCCCAGTCTCTGGCCTGGAGGAGCCGAGAGCTTGGGGCCCCACTCCTCAGTGCACCCTCAGAGAATAGCGCCTAATCACTCCCGTCTTCCTGGCCTCTGGCAGTGCTCCGAGCTCACACAACCCGAGACCAGTTCAAGGTAACCCCAAGGTGAGAGCTCACTCCTCGGCTCTATCTCTGTAGCCGGCTTCCCCATTCTAATATCTGCAAGCTCTGCGACACTCAGACATCCCCGATCCTTCTGTGACCCTGGGGGACCTGGGGCCACGCTGACCCCACGTGGGCTTCACCCCATTTTAGCCTCTGGAGAGAAGTCCCTCAGCAGAAAGACTTTTAAAAGTCCTGATTTTGTGCCCCATCGCTCTGCCATTTGCCGGGAGCTGGCCTCTCCCCCCGCGGTCTATCTTCCTGTCGCTTTTGATTCACTTCTCTCCCAGTCCTACCTCTCAGAAAGTGGTTGATTTTCTGTTTCTAGAATTGCTGTTCTTCTTCTCTTCGATCTCCCATTGGATTTGTAGGTGTTTGCAATGTTTAGATAAGCTATCTAGCTGATCTCCTGCTACCTGATGTAGTCTCAGCCTTTTACTTCTCTGCCATCTTGACTCCTCAAGAACCAACTTTTGATTTCATTGATTTTCTCTACTGTTTGTTTCCTATTTCACTGACTGCTGAATTTTCTTTCAGTATTTTCTTTGTTCTGTTTGATTTTTGTTTGGTTCTTTTTCTAGCCCCTCTTAATTCTATTTCATGAAAGACTTCTTAGACTAGAGCCCCTAGCTCTTCTAGTGAAGTTTTTATTTGGGGAGTCATTTGGTAATTTTCAAGAACTCTTCCTGGTTTTCTGATTTTTTTCTTCTTTCACAAGTATCTGTTCTTGCAAGATTTTCTTAGTTCTCCCTAAAGGATCCCTTTTAAAAAAAAAACAAAACATTCTCTCTGTTCCCTAAATTGTGTTTCCTCTGTCATCCATTTTCTTCTTTTTCACCTTAGATATGTATGTATAACTATATGTCTGTCTGTGGGGTTTTTTGGGTTTTTTTTTTTTTTTTGAAGGCTTTTCTCTCAGGTGTCTGTTGGTTCTTGGCTCTGTGTTTGTAATTGAGGACTAGCCAATAGCATGGCTTGCTCAGGATAAAGGCAGAGTCTCTGCTTTATGCTGGTTGCTTGCTGGTAGGCTAGATTATACCGCCAATCCTTTAGAGCCAGCGCATGGAATGTGTAGCTGAACTCCTCTTCCAAGGATGTTCATTAATTTCTCTAGTAAAGACCTCTTTTACTTGTGCATATGAGAGTTCTTTTAGCTGTAAGCCATTTGCACACAGTGCTGGGGAGGGAATGAGCCCATATCACTTTCCCCCCATTATGAGAACAGTGTGCCAGTATGGAGCCTTTGCAGGGTTCTGTCAAGTTGGTTGGCTTCTTCCATAGCTGAAGCTCCCACACTCCATCAGGGTGCTAGACTCAATTTCCTATGCTCAGTTTCATCATTCTATATTCTTTCATCTGTTTTCAGATTTCCATAAATTTGTAGAAATTTCCCACATGCTCATCATCTCCTTCCCATTTCCTTTGTTATTATGAAATTGTACCTTTTATATTTCTTTGCTGTCCTTTGGATGGTCTTTCCAGATGGTTGTGAGAGATAGATGGGAATCTTACCTTAAACCAATGTACCTCATTTGTTTTTAGCTGTGTCGCATAGACGTCTATAATTTCTACTCCTGTGTTCTGTGCCCCTGGGCAAGTTGTTTAACCACTGTGTTCCTCCATCTTAAAATAGAGCTAGTAGTACCTACTTCATACAGTTTTTGTGAGGACAAAATCAATTACTATATATAAAGCCCTTAGAATAATTTATAACAGAAGTAAGACCTACATAAAGGTTCTTTTTGCTGTGCTTCGATTGTAGCCTAGCTGTTCCTGCACACCGGGCATTTAGCTCTGTGTGTGTTCCACCAGTGCTCTGATAGGTCTCCCAGCTTATTTTCCTAATCTGGACATACGTGAGATCTGTCCACCAGAGATCAACAATGCTGAGGGGAAGCCACCGTGCATTCTGGATTTTCATAGAGATACCACGTCACTTTCTGTTCTACCCTCCAACCAATGGTGGATCAAAGAATTCTGTTTTTCATCTTGTTTCTAATCTGATAGATGAATACAGATGGATAATGTACTTCCATCCCTCAGCCAGAGGTTACAGTAATAATTAAATAAACACACTTAATTAAATTAGATTTGTATTTAGAATCTCTAACAATCCTGAGGAGCTGCATGAGGCCCTCTAACCAACCAGGGATCTCTGTGAAGCAAGTCAGGTGGAGGCTGGGAAAGGCCAACTGTGGTGGTGGAAGAGTTAGAGCTCATTCATAGCCAGAAGCACAGGCCCTCCTGCCACAGCTGAGCTTCATCAGCCCCACCAGCCAGGGCCGAGCTTTATGAAGGCACGAAAAACAACGTGCTGCCCATGACTGCTGGAAGCCTGAGCAGAAGCTTCTGATAGCACCAGCCTGCGGTGGCAGCTGAGAAGCACCTTCATCAGGAGCATCCCACCCAGAGTCTGGCAGCTGCCCTACACCTTTCAGCCATGTCACCTGCTTGCCCACACGCACCTACTCCATGCCCCAAGCTTCTCTGCACAAGTCCTTCTTTCTCTGTGGCCCACAGGCAAGTACTGCCACAGGCCACTAGAGCCATGTTCCATCACCTTTGAGCCTTTTCTCACCCTCAGCCTTGTCACACATGACTCTATCATATGGAAACCTTGCTTCCCCCCATTAGTACCACCCACTGTGTGGTGGGTACTAACTGGGTGATGTTCCAGTTTATAATTCTCCCTTTACTAGGGAAGTGCATGAGGTAAATAGAGGTCTGAAGGCAATCCCAGTCCTTTTCACTCAATGGCACTGACTCCTGAAGGGGAGGGGGCTATGGCCACCAACAGAATAGAACAGAAGGTGAAGATGACATGGTGGCAGGAGGTGGCAGTAGTGGAGATGGGTGGACACAAAGTGAGTCAGGGAAAGAGGTGCCACACTAGGTAGGAAGTGACAGTCAGCCATTGCTCTTAGAGCTATCCAGTGGCCTTGGGGCTAGAATTTGCCCACCTTACACTAAATGGTGCTGCCCCTTTACTATGACCTAATTCCACACAACTCAGGGAGCTCAGAAACTTGTCTCACCCTTGTAGAAACATGGGGTTAGAAGCTCATGGCATACAAGACATTGGTTTAAGTCTAATTGGAGAGTTAATAGTCTGCATTTCCTGTCTACTGCTAATTTCATTTGATGTTAATGGGAATTTTTAATCTGTAAGAGAATCCATTAGAAATATTTTCTGTGTGGAAATATTTTCAGAATATTTTATTGTTACAGTCAGTAAAAGGAAGATGTGGAGTAGTTTTGTGGAGCGAAGCAAATTATTTCAGCTTAAACTCAAAAACTTTTCATTGCTACATTGTCTTGTGCTAAGACCATCCTTCCAAGAAGGGGGAAACAGGTATGGTGGAAACTTTGTTAAACTTCTCCTTAGAACAGATTTTTCTAAAGTGTTTATTAGACCTTTAAGAAGATTCACCTGCTAGGTGCTATATGGCTCTTGTTGAACAATAGTCTCCATTGTTAAGGAATTCTTGACAAGGACTCTGGGATCAGCACTTATAACTGGTCTCCAGGGATTTCATATTTCTATTTTATAAGTAATGAAGGTCACATGTGGCACAGTGGGGATATGTTGTTATCTCCCCCTTTCATAGGTACTAAGCTGGGAACAAAATGAGGGTTCTTGACCCTTCTTCCTGTGTTCATTCATCCACTGTCTTTGTTGGCAGGAACTCAGTGAAAGTAAGGCAGATAAACTTGAGCAATTATTCTAAGATCACACAAAACTTCCATAGGAGTAGGAAATGGGGTTTCTTCAGTCTTGGTTGACCTGATCCTGAGCCCATTGGGCCCCAGACACACGATGGTATGGCTCTGCCTGTAGCACTGAGCTCCATCTCAAGTGGCAGCTTCTCAGAGCCCATTAATTTGATTTCCATCTGGTGCTGATCTCCTTCTTACAGTCGATTTTATTTGAGAATAGAATTTATAGTTTAGAGATGGAAAACAAAAAGGATTTTGTGAACCAGGAGCCTGTTAGAAACATACATTTATTATAAAGTGAAACATGAGCACATTTTTGCAATAAGCTCTGCCTGTCAGGGTAGGCCCTGATGTGTGTGGTTAGCATTCGGCTAAGAAGTATTTCAAGTACTAAGTTATTAATCATGGTGTCAAGTCCAATTCTATAAGAGTCTTTTTATCTACTTTTCTCTCTGAATATTTCAAATTATGATCAAAGCTTTACTCTTTATTAGATTCAGGATTGACTAATTTAGCTTTTGGCAACTGTTATTCCAGATCCTATTAAATACCATTCATGAATTGAGATAATGATTGTACCAAAACGTGTCAAGTTTATAGAATGGAGATACAACTGTTGCGTAATTATCATGCTACATTATAGATATCTCTGGAGCAAGATTTATAAGTAACAAATAATAGAAAGCTTCAAGTATGAAAAACACATACCTACTGACTGCATTTCTTTTCTAAGAGTACTCTACTCCCTTGCTCCATGATCACTACCTCAGATACACAAATCAAGTTGATCCTATGTCTTGATTCATAAGCATCTTTGCTTGTATTTTATTTCATTTATTCCTACTTCTATGGCACTTCCACACTGACATCAATGTCCATCCTTTACTTCCACTCATTTATTTAAATTGTGTTGTTCTGTGTATGTTCTTAAATTTATGCGTAAAGTCTTGGGCTCTGAACCTCTAATTATTTTTCACTTATTACTATATTGAAGATGTCCGTGTTACTGTGTGTGTGTGTGTGTGTGTGTGTGTGTGTGTATCTGGCTTATTGTTTCATACCACTGCATAGATTTCCATCTATGGATATCCCAGAATTTATTTGTCCATTATCCTGGTGATGGATACCTATCCTGCCTCCCAGTCTTTGCTTCTAAAGCCTGTGCTACATAAGGATGCATGGCCTGACACTTGCTCCCTTGGGCCAGCCTGAGGGATCTGAGGAGTGGACAAAAGTAGCACATCAGTTTCTATTTAAAGAAATTATTTCATTGTGTAGCAGATATTTAAGTGTTTTTTACATTAATTTTCTCTTTTCATCTTCATGTGTCGGAAATTAAAGTTAACGTTTTGTTTCTGTTGCACTTCGACCTTGCTTTAGGATAGCTGTGCCATCAGCATATCAGTCTTCAGAATAAATAGAGCCTCATGTACCAGGGTATTATAGAGTGTTCTTATGTACAGTCTTGTTCATCTTTGTGCCCTAAGACTGGACCTAGAGTTAGAGCCTGATGCCAAAAAAGAAAAAAAAGGTTTGAAACCAGTGTTTGATTAATTCTGTTGTTATGTTTGGGAATTTTGTAAGCCTGGCTTGCTCAGAGATTCAGGAGATCAACCATACAGCACCCACACAGTTCTGGGATGGTCCTCTCGCGGTCAAGGGGCAAGAGAATAAGAACCAGTGGGTCAGATGGGTTTGATTCAGCTGGTCTAAAGAAGGATCTGTGGGATGAAAGCCGCCCTGTGGGGCTGGCCCTCTTCCCCTACAGACCAGCTTGTGTCCAGTGTGCAGTCCTGGAAGACCCTGAGGCCTGGCTGGCTGTCATTCTCTGAGGACTCTTTCTCTGGTCCACCTCTCTGTCCATGCTTCCCTGCTGGAGCAGACCACTTCCTTGACCTCTCTTCTGCAGTGCCCTTTCTGACCCCTGACATGGACCTTCATACTCTAGTCATGCCCTTTGTCAGTGTGTGTGGCCTCTGACTGGCCAGAGTCAAGACATCACTGGCCTCAGGAGACCCTTTGTGCCACGTGACAGTCCTGTGTGTTTTCTTGGCCTGTCCTCTTTCCCACTCTGCTGGATGACAGTGACAAGCCTTCTCATCTTGCTTCCCACTCTCCTGCACCTACACGAGCATCTAACCATCTCTCCTGTTCCTGTGGGCCAAGGCTGTGCACCTCTAAGCAGGTCCCACACATGGGCTGGACCCCTTCCCTCACCTCTCAAGCACGGGCTGCTTCTCTCCTCCCTGCTCCTTCCTGTCCCACATCACCACTTCCCGTCCCCAGCAGCAGCACACAAACGTGCCAGTGTTTCTCTCCCTTCTTGAGTTCATATCTTCCTCCAGGTACTGCCCTGATTCTCTTTAAACAACGTTCCTTTAGGGGAAAATGTCCATTTTCACTGTCTCCGATTATTCTACTTAACATTTTCTCTTTACCATCACCCCACCAAAATGCCACTTCTCAAGGTCACCAGTGACCAGCACTGTTGACACTATTGTCATTCCTCAGGCCTCATCCTACTTGACTCCCTTCTCCTGGAAGCACTTCTGTTTGACTTATGTTACCTGCTTTTCCTCCTGCCTTTTTGGCCACTCTTCCTTAGTATTTCTCTCTCCCTCTCTGCTTCTTGCTGTCTTTTCTGTCTTTCCTGTGTGCATGTGTATGTGCATGTGTGTGTTTGCATATGTACATGTGCATATGTGTGTGTCTGTATGAGCACATGTGTTCCCGACCCCTGAGGCTGCCCTCTGAGGTGAGGCTGCCTCAGACCCCATCTTTGGACCCATCTCCTGGTCTGCATGCATTGCCTTGGCAATCTCATCTGTTATAAGTGCCATTTAGATGCTTTTGGATCTCAAATTTTTATTCACAGCTCTGTAAACAAAAATTCCTGTTTGACTTCTTCATTAGGGTTAGGTGTCTCAAAAATTAATGTTTCCAAAGATGAAATAAGCTTCCCAAAGCCACCCTTTCTGCAGACTTTTCTGTCACAATCAATGGAAACTTTCCAGTGCTTTAGGCCTAAAATCTTGAGTTTCCAACTCCCCATTTTCTCATTTTCCCATCTGTCTTCAGGCCAATCTGCCTGGCTTCCCCTTCAGAGACAGGGCACTCCTCTCATCACCCTGACGGACCCCCACTTGGTGGGGCACAGGCCACCACCATCTCTCATTATCTCCTCAATGGCCCCTGCTGCTACCCTCCCTCCCTAGTCTAGTCTCAACTCAGCAGCCATCGTGGTCTATTAATCACTTTACCCAGACTATGCTATTCCTCCACCCAGAAACTTCCAACAGGTTTCCATTCCATGCAATGTAAAGCCTGTGCCCTCACAATAGCCTATGAAGCACCCCAGGATTCAGCCCCATGTTTACCTCTTTCTCATTCTCAGTTCCTCCCCTTCATTCACTGCATTTGAGACATACTGACCCCTCTCATTCTTCAGACAGCCTTTCAGGCTACTGCCCTTGCTTTCCCCTCTAACTAAAGTGCTTCCCCACAGATGTCAGCATGCCCAGCTTCTTTACCTTCTGTGGGTCTTTGTTCAAAACTCAGCTTCTTGGCAAGGCCTATCCTGGCTATCCTGTCTGAATTTAGCCCTCCCCCCAATACTTTGTATTCCCTTCTTTACTTCCTAAGTGATACTTATCAATCTCTGACATTGTATGTGTTACTCATAGACAGTTTAATTATGTGTTTCTGCATAAAGCTAAGCTCCAAGCAAGTTTTAGTTCTGTTGAGATTCCGCAGCACTTCAGAGTGACACCCAGTGTCACGGGTGCCCAGTGAGTATTCGTGATGAATGAGTACACATAGCAGTTATCTTCAGGATGCCCTGTATGATGCTAGCATAAGGATAGACTTACAGACTAATAGAATAGAATCGAGAGTCCAGAAATAAACCCCCATGTATGGTTTTCAGTAAGGGTGCCAAGACAACTCAGTAGAGAAACTATATTCTTCTCAACAAATGGGGCTGGGACAACTGGATAGCCACATGTGAAAGAATGAAGTTGGACTCCTACTAACACCACATATAAAAATTAACTCAAAATAGACCAGAGACCTAAATACAAAAACTACAAAGTTCTTAGAATGAACATCGATGTAAATCCTTGTGCCGTTGAGTTAGGCAGTGGTTTTTTGTTTGTTTGTTTGTTTGTTTACTTGGGTCATGTTTTTCTTTTTTTTTAATTTTTAATTTTTTATAAACATATAATATATTTTTATCCCCAGGGGTACAGGTCTGTGAATCACCAGGTTTACACACTTCACAGCACTCACCATAGCACATACCCTCCCCAATGTCCATAACCCCACCCCACTTCTCCCAACCCCCCTCCCCCCAGCAACCCTCAGTTTGTTTTGTGAGATTAAGAGTCACTTATGGTTTGTCTCCCTCCCAATCCCATCTTGTTTCATTGATTCTTCTCCTACCCACTTAAGCCCCCATGTTGCATCACCACTTCCTCATATCAGGGAGATCATATGATAGTTGTCTTTCTCCGCTTGACTTATTTCGCTAAGCATGATACGCTCTAGTTCCATCCACGTCGTCGCAAATGGCAAGATTTCATTTCTTGTGATGGCTGCATAGTATTCCATTGTGTATATATACCACATCTTCTTTATCCATTCATCTGTTGATGGACATCTATGTTCTTTCCATAATTTGGCTATTGTGGACATTGCTGCTATAAACATTTGGGTGCACGTGCCCCTTCGGATCACTACGTTTGTATCTTCAGGGTAAATACCCAGTAGTGCAATTGCTGGGTCATAGGGAAGTTCTATTTTCAACATTTTGAGGAACCTCCATGCTGTTTTCCAGAGTGGTTGCACCAGCTTGCATTCCCACCAACAGTGTAGGAGGGTTACCCTTTCTCCGCAACCTCGCCAGCGTCAGTCATTTCCTGACTTGTTGATTTTAGCCATTCTGACTGGTGTGAGGTGATATCTCATTGTGGTTTTGATTTGTATTTCCCTGATGCCAAGTGATATGGAGCACTTTTTCATGTGTCTGTTGGCCATCTGGATGTCTTCTTTTAGGCAGTGGTTTCTTAAACATGACACCCAAAGTACAGACCACAAAAAGTCAAAAAGCTAGACATCATAAAAACTTAAAGGGTTTGTACTTCATAGGACATCATCAAGAAAGGGAAAAGACAGGAACAGAAGGGGAGAAAAGTTTTGTAAACATCTGGTAAAGGACTTATATCTAGAATATACAAAGAACTCAATACTACAAAGACAAATAGTTTTTAAATGGGCAAAGGATCTGAGTAGACATTTTTCCAAATATGAAAAATGGCCAATAAGCACATGTAAAGATGTTCACATTGTTACCATCAGAAAAATACAAATCAAAACCACGGTGAGATACTTCATACTCATAGGACGGTTATAATAAAAAAGCAGATAATAGCAAGATAATAGAAGAACTGGAATTCTTATACATTGCTGGTAGGAATGTGAAGTGGTATAGCCACTGTGGAAAACAGTCTAACAATTCCTCAAATATTAAACATAGAGTTAGCATATGATCCATCAATTCTACTCCTAGGTATATACTCAAAAGAAATGAAAACATATATTCACACAAAAATTTGTACATAAAGTTCAGAGCAGCATTATTTATTTCTCAAAAGTGGAAATAACACATATGTCCATCACCTGACAAGTGGATAAATAAAATATGGTTTGTTCATTCAATTGGATTTATTGATAGCAAAAAGAAATGAATTATTAATACACTCTATAATGTGGATGAAATTTGAAAACGTGCTAAGTGAAAAGTCAGTCACATCTGATTCCATTTGTATGAAATGTCTAAGCAAATCTATAGATACAGAAAATAGGTTAATGATTG
The DNA here is from genome assembly GCF_009829155.1 of Mustela erminea. Taxonomy (NCBI): domain Eukaryota; kingdom Metazoa; phylum Chordata; class Mammalia; order Carnivora; family Mustelidae; genus Mustela; species Mustela erminea. The sequence continues at coordinate 68,364,831 of NC_045614.1, read as the reverse complement.
TCTAGATTAGGGGATATGGAGGATTGGTAAGTGATAGCTAAGCAGGCTGGTTGTTTGGAGGGATATAAGGAAAGTGTCCTAAAATTGACTGTGGTAATGGTTGCACAACCCTGTGAATATATTAAAAGCCATGGGATTATACCCTTTAGATGGGAGAATTATGTACCAATCAAGCTGTTTTTTAGAGAGGAAAATGCATTTACAAGCCAAGAGAATGTTAGGGAAGTCTCTTTTAGAATTGCCCTGCAACCTATTTTATTAGTAATATCTTTAGCCTTTGAGGGTGGATTTGACTTTTAGAATAGGAAAAATAATTTAGTACTGAATCTTGGCAGTTTACTGGGTCATCAAACTACATACTACAATTGGGAATGAAAACCAGTGACAGCAAAAAATCATTTTCATACACTCGCTCTGGTTGTACATCTAAGTGTTCCAAAAATCTTTGTGATTTTTCTATTCTAGTTCTTTAAAATAATTATACAGCCTCCCAGATTCATTGCTAATTGAACAAGTTATTTGAATATAAAATTCTAGTGTATTTGTTTAAATTTCCTCTATATTACTTTATAGTCTCATCTAAGTGCATTTGGATTCCTCAGCTACATTGAAGGGTACTTGCATGGAGGGGTTTGTGTTGTACTAATTTTGTAAGCTCTCCCACCCCTCTGCTCCCATCCTCCATTTCTAACCACCATGTCTAGACAAAGCCATAAGTAAGGTGCTTTATTTGTTCATTTTTAAAGATTTTATTTATTTGACAGAGAGATAGCACAAGTAGGCAGAGCAGCAGGCAGAGGAAGAGAGAGAAGCAGGCTGTCTACTGAGCAGGGAGTATGATGCGGGACTTGATCCCAGGACCCTGAGATCATGATCAGAGCCGTAGGCAGCCGCTTAACCCACTGAGCCACCCAGGAGCCCCAGTAAGCTGCCTTAAAATCCTCATTATTTGACTGATTGCTGTCACAGTTCACTTTCCCTGGGAAGCAAACTCAGACAGAAGCTAGTGTGGGGGACATTTGTTAGGGACAGGTCTTGAGAATCACCACCTGAAAAGAAGGGGAAAGAAGGAGGAAGGAGCAGAGGGAGAAGGTGAGGAGCAGTACAGTATCAACAGAGACTCAGCTGATTCCACTTAAGCTAAGATGATCCTGCATAGTTATCCCGAGTTGGAACACAGTGGCCAGGCTTTTTTTTTTTTTTTAAGATTTATTTATTGTTATATGCAACTAATGAATCACTGGATTCTACTTCTGAAACTAATAGTGCACTAGTTGTTAATTAAATTGAATTTAAATAAAAATTTTTTTAAGATTTTATTTATTTATTTGACAGTAGATGGAGAGGCAGGCAGAGAGAGAGAGAGAGAGAGAGAAGCAGGCTCCCTGCTGAGCAGAGAGCCTGATGCGGGACTCGATCCCAGGACCCTGAGATCATGACCCGAGCCGAAGACAGTGGCTTAACCCATTGAGCCACCCAGGTGCCCCTAAATAAAAATTTTTTAAAGACTTATTTATTTATTTAAGAAAGAAAGAGCCGGTGAACAGAGGGAGGGGCAGAGGACAAGGGAGGAAATCTCAAGCAGACTCCCTACTGAGCATGGAACTCCATCTTAAGACCCTGAAACCATGAGCTGGGCCAAAATGAGGAGTCCAATGCTTAACTGACTAAGCCACCCAGGTGCCCCTCAGTGACCAGGATTTTGTTCTTCACCCCTCATAAACTAGTCACTGGGTGAAGGCTGCCTCAAGGGAAGGGTGGGCATTGGTGTGCCTTCCAGCAGCACCCTCAAAACCTGGGGGAATACGTCCTACAGTCCTGATGAGGCATTTAGAAGACATGTTCCTGCATTCTGTACAACTACAGAATGTAGTGTACTACTTTACACTCTCAAGTATTACTCCTCTTAAGATTCAACTCCTTAAGCAACTGTTGTTGTGGCAGTAGGCTCAGAGGGCACAAATAGATGTTATAAATTTGTGCTGTGATACATTTTGAAAATAAGGTTTCTTTTTACCAGATGGTCATTAACTTTAAGATTATATAAGATACCTATCAATACTGTATTATAAAGCCTAAGCAATAGAAGAGAATGCCTGAACTTGTCATTCTTCTCGTCCATTCACAGAAGTTCATCTGTGAGGACAGTAGAAGCTAAGGAATTTATAACCAACATGCAGTTTTTCAGAACTGTGCCATGTTTGTTAGAAACACTGTTTAACCTACTGCTGTATTGCATCAAAAAAGATGGCACAGTGTTCTCAATAATATTTTCTAAGCTACAGGTTCCTTTGATATGGCTTTGGTTCACATGGACTTGAATATTATGTTCAGGAATCTTATTTAAAGTTTATCACTTGATTTTTAAAAATGTATCACAAAGGACAAAGTTACTGACACATGATTCCTTTATTATAACCAGGGAACTCTCTAAGATATCTGATTCTAGTACAGGTGAAAAGCCAGATAATGTAATTTTTCACAGCTTCAGGAATCAGATTTTCTGTATTTTCAGTTGCATCCACAGACATATAGACAACTATTTTTCTATTTGATTCTAAAAACAATGGTAAAAATTAGTAGAACAAAAGTCAGTTGTTTCCTGATATATGAGCAATGAAAATTGGAATTTGAAATTTAAAATACAATACCATTTACATTAGCACCCCCCCTCAAAAAGCTGAAATATTGGGTACCTGAGTGGCTCAGTTGGTTAGGCAATTGCTTTCAGCTCAGGTCATGATCCTGGAGTTCCAGGATCGAGTCCCGCATTGGGCTCCCGGCTCCATGGGGAGTCTGCTTCTCTCTCTGACCTTCTCTTCACTCATACTCTCTCTCATTGTCTCTCTCTCTCAAGTAAATAAATAAAATATTTTCTTTAAAAAAAAAGCTGAAATATTTAGGCATAAGTCTAACGAAATATGTGTAAGATCTTGATAAGGAAAACTGTAAAACTCTGTTGAAATAAATCAAAGAAAATGTAAGTAAATGGAGAGATTGTCCATGTTCATGGCTGGGAATACTCACTGTTGTTAAGATGTCAGTTCTTCCCGTCTTGCTCTATATAGATTCAGTGCAGTCCCAATCAAAATTCCAGCAAGGTCTCTTGTGGATATCAACAAATTGATTCTACAGTTTATATGGAGAGGCAAAGGCCCAGAATAGCCAACATAATACTGAAAAAGAAGAACAAAGTCAGAGGACTGACACTAGCTGGTTTCAAGACTTAATGTAATATTTCAGGAATCAAGACTGGTATCGGCAAAAGAATAGAGAAACAAACCAGTGGAACAGAATAGGGGGACCAGTAATATATACACTTATATATATCCAACTGGTCTTTGACAAAGGAGCAAAGGCAATTCAATGGAGAAAAGATGGTCTTTTCAACAAATGGTGGTGAACAACTGGACATACACATGCAAACCAATGAATCTAGACACACACAGATCTTAAACCCTTCATAAAAATTAACTCAAAATGGATCAGAGACCTAAATGTAAAATACAAAAGTGTAAAGCTTCTAGAAAATCTAGGTGACCTAGGGTTTGGCAATGATTTTTTAGATATAGTTCCAAAAGCATGAAATAAATAATTGACAAGTTGGACTTTTTTCAATTAAAAACTTAAGATAATGCTGTAAGAGACTGAAAAGTCAAGCCACAGACTGGGAGAAAATATCTGCAAAAGACACCTCTCTTAAAGAACTTGTATCAAAAATATACAAAGAACTCTTAAAACTCAACCTAATAAAACAACCCATGAATAAACAGTCCAACAGCTCATTCACTGCTGGTGGGAATGCAAAATGGTGCAGCCCTTTCAGACTGGACTCTTTCACTTAGCTGTGGAAGACAATTTGGCAGTTTCTTACAAAGCTAAACATACTCCTTACCTTAGATTTTAGCAATTGCCCACCTAGACATTTACCCAATTGAGTCAAAAACATGTCCACACAAAAACCTGCACATGAATGTTTAATCAGGTTTATTCATGACTGATGAAAATTGGAAGCAATCAAGATGTCTTTTAATAGATGACGAGATACATAAACTATGGTACATCCATACAAATGGAATGTGTTTCAGTGTTAAATTAAAAAGAAATGAGCTATCAAGCCATGAAAAGATGTAGAGGAAAATTAAATACATATAACTTAAGTGGAAGAATTCAATCTGTAAAGGCTATAAACATGTATGAGTCCAACTATATGACATTGTAGAAAAGGCAAACTGTATGGCCACCAGGGGTCTGAGAGGAAGGAGAAAGGATGGGATGAGTAGGTGACCCACAGATGTTTAGGGCAGTAAAACTATTCTTTATGATAAGTAATGGTGGGTACATGACATTATGCATTTGTACAAACCCATACAATGAACCTTGATTTGAACTGTGGACCTTAATTAATAATAATGTGGCATTATTGGTTCATCAATTGTGACAAATTCACCACACTAATATAAAATGTTAGTAATAGGGGAAACTGAAGGAAGGGAGGGTATATGGGAACGCTGTACTTTCTATGCAATTTTTCTCAAAACTAAAACTGTTCTAAAAATAGAATTTCTTAATAAAAAATAATAGCAAAACATCATTAGAATTTGACATGTTCCAATATAAATTAGGTTAATATAAGCAAAAAATGTGAGGTCTCTATCCTTGTACAGAACTGAATAGATGCATTTTCTTCCTCCTCTCCCTTACTTTTTTCCTTCCCTCAATCCCCCAACCTTCCCAGATGCTTTTCATTGTGAACAGAAAGTTCACATTAATAAAATGCAGATGGATGTTAAAGCATATAAACAGATGCTCAACACCACTCAAAGTAAGAAATGCAAATTGAAACTAAACTGAAATACCGGTTGTCACCTATCAGACTAGCAGAAACCCACAAGAGACATGTTATTCTGGGTCTACCCAGGGGGAGCAATGCGTACCACATACTCAGCTGCTGGGAGTGCATACTGGCTCAACACCACGTATGAAACAATTTGGCAAAATCTGCTTGAATTGAAACTGCATGTGTCCATGGACCTAGCAGTTCTATATTTGGGATTTTATCTCACAAATATATTTGCATACACACAAAATGATAAATACATGGGGTTATTCACTACAGCATCCTTAATAATAACAAAATATTGGAAAGAACGTAAATGTCCATGAGGGTTAAGTAAATTATAGTTGCTTTCTGTGTACCAATATGGAAAGAGCCCTAGGGCGCCTGGGTGGCTCAGTCAGTTAAGTGTCTGACTCTTGATATCAGCTCAGTTCATTAACTCAGGGTCCTGGGATTAAGCCCTGCATGGGCTCTGCACTCAGTGGGGGTCTGCCCTCTCCCCTGCTACTCCCCCTCTCAATAAATAAGTAAAATCTTTTTAGAAATATGGAAAGAGCTCTGATATTAGTAAGTCAAAAATCAAAGTGCAGAACAATATTGCTATATGTTCTTTTTATGTAAAAATAGCGAAAAGTAATGATACTCATATTTACTTGTATATGCGAGTATGGGACACAGGAGGGCACTGACAGACAGGGGCAGAGGGAGAGTTTTCACTGGCTAGCTTTTTTTCCCCCTAACCAATACCTTTAAACATGTATTTCAAAAACCTAAGTACAAACATGAACATTTTTTTTTTTAAAGATTTCATTTGTTTATTCGACAGAGATCACAAGTAGGCAGAGAGGCCGGCAGAGAGAGAGAGGAGGAAGCAGGCTCTCCGCTGAGCAGAGAACCCGAAGCGGGACCCGATCCCAGGACCCTGAGATCATGACCTGAGCCAAAGGCAGAGGCTTTAACCCACTGAGCCACCCAGGTGCCCCACAAACATGAACATTTTAAAAATAAACTCAGAATAGCTAGGAAAGATTGTCTTTGCTATTGCCAAGCCTTAGAAATTATTTTTATCTGCCCATGAAAATCCCTCCCTTGAGAGTTCCCAGCAGGGTGATTGTTAATGTTATTTTGTAACTCTGAGGGTCCCTGGTGAAAACCTGACTTTGCCAAAGAGGTAGTTCAGATTTCTCTGCTCTTCTAACAGTAATGTTCATGAAACACATCTAGTTGACTTGTTTAAGAAAGAGAAAAGTAAGAAACCAAGTAAGAAAGATATTTTCTTTAAGAAAATATCTCAGTGGGGGCACCTAGGTGGCTCAGTGGGTTAAAGCCTCTGCCTTTGGCTCAGGTCATGATCTCAGGATCCTGGGATCTAGTCCCACATGAGATCGAGTCCCTCATCCTGCTCTCTGCTCAGCAGGGAGCCTGCTTCCCCCTTTCTCTCTCTCTGTCTGCCTCTCTGCCTACTTGTGATCTCTGTCTGTCAAAAAAATAAATAAAATCTTTAAAAAAAAAAAAGAGAGAGAGAGAGAAAAGAGAAGAAAATATCTCAGTGAAGAATATAAAGTTTAACTCTGATCTTGAAAAAAAAAAAAGTGTAGCTGTAGAGTCCAAGCCCTTTTCTTCTTTGACAGCAACTCTACTCAATTGTGTGAGGTTTCTCCCTTTTCGAGTAAAGACTCTTGAACCAGCTTTATATTTTACCTCCTCTTTCTTCTACATCCACTGCCGCTATGCAGCTGGTTTTCCCACTTCCCTTGCTCTGGCAAAGAAGTAAGATGTTACATTAAGGCAAAACATGACAAGTGCCAGATATTGCTGGTAATTCCTAAAAGGAGTAGACATGAATGCTGAATCCTAGTGAGCCCAGGGGAAAGACAAGGTAGGAAGCATTCTTTATTGAAGCTATCCCTAATATATACTGAAATGTGGGAAAGAAATCCAGTCCCCAGAAGCAAATGCTAGTGGAGGCTGTAGCCTTCCCTACCAGCGGCTCTTTCTAAGAACTGAACACACCTGTGTTAGCTCCCTCTGCCTGGTGTGTTGCCTTCCCTTTCATCTGTGTTTGGACAGCTCCTGAGAAACTGACAGCAGGGACAGGCTATATTGCCTCTGCTGTAGGAAGCATGGGCATAGGTTTGAAGCCATAGGACCTGAGAACTGATTAACAAGTATTTAGCTGAATTGTTTTTAGAAGCTTTCTTTCAAATCCTAGTTTGTTTTACGGGAAAAACTTTAGGAAATATATATGATAAGAGAATCATGTTAAATTTACCAGGAAGTTGGCACAGTAGTGCATAAACTTCTCATATACCTCCTATTTTTAATATCTAACATTACTATTATTAATGCACTCCTACTAATACATTATTATTAACTAAAGTTCATAGTTTATTCAGATTTCTGTACTTTTTTCTAAATGTCCTTTTTCTGTCCCAGGATTCCATCCGGACTACTGCATTGCCTTTAGTTTTCATGTCTCCTTAGTTTCCTCTTGGCTGTGACATTTCTCAGACTTTCCTTGTTTTTGATGACTTTGACAATTTTGAGGAGTACTGGTCAATATTTTGGACAACATCCCTCACTTGGGATTTGTCTGATGTTTTTCTCGGACTGTGGATTTGAGGGAGGAAGACCATGGAGGTGAAGTGCTCTTCTCATCAGGGGCATACACGGTCAACATGACTTATCAGTGTTCACCAGGTGAGGTGGTGTGTGTCAGGGTTCTGCACTATAAAGTTGCTCTGTTGTGCCCATTCCATATGTACTCTTTGGAAGGAGGTCCCTATGCTCAGCCCACACTTAAGGAGTGGGTCATTATGCTTTTTTGGAATTCTTCACAAGGGAAACTTGTCACTTTCCCCCCATGTATTTATTTATACGATCATTTGTTTGTATCAATATAGATTCGTGGATATTTATTTTATATTTTGGGTTATTGGCCTTTGGGGGCTCTTTTAATTGGCTCCTCTGTCTCTTTGATAGCCCCCCCCCATTTATGTGTATGTGTGTATGTGTTTCCTTTTTTGAGCTCTCCCTTACTTTCTGGCATGATAAAATCCTCCAGGCTCATCTTATGTATTTCCTGCCCCAGTCCTAGAATCAGCCATTTCTCCAGTGAGCTCTAGTTCCTTGTATTGAAGAATGAGATTAGAAACCAAGATCTGGGGGCACCTGGGTGGCTCAGTGGGTTAAAGCCTCTGCCTTCAGCTCAGGTCATGATCCCAGGATCCTGGGATCGAACCCCGCATTGGGCTCTCTGCTTCATGGAGAGCCTGCTTCCTCCTCTCTCTGCCTGCCTCCCAGCCTACTTGTGATCTCTCTCTCTGTCAAATAAATAAAAAGAAAGAAAAAAGAAAGAAAGAAAGAAAAGAAACCAAGATCTGGGGTCCCTGTTTGGTACAGTGAGTTAAACATTTAACTTTTGGTTTTGGCTCAGGGCTATGGGATCAGCCCCCATGTCTAGCTCCACGCTTGGCCCAGAGTCTGCTTGGGAATCTCTCTCTCTCTGCCCCTCCCACTATGATCTCTCCCTCTCTAGGATAAAAATAAATAAATCTTTAAAAAAAAAAAAAGAAGAAGAAGAAGAAACCAAGATCTGGTGCGTTCCTTTGTTTTTAATTCATCTGAGTCTTTGTATTTAAGGTGGATTTCTTATAGATAATATATAGTTAAGCTTTGCTTTTTATCCACTCTGGTATTCTCTGTCTCTTAGTACATTTAGACCATTTACATTTAAATGATAATTGATATAGTTGGGTTAATATTACCATGCTTTTAACTGTTGCCTATTTGTTATATTTGCTTTTTATTTCTTTTAAATACCACTTACAAAAAGTCTTTCTCCTTCACACTGAAAGATAATTTTGCTGGATGTAAACTTTGATTTGGTGGGGGTTTCTTCCCATACTTTATAAGCACTTCATTTCATTCTCTTCTTGCTGGCATGTTCTTACCCTTGTTCCCCGGTCCGCAAGGTGTTTTTCTCCTCTCTGGCTTCTCTCAAGATTATCTCTTTGTTTTTCTGCAGTTTTGAATATGATATGCCTGGGGATAGACTTTTGGCATTTATCCAACTTGATGTTTTATGGGCTTCCTGGATCTTTGACTTGATGTCTATCATTAATTTGGGGACGTTCTCTGGTACTACTTCTTCAAATATTTCTTCTGTTCCATTCTTTCGTTGTTCTTCTTCTGGGATTATAATTATGCATATGTTACACCTTTTACTCTTGTCTCACAGTTGTTGGATATTTTCTTGTTGGTTTTTGTTGTTGTTGTTTTCATTCTTTGTATTGACTCAGACTGGGAAGTTTTTTTTGACCTATCTTCAAGATTGCTGATTTTCCTCAGCTGTGTCCAGTCAACTGACAATCCTATCAAAAAGCAGTGTTCACGTCTTTTAGAGTTTTTAATTTCTAGCTTTCCACTTTGATCGTTCCTTACATTTTTCATCTCTGTGCTTACATTATTTGTTTGTTCTTAACATTTTGTCTGCTTTTCCCAGTAGAGCCCTTAACAATACTAATCATAGTTATTTTAAACTCCCTGTTACAGATTCTGTTCCAGAATCTGTTATGTCTGAGTCTGGTGCTGATGATTTCTTCATCTGTTCAGAGTGTGTTTTCCTTGTCTTATGGCATGCCTTATAATTTCTTGTTGAAAGCCAGACCTGTTGCATCAGGCAGTAGCAGCTGAGGTAAAGTAGGCCTTTGGTGTCAGGATTTGTGTTAATCTGGCTGGAAGTTGGCTGTACTTGATGCTTATTTTGGCCATAGGTACCACAGGCTTTAAATTCCCATTCTGTCCTTGTTTTTTTCTCCCTCTTTAGGTTGGGCTTCCCTGCGTTTCCCTCCTCAGAGAAAGGGTGTATCGCAGCTCTTTTAACTGTAATATAACGATTATACTGGAGCCCTGTTGGTGTGTGATAAGCTGTTGAGGAGGGGACCAATTCTCTGATTTTTAGATCAACCCTCAGGCTTTAGGTGAAGCAGTGTTTCAGGAGAGTGGTCTCCAAAAGTGTTGTTACATGAGTAGAGCTCTTGCCTGCCCCTGCCCCCTTCCCTGTCTGCGGTGCTCCAGACTACTTCTTTGAAGCCCTGACTGCCGTTCCCTCTGTTTTATTTTTGTTTTCCCTGCATGAGACAGGAAGGCTGGAGAGGCAGGAGTGGGGAGGAATTTCCTTACTGAAACTGGAACCATGGTCTAGAATTTACTCTGGTAAAGTCCTTCCTCCTAGAGAGTAAGCCTTTTGTATGGAGAAGGCTATGAACAGTATTTCATAATGCCTACTCCTCCTTTCTCCCTGTAAGATCTGTGAGGTTATCCTTCTTTTGTTATCAGCATGAGAACCAGGTTGGGTTCTTGGAGGGAACACCTATGAAAGTATGGGGCCCCTAGCACTCTACCCTTTAATGGTTTCCCACTTATGCTGATCATGCCCAGCCACCAACAATTCATCAAAATCACCTTTTAAGTGTTCCTATCAGTTTATGGCTCTGGCAGTTTCCATTCTGAGTAAGTAGATCTTGGTTGCTACAGCTCTCTAGATGTACCTAAATCCCCAGATTTTGAGCAGTGGTTCACCCTCGATTCTTTGACAGGTCCAAGAAAAGTAGTTGTCTTCCATTTGTCCAGTGTTTTATTGTTGTATTGACAGGAGTGAAACTTCCAAGCTTTCTTTACATGTTGGAGCTAAAACCAGAAGTGCTCAAAAGTCTTTTTTGAAGAGATGTTATTTGGTTTCATATAAGTTTGCCAGTTACCAAAATAGTAAATCAAAGCATATATTCAGTAGTAAATATGCTGAATTTTGTTTTAGGGAAACATGAAGCAAATGTTTCAATAACTGAGCATACTATTTGCTCACTGATAGTAGCAGTGAAAGGTCCACTGTGGAAGGGACAGAAATCTGAGGCCCTCCTGCTCCATACCTGTCGTCTTTCTGGCTCTTCTCCTCTGCAGAATAGATTTTCCCATGAAAATGGACCTGACACTCAGTTTATTGACTGTCTGTCACCTGCCATCCAGTTAATCAGCTGACACCTTTGGTGTGGTTTGGTGCTAGAGATGTGAAGCCCATTGCTTCCTGGCACAAGTTTTCAATTTAAAATCATATTTTGTCCAGCAGCATATCTCCTAAAACTGTTGCTAGTGACATTGTAGCCTTCAGCAAAGCATGTACATATGCAGATGACCAGTGTTAACTGTATTAGAATGAGGACTTAGATGAAAGTAGGAGGAGGTGCTTTCTCTTTTCATTTATAAACAGATAACCATCTGATTTTTAGGAGGCCCCCATTGAAGGACTCTAATATTCTTTGCAGTAATTTCTTTCTTCAGAAGAATGCCCGATTAGTTAAATACCTGCCACTAAGGTTTGGATGCCCAAACTGAGTTGAAGGTGGTCAGAAACTAATCTGACAAAATAGTAACACAGGAACTTCAGAAAGTAGCATTTCTGGGACACCTGGGTGGCTCAGTAGGTTAAGCGTCTGCCTTCGGCTCAAGTCATGATCTCAGGGTCCTGGATTTGAGTCCCACATCAGGCTCCCTGCTGAGCAGAGAGCCTGCTTCTCCTTCTGCCTCTGCTGCTCCCCCTGCTTGTGCCCCCTCTCTCTCTCTCTCTGACAAATAAATAAATAAACTCTTGAAAAAAAATAAAGTAAGTAATATTTCTGTGTCTTGACTACTCACCATTTGTCAGGTGCGACAGTGGGAAAGGAGGCTCACTGACCTGCACCTTGTCCTGCCCTCTGTGCAGATGCCTCCCTGGCTCCCAAGCCTGTGCTCTCCCACCCACAATGTCTTCACGGAACATCCTCAGGCAGATTGTTGTGGGGGAGGCAACAGCAGTGTGTACAGTGAAGAACCTAGAACTTCGTTGTCAGCCCTGACATATTCTCTGTAGGTCAGTTTCTTGCCCTTAAAGTAACGAACTGATTGAAAGGCTCACTCAGCTTCTTACAGCTCTAAAATCTCTGCATTCCTGATGGGGCAAGAGACATCACTACCCACCAGGTGGCCCTTCTCTGGAAGCTCTTTGCCATGATTTCCTTCTCTACGTATTAGATGGGCTTCACAACAACTGTGTAGCATAATAAGAGTAAAGGAGGATGAAGCTCCAGCAAAGGAGGGGGAAGCACAGGCCTTGCAGGGATGGTGCAGAAGCAGCAGCTCCTGGAGGGAGCCCATTTCAGAGGCCAAGTCCAGAGAGGGTCTTGGCAAATTGAAGCTCGTCCAAAGCAGGTAGGTAGAACCAAGAAGATGGGACAGAGCTTTCTGCCCAGTAGTGTCAAAGAAATGCCAGGTAGCTTTACTTCATTTTTGGTCCTTGAAGAAGTGGTATTAAACATGATTCGTTCTCATTTAGTTCTGTAATGAACAAATGTTTCCCATGGCTGTGGCATCTAAATTACAAGGAAAACAACAGCAGCAAAACTAGAAGGAAAACAAAAGACTAAGAGGGAAGGAGATGAAGTCTGTGAACACAGAGCCATCCTGAGATCACAACTTTATGTCACATATGTCACATCCTGCTGTCACCACGGTGAAGGGAGAAGAACTCTCCTCCTGTCTTATACCTGTAGCTTGGGATTCCCACCGCCATTGGGCCTTTGAGACTTTTTTTTCCAACTTAAAGATTCTTCCAGGGTCCACCATGCCTGTGTATCTCTGAAGATAAACAGTGTTTGTTGAGGCCAGTACATAAAGGACTGTTTAGCTGGCCCCAGACTGGATCTTAAAAGGAAAAGTAATTATGTTTCCTGTAAAACTTCACATGTGGAGTCTCCTGAGCCTTGCCCTCCTCACTCTCTGTCACTGACCAGGCAAGCATCAGGCAGGTGACTTAAGCAGGCTGATTGTGTGTCTTTCTTGCACTTTGGTAGAGCCACCACCCCTCAGAGGGCCCTCGGAGTGCACCATGGCTTGCCTTTGTGACAACAAGTGTATGTTTCTCCAGCGCTATTTAAATTTTCACTTGATTGTCCAATTTAAGTAAATGAAGTAAGTATATAGTGAAACAAAACCACAATCTTAGGGTATCACTTTGCTTGTAGGCCTTAGAAAACATTTCCAAGTACAGTTATTAAGTGCTGCTTGGTTTTTTTCCTTGTCAAGTGATCAAAATAATTGTTGGAAAAACAAACTCCAAATAAAACATAACCCTCCTACAGATTGCACTTTCACAGTCATCAAATCTGGCCTAGAAACTGCTTTGTACATGGAATGTAGCTGTGAATGGAAAGAGAAAAAGTTTTGCACATGTAAATCGCTTCAACACTGCATAGGACTGCTCTTGGATGACATCAGAATTGCCAAGGCCTTGAAAGCCCGCTTCTTCACCCTGCTGACCAAAGACAATGCCATCACTCAGGGTCTTTCACCTATAAGGTGCTAATCTTGCTAATCTTTTGTTAGCAAGTCTCAACAATGGTGATTATACTTTCAAAAGGGAAGAGCTGATGAGGTATTCAGCTTAATTTACTTGTAACCCTTTAATTCCTTCTGTTCGTTTGGGCTAATTGGCATTGGTTCTATTAAGTGGTAAGATGGAAGAAGAAGTAAAAGAATTTTTATGTTTTTATTATAATCAGTTTCTCTTCTCTGTCCTACTATTTTAATCAACTAACTCTCCTAACATTTTTTCATTGCTTTTTTCCCTGTACACTTATTTTAGATTCCAACTTTCCACTAACCTTCTCAGCCCAACTCTTCACTCATTTGACTGATCTTGAGAAATAGCTTATGTAGACAAGCCAAAGGTCTAGGGTCTTTGTGATGATGGTGACTCCCTGTCATGCCCTGTGTGCATCCTCAATGCACCAAGCATGCACCATGACCTTGGTCAGGAGCATAATGTACTGTTATCACAGGAGGTACCCTGCCCACACTGCATCCCTCAGGGTCCATCCGTGACCCACAAGGTATTAGAAACTGAAGACACTGTACAGGAAGCCTCCTTTGGAACTACAGAGAAGATTCCTATTCATTGTGTTATTGAGACAAAGACAGATTTTTTTAATGCTTTCTCATTCATTTGCATAGAATATCTTTTTACATCTTTTCACTTTTATGCTATGTGTGTCCTTAATTCTAAAGTGAGTCTCTTGTAGATAGTATATAGTTGGATCCTGTTTTTTTATCCATTTAGCTACTCTGTGTTTTTCAGAGTTTAATCTGTTTACATTTAAAGTAATTACTGATAGTAGCAAATTTTCTGTTCCCATTTCATTTTCTGTGTGTCTCAGAGTTATTTTCTTCCTCTTTTTCTCCTCAATGCCTTTCTTTGTGTTTCATTGATTGATTGATTGATTGATTTTTTTTTTTTTTTTGTACTGCCTTTCTTTGGTTCTCATTTCTCTTTTGTGTCTCTACTATAGGTACTTCTTGTGGTTAACATGGTAGGTATATAAAACATAGTTATAACAATCTATTTTAAACTGATAAAAACTTTATTCACATACAAATCTCTGCTCCTTTACATGTCTCCCCTCCAATTTTATGTTATTGTTGTCACAGATTATGCTTTTTATATACGGATTCATTCACATAGTTTTATAGTGATTTTGTATGCTTTTATCCTTTAAGTTGTACATGAATTAAAAACAATGTGTACACCACCACTACAGTATTACAGGATTCTGTGTTTGTCAATATTTACCTTTGTAATATTTGGTAATATGTAATGTGGTAATATTTACTATATGTTTGTATATGCTTTTGTGTTGCTGTCTAGCATCCTTTATTTCAACATGATGGATGCCCTTTAGCATTTCTTGTAAGGTAGATCTGGTGGCGATGAATTCTCTCAGCTTTTATTTATCTGGAAAGGTCTTAATTTCTCCTTCACTTTTGAAGGACAGTTTTGCTGAATTTAGTATTCCTGGCTGACAGGGTTATTCTTTCAGCATATTGAATATATCATCTCACTCCCTTCTAGCTTGTATTATTTCTGCTAAGAAACACTGATAATTTTATGGGTCCTTTCTTGAAGGTCTGCTGCTTTTAAGATTTTCTCTTTTTCTTTCAACAATTTGATTACATTGTGTCTCAGTGTGGGCCTTTTGGGTTTATCTAGTTGGAATCTTTTGTGCTTCTTGAATTTGTGTGTCCATTTCCTTTCTCAGACTTGGAACTTTTTGACACTTGTTTCTTCAAATAAGCTCTCTGACTTTTAATCTCTTCTCTTTCTGGGACTCCCAGAATGTGTATATTGGTCTGTTTGTTGATGTACCTTAAGTCCTTAGGCTTTCTTCATTCTTTTTTTTTTTTCCCCCTTCCATTCCTCTGACTTGACAATTTCAAATGGCCTCTCTTCGGGTTCACTGATTCTCCTGCTTGAGCAAGGCAGCTGTTGAGCCCATCTGGTGAATTTTTTGATTATTGAAATCTTCAGCTTCAGAAGTTCTGTTTGGTTCTTTTATAGTTTCCGTCTCTTTGTTTATATTCTCATTTTTTTCATGCATTATTTTCCAGATTTCAGTTAGTTTTCTTTCTTGTAGCCCATTGAGTTTCTTCAGATTAATTATTTTGAATCGTCAGGTGATTTATACATTTCTGTTTCTTTAGGGTTGGTTTTTCAAGATTTATTACTTTCCGTTGATTGTGCCATGTTTCCCTGTTTCTTCATATGTCTTATTATTTTTCAGTGAGGTTTTTGCATTTAAAAAAAAATAGCCACCTCTCCCAGTCTTTACAGACTAGCCTTGTATATGGAAAAAACTCCATAAGTCAGCCCAGCTAGAGAGCTGGAGGTGTCTCACACCTTTTCTGGGAGTGTGTCTTCTCTGAACTTGTGCATGTAATTTCCCAGTTAGGAAGGTTGTCAGTTTCATTTTCAGGAGTTTATGATTTCTTGTTCCCTCCCTCCCTGTCTGCAGTACTGCAGGTACTTCAGCATGCCACCAAGCTCATGTTGCTCTTAGTGGCCCCCAGGCATCCAAAACATGTCACATCCTTTCCAGGACTCTGAGTCTACTGAGATAGAAATCAGTCCCTGGGGCAATGCCCTGAAAACCCAGAACATTGGATATATGTTCGACTCTTCTTCTTCTCTCCTGAGGGAGAAGCCATGAGTTGGGTATTTTCTCCCAATTGTGCTAAGTTGTGCCAGCTTGGAGGAGGAGCTATTGCAGGTGAAATCCAGTAGCTTTTCTTATGTATTTCAAAGTAGCCGTTCTTGACTTTGTGCTTTCTTGGAGTACTGCAACTTCTTAACTGGTTTCTGGAGTTCTCATAAAGGCTTTTTGGACGGTATATTGCTGTTAGGTCTATATCTCAGTGGAGGAACAAGGTTTGGGCTTTCTATTTCAGTGTCTTGTCGACTTCAGTCTGGCCTCTAAGTCTTTAATAGGAGCCTGGTATGACTGGGTGTGGCTTCTCTCTTGGGCCTAGCAGTCCCACACAAGGACTCTCCCAGATGATCACATGCTTTCTTTAAAGGGCAAGTCACTGGCTTTAGTGCAAGAGAAGAACCTTGCGGTCTCTCTGTTACAAGATGGCATAACAAAGGACTCCCTGTGGCCCTAGTTTTTCTGAAGGTAGCTTTTTAATACATTCACTTTGGTGAACACTCCCTGTCCCAATCCTTTCCTATTGTGGGGCTGAATCTGACATTGGTGTCTTTCTGAGTCTTCTTTGGGAGGACCTGCCTTTATGTCAGGAGATGTGCTACGCTTTCTGCCTCATCAGTCCTGTATTCAGAATTTCGACAAATTCTCTTGGTTCTTCTTCTCATTCTTTTTTTTCCCTTTCTTCTTTCTTTATTTTTTTATTTTTATTTAAATTCAATTAATTAACATATAATGTATTATTGGTTTCAGAGGTAGAGGTCACTGATTCATCAGTCTTATATAATACCTAGTACTCATTACATCACGTGCCCTCCTTAATGTCCATTACCCGGTTAACCCAAGCCCCCTCCTCTCCAACAACCTTTTTGTTTCCTATGATTAAGAGTCTCTTATGGTTTGTCTCCCTTTCTGATTTTTGTCTTGTTTTATTTTTTCTTCTCTTCCTCCATGCTTCTCTGTTTTGTTTCTTAAATTCCACAGATGAGTGAGATCGTGTGATAATTGTCTTTCTCTGATTGACTTATTTTGCTTAGCAAAGTACCCTGTAGTTCCATCTACATCATTGCAAATGCTAAGATTTCATTTTTTATGGCTGAATAGTATTCCATTATATATATATATACATATATATGTATATATGTATATATATATATATTCCATTTTTATCCACTCATCTGTTGATGGACATCTGGGTGCTTTCCATAGTTTGGTTATTGTGGGCCTTGCTGCCATAAACACTGGGTTGTAGGTACCTTTGGCTCACTACATTTGTATCTGGGGTAAATACCCAGTAGTGCAATTGCTGAGTCATAGAATAGCTCTATTTTCAATTTTTTGAGGAAACTCTGTACTGTTTTCCAGAGTGGTTGCACCAGTTTGCACTCCCACCAATCTTTGCCAACAACTCTAGTTTTCTGAGTTGTTAATTTTAACCATTCTGACTGGTATGAGGTGGTATCTCATTGTGGTTTTGATCTGTATTTCCCTGATGCCGAGTAATGTTGAGCACTTTTCATGTGTCTGTTGGCCATTTGGATGTCTTCTTTGGAGAAGTATCTGTTCACGTCCACTGCCCACTTATTGATTGGATTATTTGTTCTTTGGGTGTTGAGATTGATACGTTCTTTATAGATTTTGGATACTAGCCCTTTATCTGATAAGATATTTGCAAATATCTTCTCCCATTCTGTTGGTTGTGTTTTGGTTTTGTCAGCTGTTCCCTTTAAGGTAAAAAAGTTTTCTATCTTAATGAATTCCCAATTGTTCATTTTTACCTTTGTTTCCCTTGCCTTTAGAAATGTGTCTAGCAAGAAGTTGCTGCAGCTGAGGTCACAAATGATGCTTGCCTGTGTTCTCCTCTAGGATTTTGATGGATTCCTGTCTCACATTTACATCTTTCATCCATTGTCTATTTTTGTGTATGGTGTCAAGGAAATGGTCCAGTTTCATTCTTCTGTATATATGCAGCTGTCAAATATTCCCAACACCATTTGTTGAAGTGACTGTCTTTTTTCCATTGGATATTCTTTCCTGCATTGTTGAAGACTAGTTGACCACAGAGTTGAGGGTCCATTTCTGGGTTCTTGCTTCTGTTCCATTTACCTTTGTATCTGTTTTTGTGTCAGGACCATACTGTGTTGATGATTACAGCTTTGTAATAGAGCTTGAAGTCCAGAGTTGTGGGGCCACCAGCTTTGGTTTTCTTTTTCAACATTCCTTTGAGTATTTGGGGACTTTTCTGGTTCCATACAAATGTTAGGATTATTTGTTCCAGCTCTTAGAAAAAAAGTTAACGTATTTTGATAGGAATTGCATTGAATGTGTATATTGCTCTAGGTAGCATAGACACTTCAACAATATTTGTTCTTCCAATCCATGAGCTTGCAACATTTTTCCATTTCTTTGTGTCTTCCTCAATTTCTTTCATGAGTGTTCTGTAGTTTTCTGAGTACAGATTCTTTGTCTCTTTGGTTAAGTTTATTCCAAGGTATCTTATGACTTTGGGTGCAGTTCTATATGGGATTGACTCCTTGATTTCTCTTTTTTCTGTCTCATTGTTAGTGGATAGAAATGTAACAGATTCCTGTGCATTGATTTTTATATCCTGCCACTTTGCTGAATTCCTATATGAGTTCTCACAAATTTGAGGTGGAATCTTTCAGGTTTTCCACATAGATTATTGTGTCATCTGTGAAAAGTGAGAGTTTGACTTCTTCTGTGCTGATTTGGATGACTTTATTTCTTTTTGTTCTCTGATTGCTGAAGCTAGCACTTCTAGTACTATGGTGAATAGCAGTGGTGATAGTGGACATTCTTGCCATGTTCCTGACCTTAGCGGGAAAACTCTCATTTTTCCCCATTGTGAATGATATTCACTGTGGGTTTTTCATAGATAGCTTTTATGATACTGAGTTATGTTCCCTCTATCCCTACACTGTGAAGAGTTTTAATCAAAAAAAGGAGGCTGTATTTTGTTAAATCTTTTTCTGAATCTATTGAAAGGATTATATGGTTCTTGTCCTTTCTTTTATTAACTTAATATATCATATTAATGTACTGTATCACACTGTAGTGTATCACATTGATTGATTTGTGGATGTTGAACAACCCTTGCATTCCAGGAATAAATCCCACTTGGTCATGGTGGGTAATCCTTTTAATGTACTGTTGGGTCTTATTGACTAGTATCTTGATGAGAATTTTGGCATCTGTGTTCATCAGGGATATTGGTCTATAATTATCCTTTTTGGTGGGGCCTTTGGTTTTAGAATCAGGATAATGCTGGCCTCATAAATGAGTTTGGAACTTTTCTTTCCATTTCTATTTTTTTAAACATCTTCAGAAGAATAGGTATTAATTCTTTCAGTGTTTGCTAGAATTCCCCTGGGAAGTCATCTGGCCCTGGACACTTGTTTTTTGGGGGATTTTTTTATTTCCTTACTGGTTATGGGTCTATTTAGGTTTTCTGTTTCTTCCTGTTTCAGTTTTAGTAGTTTATATGTTTGTAGGAATGCATCCTTTCTTCCAGAATGCCTAATTTGTTGGCTTATAGTTGCTCGTAATATGTTCTTATAATTGTTTGTATTTCTTCAGTGTTGGTTGTGATCTCTCCTCTTTCATTCATGATTTTATTAATTTGGGTCCTATCTCTTTTCTTTTTGCTAAGTCTGACTAGAGGGTTATTAATCTTATTAATTATTTCAGAGAACCAACTCTCAGTTTCATTGATCTGTTCTACTGTATTTTGGTTTCTATTCATTGATTTCTGCTCTAATATTTATTAGTTCTTGTCTCCTGCTTGGTTTAGGCTTTATTGGCTATTCTTTCTCCAGCTCTTAGGTGTATGGTTAGGTTGTGTATTTGAGACCTTTCTTGTTTCTTGAGAAAAGCTTGCATTACTATGTACTTCTCTCTTAGGACTGCCTTTGCTGCATCACAAAGGTTTTGAACAGTTGTGTTTTCATTTTCATTTTTTTCCATGAATTTTAAAAAATTTTTCTTTAATTTTCTCATTGGCCCATTCATTCTTTAGTGGGATGCTCTTTTTTTTTTTTTTTTAAGATTTTATCTATTTATTTGTCAGAGAGAGAGAGAGAGAGAGCACAAGCAGGCAGAGGCAGAGAGAGAAGCAGGCTTCCTGCTGGACAAGAAGCCCAATGTGGGACTCGATCCCAGGACCCCAGGATCATGACCGAGCTGAAGGCAGTAGCTTAACCGACTGAGCCCCCCAGGTGCCCCAGTAGGATGTTCTTTAACTTCATTTTTTTTTTTTAAGTTCTTTCTTCTTGTGATTGAGTTCCAGTTTCACAGCACTGTGGTCTGAAAATATTCAGGGAATGATCCTAATCTTTTGGTACCAGTTGAGACCTGATTTGTGACCTAGTATGTGGTATATTCTGGAGAATGTCACATGGGCACTTGAGAAGAATGTGTATTCTGTTACTTTAGAATGGAATGTTCTGAATACATCTCTGAAGTCCATCTGGTCCAATGTGTCATTCAGAGCCCTTGTTTCCTTGTTGAACTTCTGCCTAGATGATCTGTCCATTGCAGTGAGTTGGGGGGGGGGTGTTAAAATCCCCTACTACTATTGTTTTATTATCAATGTGTTTCTTTAATTTTTTTATTAATTGATTTACATAATTGGCTGCTCCCATGTTAGGGACATAAAAACTTAAAACTGTTAGATCTTCTTGTTGGATAGACCTTTTAGTTATGATATAATGTCCTTCCTCATCTCTTATTACAGTATTTGGTTTTAAATATAATTTGTCTGATATAAGGATTGCTATCCCAGCTTTCTTTTGATATTTATTAGCATGAAAAATGATTTTCCATTCTCTCACTCTAAATCTGGAGGTGTCTTTGGGTCTAAAATGAGTCTCTTGAAGACAGTGTACTGATGGATCTTGCTTTTTTATCCATTCTGATACCCTGTGTCTTTTGATTGGGGCATTTTGCCCATTTAACTACTGAATGATATGAATTTAGTGCCACTGTATTATCTGTAAAGTTCCTACTTCTATATATTGTCTCTGTTCCTTTGTGGTCTGTGTTACTTTTGGGATCTCTCTCTGCTTAAAGGATCCCCTTGAATATTTTTTGCAGGTCTGGTTTAATGGTCACAAATTCATTTAGTTTCTGTTTGTCCTGGAAGGCTTTTATCTCCCCTTCTATTTTTGAATGATATCCTAGCAGGATAAAGTGTTCTTGGCTGCTTATTTTTGTCATTTAGCACCCTGAATGTATCATACCAGTCCTTTCTGGCTTGCCAGGTCTGTGCGGATAGGTATGTTGCCAGTCTAATGTTTCTACCATTGTAGGTTACAGGCCTCTTGTCCCAAGCTGATTTCAGGATTTTCTCTTTGTCTTTGAGATCTGAAAACTTCACTATTAGATGTCAGGGTGTTGACCCGTTTTTGTTGATTTTGAGGAGAGTTCTCTGTGCCTCCTGGACTTGCATGCCTGCTTCCTTCTCCAGATTAGGGAACTTCTCAGCTATAATTTGCTCAAATATACCTTCTGCCGCACCTCCCTTTCCTCTGCTTCTGGGATTCCAATTACTCTAATATAGTTAGAATGGTATCACTTATCTCTTGAATTCTTCCTTTGTGATTCAGTAGTTGTTTAGCTCTCTTTTTCTCAGTTTCTTTATTCTCCATCATTTGGTCTTCTATATCTCTAATTCTCTCTTCTGACTCATTTATCCTAGCAGTTAAAGTCTCCATTTTTTATTGCATCTCATTAATAGCCTCTTTGATTTTGACTTGATTAGATTTTAGTTCTTTTATTTCTCTAGTGTCTTATATGCTTTTTTCAAGCGTAGCTTGTATCTTTATAATAATTATTCTCAACTCTAGTTCTTCTTTCTTACTTATAACCATACTGATTAGGTCGCTGGCAGTCAGTGCTGACTGTTGTTCCCTTTTTGGGGGTGATTTTTTTCCATCTTGTCATTCTGTTCAGAGAAGAATAGATAAATGAGAAAACAAAATACTAGAATGGCAACAACAACCCCAGAGAAATATACACTAAACAAATCGGAAGAAACCTAAAACCAAAAAAATATTAAAAATTTTTAAAAAGAGAGAATATAATCAGACAGGTGAACAGAACAGAGCAATACACTGGATCCTGTATTTTTTTGGAATGTTTTTTAGAAAACTAGATCCCAAAATTATAAAGAAAGAAAAACTTTTATATATATATATATATATATATATATATATGTGTGTGTGTGTGTATATATATATACACATATATATATACACACACACATATATATATATATATAAAATTAAATATAATGAAAGGATAGAATGTAGCTGTGGAAATGAAAATTAAAAGACCAAAAAAAAAAAGGAATATAAACAGACAGGTGAAAAGAACAGAGCTATACACTATAGCCTGAGTGTATTTTGGTCAGTTTGTTAGAAGAAATTACATCTCAAATTTGTAAAGAAAGAAAACTTATAATCTACAAAAATAAAATTAAATACATTGAAAGGATAGAATGTAACTGTAAATATGAAAATTTAAAAAGACTTTGACCAAAAAAAAAAAAAGAAGAAAGAGAGAAAATATGATCAGACAAATGAAAAGAATAGAGCCATACACTGAATTTGGGATGAATTTTGGTCTGTTTGTTTGTTAGAGGAAAGTGCGTCCAAAAATTGTAAAGAAAGAAAAACTGACACACACACACACACACACACACACACACAAATAAATACAAGGAAAGGATAGAATGTAAATGTAAAAATGATAATAAATGATTTTTAAAAAGAATTGATGAAATAAATTGGTTAAAAGGGAAAGAGAAAAAAATTAAAATTGAAAGACTAAAGAATTGTGGTGGAAAAAAACCATGAATTCTATATACTATTTCCCTCTAGCTCTGGAGTTTTATAGTTATCTATGATTGGTAAACTTGATCTTGGCTGGATGTTCTTGCTGGTCTTCTGGGGGAGGGGCCTGTTGCAGTGATTCTCAAGTGTGTTTGCCTGAGGCAGAATTGCACCACCCTTGCCAGGGGCCAGGCTAAGTAATCTCCTCATGTTCAGTCTCAGTAGCCTTTGTTCCGTGAAAGCTTTCCATAGAGCTCTGGAAGACGGGAATGAAGATGGCGGCCCCCCCCAATCTCTGGCCCCTGAGCCAAGAGCTCCGGCCCCCCTCTTCAGGGTGCCCTCAGGGAAAAGCAGTCAAATTATTCCTGTCTCCCTGGTCTCTCTGTGCATTCCATGCTCACCTAGCCTGTGACCAAGGATTTCTATCTCAGGCACACAACCCTGTTTTGAGTTTCCAAATCCCATAGACTCCTATGGTATGCTCCCCTACCACTCCTCCCTGGGGTGGAAGGAGGGGGTCTTGCTGCAGTTCTGCCACTCGCTGGGCCCCTGCTCAGAGAGCAGTCACCCAACTGTGCTGAGGTTCATGGTTTATTGCAATCCAGACCTTAGCGCCTGCTGTGTTTGCAGCTGGCTTCCCAGCTCCAATGCTTGGGAACTCTGCCACAGTCAGGAATCCCTTGTCTTTCCGTGACCCCTGAGAATCTTAAGACCACACTGCCCCACCTAGGATTGTTCCCTGCTTTGCCACCTGAGCATCTTTCAGGCAGGGACGTCTCTCACCAAGAACAGATTTCTAAGAGTTCTTTTCCCTGTTGTATACTTTTGCTTTCTTTGTCATAAATTAATTGACCATATATGCTTGTGTTTATTTCTGGGCTTTCGATTCTGTTTCATTTATGTCAATACTGTGCTGTTTGAGTGCTATAACTTTGTACTACTATTTGAAATCAGCGAGTGTAGGACCTCCAGTTTTGTTCTTTCTCAGGATTGTTTTGGCTATTTGAGGTCTTTTATGGTCCCATGCAATTTGAGAATTATTCTAGTTCTATGAAAAAAATATCATTGGAATTTGATATGGATTGCATTGAATCTGTAGATTGCTTTGGGTAGTATAGACATTTTAATAATAATAATTCTTTCAGTCCATGAGTGCTGAATATCTTTCCATTCATTTCTGTCTTCTTCAGTTTATTAATATCTTATAGTTTTTATAGTACAAGGCTTTCACCTCTTGGGCCAAATTTATACCTAGCTATTTTATTCTTTTTGATACAGTTGTAAATGAGATTATTTTCTTGATTTCTCTTTCTGATAACTTGTTATCAGAGTACAGAAATGGAACAGGTTTTTGTATAATGATTTTTTATCTGAAAATCTATGGAATCCATTTATTCTAGAAGTCTTTTTGGTAGCATCTCTAGGGTGTTCTATATATAACATCCTGTCATCTGCAAATAGTGAAAGTTTTATTTCTTCCTTTCTAATTTATATGCCTTTTGTTTCTTTTCCTTGACTAATTGCTTCCTAGGACTTCCAGTACGTATTGTGTTTAATAAAAGTAGGAATAGCGGTCGTTCTTGCCTTTGTTCTTGATCTTAGAGGGAAAAGCTTTCAGCTTTTCACCATTGAGTATGATGTCAGCTGTGGGTTTGTTATCTATGGCCTTTATTATGTTGAGGTACTTGTCCTTTATACCCACTTTGTTGAGAGTTTTTGTCATAAATTGATGTTGAATTTTGTCAAATGCTTTTACTGCATTATCATTCATTTTGTTAATGTAGTGCTGATTTATTTGCAATTGTTGAATCATCCTTTCATCACTAGAATAATTCCCACTTGATCATGGTATGATCGTTTTAATGTGTCTTAAATTCAGTTTGCTAATGTTTTGTTGGTGGGGGGAGTTTGCATCTATTTTTATTCCCAGCCTATAATTTTCTTTTTTTGTGATGTCCTTGTCTGGTTTTGGGAGCAAGGTTATGCTGGCCTCATAAAATGAGGAGAGCTTTCCATATTTTTCAATGTTTTGGAAGAGTTTGAGAGGGATAGGTATTAAATCTTATTTGAATGTTTGATAGAATTCAGTAATAAAGCCATTTGATCCTGGACTTACATTTGTTGGGAGCTATTGATTACTGATCCAATTTCTTAATAATAAGCCTGTTCCAATTTTTTATTTCTTCATGATTCAGTCTGGATTATTTTCTGTTTCTAGGAATTTATCCATTTCTTCTAGGTTGTCCGATTTGTTGGCCTGTCATTGTGCCTAGTAGTTTGTTATGATCCTTTGTATTTCTGTAGTATCAGTAATTTCTGTTCCATTTCTGATTTTATTTATTTGAGCACTCTCTTTTTTTCTTGAGGAGTCTAAAGATGTGTTAATGTTGTTTATCTTTTCAAGGAATCTCCTCTTACTTTCATTGATCCTTTTCTATTTTTAGTCTCTATTTCATTTACTTCCATTCCAATCTTTATTATTTCCTTTCTTCTACCAACTTTGAGCTTTATTTATTCTTTTTTTCCTCCTAGTTCCTTTAGGGTTTAAAGTTAAACAGTTAATTTGAATTTCTCTTATTTCTTGAGGCAGGCCTATATTGCTATGAACTTCCCTCTTAGAACTGTTTTTGCTGGAACCCATAGATTTTGGTATGTTGTATTTCTGTTTGTCTGAGGTTTGCTTCTTAAGAGCCTAATTCCATATTTTTTTCAATCTTGGATCTATTAATCATTTCTTATTAATTGGCATTTGGCATGTAATTTGGTAATCAGCAGAGGATGCTCTTTTGGAGTTTCTTTTATTCAGTGATGGCTGGACTCTGAATGGAAAGAGGTACTAATGGCCGACATTCCACTGTAGAGATCAAATTATCTTTTCAGAATTCTAAGAACTATCTCTAATTTGCATTTCATAAGAGACAGGGTTGGGGACATGCTGCTACAAACACAGCTGCTACTGTCGATTGTGTCATAATTTCCAGTTTTTGTAAAATAAAAAGGTTCCACTCACAGACTATACACCTGCCACAAGACTCCCAAGAGCTTGACCTCCTGGGGTGACCAGAGTTGCATGACACCAGTGGCTGGGTAGGCAGTACTGTGTTTCTGGGAAATACTTAGCTCCAGATGCTCCTTTTCTTTGGTTTGTCCTTTTCTTCTTTCCTGACTAATATACCCTATAATCATTACTTGAAGCATATTGTTATGGGAAGCCAACTTCTTTGTATTTACTACTTTTAAAATTCTGCCCATTTTCCCACCCCACCCCCAACTGTTTCTTTTCTTCTTTGCTTTGTTTAGGATACAATTTTGTGAGTTTTACTTTAAAAGAAGATTGTCAGTGAAGGAAGAATCACAATCGTGGCCACAAAATGTCTTCTCTTTTCACAGGCGATGAAAAGCCAACCAAAGTATTCATTTTTGAATATGTTTTTCTTCAAATCTGAATAGATTCACATTTTGTCTTAGGTTTGCTTTTATTTATGAAAACAAGTAGAAATAGCTAAAATGCCTTTTGCGATTTTTTTTCTCAGTTCAGTTAGCATAAAGCAGTTCCCCAGCCTTGAAACAGATTTGCTGTAGGGAATATATAAACAACATTTTAAAGGTGGTTTTTTTTTTTGTTTTTTTTTTAATTTTTGGAAACATGGTGCTATAACTGTTATTTAGGTTTTCAGGCTAGCCTACAAAAGCTTACTTAATCCATCAACTTGAACTGTGGATCCTGGGTACAAGAAACCAGTAAAGAGACTGTGATGGTGGCTGGATATCTAATTTATCCTTTCCTGAGCATTAAGATAGTGTTAGTTCCATTCTGATTCTATTTGCTCCTCTTCCTCAAAGCCAGTATCCCACTGCTGAAGCTGCTGTGGCATATCCCCCTACTTCTCAGCACTCAAGAGTATTGGGGGTGGGTGGAGGACAGAGTTTGCTAGCACTGGCTAATTAAACTTACTGACAGTTACCTGTGAATGGCAATGCTCCTTCACCCTCCCAGGGATACGTCAAACCAGATAAGCCTGTAATTGGTGGAACTTCTGGAGTGCTGCAAAGTGGGGCAGGGTGAGGGTTGGATCAGTGTGACAAGGTTTGAGGAGGGAAGGAAGTGGTGAAAGAAGGCCAGCATCTAGGTGGCCTGGCTCTGTGTAAGTGCTCTCCTACCTATTTGCAGAAGGAATGAGTACAAAGTGATGATCTTCACCAGCTGCTTCTCATCTAGGACCCCAGATTAAAAAACCAGACTCCCTGGGCTGCAAGTTTTCTGATTTGGGTCTGTCTCCTGGGCGTATGGACAGTTATAGTGAAGGGGGGTTAGGAGCTTTAGCATATGTAATTCCTTTAGGTGAGTGTCAGTTCACAACCCTCCCAGGAGCTTCATGGGTGAAATCTGAGCTGACCCCTGAGTGTGGAGGGCAGGAAGAGATGGAAGAAAGAGGCCAGCCTCTCCAAGTGGGAAGATAACAGTTAAATAGCAAAGGGAACTTATCTATGAGGCTTGTCTTGGGCAGCAGCAAGATGAGTGGATCCTTGCACCTCCTCGCCACATCTAAGAAGTTTTTATGAACTTTTATCAATAGAGGCCTTTGCTGGGTTTGGTCAACTGTCCCAGCAACTATACTGTTCTCAGCACCACCTCACCATCTCAAGGTGATGTCCTTACAGCAGCTTCTGGGAGTGGGAGGGGCAAGCTCACTCCCACATTCCAAGGACAGGGGAGGAAGTGAGCAGCCTCCAGTCATCTAGGTCAAGCTCACGGGTTCACTAGTGGTCATCTCTTCTCCCTGATCTTCCCCAGCTGTGAGGAACACTTGCATTCTTTTTGACTGAAGTGGGTTTTTCCCCCTTATAAAAGCAATGCACAATGTGCAGCCCTAAGTTTGTAGCAGCATTATTTACAATAGCCAGGATATGGGAGGAGCCCAAGTGTCCAGCGATTGATGAATGGATAAGAAGATGTGCTGTGTGTGTGTGTGTGTGTGTGTGTGTGTGTGTGTGTGTGTATAATGGAACATTATTCAGCCATTAAAAAAGAAATCTTACCATTTGCAACAACACATATAGAACTAAAGAGTATAATGCTAAGCGAAATAAGTCCGAGAAAGACAAAGACCATATGGTTTCACTCATATGTGGAACTGAAGAAACAAAACAAATGAGCAAAAGTGAAAAAAAAGACAAACCAAGAAACGATTCTAAATCTTTAATGATTTAGAAAAAACTGATGGCTACCAGAGGGAAGGTGAGGGGGCATGAGCTAAGTAAGTGATGGGGATTAAGGAGCACAGTTGCTGTGATGAGCACAGCGTGATGTATGGAGGTGCTGAATCACTGTATTGTACACCAGAAACTAATACTACACTGTATGTTAACTAACTGGAATTAAAGTAAAAACAAAAAAAAAAATGTAGAAAAGGAAAAAAGAAGTAATGTATGTTATCAGAGACTAAAGATAAAGAGATTGCCCATATTGCCAACCATCCAAAGAAAACTATTGCCAAGATGTTGATATATCTTCTTCTAATCTGGTTAATAATATTGGCATTTTTGTTTTGCTCTTCAAGGCACTTTTTTTCTTCTGTTGAAGATTATGAGGATCTGTTTTGAGGAAAGGATACGTAGTCATGGTTTAAGATGAGGTCTGTAAAAGAAAAATGAGAACACTATGGGATGGTCACCTGTCCTTCCTCATTTTAAGTATGAATTGCCAATTCTGAACAATAAATTTCTTCTAGAGTTCTTCTCTTCTTTAAAATGAGTGCCCCCAGTGCCTTTGTTTCCCTGAGTGAGCTCTCCCTCTTCAGTGTGACAAGCCCTGCTTTCTCCATTCTTGCTTCCCAGGCCCTTCTTGGCTCACCTTGGTCTTGCTTCTGTGACCTCCACTCACCTGAAACCACTCCCACCAGAGCCACCAAAGGCCTCCTGTTGGTTAAAAACCAAACGTTGCTCCCCAGCCTCCATGTACATGACCTTCTAGTGCCCACTTGACTGGCTTCTTTCTCTCTGCTTTGTTTCTGTAACCCCACAGGCTCCCCAATTTCTGCCTCCCCCATGTGCTGCTTCTCAAGCTACTTTTCAGACCTCTCCCTCTGCTCATCACACCTGATACATTCCTCCAGTTCCATCCTGTGCCGACTTCTTACTTCATCTCATCTTTTCTCCCTCACTGTGCATCCCTGCAGATCTCAGCCATTCCCATGGCATTATGTGCCTCTTATGCGCCTCTTATGCATATACCCTAGCAACTTCCAGGTGTTTGCCTCCAGCCTGTCATGAACTTGAGACTCCTCCGCCCCACTGCCTGCTGAGCATCTCAACCCAGATATCCCACAGTCCCCTGAAAGTGCATAGGCCGTACAGACCTTCTCCCTCCAGCCTGCTCCTCATCCTGCACACATCATGATGGAGGAGCCGTGGAAGCCTGTCTGGTCCTCTGCTGGCGAGCCCTCCATTCAGTCCTGGAGGTTCTGTCCCATTACTCTTGCACACACTGGCTCACCCCAATTACCTGCCTGTACTGCTGCACACTCCACATTGGTCTGCTATCCATGCTACAAATGGAGACCTCCAAGCCCATCATTCCTGTGTCAGCATCTTCAGTGCCTCCTCACTCCTCACTCAACTCCTGTGTCTTCCAGTATCTGAGTGCCTCCGTGTCCCCTCTCTCCTCAACCCCACTGCCCCTCTGGGTTTTGGTTTCCTCTCTGCACTCCTGCCCTCTCCTAGCCAACTCCTCATCCTGTATGTCTCTGCAAACATACTTCCCTCTCCAAACTGCTAAAAACCCAGGTAACTGCCAGTCTGTAGGCTCATTGTCCTGTGTATACTAGGTGGGACCACTCATGCGTGGCATTAGGGGATGGCCCGTAATTACTCGTCTCCTCCTCTAGACCATGTGCCAGGACATCATATCCTTCCCTATAGAATCCTCCAACATGTGACCCATGTCTAGCACACTAGTCACTAATATATATGAAAGGAGGGAC